>NC_047048.1:24497232-25787857 GCF_011762595.2 Tursiops truncatus
GATAAGCCTGACCCTCACCCGTCCCTAATCCTAACCCGTACGCTAACACTAACCCGCGCCCTCACACGCACGCTCCCCCTAAAGCGTTGCCGTACCCTCACCTGGACCCTAAACCGTCCCCGTCCCCTAACCCTAACCCTAGCCCGAACCCTAACCCTAACCCTTCCCCGAAGCCTGACCCTCACCCGTCCCCTAATCCTAACCCGTACGCTAACACTAACCCGCGCCCTCACACGCACGCTCCCCTAAAGCGTTGCCGTACCCTCACCTGGACCCTAAACCGTCCCCGTCCCCTAACCCTAACCCTAGCCCGAACCCTAACCCTAACCCTTCCCCGAAGCCTGACCCTCACCCGTCCCCTAATCCTAACCCGTACGCTAACACTAACCCGCGCCCTCACACGCACGCTCCCCCTAAAGCGTTGCCGTACCCTCACCTGGACCCTAAACCGTCCCCGTCCCCTAACCCTAACCCTAGCCCGAACCCTAACCCTAACCCTTCCCCGAAGCCTGACCCTCACCCGTCCCCTAATCCTAACCCGTACGCTAACACTAACCCGCGCCCTCACACGCACGCTCCCCCTAAAGCGTTGCCGTACCCTCACCTGGACCCTAAACCGTCCCCGTCCCCTAACCCTAACCCTAGCCCGAACCCTAACCCTAACCCTTCCCCGAAGCCTGACCCTCACCCGTCCCCTAATCCTAACCCGTACGCTAACACTAACCCGCGCCCTCACACGCACGCTCCCCTAAAGCGTTGCCGTACCCTCACCTGGACCCTAAACCGTCCCCGTCCCCTAACCCTAACCCTAGCCCGAACCCTAACCCTAACCCTTCCCGAAGCCTGACCCTCACCCGTCCCCTAATCCTAACCCGTACGCTAACACTAACCCGCGCCCTCACACGCACGCTCCCCTAAAGCGTTGCCGTACCCTCACCTGGACCCTAAACCGTCCCCGTCCCCTAACCCTAACCCTAGCCCGAACCCTAACCCTAACCCTTCCCCGAAGCCTGACCCTCACCCGTCCCCTAATCCTAACCCGTACGCTAACACTAACCCGCGCCCTCACACGCACGCTCCCCCTAAAGCGTTGCCGTACCCTCACCTGGACCCTAAACCGTCCCCGTCCCCTAACCCTAACCCTAGCCCGAACCCTAACCCTAACCCTTCCCCGAAGCCTGACCCTCACCCGTCCCCTAATCCTAACCCGTACGCTAACACTAACCCGCGCCCTCACACGCACGCTCCCCCTAAAGCGTTGCCGTACCCTCACCTGGACCCTAAACCGTCCCCGTCCCCTAACCCTAACCCTAGCCCGAACCCTAACCCTAACCCTTCCCCGAAGCCTGACCCTCACCCGTCCCCTAATCCTAACCCGTACGCTAACACTAACCCGCGCCCTCACACGCACGCTCCCCCTAAAGCGTTGCCGTACCCTCACCTGGACCCTAAACCGTCCCCGTCCCCTAACCCTAACCCTAGCCCGAACCCTAACCCTAACCCTTCCCGAAGCCTGACCCTCACCCGTCCCCTAATCCTAACCCGTACGCTAACACTAACCCGCGCCCTCACACGCACGCTCCCCCTAAAGCGTTGCCGTACCCTCACCTGGACCCTAAACCGTCCCCGTCCCCTAACCCTAACCCTAGCCCGAACCCTAACCCTAACCCTTCCCGAAGCCTGACCCTCACCCGTCCCTAATCCTAACCCGTACGCTAACACTAACCCGCGCCCTCACACGCACGCTCCCCCTAAAGCGTTGCCGTACCCTCACCTGGACCCTAAACCGTCCCCGTCCCCTAACCCTAACCCTAGCCCGAACCCTAACCCTAACCCTTCCCGAAGCCTGACCCTCACCCGTCCCCTAATCCTAACCCGTACGCTAACACTAACCCGCGCCCTCACACGCACGCTCCCCCTAAAGCGTTGCCGTACCCTCACCTGGACCCTAAACCGTCCCCGTCCCCTAACCCTAACCCTAGCCCGAACCCTAACCCTAACCCTCCCCGAAGCCTGACCCTCACCCGTCCCCTAATCCTAACCCGTACGCTAACACTAACCCGCGCCCTCACACGCACGCTCCCCCTAAAGCGTTGCCGTACCCTCACCTGGACCCTAAACCGTCCCCGTCCCCTAACCCTAACCCTAGCCCGAACCCTAACCCTAACCCTTCCCCGAAGCCTGACCCTCACCCGTCCCCTAATCCTAACCCGTACGCTAACACTAACCCGCGCCCTCACACGCACGCTCCCCCTAAAGCGTTGCCGTACCCTCACCTGGACCCTAAACCGTCCCCGTCCCCTAACCCTAACCCTAGCCCGAACCCTAACCCTAACCCTTCCCCGAAGCCTGACCCTCACCCGTCCCCTAATCCTAACCCGTACGCTAACACTAACCCGCGCCCTCACACGCACGCTCCCCCTAAAGCGTTGCCGTACCCTCACCTGGACCCTAAACCGTCCCCGTCCCCTAACCCTAACCCTAAGCCGTAACCCTAACCCTAACCCTTCCCCGAAGCCTGACCCTCACCCGTCCCCAATCCTAACCCGTACGCTAACACTAACCCGCGCCCTCACACGCACGCTCCCCTAAAGCGTTGCCGTACCCTCACCTGGACCCTAAACCGTCCCCGTCCCCTAACCCTAACCCTAGCCCGAACCCTAGCCCTAACCCTTCCCGAAGCCTGACCCTCACCCGTCCCGTAATCCTAACCCGTACGCTAACACTAACCCGCGCCTTCACACTCATGCTCCCCCTAAAGCGTTGCCGTACCCTCACCTGGACCCTAAACCGTCCCCTTCCCCTAAACCCTAACCCTAGCACGAACCCTAGCCCTAACCCTTCCCGAAGCCTGACCCTCACCCGTCCCCTAATCCTAACCCGTACGCTAACACTAACCCGCACCCTCACACGCACGCTCCCCCTAAAGCGTTGCCGTACCCTCACCTGGACCCTAAACCGTCCCCTAACCCTAACCCTAGCCAGAACCATAGCCCTAACCCTTCCCCTAAAGCCTGACCCTCACCCGTCCCCTAATCCTAACCCGTACGCTAACACTAACCCGCGCCCTCACACGCACGCTCCCCCTAAAGCGTTGCACTACCCTCACATGGACCCTAAACCGTCCCCGTCCCCTAACCCTAACCCTAGCCCGAACCCTAACCCTAACCCTTCCCCGAAGCCTGACCCTCACCCGTCCCCTAATCCTAACCCGTACGCTAACACTAACCCGCGCCCTCACACGCACGCTCCCCCTAAAGCGTTGCCGTACCCTCACCTGGACCCTAAACCGTCCCCGTCCCCTAACCCTAACCCTAGCCCGAACCCTAAACCTAACCCTTCCCCAAAGCCTGACCCTCACCCGTCCCCTAATCCTAACCCGTACGATAACACTAACCCGTGCCCTCACACGCACGCTCCCCCTAAAGCGTTGCCGTACCCTCACCTGGACCCTAAACCGTCCCCGTCCCCTAACCCTAACCCTAGCCTGAACCCTAACCCTAAGCCTTCCCCGAAGCCTGACACTCACCCGTCCCCTAATCCTAATACGTACGCTAACACTAACCCGCGCCCTCACACGCAAGCTCCCCCTAAAGCATTGCCGTACCCTCACCTGGACCCTAAACCGTCCCCGTCCCCTAACCCTAACCCTAGCCTGAACCCTAACCCTAAGCCTTCCCCGAAGCCTGACACTCACCCATCCCCTAATCCTAATACGTACGCTAACACTAACCCGCGCCCTCACACGCACGCTCCCCCTAAAGAGTTACCGTACCCTCAACCTGGACCCTAAACCGTCCCCGTCCCCTAACCCTAACCCTAGCCCGAACCCTAACCCTAACCCTTCCCCGAAGCCTGACCCTCACCCGTCCCCTAATTCTAACCCGTACGCTAACAGTAACCCGCGCCCTCACACGCACGCTCCCCCTAAAGCGTTGCCGTACCCTCACCTGGACCCTAAACCGTCCCCGTCCCCTAACCCCTAACCCTAGCCCGAACCCTAACCCTAACCCTTCCCCGAAGCCTGACGCTCACCCGTGCCCTAATCCTAACCCGTACGCTAACACTAACCCGCGCCCGCACACGCACGCTCCCCCTAAAGCGTTGCCGTACCCTCTCCTGGACCCTAAACCGTCCCCGTCCCCTAACCCTAACCCTAGCCCGAACCCTAACCCTAACCCTTCCCCGAAGCCTGACCCTCACCCGTCCCCTAATCCTAACACGTACGCTAACACTAACCCGCGCCCCTCACATGCACGCTCCCCCTAAAGCGTTGCCATACCCTCACCTGGACCCTAAACCGTCCCCGTCCCCGTCCCCTAAACCTAGCCCGAACCCTAACCCTAACCCTTCCCCGAAGCCTGACCCTCACCCGTCCCCTAATCCTAACCCATACGCTAACGCTAACCCACGCCCTCACACGTACGCTCCCCCTAAAGCGTTGCCGTACCCTCACCTGGACCCTAAAACCGTCCCCGTCCCCTAACCCTAACCCTAGCCCGAACCCTAACCCTAACCCTTCCCCGAAGCCTGACACTCACCCGTCCCCTAATCCTAATACGTACGCTAACACTAACCCGCGCCCTCACACGCACGCTCCCCCTAAAGCGTTGCCGTACCCTCACCTGGACCCTAAACCGTCCCCGTCCCCTAACCCTAACCCTAGCCCGAACCCTAACCCTAACCCTTCCCCGAAGCCTGACCCTCACCCGTCCCCTAATTCTAAACCCGTACGCTAACAGTAACCCGCGCCCTCACACGCACGCTCCCCCTAAAGCGTTGCCGTACCCTCACCTGGACCCAAAACCGTCCCCGTCCCCTAACCCTAACCCTAGCCCGAACCCTAACCCTAACCCTTCCCCGAAGCCTGACCCTCAACCCGTCCCCTAATCCTAACACGTACGCTAACACTAACCCGCGCCCTCACATGCACGCTCCCCCTAAAGCGTTGCCGTACCCTCACCTGGACCCTAAACCGTCCCCGTCCCCGTCCCCTAAACCTAGCCCGAACCCTAACCCTAACCCTTCCCCGAAGCCTGACACTCACCCGTCCCCTAATCCTAACCCGTACGCTAACACTAACCCGCGCCCTCACACACACGCTCCCCCTAAAGCGTTGCCGTACCCTCACCTGGACCCTAAACCGTCCCTGTCCCCTAACCCTAACCCTAGCCCGAACCCTAGCCCTAACCCTTCCCCGAAGCCTGACCCTCACCCGTCCCGTAATCCTAACCCGTACGCTAACACTAACCCGCGCCCTCACACTGATGCTCCCCCTAAAGCGTTGCCGTACCCTCACCTGGACCCTAAACCTTCCCCTTCCCCTAACCCTAACCCTAGCCCGAACCCTAGCCCTAACCCTTCCCCGAAGCCTGACCCTCAACCGTCCCCTAATCCTAACCCGTACGCTAACACTAACCCACGCCCTCACACGCACGCTCCCCCTAAAGCGTTGCCGTACCCTCACCTGGACCCTAAACCGTCCCCGTCCCCTAACCCTAACCCTAGCCCGAACCCTTGCCCTAACACTTCCCCGAAGCCTGACCCTCACCCGTTCCCTAATCCTAACCCGTACGCTAACACTAACCCGCGCCCTCACACGCAGGATCCCCCTAAAGCGTTGCCTTACTCTCACCTGGACCCTAAACCGTCCCCGTCCCCTAACCCTATCCCTAGCCCGAACCCTAACCCTAATCCTTCCCCGAAGCCTGACACTCACCCGTGCCTAATCCTAACCCGTACGCTAACACTAACCCGTGCCCTCACACGCACGCTCCCCCTAAAGCGTTGCCGTACCCTCACCTGGACCCTAAACCGTCCCCGTCCCCTAACCCTAACCCTAGCCCGAACCCTAACCCTAACCCTTCCCCGAAGCCTGACCCTCACCCGTCCCCTAATACTAACCCGTACGCTAACAGTAACCCGCACCCTCACACGCACGCTCACCCTAAAGCGTTGCCGTACCCTCACCTGGACCCTAAACCGTCCCCGTCCCCTAACCCTAACCCTAGCCCGAACCCTAACCCTAACCCTTCCCCGAAGCCTGACCCTCACCCGTCCCCTAATCCTAACCCGTACGCTAACACTAACCCGCGCCCTCACACACACGCTCCCCCTAAAGCGTTGCCGTACCCTCAACTGGACCCTAAACCGTCCCCGTCCCCTAACCCTAACCCTAGCCCGAACCCTACCCCTAACCCTTCCCCGAAGCCTGACCCTCACCCGTCCCCTTATCCTAACCCGTACGCTAACACTAACCCGCGCCCTCACACGCTCGCTCCCCCTAAAGCGTTGCCGTACCCTCACCTGGACACTAAACCGTCCCCGTCCCCTAACCCTAACCCTAGCCCGAACCCTAACCCTAACCCTTCCCCGAAGCCTGACCCACACCCGTCTCCTAATCCTAACCCGTACGCTAACACTAACCCGCGCCCTCACACGCACGCTCCCCCTAAAGCGTTGCCGTACCCTCACCTGGACCCTAAACCGTCCCCGTCCCCTAACCCTAACCCTAGCCCGAACCCTAACCCTAACCCTTCCCCGAAGCCTGACCCTCACCCGTCCCCTAATCCTAACCCGTACGCTAACACTAACCCGCGCCCTCACACGCGCGCGCCCCCTAAAGCGTTGCCGTACCCTCACCTGGACCCTAAACCGTCCCCGTCACCTAACCCTAACCCTAGCCCGAACCCTAACCCTAACCCTTCCCCGAAGCCTGACCCTCACCCGTCCCCTAATCCTAACCCGTACGCTAACACTAACCCGCGCCCTCACACGCATGCTCCCCCTAAAGTGTTGCCGTACCCTCACCTGGACCCTAAACCGTCCCCGTCCCCTAACCCTAACCCTAGCCCTAACCCTAACCCTTCCCCGAAGCCTGACCCGCACCCGTCCCCTAATCCTAACCTGTACGCTAACACTAACCCGCGCCCTCACACGCACGCTCCCCCTAAAGCATTGCCGTACCCTCACCTGGATCCTAAACCGTACCCGTCCCCTAACCCTAACCCTAGCCCAACCCTAACCCTAACCCTTCCCCGAAGCCTGACCCTCACCCGTCCCCTACTCCTAACCTGTACACTAACACTAACCCGTGCCCTCACACGCACGCTCCCCCTAAAGCGTTGCCGTAC
This sequence comes from Tursiops truncatus, assembly GCF_011762595.2. NCBI lineage: Eukaryota > Metazoa > Chordata > Mammalia > Artiodactyla > Delphinidae > Tursiops > Tursiops truncatus. The sequence goes on from NC_047048.1 coordinate 24,504,366, forward strand.
CCTCACCTGGACCCTAAACCGTCCCCGTTCCCTAACCCTAACCCTAGCCCGAACCCTAACCCTAACCCTTCCCTGAAGCCTGACCCTCACCCTTGCCCTAATCCTAACACGTACGCTAACACTAACCCGCGCCCTCACACGCACGCTCCCCCTAAAGTGTTGCCGTACCCTCACCTGGACCCTAAACCGTCCCCGTCCCCTAACCCTAACCCTAGCCCGAACCCTAACCCTAACACTTCCCCGAAGACTGACCCTCACCCGTCCCCTAATCCTAACACGTACGCTAACACTAACCTGCGCCCTCACACGCACGCTCCCCCTAAAGCGTTGCCGTACCCTCACCTGGACACTAAACCGTCCCCGTCCCCTAACCCTAACCCTAGCCCGAACCCTAACCCTAACCCTTCCCCGAAGCCTGACCCTCACCCGTCCCCTAATCCTAACCCATACGCTAACACTAACCCACGCCCTCACACGCACGCTCCCCCTAAAGCGTTGGCGTACCCTCACCTGGACCCTAAACCGTTCCCGTCCCCTAACCCTAACCCTAGCCCGAACCCTAACCCTAACCCTTCCCCGAAGCCTGACCCTAACCCGTGCCCTAATCCTAACCCGGAAGCTAACACTAAACCACGCCCTCACACGCACGCTCCCCCTAAAGCGTTGCCGTACCCTCACCTGGACCCTAAACCGTCCCCGTCCCCTAACCCTAACCCTAGCCCGAACCCGAACCCTAACCCTTCCCCGAAGCCTGACCCTCACCCGTCCCCTAATCCTAACCCGTACGCTAACACTAACCCGCGCCCTCACACGCACGCTCCCCCTAAAGCGTTGCCGTACCCTCACCTGGACCCTAAACCGTCCCAGTCCCCTAACCCTAACCCTAGACCGAACCCTAACCCTAACCCTTCGCCGAAGCCTGACCCTCACCCGTCCCCTAATCCTAACACGTACGCTAACACTAACCCGCGCCCTCACACGCACGCTCCCCCTAAAGTGTTGCCGTACCCTCACCTGGACCCTAAACCGTCCCCGTCCCCTAACCCTAACCCTAGCCCGAACCCTAACCCTAACCCTTCCCCGAAGCCTGACCCTCACCCGTCCCCTAATCCTAACCCGTACGCTAACACTAACCCACGCCCTCACACGCACGCTCCCCCTAAAGCGTTGCCGTACCCTCACCTGGACCCTAAACCGTCCCCATCCCCTAACCCTAACCCTAGCCCAAACCCTAACCCTAACCCTTCCCCGAAGCCTGACCCTCACCCGTCCCCTAATCCTAACCCGTACGCTAACACTAACCCGCGCCCTCACACGCACGCTCCACCTAAAGCGTTGCCGTACCCTCACCTGGACCCTAAACCGTCCCCGTCCCCTAACCCTAACCCTAGCCCGAACCCTACCCCTAACCCTTCCCCGAAGCCTGACCCTCACCCGTCCACTAATCCTAACCCGTATGCTAACACTAACCCGCGCCCTCACACGCACACTCCCCGTAAAGCGTTGTCGTACCCTCACCTGGACCCTAAACCGTCCCCGTCCCCTAACCCTAACCCTAGCCTGAACCCTAACCCTAACCCTTCCCCAAGCCTGACCCTCACCCGTCCCCTAATCCTAACCCGTACGCTAACGCTAAACCGCGCCCTCACACGTACGCTCCCCCTAAAGCATTGGCGTACCCTCACCTGGACCCTAAACCGTCCCCGTCCCCGTACCCTAACCCTAGCCCGAACCCTAACCCTAACCCTTCCCCGAAGCCTGAACCTCACCCGTCCCCTAATCCTAACCCGTACGCTAACGCTAACCCGCGCCCTCACATGTACGCTTCCCCTAAAGCGTTGTCGTACCCTCACCTGGACCCTAAACCGTCCCCGTCCCCTAACCCTAACCCTAGCCCGAACCCTAACCCTAATCCTTCCCCGAAGCCTGCCCCTCACCCGTCCCCTAATTCTAACCCGTACGCTAACGCTAACCCGGGCCCTCACACGTACGCGCCCCCTAAAGCGTTGGCGTACCCTCACCTGGACCCTAAACCGTCCCCGTCCCCTAACCCTAACCCTAGCCCGAACCCTAACCCTAACCCTTCCCCGAAGCCTGACCCTCACCCGTCCCCTAATCCTAACCCGTACGCTAACGCTAACCCACGCCCTCACACGTACGCTCCCCCTAAAGCGTTGTCGTACCCTCACCTGGACCCTAAACCGTCCCCGTCCCCTAACCCTAACCCTAGCCTGAAACCTAACCCTATCCCTTCCCCGAAGCCTGACCCTCACCCGTCCCCTATTCCTAACCCCTACGCTAACGCTAACCCGCGCCCTCACACGTACGCTCCCCCTAAAGCGTTGGCGTACCCTCACCTGGACCCTAAACCGTCCCCGTGCCCTAACCCTAACCCTAGCCCGAACCCTAACCCTAACCCTTCCCCGAAGCCTGACCCTCACCCGTCCCCTAATCCTAACCCGTACGCTAACGCTAACCCGCGCCCTCACACGTATGCTCCCCCTTAAGCGTTGGCATACCCTCACCTGGACCCTAAACCGTCCCCGTCCCCTAACCCTAACCCTAGCCCGAACCCTAACCCTAACCCTTCCCCGAAGCCTGAGCCTCAACCGTCCCCTAATCCTAACCCGTACGCTAACGCTAACCCGCGCCCTCACACGTACGCTCCCCCTAAAGCGTTGTTGTACCCTCACCTGGACCCTAAACCGTCCCCGTGCCCTAACCCTAACCCTAGCCCGAACCCTAACCATAACCCTTCCCCGAATCCTGACCCTCACCCGTTCCCTACTCCCAACCCGTACGCTAACGCTAACCCGCGCCCTCACACGTACGCTCCCCCTAAAGCGTTGGCGTACCCTCACCTGGACCCTAAACCGTTCCCGTCCCCTAACCCTAACCCTAGCCCGAACCCTAACCCTAACCCTTCCCCGAAGCCTGACCCTCACCCGTCCCCTAATCCTAACCCGTATGCTAACGCTAACCCGCGCCCTCACACGTACGCTCCCCCTAAAGCGTTGTCGTACCCTCACCTGGACCCTAAACCGTCCCCGTCCCCTAACCCTAACCCTAGCCCGAACCCTAACCCTAACCCTTCCCCGAAGCCTGACCCTCACCCGTCCCCTAATCCTAACCCGTACGCTAACGCTAACCCGCGCCCTCACACGTACGCTCCCCCTAAAGCGTTGTCGTACCCTCACCTGGACCCTAAACCGTCCCCGTCCCCTAACCCTAACCCTAGCCCGAACCCTAACCCTAAACCTTCCCCAAAGCGTGAGCCTCACCCGTCTCCTAATCCTAACCCGTACGCTAACGCTAACCCGCGCCCTCACACGTACGCTCCCCCTAAAGCGTTGTCGTACCCTCACCTGGACCCTAAACCGTCCCCGTGCCCTAACCCTAACCCTAGCCCGAACCCTAACCATAACCCTTCCCCGAATCCTGACCCTCACCCGTTCCCTACTCCCAACCCGTACGCTAACGCTAACCCGCGCCCTCACACGTACGCTCCCCCTAAAGCGTTGGCGTACCCTCACCTGGACCCTAAACCGTTCCCATCCCCTAACCCTAACCCTAGCCCGAACCCTAACCCTAACCCTTCCCCGAAGCCTGACCCTCACCCGTCCCCTAATCCTAACCCGTACGCTAACGCTAAACCGCGCCCTCACACCTACGCTCCCCCTAAAGCGTTGTCGTACCCTCACCTGGACCCTAAACCGTCCCCGTCCCCTAACCCTAACCCTAGCCCGAACCCTAACCCTAACCCTTCCCCGAAGCCTGACCCTCACACGTCCCCTAATCCTATCCCGTACGCAAACGCTAAACCGCGCCCTCACACGTACGCTCCCCCTAAAGCGTTGGCGTACCCTCACCTGGACCCTAAACCGTCCCCGTCCCCTAACCCTAACCCTAGCCCGAACCCTAACCCTAACCCTTCCCCGAAGCCTAACCCTCACCCGTCCCCTAATCCTAACCCGTACGCTAACGCTAACCCGCGCCCTCACACGTACGCTCCCCCTAAAGCGTTGTCGTACCCTCACCTGGACCCTAAACCGTCCCCGTCCCCTAACCCTAACCCTAGCCCGAACCCTAACCCTAACCCTTCCCCGAAGCCTGACCCTCATCCGTCCCCTAATCCTAACCCGTACGCTAACGCTAACCCGCGCCCTCACACGTACGGTCCCCCTAAAGCGTTGTCGTACCCTCACCTGGACCCTAAACCGTCCCCGTCCCCTAACCCTAACCCTAGCCCGAACCCTAACCCTAACCCTTCCCCGAAGCCTTACCCTCAACCGTCCTCTAATCCTAACACGTAGGCTAACGCTAACCCACGCCCTCACACATACGCTCCCCCTAAAGCGTTGTTGTACCCTCACCTGGACCCTAAACTGTCCCCGTACCCTAACCCTAACTCTAGCCCGAACTCTAACCATAACCCTTCCCCGAAGCCTGACGCTCACCCGTTCCCTACTCCCAACCCGTACGCTAACGCTAACTCGCGTCCTCACACGTACGCTCCCCCTAAAGCGTTGGCGTACCCTCACCTGGACCCTAAACCGTCCCCGTCCCCTAACCCTAACCCTAGCCCTAACCCTAACCCTAACCCTTCCCCGAAGCCTGACCCTCACCCGTCCCCTAATCCTAACCTGTACGTTAACACTAACCCGCGCCCTCACACGCACGCTCCCCCTAAAGCATTGCCGTACCCTCACCTGGATCCTAAACCGTCCCCGTCCCCTAACCCTAACCCTAGCCCAAACCCTAACCCTAACCCTTCCCCGAAGCCTGACCCTCACCCGTCCCCTACTCCTAACCTGTACGCTAACACTAACCCGTGCCCTCACACGCACGCTCCCCCTAAAGCGTTGCCGTACCCTCACCTGGACCCTAAACCGTCCCCGTTCCCTAACCCTAACCCTAGCCCGAACCCTAACCCTAACCCTTCCCTGAAGCCTGACCCTCACCCGTGCCCTAATCCTAACACGTACGCTAACACTAACCCGCGCCCTCACACGCACGCTCCCCCTAAAGCGTTGCCGTACCCTCACCTGGACCCTAAACCGTCCCCGTCCCCTAACCCTAACCCTAGCCCGAACCCTAACCCTAACCCTTCCCCGAAGCCTGACCCTCACCCGTCCCCTAATCCTAACCCGTACGCTAACACTAACCCGCACCCTCACACGCACGCTCCCCCTAAAGCGTTGCCGTACCCTCACCTGGACCCTAAACCGTCCCCGTCCCCTAACCCTAACCCTAGCCAGAACCATAGCCCTAACCCTTCCCCGAAGCCTGACCCTCACCCGTCCCCTAATCCTAACCCGTACGCTAACACTAACCCGCGCCCTCACACGCACGCTCCCCCTAAAGCGTTGCACTACCCTCACCTGGACCCTAAACCGTCCCCGTCCCCTAACCCTAACCCTAGCCCGAACCCTAACCCTAACCCTTCCCCGAAGCCTGACCCTCACCCGTCCCCTAATCCTAACCCGTACGCTAACACTAACCCGCGCCCTCACACGCACGCTCCCCCTAAAGCGTTGCCGTACCCTCACCTGGACCCTAAACCGTCCCCGTCCCCTAACCCTAACCCTAGCCCGAACTCTAAACCTAACCCTTCCCCGAAGCCTGACCCTCACCCGTCCCCTAATCCTAACCCGTACGCTAACACTAACCCGCGCCCTCACACGCACACTCCCCCTAAAGCGTTGCCGTACCCTCACCTGGACCCTAAACCGTCCCCGTCCCCTAACCCTAACCCTAGCCCGAACCCTAACCCTAACCCTTCCCCGAAGCCTGACCCACACCCGTCTCCTAATCCTAACCCGTACGCTAACACTAACCCGCGCCCTCACACGCACGCTCCCCCTAAAGCGTTGCCGTACCCTCACCTGGACCCTAAACCGTCCCCGTCCCCTAACCCTAACCCTAGCCCGAACCCTAGCCCTAACCCTTCCCCGAAGCCTGACCCTCACCCGTCCCGTAATCCTAACCCGTACGCTAACACTAACCCGCGCCTTCACACTCATGCTCCCCCTAAAGCGTTGCCGTACCCTCACCCGGACCCTAAACCGTTCCCTTCCCCTAACCCTAACCCTAGCACGAACCCTAGCCGTAACCCTTCCCCGAAGCCTGACCCTCAACCGTCCCCTAATCCTAACCCGTACGCTAACACTAACCCACGCCCTCACACGCACGCTCCCCCTAAAGCGTTGCCGTACCGTCACCTGGACCCTAAACCGTCCCCGTCCCCTAACCCTAACCCTAGCCCGAACCCTTGCCCTAACACTTCCCCGAAGCCTGACCCTCACCCGTCCCCTAATCCTAACCCGTACGCTAACACTAACCCGCGCCCTCACACGCACGCAGCCCTCAAGCGTTGCCGTACCCTCACCTGGACCCTAAACCGTCCCCGTCCCCTAACCCTAACCCTAGCCCGAACCCTAACCCTAACCCTTCCCCGAAGCCTGACCCTCACCCGTCCCCTAATCCTAACCCGTACGCTAACACTAACCCGCACCCTCACACGCACGCTCCCCCTAAAGCGTTGCCGTACCCTCACCTGGACCCTAAACCGTCCCCGTCCCCTAACCCTAACCCTAGCCAGAACCATATCCCTAACCCTTCCCCGAAGCCTGACCCTCACCCGTCCCCTAATCCTAACCCGTACGCTAACACTAACCCGTGCCCTCACACGCACGCTCCCCCTAAAGCGTTGCCGTACCCTCACCTGGACCCTAAACCGTCCCCGTTCCCTAACCCTAACCCTAGCCCGAACCCTAACCCTAACCCTTCGCCGAAGCCTGACCCTCACCCGTCCCCTAATCCTAACCCGTACGCTAACACTAACCCGCACCCTCACACGCACGCTCCCCCTAAAGCGTTGCCGTACCCTCACCTGGACCCTAAACCATCCCCGTCCCCTAACCCTAACCCTAGCCCGAACCCTAACCCTAACCCTTCCCCGAAGCCTGACCCTCACCCGTCCCCTAATCCTAACCCGTACGCTAACACTAACCCGCGCCCTCACACGCACGCTCCCCCTAAAGCGTTGCCGTACCCTCACCTGGACCCTAAACCGTCCCAGTCCCCTAACCCTAACCCTAGACCGAACCCTAACCCTAACCCTTCGCCGAAGCCTGACCCTCACCCGTCCCCTAATCCTAACACGTACGCTAACACTAACCCGCGCCCTCACACGCACGCTCCCCCTAAAGTGTTGCCGTACCCTCACCTGGACCCTAAACTGTCCCCGTCCCCTAACCCTAACCCTAGCCCGAACCCTAACCCTAACCCTTCCCCGAAGCCTGACCCTCACCCGTCCACTAATCCTAACCCGTATGCTAACACCAACCCGCGCCCTCACACCCACGCTCCCCCTAAAGCGTTGCCGTACCATCACCTGGACCCTAAACCGTCCCCGTCCCCTAACCCTAACCCTAGCCCGAACCCTAACCCTAACCCTTCCCCGAATCCTGACCCTCGACCGTCCCCTAATCCTAACCCGTACGCTAACACTAACCCGCGCCCTCACACGCACGCTCCCCCTAAAGCGTTGTCGTACCCTCACCTGGACCCTAAACCGTCCCCGTCTCCGTCCGCGTCCCCTAACCCTAACCCTAGCCCGAACCTAGCCCACTTCATAGCCTTCATTTCATTTAATTCTCCCAAAGGTTCTATGAAATTGCAATCATCCACCCATTTTGGGGAGTAGGAAACTATAGTTTAAGGAGTAAGGATAACCTCCCCCCAAGCTGATCAGCCAGTCAGTTGGGACGTCTTTGTGATTTGGAACCAGGTCTTTCAGATTCCACTGCTTTGTTTATACTTTACAATCATAGTTGATTGCATTCTGTTTTTATTTACTTTGAGCTTGACTGTCTTTAGGTTGAGAGAGTGAACTTTTTTTCCTCATAAATCTAATTGATGACATAAAGGAAAAAAAATCCTGATGTAATTGAAGAAGATGTTTACAACCTTCTTCAAGTCATAGAGCTGCTGGCACACAAAATTTATAACAGCTAGGAGATGGGAAATGAAAAGAAGGGGAGGGGGCTTCCCTGATGGTGCAGTGGTTGGGAATCTGCCTGCCAATGCAGGGGACACGGGTTCAAGCCCTGGTCTGGAAAGATCCCACATCCCGCGGAGCAACTAGGCCTGTGAGCCACAACTACTGAGCCTGCGCGTCTGGAGCCTGTGCTCCGCAACAAGAGAGGCCGCGATAGTGAGAGGCCCACGCACCGCGATGAGGAGTGGCCCCCGCTTTCCGCAACTAGAGAAGGCCCTCGCGAAGAAACGAAGACCCAACACAGCAAAAATAAATAAATTGATAAAAAGAAAATTGGTGAATTAAAAAAAAAAAGAAAACAAGGGGAAGACCAAGACAGAGGCAGCTATGGAAATATCGTGTTAATATAGTGACATCCTAACACTGGCAAACTTAGCTGAGTAACTTTTTGGAGACCATTTAACTACCTAATGAAGATTTACTTAACAAACTCTCAAGCTTGCCAGAGTTAGACTTCTAAAAACAGCTCTATAAATTACAAAGAATGTGGCGTGTTAAAGAGCCATTGCAGTTATTTAAGGATGGAATGGAATTGCAGGAGTTATAAATGCCATTGTCTGGGAGTCTTGCAGCAGTCACTGGAGGGCTCGGAACCTTTCAGAGGAGCAGCATCCATGTTTGTGCCCAATCCAGATAAATGCATACAGATGTTCCTTGAACTTGATCAACTCACTTCTCAGCATGAATACAAAATTGATTGGGCCAAATGAGAGCTCGTGCCAGTGAAGTCTGGCTGCATACAGAAATAAAATCAGCCACCTCCCATTTACTTAGAAGTCTCTGGCTTAAAATACACTGGAGGAAAATGTGTGCTTCACTTTAGAGCAAGAGCCAAATTGCACAGCGACAAAATTATTCCCATCATAATGACAGCCTCAGCCATTCCTTCCCTCTTTTAATATGCTGAAAGGAGACAAGTTGGCATCATTAAAAGTATTTTTTCCCAAAAATACATCATGAAATGTGGAGAAACTAGAAACAGAAGAAGGGGGGCCCACGCTTAAATCTAATTCTGAGACTGGACTCTTCAGTAACATGTGCTCTGGATATGCTCCAAAGGTCCTAAGGAAAGAGGCTGTATTTACTGCCTCCCCCTTCTCTTGGTGGCCCTAGGTTGGCATGGATATGGATGTTTTTCCTCCAATTCAGCTCCTATTTTTCAAGGAGGGTCCCTTTCACTGAATGATTGTCCCCAGTAACCTTTCATCTTTACTCTTGCTTGATGAACTTCAATTGCGTCATATCTTTTGATGTGGTCTTTCTTAAGTACTTAGTCTAGGAGACAACAGATGTTGCATCCGTTCATTTCCTCTTCCCAAATTACCCTAATGTTCCCTTCTTCCTTCCCCCATCCTTTATTACCTGATGAAGTTCCAAAAGCCAACCCAAACCTTTCTATTTAGGTGATTTCTATATCAGAACCTCCTGGATTGGCTAGTGCCCATCCAGTCTCATCAAGGCATCCCAGTTCTTGAACTATGATGTGATGCCTCTTTATACCCATCACTGTCCTTTATCTTCTCTCTCTGGAGAAGGATTTTTACTCAGTCTCAGTGAGTCAGCATGCTCCTCACTCAGTTTCAGCAATTCTGATGTCCAGATGTCTTATGCCCTTTTAATATCTGTTTCAGATTATCACCCTCACCACTAAGAAGTGACAGCATGCATTATTTTTTCTGTGCTGAATCGCATTTTGTTTTTTTTTTTTTTGAACTTCATCCTTGGAAACTAGATTTTGCTATCTTCAGTTGTTTCTAGTACATGACTAAGATTTTCTTTCCAGCACATGCACTTAATATCCCTTTCCAGAATATTACTTAAGGAGAAAGGGAGTAAATTCTTCATACATACCTGTAAGAATATGTCTGCATTTTGAAAACTTTAGAGGAAAGTGATCACCATTGATTTTAAGGATGAAAGTTGTACAAATACACAAATGAAGGGAAGCTTATTATTCAAATCAAAGCCCAGTTATTCAAAGAAAATAAAAGTTTTCACCATACATGCCAAGTCAAATCAATTGCTAGTGTTGCCTGGCATGCTGTGGTGAGAAAGATTCTGAGGCTGAGTTCAGACTGGATGAGAAAATATGGAGGGATGGATCAATAACATCTTCCATGGGCTTGATATGGAGACATAACAGAACATCTATCCACTTTAAAAAATGCTAACTCTGGCACAAGACAATCCACATTTTTTTCTGATATACCTACCAGATAAATTTACAAAGGAATTTCAAGAAAAAGTAAGAAGTCTAGGGCAAGATATCAAGTGATCTTCCCCCGAAGCTGTCACTTCTGTCAAAAAGTTTTATTACATGTGCCAACTCTGATTAACTAATGATTGCCAGGACTACTGGGTTAAGCTCTAGGATTGATCAGTAATGTCTGCCATGGATGAAGGAATGGACACAGTGCCACAAGTACCCTATATTTTGTTCTCCTGGTTTAGTTCAATATGCCATTTACTCTTTCTTGGGATGCCAATAAAGTAGTTAAGTCTTTGAAAGCATCCCACAGTGTCAGGGCATAAGTTAATCTCATATCCTTTAGAGGAGAAGCAGAAATTAGTTGAATACAACAAAATGTTAAGAATCCTATACCCCAGAATTAGAGAATACAGTCTCTCCCAGCCCATATGGAATATTTACAAAAATTGACTATATATTGGTCATAAAACAAATATTGATAGCATTTAGAACACATTCCAAAACCACATAAGAAAACAAAAGTAAAACTGCCAAGCAATTTGACAGCCACATGAAAAACTCACCATACATTTGCAAATTTAAAAACATTCTTGTTAATAATTCAAATGCTACCTGATATAATTTATTTCTGTATATATATTTCTCTTTCCTCATATGAATGCAAGTTCCATGGGGCCAAAGAGCTATGTATACTACTCCTAACACACACATAGAACATTTGTTCGAGTCCTAGTAGGGGCAGGCTGAATGAATGGATGAACGAATATTAACACTTATGGGATTCTATTTATAAAATCCTTTAAGGGAAATGAATAGCCTAATACATTTGTTACAAAAGAAGAAAGAATGTGAGCTAAACATTTAGCTTGAATATTAGAAAATAAGCAGTCAATTCAAAGAAATTAGGGAAAAATAGGGTTTTAAATAACCAGAATGTAATGAAACAGAAAAAAAGGAGTGAGAAGAAGAAAATAAACCAAGTATCTGACCCATATGATTTATTTTAGGCAAAATCTACAATTCTAAGGAATATATAATCCTTTTCATATAGAACATTTTTTAAAAACTAGAAGAAGAGGAGGATGGCACAGTTAATTTATAAGATTAATACAACCCTTAATACCCAAACCAGGCAAGGAAAATTATGTCCATCTCATTCACAGGTTTAGGTATAAAAATCTTTAAAAAATTAGTAAACAAAGTAGTACAAAAAGAAATGAACAGACAGCCATAAACAAGTAGAGTTTGTTCTAGATATGTAATAAGAATGATGTAACATTAGAAAATCTATTAATATACATTACTGCATACCAGATCAAAGGAGGAAAATAATGACCATCTCATGGAGGAAAAAGAAACATTCAATAAAATTCCACATCCATTCATGTATTTTAAAAAATGTTAGCAAACTAGAAATAATAGGGAAATTCCTTGAAGAAACATTTGCATTTGATATGATTATCTACATAAGAAAATTAAGAGACTATCTAGGCAAGCTATTTGTTTTTTTAGAATTATAGACACAAAGTCAAATAAAATTAGTGTATTTGAACACCACCAATAGTAAGTTAGGAAATGTAATTTTAATATCTTACTCCAAGTAGCTAACAAAAAATAGCATTCCATAGAATAAATCTAGCAAAAGATCTGCAAATGCTTTATGAGGACAAACTTAATACTTTATTGAAGGATATAAAGGAAGAGCAGTTGGAGAGGTATACCAGGTTCATGGATGGGAAAATGCACTATAATGAAGATGGAAATGTTCAAGATTAATCTATACAATCGATATAATTTCAAAGATTTTTGTTCATAAAACTTGACAAACAGACCCTAATATTCACAAAGAAATGTTGAAGCCCAGAATAGGCCAGACAATTTTGAATAAGAAGAACAGGGATGAAACACTTGTAAGATGTGAAGACTGGTTATAAAACTTAAGTAAATAAAAGAGTGGATTTGGTGAAGAAAGAGATAATTAGGAAAATGTAAAAAATAATTACAAAACCAATCCAGAATATAAGACAATATTCACAATGAATAAAGCAAGAATATATAAAAAGCTCTTAATATTAATAGGAAAAAGACAAAACTGAGTAGAAAAATGGCAACAGCAATTTACACTAGAGGGAATACAAATTAACTATAAATATTTTGAAAATGTGCTTAGGGAACTGCAGGTTTTGTTTTTTTTTTAAGCCATATCATCAAACTCTCTAAGTTTTTGTAGGGATGTGGAAATTTTGAATTTTTCTATTGCTCGTGGGAGGGAAAGGTTTCACAATCACTTGGCAAAGGAATTTGGAGGTATCTGCTGCACTGCATTGATTCTAAGATGTTTCTCCCTGATCTCCATCCCCTACCCTCCCACACACACATTTTAGCATTTCTGAAATGCAGATCCATCTTACAATTGTTGGTGTCTTAAGAGTTTGAATAATAGCATTTTGGGTACAACTTACATTAAATCACCTCTCAGTTTTAATAAAATATGTAATAAAGTTGAAGGTGATCCTGCTCTTTGATCCAGCAATTTGATTCCTAGACATAGCTCTGTAGAAACTCACACCTATCAAAGATATATTTAATGTTGCTCATTGCAACGTATTTTACTTTAAAGAGTTTTATTCTAAGAAGCTAGTGAAGTTCATTTCTTTAATTCTTGTATCAATAAGATATTTAAGCCACCAGTAAAGTGGCTTAAATAGAGAAAAATGTAGTACTTCCCATAAGAAGTCTAGGAGAGCTGCTTAATTTTGTGTCTCAGTGATGACCTCAAGAACCAAGATTCTTTCCATTTCTCTGCTGTGCTATAGTTGGCTTTCTTACCTCTTTTTCTATACTTGTTCGCTTCTTGGTTGCAACATCTCTGCCTTGACAATAATGCTTAGGGGCTTCCAATTTTCTCTTTCTTCCTGCTATTTCTTTTTGTCTCAACTTTTTATTTTGAAATAATTACAGATGCACATGAGGTGGCACAGATTGTATAAAGACATGCTGTGTACCCCATCACCCAGTTTCTCCCAAAGTTACATCTTATGCTACTTTGATACAATATTAAAATCAAGAAATTGACACTGGTACAATGTGCCTGTGCATTATTCTATATCATTTTATCATATGTGTAGACATGTGAAACCACCACCACAATCAAGATAGAAAACAATTCCATCACCACAAAGATTTCCCTCATGATACTCTTTCTAGTCACACTCACCTTACTCTTTCCACCCATCTCTAACCCCTGGGAACCACTATTTTGTTCTCTATTCTTAACATTATCTTGAATAGTAAAATACAGCAACTTTTTTTGCAAAGCATCAAAAAATGGATGGATGGACGTAGTGATAAAGCAAGGATAATAAAATATTAATTATAGAATCCATGTGGTGGTATATGGTTGTTCCCTGTAAAACTCTTTAAATTTGTATGTTTGAACGTTTGCATCAATACAATGTTGGAACAAAATCAACCTAAATGTTCACCAATAGGGGAATAGATAAGTAAATTATACTATATTTCTAAAATGGATTATTCTGTAGCATTTTAAATGAAATAACTAAATCTATATGTAAAAATATGGATAAATCTCAAAAACAATATACTGAGTAATAAAAAGGCAAGTTGCAGAGTAAAGCATATGATGCAGTTTAAGCTAGTACTCACACAATATCACAAGGATAACCACCATTTTGAAGTTGTTTTTTCCTACTTGTTTTCATAATTGGTTACGTTGTAACATCTGCATATCACTGAATATATGGGTACATCTTATATTCTTTTTATTTTTCATCTTTTTTTTTTTTTTTTGCGGTACACGGGCCTCTCACCGTTGTGGCCTCTCCCGTTGCAGAGCACAGGCTCTGGACACGCAGGCTCAGCGGCCATGGCTCACGGGCCTAACCGCTCTGCGGCATGTGGGTTCTTCCTGGACCGGGGCACGAACCTGTGTCCCCTGCATTGGCAGGCGGACTCTCAACCACTGCGCCACCAGGGAAGCCCTATTTTTCATCTTTATAATACCTTATTATTAAAGAAAATTTGAATTTAAAAAATGGCACATAGGTCTGCATACAATGGAAGATATTGGCTTAAAATTATACCTCAGAGAAGCATGAGTCACCTTATACACATGTCAGTTTCAGTTTCTCAAATTATAGGACCCATTTGCCAATTACTACTTTGAAGAACAAGGTATTTCTGGGAGAAAATCCATTATTCTGAAATGACCTCAATCAATGCTAGCTTTGGATGTTTACAGAGGTCCCATGACAGCGTCAGTAAACAAGGAAGCAGGTAAATTTAGCACACATCTAGCAATTACTCCTGGGAGGATGGCTTTACCATTGCAAGTGTTGATTATCATTATAAATAAAACTTGTAAAACCTCTTTAAAGTGAAACAGACTAAGAGCTTGGATTGTGCAGTCAACAGACACACAAGAACAAATATATATACATATATATTTAAAAACTGCCCTTGCTTTTCTTATCACAAAACCTATGACAGTGTTACCTCCCGTGAGGAGAAATGAATTTTGATCTTTTGAGTACCTGGAAATATTCTATTTCTCCATCTGGGTAGCTTTGACAAAGGTGTTTGATTTATAATTATTCACTGAACCATTCACAAGTTTTATGCATATCTCTGGATTTTGCTATGTTTCACAATAAAAGAAGAGGTGTCCTACATTTGTATAAATTAGGACTGATGGGTTGGATTAAAATTTTTAGCTGCAACATCATATATGAACTCAAACACTGATGTCTCTCAAATACTTTGAATGGAGGTGAAACTGACCTGCTCAGGGAAGCTGTGAAATGACTCAACAGCGATGCCAGTCATGCCGGAGGGAATAACGTAGGAAATGCACATGAAAAGTTTGAATGAAATTGTTTCCTGAAATGCAAGAAAAAGGAAGCCTTGTTTCTAAATTATAATTCTATATATAATTTAAAATATATGTATAATTAAATATGAGACAATTTTATCTCTATCCCACAACTGTAAATTGTAAATGTTAAGTTGGCTAAAAATTTTGGAGAGCTGAGAATCTTCTCATAGAGAAAATGGGGTCACCATGTATCGGTCACATTATTTATGGGTGTATAACATTTTTCATAATTAAAAAAGCTTCCTCTCTTATCTGGAAAGATCTTTACAAATCACCCAGTTTTTTCCCATTCTCTCATGTAGAGCATGGGAAAGAGAGAGAATTTGATCTCTCTAAGGAAAGATTACCCCCACAAAGACTTGGAGATAAAGAAAAATAATAGAGTTGTCAAAAAGATTTCACTCTCCCCATGGTCTTGATAGATATTTGTCAACTCTTGGCAGAATGTCTTGTCATTCTAATGCTTTGCTCTTCCCTGAAAAACAAGAAGCTGCTGGTACTACACCACAAAAGCAATGATTAGATAGAAGCTGCACATTCCTAAACCATCAGGCAAGAGGGAGATATGACAGGATAAATCAGGGTTGACCGGGAAAGAGCTACTGTTTGATGAGGAAATATTTATTGTGGGTCACTGTTGAATCATTTCAGGATCCTGATGTGGGGATGAAGAGAGCTGATAAGCAAATTCACTTTACTGAAAAATAAAAGTTTACAAAATACTTATAACTCATGCAGGGACTATAGCCAAAGAATTTAAGTCTTGGTACAGTTACAAACCACCTTATTTCACATAATGCCTTTAAAGACCAGTAAGAACCAAAAAAAAAATGCACTGTTGAGTTTACGAAACAATTTTAAAGAGGTGTTGTTTATTTGATAGTACAAAACAAATATAAATTGGGCACCCAGATGGTATATTTACATAACCTGTTCTTAGACTGCCCTTCAGTGATAACCAGAGAAAATTTCCTTCAGGTATTGCTTATATGACATTGGCACCTTCCTATAGGACAACGAGTCACAGGGTATGAAAGTGAGGTGAGGTCTACTTCAGGCACCTGGGAGGTTCACTATGGGTGTTGTGGAAGCACATTGTCAAAACTCAGCTTTACATGTTATCAGTATGCTTAGGACTTTCTGAAGACCTTAGTCACATAAGAGATATAAAGAACCGTGTGTGGGTCCAGAGGTTAGGAGGGTTGCTAGACAGTACGTCGTTTGGTGGTTCAAGAAATTAAGACTAGATGTATAGGGAGCAGTGCCTAATATATATATATATATATATATATATATATATATATATATGGTAGGTGGTCAAAAAATATTGAATGAAGGAGGTGGATTAGATGGAGATCCGAGAGTAAACCACCCAAGTTCAGAAATACACACATGAATCCCAGTTTGCAAGGATTCAGTTGGCTTCTGGGAAATGAGAGAATTCAAGGGGTCTGTCTACTTACTCCAGACAAGGGAAGGCAGAAGCCTAGTTCAGTCAAGAAGAATGATGCTAGTACAAAGAGGTGGAGTTTTCAAATCTAAAAATTTCATTCTTGGATTAAACACAGTCAGTGGATTCCCATTTTTCTTAGGAGAAGGTCCCAATCCTTGCTCCTCCCTGACTTCCTTATTTCTCCCTTACTCCTCCTTTTTTGTTCTCTTCAGGCCTCAACAGATTGGATGAGGTCCACCCACATTAGGGAGAACAATCTGCCCTCTTCAGTCTACAGTTTCAAATGTTAATCTCACCCAGAAACATGCTTACAGACACACCTAGAATAATGGTTAGCCAAATATCTGAGCATCCCATAGCTCAGTCAGGTTGACACATAATAGTAACCATCACACTCCCCTGGTCACCACACTCAACATAAATGCATAGATGAAGCTGACCCAAGAGTGAAGAAGGTGATGCTGGCCAGGAGAGGTAAGATGCTGAGCTCTGAAAGTTGTGCTATAGAAAGGCTACAATTACCTCATTCCAAAAAGGAGTTCGTTTATTTTTTTGGTTTTTGGGTTATGTTTTTCCCCGCAATGAATGTTGTCTTTTAAAAGCACCAACTAGCTTTTTATTTTACTGAACTCCAGAAGTCAAAGGAAATGACTGAGGCCTATACTCCACAACATGCTATCTCAAAAAAGACTATATCATCTCCAAGGGGGTGAAAATTGGTTCTTTGGGGGAAGGTGCAAAATGATCTTAATGCTTTTTATGTATAAAGAACAGATATAGGGCTTCCCTGGTGGCGCAGTGGTTGAGAGTCCGCCTGCCGATGCAGGGGACACGGGTTCGTGCCCTGGTCTGGGAAGATCCCACATGCCGCGGAGCGGCTGGGCCCGTGAGCCATGGCCGCTGAGCCTGCGCGTCTGGAGCCTGTGCTCCGCAATGGGAGAGGCCACAGCAGTGAGAGACCCGCGTACCGCAAAAAAAAAAAGAACAGATATACATACAGTACGTAAACAGATATACAGTATATCAATGGTGTTAAAATTTCCTGGGGGAATAATTAAGAAAGAAGTGTCTAAAAAACTTGACTGGGGTGGAAGCAAGAAGAAGAGGACAAAGGGGGAGGGGAAGGGGGAGCTGTGAAACACTGCTCTAAAACCATAGATAGCTAAAGTTGCCAGGACACACCCCTCCACCTTACATCTTACGACAGCACCTGAAGGACCCAGATGTTCAGAACTGCCCAAAGGTTACACAGGGGGTTAGTGAAGGAGACTCACATGGGCCACACTCTTGGATCCTAGACCAATGTATGTCCCACTTTATCACGCAAAAATAAATACACCTGTGAGCAGAGCCCAACTCTCCATATCTCCTTAACACACATTCTCCACTAAGGTGACACTTTGGAAAGAAAATAAATGGCCTATGTGACAAAATTATGCAAACGTGGGATCCTTAGGAGGATGCTGTCTGTGTGATGTGAGCAGGGACAGGCAGAGGAGATAAAAAAAACCCCAGAGAGGCTGTAATGTCAGGGCAAATGTGTCAGGGAACAGGAGGAGTACAGCGCTCAGAGGAGTGGGGAGAAGAAATATGGTGTAGGAAACAGTCATCCTTTCTGACTCTTGCCCATCCTTCATGTCTAAAGTTGGACTCCATAGCTACTTAAAATCTGTCCAGAAAGCTGAGAAGACAGGATAGACAAGACGGAAAAAAAAAAAAAAATTGAGTGAATGATACTAGTTTTATTTATCCTCTGATAATTCAGTGACTTTAGATTCACCTACATGACTGTCAGCTTCACAATTTTCCCTAGGGTGCGTTTCATTCATTCATTCATTCACTCACTCACTCAGTCAATGGTTTATTTAGCACCTACTATGTGGCAGGCATTTCCCTAGGCATTGGAACTGGCAGTAGGGAAGCACTGACATGGAGCAATAAAAATCAGATTTAGCCCTTAATCCAGGCAAATTTTAAATTTCACAGCGCAGCTAAGTACCTAAGACAGGTGCACAAACCTGCTGTTTAATAAAGTTGCCCTCCACTCCATGGCTCACGTGATGAGCATATTTTCTGACTATATAGGGGAGAGAAGTGCTGTGTCAGACCCACCAGTCCCACTCTCCTCTGGCAGGATTCCTCACCCATGTTTAAGGGCAGTTGGGACAAAAGGAAATTATGGAAACAATAAAAAAAGGAAAATGCAAAAAATAAATAAATAAAAGTTTTAATTGGCTGATTCTGATTGTATCACTGAGTTGGCAGCTTGTCACTTCCCGTTGCTAGGCAACCCTGTGCAGTAGGGTGGACGTGTCAGCCATGCTTTCCATCTTGTGGTCTGAGTCTCCTGGCGGCTGGGGCTGAAGTCTGGCTCTCCTTCAACCACAACAGGGCACGGGATGCCCCGTGCAGCCCCCAAATAAGCCTATGACCCACTGCTCAAAACTGTCTTGTGGGCCTGTTCTGGATAAAATTTCAGCCCTTATTCAATGACTTAGCACCCTGGCTGTGACTTTGCTGAAAGGACCCCGCGACCCTGGCCAGGTCTTCCGAGCCCCTCAGGTACATCAGCAGAGCAGGTGTGAGAGCAGAGACAGGAGAAGCAGAACGCTGGGATTGTCCTTCCTGGGTGTGCTACGTACTGTGGGAGCCTCACTCTGATGCCATCTTTGATATTCTTGTTCATGGAGCCCACAGCGTGTGGGCTTTGCAGACAGATAGAGCTGGGTCTGACTGTCACAATTAAGCTGTGCAACTTTAGCCACCTTGCTCAGCCCCTTTGTGCCTCTATTTCCTCATCACTAAAGTGGAGATAACACTGCTTCTACCCCAGGGTCTTGTTGAACATTTCCTCAGCCACTACCTGTAGAATGTTTGGTTTACAGTTAGTGCTCCACAGGTTCAGCAATTGTCTACAAGCTTCCATGAAGAATTTTGAGGCATTCATAGTCCTGGAGCTGGAACGGAAGTTAGTGATCACTGAATGTCCCTCATTCCTCGAGTAAGGAATATGAGACTCAAAGAGTCAGAGTGACATGCCCGAAGCCACATAACTGGGACTGAAACTAGGGGCTCAGTTGCCACCACGAAACTTTACTAGAAGGAGATACAAAAAGGGTCCTCCTGTGTTGAAAACATCTTGCAGGCAAGTAAGTACTAGTTATGTGCTTCAGGCAGGGTCAATGTCTTATAGAAGATATTTGCGTATTTCCTCAGTGGCTGATAAAATAACCTTCAGAAGAAAATCCATTCTCCTTACTATGGCATCCAAGACTTTCCTTGGCCTGGCAACTGCTTCCACTTTAGTCCAATTCTTCCCCTCACTCCACTGATCTTCCTGCAGACCCTCAAACACTCCAGGAAGGCACCTGCCACAGGGCCTTTGCATAAGCCACTACCAGTACTTGGAACACAGATATACATGTGGCTCCCTCCTTCACTTTCTTCAGGTCGTTGCTTGAAGAAGAAGGTCACATCCTCATTGAGGCCTTTCTTAATTCACATATTTAATATTGCAACCCCCCTCCACCAAGCACTCTCTATCCCTCTTCCTTGCTTACAGGACTTGTCACCACCTGACACATTACCTATGTGTTTGTTTGTTTGTTGTCTGTGTCCAGCCCCCACCACTACATGGAAAGAAGCTCCATGAGGGCATGGACTTTTGTCTTTGGTTCACTGCTGTATTCCCAGAGCCTAGAACTGTGTCTGGCCCACATTAGGTGCTCAACAGACACTGACTAAATGTTACCTCTGTCCCTTTACATGGGAGGTTTCCTCTGCCCTTCCCTTCCTCACGTTTGCCTTCCTAAATCTTACTCATTTTCATGAGACATCAACAAGCATCACCTCCTTTTAGAAACCAGTCCTCACCTCCTCCAACTAGAACAGGGGCCTTGCCATGTGGGACCACAGAATCCAGCACTTCTGCCTGCATCACAATTACCTGCTTACGTGGAGTCCCACCAGAAGTGTGTCTAGTTCTACAATTAGAGGAGCAATGAAATAAAAAGGGGGCCTCCTTTGACCAGCTGCTCTGCATGGCTTCCAGGGCCCAAGCCCTCTGTTCCACTTTCCAATCCCAAAGCCTTATACTGTCTTCCCCTCCAGACTGAGCCACTTGAGGGCAGGGCCTGCATGTGATTCATCTTTTCATTCCCAGAATATAGTGCAGTTCCCAGCACAGTGTAAGTACACAAAACTGTTGCTGCAATGATAACAGCCAAGCCACGAATCTATCTATCAGGTCTACCAGGGTTTCTCAGCCTTGGCACTCTTGACATTTGGGGCCGGATAATTCCTTGTTGGGGGTGGGAAGCTATCTGTGCATTGTAGAATGTTTAGCAGCATCCCTGGCCTCTACTCATAAGGCCAATAGCACACACCCCAGTTGTGACAACCAGCATGCCTGCAGACATTACCAAATGCCCCCTGGGAGGCAAGCATGACCCCAGTTGAGAACCACTGGTCTAAATGTTTACTGTGAATTAATTAATTCAATCCTCACAGCAATGCCGTAAGGAGGTACTATTATTAAATCTACTTACAGGTGAACAAAGTAAGGCTCAGAGAGGCTAGGCAGCTCACTGAAAGTCACACAGCTAGGAATTAGCAGAATCAGGATACAAACTGGGCAGTCTGGCTCCTAAGCCTAGACAATTAACCCCCTATGAGTTAAGGCTGGAGGGGAGGGGGTTGGGGAGTAGGGATGGAGAGGTGAAGCTAATACGTATTGTTTATTATAACCAGGCACTACTCTAAGCCCTTATATGGATTACCTCATTTAATCCTATCTAGCCTTTGACACAGTCATTGTTATTTTTAACACTGTAAAGAGGAGGAAACTGAGGCGCAGAAAGTATCCAGATAACTGGAGGCAAAGCAACAAGAATTCAGACCCAGGCAGTCTGACTCGGAAGCTCGTCGGGTAGAGGGTGAATTCCTACTCTGCTCCAGGTGTGTGCAAAGTCACACCGCCCTTCACCAGCTTTCCCTGCCAAGCAAGCCTTGGCACAGTTCTCACGTTCCCTGGAAAACAATCTCACTGCTCCTCACTCGATGTGCCTGACTCTCTGGGGCACCAAACCCTGAAGCTTTTGGAGAGTGCTTTCATGTTCCAAAGCGATCCGACATACAGAACCAACTGTGTGGGAAGAGGGCCAGAGGTTTCCCCGGGGCTGGGACCAAAACAGGGGGCAGCCTTTGTCTCCAACCAAACCAGGCTTAACAGAAGAGCGTGAGAAGAGCCTGGTGGAGAGATCTCAGAGCTGTTTCAGAATATCAGAATATTATGAGAGTCTCCTCTTACAGAAAAAAAAAAAAAGAAAGAAAGAAGCACTATGAGTCACCTTCTCCAATTCTCTTCCGTAGTTACCAAAGCAGAGATAGTGTGTTTCAGAGGCATCTCCCACTATGATTGCCCTGGTGTTTAAAATAATGATCAGATCATTTTCCCACAGCCATTTCATCCGATGAGCCAAAATAGGATTATTGAGAAATTGCAAGGTCTTGCAAGAAATCTCTCTTCTGACCTTGGACATTGTTACTCAGGCTGACTCAGAGAAAATCAGATCCCCTTTCATTGTTAGAGACGACAGTTCAGCCTCTTCTCCAAGTAGGGTTACCCCAAGGTGGCGGGGAAGAACCACTCTGAATGGATGATAATTGATCACCTGTGCACCCAGACACAGCTGCCCACTAATGCCCATGGGAAGGGGAAGGCATGTGTGAGGGTGCATGTGTGACTGTTTCTGTGATTCTCCACAGTGAAGCAATGTTAGCTTCCTTTAAGCAATACTCAGCTTCACCAAGATACAGGGGGGAAGATTATAGTAGGCAGAGCACAACTGATTTTTTTTTTCTTAAAAGCCCAGATTGATAAGCAGATGAGAACAGTGAAAACAGACCATGGGAGAAAAGAAGAATGAGGGAAGATGTGCACTGTCAGATACTGAAATGCATGCTAAAGCTAGGATAATTATAATGATAAATATGCATGTGCACAAACTGGCACAAGGATCAATGAATCAAAATACATAGCTCAAAAACAAATAACACACATTCCCTCCTATTCTCTCCCTCCTTCTTTACACACACACACACACACACACACACACACAAGCTCGGCATTGCATATCAGTGGGGAGAGGAAGATTTATCAATCAGTGTACACACAGGAAAACAGAAAGCACTCTAGGTATTTCAAGCAGAGAGGGACTTAATAGAGGGAATTGATTACAAATGTATAGAGAACCCAGAAGGACAAAAGAGAGGTCATTTTGCCCAGAGATGAATACTACCTCTTCTAGGGCTGAAGAATTAAAATAGGGAAGGTGGTGTTATCAAGAGCCTAGGAGTCTGCATTCCTGCTGACAGCGTTGCCACAACCAGAAAAATAGCTCTTACATTTTTCCCACCTGTTAATTCTACCTGACTGCCTCCTATTTGCAGACACCAGCCAGCAAGGAACTCTGGGAAATGTAGTTTTCAGGCTCTTAGCTGAGGTACAATAGAGACACATATGGGGCTGAGAGTCCTCAGACAGTACATGGCACAGTTATTTGATAAAGCTTGGGAAAGGAGTTGGTTAGCAACTGAGCAAAAACAAACATTTCCACTTCATGCTGTACAGCAAAATAAATCCCGAGTGGTGTAAAAAATTAAACATACACCAAATACCAAAATACTCAAAGATGGAAAAGAACAACAAAACAGAAGAACACAATGACAAAAAATTCCATTTAAGGGTGACAGAGAACTTTCTAGATATTGAGCCAATGAAAGGATCACAAAAGAAAACAATTATATACTGGAATAAAAATAATTGTCAGAGAGATGCTACATAAAATTAGGAACCAAATAATTCGAACTGTATAATTAAAACATATATGAAAATGAGCTTAAAACCTAACTTATTACAAAGTAAAGGTGAAGCTTGTACATAACCAGTGACTCACCAATTTCACTATAGAAACATGTGCATATGATGGAATACTATTCAGTAAGGAAAAGGAATGGATTTGAGTGTACACATCAGTGTAGCTGAATATCAGTTAGGGGTGAAATAAGCCACAGAATAATATTTATATCATTTATTCCATTTTTATAAAGTTCAAAAACAGATAAACTTTGTTTTAGGGATGCATGAATACGTAGTAACACCATAAGGAATATCAAGGAAATAATTACCACAGATGTCAGAATTATGAACATTTGGAAGGAAGGCAGGAGGAAAATACACTTAGGAGGGACACCCAGGAGACTTCTAAGGTATAAAAATGTTCTATTTCATAAGCTGGGTAGTGGATAAATTAGTGTTTATTGTATTATTATGATGATGATTTAAATTATATATACACACACTTGATTTATATCACAATAAAAATAAAAATTGGCCATACAGACATAAATAAAAATTTTAAAATGAAACAATATGAATAAATATTCAACCACATTTTGGGTCAAAGAATTGTAAATTTAAATAATGAGGTAATATTTTTTAACAATCATATTAACAAGGATTCTAAACCTACAATTCTCACTCTTAGCATGGGTATAGTAAAAAAAAAATTACCTTGGTGGGAGTATAATTTGGTTAAACATTTCTGAAAAGCTATTCGGCAATGTATATCATGATCCTTTAAAAATGCCTTAGGGAAATGACTAGAAATTTGGATAAATTCTGTATGTGAAATTGTGGTCATCTTAGCATTTTGATAATTGTGGAAAATTTAGAAACAGTATGGGAGTAAGTAAATCATGATAGATGAAATGATACATTTAATGATGATAAAAAGAGACTGTCATTATCACAGGAAAATGCGTATGTTATATTATTTAGTTCGAAAAGCAAACGACAAAACTTCATACCCAATATGATTTCATCTACTAAAAAAAAAGCAAGAAGATTGGAAGGAAATACAACAAAATATCGACAGCAGTTGTGTCTGGATGACAAGATTATGGATACTTGTTTTTCTTCATTTTTCCTATAATTTACAATTTCCTAAAATAAGCAGTTATTACTTTTATGATAGGGTGGAAAGGGTAGGGAAATTAATAAAAACTAAAATCCAGTTTGACACATGTTTTCCTCCTACTCTGTCGTATTACATTGCACTTTTAGCTTGGCATTATTCCAAGAACATTCTCTTGTGGCAAGGACATAGGAGGTAAGGTCATTATCAATTACCATTCTTCATTTCTACCTTGACTTACCTAGTGATAGACAAAGGGGAGCTAGCAGTTATTGAGTGTTGTCTTGGGCACCATGTTATTCCTATATATTATTCCTGTGAGATAGAAAATATTATCCCCATTTTTTTTTTTTTTTTTTGCGGTACGCGGGCCTCTCACTGTTGTGGCCTCTCCCGTCGCGGAGCACAGGCTCCGGACGCGCAGGCTCAGCGGCCATGGTTCACGGGCCCAGCCGCTCCGCGGCACGTGGGATCTTCCCGGACCGGGGCATGAACCCATGTCCCCTGAATCGGCAGGTGGACTCTCAACCACTGCACCACCAGGGAAGCCCTATCCCCATTTTTAATGTTGAAGAAACTGAGACCCAGCGAGTTTAAGGCACTTGCTTGAGACCACACAGCTAGTAAATGGCAAGAAGGTTTGTGTGATTCTTGAGATGTTTCACTAAATTCCTTTCCTTCCCATAAGATGGAGCCACTCATTAAGGCTGTGTGTCCTATCACAGCCTTAATAACTTGCCTCAGGAATCAGTCTGACTGGGTGAGATACTGCCTTCACTATGGGACTTCAGGTAAGTTTTATTTAAGTTTTCTTTGCCTCAGTTTCCTTATCAGACAAACAGGAATATTAATGGTGTCTTCCTCATAAGATTGGTTGTGAGAAATGGACAAGATGATGCATGTAAAGTGCTTCGCACAGTTCCTGGCACTCAGTAAAAGTTAGCTAACATGGTTATCTCTAACGGGGTCTAAGCAATGTCATCAGAGATTATTTGGTCCAAGTTATTCTTTCACAGATGGGGACACTGGGGACCAGAAAGATGGAGTAACCCAGACCCTCCAGGGGTAAGTGATTGAAGGTGCTACGATTAGTCCCATAGCCTTTCCATCATTATACACAGCTTTTCCTTGACTCTGGTCCCCTGCAACCAACAGCAGGGATGGCCACTGTAAAACTTGGGGAAAACAATCACCTATTCACGTACACACTATTCCTTGTGTACATATTATCATTTGATCTCTCAACAATACTTGGAGGTGGGCAAGGCAGGTACAGTGAGTGAGGAAATGATCTCGGACAGTTTAGGTTGGTTCTCCTTGGTCCCAGAGCAGAGCTGAGACAGGGCCCCTGGAGCTCTTTTCATACACTGTGGTGCCTCAAAGAATTCTGTGTCTTTGCTGCAACATACAACCAACCTCAGATCTGTGTCTCTTCTAGGCAGATAAGAAATTGGGCTGGCCCAGGTTCTCACCTTGATTTCTTTCTTAAACTCTGTAGTGCCAGCTATGATTCCCCAGCATTTCATGGTCGGGGAGGCAGCTTCATACAGTTCTTGACCAGTGGGCCTGACCCACAAGTCTCTCTTTCAGAGCCAGGTAGGGAGATTGTGATAGGCTAGGTCAGTGGACAAAAGTGATGTCACCCTTCTTCCCAACCCATCCCCTGCTGCCTGCAGCCTTAGGGTTAAAATACCTGCCTTACTTATGCACTATGTTAACCTTTGATGCCTTAAGAAACCTGACAGCAACCAGAACTCTCAAGAGTTGCTGGTGGGGGTATAAATTGGTATGGGCTCTCTGGAAAAAAGCCAGGCAGCATCTCTTAAAACTAAACATTTACCTACCCTATGACTCAGTAATTCCATTCCTAGGTGTATGCTCAAGAGAAAGAAGTGATTATGTCCATCAAAAGACATCAGTGAAAATGTTTATGACAGCTTTATTAATAAGAAGCAAAATCGCAAACAGCCTAAATATTCATCGATAGGAAAATGGATGTTTTCCAGCAATATTCACTTAATAGAACTTTATATGGCGATAAAAAAGAATGAAATACTACTATGTGTAACACTATGAAAAAATCTCACAAATGTAAAGATGAGATAAATAAGACAGACAACAAAGAAAACACACATTATAATGATTCCATTTATATGAAGTTCAAGAACAGGTAAAACTAATCTATGGTGACAGAAGTTGTATAGCGTTTATCATTGCAGGGATTTCAACTCATTAAACGGCATAAGGGAAACTTCTGGGTGACAGAAATGTTCTGTATCTTGATCTTGAGTTGTGCATGCATGGATGTGAACATATGTAAAAATTCATCAAGCTTTACACCCAGGAAATATGTGCTTTGCACTGTGTATATCACAATAAAATATTTTTTTAAAATCCTGTCCACGGGATCACTAAGGATTCATTAAATAGAAACTCAGAATAATCCCTAAGCAAAAGCCCCTAAAATAAGGTTATCTTTTAAGTTAACCTATGGACCCTGAATACCTAGTAGTTTCTTCTTACTCAAAGACCCAATCCCCAGGCTAGGATAAATATCTCTGAGCTGCCACTGGCATTGTACTCACCACACTGATGGCTGTGTTTATCTGTCTCTCCATCAGACTGCATGGTGCAAGGCCAGGGACTGTTTAACATTTATCTTCTTACCTCAGTACCTAGCAGAGTGCCTGGCTTAGAGCAGACACTCAGTTAACTATTGATGGACAGTTTAAGGACTGAGTGAATGAAAGAATGAATGTAGGTAGCACACACAAATATGATCTATGATCACAATCTAGAAAACTGTTGCTGAGCTGTGAGCTGTAGGAGCATTCTTCAGGCAGCATGATGTAGACCAGTGGTTCTCAGCCTGGGGAGATTTTGTCCCCCAGGGGACATTTAACAATGTCTGGAGACATGTTTGGTTATTACAACTGGGGGCGGGTGTGCTACTGCACCTGAGATGATGCAATATATCCTACAATGCACAGCTCAGCCTCTTCTCCCCAACACACATACACACTCACAATCACCCAAAACAAAACGTCAATAGTGCCAAAGTTGAAAAACACTGGAGCAGAGGAACGGGTTCTAAACACAGGAAGAAAGTCATGAGCTCAAATATCAACGGGCTACTACTCATTAGCAGTATGACTATGGGTAAGCTACAAAATTTCTCAGAGCTTTCTCCCTTGTACAAATAGGGCTGATGCTACCTTAAAGGTAGTGAAGAGGATTACATGAGCTAAGGTATGTGAAGTGTCTGGCTCAAAACAGAAGCCTGGTGGGATTAGTTTCTCTTCCCTTCCTCACTCCCCATTTCTGATCCCCTTCCCCAGAGGCACAGATGGACAATTTTTAAAAAGAGAAACAGCCGTCAAGCATTGCTTATTCTCCCTCTGCTAAAGAAACTACTGAAGAGTGAGGCTGCTTGTGAAGAATGCATTTTATTTGCCAGGTACATCAATAGTCCCTGTTCCTAATGAAATGCATTATTAAAAGATAAAGTCAACATATTCAGAACTCAGGTCCACGTCACATCCGAATGTAATCTGCCATCTCCTGGCATTGCAGGTGTCCTTAAGACTGCCTCTGAAACATGAATTCTGATTTCCCCAACTCTCCCTTGCTTTTCTCTAAGCCCATACAAACATGCTGCGTTCCTGGGAGATAGGGAGCAATGCCTCATACAGTGCCAGAATTATCTGCAAGTGGCAGAGATACCACAAAGAAAGAGCCCAGGCTTGTACTTTGCAAATGCGAAGTGGAATTTCCCGCAGGGCTCAATCTAAGACTTGCTGCGTTTGTCCCCCATTCCCCTTTATGTATTTCTGAGAGGGACTGGGCCCTAGGCAATCCTACACTGGAATCTTGTGTGTGCAGATTAGTACGAAGTTTGCTGTCCTTGGTGCTGAAAAAGTCTCAAATTGCTAAGGGTTTCTGAGTTACTTTTGCATTTCCAATACTCACATTGACCAGGGAATATGATATGACAGGATGTTAATACATATTTTAACAAATTGTTAATATGGAATACTTTGAAACACATAGGATAAATATAATAATAAAAATGACTAATATTTACTGAGAGCATGCTACTTTCTAGGCATTGTTATTTATTTTATATCATGAGGTATGTACCATATATTCACCATTTTTCAGATGAGGAGAACTGAGGCAATAATCATCCCATTAGCCTGACCTTCTGGTGACAAACACATTGACAATGGACAACCCCTCCACTTGGCTCCAGATCCCATCTTCTCTCACCTCCTCAAAGACTCGTCTCATCTTAGGTATTTTGTTTGAATAGATAGTACACATGTTCAAAAAGCAAACCATATCAAAATATGTATACTGCTGTACTTCACTGGCCCATTTCCACCCCTACCCTTCACAGGTAACCAATTTTTAGATTTTTTTTGAGGTGTCCTTACAGAGTCTTTATCTAAATATAAGAAATATATACCCCCTCCTTGTTTTTACTTGTTAGCACATGATGTACCCTGTTCTGCTCCTCTCACTTCATCATACATTTGGAGATATTTCCATATGGATACTTAGAGAGAGCTTCCTCATTCTTTATTCAGTTGCTTAGTATTCCATGATATGGCTGTAACAGAATTTATTTAACCAGTAACCTATCCTTTGAAAACTGGGTTGTTTCCAGTCTTTTGCTCTCTCAAAAAATACTGCACTAACCTTACATATAGTATTTTCATACATGCAATTACATCCATATGATAAACTATCAGAGATAGGTTTTGCTGAATCGAAGGGAACATGCAAAGCCACTTACTTAGTTTCTCTATTTTCTCTCCTGACCCCTACATTATATTTCTAAAGGCATCTACATGGCTATTTTAAAACTGTAAATCATATTAGGTCAATTCCTAGCTCAAAGCCCTCCAAAGCTTCTCACTGCATATATATGAGATTTAAATGCCTCACTCTGAGAGTGGCCAAGATGGTAAGAGTAGAAGGACTCTGAGCTCACCTCCTCCCACAGGCTTACAAAAATTACAACTATTTACAGAGCAATTATTGATGAGAAAGATCTGAAGACAAGCTGTTGTAGAAAAGATCTTCTACAAATGAAATTATAAAGAAGGAACCACCACAAGATGGGTAGGAGGGGTGGAGATGGTACAGACGAGACCCACACCCCTGGGTAGGCAACCCACAAATGGGAGGATTATTACCATGACAGAGGTTCTCCCCAAGGAGTGAGGGGTCTGAGCCCCATATTGGGCCCCTTGGGGGTCCTGCACTAGGAAGATGAGCCCACAGAACATTTGGCTTTGAAGGAAGCAGGGCTTACTTTTGGGAGACCCAAGGACTATAGAAAACAGAGACTCCACTCTTAAAGGGCACACCAAAAAATCTCATGTGCTCTGAAGTCCAGGACATGAATAATAATTTGAAAGGAGCCTTTGTCAGACCCACTTGCTGATCTTGGAGAAGCTCCCCAAAAGTCAGGAGGCAACTGGGACTCAACCTGGGGACACAGACACTGACTGCAGCAATGTGGGGTTGCTAATTCAACCACGAGGGTACTGCTGCTGGCAAGCACCATTTTGGAGTCTTCCCTCTAGCTTACTGGTACCAGGAACCAGGCTGACCCATCAGCCAGGCAACACCAATCTTGGGACCACCCAGGCCAAGGAGCCAGCCATGCATGGACAGAGCCCTATCCACCAGCAGGCTGGAATTAGCCATAGGCCCCCCTGAGCACCCCAGCTGCCCTGGGAACCAGCCCCACCCACCAGAGGGCCTGGGACCCAGTCCTGCCCACCAGCTGGCTGGCACCAGGACTGGAACTCCCCAGGTCACGCAGCCAGCTGCGTGAGGATCCATACCACCCATCAATGGCTATCAGCCTCTGCAGTAGGCAAAGCATGGCAACCAACCAGGCCAGGAGCCACCCACAGTAGTCAGCCCTGCTAAAACAGAAGGACCCATGCAGCCCACATAGGGGACATGCCCAGAGAACACAGCTCTGGTGAACAGAGGGGAGTGTACTGCTGGGCCCCATAGGACATCTCCTACACAAGGCCACGTCTCCAAGATAGGGAAATGTAAATGTCCTACCTAATACATGGAAATAAAAATGGAGAATCAGGCAAAATGAGGTGACAGAGGAATATGTTCCAAATGAAGAAACAAGACATAACCTCAGAAAAAGAACTAAGCAAAGTGGAGATAAACAATCTACCTGATAAAGAGTTCAAGGTAATGATCATAAAGATGCTCATCAAACACAGGACAAGAATGGATGAACACAGTGAAAAGTTCCTAAAAGAGTTGGAAAATACAAAGAAGAACCAAACAGCAATGAAGAACACAGTAGCTAAAATAAAAACTACACTGGAAGGAATCAACAGTAGATTAGAAGATACAGAGGAACAGATCAATGAACTGAAAGACAGAGTAGTGGAAATCACTCAAGCTGAACAGAGAAAAAGAAAAAAGAACTTTTAAAAATGAGGACAGTTTAAAAGACCTCTGGGACAACATCATTCATGCTAACATTCACATTATGAGGGTCCCAGAAGGAAAAGAGCAAGAGTAAGGGGCAGAGAACATATTTGAAGACATAATAGCTGAACACTTCCCTAACTGGGAGAAAAAAAAGACATCCAGGTCCAGGAAGCACAGACAGTCCCAAAGAGGTTCATACCAAGGCATGTTGTAATTAAAATGGTAAAAATTAAATACAAAGAGAGAATCTTAAAAGCAGCAAGGAAAATATAAAGGAACTCCCACAAGGCTATCAGCTGGTTGGCAGGGAGCTGCAGGTTGGCAGGGAGTGGTATGACATATTTAAAGAGATAAGAATAATCTACCCAGCAAAGCCATCATTCAAATTTGAAGGAGAAATAAAGAGATTTACAGACAAGCAAAAGCCAAAAGAGATCAGCACCATTAAACCTGATTTACAAGAAATGGTTAAGAGACTTCTCTAAGTGGAAAAGACAAGACCCCAACCAGAAATACAAAAATTACAAAAGGAAAAATCTCATTGGTAAAGGCAAATATACAGCAAAAGTACTAGATCAACCACTTATAAAGCTAGTAGAAAGGTTAAAAGTCAAAGTAGTAAAATCATATACATCCACAATAAATATTTAAGGGATATACAAAATCAAAATATGTAAAATATGATATTAAAAACACTAAAATGTGGGGTAGGGGTGTAAATTGCAGGGTTGTAAAATAAAATGTGTTTGAACTTAAGAGATCATCAACTTACATCATTTTATATATATATATATCATGGTAACCACAAACTAAAAATCTAAAATAGATACACACAAAAAAAGAGAAAGGAATTCAAACATAACACTAAAGATAGTCATCAAATCACAAGGGAAGAGAGCAAAAGAAGAAAGAAACAGAAAAGAATTATAAAAACAAATAGAAAACAATGAACAAAATGGCAATAACTACATACCTATCAATAGTTACTTGAACTATAAATAGACTAAATGCTCCAATCAAAAGGCATAGAGTAGCTGAATGGATACAAAAAAAGACCCATATATGTGGCCTAAAAGCGACTAACTTCAAATCTAAAGACACACACAGACTGCAAATGAGGAGACGGAAAAGGGTATTCCATAAAAATAGAAATGAAAAGAAAATCGGGTTGGGAATACTCATATCAGACAAAATAGATTTTAAAATAAAGATTGTAACAGAAGACAAAAGGCAAAGAAGGACATTACATTATCAAAGGATCAATCCAACAAGAAGATATAACAATTATAAATATATATGCACCAACATAGGAGCACCCAAATACATAAAGCAAATATTAACATAAAGGGAGACATTGACAGTAATACAATAAGAGTACGGGATATTAACGCCCTACTTAGATCAGTGGACAGATAAGCCAGACAGAAAATCAATAAGGAAACACTGGCTTTATATGACACATCAGACCAGATGGACTTAATAGATACATAGAGAGAAGATTCCAACCCAAAGCAGCAGAATACACATTCTTTTCAAGTGCACATCGAACATTCTTCAGGATAGAACCCATGCTAAGCCACAAAACAAGTCTCAATGAACTTAAGAAAACTGAAATCATATCAAGCATCTTTGCCAACTGCAGTGCTATGAGACTAGAAATCAACTACAAAAAAATAAATAAATAAACACTGCAAAAGACACAAACACGTGGAGGCTAAACAATATTCTACTAAACAACCAATGGGTCACTGAAGAAATCGAAGAGGAAATCAAAAAATGCCTCAAGATAAATGAAAATGAAAACACAATGATCCAAAATCTATAGGACACAGCAAAAGCAATTCTAAGAGGAAAGTTTAGGTGATACAAGCCTACCTCAGGAAACAAGAAAAATCTCAAATAAACAACCTAGCCTTACACCTAAAGGTACTACATAAAGAAGAACAAACAAAACCCAAAGTGAGTAGAAGGGAAAAAAATCATTAAGATCAGAGCAGAAATAAATGAAATAGAGACTAAAAAATAATAGAAAACGTCAATGAAACTAAGAGCTGGTTCTTTGAAAAGGTAAATAAAATTGATAAGCCTCTAGTCAGATCCATCAAGAAAAAAAGAGAGATCCCAAATAAATAAATTCAGAAATAAAAGAGAAGTCAAACTGACATCACAGAAATACAAAAGATCATAAGAGATTATTACAAACAATTATACACCAATAAAATAGACAGCCTAGAGGAAATGAACAAATTCTTAGAAATGTACAATCTCCCAAGATGGAATCAGGAAGAAATAGAAAACATGAACTGACAAATTATCAGTAATAAAATTGAATCAGTAATTAAAAAACTCCCAACAAACAAAAGTCCAGGACTAGATGGCTTCATAGGTGAATTCCACCAAATATTTAACAAAGAGTTAACACCTATCCTTCTTAAACTATTCCAAAAAATTGTAGAGAAAAGGAAAGCTTCAGAACCCCTTCTATGAGGCCAGCATCACTCTAATACCAAAACCAGACAAAGACAACACAAAAAAAGGAAATTACAGGCCAATATCACTAATTAACATAGATGCAAAAGTTCTCAACAAAATATTAGCAAACCAAACTCAACAATTCATTAACAACTCAATACACCATGATCAAGTGGGATTTATCCCAAGGATCCAAGAATAGTTCAATATCTGCAAATCAAACTATGTGATATACCACATTAAAAAACTGAAGAATAAAAATCAAATGATCATTTCAGTAGATGCAGAAAAAGCTTTCGACAAATTTCAACACCTATTCATGATAAAAACTCTCAACCAAGTGGGTATAAGGGAACATACCTCAACATAATGAAGTCCACAGCTAACATCAAGCCCACAGTTAACATCATACTCAGTGGTGAAAAGCTTAAAGCATTTCCTCTAAGATCAGGAACAAGACAAGAATGCCCTCTCTCATCATTTTCATTCAACATAGTGTTGGAAGACTTAGCCACAACAATCAAAAAGAAGAAGAAGTAAAAGGAATCCAAATTGGAAAGGAAGAAGTAAAACTGTTGCTGCTTGCAGATGACATAATACTATATATAGAAAATCCTAAAGACACTACCAGAAAAACTATTAGAACTCACCAATAAATCCAGAAAAGTTGCAGGATACTAAATTAATATACAGAAACCTATTGCATTTCTATACAATACAATTAACAATGAACTATCAGAAAGAGAAATTAATAAATCCCATTAACTGCATCAAAAAGAATAAAATACCTAGAAATAAATCTAACTGAGGTAAAAGACTTGTACTCAGAAAACTGTAACACTGATGAAAGAAACTGAAGATGACATAAACAAATGTAAAGATAAACCACGCTCATGGATTGAAAGAATTAATGTTGTTAAAACAACCGTACCACCCAAGGCAATCTACAGATTCAATGCAATCTCTATCAAAATACCCATGACATTTTCCACAGCACTCGAACAAATCATTCTAAAATTTGTATGGAAACACAAAAGACCCCAAACAGCCAAAGCAATCTTGAGAAAGAAAAATGGAGCTGAAGGAATCAGGCTCCCTGATTTTGAACTATACTACAAAGCTACAATAATCAAAAAGTACAGTACTGGCACAAAAACACATACATAGATTAAGAGAACAGAATAGAGAGCTCAGAAATTAAACCCACACTCATACAGTCGATTAATCTATGACAAAGAAGCCAAGAAAATACAATGTGGAAAAGACCGCCTCTTCAATAAATGGGGCTGGGAAAACTGGACAACTGCAGGCAAAAGAAACTTTCTCATGCCATGTACAAAAATAAATTCAAAATGGAGTAAACACTTAAACATAAGACCTGAAACCATTACAGTCCTAGAAGAAAACATAGGTAGCATACTCTTTGACATCGGTCTTAGCAATATTAACATTGATTTGGATCTGTCTCCTCAGGCAAAGGAAACAAAAAGAAAAATAAACAAATGGAACAACATCAAACTAAACAGCTTTTGCACAACAAAGCAAACTATCAACAAAATGAAAAGGCAGCCTACTGAATGACAGGAGATATTTGCAAATGATCTACCTGTTAAGGGGTTAATATCCAAAATATACAAAGAACACATACAACTCAATATCCAAAACAAAGAACCTGATTAAAAAAATGTGCAGAGAACCTGAATAGACATTTTTCTACAGAAGACATACAAATAGCCTACCGGCAGGTGAAAAGTTGCTCAGCATCACTAATCATCAGAGAAATGGAAATCAAAACCACAATGAGATAACATATCACACCAGTCAAATGAGCTGTTATCAAAAAGACTACAAATAACAAGTGTTGTTGAGGATGTGGAGAAAAGGACCCCTAGTTACGTTCCCTGTTGGTGAGAATGTCAACTGGTGTAGCCACTATGGAGAACACAGTACTATCATATGATCCAGTAATTCCACTCATGGGTATTTATCTGAAGATTTTGAAAACACTAATTTGAAAAGATATTTACACTTCTATGTTCATTGTAGCATCATTTACAATAGCAAAGACATGGAAGCAAACTGAGTGCTCATCAACAGATGAATGGATAAAGAAGATATGGTATGTATACAATGGAATATTACTTAGCCATAAAAAAGAATAAAATTGTGCCATTTGCAACAACATGGGTGGCCCTAGAAGGTATTATGGTAAGTGAAATAAGTCAGACAGAGAAAGACAAATACCGTATGATTTCACTTACATGTGGAATCTAGAAAATAAAAGAACAAACAAAACAAAACCAAAACTGAGTCATGGATACAGAGTACAACAGGTGGTTGTCAGAGGAGAGGGGGTAGAGGGATGAGATAGGTGAGGGAGATTAAGAGGTTGCAGTTGCAAAATAAATGAGTCAGGGGTATGAGATGTGGGGAATATAGTCAATAATTATACAATATCATAATTACATAATAATTATGTGACAGATCATAACCAGACTTAGCCTGGTGATCATTATGAAATGTATAGAAATATTGAATCATTATGTTGTATAACAAGAACCAACATAGTGTTGTAAGTCAATTCTACTTCAAAAACAAACAAACTCATAGAGAAAGAGATCAGATTTTTGGCAGGGGGTGGAGTGAGGGAGAATTAGATGAAGGCAGTCAAAAGGTACAAACTTCCACTTACAAGATAAATGAGAACTAAGGATATAATGTACAACATGACAAATACAATTAATGCTGCTCTATGTTGTATATGAAAGTTATTGAGAGAGTAAATCCTGAGTTCTCATCACAAGTTAAAAAATTGTTTTTCTATTTCTTTAATGTTGTATCTAGATGAGATGATGGATGTTCACTAAACTCGTAATCATTTCATATTGTGGGTAAGTCAAATCATGATGCTGTACACAAACTTATACAGCACTGTATAAAAATCATATCTCAATAAAACTGGAAGAAAGATAAATAAATACCTCACTCTGGCCTCCAAGATCTGCTTGCTTTGGACTGTGACCACTCAGCCCTCACTCAGTAAGCTCCAGCAGTTCTTTATATTTCTAGAACACACCCTTGCCTTTGCATGTGTTCATCACATTTCTCACTCCCTATCAGCTTATCACACCTCAGAGAAGCTTCTCTAACACTCCAACTGAAGCCCTCCACCGTGCCCCCTAATGCTAACTTCATCTAGTATACTGTTGTATTTTATTTCTTTATAACTCGTATCACTACCAGATAGTGCCTTAATTTTTTTGCTTGTCTCCTACTAAAATGTAACCTTCATATGGGGCAGGGACTTACCTGGTTTATCACTGTAATCTCTAGTTCTAGAAGAGTACCCAAAAAAGTAATGCCTGACAAGTGTTTATTGAATGACTGTTAACATCCCTGTATATTAACTTCCAGCATCTTTCCCAAAATGCATTTTTTACACAGGTGAGGTGATATGATGCATATAACTTTATATATTTACTTTGTCATATAACATTACATTTACACATTTTCCCAGGAAATTAAAAGTTCTTTGCAAACCCTCTTTTTATGAATCTGGGGTAATTTATCATAGGGAAATTTATAAGTATTTCAATCATTCACTTTGTTAGATGTTTAGGTTGTTTCCACATTTTTTTGTTATTTGAATTAACACAATGGTAAACATATTTAAGCATAAATATTTGCACATAATTCTGAATGTTCCCTAAAACTGGATTTATTAGGTTAAAAGGGTAAGATCATTTTAAGTCATCAGATACTCTTATGAAATAGCTTGTCAGAAAGATGGCAATAATTTATACACCTCTCAGCAGTAAATCACCCACCTTCCACATCTTTAATATTTTTTCAGTATTTACTAGTTTGATCAATTAAATTGTCTTTTATAACTAAGGAAGTTGAATATTCTTAGAGGACATCTTTTACTGATTAATAACACCACTACATCAACGCCCAATTCTACACGTTGAGGAAGAGTTTGGCTTTACTGAAGCTCAGACCATAATGTAATCTGGCTGTGGATTTTCTGCGATGGAAAAGAAAAGTAAACAACTATGTGGCATTACCACATAAGAACCGTTTGCTTTTCATCCACTTTGGGGAAAGATGAGCTACCTTTATAGTGCAATTTCCAGGAAATGCATTACACTCCCTTGGTTTTCCACATAGGTTGTAATTTCCACCATCATTGCTACATCTTACGAGAGTGAGGCAGTTTTGAAACACTGATGGACATTTTGAAGAGTCCATCATAAGGGTTCCCTGCAGGGGCCTTTGTTTTGCATTTTCTCAGACCATGCTTTTATTCATAATCTGCTATTAATTTTGATAATTTAATTTTAGCCCTTTCCCAGGAACAGAATCCATGCAAGTGCATCAGCAAAGTAACATGACATAGCATCTCTCTTCTTTAACTTGAGCTAAACTTTAAGCTAATCTTAAAATTTTCAATAACTGTCTTCCAAAACTAGGCATCTTACCCAATGATTTCAAATTAGCATGTTATAAGGGGTGCTGCACAAATCGCTTACATTGATTCACAGATGACTTTAAAAATTCAGTGAGCCAAGAATCCCACATTATTGATTCATGCTAACAAAATGATGAAGCCCAGCTAATCTTTCCAACACATGCTGGGCAGAATGACATTTACAAATGCAGACAGACAGAAACCAATTGGACATAATTCTTTAAGGATTAAACTGATGGCTGCAATTAGATGTGAAAAGGTGAACAGTCTCACAGCTGGGAATTGAGACTCAGCCTCCGGGGTCCAGGTCTAATTTGGCCTCGTCCTTGGTTAACCATGTTATCCCACCAACCAACTAGTTGAGTGGAGTTTCCCATGACTACTCAGGTTAATTAAACTGGTTTGTAAAGTACAGCGTGTTGCTGCTTCGACTTGCCTCTTGGACTTTTATCACAACTGCTCTGAGGGAGGCCATGCTTAGGGTCTTCACGGTTGGATGCTATCACTGTGCAATACCAGAGGAGCCCACCAAAGGGCTTGCTGGGTGGGAGAGGCTATGGATATATCCCTTCTCATCTGATTCCTTATTGGAATTAAAACCATGAGTCTGAAAGCTGGGGAACTCTCCAAATCTGATTTTTTTCTTTCGTTCTAAAGAAATACTCAGGCCTGACTCATAGCTCAAGACCTAGAGAACAACTCTGTCTGCCATTTCGGAGTAGTTTCAAGGTTAGCCTGATAAACATCACCCAAAAGGACAGAAAATCTACTTGATAACCTTCAAGATAACTCTGATCATCTTAAAATTCATAACAACTCTTTTTATCAGCAAAGCAGAACAGTGATGGAGTGAGAAGGGCTTTGCAGCTGGGAAGTGTAACAGAAAGCCCCTGTGTTTGGAAATCAAATCCCATTCCCGGCACCTTACTTTCACAGTAAGGGTTTAATATGCATTGTTATTATGTCCTAGTTTCTCCATCCCACCTGTTATCTGGCAGTGTTATTTTCAGACTCTACGGGGATGCCTTAGAGATGCTCCTCTAAAGAGTATGAAACACAGTCCACAAACTGTGGTCCACATTTTATTTTTTCTTGGCTCTCTCTTCCTCATCTTTCCAAAGCATTCTATACCTTCCCTACTCTCTGCTATGCACTTACGTCTGGGGAGTCAGCAAGAATGTACCCAAAGAAAAATTCCAAGAGAGGACAATGTTAGAAACATACATTATCATTTCTGTAATAGGTAGGGTTCTTTCTGTTGAAAATGAGGAAAAAACAAGCAAATAAAAACCTTGAATTATCCTGAGAAATAGAGGTAAGTGTTGGGTACACAGAACATAAGCATTGCCCAAAGAGCATAAAGTTTCCTTGACAGTCTCAAACGCAGACTTGCTATTTTTTAAATTCATAATTATTCAGTTTCACAGAGGTAGAGGAGACTGATGGTATGTTTACTAGTTGTGGCAGTGTGGAGAGCAGAAATTCCTTAACTTTTGAAATCTGACTTTCATGGAGTCAAATTCAGCCTCTTCTACTGATGGACTGTGGAATTTGGGACAACTAATCTAACCTCACCTAGCCTTGGTTTCCTCATCTGTGAAATAGAGATAACAATGACCATAATCATGACTAAATTAATAATCTAATTCTGACGTCATCAGAATTCTGTTTCTCTCCATCTTTCAACCCTCCCTTTTTCTGTGCAAGCTTCATTCTTGGGATCTGGGGTGGCTCCCAGTTTCTCCAGCCTCCTAGCAGTTTCAAATCTGGGCAAAAGGAGGAATTCTCCTGAAAAGTCCTGATGCTTTCTGATTGCCCTGGAGAACCTGGGTGCTGGCTGAAGTCTAAGAATCCTGTTCCGTCCAGAATCATGGAGTCAATGCCTCCAAAACTGCATGGATAGGAAGACGGAAGTGACGCATTCCCAAACAAAACAGGGGACTGTGGCTGGAAGATGGAGAAATGGATGTGCCAGAGGCAAAACACAAATGCTTGCCATGTTTGCTCAACTGAAGATCAATGGTAACACCCTCTGTGCTAGTTATTCTTAACCTTGGTTGCAGACTGGAATCATCTAGGGAGATTATTTAAAAAAGGAATGTCTAGACTCCAACCCCAGAAAGGTTAAATCAAACACCCTGAGTGAGGACTAGACATTGGTATTTTTTAAAGCACCCCAACCAATTCTAATATTCAGCCAAGGTTAAGACTGTGTCTATGTAGACATCTTCCTACAAACCACACAGCCAGATGGGATGCTTGGTCATGAGACATTTTTTTGAAAGCTATTCTATAGAATCAAAGTCAGAATTCTCATCTAAGAAGTTTAAAAGTCTACAAATTTAGAAGATCTTGTCAATGTCACTGTTTCTCAAGTAATTACATGCCTTCAGAGTTTTGAATGATTTGGGATGTTAATGAGTTGCAGTCTCTGCTCAAAATATGAATCAGCTAGGGCTTCCCTGGTGGCGCAGTGGTTGAGAGTCCGCCTGCCGATGCAGGGGACACGGGTTCGTGCCCCGGTCCGGGAATATCCCACATGCCACGGAGCGGCTGGGCCCGTGAGCCATGGCCGCTGAGCCTGCGCATCCGGAGCCTGTGCTCCGCAACGGGAGAGGCCACAGCAGTGAGAGGCCCGCATACCGCAAAAAAAAAAAAAAAAAAAAAATTCTGCCATTCTGTTCCTTGACTGAATTCTAACTGGTGCTTTACATATAGTCTCTCAATACTAAGGAGAAATAATAGAATAAAAACCCACAAATTAATAATGTATAAGATAATGCAATGTAAAATAAATAATCATATACAAATAAATTTGAAAATCTTAATGATATTGATGGTTTTCTAAGAAAATATAAATTAAAATTAACTCAGTGGGAATCTGAGTATAACACTAACTTTGGTAGAAACTGAATAAGGCCTATAAAAATCATCTCTGAAGAAGATAGTAGGCCTAAATCATTTTAAATTTAGTTATTTCAAAAAATTGAAAAATAATTAATTCCCATGATATGTAACTATTCAGGAGAAAATTAAAAGATAAAATATGCCCTGATTTCTTTAGTGAGGTTGACATGAGTCTGTTGCTAAGATCTAATAACAATAGCCAAAGAAGGAGAAAAATCTTACTTATTGATACAGATATAAACATGCTAAATAAAATACCAGCAAACCTAATTCAGCTATGCTTTGGAAGAGGAATTCACCATGACTAAAGAAATTTTATTCCAGGAAACCAAGGATGATTTAATATAAGGAATCATTTAGTGTTTAGAAATCTGTTAACATAAGTTATCCTATCAGTGGGTCAAAGGAGAAAGACCATAATCAAATACCAAAAGGTTTTTGACAAAAGTCAATATTCATCTCCAACTTATTAGAAAAAGGCGGAAATCTTGGAATAGAGGAATACTTAGCTAACCTTGTAAACAATAGCTCTCACATTTCAACAGCCAACTCTTTATCCAACTATAAAACACCAGAAACAGTCCCATTAAAATCCTGGAAAAAAACAAGGGTCCTTGCTTTTCAATAGTTTAGATACTAAAGAAGACAAGTAGAAAAATAAAGTATTAGTTTAAAAATCAAAACCACAATGAACTATCATTTCTTACCTTTTAGATGGGTATTATCAAAAAGGCAAAAGATAACAAGTGTCAGAGAGAATGTGGAGAAATTGGAACACTTGCACACTGTTGACAGGAATACAAAATGGTGCAGCCACTATGGAAAGCTGTATGGAGGTTCCTCAAAAAATTAAAAATAGAACTACCATGTCATCCAGCAACCCTATTTCTGGACATATACCTACAAGAATTAAAATCAGGATTTCAAAGAGGTATAAGCACTCTCATGTTCATTGCAGCACTATTCACAATAGCCAGGATGTAGAAACTACCTAAGTGTCTATCAACTGATGAGTGGATAAAGAAAATATGGTATGTATATGCGATAGAAAAAGAAAGAAATCCTGCCACATGCAACAACATGGATGAAGTTGAGAACCCTAAGCGAAATAAGCCAGTCAGAGAAGGACAAACACTGCATGATTCCATTTATATGAGGCATCTAAGACAGTCAAACTCATGCAGAGAGTAGAAGGTTTGTTTCCAGGGACTGGGGAGAGGAGGAAAGAGAAGGCAGTTCAATGGGTATAAAGTTTCAGTTTTTCAAGATGAATAAGTTCTAGCGATCTGTGCCTACAGATAACAATATGATATTGTACACTTAAAAATCTGTTAGAAAAAAAAGAATCTGTTAGGAGGGTAGAACTTATGTAAATGTTCTTTCCACAATAAAAAGATAATCCCCAACTTAACAAAAGAAAATAGAAATTCTTTGATGCTTTGACCTTTCAGTACAAGGGTTCAGAATCAAGTGTAAAAAATAAAGTTAGTTTAATGCCAGGTTGGATGCACACACACTGGCTTTAGACCTGGGTTTGGATACTGGCTGCCTCACTCACTAGCAATTGAGCACCATTTTGGCAAATGACTGAGCTGGTCAGTAACTCCTGTGCACTAAGACAGTTAGCCCACCCCATAAAGGACAGAAGGAGTACACAAGCAGACACAGGCAGAGCCTTTTGCATGGTGCCTGACACACGGCAAAGGCTGAAGTCATGACAGCTCTTATGATTAGCTGCAAACAACATGAGTGTACATCTAGAAAAGCCAGGGAAGTCAACTGAGAAATAATTAGAAGTACAGAGAGTTCAATAAGATGGCCAGAGGCAAGTGAAGACATACAAAGAGCAGTGAAAATCAGTTAGAAGATAGAAGTTCCCAAAAAGGAATCCTGCTACCTGTTGCAGGTACTTTGCATATACTGTCATCTTTTTTTTTTCTTTGTGGTACGCAGGCCTCTCACTGTTGTGGCCTCTCCCGTTGTGGAGCACAGGCTCCGGACGCACAGGCTCAGAGGCCATGGCTCACGGGCCCAGCCGCTCCGCGGCATGTGGGATCTTCCCGGACCAGGGCACGAACCCGTGTCCCCTGCATCGGCAGGCGGACTCTCAACCACTGTGCCACCAGGGAAGCCCATATGCTGTCATCTTTGCTGGAGCACCTGCT
Organism: Tursiops truncatus; assembly: GCF_011762595.2. Lineage (NCBI taxonomy): Eukaryota > Metazoa > Chordata > Mammalia > Artiodactyla > Delphinidae > Tursiops > Tursiops truncatus. Next base: position 24,547,455 of record NC_047048.1, read on the forward strand.
CATCCCACCTCTGCCCCATCCCTGCCGGGCAACAATGTGTAATTATCATTTAGATTTCAAATCAGTCATTTCAAAGCTTCTTGTAGAAGCTTTCCCTGACCTTCGGGTCAAATCCCCTACCATGTACTCTTAACTGAAGCATTTCCTTTGCAGCATTTCTCATAGCAGAAATTCCATATTTATTTGGAGTATTATTGAATTAATGTCTATTTTCCCCTCGAGGCCTAAGTTCTCAGACTATGAAGCTACATATTAAAAATTATGTTTATATACAAGGATTTAGTCTCTACATGATATTTATATTATTTTTAAATGCATCCTGTAAATCAGTATATAGCATGATATACATATAAAGGAATTTAAAAAATGCAACAACATATTACAGTGCTACTAGGTTTTTTATTTTTTAACTTTTTTTGGAATATTCAACAATACTTTGGAATGTTTACTATAAAGTAATATTTTTTTCTCCTTTAGATGACATTCAGGGATTTATTGAATTTCTCAATTTCCAAAAACTTGCAAGAGATACTTTTCTATTTTTTAAGCATGAGCTGACAGATGTTGAGGTGGCCAATCATCGATGCTGACCATGTATAGAGACATATATTATCTCAGAATGTCTTCTTTCAAAAGATTATCTTCCTAGCCAATCAACTATCATTCATAAGGAAGAGAACAAAGGATTGAGTACATAAAGGAAGAATCGACAATGACGATAATAGCTGGAGAAATATTTCAGTCTCTCAAATAAAAGAATAAGCCCATATTTCAGCCCCCACAGAATCACATGCCTAGCATCCCTTCAGTTACACACACACACACAAAATGCAAATTGCCAATAGGTCATCCAGTTCACACTGAGCATCTATATACCACGTAGCTCAGCCCTGCACTACCTGCTGCCAGGGCTTATTCCCTGATCTCCATAAAGTCATTGGCAACCGAGACCAACACATCAGGAAAGGAGAACCAACAGCATGAAATGGGATGAGAATACTGACAAACAAGTGGTAGACAGGAGCTTTGCACATTTTCAGAGCTGGATCTTCCCACCCATCACGGGCTGCCAGCAAGACTCTCGGCGCTGCTGTGAATCAACTCCCTCGCTCTTTCCCATTGCAGCAGCATAAACAGAAAGAGGGCTAGAGGATCTCCCCATGCTAAGAAACTGCATTCAAACTCCTTAATCAAGTCCCACTCTGTTGCCACCCTCCTACCTGGCACACTGCCCTCTCGTCTCTGGCCACAGAGCTTGTGCCCACACAGAGCACTCCTTGAAACTCACTTCTCCTTCCATGGTTGCATTTGACTGCTTTCTCCCCCTGCAGGATGTCTTCCTGGCCTCCCACATCTGAGTCAAGAGCCCATCCTTTGTTCTCCCATAGTCTCCAGTGGTTCCTTGGTTATTATCCTTGTCACCCTATATATACTTTCTCCTCAACTTCTCTGATGAGCCCACTTGATAAAACTCTTTGAGGTCATGTTTATGTGTCTTACTCTGCCCAGTTCCTAGCTCCGTGGCCCAGAACATACTCTGTGCTCAGTAAATATGTCACTTTCAATGAAGGAATGAAGGAAAGAATGAATATATGAAATTCAGCTTGGGTCACTTTTACAACCTTGAATTGCCTTTGCTCAAGCTCCTCCATGCACCTGAGATGCCCTTCCCTCAACTGATTCCTACTTGCTCTAATCCTCCTCCTTAAAGGTTTAGGACAAATGCCATCTACACGATGAAGTCTCCCCTGGCCTCTCAGTGAGTAATGACTTCTCCTTCTTCCAATTTCTATGGTTCCTTATCAGGATGTCCCACACCATCCTACCCAGATTCAGCGATATTTGTGAACATATTTTATACACCCCCCCTCATTAATTGACGCACTCCGTGATGACAGAGGCTGTGTGTCTTCTCTATCTTGGGGACCTTCCCAGCAACAGCTACACTGTAGACAATAAATAAACAGAGGATGGGTAAATGGATAGATGCAGGATTAGTAGCTTGGAGATGTTAACCCGGTGTTCATTCCCCCATAGTTGGATTTGGCAACTTTGAGTAGAAGGGAAAGTGGTAAAGACAAGTTCTTGGATCTTTTTCAGAGCTCAGCTATTCCCATCACTGCCACCATTTCTGGGATGAGTTCTAACTCAGCCTAGCAGGAAATGTGTATGGTTTCCTGTATCTGAATGAACTTAAGGTGTTAGAAGAAACGTGAGACTGTCATCTGGGGGAATGTCATTGATGAAATTCTTTCTGGAAATCCATCCTTCCAGGAGGGGGATGCAATGCCATCTGTACACTATCTCGTTGAAACACACCTCTGAAGAGAGAAGAGTGGTTGGACCCAGGTGAGGGTATGGCTGTCTTTGTTTTCCTCTAACTTTGGGGCCTCCCCAGAAACACTGTGTATCTCCTCCTGCCTGGGATGGATCTCGGCGACTCCTGCAGCAGTAAGGGGAGTTATTTTAGGGAGACAGTTGATACTTGGCGAGTCCTCCTACAGATCAGCGATAGCTGCTTGAAATGTTAAATGCTTCCCAGATGGAGATACTTAGCATTTGTAGGAGGAATAACTTGGAGGAGAAAAATGCATTTGTCTTTTTGGCATCCTGTGGATTCCATTTGAGAAGACAGAGAACACTTTGAATCCTGCCGTCCACATGTCAGTGTTTTCTTGGGATTTTGCAAGTCCCAGTGATGGTGCTTCTTCTTCTAGGGCTACCAAGTTTGGGATGTGCCAAGGCTCAGGGGAAAAGTGTATGGAACTGAGTCTCAGGGGTCAGAGAGTTGCCAGAGTTCCCGGAAACCATCAGGGTTCAGCCTCCTGTCTGCCAGTGGCAAACTCTTCAGTCATGTAGACCAGATGGTTTTTACTTTGGGTGTGATCTTTTATGTACAGGGAAGGTTGAAAATGCAGACCAGCAGAGAACGCCAGTGGCCTTGCCTCTGCTACTTTCTTTGTGGTCATGGGCAAAAACTCATCTTGCCTCACAAAGCCTTGGTTTCCCCAAGTGAGATAAAGGAATTGGAGTAGATAATCTTTAAAGTCCCCTCTAACTGAAGAAAATGTTATGGCTCTAACTGTCGTGGCTGTGAAGAACAAAGATGACATTACTCTAAGGGAACATGGAGTCGTCCTTTAATGTAGGCTCCCAAGTGCTAGAAAGGGAAGACGGCATTGAATTGTCCATCATGCCCACTCCTCATGGCAGGGACAGAGTGGTCATTCACAAAAAGACTGAATCAATGGCCCTTTTTCACTTATTCACTTTCTGGCACCCATGGCATCTCCATGGCTCACCAATGAGCCTCACCAGTAAGTAATGCCTTTGAGTTAAGCACCTGCCTTTGGCACCAGAATGAATTAAGGGAGACAGAAAGCTCAGCAATTGCACTTAAAACTTATAGCCGGGTTGCAGATGTGCTCATACTACATAGAGGTGTGCAAAGAAATGTGCACCTTACTTACCTTCTATGACTAGCCTTACATTCTTTAGGAATTCTCTCATTTGCTTTGGTGGGTAAATGACAGTTGGGGGGGATGCTAAATTTAATGCAAATACACTAAGCGTAGTCCTGTTTAATAATGTAAACAATAACTATAGGAAAATTCTGCTTTTTTGTTTGTTTGTTTGTTTTGTAATGTGGTCTTTCCAGTTTCCGTCCTCTCCTCCTGATCATTCCCAAGAGATATTCTGGGCATTGGAAGAGGGGAAGAGGAGGACCTTGGGTGCTTATGTACTTCTGGCTCCCCTGTTCTCTGTGGCAATGCACTGTGCCCAACTGGTCACTGGTCAGCATCAGGATCTGGTGGAAAGGCCTGGGGCTGCTGAATTCATGAACTGTGTTCTCATTTTGTCAGGACCCAGATTCTGACTCAACCCCATGCTGGCTGTTGCTAGGGCTGAATACATTTGATTTTAATGTGGCCCCAGCTCTAGGAATCTTATACTGTAGCCCCCAGTAGCAGGATAACTTGCCTCATTCTGGTCAACTCCAGATAATAGACTCAGCTATACCCTTCCTCTCCCATCATCATGCATGGGGAAACTTCTTGGTCCATTCTACAACATGGGACTCTAGGGTCACTTGAGAATGTTTATGTGGTCTCCCCCCTGCCCTCCAATCTTGTTGTGCCACCATCAGTTTGATATGGAAGTCTCCATATTGGTATAGGGGCAGTTTGGAAGGTGTCTAGTCTCCAAATCCCAACCTACCTCCTGGCTTGATCCTGAAAAGAGATGATAAGGATCCATGTGTTTCCCAACATCTTTTTTTCCTTAGCTCAATTCATACTGAGCCAGAAAAAAAGACAGGGGTGGGGGGATTCCACTTTTTCCTATTGTGGGAGGATTTCACCTATATTTAACCAGCTCTTTTCTGAGATTATTTGTTTCTCTTGTTTTCCCTGGGGCTCTAATGATACAATGGCTGTCTCGATTCTTGTGGTAGAAGATAAAAACAAACAAGTAATATTATTTTAAAATATCATTCCCATTACCAAATTACTTCCCTAGTTGCTGAAAGAGATTTCCTAGGCTTGGGAGTGGTTCACTTCTCCTCTGTGAGCCTTCCAACTATCAGTAGAGGTGGTTAGACCCAGTACATTAAAACCCCTTCCAGTTTTTATGTCCTAGTCTCACTGCAGCCATGAGGTTGAAGCTCACAATGGTCTGGAAAGCCAGCCTTTCCATTTCTTTGGCATCTCAGCTATGAAAGAGTTAGCTCATCAACCTTTCACCTACCTAAACCTTACCATGAGTCTTATGCTTTAACAATTTACACTTACTGTTATTTTAGGTGAAGGAGGAGGAGGAGGGGGAGAGGGAGGGGGAGGGGGAGGGGAGAGGGAGGGGGAGGGGAGGGGAGGGGAGGGGAGGGGGAGGGGGAGGAGGAGGAGGATGGGGAGAAGAAGAAGAGAGAAAAAAGAAGAAGATGGCAGCCAACAAGAGAAATTAAATTTGCTTCTCACCGGCTGAAGCCTGAGGCTGGTGGCTTCCCAAAAGAAGCAAAGGAAGAGGACTGCAGACATACCAGCACAGAGGTCCTGGTACACTCTGCTGTAACAAGGGATCAAGTCAGGCAGGACTTTCCTGACGAACTGTAGTATTTGGAAAGCTGGAAGACTGAATATAGCGATACACAAAATCCACTCAGAAAAAGGGTTCAGTGGCCGTGGTTGAGGGAGTGATGGTTGTTCTACAGGCTGAGATTGCCTCGTTATTCTAACAGATGTGTGTTATCCCCACTTTATGCACAATCCATATACATTGTCTAGGATTGTTTCAACAACAATGGCAACAACAACAAAAGGTTTGTGATGATATCAGTTTTATGTGAAATCAAAATATGACACAAATGAACTTATCTATGAGACAGAAACAGACTCACAGACATGGAGAACGGACTTGTGGTTCCCAAGGGGGAAGGGATTGGAGGAGGCATGGATTGGGAGTTTGGAATTAGCAGATGCAAACTATTATATATAATGGATAAAAAAGGTGCTGCTGTGTAGCACAGGGAACTCCATTCAGTATCCTGTGACATACCATAATAGAAAAGAATATGAAAAAGAATATATATATATATATATATATATATAAATATATGTGTGTGTGTGTATGTGTATAATTGAGTTACCTTGCCTTATACCAGAAACTAACACAACATTGTAAATCAACTATACTTCAATATAATTTTTTTTTAAAGATTGTGGTGAGCATGAATGTCACATTTCAGCTATTCTAAGTAAGGATGGGAAGGTGGACCCTACCTCTCAGAAAAACAAAGAAACATCTTCTTGGGAGGATGTACTGTTGAGTTATGGCATTACACTCTTGGCCTATCAGGAAATATTTCTTAAGGCTGCTGTGCCAGGTAATCTGCCAGGTGATGAGATACTGTACTGCACAAGTGTAGTCCATAACCTTGCAAGGCTTACTATCAGGTAGGGAAGGTGGAAAACTAAGCCTAACGATTCCACGTAAGCATAGTTAGTGCTAACACAGGGATTGTAGTGGGGGCTTCCATAGGAGCCAAAAGCTGGACACCTAACCTATCCCATGGTGGTAACTGTGGGCAGTCAGAGGAGGCCTCTGAGAGGAAATGGCCTTTGATAAGCAGAACTAGTATTTCAAATTGACCTGGATAAGGGTGCTTTCCTCCAAAAAGAGACAACAAAAGCCTCCCATCTTTGGATTCCTCAATCTCAGCTCCACCTGCCTTTGAGTTGTCAGACCCAAAGAAGTAGGACATAGGATGTCCTCCTCAACCTCTTTCATCCTCCTAATTGATCAGTCTCTATCTATAAACATCTAGATTAAACTTCTAGCAGCCCTGCACTGCTGCCTTTAATGGCAGCACACAAAACAAGAGGTTGGCATTCTTCCGGGCTGCCCAAACTGTGAAAAATCCTGCTAACACTTGAAACAACAACTCTTGCAAAGACTGGGATTTCTGGCATTGAGTCCATTTTATTTATTTATTATTTTTTTTAAGGGAAGGAGATTTTTCAAAATCTCTAAAAGCATGCCTCAAAACTCTCCAGTTCCCAATGCAGTTAGACATCAATAATGTTAAAATGGGCTGCATTTTTTCCATTCCTTGCTGTCTTCCGTTAGTCCTCCGGGGCCGCCATATTGAGTTTCAACAGTCGCAGCCACTGTGGAGATGATGCCTAGAATCACGCAATGATTAGCCAGCTGTACTCAGGGCCCCCAGCCTCATTCCCTTAATGAGGAACTTGAAGAGTTTACTGCACAGCCAACTCACTCTAAATGACCTCATAGGAGGCTCACAAGGGGAATGTTACCTCTGATTTTCTTAACCAATTTTACATAGCAAGCAAGGAATCACTCATGAGGAATAGGAATGCTCTGAGGTTTTAATACAGACACTTGTGGATTCAAATCTGACTCTATGATTTACTTGCTGTGTGATACTGGGCAAGCCACCTAATCTTTCTGAGCCTCAGTTTACTCACCTATTCAATGGGAAGTGTTCCTTCCTTATAAGAATATTGTTTTAAAATTAAATTTTATATTTGCCAGAGTAATACACACAGATTATTTTTTTAATCAAAGACTGCTTAAAGTCTTGTAATGAAAATCAACAGTTTCAAGCCTCCTCACTCCTGAATCCTGATCCCTGGGGCAGTTACTCTCCACCCCATAAGCTGATTCTTCTAATATTTACCTGCACATATTTAAATACTGAAGATTTCTCCTGTTCTCTCCTGGTTCCTTGCTTGTTCACGTCGTTCTCTTTCAGATTGGAGACTCCCTGCCCTGCGTGGTGGTCAGATGGAAGAGTAGAACTCTAGGAAGCCCTCTGTGACTTCCATGTGTGGGGCAGGGTGTTGACTGATGGACTTCCCTGCAGGGTAATGAGGTGGTGAGTCAGCCTATTCACTTGGGATCCATAAATATTTTAGTATCTTGATGTCTTTTCTCATGGATCTGTCAGTTTCTCCAGGTAAAACCCCCCAAGCCTGTGGGTGAGGGGAGAAGGGAGCTGAGCTGCTCCAGTGTATACCCAACTCTCTTCTCAATTGTCTGCTGTGCCTGTTGACACCTTGAGTCCTGAGGCTTTCTTGTTTATTACCACAGAAATCCCACTTCCCTGTGGTAAGGATAGAGGGAGGGGAGAGAGGTAGTTGTCTGACTGTGTCAGGCAGGGGGACCCAGAGAGTCAACAGCTCCAGGTAAGTTGTTAAGTGTGACTCATCCCCACCTTCCCTAGCATCCCGTGCCTTAGGATGCCTGTATTACAGCTGTCTCCACTTTGTGATGCCACTCATCACCTCTTCGTCTGCTTCCCACCTTCCGGAATCACCTAAATCTCTCCTGGTCTGCTCTCTCTTCTCCTGTGCTCTGTCTTTGTAAGACAGTACCTCCCTTTCTCCCTCTTTCCCTCCCTTTATCCTTCCCTCCTCCCTTCTTTCTTTCCTTCCTTCTTCTTCTCTCTCTCCATCCCTTCCTTCTTTCCTTTTTGCTACCTCTCCAATGGGGTTTCAGGAGAGAAAAGAGATAAACTCACGTGGCCAATCTGCTTTTTCCCCCTTACTTTACCGACAAGAAGTTCTGTTGGAAGACCTACCTGAGATAAAGAATGTCGAGTCCCTTGTTCAGTACCTGGCATATATTTAAATGCTCCAAAGCTGCACCATGCCTTCCAGATTCACCTTGGACAGCCCTTGATATCGCCCTCCAAAAAGGGTCTGTGGCCTGAGAGCTGCAAGATTTTTAGGAGATTCCTGGAATTCATGGTGCATCCCAGGGGACGGTGGGGAGCCTGAAATGCTCTGTTTCTCCAGATCAACTAACTCCATTAACAATTAATTCTCAAGGCAACTTCATTAGGCAGCTCTTACTATTATTATTCCCATTTGATGCCCATGGTCTTAATATCTAGACACTGTAACAGTAGCCTGGAGCAGTCTCTTGTTCGGGAGAAAGGAAAGAAAGAAGAGAAACATCCCTTGACCCTCTGTCAGGGGCCAGACATTAAAGAAATACATCCACCCTGCCCTGTGAAAACCTTTCCACGTCAAAGACAAACACAGCCAGACATTAGTTAAAGCAGTGAAAACAGATTTTATTCAGTAACTACTGACAGCAGGGGAAAAACCTGAACTTTATTCCAATTCGTGCAGAGGTGGTTTGAGCATTTTAAAGGGAGGATGAGGAAGAGGAGGAGCGGGCATTCAGTTGAGTCAGAGGAGAGAAAACACAAAGGGTTGATTAGTGTAAAAGCGATTAAGCCAGCTGTGTCTGCTAGCTGGCAGTTAGGGCACAGCGATTGTGAGACAGAGGCCCTATCTTTTCTGCTGAGTACATTTAAAATGAAAGGCTTTCAGGTCCTTCAGAAAAACACTTGAGATGCATATTCACAATTGTCAGACCTTTTCAGTCAATGGTCTAAGGAAGGGAGGTCATGGGTCTATCATCAGGTATTGGCTAGAACAGCAATTTCCTAGCAGAACTCAGCTTTCTCAGGCAGACATTTTAATTGTGGGGCTGGGGTCATCCTAGGGATGTGGGCTTTGGCTGCTAGAAGCCATGTTTGGTTGGAGTTGTGTTGTTTTGTGGCCAGAGTTCTGCAGTTCTCACCACCAGGTCCCACGAAGGCCTAGAATTGTCCTAGCACGATCACACACACACACACACACACACACACACACACACACACACACCATAGCGAGTGGTAACTAATAGGCAAAACTGTTGTTCCTGGGTGTCCTAGTGCCTGAGCTCCCCTGTAGGGCCCCCAATTGATATAAGGTTGGCTGTCTGCAGCTCGGCTGAGTTACTAAGATTACAAATGAAAACCAGCCCCCAGAGGGTGTGCCGTTCCTGGAGCACAGAAGGAAAGCATAATTCTTGCTTACACTCAGCTTTGCGATCAGTTTATCCCCTGGTAGCTACTCTTATAACTTCTTTTTAGGGCTGCCAATCGTACAACACACACACACAGAAACACACACACACACACAGACCAAAAGTCTGAAGATCGGGCCTTTCTCATCTCACTGTGTTGGTCTCTCCCTCAATAATACAGAATATTCCTTCTCTGTGGCTGACTGCTTCAAATGGAATAGCTCTTTTTATAGTTTAAAAATATATTGAATAAATAGTAGTAGCAATAATAATAACCATTATTATTTTTGTGTTGATTGCTATAATTTCCAGTTCCTGTGTCCCAACTCTATGTCAGATATTGTGTTAGGCACTACATAGTCATTATCTCTAACCTCTTCCAAACCACAGGGCTCCTATGTGGATATCATTTTCTGATACATAAGGAAACAGGGCTCAGAGAGGGTAAACAACTTACTCAAGGTCACACAGCCAGATAAGAGGGACTGAAACCCACTTCTATCTATGCAAAGACCTCAGGTTCTTCCATGACAATAAGGTGCTGATAGAAATATACTGAAGGGATAGGAAGATCTGGCTTCTTAACTGAGCTTCATCAGCATCAACAGAGGTTCAAAATTCCATCAGATAAGGATGCTATCATCTGGAAACTCCAGATTTATCTCATAAATAAGACAGATAGATAGACAGATAGAAAATGGATAGATATATAGACAGATAGATAATAGGAGGAAGTAATGACACCAAGCTATCTCCAAAGAACAGAGTGTGAGTAACCTCTTAGAATAACAGCACAACTTCAGAGTATCTGGTGGCGAAGGAGCACCCTGATGATTTAACACAATGCCCTTCCTCTGCTGCCCCTCACAGAAGGACATTCAAAGTGGGAATCTCCTCTACAACACCTCTGGCAGATGGTCATCCTTGGATATTTCAATGTCTGAGGTCTAGGTTGACAGTCTGAAAATATTGTTCTATCATCTTTATGAGCTCTAGTCATTTTTTAAAATGTTTTCTGATCTGATAAGCAAAAGTCTGACTTTCTCGTCCTTATACTTGTTAATAATAATAAAAAAAATACAAGCTAAGCTTTATTTACAATTTTTCATGTGTCCTAAGTACTTTATGAATTATTTGACTTAATCTTCAAAACAATTCTCTCTTTTTTTTTTTTGCAGTATGCGGGCCTCTCACTGTTGTGGCCTCTCCCGTTGTGGAGCACAGGCTCCGGACGCACAGGCTCAGCGGCCATGGCTCACGGGCCTAGCCACTCCGCGGCATGTGGGATCTTCCCGGACCGGGGCACGAACCCGTGTCCCCTGCATCGGCAGGTGGACTCTCAACCACTGCACCACCAGGAAGCCCCAAAACAATTCTTGAATGTAAGCATCCTTTTTTTAGGAGTTGAGGAAACAGACTGAGTGCAATGTAATGCTCTGCCAGAATCACATGGATAAAAAGTGGCACAGCTGGGGTGAGATCCTGGCTCTATGAAGCCCATGCCAAGAGGATGGAGCAAACACAGTCCTTTCCTCCACCTACTGCCCTTCAGATTTCTTAAGAAAGAGTTCATGTATTCTTTGTTCCCTCCTCCCTTTCCTCTTGGCTCTTTCAACTCTTCATTTTCTGAGAGGATTGGCAATGAGGATAAATTTGAGGTCCACATGCTAAGATGAGGCATGAGAGTGGAAAAGCCAGGCTTATTTTTGAGATGGCAAATGGAGAATATCTGGGCAGCCCATCTGGCCCCATCTGGAGGAAGAACATTTTGCTTTGAGAGCCCTGGGTTTTTTGGATGCTGGGGAGTTGAACAATGCTGTGGTTGTATCCAGCATCTCATCCTGTGAATCTCAAGGACAGGTGAGAGGTGAAGCTCCATCCTCTACTGTGGCTTGGCAGAGCTAGGTGATGGGGGCTTGGATGAGGGTGAGGTAAGGAGGCAAAACTGAGACTTAGAGCAGAGGGCAAATAAGTAGGTCCAAACAGGTTTGCAAAATCAGACACAGGTGAATTAGGTTAGAGCTTAAGCACCTCCCACCCCCACTCACCGAACCGGGTCTCAGTCCCTCACACACTTCCCCGCACCACAGGACTCAGAACATGCTGTTCCCTCAGCGGGGAATGCTCCTTCCTTCCCTTTGCCTCAGTAAATTCCATTTGTCTTTCAGACTCCAGCTCAAGTGCTCCCTGACTTTTCAGACCAGCGGAAAACCCTACACTTTAAGTTTTCCTACTACCATACACCTCTTCTTTCCATGGTCATCATATTTACATTTATTTCTGAGTTTATTTAATATTTATCTTCCACATTAGGCATTAGCTTTATAAGAGCGGGCCAGGTCTGCGTGTTTTTCACCCGTTTTCTCAGTCCCTAGGAAAGCGTCTGGAACAGAGTGAGGGCTCAAAAATATTTTCTTGAATTGAAAGATGAATGAATTAATAGAAATGGGGGGAAAGGGTAGGTGCCAGAGAAGCTGGGACGGGCATGAGAGACAAAGTCACCAGGCACTGCTCATGGGGCTGTCACATATGGTCACCTTATGCAATTGGCGGCCCCTGGCTTTGTATACTGCACAACCCAGATGACTGTAATTGGTGGCCCTGTCAGTGTTTCCAAATGATGCAAAGCTCTTTGCACAGATGTGCCAAATCTATTTAAGAGTCAGTGGTGGAACAGGTGCATTTCATCATTTGCTATCCCTTTAAGGCAATTCGTCTCCAACTACCATATTGCTTCTCACTGGCTTAGATAGTTCTACAACCCTCACTCCCAACACTAAGAAAGGATTGTGATGTGAGCAAGGGGTAAATTACACAAAAACCAGGCTGTCTTCATAGATTAAGGTGATGAATCCACCTCAGAGATGATCATATTTATTTATGCCTGCCTTCCACCATGCTGCTTGGTTTCTGAATCCATCATCCTCAAATAAAAAGCCTAATGCTTTCCCTCTGGGAAATTCGCATCTTTTAAAAGGGTGATAAATGTCTCTACATTTTCCATCCATATGAGACATTGTCAGAGTTCTCCTTCATGGGCCCATTCAATGCCCCACTCACCTTGTAGCTCCCGGATATACAATGCCGGGAGGAAGGGAGCCTTGCTTTCTCCTCAAAATTAGATTCATTAAAAGACTCAAAAATAAAACCCTGAGACCAGCTCAGAAGATGAAGACCAGGCTACTTTGTTTCTCGCCTCTACCCACCCCAACTGTAGGACACTCACTAGTGATTTACTTTTAAAAATCAGGCAACATGCTCTTCTAAGTGATAGGTCTTACAAGACATGCCTCAGCAAATCCGTATAATTCATTTGGGGATGCTCTCAGCTACAAGTAATAGAATGGTCAATTATACAGATAGGTCCCTCCTTCACATAACAAGAAGGTTGCTGACATTGGCTCAATGGTCAAGTGTTCTCAGACCAGTATCTCTGCAGTTCTCTAAGCTTTTCCCTCATGGTCTGCTCTATTTCAGGCATCATGTCCAAATGCAGGTAACATCAAGCAGGAAATGTGCATGTATGTGTGTGATCCTGTGTGTGTGTGTGTGTGTGTGTGTGTGTGTATTTAGTAGTAGTATTAGTGGTAAGAGTGATGGGTTAACATTCAGTTACAAAATAAATGAGTTACAGGTATGAAATGTACAGTGTGGGGAATACAGTCAATAATTATGGAATAGCTTCATATGGTGGTAGATAACCACTAGATTATCACAGTGATCAATTTGAAATGTATAGAAATATCAAATCACTATGTTGGTGTCAGGAACTAATATAGTGTTTTAGGTCCATCACACTTCAAAAACAAACTCATAGAAAAAGAGATCAGATTTGTAGATATCAGAGGTGGGGGGTAGGGGTGAGGGAACTGGATGAAGGTAGTCAAAAAGTACAAACTTTCAGTTATAAGATAAATAAATACTAGGGATGTAATGTACAACATGATAAATATAATTAACACTGCTGTACAATGTATGTGAAAGTTGTTGAGAGTAAATCCTGAGTTCTCATCACAAAGAAAAACTATATTTTTTCTATTTTTTTAATGTCATATCTATAGGAGATGATGGATATTTACTAAACTTATTGTGGTAATCACTTCATGCTGTACGTAAGTCAAATCATTATGTACACCTTAAACTTATACAGTGCTGTGTGTCAATTATATCTCAATAAAACTGGGAAGAAGAAAGAGAGCGATGGGTTAAGGAACATCTGTCCCTTTTTATCAAGAAAGCAGAAACTTTCCTGAAAGCTCCATCCAGCAAACTGTTTTCATCTCTTCAGCTATATTTGTGTCATTTGGCTACTCCTAGCTTCAAAGGAATCTGGGAAATCAAGAGTTTTTAGTTCGCTACAATTCTATCCTGAACAAAATTGGAGTTCTTTTAATAAGGAGGAAGAGTAAATCAATGTCAGGTTGTTATCTTTCTGAATTCTCAAAGAAAAGCAGTTTGGGTACCCTGAATTACAGTACTCTCCAAGCATCTCAGCACTCTGCAAGGACTTCCTCCTATCAAGGAAAATCCCCACATTCTCCTTGGGAATTTTCAAAGAGCAACAATGGTGGAGGCTAGTGAGATATGCATGAATTGTTAACCAAGGTTCTAACTATGACTTTTCTATAGAAATAGATATACAGTGTACTTTTCTTGGTTACTGAAATCTGATTTGTACATCTGATGATTTAAATAAATAATTCTGCCTTAGGACATATCCATTACCTAGCATGTAAATGGAGTTCAGCCATGTCTTGGTGGGATTAGAATGGGAGAAACCATCACATTTCAAGGAGACTCTCACATATATGTTGATTCTGATTCAGCATCTGCCTTCCTGGGTTTGTCTGCTTGAGCTCTTATAACAAGTCTGCTAGAAATCCTTCATCTCAAAGATTCTACCCATGTTGAGCCCAGAACTCTGGTTAAAACAAACAAAGATGTGGATGAAAATTTTAAAATCAGCTTGGCATTGAACAAGCTGGGGGTGGAATCCTGGCTTTGTTTGCTTCCTTGCTTTGTGACATCAGGCAACTTATTTGGGCCTGTTTCCTCAAATGGCCACCAGGAAAATTAATATTTACTTCAAAGAGTGATTTCTGTAAATTATGTAAGGTAACATTTGTAAAATATCTAGCACAGTCCCTGGTACCTGACAGATGTTTGGGAAATGTTACTCTTACTAATAACCCTTTAAGAAAGCAGAATTGAAGGAGATTGACATTAAATTCTAATTTTTATCAAAATCTGGCAGAACCAAGACTCAAGTTTCAGAGAAAAGAATGTGGTCTTTGGAGTCCTCTAGAAATCAAGTTCATATCCCTTCTCTTCCACTTGGTAACTGTGTAAACATGGATAATCTACTTCACCTCTTTGAGTTTCAATTTTTTTATCTGTAAAATGGAAGAAAATGCCCACCTTACTTAGTTGATTATTCATTCAACAAACACATGTGTGTGCTTACTATGTGATAGACAATGGGATTAAAAATATTGACAAGACATAGTTCCTTTCCTTTGGAATTTAAAGTCTAGTGGGTGAATGTGCAAGGTGCTTCCATTTATTGAAAATGTACTAGATAGTGGATGCTTTAATCACATAATCTTATTTGAATTCACACAACTTCCCTAGAAGATGTAGAATATCATCCCCATTTTACGGGCGGGGAAACTGAGTTCAGAGAATTTAAGGAAACCACCCAAGAGCACACAGTAAATGACCATATGAAAATCTGCACACAGGTCCATGGGACTGTGGCCCTGGGCATGATACTGAGCACATGGCAAATGCAATCTAGTTCACTGCACTCCAGGGAACTGGGGCTGCATTATCACTAGGGTCCCATAAGCAATGTCAGCCGCAGGCATAGGTGAAGAGCTGCACACAATCGTAACGACTGCATTCACCTCCACCTGGCTTACAGACAAAAATGAACATGGATTTGCTTTCATCAGCTTTGCAGACGAGTTGCAAAAATGATCATGGAGCAGAGGCAGGCCTTATATGATAGCAGAACAAATACAAATAACCTGTGAGACCAGCAGCCCGGCATAAATTACTGGGGGGGGGGGATTGGAAAGCACAGCTGTATCTAAAGCATACGATTGCATAGATACACACACACAGCCTATCAAGAATGCATGATGACTGTCCTTACAGTTCCCTAAATTAGGTACACTAGAAAAATGGGTCTAAATGCCACCAAGAAAATGAAAAATGGTAATGATAACAATTACATTTATTGAGCAATTAATAGATGTCAGGCACATTACTCAGCAATTTACACACATTGTCTTATTTTCCTCGTATACAGTCCTTTGAGTTGGACACTATAATCATCCAAACTTTACAGTTGGGGGAACTGAGGTTTAGAGAGGTTGAGTCACTTGCCTAAATTGTCCACTTGGTGACTGGCAGAACTGGGATTCAAAATAAGGTCCATGTTAGCGCCACACTCTTTTTTTTTTTTTCTTTAACATCTTTATTGGGGTATAATTGCTTTACAGTGGTGTGTTAGTTTCTGCTTTATAACAAAGTGAATCAGTTATACATATACATATGTTCCCATATCTCTTCCCTCTTGCGTCTCCCTCCCTCCCACCCTCCCTATCCCACCCCTCCAGGCGGTCACAAAGCACTGAGCTGATATCCCTGTGCTATGCGGCTGCTTCCCACTAGCTATCTACCTTACGTTTGGTAGTGTATATATGTCCATGCCTCTCTCTCGCCCTGTCACAGCTCACCCTTCCTCCTCCCCATATCCTCAAGTCCGTTCTCCAGTAGGTCTGTGTCTTTATTCCTGTCTTACCCCTAGGTTCTTCATGACATTTTTTTTTTTTAATTCCATATATATGTGTTAGCATACGGTATTTGTCTTTCTCTTTCTGACTTACTTCACTCTGTATGACAGACTCTAGGTCTATCCACCTCATTACAAATAGCTCAATTCCGTTTCTTTTTATGGCTGAGTAATATTCCATTGTATATATGTGCCACATCTTCTTTATCCATTCATCTGATGATGGGCACTTAGGTTGTTTCCATCTCCGGGCTATTGTAAATAGAGCTGCAATGAACATTGTGGTACATGACTCTTTTTGAATTTTGGTTTTCTCAGGGTATATGCCCAGTAGTGGGATTGCTGGGTCATATGGTAGTTCTATTTGTAGTTTTTTAAGGAACCTCCATACTGTTCTCCATAGTGGCCGAACCAATTCACATTCCCACCAGCAGTGCAAGAGGGTTCCCTTTTCTCCACACCGTCTCCAGCATTTATTGTTTCTAGATTTTTTGATGATGGACATTCTGACTGGTGTGAGATGATATCTCATTGTAGTCTTGATTTGCATTGCTCTAATGATTAATGATGTTGAGCATTGTTTCATGTGTTTGTTGGCAGTCTGTATATCTTCTTTGGAGAAATGTCTATTTAGGTCTTCTGCCCATTTTTGGATTGGGTTGTTTGTTTTTTTGTTATTGAGCTGCATGTAGCTCCACACTCTTAATGTCACATCATTATATTCGTGACCCCACCCATACCTTCACATATGGAGAGACAGGAGAGCCTCAGTACTCCCCACACCTATCGCCGTCTCCATCCCCATCGGTGTCCCATCCCCATTCACCCACTGTGCATCTTCTCTCCAGTTCATTGCTCCATCCCCATCACCAATGGTCACATCCCAAAAGACAGCGACTTTCCTGCAGTTTGACCCCTGGTCATGTGCTCCTAAAACTTGTTGGAAGTGTGCCCAGGTTTTTTCACATCTCTATGTCTTTGCAATCCTTCCCCTCCATAGGAATCGAATCAGAAAATCCTTGGTTCAAATCTAGGCTTCATTCCTCCCTGCTGTGTAAACTTGGGCAAGTCACTTAACCTCTCTGAGCCTCCTTGTCTTCATCTGTAAAATGAAGGCATTAACATCTTTTTCCTAGGGGTCCTCATTAGGAATAATTTAAATGAAAAATTTTACACATGAAAATTGGAAAGACGTGGAAGTGCCTAACACATGAGGCAAAATAATTGTTATTTTTTTTAATTAATTAATTTACTTTTGGCTGCGTTGGGTCTTCGTTGCTGCACGCAGGCTCTCTCTAGTTGCGGTGAGCGGGGGCTACTCTTCGATGCAGTGCGCAGGCTTCTCATTGCGGTGGCTTCTCTGTTGCAGAGCACAGGCTCTAGGCACGTGGGCTTCAGTAGTTGTGTCACGCGGGCTCAGTAGTTGTGGCTCATGGGCTCTAGAGCGCAGGCTCAGTAGTTGTGGTGCACGGGCTTAGTTTCTCCTCAGCATGTGGGATCCTCCCAGACCAGAGCTTGAACCCGTGTCCCCTGCATTAGCAGGCAGATTCTTAACCACTGCACCACCAGGGAAGTCCCAAAATAACTGTTATTCTTTCCTTTACTTCATATGAAGAACATATACTCATCTTTGAAAACCCAAATCAAAGTCTCCTCATTTTGTCACAGGTGGATTTTGTCACTCCATTTCTGTGCTCTGGGAACTCTTTGTATCTCTAGCATTTTTCACATTTTTAAAAATCTGTTTACTAGACTATCTTTTCTATCAGAAAATGAGTTCCTCCAGGGAAATGCCCTTCTCTTATTTCTCTGTGTACCCACAGGGTCTAACACTGTCCCACCACAGGGTAGCACAATCCATTACTTGCCAGTTGAATGCATCAAGTTACACTCACTCATCCGCAGGACCAACTGGTAGGAGCACTTCCTGGAGAGCAGACGTGCTGATTTTTTCTTTTGTTTTATCTATTGCCTAACACCCAGCACAGGAGCATCTATACAAATCTAAGAGAAACCAAGAATAGCTGAACAATACAGCTTCCTCCTTCTGAGCCCCTGTCCTACGCCATGCACTAGCTGTTTTAAATACATCATCTCTAATTCTCATAGTGTTCTTTCCAAGGTCATTTGGACTAGAACAAGAGAGAGAGATGTTAAATTATGCTTTTAGTCAGTCTCCTCCCCACTCCCTGCCTGTTAAGGGGGGAAAGTCTTGCTCCGGCACATGGGATTTGGTCTATTAGCAGTGTGAGGGTTAATTTTATGTGTCAACTTGACTGAGCCATGGGGTGCCCAGACATTTGGTCAAACATTTGGGTGTGTCTATGAGGGTGTTCTTCAATGAGATTAACATATGAATCCATAGACTGAGTAAAGCAGACTGCACTCCCCAATGTGGGTGGGCCTCATCTAATCAGCTGAAGGCCTAAATAGAAAAAAAAATGCTCATCCTCTCTCAAATAAGAGGGAGTTCCTCCTACCTGACTGTTCTGAGCTGAGACAATGGTCTTTTTTGGCCTTCAAACTTGTGAAACATTGTATCTTCTTGGGTCTCCAGCCTGCCAACTTTTGGACTGGAACTTACACCATCGGATTTCTTGGGTCTCAGGCCTTTGGACTCAGACTGGAACTATACCGTGAGCTCTCCCCGGTCTCCCACTTGCCTACTACAGATCTTGGGACATCTCAGCCTCCATAATTGTGTGAACTGATTCCTTACAATTCCTCTCTCTCTCCCTCTCTCTCTCTCTGTCTCTCTCTGTCTCTGTCTCTGTCACTCTCTCTCTCTCTCTCTCTCTCTCTCTCTCTCTCTATATATATATATATACACACACACATACATACCTATATATGTATGTGTGTATTTGCATTATTTGGATTTTTCCAAATAAACAGAATCATTGGTTATGTATCTCTAGAGAAACCTGACCAACACAGGCAGAATCCAAATTATGCTAAAATAAGGAAGAAAACTAAAGAAATGAGAGGCTTATTTGATATACATTAAAATCACTTTAAAAATACTAGAGCAGGGCTTCCTTGGTGACGCAGTGGTTAGGAACCCACCTGCCATTGCAGGGGACATGGGTTCGAGTCCTGGTCCAGGAAGATCCCACATGCCACGGAGCAACTAAGCCCATGCGCCACAACTATGGAGCCTGTGCTCTAGAGTCCGTGCTCCACAACAAGAGAAGCCACCGCAATGAGAAGCCTGCACACTGCAATGAAGAGGAGCCCCCGCTCTCCTCAACTAGAGAAAACCCACGCACAGCAACGAAGACCCAATGCAGCCAAAAATAAATAAATAAAATAAATAAATTAAAAAAAAAGAAAAGCATTAAAAAATTTTACTAGAACCGGAAGAGAAGTAGAAAAACAGAAGAGCTTCCTAGGTTACATTGGGGGCAGTAAAGAGAAATGGAAAAGACAGTTTGTAAGGAATCATTCCTAAGTATGAGAGGCTGAGACAGAGAAAAAGAAAAGTTTTAAGAAATAGATAGGAAATTGGAATTTATTCTCTTCCTTGTCATTTTCTCAAGAGTTTGAATGAAGCTCTGATTTGTTTTCAACTATATTTTCTGATGAAAATGAGACATTATGTAAGACAGGGCCACATAGGGCCATGGTTATATGTAGGTTAAAATGTATATTCATATTTCCATGTATAAGTTGAGTACTTGGGGTGGGTTATGGTTTGTGAGACTCTATTTCTCTCTCTCTCTCTCTCTGTATGTACATGTGTGTGTGTATATATATATATATTTCTAACTCTTTCTCCTTCTTTCCCACTTTTTCTTCCTCCATCCTCCTTGATGTAACTAACTTATTTAGCGAAGGATACAGAAACCTATCAAGGTGGCCACACAGAACAGGGGACATTGTAACTTTAGCTTTAGCTAAAGTCTCACTTTAGCTTCCCTTGGCCCCCAGAGTCTCTGAAACTAAACATTACATGCACTAGATTTGGAAAGTTCCATTCTTACTTAAAAATTCTTGATTTTTATATACTTAAAATGCACATCAAAATTGCAAAAATAACTTTCACTGACAGACTATAGATTTCCATTTAAGGGCATTTTTATTAAAAAAAAATAAAGTGGGGCTTCCCTGGTGGCGCAGTGGTTGAGAGTCCGCCTGCCGATGCAGGGGACACGGGTTCATGCCCCGGTCCGGGAAAATCCCACATGCCGCGGAGCGGCTGGGCCTATGAGCCATGGCCACTGAGCCTGCATGTCCGGAGCCTTGCTCCGCAACGGGAGAGGCCACAACAGTGAGAGGCCCGCATACCGCAAAAAAAAAAAAAAAGTTTCCTCTTGGTTCTCAAACTCAAATCAGCACTGGCAAGGCCATGCCCTCATCAGAGGTAATGGGTGAAAAAGCAAAGTCAGTTATTGGATTTCCCTGAAAAAAAAATCTGCCCCCTAGCATTCCAGAACTCCAGAACACTCATTTCCCTGCCACCAAAGATATATTAACATCATCAAGATAACTCAACTTATAAATAGCAGAGACAGGATTTGAATCCGGGTGTACCTGACCCTAAAACTCATGCACTTATGTGCTCATCTCTGCATACCCAGCGCTCAATAAGTAAGTACCAAATTAGGCCAATGTGACTTATAAGCAGAGACAATCCCGCAAGCCAATTCCACTCTGAGAAGGCACCCAGTCAATGGTTCTTCCTAAAGTAAACAGCCACAGATCTCCTCTGAGGACTCAAAATGGAGCAGCTGAGGCACCAGCACGACCAGTTCCTATAGGTCAGTTCCTAACAGATATGGATCCAACCCAAACCCGCTGTGGGGTCAAATACCCGCTCAAATACTCAGTTGGCAACCAGGAGGCATGATATGACCTACTGACATTTATTACAGAAAAAAGTATCAGGAAATTCAGTCTCTTCCAGGCTTCAGGTCAGAGATTTCCCATCTAAATTTTACTTTATTTTGTTCTCAATAGACACAGGCAATTAACATCTCTGGTGAAATTTGCTTTTGAGATAAAAGGGTGCTAAGACTGCATTGGAATGTTCTAAAGCACTCCAAATGTCAGAGAGTAATGGTCATAAAAAGGAAAGTTGAATGTTAAAGATAAATTGCTGCAATTGAAATGCCATAAAATATGATAGCCTCTTTCAGAATTTTAACATTCATGGAGGATCGAAACTGCACAGAGCCCTTGAGATTCTGGCCAACATCTCCTCATCTCCAAATCCCCAAAACTGGTGAAACTGAGGCACAACCCAGTTCACAAACTGGTGAACTTGAACCCCAATTTCTTGACTCTCAAGTCAGTGAACTCACTCACTAATTTGGAATGCAAGCACTAAATATTTATGATGGATGACTTAGTTTCTACCTTTAGGTCAAGTTTCACTGTAACCATTAAATATTTCAGAAATATGCTCATCAGAACACTCCCCAGGACACTCTACAGGGAAAGAATTTGGGGCGGGGGGTCACAGCAGGTGTCTTGGGATATTTTCTAAGTCAATGTTTCACCTAGAATATGTTCCCCAGCTGGACGCATTTGGGTTACATTACATACTATGTTCCTTTCTTGGAAATTCTCAATTCTCTCTAGCTTATTAAAAGTTCTTAGAAGTTCAGCAATAAAGAGCACACGTATTCATTCTGCCTATTAATCTGGTAGTACTTTGCAAATCTATTCAAAGTGACTCCTGAAAATCTCTGAATTCCTAAGCCTAGGTCTGTATCTCTTTTCTGAGAAAAATGGAATTCTTTGGAAACTGGGTTATGACATTATTCCCTCCATCCCAGATAATAGGGTATTTCTGGGGCCAACGGTATAAGTTTAATACAGAAATCTTACAGGAGAACTGATCCTGTAAATGCATGTGAGGTTAGGGAGAGTGTTGCAGTGAAAGTGTTTCAACTCTTTCATTGGTCCAAGAGTGCAGAACCACTGAGGGGAAATGAAGAGAAAGCAAATAAAGGAGTTTCTGAACATTTGCTTAACATTCTGAATGATTGACTAGATCTCAAGTATCCACGTGCATCAGAATCTCAGTTTCTGATTCAGAAGGCCTAGACTGAGTCTGAGAAGTTGCATTTCTAACAAGTTCCCAGGTGGTGCTGATGCTGATGACCCAGAGGCCACACTTTAAGAACCACTGGCCCAGACCACTGGTTTGGAATAACTGGCATGAATACTCAGACCAGTGGTCTGGGAGCTTTTTAGCAGAAAATTATTTTGTGCATGACTTCTCTGTTGTTGTTGTTGTTCTGGTGTCGTTGGTCCCCACCAGCATCCGTGGTCACATCCTTTGGCCACATCATCTCAACCTTCCTTTAATGAGCCACTCCTCCCACACTGTCTTTGTGGGAATGTCAGTCATGGTATTTCCGCTCACACTTGGGCATAGAGTGGTCCATGCCCTGGTCCAAGCCACAGAGAGGCCTTGCTATAATCTAATACCAGCGATGGGGAGTGGCAGGTAAACCTGAAGGGGTGGGATGAGGAGGGGTGGTAGAGATTAAATTGTTTCTTGCCGAGTGATGAGCACAAAAATATGGTGCCATAGTTTGATCACTTTTCATGCATCTTGAGGTCTTGTTTCATTTAGCAGCTTTCAATTTAGTCTCATCACTGGTGTCAGTATACAGTATTACCTTAATTTTTTCAATGCACCATCTTAAGAATGAGCCTACTTACCCAAAACTGTCACACTTCTAATCTAAACCAATCAGACTTTTGCTCCTGGCAATTGAACACAAATTCTAAAACCATCTCCCAACACAAAAACCTGAAACCCCTGGAGACCAACACTGGGGCCCTGAAAAGTGGGTCCATTAGTTGCTATGACCTAGGTCCTGAAACTGCCCCAGGTCCCAGCTTCCTGCAGCCTGCTTGTCCAGCTTCCCTTTTACTTCTTGGTGTCCTCTCACTTCTCTTTACCAAAATTCTTTTTTGCCTAAGTAAGCTGTCTGTTTCCATGTCTTAAAGCCTGACATAAGATTCTTCCAAAATAAGATATCTGAAACTCTATGTTTAACACATTAAAAAACAAAAAAGAGTATATCTCTGGAAAAAGGGGGAGTCGGGATCCAAGATCCAGGATCCACTTGGCACCCATAACACACACTCCCCCTCATCCAGCAACATCCCCAAAGAATTTCTGAAGAATTTTAGACTTTGGGCACAAGTAGAAGACCTTGGTCTATGATACCTGCTTGGGTTTTGGCTCACTTTGGCAACCAGTAAGAGATAGGGGCTGGGATTGATCTGGTCATTTTAAAAGTCAGTGGATAAAAATATTGCCTGCCTTATTGAGAGTTTTAAATATAGACTCCTATATTGTATTATCCCCAGAGAACCCTCCAAAAGGCCTAGGATATTCGTGTATAACACCATCTCTCTGGCCCACCAGGTTGTAGCTCTCATTTCATCAGCAAATGTGGAATCAGATCTTTGGCTCCCCTATTATAACACACATCCTCCCAAGATATACAAAAGGAAATAACAGCAGCAGTTGAGTCCAAACACATTAATTTCCACATAAATCATGAAAGAACAGACATCAGCAGAGATGTAGCCATTGAGGAGGCCTACGTAACAGAACCACCAGAAAACTTTACCACACAGCACCAAACAGAAGTTGCTTCATGGAAGTTTCAAGGGAGAAAAGAAATACACGTGAATCAGCTTTGTCTTAAAATAAGAGTTTTTCATCCTACAATGTCCTCCGCAGGATAGCTCATCGGAAGTAAGTTACTGTCTTCAGAAAACAAGACCTCTTCACCAAATTTAGGGCAACTTTGCCTCTAGAGATAGATGCTTCATTTTAGAGCATATGGACTCCAGGAAACTTGAATCACACAAGTCGAGAGCTAGACCATTCTATTCACGAGACTGGAGGTTCAGACTTTTGGAGTGCTAGACAAGTCCATCCTCAGGCATTATTTTGACCGGAACAGTCCACATTCTGATTACTAAACCAGTGAATCAGGCAGTTGGGGTGTAGACCCTCTGAGGGCTAATTGGTTCATTCGGGGAAGGAGGACTCCAACGTCCATACAAGTCCATCTAGGGGACAGAATCTCAGAGCTAGAGAGCCAGATAAGTCTATTTACAAGATGGGCCCATTCAACAGAGAAAGGAACAGGAAAGCCCATGAAGGGAACTCAGATACTCTGAGGGCCACTTAGTCTTTTCAATGAATAGGGGGCTCAGACCCACTGGAGAAGTTCAATCATGTGACAAAGACAAACATTTTCTGCAGAAAATTCCCATCTCAGTACATTAATCTATAAAGGGACATTAAAGCTGAATGGACTTATTAAACAATCCATCTCATACTTACCCTTAGATGGGAAAACCATTCCTAACCCAGGGTAGAGGAAAAAAAAAAGACAATCCTTCAGTAATATTGAGAGAAGAGGTGGAAACATGGGTACCCAGGAGTCTAAACTCTAGAGTCATTGATCCACCAACCCTGTCACCATGATACCACGGCTTCTTATAACTGTACCCTAGCCTCTGTCCATTTAATTCTCAAATAATCTGCACTCATGTCCTGAGATGCCCCTCACAGTTTCCTACAAACTGCCATTTTGCTTAGACTTGGTTTCTGTTACTTGCAGCCAAAGAACTTTAACAGACGCAATGTCGAGGCCCTAGAAAAGCTGGTCTTCATGATCTCATCCTCCTTCCTGTTGCTGTAAAATGCCTACAACATGAGCTGCTCCATTTGAAGAAACAAAATTCCTCCAATTATGTTTTTGCTCCCAGACATCTGCATGGCATTTCACAGTCAACAAGCATTTCAGAGCTACACTAATTGGGGGTCCTTATACACTTGTGAGGTTAAAAGTAAGGAGGATTGGTCACAGTTTTATAGATAAGAAACAGAAGGTCTGAGAGATTAATTAGCTCCTCCCAAGACCTCATCGCTCATATGTGGTACAACCAGGTATGTCTGAGTTTATTCCTGCAATCATAACCGTACCAATCTCTTACTGTGGTGCCCCAAAACTCTGATTTCCCCCCCAACCCTGTGTATTTAGGAATCCAAAAATTGGATTCTGGCCCATGGACCTGTTGTGTGAGCTTGAGTAAGTTACTTAACTGCTCTGAATCAGATTCTGCATTTGTGGAAAAGTCCCACAAGAGATTTTTGCGCAGCCTGAATAAAATTATATGCAAGAATGTGTATTGCACAACAAATTAATCCACAAGTGGAAGACCCTGAGGTCATTCATCCATCACCATCCTGAGATTGGACCAAGTGGATTGCATTTTCATAAAGGGACACAACCACTCCTGAAATGTCAACACTTTGTGTTTTCCCTCCAAAGGTCAAAGTAAAAGGTGTTAATTTTCCTGATGTGCCTGAGATGTCTTAATCTAATTCTCCCACCCAGGTCTGCCATGACCATGCTCCCAGGATCATCTTCCTCCCTGGGTAGGACTGAAACATCAACATTTGGAGTCAACAGGTTTTAGTTATGGGCAAATATCACTATGAAAATGTTACCTAGGGAAGGAAATTAATTCACTGAATCACTGTCAGCCTATCTGCATGAAATTACCACACCTACCAATTCAAAAAAGACCCCTAAGAGAATGGGACACAGGGTAGATAAGCTTTGATGGAGACAAGGTACAAGAACACTGTCTTACCCCATGTTCAGTACAGAGCAGACAGATAAAGTATTAACATATGACAAAGGAAAGTTATAAAGAGTGATACAGAGACAGTATCAATGGAGTCAGGAATAGAAAAATGTTAGTCATTGAAGTCCAAAATTTTAAATAATGTAAAAAACTTGGAAATCTATATGGCATATACAGTAGGATTTAGAAGGCCTTCCTTATTAAAATTAATTTCAAGTTATTATAAACAACAACAGCAACACTGTCTCAGTGTTTTTCTTACTGAGGGAGAATAGAATTCCACACAACAGGAAGGCTGAGCAACCAGGAGGACCCAGAAGGGCATGTAGGGCATGAAAGAAGAGAAGTGGGGAATAAAGAAGGAAACAGGCTCCTGATCTGCAAAGGTGTACTGGGAAGAACACTGGACCATTGATCAGATACACTTGCCTCGTAAATCCTGGCAGTCATTAATTACCAGTGTGGTTATGGGTGGGTTTCTTAGTTTCTTATATTCAAAAAAAGGAGATAAAGATCTTGCCCCGCCTGCATCCCAAGGCTTTTGTAGGGACCTAATGAGCTAATGGAAGAAGGAGTGCTTTGAAAGGAATGGTGATGGTTTGGACGTAGGATGCAGGGAACAGGTCACTGGATGACTTCAAGGTCTCTGGTTTGAGAAACCAGGTAGATGAGGCAGGATACAATGGAAGAAAAACACATTTGAGGAGAAAGCATTTGGTGTGGGTTGCACTGAGTTTCCTATGCTTATGAGATATCCAAGTGGAGATGTGCAGTAGGCCATTGGATATACAGAACTACTGAGCCAGATATTCTCAGGATTTGGACCAAAAATCAGACATTTCATCCCCCCTCTCAGCTGGAGTTGCTCTGACTCTGACAGCTGGTCCCCCAGGTACTCCATTTATTATTACTAATCCTCCAGGGCCTGAGACCCCTCCATGGGATCCTCTCTCATTCCCTTCCACATAAATCAGCAGAAGAACCATGCTATGTCCCAGGTGATAAATGAAGCCCTTCCCCAAAGAGTTTGGCCCAAGCCCAAAGCAGCAGCTTTCCCATCGATTTATTGTCTATTTAAATCATTCTTTCCTCCTATGACAAAATGTTAATGACAAAATATAGGTGATCCTCCAAGAGAAGGAAAAGCTATATTTTTGCAACTGGAAATTAGAAATGTATTATTAACAAAGAACATTAATTATATATTTTAATGCTCACATGGGAGAGGTGAAGGGGGCATAATTCGCAGAGAGTCACAATGTTAGGGGGACCCTGGAACCTAGCATGATCATTTTATTAAGCACAGATCCTATTTCCTGTACCCATGAATATTTCATTTGGAATATTTACTCCATCCTATTATTCAGCCATTGCTTCTCAGCTAAGCCACAGTTTTAGACAAGCCTTTTCCCTTCACTTGATCTTGTTCTTGAGAGAATGACACTTACCCAGAAATGATGTATACTTCTGAAAAAGAGTATCCTGAAAACCAAATTAAAATATACTTAGTGCCCAGGAAAATCTGTATCAGCAGTGGAGGCCCCACTACCACTTAAGGCTGGGAACTGCTCTATGAGAAAGGGTATGAGGTGTTTTCAGTGTTGCTGTCACTTACCCCAGAAGCCTTTCCCATAATCTCATTCCTGGGTCCTATATTCTCCCACGGTGCCCTGTCCTGACCCCATCAGAGCCCCCACTAAGGTGTCCGAATGGCCTGTCAATAAGACACATGGTCCCCTACAAATGTGCCATATTCTGAATGGAAGGCTGAGCACAGATTTTGAGAAGCTGCACAGCTTGTCAGAACTGAACATTTTAACAAATATGCAGAAATGTAAACACAAACAACTAATACCCCTGCAAATATGGTAAACTCCATCGGGGCAGATGTGCTTGCCTTTTTTACAGTTGTATCCGTAGCACTCACATAAGTCTACTCCTTCTACTTTAATGTACTCTATTAAAGGAGATATCTCTCTTCCTTTTACTTACAGAATATAATATCATTCCATTCACATAACCTCACAGCAAGAAACTTTTAATTACATACACTCTTAATAGAAGTAAACTGACCTTCAGAGAGGCTAAGAAACAAGCTCTCCAGGGCACATGCTGGTACATGCTAGAACTGGCTTTGAACTGAAAGCTGTTCCTAAAGCTTATGTGTTTAATCACTATATATAACACTACTCAAATGTCTCCATTGGGGGTGAACTTGGGAAGGATCATGATAATCCTAATACTAAACAACAGCAACAAGGACCATTTATTGATGGCATATGAAGAGCTTAGCATACATTATCTCATTTAGCTCTCCCAACAATCTTTTAAAGTAGTATAGCTGTCTTCCCTATTTTATTGATGAGAAAAGTGAGGCTCAGTGAGATCAAACAACTTGTCTAAGCACACACAGTTTGTAAGGGTGGAATCAGAAATAGAGCTCACATCTTTCTGACTCCAAAGCAGGGGACTTTTTGCCTTGGCATCAAAGCAGCAGTCTCTTTATTTAAATATCCAGGAGCAAAATTGCTGGATTCAATCCTTAATTTTTTTGAGTAATCTCCATACTGTTTTCCACAGTGGCCGCACCAACTTACATTCCCAGCAACAATGTATGAGGGGTCCCTTTTCTCCACATCCTCGCCAGCACTCGTTATTTCTTGTCTTTTTGATAATAGCCTTTCTAAAAGGCATGAAGTGAACATTAATTTGAAAAGATATATACACCACTATGTTCATCAGAGCACTATTTACACTAACCAAGATCTGGAAACAACCTAAGTGCCCGTCACGGATGAATGGATAAAGATGTGATATATATATATATACAATGGCATACTCCTCAGCCATAAAAACAGATGCAATCCTGCCATTTGCGACAACTTGGATGGGTCTAGAGGGTATTATGCTTAGTGAAATAAGTCAGACGGAGAAAGACAAATACCTTATGATTTCACTCATGTGTGGAATCTAAAAAACAAACAAAATAAATGAACAAAACAAAACAAACAGAAACAAACACATCGAAAAAGAGAACAGAGTAGCAATTACCAGAGGGGAAGGGGTGGGGAGGGTGAAACAGGTAAAGGGGGGGGTCAACTGTATGTGACAGATGGAAACTAAATTTTTGGTGGTAAGCACACTACAGTTCATATGGAGTAGAAATACCATGTTGCTCACATGAAACTTATATAATGTTATAAAACAATGTTACCTCAATCAATCAATCAATCAATCAATGAAGTCTCAAGGATTTATATTTATTGATTTTCTTACCAGTTGCCCAGGGGCAGCTAACTATCATGCACTGCCTGTCCTAAACTATCTCATTCCTGCTTCTGCCAGGCTGCAGACCCAAAAGGCACAGTCCTGGGTGCTAGTTCTCTGCCTCAGGGTCCCTCTGGGCCTTTGGGTCCAAAGAAGCCACTTCATCTCCAGCCCCCAAACTTCCCTGATTTGGAAATCCAGCTTTGTCTCGGTAAAGAACTCTACTGGAGAAAGGTCTGTTAGAGATTTTGCCCTGGCTGTCTTAAGTGACAAGCTCTTTAATGAATGCTAAAGGTCACCAGTGTGGCTTTTTTTTTTTTTTTTGCGGTACGCGGGCCTCTCACTGTTGTGGCCTCTCCCGTTGCCGGAGCACAGGCTCCAGACGCGCAGGCTCAGCGGCCATGGCTCACGGGCCCAGCCACTCCACGGCATGTGGGATCTTCCCGGACCGGGGCACGAACCCGTGTCCCCTGCATCGGCAGGCAGACTCTCAACCACTGCGCCACCAGGGAAGCCCACCAGTGTGGCTTTTAAGCGTTGAGAATTTCCCATAAGTGTATGATAGATACCCTAAACAAATGATGTTTACTTGTGTGTGCAAATCAAATTATGCAAGACTCCCTAATTAAAGTATGAAGTTAAAAAGACCATTTAGATTTCATGAAGAATTTTTAATGACATGGGAACTTTATCATACAAGCACACGAAGGAAGAAAAGAGGAGGTATGAAACCATACACAGTGTACAATCATAATCTTGTAAGTTATCTAAAAGATGTGTGGGGGTGGAGAGCTTGAAGTGTATATACACCAAAACGCTAACAATGGCTGCTGACAGGTGATATTATGGAGAATTTTGATTTTCTTTTTTTTATACTTTGTTGAATTCTCCAAATTCTCCTCAATGAAAATATTTGCCTTGGTCATCAGGGGAAATAAATATTTAAGTAACTACAATCCATTAGGTTATAATATTAAATTTTACATGGAGGTGTCATATAGGTTTGAAAGTGAACTTGAAAGGAGAATAAAGCTTTCAGATTTTGCTCCTGTGTCCATTCACCATTAGAGAACATTTTGTTTGTATATTTTCTCTGTGTTCCTTTCCTTCAGAGATAATGGAGTTTGAATACCTGTGTTAAACAAACATATCTGAAGGTCTGGGAGCCAATTAAAGAACTCCTCCCGACCCCAGGAGAGAGACGAAGAGTCTCTTCTTTCTCTCTGTCTGATGCATGTCCTCAGTCTGGGCAAAGTGGAGAGCTCTCTGGAAAGAGGATAATATTGCAATCTCTCCTGATTCTGTTCCTGCACCACCATCCTGTTTGTCACAGAGCTAGTTACTGTAGTTTGCTGGAGAGAGGAGAAGGTGTGAGAAGTTTGGTAACTTGAACTCATAATATCTTCATGAAAGCCTTTCTTCAGAATCAAAACCCCCTCCCCTTCCTCCCACCCAGACATTCTGGATATGGGATATGCCATGGGGCCAGGAAAATGTCCTAAGTTTCGGTGGGGTAGGGTGTCTATCTTATTTTACCTTTCCCTAGAACTTTAGAAGCCATAACTTCAATGAAACATAAATAGGTGATTGTAACAAGGTCCATGTAATTTTCCACTGACTTTTTTTTCTGAAAATGGCAACAAGGAAAGTGCACTTCTTTCAAGCCTATGATAAAGTTTATGCCCATTTTCTGAGCAGTTCAGCTTTTGAGAGCTACTGTTAATTTTGTACTAATGAAAATTTGATTTAAAAAAATCAGAAAGTTATGTCCTGAGGGCTGTCAGTCCATTTTCTAGTGACCCAGGTTCCCTTCTTCAAGGCCAAAGCCGTAACTTTAATATGAAAATATCTGTTCACAGTGGTCCTTACCAATGCCTATTAAGCCAGGGATGAGGCAAAGCAGAAAAGACTGACAGTATATTTTCATTCAATCTCTCTTAAAATAATGATGCATGCGACTTCGTGCCATTACCTTTTAATGATCTTAGCCTAGTTAATAGCACAGTAATATTCCAAAAAGAGCAGGGAATTATTTCCTCATTTAATTTTCATTGCAAAAGTGAAAGGCGCTCTCTCTCTCTTTTTCTTTTCCTGCCAGACAAGCTGTCTGCTGCCTATGACTGCATTAGCTCTGCTACATTACAGCTGAGCTAATGGATCAAAACCAAGTGATTAGTTAGTTTCCTACTCTCTTGAGTATTTCGAAGTACTGACTGACTGGTCCCAGAAACATGGACATGGGTTTTCAATGTCTACATGAAGTATGCTTGATTTCCCATTAAGTCAGGGCCTTTTGAACTTCCAACAGACTTGACTTGGGATTCATGATATGTGTTCCTCTGGGGGTCTGGGTTGCATGAAATAATTAGGAAAGAGGCCTTCTGGAGAGTATAATAAAGACCATGCATCTATTCTCAATTTTTCAGGCTTAGTCAAAGGCCCAGAAAATCCAAAGTGGCCTAATGCAAGGACTTACCTTTCATTCATTCATTCATTCCCCCAGGTACTGTGTGCCAGGCACTATCCTGGGACCTTGGCATACTGAACTGAACACCACAAAGGTGGTTCCCTGTGTAGGAGCACATAGCAGCAATCTTTGGACAATGGCATTTCCTCAGTAAAAGATGCTCTTGATTGCAACAAGTACAATGGATTTAATGGGACCTGTTGTTTCACGGAGGGAGGAAGAAGAATAAAAAGCAACAAACCAACTTAAATACTGACATAGACTGTAAGATGCATTCCAAATAATAGTAAATGTGGAAAAACTTAAAGTATATCTTTCAGCCACAACAAGATGCCACCATACACCCAACAGAATTGCTAAAGTTAAAAAAGACTGCCAACACCACACATTGGTAAGGATGTAGAGCTACTTAACTCTCATACATCGCTGCTGGGAAGGTAAAATGGGTCCATCATTTTGTAAAAAGTTCTGACAGTTTCTTATAAAATTAAACACACAACTATACTATGACCCAGCAGTTCTACTCCTAATGTATTTATCTAAGAGGAATGTCAGTAGCAACTCTATTCATAATAGTCCTAACCTGGCACAGCTGTTTGTCAACAGGAGAATCAATGAACAAACTGTAGTATCTTCATTCAATGGAGTACTGTTCAATAGCAAAGGAAACAAACTACTGACCCATGCAATACTAGAGATAAATATCACAGACATTAAGTGAAATAAGTCAAGCACAAAGGAGTAGGGATCATTTAATTCCATTTATATGAAACTAGAACAGGCAAAACTAAGCTATGGTGGGAAAAAATCAGAACAGTTATTGCCCCTGGATGAGAAGGGAGTGGGATTGATAGCAGAGATTCCAGGAAACTTTCTGGGATGACAGAAATGTCCTATGTCTTGCTTGATAGGTACTGAGATTACACAGGTGTATTCATTTTTCAAAACTCATTTAATGCTACACTTAAGAATTGTGGGGCTTCCCTGGTGGCGCAGTGGTTAAGAATCCGCCTGCCAATGCAGGGGACACGGGTTTCGAGCCCTGGTCCGGGAAGATCCCACATGCCGTGGAGCAACTAAGCCCGTGCACCACAACTACTGAGCCTGCGCTCTAGAGTCCACGAGCCACAACTGCTGAGCCTGCATGCCACAACTACTGAAGCCCGTGCACCCTAGAGCCCGTGCTCTGCAACAACAGAAGTCACTACGATGAGAAGCCCATGCACCGCAACAAAGAGTAGCCCCCGCTCGCCGCAACTAGAGAAAGCCCACACAGCAACGAAGACCCAATGCAGCCCAAAATAAATAAATAAATTTATAAAAAAAAAGAATTGTGCATTCCATGGTGTGTAAATTTTACAAGAAAAAAAGAACTGTAAACAAATATTGAACTCTAATTAATTACATGCATGCTGATGTCTGCAACCTACTTTGAAATGCATCAAAAATACAAGCTGGGTGGATGGATGGATGGGTGGAAGGGAAGAAGGATGGATGTATAAAGGGATGATAGATGGATATATGATAAAGCAAGCAGAGTTAAATATAATTCTAGAAACTAGGTGGTTGGTATATGGGTTTTCAACGTAAAATTCAACCTTTCAGTATGTTGAAATTATCATAAAAAAGCATTAGGAAAATGTTACTTTGAATGAGTTACTTTGAATCAAGTAACTCAGGTAGATAAAATGTGTCACCAGCATCCTTCCACCTCCCAATTTAGGCCTTTTTAAAGTTTGTTTCCCACTTTGCCTCCCACTTAAAGAACCCATAACCCCCATGTTATGTCTCCTGAAAGCTCTAGGTCCTTCCCTGCATCCTGTCCCATCAAATAAACCAAAAAATCAACACATGTGAGCTTGTTAAGGTTTTAAAATAGGTAAATGTTTGTGCCTTCACA
The DNA here is from genome assembly GCF_011762595.2 of Tursiops truncatus. NCBI lineage: Eukaryota > Metazoa > Chordata > Mammalia > Artiodactyla > Delphinidae > Tursiops > Tursiops truncatus. The sequence goes on from NC_047048.1 coordinate 24,580,902, forward strand.
CTGGGGTATTTATATTTTAACCCAATAATTCATTTAACATTCATTAATGAAGTATCTTTTAAATGCCCCCATTGCCTCATTTATTTCTCATATTTAAATATAGTAACTGCCATGTTTTGTGAAGCTTCTGGGTACCAGCTACTATGCTAAGTGCTTTCATAAATTACCATTATTATTGTAAACAACCTTGTGACTTAGAAGTCACTATCACTACTTGACAGATGAGGAAACTAAGGTTCAAGCAGTTGTAGAAATTTTAAGGTTACACAGCCATTACATGGCAAAACCAGCATTTGAAACCAGGTGCGTCTGATATTGAAGCCCATGCATTTTAAAAGGCAATAGAAGATGATCTTTAAGGTTCTTTTCTGTTCTAGAGGGTGAAAAAACACTATACTAGACATTGTTGAGCAGAGTTGTTATTTTAAGGGTCTTACTGAAATTTTAAATAAATAAAAAACTGAAATACCCCTACTTATTTCAATTATTACATCCAGCAACTCCTGCAGCCTACTTTGTTCCCCATTTCCCAACACACCTTTGTTTTTAAGCATAACACAATGCAAAAGGAGACATCAGGGATAAATCTGGAAAAAGAGCATACCAGCCATCACCAGGAATCTGAGAGCAAGTGATTGCTATACCTGACGGTTGAATTTGTTGTTTCCTGGAAGCCACAGTGAAAGGGGAAATGTCTCGTATTGCATAGAACTTGTTTTCAGATAAAAGCCAGCATACAAATATATCTGCAGGGGTGAACATTTTTTTTTCCTGGACAAGAATGTACCACATTCCTACCATTTCTGGTAGGAATCTACGATATCCTTATTCAAGGAATGTTAACAGTGAACAGTATCTTTGGCTTTTTTTTTTTTTCAACAGAAAGATAAGAAAGCATTGTTCAAATGGACAAACCTTCGGGAATATTCCTTAAAGCAGAGTATAACTTTAATAGGAACCCTGCGAATGCTTTGCCATGAGTTGAGAATTAGGTTCACATACTTTTTCAAGAGACTCTTATAAAATATTGATTTAGAACTTGGAAACACAAGATAAATAACTAAGTTAACTGGTCTTTTGTTTGATATTGGGCTGCAATTGATTCATGACTCATTTCTCTAACAGAAATTCATGGGGCAGAAATATGGAGTTTGGGGTTATAATGCACACATTTCTCCCTTTGCCATTAAAGGTTGCAAATGTTTCTTACCTAAATGATCAATTAAGTTGTAACAATATTCCCTCACAGTATATAGCACTATGTGGTTTTCAAAAGCCTTTATCCTCTCTCTCAATCAACACCTCCCTCTCTCTCTCTCTCTCTCTCTCCAATCTCTCCTCATCTTTCTACGACAGACACAACAGACACTATTATTTCATCTTACAGATGACAAAACAAAAGGAAAAAGGTTTGACAAAGATTACAAATTTGATAGTTGGAGCAGCCAGGATCTGACCTTGCCCTATGGCTCTGAATACTATATTAATAGTAATTGTGATAGTAATTGCAATAGTAACAATTGTAATAGTAGTAATAGTAGCAATAGCAGTAGAAATAGTTAACAGTAATGAAAACATCTCAGCTTCTAGCAAGATGCTTTGCAACCATAGTTCAGCGATTCTCCAGCCCACCAGTCGGATGGAAGACTTCCCAAGCTCAGCAGCTCCCTCTCCTGGAGGATTCAGGAAACCAGAGCCTGTCCCGCGTCTGCTGTCATTTTGACAGTTCCTCACTGCCATCCTGGCAGACCACAGTGAAACAGAAAGACTTCTACCTAGATCAGTTAAATGCTCAGATTTCCTAAAACTTTCCAGAGGTTGGCTGCAATGGGAGACTCCCAGGGGAGGACCTGACCCTATCGTTCTTGGCCAAGTCCTGAGATCAGGTTTATTCAGACTCACCTGCTGTCTGACATCTTTCCCATCCCTCCCAATTCAAGATGCACAGGCGGGGTTTCCAAATGATTTGAGGGACATCCATCATTTATTTACCCTCTTCCTACGCCTTACAACTGAAAGAAGTTTGGAGGGTTGTCAGAATAAGGTATAAAGTGTATGTTCTATGTTAAGAGTTCATGAGCTGTAGATGTGTTCTCATCCAAAAGCAAATGAGAACTGGCTCCTTGAACTCTCACATCCAGCACAAGATGCCACATCCAGGCTCTGGAACTCAGCTTCAGGGTCCCCCCATGGGCTACAAGCTAATCAAAAATGCAGTGACCTTTTATGTAATTTTTAAAATACAACACATCTTTTGTGGAATGGCGCACAATTCCACAGACTCCTATTTTTCCACATATGATTGAAGGCTAATTACCTACAAGCCACCAAATGAGTTATCAGAGATTATAGACACTGGTATTCAGGAAATAAGATCACTTCCTAAAGTTCTCTGAAGACTTCAATTTAGCGTTCTGGAAAGAGTAATCAGACCAGGCAGACTCCCTTATGCCCCTTCTCACATGCAGTAGAGAGGTTATTCGTGTTAAGTGGCACAGGAAAAATCATTTGAGCTGCCACAGAAGAGAAAAAAAAGTTTATTGAAATTGACCAGGAGAATTTCTACTTTGGCCACTATCACATGACCTGTTTCTCTCTTCCCAAGCTCTTCATTTTTCCATTATCACCAACTCACCCTCTTAATTACTCAAGGAAAAATAATGCACCTCCAGTGAGGCTGCAGTCCAGTTCTCTGACTACCTGAGCACTAAAGAGCAGAAGTGAAGATGTGGGGTGGAGGAGGGAGGTGGTCTTGCGACCTGAAGAGAGAGGGAGTAGAAGGAGAGCCTATGGCACATCAATTACCAACCTCAAGGGCTGTTCATTAAGTGAGATGATTTATAGAAAGCACCTAGCACATAATAAATGCTCAATAAACATTAGACCCTTTCACTCCCCCTTCCTGAAGAACACAATCCATTTTCTACCTGCTGATTAATTAGCGAGAGTGCTGCATATCTGAGTGATGTGCCATGCAGAGCGTGGACAGTTGATTCATCATGAATAATGTAATGTCACAATCTGGACTATTTATATTCAGATGAATTGTATATAATATGCCACACATGCTAAAAAGGAACATTAATATTTAGCATTCTGAGCTAAGCTGGGATGATTAATTTGGTTTTAACTTTGTATCATCTTTGCAGAATTTTCAATCTTCTCTCCTTTTAAAAGGATGTGATAAGAAATGTTTTCTAAAACATAGGCAGGACTTGCTTATACATTGCTAAAAGCCTGTAACAGTCACCAGCCATCATTTATTGAGTACCTATTGTATACCTGTCCTGTGCCACTTACCTATATTATTTCTAATCCTTGCAACAACCTTGTCAGTAAAATGTCCCTATCTGCATAGTTCTGATGTGTAAAGTGAGGCACATGGAGAAAAGGAAGGAATTTGCCCAAGTCCTACAGCTGGTAAGAGTGACTGTGTGACTCCAGTGTTCTTACTCTTTTCTGCCAGTACTTACCTGGCTGTTCGGATTATTCTAGTGCATTCCATAAGCAGAGACTTTCTCAACACAAAGATAACAAACTTCTAACATTTCAATTTCCCATCGCAGATGTTCCTGAGTGATTACTACTCCTCCTGGCTTAATGCACACAACAAGGGTCTATGTCTATAAAATTAGGCATTTAATGACCCTGGATACTTTTCTCTCACCCACCCTGCTCTCCAGATCCATTCAGATTCCTTCACTGAAGCCCCAGGACTTGGCTTTCCTGAGTCCCTTGGACCCCTGGCAAGGCCAGAGTGGACAGCTGTGCAGTTGGCCGTCTTGGCCACCCTCGCCCACTTCCATAAAGGCAGACACTGATGCTGACTGCAGATTCAGACTGTGATGAACTCTGATGGGCCTTGGGTTTGTTGGTTTTGCAGGTTTAGAATGTGATTACCTTCAAGGAGCCTCCTTTATTCTTTCTGGAAACACTTGTCCTCGCCACTATGCACAGCCTAGTGCTAAGTGCTGGAGTTTAAGGGGGATCCAAACACATGCGATCCATTTCTGTCTGGAGCTCTATCACGGCACATGGCAGTTTAGAATCACACACAGAAGTGCACAGACTGCCACATGCCGTGACAGAGAAGTGCACGGAGGCTATATTAAGAGCATCCTTCCCTGGTCTGAAGGCCACTGAGGAAGTGCCGTTCGTCTGAAACATGAAGGATGGGTAGAGATTAATTCAGCCAAGAGGGCTGGGTAGGGGAAAACAGTGACTACAGGAAACAGGGCACCTTTGAATTATAAAAACAGTCAGAATTTCCCAGAGCCAGAGGAGCTAGTGAGAGAAGAGACCAGAGAAGAAGGTAGAAGCCTGACCCAGGACTTAAGGGCCAGGGTAAGGATGTTTGCACTTACCCCAAGAGCAATGGGACATCATTAAAGTACTACAAGAAGGCTCAAATTGTAGGTTTGTTGTGTTTTTTTTTTAATCCCTCTGACTGGTGTGGGAAATGAACTGGAGAGGGCCAAGAGTAGACACTGCTCCTCCTTTTTCCCCCAGGCACAAAGTAGCATCTCCCAACTCATCAAATACACCTTGGATATCACCCCCATGAAGTCTGCTGTGTACCTGCAGGTCTGTCTTAGGTGCCCGTCATATGCCCTGTTAACACTTCATATGCACTTTCCCCATCTTAGCACATGTCACAATATACTGCAATTTCCCATTTACCTCTCTGTAACATCACCAGTCTGTAAGCTCTATGAAGGCAAGGATCACACTTATCTTGTCCACACTTAGATCCCCAGTGTTCCAACAATGCTGACCCCCAGTAGGCATTCAATAAACATTGACAAGATAGCTAACATTTCATTGAGTACCTACTACATGCCAGGTATCCTTTTAATCCTTTTATATGTATTAACCCTCCAATTCTCCCAATATCCTTATGCACCAGGGTAAACGGAAGCACAGAGAGGCTAGATAACATGTCCAGCATTACGTGGAACCATTGAGTTCCATAGTCTGTGCTCTCAACCACAACTCTATACTGAATAACAAAAGAAAGAAATTCTGATCTGTTACAGCTAGCATTTAATTATCTGTGTTAATGGTTTAAAGCAGTGGCCAGCATAATCCAAAACAGTGAGTAATTGCAAAGTCATCTCCAGTGGACTCCATGATACATATGGGGCTTTTTTTCAGTAGATTGACCTTCGTAAATTACCACTTGAAATAGCCAATGACAAAACCAATTCCTGTTCCCTAAGTAGCAATCAAACTAATGGACAGGAAGTAACTAAGAACTAAACTGGCTAAGCCAAAAAAAAGCACTCAATCAACAAATTTAATTAGCGCTAACTTCATCTGCAAGCTCCCACCATCTTCCTCTGCTCCCCATCATTGCCAGATTTCCCGGAATCATATCCCACACCCATCATCTCTACCTCTTTACCTCCTAGTCACTCAGCCTGAAATCAGGTCTTTGTTCCCACAATTCCACTGAAGCCCAGTCTACAAGAAGTCACCAGTGACCAATGAATTGCCACATGCAATGGTTTTCTGCCATCTCGAGTGTTGTCCATGGCATTTGATCCTATGCAGTATCTTCTTGAAATTCCTGTCCTGGCACCTTGAACACTGCTGCCTGCTCTGAAGAGCAGACTAAAGGATAGGAGTCTGGAGGACCACGTTTTATTTCTCATCTCTCTGTGACTGGGAAAATCACATACTCTCCCTCTGCCCCAAGTTTTAACCCATTGTGTGCTGCTATGAGATGAATGAGTACAAGCTGAGACTTTCTCTCTCCTTTTTTCCTCTCCCAATCTTACAGAACAACACAAGGAATTTTGATAAGGCAGTAAGTACTTCAAGTCAATTGGAAAAACATATGACTAAACTAAACCTCCATATAGAGGGTACCATGTTGAATTCTGAGAGTTCAGAGGCATGGGCACATTCTGAGAGCAGAGGCATGGGCACATTCCCTGGGGCTGTCATTTGGAACATATTCAGTCCTATGCACTCGCTGAGCATTTACTGTGTGCCCAGCACAATGTGTGGTCCTGGGATCACAGAGATGGGTAAGATGTGGCCCTTGCCTTCAAGACCGTTGGGTGCAATGAGGAAGACTGATGCAAATGTGAGTGAATGACAATAGCCCTAACACAGCAAAATATGAGAGCACAACGAAAACATGAGAATACGGAAGGGAAGGGGTTACTCAAGGGAGAATTCTCAGAGGAAGTAAAACCTAAAGCAAGTTTCGAAAGATCAGTAAATACCTACATGCAGAATTGGGGAGAAAGGGCATTCCAAATGCCAGAACAGCATATGCTGATCAGAGGTGTGAACAGGCGTACAGTTCTCAAAAAGACAGGCAGCCAGTTCTGCTGAAGTAGCTATGTGCGTGAGGGGGAGGGAAGGAATAAGACTCCAGAGCAGGCTAGGGTCCGCTCACTCAGCAGGACCCCATACTGGACTCTGAAGGCACTGCTGGGAAGCAGTCTGGGATGCTAAGCAGGGGATGACACGGTCGGGCGGGCCTTATCATAGATGCCTCTGTTTGCTGTGTGAAGCCGGGTAGGTCTAAAGCAGTGGTTCTGAACCCTGGCTACAGAGGAGCCTTTTAAAAGGCCAATGCCAGGACCCCACACCTGATCAATCAAATCAGACACTCTGGAGTTGTAGTCTGGACACTGGTGTATTTGAAAAGCTCAATGGGTAATTCTAATGAATAGCCAGGGTTCAGGCTACTGGTTTAGAGGCAGGAATAGCATTTGGGGGCTCATGCTAGGGAATCAGAGTCTGGATGAGGAGAAAGGACCAGATTCAAAACAACAATATTTTAAGAGCTAAAGTTGACAATTTTGATTGATGAGGTGTGGAAGCTGAGAAGGTGGGTGGGAGGAGACACTCCATTTTATATGTATATTGATTTTATTTCTCTTTACTCGTGTTATTGCTCTTTGCTTTATTGCACTTCACAGATAGTGTATTTTTTACAATTGAAGGTAAAAAAGTCACCGCCATTTTCCCAACAGGATTTGCTCGCTTCGTGTCTCCATGCCACATTTGGTAATTCTCACAATATTTCAAACTTTTTCACTATTATTATATTTGTTATGGTGATTTGTGATTCGTGACCTTTGATGTTAATATGATAACTCACTGAAGGCTCAGATGATAACATTTTTAGCAATAAAGTATTTTTTATTGATAATTAAGGTGTGAACATTGTTTTTTAGACCTAATACTATCATATACTTAACAGACTATAGTATAGTGTCAATGTAACTTTTATATGCACTGGGAAACTAAAAAATTCGTGTGACTCGCTTGATTGTTGTGTTTGCTTTGTTGCTGAGGTCTGGAACGAAACCTGCAATATCTCCGAGGTATGCCTGTGTATATGTATGTGTGTGTGTGTGTATATACACATACAAAATATTGCCAGACATTCTAACAAGCTCATCAGCTATTATAGATGTTTCCCATCCCCGTGGTAGTTATCTATGAGAGTCCAAAAAGATTACAACAATTCAAGAAAGCACACACTGCATGCTGCAAACACCACCTTCAATACTCAGGGGTCCACATTCATTCCAGTCTCCCTGCATGATCAGGAGGGATTTGCACTGAGCCCATCCTTGCCTCTTAAAGGAGAAACGCCTGGGGAATTCCATGGGAGGAATGAAATTGCTGTCTCGTTAGTGCATTATTTACTTTGACACAGAATTCTAGCAGCTGCAGCTCCGGCCCCATTGTTCACATGGTTGGGTAGGGAGTGTAATGGGAATACCATTAATTTGATGGTTTTAAAGTAGGTGATTTCCAATTTGAATTATTCTCAAGTTGTGAAATGAGTCTGAGACGGTTTGTAAAATGGCAAGGAGTCAATGCACCGTATAACCTTGATTTTTTTTTTTTAAGAGTCCCGATGCCATGCAGAAAATATTCTCCTCCAAACCCATTATAAGGGGGTAAAAAAAAAAAAAGCCACCATCCTCCCACCCCCTAGGCAAATTAGCAAGACAAATGTTAGCAAAAAGCTCTGTGGACGCACCATTATTTACAAAGGGGAGAGGAAAGAAGATGCCATGAAATAAATCATGCTGACAGTTCAATCAAAAAAAATCAGAATATATTATTCATGCTGCTTCTCAGGAGCTGGAAAGAAACTGGACAGGGAGAGCCAAAAATGTACTTGAGTGCTTTATTTACCCATAATAACAATTTGAATTCCTAACGTTCCTCCGTTTAATGAAATCTGCATGCTACACTGACATGACAGGCTCATTCAAAACGTATTTTTTGAATTCCAACCCCAAGCCAGTGCTGTTCTAGGTACTAGGGATACAAAGGTGAACAAGACAGGTGAGATCTCTGCTCCTGTGAAAGTTAAATCCAGATGTGAGTGGGCAGATGGGCCGGCAATAAACAAGCAAACACGTGGACCAGGGTTGATGGTAAGTGCCCTGAAGAAAATTAGACAGGTGGTGCAGTAGAGACCAGCTGAGGGGTTACTTTATAGTGGAGATTGGATAAGACTCTCTCTGTGGAGGTGACATTTAAGCTGAGTGACAGGCAGGAGCCAATCAGGGAGAATCTAGACAAAGAGTGTTCAAAGGAGGAGTCCTCCCCAGTGCCGGGACCTGGAAGTAAGACAAGGGTGAGCATGTCCAGTGAGCACGAAGCAGGTCCACAGGTCGTGATTCAGTGGGAAAGATGGAGCAGGTGGGAGGTGAGTTCTGGGAGGGAGGCAGGAAGTCCTGCCCAGACAGGATTTGGCAGGCTGTGGGAGGGAGTTTGGCTTTTATTCTGAGTGCAACAGCAAGGCTCCTGGGTGGCTTTAAGTGGAGGGGTGACATGATCTGATTTAAACATTCTAAAGACCTCTGTGGTTAGGTCAATAATTCAGCATTGTGCTAGACTCCGTAAAGGATGAGACAGAGAGATGCAGTAACTGTGGGAGGGGTGATGAACATGCAAGGACTTGGGGGAGAAAGAAGCAAATCCTCCAGAAAGATGAGCTATTATTGAAAGACATAGATGGGGAGAGGATGGAGTGACCCATGGGAATAGCTTCCTGAGTGTCGTTAAATCATCAACATTAACGTATCCGAGGAAAGATGATATTGTGCAGGGTGAGGGGTTGTCCTGCCTGGAAGAGCAGGATATGGAAAAACAAATATGGGCAGGTGTATCTCAGGGAGGGATGGGTGCTAAATCCCAGAACCAAGAGAAACCTGTCACTAGAGATGAGAAGGGGTGGGGATGGTACCTTAGCCTCATAGTCTGACCCAGTGGTTCTCAACTGGGGGCAATTCTGTCCCCACAGGGGACATAAGGCAGCATCTGGAGACATCCCTGGTTGTCACAGGATGTGGAGGGGAGGGAGGATGCTACTGGCATCTAGTGAGTAGAGGCCAGGAATGCTGCTAAACAACCTACAGCGTATAGGACAGGCCCACAACACAGAAATATCCTGCCCCAAATGTCTGCAGTGCCGAGTGAGAAACACTGCGTGTACACTGGGTAGTGTACACACTGTGTGTACACTGGGTAGCAGAGTCGGACAGTCCTGGATTTCAATCTGCATTGTTCGATCTTGGGAAATCCTTAACCTCACTGTGCCTCAGTGACTCTATCTGTAAAACAGAGGTGACACTAGCCCCCATCTTTACCTGCCATGGGGAGGTGGACACAGAGCTGAAGCCATCGGGGTAATAACCATGCTTGGGGGAGGTGGGGGGGTTACTGACGGAAGAAGACAGAGGCTGTGTCACTTGCTTTGGAAAGAGGTCTCAAATACCTGGGTGTGCACAGCAGGTGGAGTAACGCTCTGAATTGGGCATCAGAAGATTGAAGTGTGGACCTGGGTTCCCTCATACACAATGGGTGATTTTGGAAAAGTGGCCCAGCCTTCTTCTGCCCTCCCCATTCTAGTTCACATGTGGATGTAGGAACATAAGAATGTGCCTACATGACCCACACCAGCAGGGACAGTCTTTCCCAGGTTCCGTCCTGTAAGGTGGGAAAGGGGAGAGACCAGGGACAATGAACTGTGCGCTCAGCCCGGGAGGAGCACCTTTCCTGCACACGGTGGGTCCACTCACCCCAGGGAGCTCTGCTTAGTAGCTCCTGAAGGCATTTTTACTTAACAATAAACAGATGGTAAAAAAGCATTAGCTGAGAATGTCTCAGCTAACGTGGGGCTTCTCAGCCTCAGCACTCCTGACACTGGGAATGGATAATCCTCTGTGGGGGCTGTCCTGTGCCTTGTAGGATATTTAGCAGCATCTCTGGTCTCTTCCCACTAGATTCAAGTAACCCCCCAATTGAGGACCACTGAACTAGCATGGTGTAATACAACAAAATAATCTGCGTAGTCAGAAAGCAGTTGGGCTCAAATCCCACCTCTCCCTGTTACTAGCTCTGTGGGTTTAAGTAAGCCACTTCCTCTCTTTGGGGCTCTGTTTTCTCAACTGCAATATGGGTGTAGTTCTTTTTTTTTTTTTGCGGTACGCGGTCCTCTCACCGTTGTGGCCTCTCCCGTTGTGGAGCACAGGCTCCGGACGCACAGGCCCAGTGGCCATGGCTCACGGGCCCAGCCGCTCCGCGGCATGTGGGATCTTCCCGGACCAGGGCACGAACCCGTGTCCCCTGCATCGGCAGGAGGACTCTCAACCACTGCGCCACCAGGGAAGCCCCTGGGTCTAGTTCTTGTCTATAGTGAGGATGAAATAATATGTAAAGTTCTTAGCACAGTGCCTAGCATATCACGGTTCTCAAAAAGTCCTTATTCTTATTTCTTTCACATGGTGGAAAGTTGGAGTCGAAATAGAATTCAGTGGTGGGGTCCCCAGAACCAAGTCCATCCATAATAATCAGAGCCACAAACAGCAAGTTACGGCCCGGTGCCTCTTTAAACCTGTGCTATGAACGTTTGCTCCTTCATCTGTAGTGGTTATTATTGTTTATTAAGGTCACGATTGCCATCACTAGGACAAGAAGAAATGCTTGGGCTTTTCCTGTATCTGGAAGTTGCTTTGACCCCATCCACACTCAGAGGACCCCTGAACTTTCAAGTCTTCCCCTTTAGAGGGAGGAATGCCATGCAAATGAAGTCTTTACAAGGTCAACCAATGCACAAAGAAAACAAGCATTGCAGCAGAGAGGTAGGGCGTGGGTGGTCTCCCTGACAGCTTGTTTTTAAATACTTTCAAATGAAAGGGAGTTCGCCTCCAAGGAACTGTCTGTGTGCTGGCAGCTCCAAAAACGGAAGCGAAGCCCTGGTGGCCGTGCAGGGGCTCACAGACATGCTGGTGAGGAGTGCTGCTAATTTAAGCCCATTTTGCAAAGGTGCCCACGGCCTCAATGGGAAATCACCACTGTTCCCTGGAGAGGACTGTTAATCACCTTATGTAGTCACAGGAATGGAGGAAACAAAAAAGAGCTGAATGGCCTCTCACAAAGGGAGGTTCCCAAGCGGTGTGTTCACCAGGACATTGTTCTCTAAGCATTTTCTCCCCATCTTGCGTTGAGGTGAACAGAATAGATTATTAAGATGTATTTAAAATGCATTTAAGATGCATTTTGATGCTATTTTGGTGGTAGGGGGCCAATTATGTCCCCATATCTGAGCCACCTTTTATTCTTTCTCTTGGTGGAATTCCTCGCAGGAGATTTAAGCAAGGAACTTTAGCCAAATGACCACTTTGCTATAAATTTTGCTTTGCTATAAGTTGGGCCAGTGCCCAATACTACAAGGCTGGCCTTTCAGAAAAGGCTAGTCCATGCAGCACAGATTTGATAGTCACCTTCTTCTTAACCCAGATCAGAATGTACTGAGGACACTTCTGGGTGTGGGGAGACCAAGGCTGCTGAGAGACCCCCTCCCCACTAATAAGGAGCTCTACTTATATAAGTGACCCTTCCTAGGAATATGAAATAAAAGGTTCTCCCTCCTCCGGTGCCAAATATCAGGAACTGGTATAGAGGAAGGGAGTTCCTGAAGGTACAATGCATGCCTTGGAAAATGTCCTTCATCCATTTGTTTCTTCTTTTATCCAGCGTAGCACAAAATAGCTTCCTCGGCCGCGTGTGAGAGTCAGCTCTTGTCCTGGGACCAGGTACGCGTATGAGCTAAGGTCAGACCTGGGTGGGTAAAATCCACCCCAGCCTCCTTCCTCTCTGCTCTTAGATAATTCTCCAGCCTTTTCTGGGCACACTTCTTCACGTGTTGATCCATCTCCTGTCATCTTCTCCATGCAACTCAGGAAAGCATTCATTCATTCAGCAAATGCTTATTATATTCTGCATCTTAGGTAGGGTCCCTCAAAGCAGAGGCTGAGACAGAGAAGTGGGGGCATTTATTGAGGGAGAACTCTTCAAGAAACATCTCAAAGGGAGCAAGTAAAACAGAATAGGGAAGGAGAAAGACCAGAGCATGACTGTGGCCCCAGGTAGAGTCTAGCCTTTGTCTGACCCATGGGGGTTGGACTCTATAGCAGTGGTTGGCAGACTTTGTCTGTAAAGGGCTAGACTGTAAATATTTGAGGCTTTGCAGGCCATATGATCTCTGCACAACTACCCAATGCTGCTGCTGTAGGAGGAAAGCAGCTGAAAGATACATAAGTGGATAGGCATGGCCATGAGCTCAATGCACCCTGCGCCTGGAACACTGAAGGCAGGAGTAAATGCTGTGCCTGCCCCACCTGCATCCCCTTTACTGTATGGTGCACCCATGCGCTAGCTGCCAAGAATGCTGGCTGCTAATGGCTTGCCGCTGTCCCCCTTATATGGAAAATTGCCCGAAGCTAATAGAAGCTACCTTGCATTAGCAATTACACTCTCTCACCTCATCTGCCCAGAAGCAGCCCAGCCAATGGCTGATGGATACAGAGGTACAGAAGACCAACCCTCTTGACTCACGGAGGGATAAGTCGGTGGTACCAGAGATGCTCTAAAGTTGGTACCAGCAAATTATAGCTCATGGGCCAAATATGACCTTTGTCCATTCAACTCAATCCCCTGAGCCTAGCACAGAGGACTGGAAAAGAGCAGACAGTGTAAATGTTGATTGAATAAAATGAAATAAAATGAAACCTTGACGGATTGGTAGATTTGGGCAGGGCTGGGAAGGGAAGGCATTCTTTCAGGTCCTCAAACATACCAAAGGCTTTGATACACACTGTTCCGTCTGCTACCAGCATCAGCCTGCCTACCCAACACTGCTTTGCTTAGCTAACCCACCTGTTTTCTCATCCTCTAAGTCTCAGTGTAAGAACGTCTGCCCCCAGCCTGAGTTCTTTGCCCCCATCTGTGCTCTTAAAGTGCCTTTGCTTGCCACCCGGGGAATAATTCTCCCATAGTGTACAAGGTCCTTAAGTCCACCCCGTCTCTCCCACTAGAATGCTGGCTACATGGGGACAGGGACCTCCCCTGTCAGTCATATCTGTGATCTTAGCATCCAGCACAGTGCCTGGCACATGGCAAGCCCTCAGTACAATATCTGAGGATTGAAAGTCAAGTCCATTCTATTGCTATTTTGACTCTACATTTCTTTTCATCCAACTTTTATTATAAAATTTTCCTAAACATACAGAAAAGTTGAAAGGTTAGTACAATGCATGCCACTTAGATTCAATAACTGTTAATATTTTACCCCCTATGTTTTTAAAATAATAGTAAACATTCTTTGGGCATTTACTATATTCTAAGCCCCTGCTAGGTGCTTGGCAAATATTTCTCTAATCCTGACAAATAGCATAGAAGAGAGGCACTACTGTTCTTCCCATTTCTCTGATGAGGAAACCGAGGCTTAAAGAAGTTGTTACATCACTTTCCAAATTCAGATACCTAGTATTAGATCAAACCTAGAGCTGGTGTAGTGGCCTGCATTCCTGACTACTAGGTTGTACTCTCTCGTGACCAGTTCCACATGCTGAAGAAGCCCAGAAATTATCAGATTCTGTTACTTCTGGCGAGTCCAAGGCAGCTCATGGAGAGATGATGCCAGGGAGGGATACAACTGAAGTCTGGTGGCCAATCATCAAAGAGATTAACTGCAACAGGATCTGCCCCAACCCCTTCCTTCCCTGCCATACATCTCTGACACGACCATTATTAGTGACTGGGCTCAGAAGCTTGCCACCTTGTATGATCTGAATTGATCCGGTAAAGAATTCTCTGAAAAGCACCATTAAGATAATTTATAGTCTAATTTTGGTTGCTATAGATTCCAAGTCAGACTTATGACTGGAGAGAGAAGAAAATCCCCCACTCACTTGGAATTCAGGCAAAGGTTCTGGTGTTGATAGAGAAGCATGGCTGGCTGGGAAAAAGTCATATTTTTTAAGTTTACAGCTACCACTGCTGGTTTGGGGTTGCTATAACAACCAAGGGCCTGAGGGGAGGGGGCTCTGCAGATCTCAGGCTACCTAAAGCTGACTGATAGGTCTCCGGAACACTATTAAGACACTTCTGTGCTAGGAGCCAGATAACATTAGCTTATTTATTAAAATACATGTTAAAACACCTGTCGTCTCTCTTGCCCTGGCATTTCACTCTAATCATTGTTGTTAAGGAATTGTTAAGAGGCTCCTGATAGGGATGGAAGGCAAGTCCCATTAGGGAGCTAAATGCCATTTTGCTGGGGTGATTTTGCACAAGGCTCACAGCAGGCCCATGCAGGGTACGTAATTACACTAATTTGGCATGATGGATTGCTCCACTCTTCCCCTACTCGGCCCATCCGGGCTTCCAAAGAGTCTGAGGCACAGCTAATCCCGGTAAAGACCTGTTCCTGGCTGTGAGGGGCTCCGGCTGGGCTTGTGTCCAGCTAAGGTCTCTGAATTCCTGTCCGCTCTGTCACTAGGCTGACAGCCCGGCCTGGCTGAGTGGCAGTTTGCACCCTGAGCAGAGCAAGTGTCATCAGACACGCAGGACTGATGCGTATGGCCTATCAAAGGTGACGCAGCTCAGGAGACAGTCTATAGCTGCAGTGGAGACAGGCTGGGCATGAATCCCAGTCCTGTACTTGCTACAGCTGTGACTGAGGGAACCTCTTAAGCCTCTGTTTACCTGTCTGGAAATGGCCATGCTGACATCGCTTTCATTTGTGCAGTGCTTATCACACGCGAGACACAGCCCTCTGCATGGACGAGCTCATTCATTCCTCACAGAGCCTGATGAGACAGGTACTTCTTCATTTTGCAGATGAAGAAATTAAGGCTTTGAGAGGCTCAGAAACCGGAGGAGCTGCATAGCTCCTAGGGTTTGGAGAGGATTAAATGAGATGCATGTAGACTGCTGAACACAACACAATGCTTGTACAATACTTGGTACAGAGTTGGTACTCCATTAATATTATTAAATATGTACTATTAATTTTTAAAAAAATTTACAGCTTTACTGAGGTATAATTGACAAAACTGTATATATTTAAAGCGTGTAATGTGATGACTTGATATACATATACTTTGCAAAATGATTACCACAATCAGGTTAATTAACACATCCATCATCTCACATAGTTACCAATTATTTTCGCAGTGAGAAGGCTTAAGATCTACTCCCCTAGCAAATTTCAAGGATGTTTGCAACAGTATTATTAACTAGAGTGACCATGCTGTGTATTAGACCCCCAGAATTTAATCATCTTATAGCTTAAGGCTTATGCCCTTTGACCAGCATCATCATTATTGTTGGTGGTGATCTTGGTGGTGGCAAGTAGTATTATTTCCCTATCATCCAAAGCTCATCATGGGGACGTTTGTCTAAGAGCGTGAATAATCTACTGGCAGGAGTTTGGTGCTTTCCACTCCTCATGATATCAAGTTAATCCTCACATCAACCCCAGGAGATTAACATCAGCGCAGATTCCCAGACATGAAATCACTGACCTGGGGTCACCCAGCTGGTAAGAGGCGTCATGGGAATTGAATCCTTCTCTTCATGGTTCCTGGCTGTTAGCCCTTATGCTCTACTGTGAGGGTACCCACATAAAACCAAAGACTCAGCATTAGGGCGGGTCTCCCACAGTCTTAAATGTGCACGTGACGCATGAATTCCTCTACAATATCCCTGAGCAAGAAATTCTCCAGGCTTGGCTTGAACACCTTAAGGGAACTCACTGTTCTACAGAGGGCAGCTTCACTGTTAGAAAGTTCTTCCTTACACTAAATCCAAATTGCAGCCATCACTGCCCTACAACATGGGTTCAAATCTCCAGAGCAACACAGATTACAATACCTTTCCTGTCTACGTGCCAGCCCATCCTATTGCATTTTTTGAGGAGAATCATCACGATGCTCACCTTAAATAGATTCCCTGTACGCTCATTTATTCATTTTTTCACTCACCTATCCATTCACTTACCTAATCTTTCCACAAGTATTTTCTGAGATTCTACTGTGTGCTAGGCACTGGGCTAGACACTGGGCTACAGCGCTGAATGGGACAGGCACAGTCCTGCCTCCATGTGGTTTACATATTAGGGAGAAGGGCACTAGAAACTTTTTTTAAAAGTTATTTGATGGTGATTCAAGAATTATAAAGGAGAAACAGAAGGTTCTATGAGGGCACTTAACCAGGACAAATAGGAATTGATTTGACAAAGAAGCTGCTGGAAGGCAAGAGAGGGGAAGTGAGCAGCATGTGCAAAGTTCCCGTGGTAATAAAGAAAGAAAGCGTGTTTGAGGAACTAACGGAACAGTGTGTCTATAGAAAGTAAAAGGAAAAGAGAGTGAGAGGTTCTACTGGAACATGCTGATGTCAAAAAACACCCATTCCTTGCCTCTCCTCCAGCTTCTTGAAGAGAAGATTAGGAGAGTAGGAACAGGGTCCTAAAGGCTGGAAACAAGTCAGGCTGATTAATATTTCATCTGGACCTGGATCCCTGACTATGTCTGTGACTGAATGTGTTTGTGCCATTGTCTCCTTGTGTAAGTTGACAACTATGTTTCAACCATGTTTCCCAGAATCCCCTACCTTGCAGGGTTCTGGTTTAAAATTGTCCGAAAAAAGCATCTGTGGGATTCTGAGGGCAGGGTTTAAGCAGCAGCCATTACCCTGAGAAGGTCATTGGGTCCGACAAGCTGGGGGACAGTCACAGATGTTCTTGGGAGGCTCAGCCTTGTCCTCACTCTCCTCTGTGCCACACTGAGCTTGTCTGCCTGACCGCTGGCCCTGCTGACCGACCGCCTAGCCAGGTGTCTGGTTGCTGACTCACAGAGATGGAGCCATTGAGCCGACTGGTCCCCCCTCTTCCACTGGATGTGCTTAAAGTCTCCTGTTTGGCTAGTACTTCGGGCAGACTGGTTAGTGACTTTTCAACTTTTTCTGATGCTCCAGCTCCCCTTTCCAGGCCTTCATTTGCCAGCTCCTCATGCAGGTCTGTGAAGTCTGATTCCTATAAGAAATCCTTGTTCCTGTTAAACTCATCATGACTGTTTCCTTGTGAAGCCTGACCTACATCAGTCCAAGAGAAGGGACCAGGAGGGAGGGGAAGGGAGGAGGAGGGGAGAAGACAAGGGAAAGTGACCTGAGCCTTAGATGTCATCCAGCTGACCTGGCCTCCGGCAGGAAGGGGACCCAGTTAGGGCCTCCTATTGTGGTCGCCTTTTGTGTTCTTTCCTGATTTGAGCAAGTCACTTTTGTTGGTCTGTTGGCCTTCATTTCATAACTGAGGAAAAACTGGATGCCTTTCTGCCCTCAGGAAAGAGGGCAGTGACTTAAAACGAGCATTCCAGTGCAATGAGAGGTGAGAATGGAATCCTAGTTCCTGCCCTTCTCACTTCTGCATTTCCGTTTCACACAAGTCCACCTTGTTGGGACAGCCCATCCCATGGTCCCACTTCATCACTCAAGGATCAAGATCTTGCAAAGTACTTGGAGTCCAACTGCCTGGGCTCAACTACTGGCTCAACCACTTTCTAAATGTGGACCTTGGTCAAGTTACCTCACCTCTCATTTCCTCATCTGAAAAGGGAAATAATAATAGTGGTACTTAGAAGTGTTCAATGATACAGTGGATAGAGAGTCTTCTATCCACTTGGCATTTAGTAGGTACCACTGTCATGATAGTTGTTAGAGCAAAGTCCAAATCCCTCTACGTAGCTTTTCATCTTTGAATGAAGTGAAATATTCAAAATTTACTCATATTTTGTCCAGCAGTTTTTCATAGCAGCATATTCTTGCAATTTACTATGAAAGTTCTACTGCCCTTTTACTTGTGGTCTCCCCTTGTTCCTTAAACTGCCAGTGAGGTAGGTATGGCAGACTCTCTTGTTTGGCTATCCCCAAAGCCATCCCCAACCCTTGTATCTTCAACTCCCACTATAGAGAGAATGAAAACAAACCAGGTAGCTGCTTTCCCATTCTCCCTGCAGCTCAGGGTGGACACGTGACTCAGTTCTGGTTGGTGAAATGTAACGGGGGAACTTCCTAAAGAGTAGTGTCTGGGAGGGCTTTACGTTCCTGACAAAAGGGACAAGTCCTGTGGACACGTCCCCTCCTCCTTCTAACAGCCTTGAATGTGTATGTGATGACTGATGCTGTGGCAGCCATCTTTTGTTCATGCACAGGAGGATGAGATGCTTACGGCTGAGAATGGTAAATATAGAGAAAGAGCCTGGGTCCTTGATAACTGAGTTGCTGAACAAACCTGGAGATGCATATGTGTCCTTATATTTTACCCAGTTTCTCATTGTGATTGCCATTTTTCATCAATGCTTCCGTTACTTGCATATGAAAGCTTTTTTAACTCATACCAGTTGTTATGCCTGTTTTAAGTATAGGTGTGGAGAGGCTCAAAAGGCAAATTCCAAAAATTCTCACAGCTTTTAAGTAGCAGAGTCAGAATGCAGTCCCAGGTTCTGTCCAAAGTCCAAGCTCTTAATCCCATTTTTATTTCAAGTCTGATCCTAGACCCTCATAAGTCTTTCCATGATTAATCCAGTCCACAGAGAACTCTTGCTGCACTGATTCCTGTTTCTCCATTTCAACAGTGTGGCAGTTAATGATTTTCTAATACATCAAATGCGTTGTACTTTTGACCCACCTTCCTCTCATACGTGCTTTTTTTTTTTTTTTTTTGCGGTACACAGGCCTCTCACTGTTGTGGCCTATCCCGTTGCGGGGCACAGACTCCAGACGCGCAGGCTCAGCGGCCACGGCTCACGGGCCCAGCCGCTCCACGGCACGTGGGATCCTCCCGGACCGGGGCACGAACCCGTGTCCCCTGCATCGGCAGGCAGACTCTCAACCACTGCGCCACCAGGGAAGCCCATCTCATACGTTCTTTTTAAGGTCCGAGAAGCCACAGACTGTAGAGTGAAGATCAGGAGATTTGGAGATTGGTTCAAATGGCTGAGTGGCTTTGGAGGAAAGTCAGTTCATCTCTCTGGGTCTCAGTCTGATTTATGAAATCAGAAGGTCATAAGGTTGCCTTAAGGTATTAATAAGAAAACTATTTGTAAAGCAATTAGCAGAGTGCCTGACTCGTAACAGACACTCAAAATGATAGCTACCACTGTTATTACCATGTGTTTATTTCTTGTGTACTGTCTTAGTGTGTGGCAAAGGGATGACCAATAGTATGAGTTCAATAAGCAACCACCGTTAATAGAATAGTCCATTGACTATTTCATTAAGAACTTACTGAGATGTCATTTTATTCCAGACACTGTGCTAAGTATATGACTTGAAAGATTTTTTTAAGTCAAATAAAATACCCCTGTCTTAGACACATGAACAGATAGCTATAATACAATGTGACAAATTCAATAACAAAGAAACTCATAGGGTTTTATGGGGACACAGAGGAAGGGCACTTATCAAATCTAGGAAGGCTTCCAGGAGGAGGATCCAAATTGACTCCTAAAGAATAGAAGAAATTAGACTATGATGTCTGTGATTGTCTTCCAGCGCCCAGAACTTTGTTATCCTTTGTCAGGAGTAAGTTAAAGAAATGGCAGGTGAAAGAGTGGCATTTGCACATCTGTGAATGGGGCCTCAAATTCATGTCTATGGTAATTGCTTTTGCATCTGAACTCCCGTCTAGAGGCTGGGTTAGTTAGAAACAAGCCTCCTTTTCAACTTCACTTTCATTTCAGCCTTTCCTTCTTTGTGGTAAACACACAAACCATTTTGTAAGCTCTCTCCCATTTCCTTTTAGTCACGATGCATATTCTTAGAAGCAGCCTGCAGAGAAACAAAGGTTAATTCTGCAGGGAATGAATTGCCAAGCCGTGTTCGTATTTGAAATTTTGATTTAGGAAAGCAACGTGAGTTTTTCTTTACTTTGTAAAGTTCCCTCACATCTCCATCTGTGGCAGATCCATAGGCCTGGCTCCATGCATCAGCCAGAGTCCCTGATGAGATTTTGATTCTGCTTTTTAAAAGGTGGGAGACTGGCTTTGCCAGTGCTTACAGGACCTCTGGTAAGGGGTGCTCAGTTAGAAGGCTTCAATCCCCGCAACCTGGCTGCATACAGAACGCTGTAAAGTCAGTGGGCAAGAACAAGGCTGACAGTACTTAGGTAGAGCCCCTGAGGTTGGTGCATTTATGAAATATCAGAAGGTCACAGAGGTCATCCTCAGCTGGTGACAGTGCTATTTAAATACCGCTGTGTTCCAGGTGAGAGCCTCTTATGGGCCCTACCTGATCTGTCAGGGAATCGATCTGGGTCTCAAAAGGCTTCCCTACAAGAATATCGCTGTATAACATGGAGTGTTTGGTAGATCTTGGGGTACTTCATTCATTCACCAAATATTAATGAACACCTACTATTTGCCACAGGTCATCCCAAATGGTAATGGAGAAGCAGAGCTGTCCCCTGTGTTTTAGAAATTCTTGTACTGCACACAGAAGGCAAGTGAGGGGTTGGAATCTACTTGTGGAGGTGTGAACTCGTGTGACTGTGTCTGCCAAGACGGTGTGATGTTTTCTCATCCATCTGTTTGTGGGACTCGAGGGACATTGTTCCAGCTAATGATTAAGAACTCTCCAGACAATAGGGGCTTCTTAGACAATGGGTGAATTTCCAGGATGTCCGGCCCTTCCGAGAAGGAGGGAGATAACAAAATGTAAAAAAGGTGTCTGTCAAAGACCAATCAGGCAGCTGGGGAGAAGGAGGGAGATAAACAAAATAGGTGTCTGTCAAAGACCAATCAGGCAGCTGGGGAGAAGGAGGGAGATAAACAAAATAGGTGTCTGTCAAAGACCAATCAGACAGCTGGGGATAAGTTCCCTCTCTGGTCCGAGCCTAAGCCGGGACCAATCAGCAGGAGAACACAACCAAATCTATAATTTACATACGGGGAAGTGGGAACCTATAAAACTGACATATTTGCGCCCGAAAAGGTTCCTTCTTCGACCTCCTGCGTGAGGACCAAGGAACCCCGGTGCACCGGCCTTCAATAAACCTCTTGCGTTTTGCATCGACTTCCGACTCTTGTTGTTTCCTGGGCGAGTCAAAACTCCTAGGAGACCGCGCAGGTCTAACATGTTCAGAGAGGGCAATTTTCTCTGACTCACACAAAAGTGCAATCTATGTTAGCCTCTGCCCTGTGTACAAGACAATCATAGTGCTTGCTTTTATCCTAGCAGGGGATGAGGAGGGGGCCAGAGGATAGGTATCATAAGCAACTTGAGAACTGGGTACACACATTTTTTTCCATACTCAGGTAGTCTAGATATGAGCTACCTTATCATATCCTCTTAAAGGGTCCTGAAAAGAATTTACACTCATAAATGCATCATTGAATAATGTGAAATGTACTGAAGAATCCATGGGGTAAACAGGCAACCCAGTAATATTCAAGATGACTTCAGATTATGCCAAGTGCTAAGAAGGAAATGAAGAGTGTGATGTTAGTGCAGTGATGGGGGAAGGGTGTTACCTTACTTCAGTAAGTGGTCAATAAAGACTTTCTAAGGATCAGCCTTTGAGTGCAGACTAAGGGTGTAAAAGACCTCGCAATTGAAAAGCTGGGGATTCAAGGTACTCAACGAGTCAAAGAGTCTAACTAGAGAATGTGGACATGTATTTTCCAGGGCCTTTATTTGAGAGAAGGAGAGTTCCCCAGTGATAGCAACTGCACTTCCATCTGGGTCCTGACATTGTTCTTGTGCTCAGAATCGATCGATTCCTTGCTATTCTTAGTGGGCAGAAACTCTTTGCAAAACTTGACCTTTCCCAAGTGTTCTCAATAGCGCTAATAGCTATGCTGTCAGAAATGTCCACTAATCATCACACATCAGGGGGCTTTCTGAGTTCAGTGCTCTTGGTTCAGAATTTCTGCTGCCCTTGGAATGTGTCAATGTTTGTTGAAGAGTCTTCCTTTACAGAAGTTCAATTATGGTATAATGATTCATTTTGTGTCATATTTTTACATGCTCATGTGTCTGTTTTCACCAATAAACTATGAGTCCCTAGGGGGCAAGGGTTTTGTATTTTTCCCCTTTGTGCTCCCAACACGAAAACAGTGTATAGTTCAAAACAGGCAGTCAACACTTTTGTGTTCTGTTGATCTTAGGATGGTCCCATACCCAAGTGGTGTGATGTTTTGATGCTTTGCTAACTTATAAGATTGACAGATAACCAGAAAATCCAAAGTCACTCTCCTAGGCTGATGACATTCATCCCATGCATTGTAAACAACTTGAGAACTGGATCCATGCATTTTTCCATAATTTGGTATTCTAGATATGAGCTGCCCTATTATGTCCTCTTAAAGGACCCTGAAAAGAATTTATTCTCATAAATGCATTAGTGAATAATGTAAAATTTACTGAAGATTCCATTGGGGAAATAAGATTTTACATTGCACTCCAAATTCAGCAACCTAAAATCTCTCTTTTTTTAACCAAAGTCCACTCACCCATATTGTCTGGAGACTGTGTTTCTCTCTCCCTCATTTCCTAAAGAGTCCCCAACTTCATTGACATCTCCTCTTTTCTATTTCCTGGAGCATCTACTGTTGCCCAAATCACTTGTCAAAGTTTTCTTCTAAACAATTACTATATTCTGTTCAAGTGAGGTTTTCATAACAGCTTCTAAGAGAATATGATAGTCTCCATATTGTTCACCCTATAGTCCTTGCAGTGTTTTGAACATAATAGATGCTCAATTAATACCCAACTGAATTCAAAATAGCACAGTGCAATCTATGCTATACTGTGTTATGAACAAAACAAGAGCTTCTAAACAGTCTCAGACTACTTGAGATCTATCCCATTTTTCCACTGCAGGGGGTAGCCATGCTGAGTCCCATCATCAACAAATGGCAAAAAGGAGTTTCCTCAGCCCTGGGCTTGCCAGAATTTGGTCATTCCAAACTGTTACACAGTTAACTTCTAAGTTTGTGCACAAACACGTAGATCAGTATAAACCACTTCTTCCCCGCTAACTTTACGGTTTAGGAGCTAGTCTAATGCTCAAAACCCAGTGGCACAGGGACCCCAGGTAGTGACTGCTCCACCAATTCCTCCTTCCCTACAGTGGCTTTAAAAAAAATCTACCCTGCCCAAAGCCCATAGTAGCTAACTGATGACCCTGCTCCTGGGCCTCCGCTAACGAGAACAGAGAAGGCACATCACCCTAGTTGAACCAATCACCTCTCTTTCTCCTGGGTATCTGGAATTGAGGCTTGGAGATGCAAGTACAGGCCGAAACAGAAGGTTCTGTAGACCAATATATAAGTAGATGAATGAGAAGAGAAGCTGGACTAAAGACAGAAGAGATGATGTAGTCAGAGAGATAGAATGAGGGTTCATGGTGATTTTACAGTTTCCACGATGCCTCTTGCATCTGTTTCAGTGAGATTCTCTCTGCATCTTTATAATAGCTTCACTTTCCATTTGTCCTCCTTTGAGTGTGTCTCTGGCCCATGAACCAAACTATCCCTATCCAACCACCCCTTTTCACCCAACAAAGACAACCATCACTTCTCTGTGAGCAACCCATGCTCCCTGCACACAGGCTCCTTTTAACACACTGAATTGCAATTCGTCATTTAAAGATTTCTTCCTTACCAGGCGGTGAGCAGACTGAAGTCAAGGTCTATGAGTTCATACCTTATCCCTATTACCTAACTTCATACTAGGGACATAGTAAATGCCCAATTAATGTCTACTGAACCAAATTAAGACAGTGTCATCTGCAGGATAAAATCATGTACATATCTATTTGTTCTAAGCCCTTACTGTTTCCATCGGAGACCAGGACTCCACAATCAGCTTACAGCCATGCCTTAACAATGTGCACCAATCACAAGCCACTTTGGAGACGCTTTTCTAAAACTAAGCCCATTCCCTTAATTATATCACTGCCTCTGCAGAAAACAGAGACTTTTTAGAGATATGGACAGGACTTTATACTTTCCTAATATAAAAAATTTAAATTAAATATTTAATCATTATTCAGTATGGCCATGGTAGAGATAAAGAGAAACGTGTACAATCCAATTGGAATAAAGGATCCATATCCCCAGAAAGAATTTCCAAGTTGAGAGGTACTTTAAAAGTCAAATGATTCAACTGCTATATTTTATGCTTGGAGATTCTGAGGCCCGAAGAGGACTAAAGCCAAGGTTCATAATTCTGAAGACCACCACTCTTTCTACCTAATCCTGAAAGTCACTTTCCTTGAAATAGCAAGGTCTGACATTTTTAAAACACTATTTCCCCATTCCTCTATGGTGGATTAATAATATTTCAGAAAGAACATGGTGGCAGGAGAAGAAGGGGTTTCCTAGTTGAGTTGGGCAGAGCTAAGATTTCAACACTAGTCCCTCAGACAAGCCAATATCCTAGTCTGAACTGCCACCTTAGAAAACTATTAGTTGAATCATCTTGGAAAAGAAAGTTCACCTCTTTGAGCCTCGGTTTCCTCATAAGCAATGCATATACTGAAAAATCTGTCTGACAGAATAGGGTGGGAAGATAAAATGAGATCATCAGAGGTCAGCAGACATTTTCTTAAAGGGCCTGATAGTAAATATTTTAGTCTTGGTGTGCCATGTGAGGTCTCTGTTGCATATTCTATTTCTTATCTTTTAAAAATGTACAATAATAAAATAAAATAAACATTCTTAGTACATGGGCCATACAAAAGCAGGCCATCAACTTTAATTTGCCATGGCTGATCAAAAACATATGGTCCAAGAACTAGGCATGTCTTAATGCTGCATATTCAGCACCTAGGACAGTACTAGATGCTTTGGGTATTTGCTCAATAAATATCTGCTGGTGAATAACATATGTAAAGGACCTGGACCTAATTAAACTTAAAAGCTTTTGCACAGCAGAGGAAACCATCAACAAAACAAAAAGACAAACCTACAGAATGGTTGCAAACTATATGACCAACAAGGGGTTAATATCCAAAATATATGAACAGCTCCTACAACTCAATATAAAAAAACAACAACAACCCACCCAATCAAAAAATGGACAGAAGACCTGAATAGACAATTTTCCAAAGAAGATATACAGATGGCTAACAGGCATATGAAAAGATGCTCAACATCGCTAATTATTAGAGAAATGCAAATCAAAACAACGAGATATCACCTCACACCTGTCAGAATGGCTATCATCAAAAAGTCTACAAATAATAAATGTTGGAAAGGATGTGGAGAAAAGAGAACCTTTGTACACTGTTGGTGGGAATGTAAATTGGTACAGCCACTATGGAAAAGAGTATGGAAGTTTCTCAAAAAACTAAAGATAGAACTACCATATGATCCAGCAATTCCACTCCTGAGTATATATCCAGAAAAAAGGAAAACACTAATTCAAAAAGATACATGCACCCCAATGTTGTAGCATCACTATTTATAATAGTCAAGCTATGGAAGCAACTCAAGGGTCCATCAACAAATGAATGGATAAGGTGATGTGATATATATGTACAATGGAAAATTACTCATTAAAAATAATAAAATTCTGCCATTTGAAACAATGTGAATGGATCTAGAAAATATTATGCTTAGTGAGATAAGTCACACAAAGACAAATACTGTATGATATCACTTCTATGTGGAATCTAAATTAAAAAAAACACAAATATATGTAGAAAAACAGAAAGAGACTCACAGATACAGAAACAAACTAGTGGTTACCAGTGGGGAGAGGGAAGTGGAGAAGAGCAAGGTACAGGTATGGGATTAAGAGATACAAAGTACTATGTATAATATAGATAAGCAACACAGATATATTATATAGCACAGTGCTGCATCTTCAACACCTAGGACAGTACTAGATGCTTGGATATTTGCTCAATAAATATCTGTAATGAATAACATACGTAAAGAGCCTGTCCAAAGTCTAACATGTGAAAATAACTGTCCATTTATTTAATGTTGTTTCTATTGTTAGTGTTGCTTGCTTAGCTCCAGCACTATGAAACAATATGAGAGATACAAAGGTATTGTGCACAGGCAGATTGAAATGGGTGAATTAGCTAACTAAAGAATTCAGAGGAAAAACAGGCAACTGTGATCTCAAGGAGCCAGGAAAATTGTCACAGATGAGGTGGCATTGCTCTGAGCTTCAATGCCAAGATCTCAACAGTCATAGGAGCTGATCTGCATACAGATTGTGGCTGAGCCTGGAAACTTCAGGTGTCCCAGCCCTCTGAGCACTATAGTTATAATATTTTGGATTTTTGGCTGCATGTGCACATAAATTGAAGACCTGTAATTAAGAATCTAGCCTTAGGAAAGCGTGGAGCCACTGTGGTTGAGCACCACATTAGGAAGAGACACTTTCTCCTTCTTCCTCCTCCAACTATGTACACCCTCCAATACACGCTCAGAGGAGCTAGTGCCAAGCCAGCATTGGGGTTGAGGTGATGTTAATCTGATCACTAGAGGCAACGTGACTCAATTTATACCTCCAAACTTGTGGATGGTAATGCACCACCAATGTAAACATTATCACAATTAATTAACCCATCCTCTTTAACAGACAAGGAAATAGTTTCAAAGGTGAAAAAACTTGCTCAAGTTCATCCAGCTAAACAGAGTTATGTCTCTCTACCTTTTCACTACATGGTTTACCTAAAGAATAAATTGCAAATGACTAGCATCAACTCATTTCCCAGGAATGTATTTTGAATGACAGAAGGCTCTAATGTCTGAACAAGGGTTTGACACTCAGACAAGGGAAGCAGAGAGAGTGAAGATAAACTTCAAAGCTGTTTTCCTTGTGTAGAGAAACCCGACTTCATCAATCAAGTAAACGGGTTCTCAGGGTTTTGGTTGAGTACTAGAGCTTCGATGACGATGACACCCAGAGGGTTGTTAGACCATTGCTGCAGTCAAAATGTACACAAAGATCAGGCCCAGGGTTGAAACTCGGGCTTCATAAAGCTGCTGTCATAAGGAGTCAAAAAGAAACAGGCATGGACCAAGGAGACAAAGCATGCCCCACTCCCTCATTCAGAATAATTGGTCATGTCTATAAAATGTAACCTCCAGATTCATCATGCTACACAGGCTGTTTCAAGTGCAGATGCTAGTATTTGGTCTATTTCATTCAACTCTTCAAGATTAATCAATAAAAAGATGTCTACAGTGCCTGTGTACCTGGCAAAAAAAAGAAATAAAGAAAGAAATGACCTCAGTGGATATAAACACTGCTTAGATTTCTTAGAGCACTTAGGAGGCCCTGAGTAAATCAGGCAGGTTCAAGTATGTGATGGATTTCTGCTGTCCGATTTAATATTTAATATTTTAATATTTAATCCTAAAGCTATGTGCTCCATTTCAAGTTACAGCTTATTAAAAAGTCAAGCTATTAAAAACACTAAGTGTTTTAGTTCAGGAAGAGAGCATAGCCTCCCCTAAGTGACAGGTGACTCTGCTGTCTTGCTTTATTTGTTTTTAAAAACATGGATTTATTTCTTAAATATTTATTATTCATGCAACAATAATGCTATCCAGTATTTATATAGCATCTGTCTTCTGAGGAGCACTCCAGCAGAATAACATCATCTGTCTTTATGAACTTCATTGTCAGGAAGAAGACTGGACTAACTTTTGCCTTCTTACAGATGAGAAAACAGAGGCTCAGGGAGATTAAATGAGTTTTCCCAAGTCACAGAGTAAATCTATTGGATTTACTCACAGGGAAGCTGCCCAAACCAGTGTTGGTTGGCTATAACAGTAAAGTCTCTGCTACAGATTTCCAGAGCAACGTCCTTCCCACAATTTGTTTACTGCTTACTCATAAACCTTTACCTACAGAGGGATGTCTATGGGATAGACACACACTGCATTACAAATGGCTCATTCATTCATTGAAGAAATATTTATTAAGTTCCTACTATGTGTCAGGTACTGTCTAAGCCCTAGAGCTGTGTATTAGTTTCCTTTGGCTGCTGTAACAAATTATCTCAAACTTAGTAACTTGAAGCTTACAGTTCGGGAGGTCAGAAGTCCTAAAGTCAAGGTGTCAGAAGGGCTGTGTTTCTCATGCTGGATATAGGGGAGAGTCCATTGCCTTGCCTTTTCTAGCTTCTAGAGGCCATGGAATCTTCCAACCTCTGCTTTCATCATCATGTCTCCATTTTATGACTCTTGACTCTCCTGCCTTCCTCTTATATGGATGCTGTGATTATACTGGGCCCATCTGGATAATCCAGTAGTCTCTACATTTCAACATTCACAAAATCTCTTTCGCTATGTGAAATAACACACTCACAGGCTGCTGTGATTGGGACACGGACTTCTTTGGGGAAGCGAGATAATATTCAGCCCACCAAGGAACACAACAATGTTTAAGACTTGTTCTAGCCCTTGCAGCAATCTTTGTTTGGTGGGAAAGAGGTACACAAATGAATGATGACAAAATATGATCATAAATGACAAGAGATGATGAGTGAGAAGATGGGCTAATGGGTGTGAAGAAGACCCCCAAGAAGATGATGTCCAAAGCTAGTCTGAAAGGATTAGTGGGAAATAATCAGGCAAAGGATTAAGGTAGTATGCTGGAGGTCAGGAAGTCCAGGGACCAAGGATGCTCTAGGCAAAAGTCACAGCACAAGCAGAGTGCTGTTTCTACTTCATTGACTTTGATGTTTGCTTCCAACTGGTCTGCTTTGTTTCAGAGGTACCCTGAGTGATAGAAAAAGGAATCGACTGTAGAGCGTAGCACTGAAAAGCAAGAGGCCTGGTGTCAGGCAATCTGGGCTTCATCCAAGCCCTGACCCTTCTTAAAAGTTTAGCTTCTCTGAGCTTTACTTTTCACATCTGTCAAATGGGAGTACTAACTGTACTTACAGAGTTGCTCCAAACATAAAATGAGATAATGAATATAAAGTTCTTAGCACATAGTTGGTGCTCAATAAAAGCTAGATTTTTTTTAGTTGCCTCACTTTGGACCTCTTCTGCTCCAAGATTCTGTAATGGGGTGCATGTTTTGACCTGTGACAGGAAACCCCTCTAGAAAGAGCAGGTGACTATTTCCCTAGAGACCCTCATTCCCAGGGATGAGGCCACATGTCACTTCAGGAAGATTATGAGGACTTCTCCAGGATGTTATAGAGGGAGAAAGCAAGACTGTGGCTGACATACCGGGACTGCTGGGTCCTGGAAATTTCCTATTGTGGGAATTTCACTTTCTTCTCTTTTTGAAATAGCCAGGTATGGCTATTCTTGGGGAAAAATAAATAGCTGTGATTTCTGTTCACTGGAGGAGTCCTAATTTCCTGACTTTTTCCCACAATGTTGACAGTATCATGTAGATGAAGACAAGTTGTGGAAACTGGGCCAGGTCAGCTGCTAATGACCATGTAAGTGACAGAACTTCAATTTACCCACGGATAAAATGAAATGCTTTGAACAAGATGATTTGTAAGACTCCTTCTAGATTTAAAATTATGTTATTTTATGGTGAGTCTGGAGCATAAATAGGCACCAACTACAAAAAGGCAACCTGGGCTGATGGGAAAAGCATGATTTTGGGGTCAGACAAATGTGTGCTTAACTCTGAGATTTACTCACAGGGTTCATTTCTCTGAGTCTCAGCTCCTGCAAATTGGGGATGAAAGTGCCTACCTGAAAGCGTTGACAGGACGACTACAAGATGTCATATGTAATGGAGAGTCTGGCACAAAATTGGTGTTCAATGAATGTTGAATGTAAAAACGGAATGGGGTGTGTCTCACCAACATTTCACCCTCAAATACCGGCGACCAGATCCCGTTCTCAGAGGTCTTCTTTTTTAAATTTAATGTTTACTGTTACCAAAGTATCATGTGTTTACAGTTCAAAAAGTCAGAGTATTAGAAGGCTTAAATGAAAAATAACAGTCTCCTTCCTCACTCCTTCTTCCCCCCACCCCGGCTAATTACTGCTCCTTAGAGGAAATAACTTTTAATTTTTAGCCATTCCTGGTAGTTTCCTTCCATATTTCTAAAAAAAAAAACATGCTTACACTGTTGTTTCTTAATCTATTAATTTTAACATCCTGTTAATGGTATTGGAAGATGTTTCTCTCTGTCTCTCTCTGTCTCTGTCTCTGTCTCTCTCTCTCTCCCCAGACGCACTCACATCCTGCCAATTCAGTGGTGCCACATTTCTGGGTTAAATCCATAATCAGCCCGTGCATCATTGTGGTGGTTCAGCCAAAGAGGTACAATGATTCAATTTCTTCCTCATACTGGTGTAGTTTTTCCCAAAGTTATTGCCTTTAATTCCTCATTTTCTACACACCCAATATGAATTCTTTTCAAAAACATTCACCAGAACTCCAAAAAATTACTGTGATAAATTCATTAGTAAGCTATCCAACATTTATCTAGGAGGTACCCCTTCAGGACACCTGTGCCACCTTCTCCAATATGGACTGGGTGTTCTCCAGATCTGCTACGTAACTGTCACCCTACATCACCTACCCCCTTCCTATCCTTCACCACCTCTTGGGACTGTCTTTAACTTCTCTGCTGTGTTGAACCCCGTTTTCATGCTTCCATATTTTCCTTTTTCTTGATTTTCTTTCTTTTTTCAGAAAGTCACAATCTCCAAAAGCTTTCTCAGGTAAATGTTTGAGTCCTTGCATGTCTGAAAATAGTTTTCACCATATCCTCACTCTTGAGTAATAGTTTGAGTAGGTAATAAATTCTAGGTTGTAATTCTGAGAGCGTGGATCTTTTGTCTTCTAGCTTCTACTACTTCTGTTGAGAAGTCCAACGTCAATTCCTTATTCTTTTTTTCTTTTTTTTTTGTAGTACGCGGGCCTCTCACTACTGTGGCCTCTCCCATTGCGGAGCACGGGCTCCGGATGTGCAGGCTCAGCGGCCACGGCTCACGGACCCAGCTGCTCCGCGGCATGTGGGATCTTCCCGGACCAGGGCACGAACCCGTGTCCCCTGCATCAGCAGGCGGACTCTCAACCACTGCGCCACCAGGGAAGCCCCAATTCCGTATTCTTAATCCTTTTCATATGACCCTTTATTATTTCCTTGGAGTCTGCAGGATTATCTCTGCATCCTCAGCATTCTGTGATTTAAAAATGATGTGCTTTATAATGAGTTTTAAATTTTATTTTATTGAGTACTCAGTAAATCTCTATAGCCCAGAGCTTCATATCTTTCACTTCTGGGCAATTTTATAGCATTCATTCTCTGATAATCGCCCCCCTGCCATTTTCTCTTTCCTCTCCCTGCAATTTCTGGTAGTTATATATACAGCTTCTGAACTTCCTTTAGTTTTCTAAAATCTGCTCTAATTTACATCTCTTTGACTTTTGTTTCTACTTTCTTAGAAATTTCCTGATCTTTCTCTATCAATTATGCTATTTAAAGTTTGTCTCAGCTTTAATATTTTTAATTTCTAAGAGTTGTTTCTTGTTCTCTTATAGCTCATTTCTCATAGCATCCTTCTCTTGTTGCATTGATGATATATTTTCTCTAAGTTCTGTGAGGATCTTAACTATCATTTATTTGAAGTTTTCTTCTGCTTCCTGTATTACTTCTGTTTTTCTCAAGTTCCATTTTACTGTGTGCTTTTTCATTTTTTTCCCATGTTGAAGACTTTTCTCAAGGGGCTGACTACCCTTTACATGCATTAATATTTGAGTGAAAGCACACACACACACACACACACTGATTGGAAGATCTGTGCATGGGATTCATCAACTGAAATTTATGAAAGAATTTCACTCTCATGGATCAAGCTATTCTCTTGGGATAATCCTAAATTTAGTATCTGTCATTATTTTTTCCTGGTCCCTCCTGTTTGTTTCTGGAAGATTCTCCTAATCTTCTTCTATCTGGAGGTATAATCCTGGCTGCCAGCATTCCAGGAGCCCAGAGAAAGAGGGCTGGACAATCTCTCCATTCAGTATACTGACTTTCACTTAATCCCTCTCTTTTCATGACTCACATGCCCACCATTCTCTGAGCTCGACATTTCTTGATTCAATTTTTCCAAATCTTCATCTCCCCTTCTCTGCCTGGCTCCACAGGATGGGGTTGGTTATCTGGGAGTCTGCACATCCTTTGCCCATGCTTTCTGAGGTAGCTGGTACCTCCAATTCCTGACACTTTCTGAGGTTCTGTGACTCACATCACCTTGATTTGTATTCATATTCCTCCTTGACGAATCCTTAGATTTTACTTTTCTTCACTCTGTTACTTCAGTTACATTCATCGATCCACATTCCACTGCTCAAAACTTGGTTGACATACCATATCGTTATTGTCTCCTCTCTCATTCTAGTTTCTCACTCTATTTTATATCGTTTTATCCCCTTAGTGTCATTTAAGTGGGAGTCTCCAGGGAGGAATGTAGATAAACGGATGCGCTCAATCTGTGATGTTTAACTGGAGTCTATTGGGGGTTTCTTTCAGTGAAAGATTCTGCATGTGGGTGAAACATGAAAAAATACAGAGAATGTGCTTCCCTGATAGTCTCTTTCTGATTTTCTAAATTACAATGGCCTGATATTCTAGAGTAAAAGAAATTATCTAGAGTCACTCTGCCCTACCTAAAGATCTATCTTGAATGCCACCCTCACATCCTGTCCCTCCTAAGATTCCCAACACTCCCAAAGCTTATACTTTTGCTAGGCACTTCTTCTCTGCTCAGATGGACTGGAAATGTTTTTTTCTGTCTTTTTATCTCTCCAGTATCACCTCAAATCTAGGACACAAGACTTTTTGTGTAATTTCAGTGCACCGTCTCCTTTCCTCCCATATACAAAGGAAATTTCTTTCTGAAAAGCATCTACATAGAGTAGACCTTTACTGAAGATTGAAAAGTAATAGTCCCCTCTCTAGAATGACATCTGATACCAGATGTTAAGATTTTAATTTCCCTCGCCCTGCTACACCATGATCTATGTGTAAATTTATTTCTAAAATGAACACAAAAGTTCAAATTGCATGGAACTTCTATGTATCCTGATAGAAAAGATGAAGAAATCATAGTTTCTAATCCAGGAAGAAGTTTTGCTATTATCAGCCAAGAATCCTCATAAATAATTTTTAACAACACACCCTATATCTGTTTTTCATTTCTATATCCCAAGAAATAAATATTTAGAACAAGGCCAAGAGGTGACAAAGGACATCAGTGTACATTATTTCATTTAATCTTCTTAACAGCCTTGCAAGATATCATTTTACAGACGAGGCAACAGAGACTAAATGACTTTCCTAAGCCACATAGCTAGAAGTTGGCAAAGCCAGGAATTGTAATAATAACTTCAACTGACACCACTGTGCTTTCTATCCACAGAATTTAGATAAAGAGATTCACAGGTAAATGAAAAGAGAGAGATACAGATATATGTGTATACACATATAGGGATTTATGTATATATGCATGTATACGTATAATTTTTCACTCTCATGATTACAAACAGATATTGTTATCCCTCTTTCTAAGATTTAGAAACTAAGACTCAGAAAGAGGGGGACAAATGAGGGGTATTGGATTAACAGATACAAACTACAATTTATAAAATAGGTAAGCAACAAGGATATATTGTATAACAAGGAATTATAGCCATTATCTTGTAATAACCTATGATGGAGTATAATCTGCAAAAATACTGAATCACTATGCTGTACACATTAAACTAAAATATTTTAAATCAACTATACTTCATTTTTTAAAAAAAGAAACTTAGACTCAGAGAGGTTAAGTAACATGTCCAAAGTAACACAGCAGTGACTCAATCAAGATTGAAATCCAGAGTCATCTAACTCTGAAGTTTGTTTTCATCCCATTTTTTCCTGCTGCCCTTGTTAACTAGTCTCCAGAGACAGCCCCCAACAATCCCTCTCCACCCTGAACATAGCTATCACTCCTCACATGAAGAGGGGAAGTGTGTTTCCCCAATCCTTGAATCTTGGCTGGTTTTGTGGCTTTGACCAAGAGAATGCACAGAAGTGACATTCTGGGGTTCCAAACTCAAGCCTTAAAATAACTGGCAGCTTCTATTTCCTGCTTCATGGAACTCAGACACCACATTGTGGAAACCCGTTAATGGGGAACTGAGACACTCCCAGCTGAGCCCCCAGCTGAAGGTCAGCAGCAGCCACCAGCTACACGACTGAGCCGTCCTCATCGTGCCAGCCCAGTCAAGCCCTCAGATGATTTCAGTCTTAATCAGCGCTACGTGCAGCAGAAGAGCCACTCAACCAATCTCAGCCAACCCACAGAACCACAAGATATACTAGAATGGTTATTGTTTTAAGCCACTAAGCTTTGGGCTGTTGTGTTATGAAGCAAGAGATTACAAAACACTGCCTTTCTTGGAAGAGATGAGCCCAAGCCCTGTGACTTCAAAGCCGTTTCTCTTTTTATTAGAGTGATCACAATGACATCGTTTTTTCCACCAGGGATAGAAATGACATGAATTCTTTGGTACTTAAGAATGATAGTATCTGAAAACAAGATACTCAAGGAGAACTTAGAAATGGCAAATTAAAAATATATATAGTTTTGGTAAGAGTATATAGAAACAAGAAATACTATTCATCTACTGTTAGTGGGAGTATAAAATGCTAAAACATACCTGAGGGCAATTTGGTGACATGTATTAGACGTCTTACGATGCTCATGTTCCTTGATCCAGAGATATTACTTCTAGGCATTTATCCTTGGGAACCATAGTAGGCATGCGCAAAGAATTTTTTTCTATAAGAATGTTCAGCCTAGCACACTTGCAAAAACGAAATAGAGAGAGGAAGAGAGGGAGAGAGGAAGCGAGAGAGATCCTAAATATCCACCAACAGGGGACTTGGATAAATAAATTATGGTATATTCACATAATGGAAAATTATTGCATTGCTACTAAAAGCAACGCAATGACAATCTTTTTCATGGCATGGAAATGCATTCCATGTTAAGAGGGATAAAGTCATATATGAAACAATGTAGTTTCCACTGGTTTTTGTAAGCAACACGAATGAAAACTAACACTGATATAGGGGGGCTTCCTCTATTCCAAGCACTTTTCAAGGACATATCATCAAAATAAATAATGACCTTATCTCAGTGGTATGATTATTTCTTTATACCTTTTAATATTTACTATGTATTTTTAATAAACATATAAGAATATTAATACCAACCCATATTATAAACATATGTATAATTTTTAAATAGGTTGGTAACTTTGGGATTTCTGAGATGATTAATGAAACAGTTCTGCCATTCTGAGATTGTCATGGACACAACCAACACATTCCCATGATGCACTTTTTGAGGTGGTAGCTTGAGCCAAAATCCTGGGCTTAAGGAGCCCCTGGTCTCATGCATCTATTTAGTGCAAAATCTTAGGCCAGTTCCGGGCTACCTCCTGGCCAGTTTCCAATTTTGTTTCTGCCATACACATTAGGCAAGGGATTCCAGTGTGTTCTCTATAGGGGGTGGGCCAAGTGAATGTTTGGTTTTATTGCATCCTGGATGTTATAAGCTCTCTGCGGATTCAGAACACATTGCTTCCTTATGCTCTATAAGCTTGGGAAGCAGGGGTCTTTCTGCATCCTAAACTGACCCTCCTGCAATTAGAAATGAGGTTTCCAGCAGGAGCACTATCTCCATGTGAACAGCAGACAATAGCCTTTGGCTCTGTTTAACAAGATCAGCGAGCTAGGCTCTTCAATTGGCTAAATTTATATTGCCCACTAGACCCTGTGAATAAATAACAAGGAAATTCTTTTGTTGGCTGGAAAATAATCTAGACAAATTCTATCTTAATAATAGTCTCTCAACAGACCATACAAGTGCCAGCAGGCACGAGCCAGATCAGAGATGGGAACAGGATCTCAGAGTCTGGAGGGTCTGTAACGAAACGCTACACCTGCTGCCTCTCAAAGTAGAATTGATTGGATAAAAATTTAGTAAACAAGAATCATCCTGTGCTTGTTTCCCAGCCTTTCAGCATCTAGAGATTAAGGACCTATTTCCCTGGAGCCTGGAAAATGCTTTGAATTTCTAGTGAGATAAGCATTGGCCTGGAACATGGGAGGTGCTCTGTGTTTAAAAATAAACAAACTGGGTGGAACAATAACCATTGGTCACTCTCACTTAATATTCATTTGGTGTGACACTGCCCAAAGGGAATTTAACCACTCACATAACTGAATATTTCAGGGGCTGGACCAACTGCAGGCACGGCTTGATCAGGGCTTAAAATGCTGTCACAGGATCTAATTCCTCTCTCTTTAAATTACAGTTTAATTCACCTCATGGTGGATTCTTTTTTTTGACAAGTTCTTCCATCATGGTCAAAGACAACTGTGAGATGTTTTCAGCACTAACATCCGATCTCTTTCAAATTCCTTGTGGAAAGAGTGAGAATCTCTTTCCCTAGAGGACCAGCAAAAAACTCATTATGCTTCACTGGCTCTGTTTAGGTCACATACTCATCCCTGAACTAGCCACTGCATAGTTCAAATGAGTAGATCTTAGTATGAACCAACTTGCCCTTGTTTACATCTTTTCCCCTGTAGTTATGGAAGATGGGAGGGGGATATCATCCCCATCCAAAAACATGAATTGAAATGTGTGAGAACTAATTGATCCAGAACTAGTTTAGAGTGTACTTAAAAAGAGGAGTGTGCCTGGATCGGGTGACAAAGACCTCAAATCTAACATAGATATTAAAGAAGATGTTAATTGCACCCTTGTTCCTTCCTTACAGAGTGTCATGAGCTATATTCTATTTCTTGAAGCACAATCTGTGGGGTGAAAACCATTTCCCACCTCATCTTGCAACCCCTGCTCTTCATGGCAGGATCCATTCCAGCCTCCTACCATCATTCCTTGCCCTACCTCTATTCTAAGGCATGCCCTGTTGAAGGTAAGGAGTTTCCTCTATATCATAGTAGTAGCTATCACCTACTATTCACTTAGCATACACCACGAATGGTGCAAAATCCTTTATGCAAAAATCTCATTTAATCTTCACAGAAACTCTAGGAAGTCACATCAATTACTTGTAATATGAGGAAAATGAGGTTCAGGAAGATGATAAAGCTTGGGCAAAATCATATAGCTACTAAGTGAAAGAAAGGCAATCTTCTATTATATGATTTCTGAGCCAGTGCTCTTGACTATACAGTGACTCAGTCATCTCCTTCCTCCACTATACAGAATGATTTCTACCTGGCAAGACTTCTGCTTGCTCCCTTCTTAGATCTGATGGTTTCCCTGTTTAGCTTCCCCTGCCACACTTCCTGCCTTATCACTCTAAATATGCTTTAAGCTCCAGACCAGTGGCTGAAAGCCAATGACTTCTTTCATTCCAAGCTTGCCTTATAGATATGATTATGTTTTCTGCTTGAAGATTGCCACTTGCTTGGCACCAGGGATCCTTCCCACTGCTTGTGTTCTTCATTCCTCTGCCTCCTTATTGGGAACACCCACTCTGACAGCCTTTTACTTCTTACCTTCCCTGCCAATAAGAAGTTCCTGCCCATAAGATATGTGAACCAAAAATTACAGAAAAAGAAATACAAGTGCCCCATAGCAATATGCAAAGATGTTCATTATCACTGACAATAAGAGAGATGCAAATTAAGATTACATTGAAATAACCATTTGAAGATTGACAAATACCCAAAAGATGGACAACATATTCTGCTGGTGAGGTTGCAGGGAAAAAGACTCTTTCATTTATTCTCGTAGTAATGCAGAATGGTACAACACTTAAGGAGAGGAAACTGTCCATGCTTTAAAAAACTGTGTATGCATGTATCATTTGACTAGCAATCCCACTTCAAGAACTCCATTCCAAAAAGAAGTTGTCAAAAATTTAAATGCACAAATACACAATATTCATTGTGGCATTATTTATAATAGAAAAGACTGGAAAGTACAAATGTTCATCAACAGAGAACCAGTTTAAAAAACTATGGTACACATCCACACAGTGGAATACTATGCAACCGTGAAAAAGAAATGAGGACTACAATCACTCCTCATCATTTGTGATTCTGTAGTTGCAAACTAATGTACTCGCTAAAATTTATTTGTAACCCCAAAGTCAATATTGGTGGAACTTTTGTGGTCACTCCCAGTCACGCATATGCAAAAAGCTGAGTTATGATGTGCACAATCCCAGTTGAGGTCAAGCAAGGTAACTCTGCTTTCTTCTTTCAGTTCTCATAGTGTAAACATTAAGTGTGTACATAGTATTTAGTGCCATCATTTTTGCATTTCTGTGCCTTTTGATGGTGATTTCACTGTTTAAAATGGCCCCAAGCATAATACTGAAGTGCTACCAAGAGGTCCTAAGAAAAGGAAAGTTGTGATGTTCTTGACAGAGAAAATATGTGTGTACATATTTACATATATTCTTACGGAAAAAAGTAAGGGGCAGAAGAATGGTTATAGAATGCTACTTTTTAACCTAAGAAAGAGAGCAGGTATGAACAGACATGTATGCACTTATATATTAGAAAAGCAATGGGAGAATAAACAAAAACTTTTTTTAAAGAAAGTTACCTAATAGAAATGGTAAAAAGCCTGATGTAGAGGGGAGAGGAATGGAAACTAGACCTCTCTGAATGTAATCTAAGTATTTTACTTTTAAAGTATATAAATATTTTACAAAATTATAAAATAAAGTTAAATCAAAATTTTAAAAAACAATCCCTCAAAATCTAAAACAAAATGAAATAAATGAGCTAAACTGTGCATCAAGTTGGTGACTTAGTGAGGAATTCAGTAAAATACAGTAATTTGCCTGCATATCCCTACTGGGATAGAGCCTAAGGTTAAAAACAACTGCAAAGAAATTGCAAGTTGTTTTCAGAAATTATATTTTTAGCTGTAATATTGATTTTGCTATTTTGGAACTGTTGTAAGAATGCTGTAAGATAAGCAAGTAATTCTACTGCTGTAACTAGGGTGTGAATTTTGTCATGGAGAAGCAATACCCAAGTACAGAATCAGAAAACTTGGGTATAAACCTTCTGACCTTAAATGTCAGTTGGTGATATAAATAGGAACACATGATGTATTTTCTCTTTTAAAAATATTCACTTCCTAGCTCTGTCTACATAAAAATCCTAGAAACAATGACACAGCCCAGACTGCGGTTTCTAAGTACCATTTCCCCCTTAAAGGAACTTGAGTTCTTTGGGTAAGTGGTCAATTCGTCACATAGGTTAGGAAATATTAAAAGTGAGCCCAGAACATTTTATTATACCAGAAGGCAGGAAAGATGTCAAAGTCCACTGGGGTCAGGTCAAAAAGATTCAAGAGGGGTCCCAAGATGCTCTTCCTACTGGCAAAAGGTGGTTCAATTTTAACTTCAAAAAGAATATACAGGGCTTCCTTGGTGGCGCAGTGGTTGAGAGTCTGCCTGCCGATGCAGGGGACACAGGTTCGTGCCCCAGTCCGGGAAGATCCCACATGCCGCGGAACGGCTAGGCTCGTGAGCCATGGCCGCTGAGCCTGTGCGTCTGGAGCCTGTGCTCCGCAACAGGAGAGGCCACAACAGTGAGAGGCCCATGTACCGCAAAAGAAAAAAAAAAAAGAAACAAAACCCCATTTTCTAGTTTCTGTATTTGATGCTTTGACATCTCAGGGCTCTGCTGACCCTGGAGAGGGTTAGCCAGTTCTTACAGATAGTAAATGACTCACATGAGACCATGCCTTTCATGTTCAAACCAACCAATCCAAAGCCCATGTCCCTAACTGCCTCTCCACTCTGGGTCACTATCCACCTGCTCTAAGCACCCCAGGGCCAGGTACCAAATAGCTAGGGACAACCCCTACACCCTACAGCCTGCTGAAATGATTAAAACTAGCTAAGCCTGCTTACCCTGATTCACCCATTCCTTCCCAGAGAAATCACAATAAAGGCTCTTGCCCACATTTTCCTCCTATTCCCTCTGCCTCCTGCTCAACCCTGGTGCTTCCCCATGTGGCCCTGCATGGCACCCTGTGCCTCCTGTTTCTAGGGAAGCATGAGTAAAAACTTCTTCCTTCATGACAGTCATTTCCATATCTTTGTGTCTTACCATACAGGATTAAAACAAACCCCAGGTACCCTTAAAACAAACAGAAACCAGCTCTGACCTAATTAAGTAGAAAACGACAGTGGAAAGTTCACACATATTAAGGATCAAGCTGGCAACCAGACTCAGAAAATAAGCAAAACCCAGAGGGGCTTAGCAGCCCAAAGCCTAACTGAGGTCACTCCACAGGAACAGGCTTTTAAGGACGCTGCTGCTGATGCATCCACTGCATGCACAGTGGAGTGCCTGCTGGATACCTGATGCTTTCATTATAAGACCCTCAAGATTCAAGGTCGTAGACCTGAACTTCTGATTGACCAAGGCTGCATGATTTAACTATACTCCAGGTGCCAGAAGGTGGGGAAGAGGGACTAGCTGGTCTCTTTGGTTTCTATCATTCCACACAGTATCTCCTACTGGATGCACAGGGAATATTCTAGTAAAAGTAAGAAGAATGTTTACACCCTAAGTAACAGAAAGGTCAAAAGACCATGAGAGAAGCCAAAAGAGACTTGCTAAGGAGATGAGTAAGCTTCACCTTGTCATTGCTGAGCACGTGCTAACTTAGCCAAATATCTTGGCGTAATAAATCATGGAATTTTCAAAGCCAGGAGAGATTGGTGTTAATTGATTCATGGCCCATGAAGGACTAATCAGGGGCTGCACACCTATTTATCACAAAACTTCCAAAGACTTTTCAGAGAAGCTCTTTAACTTCTTCAGTATAGGATTCATTGAAAGGATTACAAGTTTGATTGAATAGAAACTGTAGATGAAAACCCAATATTCTTCAGTTTGACTCAGAATTATATTAGCAATCCTGAGAACATGAAAGAGGTCAAGTAGCATGAGTCATGATAGAAGAGCAGCCCATCAGAAGCACTCTGTGGGAATGTCTGCAGGCCAAAGTCATTCCGAAGAGACTTAGGATTCAGCATGTGAAGAGGTTTGACTCAAAATTGATTGTGATTTTGAAAGAAAAAGAAATCAGATTTTAAAGACAAATTTAAGCTATTTTTGATGAGTAAAATAAAATTGTCTATAAGGTATTAGTATTTCTCCTTCCACCCCATACCCTCTCCCCTAAGAGTCGTCATTAAATCAGTGGTAAATTTTAGAATCAATAAGATACTGTAATAAATGTCAAATAAATTTTAGTTTAAAGATACGGCCTTGTGGTGGAATCACCCTGACCCAGCTATATAGCCTTTCTTCTCCTTTGCCTTTCTTTACCATGCTCTTTGCCTGGACCTTCTCATTTCTGTGGAATCTATAGCTCCAGATCTGAGCTGTGTCGGAGCTGAGTGAAGCATACAAACCAGGGGACATCAAGTCTTTGATTTCTCCTCCATGGGCACTGCAAGGAAGCAGTCTTTGTTGTGACATGAAAGACCACTGGAAAGAAGGGCAGGAAGGTGGTCCTGTGCCTGTGGATTGACTTCTTGGCCTCAGCCCTTGAGCCAGTGACCAGGGCCCCACAGTGCTTGGGAAATTTGTTCTTCCTTCTTGGTAGGCCTATTATGGCTTTGACTGCAGACAAGCACAGAGAAATAGGAGCTGGGCACCAGCAGGAGAATGCAGCTGCTCCCTTGGCCCTGTCACCTGTAACACAGTCAAGGCCAGGAGCCATGTATCACCCAAAACACTCAGCTCTTCAAATCTCATTTCTGAAAATGGTGAGCCTTCCTTTATCTGCCTACATTCAAAATCCTGCTTTGCCTTATTTTTGGAATCCAATATTTTAGTCACTGGTTATATTCCAGGAATTATATACACACTACCTCATTGAATCCTCATGAATGCTGTATCAATATTGATATTATTTCTCTTGCTTCTCATTTTATAAATGATGTAATTGAGCTTTGGAAGTGGAGACAGGATTTGACCCCAAGCTCTGTCTGCAAATCTCACTTGAACGAATCAGCATTGGACTGAACTAGTCAGATTCTCCTCCAAACACTTTTTCAATTTAATTTTTATTTTATATTGGAGTATAGTTAATTTACAATGGTGTGTCAGTTTCAGGTGTACAGAAAAGTGGTTCAGTTATACATATACATATATCCATTCTTTTTCAGATTCTTTTCCCATATGGGTTATTACAGAGTATTGAGTAGAGTTCCCTGTGTTATACAGTAGGTCCTTGTTGATTATCTATTTTATATTTAGTCAAACACTCTTCTTTAAAATAACAGCTTTATTGAGATATAATTCACATACCATATGACTAACCTTTTTTTTAATACATCTTTATTGAAGTATAATTGCTTCATAATACTGTGTTAGTTTCTCTTGCACAACAAAGCGAATCAGCCACATGCATACACATATCCCCATATACCCTCCCTCTTGTGTCTCCCTCCCATCCTCTCTATCCCACCCCTCTAGGTCATCACAAAGCACCAAGCCGATCTCCCTGTGCTATGCTGCTACTTCCCATCACCCAACTATTTTACATTCGGTAGTGCATATATGTCAATGCTACTCTCACTTCGCCTCAGCTTCGCCCTCCCACCCCAGGTCATCAAGTCCATTCTCTATGTCTACCTCTTTATTCCTGCCGTGCAACTAGGTGATTCACCTTTTTTAAGTGTAAAATTCAATAGGTTTTAGTGTATTCACAGAGTTGTGCAACCATCTCAATACCTAATTCAAGAATATTTTCATCACCCCCAAAAGAAATTCTATGTCTATAGAATAGAAATTTCTATTTCTATAGAATAGTCACTTCTCATTCCCCCCACCCCAACCACTGATACCACTAATCTATTTTCTGTCTCTACCAATTTTCCTATTCTGGATATTTCATATAAATGGAATCGT
Organism: Tursiops truncatus; assembly: GCF_011762595.2. Lineage (NCBI taxonomy): Eukaryota > Metazoa > Chordata > Mammalia > Artiodactyla > Delphinidae > Tursiops > Tursiops truncatus. The sequence goes on from NC_047048.1 coordinate 24,624,172, forward strand.
GCAACATGTGGCCTTTTGTGTCTCCCTTCTTACACTTATGCATAATCTTTTCAAGATTCACCTATTTTGCAGCACAAATCAGTACTTTATTTGTTTTTATGGCTGAATAATATTCCATTGTATGGATACACCACATTTTGTTTATTCGTTCATCATCAATGGAGGGACATTGGATTGTTTCCACTTCTTTTTTTTTTTTTGCGGTATGCGGGCCTCTCACTGCTGTGGCCTCTCCCGTTGTGGAACACAGGCTCCGGATGTGCAGGCTCAGCGGCCATGGCTCACGGGCCCAGCCGCTCTGCGGCACGTGGGATCCTCCCGGACCGGGGCATGAACCCACGTCCCCTGCACCGGCAGGCGGACTCTCAACCACTGCGCCACCAGGGAAGCCCTGTTTCCACTTCTTTGATGTCATAAATAATATACCATGCACATTCTTGTATAAGTTTTTGTGCAGACATATGTTTTCAACTTTTGTGGGTATATACCTAGGAGTGAAATTTCTGGGTCATATGGTAAATCTATGTTTAACATTTGAGGAACTGTCAAACTGCTTTCTACAATGAGTATACCATTTTACATTTCCATCAGAAATGTATGAGGGTTCCAATTTCCCTACATCCTAGCCAAAACATTATTCTTGCCTTTTTTATTATAGTCATCCCAACAAGTATGAAATGGTATCTCACTGTAGTTTTGATTTACATTTCTTTAGTGACTAATGATGTTGAGCATCTTTTCATGCGTTTATTGACTATTTGTATATTTTCTTTGGAGAAGTATCTATTCAAATTCTTTGCCCACTTTTAAATTGGTATATTTGTCTTTTTGTTGTTGAGTTGTAAGAGTTCTTTATAAATTTTGGATACAAATCCCTTAGCAGATATATTATTTGCAAATATGCTATCCCATTTTATGAGCTTTCTTTTCACTTTCTTGATAATGTCCTTTGAAGCACCAAAGTTTTTAACTTTGATGAAGTCCAATCGATTTTTTCTTTTGTTACTTGTGCTCTGGTGTCATATCTAAGAAACTGCTGCCAAATATAAGGTCATGAAATTTTATTCTTATATTTCTTTCTGAGTTTTATAGTTTTAGCTCTTAGATCTATGATCTATTTTCAGTCAATTTTTGTATATGATGTGAGTTAGGAGTCCAAATTTCTTTTTTGGTATGGGGATATCCAGTTGTCCCAGCACCATGTATTGAAAGACTATTCTTTCCCCCCATTGAATTATAGAAAATTTAAGGATTTATTTCTAGACTCTCAGTTATCTTCCATTGATCTATATGTCTATCCTTATCCTTATGCCATTGTCTTGATTACCATATCCTCGAAGTAAATGAGAAATAAGGGAAGCCTGAGTCTTCCAACTTTATTTTTTTTTCCCAAGAACCTTTTGGGCTATTCTAGGTCCCTTGCATTTCCATACGAATTTTCAGAGCAGCTTGTCAAATTATGCAAAAAACCCAGCTGGGATGCTGATAGGGATTGCACTGAAGCTGTAAGTTAATTTGGGGAATACTGACATATTACAATATTAAGTCTTCCAATTCATGACCATGAGATCTATTTCCATTTATTTAATCTTCTTCAGTTTCTTTCATGATGTTTCTCAGTTTCAATTGTATATCTTATACATCCTCTGTTAAATTTATTCCTAAGTATTTTATTCTTTTTGATGCTTTCGTAAATGGAAATGTTTCCTAATATTTTTTAGATTGTTCACTGATGGCGTATATGAATATGATTAATTTTTTTGTATATTGTTCTTATATCCTGCAACCTTGATGAACTCTCTTGTTAGTTCTAATACATTTTTGCATATGAATTCTTTAGGATTTCTAATCTACATTGTCCAAACACTGCTGAATGAAGTCCTCAATCTTTGGATGGTCTCTTCAGATCCAAATTCCACACTGTTTATAATCATAACCCTCTAATGCTCTCTTGGTTCTAACGGACTTTTTGTTTTTGTTGTTTTATTTTTACCACCTAGTGTCTATTCCCTCCTCTTCTGGTATAGTTTCCAGGGGTACACTCCCTCTCCCACTCTCAGTCCATAACCTTTGGGGAGCTCCAATTCCAGGCATGTGATACAAGCCTGATTACCACATCCATTGGACCATCATCATTGATTTGAGCTGGGCATATGGCACAATTAGAATCAATGAGTTGCATTCTCAGGACTTTGAAAAGTCTGCCACAAGATCACACATTTTTCTTTTCTGCCGGTCTTGAGGTCAACACAAAGAAGAGAGATAGAGATTGGTTCTGATTATATTACTTAAACCCAGGATCACATTAAACTGGAGGTCCAGTCAAGCCCTTGACTATTCAGGTTTGTGATCCAATGAATTATCTTTATGGATTAGCAAGTTCAGGGTAACTTGTCTACCACTTATACTGATGCTACCTCAGATCATGTGTGAGGATAAAAGACCACGGTAGTTTTGCATTGCAACTTCTAAGAGTTTTATTTTAAATAAGTGGTTTAGTGATTAAAGGTGTAACAGACACTTTTTAAAAAATACCCTCATGTTTTGCCTTTCCATTCTATGAAGGAGACTCAAATAAAGAAACGTGATTTCCATCGGGGCACACATATTCAAATTATTTAGTTTTACCTTTGGCAATACACTTTGCTTGAACTCCATGTGCAGCCCCTCTGGTGGTTAATTTAATAGGTAATAGTCCAGGCTTCCTTCTCTCCCAGCAGTTTTGCTCATGGTGACTTTGCTCTCAGAGGGTCTGAGGCCATTTGGATTCGTCGCTATAGTATGTTTTAAACTAATCCCATTAGATGGAAACAAACAGTTTATTTTATTAGGAAGATCTAGAAGGAGTTTTGCATAATATCCAACAGTGTTAAGCAAGAAAAAAAGAAACTCCTTTAAATAACCAATTCCACGAGAGACGCTGTTTGCTTTTACTCCTTTGTACAGCTCATTCCAGAGAAAGAAAGCTATCCTCAACTTATGATTTAACATTTACCAGGAACGGCAGAGGTTTTCAGCTCTGGGCCCTAAAACCTATCCTTGTGGCTCAATTCTTTTAGTTGATCGGGAACAGGAAATTATTCCAGGGAAAGGGGTTCTTTTATCTCCCAGCTATAGATTTATTTAGAAAGAGGAGTTTAAGGAGGTCAGAGACTGGTCCTCCTCTGACTAAATGGAGTTAATTTATTATTTACCACCTTTATAAAGTAAAGGCATACAGTAGTGCTTAAGAGCTTAGACTTGGAATTTGTCAAACATGGATCAAAAATTTGCCTCTACTGCTCACTAGAATGTGCCCACTGGAAAGTTACTGAACCACTCTGAGCTTTAGACTCCTCTTTTGTAAAGTGGGGTTATTCATAAAACCTACTTGATAGAGTTTTTTGAGGACTGAATGGGATGACACAAAAGGCACTTGGTTCCTGGTGCCTACTAAATGCTCAATAAATATTATTATGTTGTTATTGTTACTTTTTAACCTCAGCAGGCATGGTAAATATTGGACAGCCCTGCCTCCCTCTAAGAAGGCATGTTCACAATCCAGTCTCAAAATCCAGGTGGCCAAGATGAGCAAAGTTGCCAGATTTGACCCATGCTGAAAAAGCTGGCATTATCTGCACCCAGTGCTCTCCTGGAAGAATGCCAGAACACCATGGCATCACAACCATCTAAGTATCAGGAATTTCAGGTATGAAATCAAGTATTGGTTTCTGCATCTAGATTTTTTTTTTTCTGGTTGCTATTTTTTTCCTTATGCCTCCCTTTCCTATTCCTACGCTTTCCAAGTGTTAGGGGATACTGCCATTAAACTTCTTAGATCTGTCTTTGTTTTTATCCCATCCAATCTACTTAAAGCATCTCAACAGAAATAGCAAAGAATCACAAGTTAATTCCACTGAGAATCCACTCAGAATGATGACTCCCAAGCTAAAGGCATTTCTCAATCAGTGGAGTGGATGGTGTGGACATTAGTGCCGCTACTTACAGTCATTGATGAATCTGCTCTTAACCCCCGAAGCCCCCAAGTGTGACTGCAGCAATGGGGCAGGGGAAGGCTTTACAGGGCGGAATAAATGAGCTCATTGAGCCTATATATTTTGGAAGCCAAAACTATTGCCAGATGATTCAAGAAATGGGATGCAAAAAAAATGACTTTTATCACTGAAAAGGAGGAAAGGATTCAACAAAGGCAAACTCTGGGAAGAAGGAACAGCCAATGTTGCCCTATTTCTAGCTCTTCCAATTATGGCATTGGTCTATTCCATTACACTAGTCAAGGAAAAATGCCTCCTTTATAGGTTTGTTCTGCTGGAGACGATGATTATTAAAGCAATTTGTTAGAGGCAGCTTGCGTGCATAATAAAGCAAGATAATCGTATTGGAGAAGCTGGTCTGAAGCAGAGATTCAGCTGGAAAGGCCACTACCCATAACTTGGTTTTTTAGACCTGGGTAATGATGGTCACCCTTAGTGACCAAGCTGCACGGCATGCTTTAATTGGATTTTCCCCAAAATATCTGGTAATGAGATTAAGCCTGCTTAAAAAGTAGACACTTCTGGAATCCTGCTTTCACTTAAGACAGGAAAGCTTATCGATCAGATCACAGCCCCTTTTGGTGGAGAAAAAAATCAGTCTGCCCCTCCAGTCTATTTATTCACTCAACAAATATTCATCCAAGACCTACTCTGCAAAGGGATGGGAATATATGCAGTGAAGAATTTAAAAAGCATAATGGCTGTCTTTGTCGGATTTCTATCCTTGTGGAAGAGATCAAACAAGGCACTATGCAATTAGATATTCAATCATAATCATGACAAATGCTTCAAAGGAGAACTATGGGGCACTTTACATACAAATATCTGAAACTCTACCTAAACTGAGTGATCAGAGAAAATTTTCTTGAGGAGGTAGCATTTTGCTGAACACTAACAATGAGAATTAGTTAAGAAGTGGGGTGGGAAGTGGAAATGTGTTCTAGGCATCTGTCAAGGCTCCGAGGATTGGAGCTGGGAGAGTAACAGAGGAGAGGCACAGGAAGGTTCTGGGAAAGTTGCAAGGGCCCTTTGCATATGCTGCCCTCCTTGCCTGGAGCAGAGTGGGCTGCCTCAGCGTGTATGCAGGGCCATGGGTAGGATCAGGCTCCACTCTAAGAGCACTGGGGAGCCATTGGAGGATCCTAGGCAGGGGGCATGACAGTAATTTAGCATTTTTGAAAGATCACTCTGGCTTTGATGTGAAGAATGACTTGGAGAGGGCAAGAAGGACTCGAGAGGTATTCAGGAGGAAAAAACAACACTACTTGGAAATTGACTGGATATAGAATGGACAGATGAACCTCTATGAAATATTACTAGGAGGAAAATCTCATATTAGAAAGAATCGTTGACATTGGGGAAATCTCCAATGATTATCCACAACTACCCTCTCTGAGCTTCATTTAGTAAAACAAATAAAACCAGGATAAGAAACACTGAATGAGACAGTATTACTAGGTGCAGTTGTAGTAATACTGGAAAAATAAATGTGGACATACACAGGGTACTTAAGATGTGCTCAAAGTTTTTCAAGGTTTCAAATACCATAAGGAGTATGGGGAGTATGACTTCCCAGAGGCCTGGGAGTCTACTTTGCTGGGAGTGCCTAAAATTGTGTTTTAATAGTGAGCATCACAAAGAGGCAAAATTATGAACTTGTGAAGTCAGGTGTGTGTGAGTTCAGAGTCTCACTTTGTCCTTTATTTCGGGTGGTTCTGACTTTGAAGTAGTTATTTGACTCCTCCAAGCTTCACTTTCCTTACCTGAAAAATTGAACTGAAAGAGGTAGGGACTCACAGTGTTTAGTGTAAAATATTAGTTCCTGTCACCTTTCTCAAATAATAATTATAAAGATCTAGCTAATAATCATATTTGTAATAAAATAGAAATAGTTAGTAGTCATTGAATGCCTACAGTGTGCCAGCAACTATGCAAGGCACTTATATTTATTAATTCATCTAGTCCTATAACAACCCTCTAAAATAGGTACTGTCATCATACCCATTTAACAGATAAGAAAACTGAGACCATAGACTCAGGGCCCCCCAAGTGAGTGGCAGAGTCAGGATTCAAAGACAACTAGTTTGAGTGGGTATTAAAAAAAAAATGTTTCCATACAACTTATGAGGCAACAACAGGCAGAAATAGAGGTTGAAATTTATGTTAATCACCATCTGAAATTCTATACTCTCAATAAGTTCAGATGGAAAACCTCAACTTGATGGCACAGAGGCATAGTGCTCTGAAAAATTTAACGCTGTGCCACGCTTATGAAGAATGAAACCCGCTGGATGTCTATTTCGCAGCATTCCAAATGTTCTCCCACCCTTCGCCTTACGACCAAGGAACAACTTCAATTTATATGCCAACTCATCACACCGCAGCATGCCAAGTAATTTGCTGGTGATGAAGTGCAGTGGTTTAAGGGGACAGTATGTCACAGCGGGTTAATGACAGAAAGTAGACAGCACCAGCGAGGCCCCCAGCTTGGATTTAAGAGAGGGGGCTCAGTTGGAGATCTGGGCATAGTCCAGCCCAGACTGGGAAAGGCTGAATGTCTGAACCCACCTCCCCTTCTGCTCTACTCTGATGAGGGGCAAAGAAATCCTGCAAACCTGAAAGCTTTAAAGACCTGTGGAAACAAACTAACACAGGACGCTTTCATCACAGCCACTGCAAGGATAACCATGGGACTGTATAAGGTGGCACTTTGAGAACTCAACTTTTCGTTCCATATTTTGATACAGAGATCATTGAATACTGATGTGCAATGACGCTGTGTGCTGTTATCTAATGCCCGCTTTTCCAGAGAACTCCATGAGGGCAAAAGTTAGTCTGATTCTCTCCTATATCATAGCACTTAGCATGATGCCTGGAAAAATGATAATAATAATGAGGAGGAGGAGAACGAAGGAAACTAACAGTTTACATGTACTGCATATTTACAATAGGCCCATCATGGTCTAAATACTTTCCATGAACTATTGTTTAATCCTGACAATAATCGTATGTGATAGGTTTTATTACTATCACGTTTTACAAAGAGGAAACTGAGGTGTAGTCAACTGCAGTAACAGACTGACTCAGCGAGGAAATGGTAGAGACGGGACTCAAATCCAGGCCCTGCTTCAGGTTCTGTGCTCCCAACCACTATACCAGGATGCCTCTAGTAAAGAGAGGAGATTAGGGAGTCCTTGTGAAATAAATAAGTGTTCCAGAAACTCTCGCAGTAGTGAGGGATGTGAACCGGGAGTGAGTGCCTTAAGAGGCATACTGAAATCCCTGGGGAATTTTTTCAAACTACCCATCCCTTTCTTAGTCACTTCCCACCTACTTCGGAGTGAAAATCCTCAGTGTGGTCAGTCACTTTTAGTGGTACAAAATGTGTTTTCTCCCTCAAGCATATTCGGAGGAAAAATGAGACTTTAGAAATTATTGCTCTAAAACAGTGGTCCTCAAGCCTGGCTGCACATTCAACTAAACCTGGAAGCTTTTAAGAATACTGATGCTAAAAAAAATAAAAAATAAAAATACTGATTCTGTGCCCACCTTCAATGGACTGAATGATAATTGCTAGGGGTGGAGCCTGGGCATTGGTATTTCTTAAGAGCCACCCAGGCAACTCCAATATGGTGAAGATTGAGAGGCACTGGTCTACTCTCCTCAGCAAAAAGCAACCAAGGGACTCTCCAGGCCCACCTCATTCCCTTTCCTTAGGTACTAACATAGAGGTACAGTTCCCTGAACAGATATCAAGGGTGTTAGCTATTTAAAAATTTAATTTAATTCAACAAATATTTCATGAGCATCTCCTATGTAGAAAAGGCAGAGAAGCACAAAACACAACTTTTGTCATTTATGGCCTTAAACCTTAAAGGGATAATATAAGCACAGAGGTGAGTATATAACATAGCTATAACATCTAAGAAAATACCATAGAAATAGGAAGGAGTAGGAAGACCGATAAGAAGAGAGGCCCTGATGGAAAGTAGAAGTGACTCTCTATAGACAGCTAAGGAAAATGCCATAGAAGCACAGAGGAAATGGATGAGGAAGAGCAGAGAAAGCAAAGATGGTATCTCTTTTCTTTTTTTAACTTTTTATTTTGAGGTAATTATAGATTCACACGCAGTTATAAGAAATAATACAGAGAAATCCCATATACTGTTGTCAATTTTCCCCAATGGTAACATCTTGCATAACTATAGTATTCCACACCTCTTCTTTTTTTGACGGAAGGCTCTGAGAATAAGCAGTAGATTAAAAAAAAAAGTTTATAATAACCTATCAGATAATATAACTATGAGGATAGATCAATATTTTATTACAAACTTGTGGCAAAAAGAGAGACCTTGCTTGACCTTGGAAGGCACATTTGATGTGAAGAGGAAGGTTAGATACATGTAAAAAGAACATCTGGTTAAGAAGATCATTAGAACCTAGACTGACAGTCAGCCAAGTAGGTGGGTAGGTAGTTTCCCAGAAGAAGTCTTAATCTCATTAAAGTTTAATGTAAAACTGCTTAAGCAGTTTATCACAAATCTTAATTTCCTTCCTAGTAGGAGGTTATGAATTACATCATGAGAAAACATCTGTCTCAAACCAGGTTTGGGACAGTTTTTCATAAACAAAGGAATTAAGTGCAGTGTTGAGGACCCACCCTGAGATTTGGAAAGACTGAACATGATACCTGGACCTGAGTCCCTGGGAAGACGACCCAAGAAGAGACCCAAAGGTAACAGACCAGCAACATGGAAACTTCAGCTTCTGTGTGACATAAATGATTTGATGTTTGCAATATATTATTTCCATGTTAGACTATGATTCCTCTATAGTACAACCTATAGAAGGACAGGGATTTTTGTCTGTTATTTACACTGATTTTTTCCTTTGAATATTATTAGGTACCTATTATTAACATGCAATAAATATTGATTGAATAAGTAAATTCCTAAATATTGAGATAACCAGTAGTCTTTCTGGCCCTATATTTGAATCATGTTGGGGGTAGGGATTGTTAATTTAGGATGATGTTTCATGAATTAATATTTGGGGAGCACACGTATGAGTGTACTGATATACACCAGTGCCTCAACTGTGAGAAAAATTTCAGCCTCATCTTGTATAAGGACCTCTACTGGGACACATTGTTGGGAATCCAGCAATCACTCAAGAAAGCCTTTGTTTTAATTATAATAATAAAGAACAAATCAGTGGTTGCTGGGAACTGGGGTTGGGGCCGTGATTACAATGGGATAGCATGCGAGAGTTTTGGATGCCATTCTATATACTGATTAGAATGTATACATCTAAAAAAAAAAGAATGTATACATCTAATAAATCTGTACATCTATTAAAATTCATAGAATACTGCAAAACAATTCAACTATTTTAAAAATAAAATATTTACCACTAAATGACTACTGAATGGATATCTTGTAGGGTCAGCCAATGAATCAGTACTCTTGTCTCTTGGACCATCCTCTGCCTCCATACATGGTTAGATTTCCAAGAATGCTACTTATATTGTAATATTCCATCCCCATCCCACCCTTCATGAAGACTGACAATGACTAGGCACTGAGCTGAACCAATCAAGTCTCTCAGATATTTGAGACTGGGACTGTTGCCACAAGTCAATCTCCAAAAGTGGATTGAAAGGTAACAACAAAATCTATGGTTGTGAGGCAGCCATATTCTATTAAACAGATGCAGAAGTTGAGAAAGCTGGTTTGCAGAGCAAAACAGAGAAGGAAGCAAACCCACAAAAGAAGTAGATATGAAGGAAATGAGAAAGAAAGAGAATCAGACATGCTGACTGATTGATTTAATGGTTCTTCTTCTGGTTCCTCTTTTTAAAGTTCATCTACTTTCTTATTCTTGATTTCTATGAGCTATTCTATGCTTTTAACATATATTCCTTTTTATGTTTATATTTAATCAAACTCAAGTAATCCTGTTTCTAAGACCACAGACTCTAAATTAATTTATGTGCCATTAAATACTAGCTCTACTGCCTTCAATCCATGAGAATTTGGGCAATTCAACCTCTCAGGGCCTAAGTTTTCTATCTTTAACAGAGCATAACAGTACCTTCCAAAAATGCTGTGAGGAAGCTAGCCGGGAGGGAGTGGGGGAAAAAGTCTGGAGCTGCCGAAGAGGCAAGAGACTTTTTCGTCCCTCTTTGTTTCCTGGTGCACGAGGAGAGGAGATTAACAGTGCCAGTTAAAGGAGCTCCAGAGACAGGCGCGAGCCGCGGCTATCAGCATGGACCCCAGAGATGGGCATGGGATGCTAAGGCTGCTGCTGCCGCCACCAAGAAGCCTGTGTGCAGGCACAAGTCACTCTCCACACCTCCCCTCCCGGGAGCCTGTGCAGCCCGCCACTGCCAGGGTCCTGTGATCCAGGGACAACTTCCCCAGGAGAACACACGGCGCGCCTCAGGCTGTTGCAACGTCACGCTGGCCTCTGCTGCTGCAGGCTCGCCCCGCATCCATAGCCCTCCCTCCCCCCAGACTGAGTGAGCCAGAGGCCCCTAACCAGCTGCTCCTTTAACCCCGTCCTGTCTGAGTGAAGAACAGATGCCCTCAGGTGACCTACATGCAGAGACGGGTCCAAATCCAAAGCTGAACCCCGGGAGCTGTGCGAACAAAGAAGAGAAAGGGAAATCTCTCCCAGCAGCCTCAGGAGCAGAGGATTAAATCTCCACAATCAACTTGATGTACCCTGCATCTGTGGAATACCTGAATAGACAAAGAATCATCCCAAATTGAGGAGGTAGACTTTGGCAGCAAAGATATATATATATTTTTTTCCCTTTTTCTCTTTTTCTGAGTGTGTATGTGTATGCTTCTGTGTGTGATTTTGTCTGTATAGCTTTGCTTTTACCATTTGTCCTAGGGTTCTGTCTGTACATTTTTGGGTTTTTTTTATTACTTAAAAAATTTTTTTTCTTAATAATTATTTTTTATTTTAATAACTATTTTATTTTATTTTATATCTTCTTTCTTTCTTTCTTTTCTCCCTTTTATTCTGAGCCATGTAAAGGAAAGGTTCTTGGTGTTCCAGCCAGGCATTCAGGACACTGGTCCACAAGAGATCTCCCAGCTCCACGTAATATCAAATGGCAAAAATCTCCCAGAGATCCCCATCTCAACGCCAAGACCTAGCTCCACACAACAACCAGCAAGCTACAGTGCTGGACACCCTATGCCAAACAACTAGCAAGACAGGAACACAACCCCATCCATTAGCAGAGACGCTGCCTAAAATCATAATAAGGCCACAGATACCCCCAAAACACACCAACAGACATGGACCTGCCCACCAGAAAGACAAGATCCAGCCTAATACACCATAACACAGGCACTACTCCCCTCCAGCAGAAAGCCTACACAACCCACTGAACCAACCTTAGGCACTGGGGAGAGACACCAAAAACAATGGGAACGATGAACCTGCAGCCTGCGAAAAGGAGACACCAAACACAGTAAGTTAAGCAAAATGAGAAGACAGAAAAACACACAGCAGATGAAGGAGCAAGGCAAAAACCCATCAGACCTAACAAATGAAGAGGAAATAGGCAGTCTACCTGAAAAAGAATTCAGAGTAATGACAGTAAAGATGATCCAAAATCTTGGAAATAGAATAGAGAAAATACAAGAAACGTTTAACAAGGACCTAGAAGAACTAAAGAGCAAACAAACAGTGATGAACAACACAATAAATGAAATTAAAAATTCTCTAGAAGGGATCAATAGCAGAATAACTGAGGCAGAAGAACAGATAAGTGACCTGGAACATAAAATAGTAGAAATAGCTACTACAGAGCAGAATAAAGAAAAAAGAATGAAAAGAATTGAGGACAGTGTCAGAGACCTCTGGGACAACAACACTCAACGCACCAACATTCGAATTATAGGGGTCCCAGAAGAAGAAGAGAAAAAGAAAGTCTCAGAGAAAATATTTGAAGACATTATAGTTGAAAACTTCCCTAATATGGGAAAGGAAATAGTTAATCAAGTCCAGGAAGCACAGAGCGTCCCATACAGGATAAACCCAAGGAGAAACACACCAAGACATATATTAATCAAACAATCAAAAATTAAATACAAAGAAAAAACATTAAAAGCAGCAAAGGAAAAACAACAAATAACACACAAGGGTATCCCCATAAGGTTAACAGCTGATCTTTCAGCAAAAACTCTGCAAGCCAGAAGGGAGTGGCAGGACATATTTAAAGTGATGAAGGAGAAAAACTACAACCAAGATTACTCTACCCAGCAAGGATCTCATTCAGATTCCATGGAGAAATCAAAAGTTTTACAGACAAGCAAAAGCTAAGAGAATTCAGCACCACCAAACCAGCTCTACAACAAATGCTAAAGGAACTTCTCTAAGTGGAAAACACAAGAGAAGAAAAGGACCTACAAAAACAAACAATTAAGAAAATGGTCATAGGAACATACATATCAATAATTACCTTAAACCTGAATGCATTAAATGCTCCAACCAAAAGACAAAGGCTTGCTGAATGGATACAAAAATAAGACCCATCTATATGTTATCTACAAGAGACCCCTTTCAGACCTAGGGACACATACAGAGTGAAAGTGAGGGGATGGAAAAAGATAGTCCATGCAAGTGGAAATCACAAGAAAGCTGGAGTAGCAATTCTCATATCAGACAAAACAGACTTTAAAATAAAGACTATTACAAGAGACAAAGAAGGACACTACATAATGATCAAGGGATAGATCCAAGAGGAAGCTATAACAATTGTAAACATTTATGCACCCAACATAGGAGCACCTCAATACATAAGGCAAATACTAACAGCTATAAAATGGGAAATTGACATTAACAATCATTGTAGGGGACATTAACACCTCATTGCACCAATGGACAGATAATCCAAAATGAAAATAAATAAGGAAACACAAGCGTTAAATGATACATTAAACAAGATGGACTTAATTGATATTTAGAGGACATTCCATCTAAAAACAACAGAATACACATTCTTCTCAAGTTCTCATGGAACATTCTCCAGGATAGATCATATCTTGGGTCACAAATCAAGCCTTGGTAAATTTAAGAAAACTGAAATCGTATCAAGTATCTTTTCCGACCATAACACTATGAGACTGGATATCAATTAGAGGAAAAAATCTGTAAAACATACAAACACATGGAGGCTAAACAATACACTACTTAATAACCAAGAGATCACTGAAGAAATCAAAGAGGAAATCAAAAAATACCTAGAAACAAATGACAATGAAAGCATGACAACCCAAAACCTAGGGGATGCAGCAAAAGCAGTTCTAAGACGGAAGTTTATAGCAATACAATCCTACCTTAAGAAACAAGAAAAAGCTCAAATAAATAACCTAACCATACACCTAAAGCAATTAGAGAAAGAAGAACAAAAAAACCCCAAAGTTAGCAGAAGGAAAGATATCATAAAGATCAGATCAGAAATAAATGAAAAAGAAATGAAGGAAACGATAGCAAAGATCAATAAAACTAAAAGCTGGTTCTTTGAGAAGATAAACAAAATTGATACACCATTAGCCAGACTCATTGAGAAAAAAAGGGAGAAGACTCAAATAAATAGAATATGAAATGAAAAAGGAGAAGTAACAACTGACACTGCAGAAATACAAAGGATCATGAGAGATTACTACAAGCAGCTCTATGCCAATAAAATGGACAACCTGGAAGAAATGGACAAATTCTTGGAAATGCACAACCTTCCAAAACTGAACCAGGAAGAAACAGAAAATATAAACAGACCAATTACAAGCACTGAAATTGAGACTGTGATTAAAAATCTTCCAACAAACAAAAGCCCAGGACCAGATGGCCACACAGGCTAATTCTATCAAACATTTACAGAAGAGATAACACCTATCTTTCTCAAACTCTTCCAAAACATAGCAGAGGGAGGAACATTCCCAAACTCATTCTACGAGGCCACCATCACCCTGATACCAAAACCAGACAAAGATGTCACAAAGAAAGAAAACTACAGGCCAATATCACTGATGAACATAGATGCAAAAATCCTCCACAAAATACTAGGAAACAGAATCCAACAAAACATTGAAAGGACCATACACCATTATCAAGTGGGATTTATCTCAGGAATGCAAGGATTCTTCAATATAAGCAAATCAATCAGTGTGATACACCATATTAACAGACTGAAGGAGAAAAACCATATGATCATCTCAATAGATGCAGAGAAAGCTTTCGACAAAATTCAACACCCATTTATGATAAAAACCCTCCAGAAAGTAGGCATAGAGGGAACTTACCTCAACATAATAAAGGCCATATATGACAAACCCACAGCCAACATCATTCTCAATGGTGAAAAACTGAAACCATTTCCACTAAGAGCAGGAATAAGACAAGGTTGCCCACTCTCACCACTAGTATTCAACATAGTTTTGGAAGTTTTAGCCAGAGAAGAAAAGGAAATAAAAGGAATCCAAATCGGAAAAGAAGAAGTAAAGCTGTCACTGTTTGCAGATGACATGATACTATACACAGAGAATCCTAAAGATGCTACCAGAAAACTACTAGAGCTAATCAATGAATTTGGTAAAGTAGCAGGATACAAAATTAATGCACAGAAATCTCTTTCATTCCTATACACTAATGATGAAAACTCTGAAAGTGAAATTAAGAAAACACTCCCATTTACCACTGCAACAAAAAGAATAAAATATCTAGGAATAAACCTACCTAAGGAGACAAAAGACCTGTGTGCAGAAAATTATAAGACACTGATGAAAGAAATTAAAGATGATACAAACAGATGGAGAGATATACCATGTTCTTGGATTGGAAGAATCAACACTGTGAAAACGACTCTACTACCCAAAGCAATCTACAGATTCAATGCAATCCCTATCAAACTACCACTGGCATTTTTCACAGAACTAGAAAAAAAAATTTCACAATTTGTATGTAAACACAAAAGACCCTGAATAGCCAAAGCAATCTTGCGAAAGAAAAACAGAGCTGGAGGAATCAGGCTCCCTGACTTCAGACTATACTACAAAGCTACGGTAATCAAGACAGTATGGTACTGGCACAAAAACAGAAATATAGATCCATGGAACAGGATAGAAAGCCCAGAGATAAACCCACGTACTTATGGTCACCTTATCTTTGATAAAGGAGGCAAGCATATACAGTGGAGAAAAGATAGCCTCTTCAATAAGTGGTGCTGGGAAAACTGGACAGGTACATGTAAAAGTATTAAATCAGAACACTCCCTAACACCATACACAAAAAAAAACCCTCAAAATGCATTAAAGACCTAAATGTAAGGCCAGACACTATAAAACTCTAAAGAGGAAAACATAGGCAGAACACTCTGTGACATAAATCACAGCAAGATCCTTTTTGACCCACCTCCTAGAGAAATGGAAGTAAAAACAAAAGTAAACAAATGGGACCTAATGAAACTTAAAACCTTTTGCACAGCGAAGGAAACCATAAACAAGACGAAAAGACAACCCTCAGAATGGGAGAAAATATTTGCAAATGAAGCAACTGACAAAGGATTAATCTCCAAAATTTACAAGCAGCTCATGCAGCTCAATATCAAAAAAAAGCAAACAACCCAATTCAAAAATGGGCAGAAGACCTAATAGACATTTTTCCAAAGATGATATACAGATTGCCAGGAAACACATGAAAGAATGCTCAGTAATCATTAGAGAAATGCAAATCAAAACTGCAATGAGATATCATCTTACACTGGTCACAATGGCCATCATCAAAAAATCTACAAACAATAAATGCTGGATAGGGTGTGGAGAAAAGGGAACCCTCTTGCACTGTTGGTGGGAATGTAAATTGATACAGCCACTATGGAGAACAGTATGGAGGTTCCTTAAAAAACTAAAAATAGAACTACCATATGACCCAGCAATCCCACTACTGGGCATATACCCTGAGAAAACCATAATTCAATAAGAGTCATGTACCAAAATGTTCATTGCAGCTCTATTTACAATAGCCAGGACATGGAAGCAACCTGAGTGTCCATCAACAGATGAATGGATAAAGAAGATGTGGCACATATATACAATGGAATATTACTCAGCCATAAAAAGAAACGAAACTGAGTTATTTGTAGTGAGGTGGATGGACCTAGAGTCTGTCATACAGAGTGAAGTAAGTCAGAAAGAGAAAAACAAATACCATATGCTAACACATATATATGGAATCTAAAAAAAGAAAAAAAAATGGTCTGAAGAACCTCAGGGCAGGACAGGAATAAAGACGCAGACGTAGAGAATGGACTTGAGGACACGGGGAGGGGTAATAGTAAGCTGAGACAAGGTAAGAGAGTGGCATGGACTTATACGTACTACTGAATGTAAAATAGATAGCTAGTGGGAAGCAGCCACATAGCACAGGGAGATCAGCTTGGTGCTTTGTGACCACCTAGAGGGGTGGGATAGGGAGGGTGGGAGAGAGACACAAAAGGG
Organism: Tursiops truncatus; assembly: GCF_011762595.2. NCBI lineage: Eukaryota > Metazoa > Chordata > Mammalia > Artiodactyla > Delphinidae > Tursiops > Tursiops truncatus. The sequence goes on from NC_047048.1 coordinate 24,640,721, forward strand.
AGGAGATATGGGGATATATGTATATGTATAGCTGATTCACTCTGTCATAAAGCAGAAACTAACACACCATTGTAAAGCAATTATACTCCAATAAAGATGTTAAAAAAAAAAAGACCTAAAGTAAATAAATAAATAAAAATACAGTAACTCATATTGGTAATTCAGTAGTGATTTTAACAGAAGATAAAACAGAGCAAGGAAGAGTAATGAAATGAAAGGTAAATAATTAGAATATACCCAAGTTGAGAGGCACAGACAGGGAAAATATGGAAAACAGATAAATGACCCACGGGATATGGTGAAATTGGTTAACAAATGTGTAATTACAGTCTCAGAAGGAGAGAATAGAAAAGATATAAAATAAATATTTGAAGAGATAAGGATTAGGAATTTTCCAAAATGATGGAAGATCATTGTACAGATTCCAGAAGCTCTACAAACAGTGAAAGGAAATGAATACAAAACAAAATATCTAGACACATAGTTGCAAATCAAAGACAAAGGCCTGCAAAAAGCAGCTATAGTAGAGAAAAGCCACTATTACTTTCCAAGGCGTATCAATAAGACTAACAGATTTCTCAATTGAAGTGACAGAAACTAAAAGATAATGATGTGGCATCTTTAAAACAACTGCCAACCTACAGTTCTATACTCAACCAAAAACAATCCCTTTAAAGTAAATGTAGAAAAAAATACATTTTCAGACATACACACACAGACACACATACACGCACGCACACACACACACACACACACACATACACACACACAAAAGAACTGAGAGATTAAATTACAGCAGACTGGTACTAAAGGAAGTACTAAAGGGAGTTTTTCAGGTAGAAAAAATGACTGTGGAGGAACTTATGGCAACAGGAAGTAATAAACATTGCTGGAAAAGACATACATGTGAGTAAATCTAAATGAATATTGACTGCTAAAACATTTATAGTATGTCATGTAGTATAAGATATTTTTAGAATTAAAATACATGGCAACAATGGAATGGGAGGTAGGAGAGGTAAATAGAAGTAAAAACATAAATTCAAAAGAAAACAAGAAATCATAAACAAATGAAACAAAAATATGATGGTATATTTAAATGTAAATATTTCAGTAATTAATATTAAAAGTAAATGGATATATACATATACCACATCTTCCTTACCCATCTGTCTGGTGATGGACATTTGGATTGCTTCCATATCTTGGCTATTGTAAATAATGTCATGCTATGAACACTGGGGTGCATGGATCTTTTCGAATTAGTGTTTTCATCTTTTTCGGATATATACCCAGGAGTGGAATTGCTGAATCATATGGTAGCTCTCTTTTTAGTTTTTCTAGGAACCTCCATACTGTTTTCCATGGTGGCTGCACCAACTTACATTCCCACCAACAGTGCAGGAGGGTTCCCTTTTCTCTACAACCCCTCCAACATTTGTTATTTGTAGACTTTTTGATAATGGCCATTTTGACTGGAGCGAGGTGATATCTCACTGAACCACCTTCAGGATCATTCTTCTTGCCACCCTTTAATTCCTGAACCTGTGAATCCTAGCTATGGGGAAAACAGCATCATATATTGGATACTGATTCAAGCATATACAGCCTTCTGGAGAACCTTGCCCAAACCCTGCAAGATAATGCCATCTAGCTGGCACTGTAAATGAGTCTTCAAAAGGCCATTCCACTGCTCTATCAAGCCATCTGCTTCAAGATGGTAAGGAACACGGTAACACCAGTGAATTCCATGAGCATGGGTCCACTGCTACACTTCCTTTACTGTGAAGTGACTGCCTTGATCAGAGCAATGCTGTGTGCAATATCATGATGAATAAGACATTCTGTAAGTTCACAGATGGAAGTTTTAGCAGAAGTATTGTGTGCAGGTAGGGCAAGTCCATATCCAGAGTTAAGGTCTATTCCAGTAAGAACAAAATGACCTTTGATGGAAGGGGTCCAATGTAATCAACCCGCCACCAGGTAGCTAGCTGATCATCCTAGAGAATGGTGTCATATTGGGGGCTCAGTGTTGGTCTCTGTTGTTGGCAGATTGGACAGTGGCTGTAGTCAGCTCAGCCTTGGTGAGTAGAAAGCCATGTTGCTGAGCCCATGCATAATCTCTGTCCCTGCCATTTAGTTCATGAGCCCTCTGGGAAATGGCTGAGGAAAGAGGTTGACTGGTATCCATAGAACAGGTCATCCTATCCACTTGATAATTAAAATGCTGCTTCTGCTGAGGTCATCCGTTGGTTAGCATTCACGTAGGACACAAATATCTTCACATTTTTTACCCACTCAGAGAGGTCTGTCCACATAGACCAAATTTCCTTGTCACCAAATTTCCAAACATGTTCCTTCCAGGTCCCTGACTATCCAGCCAAACAACTGGCCATACAAACAGAATTGGTAAATAATCACGTCTGGCCAATTCTCCTTTCAAGCAAAATGAACAACCAGGTGCACTGCTCTGAGTTCTTCCCACTGGGAGGACTTCCCTTTACTACTGACTTCAGGGATGTCTCAGAAAGGGATATGACAGGGGTAAAGCACCACTTAGAGTGACATTTATAGTTTTAAGTACATATACTGCAAAGAAGAAAGGGTAAAAATCAAATATCTAAGCATTTATCTCAAGAAGCTACAAAAAGAACAGGAAATGAAATTTCCCCCCAAAATAATGATGATAACAACAATAATAGAAGAAATAATGAAATAGAAAATAACCATGTGAAAGAAAAAAATCAACAAAGCCAAAAACTGATTCTTTAGAAGGGCAAATGAAATTAATAAATGCCCAGCATGACTGATCAAAGAAAAAAGGAAAGAGAATCAAATTACCAATATTAGGCATAAGAAAGGGAAAATTACTCATGATTCTATAAACATTAAAAGGATCCTAAGAGAACATATTTAATAACTTTAAGCCAGTAAATTTGAAAATTGTTATGAAATGAAGGAATTCCATGAAAAATACAATTTACCAAGCTAACATAAGGATTAACAAACATGAATCATCTTATATCTGTTAAAAACTTGAATCCATAATTTAAAAGCTTTCACACACATGTGCGCACATATGCACACGCACACACACCCTCCAGACCCAGATAGCTACACTTGTTAATTCTTCCAAATATTTAAGGAAAAAATAACACCCATCTTATACAAATCTTTCAGAGAACAGAGCAAGAGGATGCACTTACCAACTCATGCTATGATGACAGAATAATCTTGATATAAATACCTGATAAAGGACATTACAAGAAAAAATTTTCAGGCCAATCACTCTCATGAGCACAGGTGTAAAAATACTAAATTAGTTATGAGCTTAACAAATTCAGCAAGACACAATTTATTCCAGGAAATCAATGTTTGTTTATAATTCAAAACTATATCAATGTAATTAAGCAACTTAATATGTTAAAGAAAAAATCAGTATCTCAATAAATACAGAAAATGTTTCTGATACAACCGAAGAGCCATTCATAATTAAAAAAAAAAAACTTTTAGCAAATTAAGAATTGAAAGGAACATTTTTACATTGATAAAGTGTGTCTACGAACATCCTAAAGGAAACATATTTACTGGCAAAATATCAAAAGCTTTCTCTCTGAGGTTGGGAATAAGACAAGGAAGTTGGCTGTCACTACTTCTATTTAACACTGTATGCAAGGTCTCCTCCAGTGCAATAAGGCTAAAACAAAGTATAAGGCTTGTAAAGGAAGAAACAAAGCTATCATTATTCTCAGACACCAAGATTGTATGCATATTTGAAAAGAATTTTCAAATAAATATTAGAATTAATAAGTAATTGTAGTAACAACACTAGATACCAAGTTATATAAAACAAAATAGTATTTCTATATACTAGTGATGATTAGAAAATGAAAATTTTTTAATGATACCATTAACTTCAGATGATACCAGAAAACATCAAATATCCAGGAATCAATCTAAGGAAAAACGTGCAAGACCTCTACATGGAAAATTACTAAATATTACTGAGAGAAATTCAAGAAGATCTAAATACATAGAGGGATATATAATATTCATGAATTGGAAAACCCAATGTTTTAAAGATGTCAATTGCCCCCAAAATTATCTATAGATTCAAATGTAATTCCAATTAAATTGCTAGCAGAACTTTTGGGTAGATCAGTAAGCTGGTTCTAAAATATGAAAATGAAAAGGATCTAGAATAGCAAAGAACAAATGTGGAGGACTTACATTGTTAAATATCAAGATTTACTTTAAAGCTACAGTTATTAACAAGACAGAGTTTTGTTAATCTTAAATAAATAGTCCAATGGAATAAAATAGAGTTCAGAAACATACCCACATATACGGTAACCTAATTTATTGGAACAATCAACATTATAAAAAGCAATTAATGCTAAATCAATTTGACATCTCTATGGGGAAAACAAGCTTTTACTACTACTTCACACCATACACAAAACTAATTCCAATAGATTATAGACCTAAGCATGAAAAGAAAACAAGAAATGTATAGAAAATAATACAGGAGAATGTTTTTATGACCCTAAGAGAGGCAAAATTTTCTTAAACAGAACCAAACAACAACACCACTAACCATAAAGGAAGAAGGAGGAGATGGATCAATTATATTTAATTAAAATTAAGAAATTCAGCTCAAAAAATATCATTTTACAAGGTAAGCTACAGAGCAGAAGAAGATACGAATATGTTACGAAGGACTCATAATCAGATATATAAAGAACTATAAATCAATATTAAAAAGAGACAGATAATTTGGGGGGCAGGGTAGAGGTGTGGCATGCATCAGGATCCCCTTGCTTCCTCAATCAGAAAACCCCCAGGGGTAGGTAGTCACCTACTCCAAGAAACAAATGTCAAGGGTGGGGCTAAGGAAGTTAGACATTTTTTACCCCAGGGCTCCTGCTCTGATCTCACACCCAGGCTTCAGACCTCTATAACCAGGTTCTTCAATGACTAAACCTCTTTAAAAGGTGCCCGAAGGAGGCTTACCTTTCATCCACCCCTCTCCAGAGTGACTAACTAGCACTATACCAAGGCTTCAATTGTGTCTGTTATGAGAAGCTTGTGTGATACTCAAGTGGACAGGGGGGAAATTTTCTAACCATAAAAATATTAAAATCATGTGATGTTGCTAAAAACATTCTGAAAAATAATTCTTTGTAAATTCCTATTTTTCAAATCTTAGTATGGGAGAGATAATAGAGAACAATGATAAAAGAGAACAGTTTGCACAGACTTTATCAATTAAGAATGATAAGTTAAGAATTTATCACTATCTCCAACCAGAAAAGAAACAAATATATGTTGTGTGTGTGTGTGTGTGTTTAACATGTACTTAAAACCAAAAAATAGTCTTTGAGTGTTAAGTTAAAGCAGAAAAAACAGGAGGGTGTCTCCCTATGCCTTATCCAGTTACATTAATGAGAAGTAGGGCGTGAAGGTGAAAAGTTCCTTTGGAGCAATCTTCTCCGGAAGGTTTGCTTATTCCTAGCATCTTGTGCCAATCAACTTGGCAATCACCTAAAAGGTCTGTTTTCTTAATATCTAAAATGATATCCACACCATCCTGTTATCAGCTTCCCTGAATCACCCATTCTTTGAAATTCAAATGAAATTAGCTCAAGCCACATGCCATGTGCTGTGGAAAAGCTCAATGCTGATCCCCATCTCTGTGGAGATTCTTGAGATATTGAGACAGGGTTGTCATAATCATTAATCATTTCTAGCTCAGAGTCCCCCAATTCAGGTGAGACCATTCAGTTTGTTGATAAACACACTGCCTGCCCATTTCTGCACTGTTACCAGACACTGATCTCCATCCCGGAACCCCAGGCTATAAGTGTGGCAGACTTTTACTGAAAGTTTGGGACAATGAAGAAGATTTTACACCACAGCCAAAACTGTAGCAGTAAATCACCTCACTGTCTTAAAATTCCTTCAGTCTCCCTATCTGCCAACAGGATTCCCATGGACCACCCACCTCAGCCCCATTTTCTCTCTCCTTCCTCCTCCTACCAAGCCTTTCCTTTGCTCCATACAAGCCAGTAACTCCCAAGTTACTGTTAATCTCTTATGAAAGTCAGTTTTCACAATCTCTTTATTTCACTGTCTCTTTTCTAACTATGCCTTCTAAACCCAAGTCATCTATATGAAGCTATTTTCCTAAATAGCAGTAGGTCTCTCCCTAAAAGAAACTCAACTGCCAGATTTAAAATTATTAATTTTTACTCTTTCAATCAAATGATATAAGTTCCCTTCTACTTATAAATTCAACCGGTAGATGGTACTCCATCTGTGCCAGGCACTAATGTACTTGTGATATAGTGGGTGAACGGAACAAATTCCTAATTTTATCAAGCTCCCAAGAGGGGCTCAATAAATCCTTATTTGTTTGGAAAAATACAGTAAAGTCTTCTGCATTAATGAATGAAGGAGGGGCATCATTTCCACATCTGTGATTCAGAACTCAGACTTTTATATATAATAATGATTCCTTCTCTTCTTAGATATCCATCTAGGCCCTCTCTTTCCATAAATAGGGGAGCCACAAGCTACAGAAAGTATGTTCCTAACCAACCTCCACTAAATCTACTTTAACAAAATAAGCAACATTCTCTATTTCCTCTATAAAACATACTGACTGCTCCCCACAGAAAGCTGAAAGCTCATGACTAATAGGCAATTCTAATTCTTCTGCTAGATTAACCAGCCAACTACCAGTTCTAATTGTCAGATAAGAAGGCTTCTACCGTATTTTTGCAAATAAAAACAATTTCTTCCCAAGTGGAACTCTCAGGCAGGCTGTTGAAAAAAGTAATTCTGTTTTCTTCCTATCCCATGCAGATGACTGGATCCTTCAGCAAGACTGCCAGGACTACACAGAATTCACCTCCTTATTGCAGAGTATATTCCAATCTTCACTTGAATGAAGGAAATTTAAGTAGCTGTATCACCTGTACTGATGGTTTAAAACAGCAAGCATTTATTATTGCTGACGAGTCTGTTGATAAACAGGGAAGTTTTATTGATTTGAGCAATGCTTCGGTGATTTGACCTTGTGTCTGCAGTCAGCTGGCAAAGTCACCAGGAGTTACCTGGTCAAGAATAGCATTATATGGCTTATGGTTGGTTGGCTGCTGGCAGGAGGGGAGGGAGTGACTGAGTCCTGTGAATCTCTACATCCATCAGGCTAGCCCATGGCAGCTAGACGGAGTTCCAAGGGAAGAAGTAGAAGGTACAAAGCCTACTGAGGTCTACTCTCAGTACTGACACACTGTCACTTCTATCACTTTCTATAGGCCAAAGTAAGTTACAAGGTGAGCGCAGATTTAAGGGGAAGGGAAACAAGTTCCACCTATTTATGAAAGGAGCTACAATGTCATATTGCAAAGGTTGTAGACATAGGGAGGGATGGAGAATCAAAGACATTATTGTAGTCAAGGTACTGCATTGGTTGAGGCAGCATTATCAACATTTGTTGTACTGTATCTCAAGCTTATCTAGAAATTTTAGTACTCAGAATAAAGTCAGTGGGTTCCCTTCCATTTCAGACATAGAAAGTCATGAGTGACAGTTGCTCTCACCCAAAGAATCAAAACAACTCACTCAAGCTATACCAAAGAAAATATCGTAATACTCAATCATACTAATAATTACATTAAATTACAAAACCATCCAGTTAGAAGGCAGAGATTGTCAGACTGCTGAGGGGAAAATATCTAATAACTAACTGTTACAAACAACTACAACAATACACTTTAATTATAAAGAAAAATACAGGTTGATGTACAATGGGTACCATATAAATACTAAGCATAAGGAAGCTGGTATGTCAATATTAATACCAAACAAAGTAAAATTAAATAAAATAGTACTACTATAGATAAGAAGGAACATTTCATAATGATAAAAGTATGACGTCATCAAATAGACATAACAATCCTAACTGTTACAGGGCCTAACAACAGAGCTTCAAACATATAAAGTAAATTGACATGGAACATTCTCCAAAAACTTAATAAATATAAAAAATGTTAAATCAAACAGAAGATATTCTCTAACCACAACAGCATTAAATTATAATTCAATAAAAAATAAAATATCTAGAAAATCCCCAATTTGTAAATTAAAAAACATATTTATAAGTAACTCGTTAATCAAAGGAGAAATGATGAGGGAAATTAGAAAATATTCTGGACTGAATAATAATGAAAATAGAGCATATAGAAATTTATGAGATGTAGCTAAAGAAGTGCTTAGAGGAAAATTTAGGGTGGGTATCAAATGCTTATTATTTGAAAGGGATACAGTTTTAAAATCAATAATCTAAGGCAGGAGTCAGTAAACTATAGCCATGGGCTAAATCCAGTTTGCTGCCTGTTTTTATAAATAACCTTTTTTGGAACAACAGGTACACCCACTGATTTACATTTTGTCTATGGCTGCTTTCATGCAGCAATGGAAAAGTAGGATAGTTGTAACTGAGACTGCATGGCCCACAAAATATTTACTTCCATCTACTCTTCTATTTTCCAATCCTTTATGTAAGGTTTTACCTTAACAAACTAGAAAAATAACAAAGTCTGCAGAAAGAAGAGAGCATAAAGAGCAAAAATTAGGAAAGTAAAAAACAGGGAAACAATAGAGAAAATAAATAAAGTCACAAGCTGGTTCTTAAACAGACTAATGAAATTCATAAATGCCTACCAAGACTGAAATAAAAAGAGGTAAAAATAAAAAATTATCCAGAAGAGGAATAAAAAGAGGAACATGATTACAGATAACACAAACATTAAAAGGATGGTCAGGGAGTATTTTGAACAATTTTATGTCAAATTCAAAAACTTTAATGAAATGGACAGATTCGTGAAAAAAACAAATTATTAAAACTGACATAAGAAAAAATCTAAATATCCTCATATGTATTAAAGAAATTGAGTTCACAGTTAAAAAGAAAGAAAGCTTTAGCCTAGATGGTGTCAGCAGGAAATTCTACAAAACTTTTAAAGAAGAAATTATATCAATTCTACTCAACCCTCTTGGAAAATAGAAGAGGAAACACTTTCTAAGTCATCTTAGTAGGCCCACATAACCCTGATATTAACAGTTGACAAAGATTACTACAGAGAAGAAAATTGCAGACCAAAATACCTCATGAAGAAATGCAAAAATCGTTATGAAAATCTTAGCAAAAAGAATTCCGCAATATTTTTTAAAGTTAATACATCATGACCAGGTAAGATTTATCCTAGGAATATAAGATTGATTTAACATTCAAAAAAATCAATCAATGTAATATATAACATTAGTGAAAGAAAAGAGAAAAATCATATAATCATCCCAAGAGATACAGAAATTCAATACCTTTTTGTAATTTAAAAAAACTCAGTAAACTAGGAATAAGGAAAAAAAAAACATTTTCTCAAGCTAAAAAGCAAATCTGTGAAAAACTTAGACAGCTACCACCGTATCTCTTACCATACTTAATGTTAATCCTTTCCCCCAGATAAAAGCAAGGCAATAATGTTGCTCTCATCACTTGTATTCAGCATTATCCTGGAAATCATACGTAGTACAATAAAAAATAAAAGAAAAATAAATAAATGTATAAGATTAGAAAAAAGATAGAATTCTAATTATTTGCAAACTACATTATTGCGTATGTAGAATGTCCAAAGAAATCTTCCAACCTCTAAAACTAACTAGTAAATTTAACAAAGTGATAGGACATAAGCTTGATATAAAAAATTAATTGTATAACCACATATAAGCAATAAACAATTTAAAACTGAAATTTAAAAACATACTAGCTCTTTCCTCTTCATTTCCCCTTCCTTTCCCCTTTCCTTCCTGGATAATTCAGTCCAAAAGTCACTAGGTGGGGCTGAACATGATTAGGCATCCCTTCAGGGAAGTGGGGCAAAGCTGCAATGGGACAGTACATAGTGCTGAAGCCCAAGCATAATGAAGAGGACATTTACATGACAGTCTGGCCCACTGCAAGGTGTCCGAACCTAAGCAGAGTGAAAGGGTTATCTGCACGTGGGAGAGTGGCCAGGTGTCAGGCACCAAAGCCAATGCAGGTTGAATAAGGCATCGATGTGGGAGGGGAGCCTAGCACAAGGTGTTGGAGTCTGAGTAGGGTGTGCAGGGGTGGCAGCAATGATGGGTATTGGTACTTATAGGTGGATGGGTCAAATAAGTAAATACATTGAGGGTAACAGAAGTTAAGTTTCCCACTGTCAGTAAAGGGATTTACAAATATGGAAAGGGAGAAAATTAGAATGAACTCTGTGTTGCTGGATGGAATTGAATGTATTGGTGTAAACCAGTGATTTTCAGTAAATATAGACAGATACCCATACAAGCAATATATGCAGTAATGAGCATATCTAAGGCCCAGATGTTGGTTTCTAAACACCATTCTGAAATAAAAGGATTAAGAGCTTCTTGGATAAATGGCTGATTCCAGGTCTAAAGCAAGAAAAGTAAAAGATGAGCCTGGAACATTTTTTGTCAGAAAGTAAGGATGTAGTCAAAGAACAGCATGGGTATGTCAAAAAGACATGAGCACTAGCTTGAAGGTGCTCCTATCAGCTAAATCTGGGGCAATTTGAGCATCAAAATGAAGAATGATATTAATGGATTCAAGCTTATTAAATAAAATAAGAATGCATGCACCTATACTGATAGAAATGAATAAATTCAATGTTTGATGAAGATTAAGACAGTCTCAAAATACCAGCTACACAAAATACTTATTGCAAAGGGATAAAAATTTACAGTGGAGAAGTCTAATAGACACCGTTTTAGTGAAATCATCAGTAATAGAACAAATGAAAGCTATGTAACCCTTGTAGGATGCAATAAGAATAGAGCCTTACTTCTGTGATATTTATGCCAAAGATGAATAACCTGAATCTAAGCAAAAGGAAAGACCAGACCAACTCAAGCTCTTTAAAATAAAATTTGTTAAGGTCATGAAAATGGAAGAAAGACTGAGGAACTGTTTCAGAATAGTACAGCTAAATACTGAAAGGATCAGACCATTTTCCTATAAAGAGCATTTGGGGAACAACTGACAAAACTTGAACAGAGTCTGACGATTATATGTTAATAAAGTATTCATGTTTATTTCCTTATTTTGATGATTGTGTTGTGGTTATTTAGGGTAACATCCTTGTTTTTAGGAAATATATATAAAGTATTAGGGGTTAATAGAATATAGTGTTGGCAATTTATTCTCAAATGCTCCTGAAGAAAAGTTTCTTTGTTCTGTACCTTTAACTTTTTGAAAAGTCTGAAGTTGTCTCAAAATACAAAGAAACAATATAATCTTCAATAACATCAAAAGTATAAACATATAGGAAAAACATCTAATGAAATATGTGCAAGAAGCCTACTAAAAAACACAAAATACTTTGTTGTACAGCAGAAACTAACACAACATTGTAAAGCAGTTATATTCCAATAAAGATGTATAAAAAACCCCACAAAATATTGCTGAGAAAAAGTAAAACCCTGAATAAGTGGAGAGTTAGTTATACAATGTTCATAGATTGGAAGATTCAATATTGTTAAGATACTCACTGTCCCTAAACCGGTACACAAATCCAACATGATTCCTATCAAAATTCCAGCAGGCTACTCATTATAAATACACAAGATAATTCTAAAATTTATATGGCAATACTACAGATATAGAATAACCAAAACAATATTGAAAAGACGAACAAAGCTGGAGAACTAACACTATCTCATTTCAAGTCTTATTCTAAAGCTACAGTAATAAAGACAGGTTGATAATAGGATAGTAGTACAGAAATCTAGATCAATGGAAAAGAACACAGTATGTAGAAGCAGACCGACACTTATATGGTCAGTTGATATTTTCATAAAAATGCCAAGTCAGTTCTATGGGGTAAAGTGCATCTTTGTAACAAATGTTGCTAAAACAACTGAATTCTATATAGAAAGAAAAAACCTTGACCTCTTTGTCCACATAAACAAAAATTAGTTCAAGATTAATTATGAATTTAGACATAAAACTCAGGACCTTAACACTTATAGAAAAAAAAAAAGAAAAAATGCTCATGACCTTGGTTGGACAAAGGTTTTATTGAACAGGGCACAAAAACACAACCCTAAAAAGTAAATTTTGAAAAATTAGACTTCATCAAAATTAAAATTTTCTGCCCACCAAAAGACATTATTAAGACAATGAATAAACAAGGCACAGATTAGGAAATATATTTACAACATCACTATGGGACAATGGACTTGTATCCAGGATATACAAAAAACCATAAATCAACAATTTAAAAAACAAGCAACAAAAAGTCTTAAAATTCACAAAATACTTGAATAGATGCTTCACAAAAGAAGATACACAAATAGCCAACAAGTGTTTCTAAAAGGACTCAACGTCATTAGGTCCTCAGAGAATGTAAATTAAAGACCATAATCAGATAACACTTGCCACCCACTAGAATGGCTAAAGTAAAAGACTGACAACCCCAAATGTTGACAAAGATGTGAAACAACTGGAACTCTCATACGTCGCTGGTGTGAGTGTACAAATGTTAGTGCCACTTTTAGAGATACATGGTAGTTTCTTGCAAAAGTTAAGCAGATTATGCAACAGATATGTACAGGTTTGTACTTCTATTCTTCTAGATATTTACCTAGAAGAAATGAAAAAATGATTTCCCAAAATCTTGTACAAGAATGTTCTTAGCCATATTGATAATTGCCAAGAAGTGGAAACAACATAAATCCCCATCAACAAGAGAATGTTGAATTCAAAGCCCAAACCATGAGAATAACTACATACATGGAATCCATATACAGATGAAGCAAATCTATGGTGACAAAAATCAGGCAGTGGGAGAAAAGGAAGAAATTCACTAAAGTGGAGCCAAAGGGATTCTGGGATGGTGCAGATCTATTTGAATGGTGGTTACGCTGGTGTATACAGTTGTCAAAATTCATTGAACTGAACACTCTAGATGGGTGCATTTTCTTGTATGTTAATTGTATCTCAGGGAATACAAGAAGGTCTTTTACTTCAAATGTCTACTTCAGGACTTATTTCAGATTAATAAAATGTTCATTGTTTAAATTTCTTCCTTCCAGAAGAGCGCAGTGCTTTAAAAATTAAAAATTGAGGACATATATATGTATGCACACTCACAATGCAATTCTTAGAAATAGTTGCTACTCCACAAAACAAAGCATCGAGAGAGTGTCATCACAATTCATGTGTAACTGGCCGTCTGTCATCACAATTCATGTGTAACTGACCATGACAACAATGATGTCATGGGTCGCATCCAACCAGCACCACTCCACCCGTGATTTGGTGACCAAGCAGTCACAACTACATCATTGAGGTTGACAATGCCAGCTTGGAGGTCAGAATTCTGTCCTACTATAACGTCACACTCTTCTTTTAATAGTTCTGTGAACCATAAGTCTAGTGGTAAACAGGGAGACAGTTCTTCTGATTTCAACCTATTGAATGGCCCTACTTGGAACCTCCTCATTTTAGGTCTATCCTAATGGTCACAAGATTTAGCATCATTTCCAGTGGCACAGGCCACCCCAAAATTATAAATGGATACTTTACTCGGTTCCTCACACCTTCAGCCATCCCCTTCCTCTCTTTGGGAAACAGAAAACAACTAACAAGATGCCACACTAAGTGGTGTGGATATTGGAAAGTGCAGCCAGAATGTAAAACGCTTTTCTTGAACACGACTGTAAATGGGCAAATAGACATTTACTTATTTGGGGGTTATGCATGGTTGAGGATGCCACTCAGCAGATCCAGATTCTCATTTAATGCCCCTCAGGCATGCAATTGTTCGACAGGCTTAAAACACATGAATCTGCTTCCAGAGGTGGAGACATATAGCAAGGCCCTTCTGTCCAAATGTGTGGAAGAAAGAGCAAACAGCACAAGAAGCTAGCCATGGAGGATGAGCACATTGCCAGATGCTGCTCCATTGGTTTCAGAGTGGAAGCGAGGGAAATGCTCCTTTGACATTTGAAAACTTTCTATCTTTTCCCCAGTAACTGCCAAGCTACCCCAGACTCCCTCACCAAAGCCCCAGATGTCCATATCTTTCCTTATTTCTGGATATAAATATGACCCTCTTCTCTTATTATAAGGCAAGGAAAGACCTCCAGATTTAGTCACCGGTGCTACTAGGACCCCCAGATGGTTTGCTGCACCAGGGAGAATGCCAAGCAGTGGCAGGGTGGCAAGAAGTTCCTTCAGATGGAGACACATGCTCATAATTCATTCACACACTTTCCTCTGAGCAAGGCAACAATTTAAAATCATCCAATATGGGTTTTCCTGGAGGTATAAAAATAGGAGTGCATCCAGAATTGAGGATTGGTTGCCCCCTGTTTCCCAGTGCCACCCCAGCTGGAAGACAGCCAGGAACTGGGTTACACAGTTTCTCTGACAGAAATGGAGATTAGCAGGTGTTAAAGACAGATTAGCTACTAAATGAGTTTCTCACTGGCATAATCGGTATTCCAAAAGGAAGGGTTTTAGAGAGAAGTTGGGCAGCTGCTGGGAGCCTTCTCTGACAAGAAGAAATTTTCCTGCATTTACCAGTCCTGTACAAACTCAAGAAACCAAAGTGGAAATGTAGTCCATAATTGAAATCTGTAGCAGGCAGGCACTCAGATAGAATGTGCAACCGAGGTAAGATGGGGTCACAGCAGGTTTTGTTTTTATTTTCAGGACACTTCCTGGGGATTGGAGGGAGGAAGTTCCATTTCTGTACTTTCCTTTTTCTCTGGACCAAGGTTCTGACTCTAATTCCAATATTCCTGTGGTTGGTGTGGTACCTTTTTCCTGCACCCTAAGGTTTGGCCTCTGGGCTGGAGGGCAAAGGGAAGAGTTTGAACAGTCTCAGATGAAACAAAACCATCTTAGTTAGAGTGGGCTGCTATAACAAAAATACCATAGACTGGGTGGCTTCAACATCAAGCATTTATTTACTAACAGTTCTGAAGCCTGGGATATCAAAAATCAAAGCACCAGTAGATCTGGTGCCTGGTGGAACCCCTTTTCCTGGTTTGCAGGTGCCATCTTTCCTTGTTTCCTCACGTGGCTGAGAGAGAGATAGGTCATCTCTCTCATGTCTCATCTTAAAAGGGCACTAATCTCATCCATGCGGGCTCCACCCTTATGACCTAATTACCTCCCAAGAACCCTACATCCTAATACCATCACATTGCGGGTTAGCCTTCAACATACGATTTTTTTTGGAGGGGGTGGGTTGGAACAAACATTCAATCCATAGCAAACACCAAATACATAGTCAACTCGGTTTTTAGAGAGAAAGGAAGGAAAAACTATTTATTAAGCACCTACTATGCACCATGTATTTTACTAGGCCCTTTCATCATTTTATAACAACCCAAAGGACAGATTAACCCAGAAGAACTGGTCCACATTAGAAGATCTGGCATAAGGGAAACTAAAGACAGATTGAGTCCCCCATTTCTTTCCTTCCCATGTTTTTGTGTTTCCTTCCTAATGTTATTTTGAATTTGTTTGGGCTCAAATTATATTATACCCTTGTCATCTCCATTAGCTAAAATGTATTTATGGCTGATTATGCATGCAGAAAATAAATTAAATATCTGAATAACATTACCAGTAATTGGTGAAATTGCCTTATGTTTTCAAATCCTTACAACAAAAAAGGCATCAACAAATGACCAGGAAAACAAAAGGATAATCCATTATAATTGTCCATATTACCATAGAGATAGGACAGACACAATTATGGGCAATTACAGTGTCTAAAAATCAAGTATGATGAAAATTATATTGAATTTAACCAAAAAGAAAATCTTTAACTGTGGTTCTAAAACAACTGCTAGTCAGGATCAAAGGAAATAGCCCCTGCTCTGAAAAATCAGCCGCTGACTTGGAAGTTCACACCGAATCTCTTGAGTTTCTACAAAATAAAAAGCCACCGCTGAAGTACTCATTTAGATCTGCTTGAGTGATTCTCCATGATACGGTTTCTCTTCAGAAACCTCTGGTTTATTGGTGAAATATTTATGCTGATTAGAGAGAGAGTCTAGAATGTTTTAGTTTCTAAACACATAAGTACCACCTCCAGCATAACCTGACATATATATATACTGGATCAGGTTGGCATAATCTTTCCTTAGATTACACATTTGGGTTTTCTGAAGATGATAAAAATTTTAAATATTTAATAACCATAGTAACTATTATGGTATAGGAACTGATCAACTGGGAAGGAAGCCAACTGTTGCAATAGCACAGGGTCCTGGGACCCCTTTTGTGCAGGCAGGGGGGCCAAGTTACTGGGGTGCAGAGAAGCTGCTGTATACCAACAAATATGGAAGTCTTTTAACATTTTAACAATGGAGCAACTGTACTGGTATGTCCTGCTAAACATCAGCACTGCACAGACACACAGATAGAAGACCAAGGTCTGGCCTCTCACTTTGCTTCTATTTATCCAGGTGGCTTCTCTCAGCGTCTTGCCAAATGGACACCCCAGGAAATTACATCCCTGCAGGGCTCTGGCAGGTAACAGGGCAGCCCAAGCCAAAGGCCATTTTTATAAGGACACACCTTCCCTTTCAGCACTGACACCTTGAAAAACACAGTCCTACCCACAGGGCACAGCCACTGGGGCCCAACCACAGTTGGCACATTTTGACTTTTAAAGCCAAAGATGTATGGTATTTAAGACAGAGAGGAAGGCTCCAAATACACCCAAGGGAATCTAAAGAAGAAGGTAAATCAACAGAGAGATATGTGGCAGAGCCCGTATCTCAAGAGAACGTTTTCATTTACACTGTCAGACTGAACTTTATAAAGTGCAGATCCACGCATGCCATTCCTCAACATTCTTCTATCACCAACCACTTAGTATGGCACACAGGGACTTGCCCCATCTTGTTTCTTGCTGCCTGCACCCTATATCCAGGTGGTATTGAACCAACTGTGGTATCAGAGCACATCATGTTGTTTCATAACCCCAATTCCACTCCATTACAACCCATGTATTGAGTCTTGGAATTGTTTGCTAGAAAATGACGTAGTTGCCTGCATCTAAGTATCCTGAATAACCTAAGGCTTGGTACATATCAGATCACAATAATTTTTGTTGAACAGGTAATTCAATATAGTCAGACAGTTTAAAACCATAGAAAATGGTGGCCAGCCTGTCACAGCTCTTTGGGGAAGTAAAGTTCTGTCCAGTGTATTCTAGGATCACAGGATGAAAATGAGCAGAGCTTAAAAATAAAAAGGCTAACCATATCCAGGTGGAGTATTGAAGATGAGGAGGAATTGGAACTCTCATACATTGCTAATGGGAATGTAAAATGGTACAACTGCTTGGAAAACAATTGGACAGCTTCTTACAAAGTTAAACATAAACCTACTGTATGACCCAGTCATTCTAGTCCTTGGTATTTATCCAAGAGAAATGAAAGCATATGTTCATACAGACTTTTTACACAAACGTTCATAGAAGCTTTATTTGTAACAGCCAACAACTGGAAACAACCAGATGTCCTTAAACAAGTGAATGGATAAACAAGTTGTGGTACATCTGTTCATTAGAATATTACTCAGCCATAAAAAGTGATGAACTACTGATTAACACAAAAAAATGGATGAGTCTCAAAGAAATGATGTTCAGTGAAAGTAACCAGGCAAGAAAAGAGTACATACTGTATAATTCCATCTTTATAAAATTATAGAAAATACAAGTCATCTATAGTAACAAAAAGTAGATTAAGGCTTCCTTTGGGGATGCAGAGGGGAGGGGTAGAGAGGAGACACTATAAAGAGGCAAGAGAAAATTGGGGGCGGGTGATGGATATATTCCTTACTTTTAATGTGATGATAGTTTCACAGGTGTATAAATAGGTCAAGACTCATCAAATTCTACACTTTAAATATGTACTGTTTATTGTATGTCAATTATACCTCGACAAAGCTATAAAAAATGTAAAACTGAGCAAAGGCCTTATGGGAAAACAGTCATTGTGGTTTTAGAAAATTACAATTAGATATTAAAAAGTAAAATGGCAATACTCTGATTTTAGAAGCACAAGTTAGAGGTTGAGAAGAGTGACCCTTTAGAAGAAGGCAAAATATAAGAAAAAAGTCTAATAATCAAGACTGTCTGATGATAAAATAAAATGGTCTCAGAGGTAGTAAGTTCCCAGTCCCAGAAGTATTAATCTGATGACCATTTGAACAATCCTAAAAATAGATGCTTGCCTTGGTCAGGCAATTATCTTATACGACTCCTCAGATTCTTTTAAACTCTAAAGTCACACATTCACTGAGACAACACTGGCAGGATATACTTGCTGGTAGCAAACCCCCTGTTACTGATGCTCATGAAAACAACCATGAGGAATTTTCCAGGAGAATAAAAGAAGTGAAAATAATTCAAAGCACTAGGACTTCAAAGAAGTAAAGTTGAAAGGAAATCAGTTCTTCAGATATAGAAATCAAAAGTGAGTACAAAGAGAACAGTGAGTGATGGACTTTGGGGAGGGAGTGGTTGGGTGGCAGATAGTCTGGGTGTGAGAATATGTGGGAGGAGGGGGTCAGCAGTGGGGGGGTCTAGAAAACCTAAGGTGTTGGTATAAGAAACTGAGAACCGGTGGTCTCAGCAGGGATTGGAAGACTGGGGTCTAGGGATGTTTTATCACAGGTGCTGTTGGACTTAATCTGGAATAATCTTCTGAAGAACAAAATATACCACCATGTTCAAAAACTTCCAATAGCTTCCTTTTGTGCTTAGAATACCATTAAAATTCTTTAGCAGGGTTACATAGGTACTGCTAAGTGAAAACAGCAAAATGCAGGGAAATGTACAACAAAAACGGAATAACATTAAAAACAAAAACAATATAAACTTCTTGTATGTACGTGTATTCTATATAAGCCTTTTACACAAGGGCATCACTCTCAATGATGGCACTAAATTAAAACTTCTCCTAAAGCCTGTCCCCGGTCCCCGACAAGCCCCACTCTGGCATATGGTGCTGCTACGAGGGGAGACAGGGATAATTGCTGGAAGCAGAGGGGGTCCAGTGAGGAGCAGTTGTGATCCCCACCAGCCACCTGGATGAAGCAATTAAATGATCCAGTGAATGAATAGTAACAAGATGCTGAAGGGATGAAAATTGACTTGGGTAAAGGGAAAATGAGGTCAATTTCCTCACTCCTGAAAACCAAGGTGAATGTTCAGGGCAGACCCTTCTCCTTACCCCACATTTCCTCCTTGGCTCATAGCAGAGAGGACAACTCTCTGCTCTTGTGGGAGGGAAACTGTCAAACTCTCTCCACTCCTCAGTTCTCCCCAAGAAAGGAGGAAAGGACTAACACAACTGATCAGAGCGCAACACCCACTGGATCATGATTTACGGAAGGGCAGGGCCTCAGAGGTAGGACCCACCGTTCACCACTTCCTCTTTGAACACACCCCAGACATGCTTCTCCTTCTGTCTTCTGTGTCCCATAGACCTATGGGCCTCACCCCTGCAGCTGAATGGGTAACTCAACTATCTTCAGTTCCAAGGAGGAAGAGTAGGAGGCTCTGCTCAGCCTAGGGCATGTTCTTATTCGAGGTTTAACTGGACACTCTGCTTTGGATGTGTTTAGGGGAATATGAATAAAATGGAATCATGTGCTTTGTCAGGGAGCCCATCAGTCAGAATCCTGGAAGGGAAGAGAAGGGATTGGTAGGATTTGGCCACCATCAGAGTCTTACATAGTGAGGAAAACCAATGGGTTACACAAAGCAAGTAGCAAAGTAGTCTATGTACACACGTGAGCCTTAGGCACCCCTCTATTCCCTGCCAATACCACCAGCAGCACTGTGAGGCACTTACTTTTATCCCCATTTCATATATGATTAGTGCATACCCAGACATCTATGGACTGAATGTTTGTCTCCTCAAAAATCTTACGTTAAAACCTAATCCCCAATGTGATGGTATTAGGAGGCGGGGCCTTTGGAGGTGAATAGGTCATGGTGGTGGAGCCTTCACGAATGTGGTTAGTGCCTTTATAAAAGAGACCCCACAGAGCTCCCTAGCCCCTTCCACCATGTGAAGACACAGTGAGAAGATGGAAGTTTATGAATCAGGAAGGGGGATATCACCAAACACCAAATCTGCCAGCACCGTGAGCTTGGACTTCCCAGACTCCAGAACTGTGAGAAATAAATTTCTGTTGTTAATAAGCCACTCAGTCTATGACACTTTGTTATAGCAGCCCAGACAGACAGAAACATAGAGAGTCAAAAT
This sequence comes from Tursiops truncatus, assembly GCF_011762595.2. Taxonomy (NCBI): domain Eukaryota; kingdom Metazoa; phylum Chordata; class Mammalia; order Artiodactyla; family Delphinidae; genus Tursiops; species Tursiops truncatus. The sequence continues at coordinate 24,661,091 of NC_047048.1, forward strand.
AACAGGGAACTGTATTCAATATCTTGTGATAAACCATAATGGAAAAGAATATTAAAAAAAGAATGTATATATGTGTATAACTGAGTCACTTTGCTATCACACAACATTGTAAATCAACTATACTTCAATAAAAAAAATTTTTTTCAAATAACTATTAGTGGCGCCTGGCTGGCTCCAGAGGGCTCTTAATCACTGAATTATTCCACCTCTATAAATGTATGAAGAAATACTGTAATTATTATCTTATTAATATAATCTGAAAGAGAAAATCACCAAACCAAGAATGCCCAGCAGCTCCTCTAAGCCAAAGATAGGCAGGAAATCATAGAGAAGGCAGTGTGTGGGAGTGGGCAGAGTTCAGCGCTTAATCCCAGAAGACCTGGGTTCAAGTCCCAATTCTACCATGAAACTGCATCCCCTTCATCTTGGGGAAACTCTGTGTCCTGGCAAGGCTCAGACAGATCATACACATGAGAGCATTTTGTACATACAACACTATGTTGGAACAAGCATTTACTTTATATGGTGGTAGTTTCAGTTGTCACAAGTCACCAACTTTGAGTTGACCCGGTGATTCTCCACCCAGGGTGATTCTGTCTCCCAGCAGACACTGGCCAATGTCTGGAGACATTTTTGGTTGTCACACCTTGGGGGAGGGGATTCTACTGACATCTAATGGGTAAAGGCCAGGGATGCTAATGATAAATATCCTACAACACACAAGACAGCCCCCTAAACAAAGCCCAAAATGTCAATAGTGCCAAGGCTGAGAAACACTGGTTTGGAATGAATTCATGTGTCATAGAAATTCAGGAACAGAGTTGATGCTCAATATACATTTGTTGAATATATGTATAGAGAAACAAAGGATAATCAAGCCCTACAATGTGGTTAATCTGAGCAAGCAATGTCAGGATAAGTAAACAGGATATAAATAAGCCAGGAAGACTGAGGGATAAGCTACCTCCTTGGGACTCAAAGTGTGGTTCATGGACCAACCTCACCCTCACCTGGGCACCTGTTAGAAAGACAGAATCCCAGCCTCTACCTAAATCTACTGAATCAAACTCCGCATTTTAACAAGATCCCCAGGTGATCCAAAGGCATGTTAAAATTTGAAAAATGCTCTCCTAGAGTCTACACTTAATGACAGGTTAATTTCCAATAGCAGTCCTAGGTTCCAACTGACATGTGCAGAAACTAAGGTGTCTTTAAGATGAGCCCAGCTGAAGCATCCCACTTGACTATAACCCAGCTCTATCCACAGGTGGCCTTTCTACCTGGATACTCTCCATTTGGATAACAGACAGCGCGTCCCCCAGGCGCATTAACAGAGCCTTCTCTCTCTTTGTTCACAAAGTACAGTGCTGAATATAATGAAATGTGGCACATCATCAATACCCCCTATGCAGAAACTGCACAGAATGCCACAGCTGAAAGATTCTTTGAAGAGGAAAAGAAAATTCTATTGCAACTTTTATTTGGAGTTTGTTTCATTGCTCCTTGCCCTCCAGGTGAAGGGGCAGCCACGAAAAAAGCATTCTGTGTGACACTGTGAGCTTGGGTAGTGTTCTGAATGCTGCTCTGTCTGTGACCTGTTACACCGAGAAGGGAAAAGAAGGCTCTGCATCAGCTCCAAAGCCAAGCATTTCCTGCAATCAGAATTATCATATCCCTTCTTCAAAGAACAACAGGTTGTAAGAACTCAGTATTTATCCAGCACTGACTAAGTATCATGGCACTATTCTAAGTATTTTACCTATATTAACTCATTTAATACTTACATATCCTTTTAGGGAGGAACTATCAATATCCCTATTTCATAGATGAGGAAAATTAAGCCCTGAGAAGTTAAGTAACTTTCCCAAGTTAAGATATCTAGGAAGTGGTGAAGCCAAGATTTGAACCTACAATGTATGGCTTCTAAGCCACTGCTCTTAACCCCTCCACCATATTGTTTACACTTGACTGTATATTAAGGACTCTGAGAGGATTTTATAAGAATCAATAAGATGACATTTCTGCCCTGATGGAATATCCAGTCTGGTGAAGGGAGATAGCTAAACAGGTAAAACACACCATATTAGGCCCTTAGAGCAAAAATGTTCTGTTTTTCCTGTTTAGCACCATCACATCCCTCCTTATTTTCTGTCCTTATTCTAATTTGACTCAATGTTTTGGAATCACAAAACAGGTTGCAACGTATCAGTCACCTTCTAGATGGTGATTAAATAATGGTTGAATGAATGAATGAATAAAGTAATTCACAAGTGAATGTGGTCCTATAGTGAGATTTTGAGAAAGTAAGGCACTGAATGTTACTATGCTCTTAGAGCCAATATCTGTGGGTTTATTTTTCCTTTCCAGCACTATCCCCTAAGCCCCATCCTTACTCGTGGAATCGCCCCTCCCCCCCACTCCATCCATATGGTTTCCACTGGAGCTGCCACGACCTTGCATTTCAGGACCCCTGGCCTTAGTTGACAGGCCAGTGGTGAGCTCCTATAATGAGCTGAGCCAACGGGTTCCCTTCCTTGGAAACTTTGAAATCAGGAGAAAGGAAATCAGAATGCCCTCTCTAGGTAGTTAAAACTGTGTGAGGAAAAAAAAAGAGGGATCTGTTGGCATCTACATTTTCAACACCAAGGAGAAGGCTTGTCTGCAATTAGAGAGCTGCATAAAGCTTTATGCTAATATGCAGCCCAGAGCCAAAGATGAGAGATGGACAGAAATTACTTCTGACATCGTTCAAGTCTCTGTTCCCAGACACTTAACCTTTCTGAGCTTTCATTTTCTCTTTTGTAAAATAAGGAGAGGGAAATTACATTCTAACAGGCTACAGTCCCACCACTGTTCAAAGAAAAAGGGGTTCCAACCAGACCATGTCCGAGCAGTGCTGACCCTCCTTCATATAATCATACTCACCGCCCTGACCACCAGAAAGCAATGCCAGTTGAGAGAATCCAATTCCTTTAGTTCCTGAGTTCTACCAAACACCTTCTGATTATTGACCACAGGTAATACACAGAAAGCATTGCCCTGATGGGCAGCATGAACAGGTAGGTGTCTGTTTCAGGTGAGTCTCATGTTTCTCATGAATAAAATGGTGTTTTAAATGTGCCCAACTGGTCTCCTGTGTCTTTGGATGCCATAAACCATGTCTCAGGGTCTGCTCACCTGGATGAGCTCAGCATTCAAACTCTGCTCCTGTAGGGCTGAAAGACCATGCCCCCTTGGCTCTCACCAAACATCTGGCCTAAACAAGGTGGTTTTCCACCCCCATGACTAGGTTATAATGCTCTTCAACGAAACAGCACAGTAGGATCACTGAGTTCCAACCACAGTACTGTGGATAGAAACAGCCCCTAAAATTCCCTAGACCCATGGTTTTCACATTTTTCTCTGAGGATCCTCAAAGGTCACCTGGGGAGAAGGGGGGAAGTTAAATGGGATGATCCTTGTACTGTTGCAGCTCTACTCTTATGTGCTATAAATATGTGGGTTTTGCATATATTAGGGTTCTCTAGAGAAACAGAACCAATAGGAGATGATAGATAGATTAGATAGACAGATAGATAATAAGGAGATTTATTATAAGAATTGACTCAAGTGGTTGTGGAGATCAAGAAGTCCTACAATGTGCCATCTGGAAGCTGGAAAACCAGGAAATCCAGTGGTGTATTTCAGTCCAAATCCAAAGGTTTGCGAATCAGAGGAGCTGATGGTATAAATGCCTGTCTAAGCCTGAACGTCTGAGAACCGGAAGGGCCAGTGTCTGAGGGCAGGGGAAGATAGCTGCCTTAGCTGAAACAGAGAGAGCAAATTTGCCCTTCCTCTGCCTTTTCGTTCTCTTTGGGCCCACAGTGGATTGAATGATGTCCACCATGCTGGTGAGGATGATCTTCTTTATTCTGCCCACTGATTCAGATGCTAATCTCTTCCAGAGAAATCCTCACAGACACACCCAGAAATAATGTTTTACCAGCTCTCTGGGCATCCCTTAGCCCAGTCAAGTTGACAACATAAAACTAACCATCAACATAACATGCGATACATTCTGACACTTTCTACTTTATTTAAAATTAAAAAGGCAACCATGCCTCACTAAATTAATGTCATGATCTCCTAATGGGTCCTGAACTGAAGTTTGAAAACATTACTCTGACACGTCCACAAAGCACCTTCTAATTTGGATTTGCCTGAGTTCACTACTACATTGAAGTTCTCAAACGGGTTCCTACCAGTTGGCAAGGGACAAGTTTAATTTGATCTCCATGTGGTTGGCTAGCATAAAACGAAAACTAGGGCTTCCCTGGTGACGCAGTGGTTGAGAGTCCGCCTGCCGATGCAGGGGACACAGGTTCGCGTCCTGGTCCGGGAAGATCCCACATGCCAAGGAGCGGCTGGGCCCGTGAGCCATAGCCGCTGAGCCTGCGCGTCCGGAGCCTGTGCTCCACAACAGGAGAGGCCACAACAGTGAGAGGCCCGCGTACCGCAAAAAAAAAAAAAAAAAAAAAACGGAAACTAATTTCCAGAGACATGTACACGCTACGATCCTAGGCTTTCATGGGGTGGAGGGTGGAGGGGGACTGGGAATAAACACAAGGTTGTGCAACATGGTGTCTATATGCCCTCATAGCTATAATTGGCTGGAGCTGAGTGGCAGCCACTAAGTTAAATGGAACATTCCCCTTCCTGTTGACCAAGTTTCTTTTTGTTTATGACAACTCCACTAATATGGAAAAAGATGTCTGAGTTTGCTCCCTCCACAACAGGCCTTTCCCAAAATATAAGTCTGAACAGGAAGCCATTCCAAGAGCTCACCCCAAGGTCACCAAACCCTTCCACATGTCAAACCTCCTGCTGTAAATACCTTCTCACCATGGATTCTGAAAGACAGTCGGCTCTCCTTTTGATAAATACCCTTTGCTAAGATGCGGGTCAGTGTAATTTTCCAAAAGGTTAGGCGGAGTGACTGCTCAGAGAGGGCTCGCTTATGATTTCAAATGCCACCCATCCCATTCTCTAACATTTACTGAGTTATTTACAGCTTGGCTCCTGCCACATCTGCCAGAGTGTCTGACTTGTCCCCCCTCTTCCCCCTCCCACCATTGTCTCTCCAGCCCTGAAATGGAAGCTGGTGGCTACAGGGCAGTACCTCCAGGATCCAGGGTGGCCTCTAACCTAAGATAGAGAGGCCCACTATAATGGGTAATTTTTTCACCAAGTTGTGCTTAGAAGTCATAAGTAAAATTCTCCTACTTTGAGGCATGTGGGGCTGTCGACTGTATCCGTGTGGTTGCAAATGTTTACTTCATTTTCAGTTTGCTCAGCCAGATTAAAAACTCAGAACTAATGTTCTAAACTAACAAGGCTCAAAAAACAATTTATTCTTTAGATATGCGGGGTATTTGTCTGGGTCAGTAATTTCAGTTAAAGAAACTTTGAGGGGACAAATATTCATCCCATAAGCCTGCTTAAGTTATAATAAAAATGAAAATAAGGGTAACATTAAGATCTATCATTTCTTCATTATCTATATGCCAAGCAGATCCAAGGTGTTTAGCTCTTTGCTAAGTACATAGACAGATAGATAGATAGAGTTGTCTAACTCATAACATCTCTGCAAGTTAGATATCAAAGAGCTATTTCTTTTTTACAAATAAGGAAGCCAAGGCTCAGAGAGCCTCAGTGATTTCCCCATGACCACTCAGTCCTTCTCGGAGCCAGGAATGGATTTCAGGACTGTCTGAACTTTCTACCCCACCCAGTGCTTCTCATCATAATTATACCAAGAAGCATCTCCTTGCAGCCAGCCTCTGTGCCCATATATACATCAAAGCCCCATGATTACTCAGTAAGAGAACTGTGAAAATTCTCTCTCATCATGGACTTTCTTCTGGTCTGGAGTGAGAATTTCCGGAGCTAGAGTGGACAAAGCCTCGTTTCTCCCACAGGGGATCTTGGTCTCACAGCCTAGAGTGGTTGAACACTTTGACACTGGGGTCAGACTAACGGAGACTGAAATCTTGCCTCCCTCATGTACTAGCTATTGGACCTTGGGCAAGTCATTTAATCTCTCTGAGCCTCAGTTTCCTCATCTTAAAAGAAAGGGGACACTAATAAAATACACACCTCATAGGGTTATGGTGGAAGAAAAATGTGGTTTGTATATAAAGCACATAACCCTGTGGCTCGAGCTGTGATAAATAAACATTAGATACTGTCATAATTAGCCATCTAAAGGCTGCTTCCTGAGCAGCTATTAGAACGATGAACAAGAATCTATCAGAACAGAACATCACACTTTACTATTGGGACAAAATGACCAACCTTCATTCCATCCCATATACTCTCTTACCCATCCACCACCCACAATACCTCTACCACCTCTTCCTCCTTTGCAAAGAGAAGAAATCAGCCAGGTTTTGAAAAGCAGGCAACTGAAAGGCAGCCCAAGGCAGCCCCAGGCTGTGTGTGCCCCAGGCTTGTTCTCAGACATGCCACCTTCTCCACTGGGCATCAACTCTGGGCCCCTCTGTTTCTCAGTCTATATGACTAAGCACCTCCAACCTGTACTAGACTTACTCTTGGGTCTTAAGGATAGGTTGACTGATCTTCTATCTCTTCTTCCTTCCCACTTCCTCTTTCTGCTCCTACCTCTACCCCTTCCCTTTATGCCCCTCCCTCACTTTTTTCCTCCAGGATAATTAGGCTGCATTTTGACCTATGAGCTCTCAGATCTGTCCACTGTAACCTGCTTTTCCATCCTGGTTCAGTACCCACTGAAGGCTGGAAGAAAGCGCTTGAACTCTCCCATCCCATTAAACATCTTCTTGTCATAACGCTCCTTGTGCTTAAGGTCTGTGTTAGTTTCCTAGGGCTGCCATAACAAATGACCACAAGCTTGGAGGTTAAAATAACAGAAATGCATTCTCACACAGTTCTGGAGGCCAGAAGTCCAAAATCAAGATGTCCCCAGGCCACACTCCTTCTAAAGTTTCTAAGGAAAAATGCTTCCTTGCCTCTTCCAGCTTCTGGTGAGTCCAAGCATTCTTTGGCTTGTGGCAGCATAACTGCCTCAATCTTTGCCTCCATCTTCTCTTCTTTCTGTGTCCTTTTCTCTTCTATCTCTTAAAAGGACACAAGTCATTGGATTTAGAGACTGTCTTAATTCAGGATGATCCCATCTCAAGATCCTTAACATGATTACACTGCAAAGACTCTTTTTCCAAATAAAGTCATATTCACAGGTTCCAGGTGGACATATTTGGGGGAGGACCACCAGTTTAAGCCATTCCCTGATTCTAATGAGCCCAATGAAAGCTGTGACATACTTTCCTTTCATCATCCAGCTCACCTCACTCCTTTACCAAAACACCACCAAGACCTGGAGAAAACCTTCCATTTTATTACACAAGCCAGATCTTTCCACTCCCTTCCCCTAAGGGCACACTGCACAGAACTCTAACCCTGGTGGAGGAGGTTGTGTGGGTGTTGTAAGGAAATGAGACAGAACTCCAGGAAGATAAAGGGGGTCCTGGTCTCCTCCCTGGGTTGGTCAGCTCCCTGCAGGACAAGGATCACTGTACGGATGACACTGGTCAGCCCACTGTCCACTCTCTCCAATGAGACAGAGTCTGAGGAATGGGCAGACATTAGCACTTCCCAAAACCTATTTCCACCATGGTTTCAAAATTTCTGTTTTCAAACAAAGCTAGGAAGTGGCAAGTTCAATAAATTCAGACAGGTTTCTCCATTACAGAACTTGCCAGAGCTCTCAGTACAGTAAACTATGAATAGAGGTAGAAATAATTTGTGGTATTTCCCAAACTTATGGCCCAGAGAACCCGTTTACTTGTGAGGCATCTCATAGCCCTGGTGTTCTTCCAAATATGCAGTGGGAGATACTGGTATAAATCATTCTATTCAATTAAGTTGTTATCAAGTCATTAGGGAAATGCAAATTCAAACCACAGTAAGATACCACTTCATACCCACTTGGATGACTATGACCAAAAGAAAGACAATAACAAGTGTTGGTGAGAACCTGGAGCAGTGGGAACCCTCATACTTTTCTGATGGGAATGTAAAATGGCGCAGCTACTCTGGGAAAAGGTTTAGCAGTTTGTTTAAAAGGTCAAATTTACCATAAACCCAATAATTTCACCTTTAGAAAACATACAGCCACATGTGAATGTTCATAGCAGCATTATTCATAATAGCCAAAACCTGGAAACAACCCAAAAAGTCATCAACAAATGAATGGATAAATAAAATGTTGTATAGCTATACAATGAATTATTGTCCAGCAATTTTAAAAAACGAAATACTGATACATGCTACAACACGGATGAACACATTTTGCTCAGTGAAAGAAACCAGACACAAAAGACCACACACTGTATAACTCCACTTATAAGAAATGACATATATAAATATATAGGGACAGAGAGTAGATTTAGTGGTTGCCAGGATTTGGGGTGAGGATTAGGGGTTAACTGTAAATGGGTATGAGAGTTTTTCCTGAAGTGATGAAGATGTTCTAAAATTGAATTGTAGTGATGGTTGCACACAACTCAGTAAATTTGCTAAAAAATCATTAAATTGTGCACTTAATATATTAAGTGCACCATATATACTGTGCACCATATATATTTATGGTATGTAAATTATGCCTCAATAAAGTTGTTTTTAAAAGTGCTGTCACTGATTAATGAAATAAAATTTTATTAAGCTAAAAAAAATGCCTGTCAAGCTATATGCACAGCCCTATGCTTGCTCAAACGAAGGTGCTGAGCAAAAGTTTTTACAGTAAAGAAGGGTAAAGTTTCAGGTGTAAAGTTTGTCATCGCACTTGGGAAAGTTGAGCAATTTGCGTATGGTACCTACCTTTTGGGTTGTGTTTGGAAGGATGCACTGAAGTCTTTTTTATCGAAGGATGTGCCCCATATATAAGTACTTGCAAACTGGAAACACTTGTGATGAATCCCTACCTGCAAACTGTACACTCAACAAAATAAGACCCAGCCCACAGAATTTATTAAAATGGTAGAACTGATTAGAATTCCAGGACCAGTGTGATAGAAGTTCTAAGAGAGAGGGACTGGGCTCTTTGATCTGCCTGGTTCCACCCCGACTTCTTTCTAATTAGCAAAGCTTTTGAGGCTGACTGATAAGCATTCTGGGCACTGCACACGTCTGGCCACTGACTAATTAATTAATTTTTGACTTTGAGCAGTGACACTTAATTTGAAAACTTTCTACCATCCACAGATGAATGTGGAAAAGTAGGGCAAAAGATTTAAAAATATGCTAAAGGTGCCATTTCAAATCCAGTTGATTTACAAAAGGGCAGAATGGGTCAGTGAGTTAAATAAAGAGATGGATTCTGGGAGGAAGGGCTGGGGGAGGGTGTGCTAGGCCAGCTCTGCATCCACTTTGCTGTGGAGGCTTAGCAATTTATCCTCTCTGTTTATTTGAAAATTAGGGGTCTCCTCTGCATCCTCATTTATTAAGTGACTGTGTGTACTGTCCATAGAGAGATAAGGGACAGAGAACAAAAATGACTTACCAAAAGGGGAACAGGAGAGTGGACAAAGCTTAAGAATCAAAACAGAGGCTTTGAGATGAACACTGCCCAGGTCAAGGGTCTGCAAACTATAGCCCAAGGGCCAAATCCAGCCCATCACTTGTTTTGTAAATAAAGTTTGACTGGGACACAGCCACACCCATTTGTGTATGCACTGTCTTTGGTTGTCTTCCTGTTACCACGGCAGAGCTGAGTGGGTTCAACAGAGACTGTGTGACCAGCAAAGAAGAAAATATCAATATTTACTCTTTGATTCTTTACAGAAAAAGCTGTCCAATCCCTGGTCTAGGTGGAGTCAGCATTATGCCTTTTCAGTGTGACTGAAGAAATACTGGGAACTCTTCCTTTTTTTCTTAAAAGACCTCTTTTTTCTTACAAGAAGGGAGCTAATATTTTTTTGAGCACCTCTGTGTGCCTGACACTAGGCTCCCTTCTTAAAGATTAGACTCACCCCAAACCTTTGAGGTGGGGATTAACATGGTCATGTTTCAGGGGAGGAAATTTGAGGCTCAGAAAGTTAATCATTTGCCTATAAGTTACAGAACTGGTGTTTGAAACCAGACCAACTTGTCTCCAACATCATAGCATGACGTCTCTCTAGTATATTAACATTAAAGCGAACATTTTGGCAAGAGGCTCCCTCAGTCATTCCCTTTGTAAAGTGTCAAAGAGCTTTGGGAACACATTTTAGAGGAATGCATTTGATCAGATTTATTCAATCATCTCTGTGCCAACTTTATTTTCCAACCTTGAAGAGAAGCCCCTCTGTTAATGCCCCCCATCCAAGCAGAACCGAGACTAGGTCATAAAATTTTAATAAATCTTTACTAAATTGTTGGGGACTTCAAAATTTTTCACAGAGAGGAACTCACTGCTGCCACTAGAATCACTGCCTCTCCAGTGAGAACCCTACAGATGTAGGTCCCTACTCTTCCCAGCCCCAGACGCAAAAGAGCCCCCTTCCCAACCCGAGGCTACCTCAATTTCCATGCCAGGATGTTGACTGTCGAACAGACCCTTCCTTCAGGAGAAATCCCCACTCCAACCACACAGCGGGCTCCACCCTGAAAGGCCCCAACAAGGCATTAAAAATCTTTACAGTGCACTTCTAAAAGTCTGGGGTGTTCACTATGCTGGAAGGGGTATATATACCAAGGTCAGTCTAGCTTATGTTCAAAGTCCTTTCTCCAGCTTGAGGGAAAGAGATCAGGCCTGACCAAATTGCCCTCCAGGAAGGATTCTGCAGCCCTGATCACCTGTAAACAAATGTCTAGGAAAAGAAACACATATTTCCCAGGAGCAAATAAAAAGTTTTTAGGGGGCTTCCCTGGTGGCACCAGTGGTGATGAATCCGCCTGCCAATGCAGGGGTCACGGGTTCGAGCCCTGGCCCGGGAAGATCCCACGCGCCGCGGAGCAACTAAGCCCGTGCTCCACAACTACTGAGCCTGTGCTCAAGAGCCCGCGAGCCACAACTACTGAGCCCACGTGCCACAACTACTGAAGCCCGTGCGCCTAGAGCCCGTGCTCTGCAACAGGAGAAGCCACTGCAATGAGAAGCCTGCGCACTGCAACAAAGAGTAGCACCCGCTCTCCGCAACTAGAGAAAGCCCACACACAGCAACCAAGACCCAACACAGCCAAAAGTAAATAAAAACAAACAAATAAATTTATTTTAAAAAAAGTTTTTAGTATCATTCAACCTAAATCCATTTTTAGAGAGGAGCAAGTCTCCTCTAACCCTACAAAGGCAGAGCCCTGATGAACATAATCTTAATTTCCATCACTAAATAGAAGTCTGAGCATTTTGGGCCGTAGCCTCAGCATTTAATAATGACCAAGGTCACTAAGCGCTCATATGGCATCTTTGTGCAAATTAGAAAATGGCAGCCTCCTCCCTGCAGATAAAGTGGCGTACCACTTGACAGGTGCACCGTGTCTAAGTGGGTTAGAGCCGAGCTGTGCCCTCTTCTGGGTGGACATACCTCACCTTAGCGCTCAAGGCTGGATAAGGAGATCATGGGCTGGACTTCAATGTTACCATTGTGCAGTAAGCAACCTGCACAGACATCCATGACTCTACTTGGGTTTTCTTGAGGAATACTTGGCCATTTTCCTTTATATCTGTTTCACTACTGAGCCCATTCATAAAAAATCATTTATGAATGATTTTTTCATAAACAGAGGTCATCTGCAAAAAGTTAAATTGATAGCCACCCCTAGAAAAAAAAAAGGTGGGATTTTCAATAAAATAATTCAGAAGATCTGAGTTGAGTTCAAAACTCAGCCAATTGCCAGCTATGTGATCTTAAACAAGTCCCTTGGCCTCCCTGAGGTTTTCCTCTTTAAAATGGAGGCATTAATAACAGCACTACCGGGCTTCCCTGGTGGTGCAGTGGTTGAGAGTCCGCCTGCCGATGCAGGGGACACGGGTTCGTGTCCCGGTCCGGGAAGACCCCACATGACGCAGAGCGGCTGGGCCCGTGAGCCATGGCTGCTGAGCCTCTGTGTCCGGAGCCTGTGCTCCGCAACAGGAGAGGCCACAACAGTGAGAGGCCCGCGTACCGCAAAAAAATAAAAAATAAAAAAATAACAGCACTACCAAGATCTCAAAGACATTAGAAAATGTAGAATGACTCAGTAAACATAAAATGATCTATGGATATTAAGTAGCAACTGCATAAAAAGACAGAAACAACAAATGAAATCATTCCTGCTTCCATCCAAAGCCATTTTTCCTGTTCCTGCTGTTTCTGGCTATAGTATTCTTCCAGCAAGATCTGAAAGGGCCATTAGCTGACCCTGGTTTTCCAGAAAGGTCATCCAAGCAATAAAGTGTTTCCAATGTGGAAGGTAATTAGCTCTCAAAGCCTTTCCATCCCACCTGATCAATTAGACTAAGCACTAAACACTCCCATCCCTAAAATGCATAAAATTGAATTGTATGTATGCCTTACTATTATGGAATGGTAATGTGCTGCTTTCAGAAATGGTCACACAAGCTGGGGGGTAATCAAAGTTTTTAAAATCACTACCCTGAAAATGAGATGTTTGACTAGGATTTTTAATTTCTTGAGAAAATAACAGAAAATAAAAGTCTGATACAGGCTTTTGCATGGCCCATCAGGGTTAAAGTCTTCCGCAGAATCCAGCCCCAATGGCAACTGGGCTGCTTTAACCATGCCTTTCCACCGCTGTAATCTGCAGTCCAGCCTCAGTGACTGGGCCAGATATAAGTCCCAAATGCAAGCCCGTTTTTCTTTGTCAGAGGCTGCCTGTGCTGGGAGATGTTAGGCATCTCAGCAACCCACCCAAGCAAAGACGTGCACCCCTTTGCTCTTCTGGAAGACAAGTGATTAAAAAGATGTATTTTTGAAAGCAGCCTTCTCTGCATGTAATGTCAACGTCAACAAATAAAGGGGGAGGGATGAAAAGGCGATTGTAGGGCCGTCCAAGGAGAGGGGGAGATGCCTCCCAGAACACAGTTTAAGGAATGATCGATGCCTGTGTCAGAGGCAGCGATAAGACACGCTGAGCTTATCAAAACCTGAAGCTCTGATGACAGAGTTCACATGTGGCAGGAAGATAAGAGAGGCTGCGTTCATCTCTCCCTCTTTTCTCTCCCCAAAGACCCTGTTTTAATTTCCCACTCGGCATGTTACGGTTTCCGTCCCAATGGAGACCATTGAGCCTAGTTCAATTCCTTTTCTAATCTCACTGTGAATGTTTTCAGGAGACTGTGATTAGCAGACTTCGACCTCAATGCTATTTGGGGAAGTATTGTGCAAGTGGTGTTGGAGATCCGAAATGTGGCTGAAGGTTCTGGAAACACTCTGAGCACCAGAGAAAGGAGGGGAAAGGGCTTTGAGCTGGATGCTGAGAACCCGTATATTTCTGGGCTCTCCCACAAACATGCTTTGTGACCTTGCACAGGTCATGTCATCTCCCCAGAAAGGAATTTCTTCTTCTATTAAAATGGGAGGAGGTGGACTGTGTTCTCAAGAATCTTTTCATCTAGAACAATCCCATCTTCACCCCTGCTCTCTGGGAACAAGACTCGGAGGCCACAAAGCAGCAAACTTGAGGCCACAGTCTTCACTCCTCTGCTCTATCACTAACGGTACTGTGTTAGCTCATAACAAAATGCTATAGCCTGGGTGGCTTTAACAAAAGAGATTTAATTCTCACAGTTCTGGAGGTTGGGAAGTCCAAGATCAAAGTGCCAGCAGATTCAATCCTTGGTGAGGGTCCAATCCCTGGCTTGCAGACATCCCCACCTTTCTCTCTGTGTCCTCACATGGTGGAGAGAGAGAGGAAGCTCTGGTGACTCTTCTTTTCCTTCTAAGGGCACTAATCTTATCATGGGGGCTCCACCCTCATGACCTCATGTAAGCCTCATTACCTCCCAAAGGCTCCACCTCCTAATACCATCCCATTTTGGGTGAGGGCTTCAACATATGAATTCGGGGAGGACACAACATTCAGTCCATAACTGGTATGAAAGTTCTTGCAAGAGGACCAGAAGCTATATGAAAGCAGAAGGTCATTTGTGTATCTCTACCTCTCCTCCCTCCAGTTCAGCAGGTACTTTCACAGCTACCTACCCACCCCCAGCAAGGCTGTGCTGGCCTACTTTGGTCATCTCCAAGCCATGAAGATGTCCTTGGACCCTTATCCTAACTTCAGTCTGTTTTATTTTTCCTTGACCCACAACCAAAACCCATTTCTGTCCTTTCTCCAAAACTGAGATGAAACTAAACCATTCCAAGGGAATGGATTTCTCTCAGTTTCCCTACTGAAGGCTCCCTGGCATTCTGCCCTGATTAACTGGAAGTGGCTGCCTGGCATTGAGAAGGATCCAGAGGCTGTGTTTGGGCTGAGATGAAGAGAACTGTGATTGATTAATGATGTCTGCCCTGGATGCCATGTGGGAGAGCGATGATAGACACATCACAGGCTTGTCATCCCTGATGCCCAGAGGCTAAAGCAGTAGTTTCCAACAGGATAATCTAGAGTGCTGATTTAAGTACAGGTTCCCAGACTCACCACCAGAAATTGTGATGTAGTGAGTCTATGGGGAAGCCTGTGAACCTAGCTGATGTTGGTGTACACCGAAGTGTGCATGGCAAAGACTGGGAACTAGGTGAAGAGATAGAAACATGAATTAGCTTCACTACAGTAATCATGTCACTTATGTGTATGTGTACATATACAAAACATCATGCTGTACACCTTAAATATATACAATTGTATTAAATAATTAAATAGAGTTCATTCAGGCATGAACTTTGTGAAGGAACATAACAATGTCAATGTTAGAAGCATAGCGGAAATAATTTTTCTTTAAACTCCCTTCCCTCAAAACGCGCAGCTCCAACCCTTTCTCCCATCCTATTCCACGTTCTGCTCATAACACGCATGATTCTGCATATCTGTAGAGCAGCTTTAACTTTTCAAAGCATTTATGCATTTAGACATCCTTTTGGAATTTACAAGAGATCTACCAGGGAGGAGAGAGAGGCGATAGCACTCTTCTCTTTTGGTAAACGAGATCAGCACCTTGAAGACATAAGCCCAGAGAAGCGAGTCAAATCGCACCAGGGTACAGTCGGACTGTCCTCCAGCCTGCCACCAGCATTGCTTCGTCTCCAGGACGGCATCACCTGTTGTGGATTATACAGCCCCAGGAGCAGGGGCCGCCAGCGCTGATGACTGTGTGCAGCTCAGGGCACTGCAGCCCACCAGAATAGGGGCTTGCTATGAGAACACCTTGTGATAACAGTGCAGGGGAGCAAAATTTGCCACACCAAATTGTATCTGTTTGGACTGAGGATTAATTTAGGCTGATTATTTTTAAAGCCCAAAAGACTCAGGAAGAACCTTTGACCTTCCCCTGACTGTCTAAAAGAATTTAGATAGAGGATCTGTTCCAGGAAGGGATCTATCACCATATGAACCAAGTGTGTGGGCAGGGAAGAACCTAGCAAAGTCCGTTTGTTAAAATTCCTCTCCGTGTCCCACTGTCTCTGCACAGCCCAGCAAACATTTGTTTACCAAAATTTGCCTTTCCATCCCCGTATAAATTGCCTTCCTCCCCTCCGAAGTCGAAAACTATTACCCCAACATCCTCTTTTTTTTTTTTTAACATCCTTATTGGAGTATAATTGCTTTACAATGGTGTGTTAGTTTCTGCTTTATAACGATGTGAATCAGTTATACATATACATATGTCCTCACATCTCTTCCCTCTTGCATCTCCCTCCCTCCCACCCTCCCTATCCCACCCCTCTAGGTGGTCACAAAGCACCGAGCTGATCTCCCTGTGCTATGCAGCTGCTTCCCACTAGCTATCTATTTTACGTTTGGTAGTGTATATATGTCCATGCCACTCTCTCACTTTTTCAGAGCTTACCCTTCCCCCTCCCCATATCCTCAAGTCCATTCTCAAAGACACAGACCAACACCCTCTTTTGTCTTTAGCTAAAGATGGTATTTAAGGTGATGATTTCGGCCCCTTTGGCAAGTTACCCAGTTCTCCTGGGTCTCTCCCATGTATACATGTTATTAAACTTTTGTTTGGTTTTCTCCTGTTAATCTGTCTCATGTCAATTTAATCCTTAGACCATCCAGAAGAACCTGGAAGGGCAGAAGAAATGTCTACTTCCCCGAAAGTAGTCATTGTCTGTTTTCACCCTGGAGCAAGGAGATTTCTCTGAGAAAACTGCTGTTTGGATACTATCCTTGACGGAAAAGACAAACTAATTGAGTTTGCTGGGCTACAGCCCGTCAATGCTACTCAATTCTCATCTCCTATTCATGGAGTCCCAACACTTTCAGGTGCAGATGGGTATGAGCTTTTTGATACAGTAATTCAAAGGTCAGGCCAGTGGATTCACAGGTAAAAATGTCTGACACAGCCTAGCACACCTAAAGAGAAATCAGCTTAAAAAAAAAAACAAAACTCTAATTCAACGGTTCTCAGATTTGAGTGTGCGCCAGAATCCCCTGGAGGGCTTGTTAAAATCCAGATTGCTGGCCCTACTCCAGAGTTTCTGATTCAATAGGCCTGAGAATTTGCATTTCTAACAACTCCCTGGGTGAAAACAAAGATGCAACTCTGGCTCTGAGGACCACTACTTCAAGAGAGTGCTTTTCAAGTGTAATGTGCCTTCGAGTAACCCAGAGCTGTAGTTAAAATGCAGATCTGGTCTCCGGAGTTCCCAGTTGTCTTTCTTTCTTTCCTTTTTCTTTTTTTTTTTAATATCTTTATTGGAGTCTCTTGAAAACAGCAAGTTGCAGAAACCCTCTTTAAAGGGAGAAAGAAAGAGCCAGCAAACCTATTTGACTTGGGAGGGACACAGTCTGCGTGCTGGAGAGGAGCTGCAACCCCTAGCTGAGCCAGAGGACTGTTGAGTCATCATCAGCTGGACAACATCCCCGAGGATATCAAGACAGTCCCTCTCACCTCCAGCGAAAAGAAAAAGAAGGAGGGAGGGAAGGAAGGACGGGGGGAGACAAAAAGAAGAAATCGTGCTCTCATTACAAGATGGCATTTGGAACAAGGTAGAAATTCAAAACAAATATTGAACAACTTGCAAATTGCATTTTCCTGGGACTTTTCTCTTGGCTTTTTTCGCTTGTTTGCTTTAATCGAAAGCCGTGTGTGTCAACGCGCTCACGTGACAGGCCATGATCAGTTATTCCAAATGACTGGAGCCACATGATGCTCTATTTCTCATCGGTTGCAGAACAATTTATGTTTCAGAAACTAAAGTACAATCACTTCCTAACTATCACATTGCACAGAAATGGCTTTGGCACTCAGGTGCAATGGTACTTCCTGAGTGATGGGGGGGTCGTCCCTGGGTCAAAGAAGAGCAGAGATCATGAAAGGCAGATGGTTCCCTGTGTACCTCCTGGGAAAGGGCAGAAAACTGCAGTGGGAAAAACAGCTACAGAAAAATGGAACACGGCACCTGGGCACCCCCGACCCTAGAGTCAGAAAAGCATAAAAAAGCCCAAGAATGTGGCTGGAGAATTGGAGGAATTGGGACAAGGTTGTCGGGTGTGGGGGCGGCAGGGGGGCGGTGGGGACATGAACTCATCCGCTTTGTTTCCAGAGAGATTTCAACCAGCCCAACACGTTTTACGTTCTCAAGACTGGAAGCTTGTACCAAATCACTCCCCCTAATGGGGCAAGTTGTACTAATTTATTGAATCCAAATATTAACTTTTTTTTTTCTACTTTACCACAGGTACAATAATTTTTCAAAACCAAGCAACCAACCAACACACAGAAGATTTACTCCTAGTGATAAGAGCTAATACAAAAATTGCTATATGATAGACACTGGGCCAGTAGTCTAATTTAGTCCTCTCAACCACCATACAAAGCAGGGATTATGATTTCCATTTTAAAAGCAGAAAACTGAGGCTGAAATAGCTTATTCAAAGCCATGCAAGTCATAAATAGTAGAGCAGAGCCTGGATCAGGGTACCATGAAACCAGAGTTGGGTTTTTTCACTACTGTTCTACCTTTGGTAATAAGTTGCAATCAGAAATGGAAACCCCCATACACTGCTGTATGTGAAATGTATAATGATACAGCTGCTTTAGAAAACAGTAGCAGCTTCTTAAAATGTTAAACAGAAATTTACCATATGTAGAAGGGACCCGGCAATATCACTCCTAAGTATCTACCCAAGAAAAATGAAAACATATGCCCACAAAAGACTTTTAGATGAATGCTCATAGCAGCATTATTCAAAATAGCCAAAAACTGGAAACCACCCCAAATGTCCATCAAACGGTGAAGAAATAAACAAAATGTGGTGTGCCCAAATGATGGAATACAATGAAGCAATAAAAAGGAATGAGAGGGGCTTCCCTGGTGGCGCAGTGGTTGAGAGTCCGCCTGCCGATTCAGGGGACATGGGTTTGTGCGCCAGTCCGGGAAGATCCCACATGCCGCGGAGCGGCTAGGCCCGTGAGCCATGGCCGCTGAGCCTGCGCGTCCAGAACCTGTGCTCCGCAATGGGAGAGGCCACAACAGTGAGAGGCCCGCATACCGCAAAAAAAAAAAAAAAAGGAATGAGACACTAAAATATGCCACAACATGAATGAACCTCAAAAACATTATGCTAAGTGAAAGATGCTAGATGCAGAAGAGCACATGTTGTATAATTTCCTATGAAATATCAGAAAAGCTAAATCCACGAGACAGAACAAAGATTATGGTTACTTGGAGCTGGGGATAGGAATGGTAGTGACCACAAAAGAGCAGAAGGGATCTCTTTAGGGAGATAAAAATGTTCTAAAGTTGGGTTATAGTGATGGTTGCACAACTCTATAAATTTACAATTTATTAAATTGTGCACTTAAAATAGGATAATTTTATGATGTATAAATTATACCTTTAAAAAGCTTTTTTAAAAATTTAAAAATCTAAAAAAAAAAATTAGAAAAAAGAAGTGGCCATTGAGTGATCTGGCAAATGATGACATGATAAGCATGTGCTAAGCACTGACCAAGGTGACCTCATTTAATCCTTGCAACAAGGCCTCCCTCCCTCACCCCTGGTGGTACTACGTCACTTCAAGCACAGGAATTCTCATGTTCCTCATCCCTAACAGAGGGCCTGACATGCAGAAGCCTCTCAGTAAATGCTTGCAAAATAGATCAATATTGTGTCATGATCAAAAGGTCAAGCTCTGGGCAATAGACAGACAGAGAGTCAAAGCCTGACTTACTAGTATATGCTGTCTTGCCACTTTCTACTATCACAGCAGAGAAAAGTTAAATACTCAACTTTCCTGGATCCCCTTGCACCTTGGTGAGACCCTAGTAATGAGGGAAGAGACAGGTTCTGAGAAATGTTTTTGTTCTCCTGATAAAAGCAACAGTTGAGCTGGTGCCATCCCTGCCTCCTCCTTCCTGACTTGAACATAGATGAGACGTTATGAGCACAGCAGCTATTTTGTGGCCATGGGGTGGAGGGAATCACAAAATTCTGGCCTCTTATTGTTGAACCACTGAAACAACGCTAGTGGCCACATGCCACTAGACTTTCTGACACATGAATAGAAACCTCATTTAAGTCTTGTTTGAATTTTTCTATTACTTATACCTAAGAGCATTTCTAATTAGTATTATTAGAAGCAGAACTATAGTAGTAGTTTTTTACTTAACAGAATGCCTGCTTAGGTTTCTGTTTCCATCTATCTCTTCCAAACCATACCTAAGTGCTTTGTTGTCTGACTAGAAGACTGAGAGGCACGTCTGGCTGTCCCTACTTTAGCTCTAGTTTTAAATATGCATTTGGAATTCCTCTTTCCTGATGCTGGATTTATTGGAAATGTCCCAAAGCAGCAGCCCAATGGAAATAAATGAGTCTAATTTCAGAAAAGACAAGCCCATCTTCTCTTCTCACTAGCAGTCTCATAATACAATGGTAATTACCAGTAATGATAATAGGTAGTTAATATACATTCTCCATAATCGATGCCTCTCACACGAGCATCCTTCATTTTCCCCATCTCCAATCTTTGTGGAAGAGGGAAATTTCACTGTAGCATGTTCCAGAAACATGCAACGGCCCTTCGACTGGCCACCTTGATGTCAATTCCCTCAGTTTTTTCAGAATAGGAAGTCAGAATACCGAGTGATCACCAATAGCACCACACTACCCTGCCCCTCTCTGCAGCGGGACATACACTATTCTGATCTCTAGCAGGTCTGATTTAAACTGACAGAAGGAGACAGCTTCTCTTTAGGCTCCAGGGAGGATCATGATGGAGAAGCTCCTGAAATCTGACAATAATATTCAATGAGTGATCAGATGCAGTGGTATCTAGGTGCAGTAAGATGTATTCTTAGAAGACAGCTGGGATTAAGGGATGGGACACAGGAGAAAACATTAGGGGACTGTAGTGGGAAGCTTCAAAACAGCCCCCTAATGATCTCCTCCCCTTATGTGTGAGCCAGACCAGGAGATTCACTTCTAACCAATAGAATATGGCAAAAGTGATGGGATGCACTTCTGTTGTTAGGTTACAAAAGACTGCGATTTCCCTCTTGCTCGTATTCTCACCAGCTCTTCTCACATACTTGCTCTGGTGGAGGGAGCCACACTGCCGAGAAGGAAAGATGGCCTCTGGCAAAAAGCCAGCAAAGAACTTACACTCTCCGCCTGACAGCCCATGAGGAGCCAAATCCTACCAAAAAACATCAAGTGGCCTTGGAAGCAGATTCTGCTCCAGTTAAACTTGAGATGTTGAGGCTCCAGCCAACACTTTGACTGCAGCCTGTGAGAGACCCTGAAGCATAGGATTCAGCTAAGCCATTCTTGGATTCCTTGCCCACAGAAACTGTGTTGTTCATAACTGCTAATTTGGGGGTCATTTGTTATGCAGCAATACAGGGAGAGAATCATTATGATAGTTTTAAAGGGAAAACACACACAGTGTTTAGAATTCAAAGCCTTTCTCTGCTCCACGTTATAAGGGTTTTTGGTTGTTGCTGTTCTGTTTGAGGATTTCTCTTCTGTTTTTTTGTTTGATTTTGTTTTGGAGGTTTTGCTGTTTGTTTCTTTTTTGCTCAAGCAGCTGCTGATTGAATCTGGGCATTTCTTGTGTTAA
Organism: Tursiops truncatus; assembly: GCF_011762595.2. Lineage (NCBI taxonomy): Eukaryota > Metazoa > Chordata > Mammalia > Artiodactyla > Delphinidae > Tursiops > Tursiops truncatus. Next base: position 24,682,319 of record NC_047048.1, read on the forward strand.
TCAGGACAGTACTGATCATTATTATAACTGCTACTATTTAATCTGCGTTTGTAATATGTCAAGCACTGTGGTGAACTTTATAAGTATTATCTCACTTAATCCTTACAACACAGTGAAAGAGGTACTAGGATTAATTGCCCCCTTTCCACATGTGAGGACACAGACGTTTAGAGAGTTACAGTTCCTGCCCGAGTCACGTAACTAGTTAGCTGTGGAGCCAGGATGCAGACCCAGGGGTTCTGACTCTCAGCCTATTCTCCTAATCACTCAGCAAAACTGAAGAGAAAGGAGGCTAGAATGACTCATATGGGAAAGGGCACAAATCCAGAATGTTGGGGGCTAGGGGACATGGAGGAGGAGAAGAGCTGAGAAAGACTACGTTTTGGAAGAGAAAGACTGGGGAGGATTGGAAGGAATGATGAGGAATTGGGGTCACTGTCATGCAAGCTGATAAGAGTGAGGAAGGGAGAGGGGAATTAAAAGAAAAAGGGGGAAAGGAAGGAGGGGGAGAAGAAGAGAGATTGACTGATGATTTTGTTGTATAATATATACCTAATTCCTTTTTAGCGTTTTCCAGAGATGCAGTAAAGATAGATTTAAACTACTTTCAACGTAAGAGATGGACAATACACAAGATCATAAAAGAGATGGACACTGCATCCAGATTACTCTGTCTCTTCTCATTCTATTCGCTTTTCCATTTACAATTTCTGTGATGCCTACTGTTTCTTCGACCCCTTCTTTGTCTTACATGGATCTGAGCTTATTCCTACTATCTCCCAAATCTCTCCCCTCTTTGTTAATGCCACTGTCACTACCCCAGTTCCCACCCTCACCTTCTCTCTCCTGGATTATGCCAACAGCCTCCTAAAAGACCTTCCAGACTCCAGTTTCCGCAGGCCAACCTCATTTCTCGATTAGTGACTAGGCAACCTGTTTAATTATACAATCCTTACCAGGACACTGCTCGGCTCACACCCTTCACATATAGAATCAATTCCAAGCTTCAAACCATGGTATAAAAGACTACCACCACCTCTTGTTTGGACTACAGTGATCATTTCTAAGTGGAATAAAAAAGAAGTAAACAATAAGTACTCTCTCACCTCCTGACCCGCAGGATCCACTTCCTGGAGACAAGCGTATTTCTTACTTATACTTCCAGAAGTGTGGGATGTGTATATAAGCATTTTATGTAGGAGAATCAAACTTCATCCACTATAACTCACAAGTGAAAAAACACAGCAAATATAGTCAATGGATCTTTGACAAAACAGGAGCTAAGACAAAACAGTGGCAAAAAGGCAGTTCTTCAATAATTGGTTCTGGAACAATTGGACAGGCAAAAAAATTAATCTAGACACGGACTTCACACCCTTCACAAAAATTAACTCAAAACGGATCATAGATCTAAATGGAAAATGCAAAACTATAAAACTCCTGGAAGATAACATAGGAGAAAACCTAAATGACCTTGGGTATGATGATGCCTTTTTAGATGCAACACCAAAGACACAATCCATGAAAGAAATAATTGATAAGCTGAACCTCATTAAAATTAAAAACTTCAGCTCTGTGAAAAGACAAGAGAATTAGAAAACAAGCTACAGACTGGGGGAAAATATTTATAAAAGACACATCTGGTTAAGCACTGTAATCCAAAATATACAAAGAACTCCTAATACTCAACAGTAAGAAAGCAAACAACCCGATTTTAAAAATGGGCCAAAGACCTTAACAGACACCTCACCAAAGAAGATATACAGGTGTCAAATAAGCATACGAAACGATCCACATCCTATGTCACCAGGGAACTGCAAACTAAAGCAGCAATGAGACACTGTTACATACCTGTTAGAATGACCAAAATCTAGAACACTGACAACACCAAATGTTGGTGAGGATGTGGAGCAACAGGAACTCTAATTCACTGTTGGTGGGAATGCAAAATGGTACAATTCTTTGCAAGACAGTTTGGCAGTTTTTTATAAAAATAAATATACTCTTACTATATGATCCAGCAATATCACTCCTTGGTACTTACCCAAAGGAGCTGAAAACTTACGTTTGCACAGAAACCTGCACACGGATGTTTATGGCACCTTTATTCATAATTGCCAAAACTTAGAAGCAACCAGCATGCCTGCATAGGTGAATAAATCAATAACCTGTAGTACATCCACACAATGAAATATTATCCAGCACTAAAAAGAAATGAACTATTGAATATTAAGCCATGAAAAGACACGGAGGAATCTTAAATGCATACTACAGAATGAAAGAAGCCAATCTGAAAAGGCTTCATACTGTGTGCTTCCAACTATACGACATTCTGGAAAAGGCAAAGTATGGAAATGACAAAAAGATCTGTGGCTGCCAGGGGTCGAGTTGGTGGGTGAGATGAATAGGCAGAGCACAGAGGATTTTTAGGGCAGTGATAATTCTCTGTATGATACTATAAAGGTGGATACATGTAGTTATACTTTTGTCAAAACCCATAGAACATACAACACCAAGAGCGAACCCTAATGTAAACTACGAGCTTTGGGTGACTTTGATGTCAGTATAGGTTCAACCTTAGTAAAAAATGTACCACTCTGGTGAGTGGTGCTGATGGTGGGGGAGGCTGTGCGTTGGGGGTGTAGGAGGTGTACAGGAAATCTCTGTATCTGCCTCTCAACTTTGCTGTGAACCTAAACGGCTTCATAGAATAAAATAAAGTCTTTTGGGGTTTTTTTAACATCTTTATTGGAGTATAATTGCTTTACAATGGTGTGTTAGTTTCTGCTTTATAAAAAAGTGAATCAGCTATACATACACATATATCCCCATATCCCCTCCCTCTTGCGTATCCCTCCCACCCTCCCTAACCCACCCCTCTAGATGGACACAAAGCACCGAGCTGATCTCCCTGTGCTATGCGGCTGCTTCCCACTAGATATCTATTTTACATTTGGTAGTGTATATAAGTCCATGCCACTCTCTCACTTCGTCCTAGCTTACCCTTCCCCCCTCCCCGTGTCCTCAAGTCCATTCTCTACATCTGCGTCTTTATTCCTGTTCTGCCCCAGGTTCTTCATAACCATTTTTTTTAAAAATCTTTTTTTAGATTCCATATATATGTGTTAGCATATGGTATTTGTTTTTCTCTTTCTGACTTACTTCACTCTGTATGACAGACTCTAGGTCCATCCACCTCACTACAAATAACTCAATTTTGTTTCTTTAAAAATAAAGCCTGTTTTTAAATTAGCAAACTTTATATTCCCTGATTTCATCTTTATCAGAGACCCATTCCACTAGGTAGTATGAAAAACAGTAAATGTGCCAGTTTTTTACATCCTCATCTCAGGAAGTTTAATACAGTCTTGAGTTGGTTCAGACTCTTTAGGATAAATATTCAATCAAATCTGAGTTTCAAACTCCATACCAAGACTGTTGCTCTCTTCCACAAGACATTACATGGGTGCAGAAGACTGTAGGTGTCCTCACAGCAGTAGAAGGAAGCCTCAGGTCCACCAGACATCCTTCAGGACTTTTCTGGCACCTGCAACAGTATGGCTGGGGCTGGTCTGTCTCTGGTGTCTCTAGAAGGGATGGCAGGTCTCTTGATGTTTGGACTATCATACTGGGACCAATTTCTGGTTCTGGCCAATTGCCTCTTGTTGCAAATTCCGTGTCCTCTGAGCCCTCCTGGCTCTGATCCCAGGTGATCCTTAGGTTTTCCCGGCATCTCCACATCCCCCTGAAGGGACTTGTGGGGACCTCTGGACACAGGCTGCAGGGAATCCATTCCCCCACATTCCTCTCTGGCATTTTCTCTACCAAACTAAAAGTGGAACTTCTAAATGCCATGGGTGTGAAAATATTTACTCTGCACTACAGGAAATCAGGAATGTGCCCCATCAAGCTCTGAAAGGCCCCCACATTTATCTTCCTGATTCTTATGCTACTTCTGGTGTATCCATCAGGGAGAAGGCATTTGACACACATGTCTTTCTCCTTCCCACCTGGTCTACTGCTCCTTCCAGGGCCAGAGAGGCTTCCTCCAGCACCTCCACCAAGCAGGACACAACGGCTTGTCACGAAACTCTATGGTCTAAGTTGGCCAGGCTTGCACCTTGGTGTGTAAAAAGGCTTTTGGAATTTAGAAAGAAAGAGCAAACAAAAAATGCACAAAATTTCATCTCAATGAAGTTTGGCTTCAAAGGTTATTTTCTTGCCCTTTATTAGGGAAAAAAGAAATAAGTCATCTGAGACTCAAGACTGAACCTCTGCTCTACTCCATGTGGCTCTCTCCTTCTCTGGGACAATAGCCTCGTGGCTTAGCTTTCATAACCCAAGGGGTGCCATGAAGAAAGAAACTGGCTTCTGAGGGAATAATTAATCACCAAGAGGTATTTCAATCTCTATTTTATTTATTTCCTCTCTGATATTTATTATTTCTTTTCTACTGCTGACTTTAGGTTTGTTCATTCTTCTTTTTTTAATTCTTTTAGGTGGTATGTTAGGTTGTGTATTTGAGATTTTTCTTGTTTTTTTGAGGAAGGCCTGTGTCACTATGAAATTCCCTCTAAGGACTGATTTGCTGCATCCCATAGATTTTGTATGGTTGTGTTTTCATTGTCATTTGTCTCAAGGTATTTTTAAATTTCCTCTTTGATTTCATCACTGACCCATTGGTATTTTAGTAGCATGTTGTTTAGTCTCCATGTAATCATTTTTTCTCATTTCTCTCTCTTTGCTTGATTTCTAGTTTCATGCCATTGTGGTCAGAAAAGATGCTTGAAATAACTTCTATCCTCTTAAATTTGTTGAGGTTTGTTCAAGAGGTATTTCAAAAATATTACATCTATCATATTTGCTGTGTGTAGGTATAAATGTGTTTGTGGTGTGTGAGTGTATTTATACACAAGTGACGACCAGGGGTCTGCAAACTATGGTTTGGGGTCAAATCCAGCCTGCCTCCTGTTTTTGATATGGCCAGCAAGCCCAGAATAATTTTTAACGACTGGGGGAAAAAAGAGCAATATTTTGTGATGTATGAAAAATTTTTGAAATTCAAATTTTAGTAAGCATAAAGTTTTATTGAAACACATGCCTAGCCCTTTATATACTGTCTATTGGTTTTCACATGAGGAGGGCAGAGACCATAACAGAGCATAAAGTAGTTACTATCTGGCCTTTTAAGAAAAAGTTTGCCAATCCCTTTTTAATACTGTTTAGTTACTTTGCTTTTTCATGTTAAATGTATCTGGGAGAACATTGCATATCATACATTGAAACTACGTCATTCTTTTTTTTTTTTAATCAAGCTGTCACGAGTTTTTTTCTTAGCAATTTGACTTATGTTTAGCAGCCATTCCCCAAGATAGCATATTCCTCCGTGACAAGACTTAATTAAACTTCCAGGAAAATAATTAGCAAGGCTATCTCAAAAGACTATTTTAAAATACAAGACTGATACCAAGGAGCAAATAGAGTTAACACTGTCATGAGAGATCAAAGCCATCCGAAGACGTGACTAAAACTTTAACCTCCAGCAGCGACTAATGAAGAAGTATACACAGGAACACTTGTGATATCTTCCCTCTCAGGCCCCATCAACAAATTCATTTGACATGGAAAATTTCCCAGAGGAAGCTTAAAAATAGTAAATTTCCATTAATTACAGAGCAAAGAATGTTCTCTTCCTAATTTATTATCTATTAGGAAACTTTTGGGGATGCTGTAACCACCTCTTATTGCATAGACTCTTCTTTATTCGGGGAGGATGATGGGATTAACAAACAGCCTCTCAACTGACGTGAGAGCTCATTTGGTAAAAATACCTTGACTGTGATGGTGGTGGTGGCAGTCTTGGCAATGGGTTCTGTGGTGATGGGGATGATGGGGATGGGGATAGAACAGTGACAATTCCAAGTCCAGCTCCCAATTTAGGACCCACTTCCCTCCCCCAGGATTCTTGGGAAGAATGGGAAAAGTTCAGGAGATCCAAAGTGAGAAGACTTTAGGTTTGAGCCTCTACCCTTTGGTCACTCTGTGGTCATAAGAAAGTCCTTTGTCCTCTTTAAGCCTCATTGTTCACCTATACAATGGATATCATACTCTTTACCTATTTTGCACAGTTGTGGGGATGATGGGAGATGCTGTCAACACTTCGAGTGATGGAAAGACTGATTCTGCACAGCAACCCCATTCTTACTTGTCTTTTTCACTGTCTTCCATGAACAAATCTATCCCCAGGCATCCCCAAGAGATCTAAAAGTGGAAGAATAAAGGTCAGATTCCGGTTATTTTGTAATTAACACTGGGATATGGTGACTCTCATTCCTTTCTTGTGGGCCCGTGGTTGACTATTATGTCAATTTTTTTTCCTGTTCTGGGAATATATTTATAAAGGTTTATTTACTCTTTGAAGATGTAGGTTAATCAACTTTCCAAATGGTAGTGAACAATTACTGCGCTTTCACATTTCCTAAGTATTCAGAAAATCCCAATTATTATCCCCTATGAGCAATATTAATACCCAATATTTAAGCACTTATGTGTCAAGCACGGCGCTAAGTACCTTTGAAGCTGGTGCAATTATCAACCCCATTTTATGAATGAGGAAGCTAAGGGCTATGGGTATTTTTCTAGGTCTACAACTTTTTTACATTTTCTCTGCCTCTCCCACCCAATATGCCTTCCCACTCTCATTTAAATCACCAACACCCTTCTCAGCAACACCAACTTCACCACTAATCAGATATCCACAGATCTTGCTCCTCTGTTCCTTGCCTTCCAAATTGTAGCGACACACATCTTAACAAACATTTCAACGGTTAAATGTACCGGTGCATGTAATGGACCCAAAACACAGTGACTGTTAAGTAAGTGGTGGCTGTAATATAGCCTGGTGGTCCAAGGCAGGAGCTCAGGGTTCTAAGGTCTTGGTTCAAATTATGGCTCATCCACTTGTAAAAAGAGAGACCTTAGCCAACATGCTTCAATTCTCCAAGACTCAACTTCTTCATGGGGATAATAATACCTCCCCTCATTGCATTCTCGTGAGGATTAAATGAATTGGATACACGCAACGTGCTTAGGACCCTGTCTAGCACTGTCAACAGTTATACGTGCAACTCCCACTACTATTGTTATCTCCCAACAATGCAAAGCTTCTACTAAGTAAGTTATTTTTCCCAATGCTGTGCTCATGCCAGATAAAACAAATTAACCTTAGGAAGCTTATTACCTTTAAATCTTGATTGCAAACGTGCCCTCCTCCTCCCAGCAAGACTCTCATCCTCTCAATTCCTCTGTTAATACTTCTGCTGATTATTTTTCTTAAAAGAGGGTTAGCTTGTTTTCACCCCAACAAGCTCAGTAGAGAAAATAGAGATGAGGGGAATATCTGCTTTAGCCATTAGCTATGTCTCTCATGCTGCTAGTGACCTCACCGGGGCCCTGGCCAACCCTCCTCACTTCCCATCTGCATTCAGGTTTCCTTTAATTTTAACAGAAACTGCAGTAGGTCACCCCACCATAGCCTGTGACCCCGCCAGCAAAACAGGTCCCCCAACACAGGACTCACAGTTCAGGGAGGTTCCAAGTGCAATTTAAAATAAATATTCACGTAGGTGCTACGGTCAGCCTTCAGAATTTGTCTCAAAGTGACTTGCATATTCAGGACTATATTCTCCAGTGCTTTGGCCCATTGGGGAGTGATTTGCATTCAGGGAGGAAAGACGAATATTCCAGTCTTAGCAATTATTGAAATATATCCAGTCAGTACTCTAATAAATTATCTTAACCCAATTACTAAAAACATTGCAAAACATTACTATGCATCGAAGACCGTTCTGCCCAGGAATCTTTATTGGCAGGGTAATTAAAAACGTACTAGCTATGGCTTCTACTCAAATATTTGGGGATGTTTTGCGCCATTTGAATTGGTTCTCTTGGACTCTGGAGAGACATCTGCCTGGATCTTCTCCATCCTTCCCCTCCCCAACTCCTAGTTTTTGGGGACACTTGTCACTGGGGTCTCCTTCCCCCATCAATGCTGCCCACAAGTTCCTTCCCACCCTAATCCTTCTTACAGAAAGAAATACTTATACAGGCTCAGTCCCCTCTCCTTCATCCCTTCCCTCTCTGTTCAAAGTAAAAGACTTTTGTTAACCATCATGTATTAGGTGCCTACTATGTGCCAGAAACTTCCACATTATCAGAATAAATCCTCCAGTAACATTTCAAGGAATGATACTCCCATTCCAAGGATGAGAAAATTTAAGGATTACAAAGGTTAAGTGAACTGCTAAAGTTCACAGAGCTGATGAGTGACAAAACCAGGATCAAACTTAGGTCTGGTGGTTCCAAGGCTTTTCTTTCATTCTTCAACAAGTTTTTATCAACTGCTTATATGTGCCAGGAACTATGCTAGGCCCTGAGATGAGGACAGTGAACAAAATCCGGCAGAGTCCCCCGTCTTGTGGGTCTTGTACACATCCATCAAGTGTGTTAGTCGGGGTACATCAGTAATGCTGGAGTAACAAGCAAATGCCAAATGTCAGTGGGATATAACAAACACTGATTTCTTATTCGTGCCATCCGTTCATGGAGGTTTACTGGGACCACAGCAGGTCTCATGTCCACATCTAACTTTAAAGCAGCTGATGAAATATAATCCTAGCCGAAGACTGAAAACTATGAACATGTCCTGCCAGACAGAGGGGAGGGAGCGAGGGAAGTCATTTTCAGAACAGCAACTAGGAGCTCTGCAGTGAATTTACAATCAGGCTGTAATACTGGCCAAGGTCCCCGGCACTCTCCTCACAAACCCGATATCCATCTCCAAATACCACCATCAGACCACGGCGATCCCAGGCATCAAACCCTGCTCTGATCACAGGGACATGTGACACTCACTCCTTCACTATTAGGCTCATCTTCACAGCCTGCACTGTGCACCAGATAGCTGGGCTCAAGAGCCAAGATCCAAGGGTGCAAATGGATCCAGCCTGGAGCCATCGAATGGAAATGCCCAGGGCAGCTCTGCCTGTTGAATTAACTTTTTAGAATCACTAAAAAGTCCTGAGTATTTTCATCTACCAGCCTCAAGGATGGTGTTCTTCCTTGAGATCATTAATGACATCATTAGGCATTGGTTCTCCTTTCACTGTTCAGATCCTGGACTGAACTGCATTATCTAGTTTAATCTGTACAACAATGTTGAGAAGAACATAATGGTTCCATTTTACAGATGAAGACAGAGGATCCGAAAGATTAAGTGAACAGCTCACAAAGTGAAAGAGCAAGGCTTTGACCCAAGTCTTTCTGACACCTGAGTACACAGCGGCCTGCAGTGGCCAGAGCCTTGATCAGAAGCACCACAGCAGAGACCTTGATTCCAGGGCTCCAAAATCTAAGGGGCCCAAAGCTGTGGCTAACTGAGACCAAAGATCAGCAAAATGTTCCACAGTCCAAGACAGAAGTGGCTGAACTCACTCCAAATCCAAATCCACCAGCATTAATGTGAGAAGAGAAACCAATTGTTAAGCATCTACAATGTGCCAGAACACCAGACAAGCCCGGACCGTGCATTTCCACAGTGCATGTGACCTAGGCTCAGGCATCATCTCGTTTAATCTTCACAACATCACTGCTAGTTGGGTATTTTATGGATAAGAAATCTGTGTCTCAGAGAGGACAAGTAACTTCAGAGTACCCACAGGAATCCTGTGCTGCCTGACTTTGTATTTTCTCTCCACCATGGTGCCTGTTGAGGGGTCACAGGGGAAGACCAGGGATCCCCCAACACATACAAACGTGGATTTTTTACTGAGATATAGTTGATTTACAATATTATGTAAGTTTCAGGTGTACAATATAGTGATTCACAATTTTTAAAGACTATACTCCATTTATAGTTATTATAATATATTGCCTATATTTCCTGTGCTGTACAATATACCCTTGTAGCTTATTTTACACATAGTAGTTTGTACTCCTTAATCCTCTACACTTATCTTGCCCCTCCCCACTTCCCTCTACTCACTGGTAACCACTAGTTTGTTCTCTATATCTGTGGGTCTGTTTCTTTTCGTTATATTTACTAGTTTGTTTTATTTTTTAGTCTCTACATATAAGTGATAATATACAGTATTTGTCTTTCTCTGTCTGAATTATTTCACTAAGCATAATACCCTCCAAGTCCAACCATGTTTGCCATGCTTCAAATGGCAAATTTTCATCCTTTTTTATGGCTAAGTAGTATTCCATTCTATATATATACCACATCTTCTTTATACACTCATCTGTTGATGGGCACTTAGGTTGCTTCCATACCTTGGCTATTATAAATAATGCTGCTATGAGCATTGGTGTGCATGTACCTTTTCAAATTAGTGTTTTCATTTTCTTCGGATATATACCAAGTAGTGGAATTGCTGGATCATATGGTAGTTTTTTTTTTTGAAGAACCTCCATACTGTTTTCCACAGTGGCTGCACCAATTTACCTTCCCACCAACAATGCATGAGGGTTCCCTTTTCTCCACGTCCTCACCAACATTTGTTATTTGTGTTGTTTTTGATGATAGCCATTCTGACAGGTATGAGGTGATATCTCATTGTGGTTTTGATTTGCATTTCTCTGATGATTAGCAATGTTGAGCATCTTTTCATGTGCCTCTTGGCAAATGTGAATTTTTATGATTATCTCAGAAATTTCACAGCATCACCTGGAAATGAGTCTTGGTTCCTTCCCTAAATTGAACTGTGCCTCACGCCAAACCAAGCCCATTACCTTGCCAGGGGAGGGCAACACCACGACCTCTGCCAACAACAACAGCAATAATAGTAGAAAGAAGGAGAGACAGGAAGAGGGAAGAGGAAGAGAAGGAAGGACCACCAGCATTAACTAAGAATTTCCTAAGTGCCAGGCATGTTCTGAGTACTTTACATGCACCATCTCATTAAATCTTCACAGAAAGCCCCAAAAGGTAGGAAGTACTATTATTCCCATTTTATAGGCAAGGACACTGGGACTCAGAATTTTCATGTATCTTTCCGAAGGTCGACTGCTAGTGGGCAGAAGAACCAAGATTCAAACCCACACCTACGTGCAAAGTCCATCATCTTAAACAGCTACTACGTCTGCCTCGGAGGAAAAGCAGAAAGGGCTTTATATGGATCAGGGCTTGGGGAGTGAGAGACAAAATTCAGCTTCCTGTCGGGGGAAAAAAAGAAGCACAGAACAGGGGGAAAAAAAGAAGCAGAGGACAGGCTTGTTTTCTTTCCAAAGGGGATTCTTTTTCAAGGGTCTACCTTGTAGCCTCCGCTTGGTACCCAACCCAGGTTTCCTTTCTGGTGGGTGCATCCCTCCCCCAGCTGCTGCAAGAACTCTTTGATAGCAACTCATAGATGCCCACCCCCCTCTCCAGAGAATTGCATCACCCCTCACACTGAGGTAGGACCAACTCCGTACTGGGATTCAAGCTCCAGAGCTCCCCAGGGACCAGTGTGACACGAGCCTACATCCTGCTCAGTCCCTCTGCCCCATCCTGCTTCCCTCACTCCCCTTTCAGCTCCCCCCAAAAAACCAATTGCACAAGAATCCCTGCCTCAGGCTCTGCATCTAGAAAACCAAACGTAAGATACCCCCATCTCCTGTTCCCATCACTTGGGGTTCCTGGACACGAGCTTCTGCTTCTTCACCTCAGAGGTAGGAGAAACAGCAGAAGGCAAACTGAAGGACCTGGGGACCCAGGGTTGCTGGGAGGCACGAGGCCAGGCAGCTGAGAGAGGGCAGCCAACTGGACCAGGCTGGCAGTGCCCTGCTGCCCCAAGCCAGCCTGCCCTTGGCCTTGTGCACTTTGGGTAATTAAGAACAGATGGCTCATCACCTCAGCCAAGCCCCATTAACTCCTTAATGCTGCTCTTCTGGAGGCCAGATAGTCGGCTGGAAAAGCCATCTTCGGAGGTCATCTAATTAAATGACGCCCAGCACACAGAGCTGGCTGGTCTCTCTTCTAAGGCTGGCAGCTGCCCCTGCTGCTTCATCAGAGCTGCCATCGGTGAACAGATGGGCTGGGAAAGGGGCCTGGGTGTGCGTAATGGGGGAAACGTGCTGAGTGCAAAGAGCACTGGCTTGGGAGTCAGGGGACTGGCACTGCCCTGTGGTCTTGGACAAGTCACTTAATCTGGGTCTCAGTTTCACCACCTGCCAAACGGCAAGAGTAATAATAACCATAATAACAACAACAGCAGTAATTTAACATTGTTCTAATGGCAATTATTATTCCTTTAATGATAATAATAATCATTCTAGTGGTAATAAATTCTGTGGCAAACACTTTACATGTAATCTCTTCTTTAACCTTCATAACTGCTCTTTGAAATGGTACTTCTTATCTCCATTTGACAGATAGAAAAACAGAGTCTCGGAGAGGTTCCGTAAACAGCTAAGTCCACACACCTGGCAAGAGTCAGAGACAAGATTTGAACCTCGGTCTGACTGACTAGAGGGCCCCTGCTCTTCACCACCGTGTGCCAGCATTCCATGCCACCTGCCTTGTAGGATATTCAAATCTCAGAGGAAAAGAATAAACCACAAAAGCATTTCCATGGCACACCAAAGAAACTTTGATTCCCCTCCCTCCAAAAACAACAAATTAAAAGACCTCATTCTTCATTCAGTTCATTCTTCACACAGATTATCTTCTCAGACCTAAAAGCAAAGCCTTGTACTGAAAATTCCAGGTTCTTCGTAACGCTTCTAGCTACCTTGAACAAGGGAAAGGTAAAATATATACATCTACACATTTTGGATAAAGTTGATTAAGGAGGAGGCTCTGTGAAGGGGGCTATGTCCTTGGTCAATGAAAGAACCCAAGAAATTGAAATGCTCGTGTCTCATTTGAGAAATCTGGGCAAGTCAGGTGAACTGCAGGTCAACCGAACCCGAGTAAGGGATGTGGGATTCAGGGAGATTCACGGGGCAGACCCCGAGGGCATAGAGAATCCACCTTCTGCACATACAACACTGAGGTTGGCTGACTGAAGTGGGGTTTGGTGCCTGATTTGGGGCACTGACAGGAGAGACCTCGAAGAAATAGTTCATTCTAGTATCTGGTCTTGAAATTTAAAAATGCTTTGAGAGAAAATGTTTTAATTCTTGATCTGGGTGATTGTTACATGGGCGTATTCAGTTTGTGAAAATTCATTGAGCCACTCATTCATGTAAATGTGCTTTTCTGAATGTATATTATACTTCAATAAAGAGTTTTTTAAATAGAGGGAAAATAACCCTAGTGAAAAACAGAAAGTGCTTTGGAAAGCCCAAATTGCTACCCAGGTTTACTGTTTTGATGTTCTTATGTTGTAAACAACTCCCTTCCCTCACCCAGAAAGTCTCTTCTCCATATCAAAATAATTGGGTGCTCAACTCACTAGACAGATATCTGCTTACTTGAGTCTCCACATCTGTGTGGGAATGGTCCCTAGCCCATCTCTGGAAGGGCTCATAAGCATCTTCCAGGCAAGATTTTATTGCTGTCTAGTCTCCAAAGGCCTTAAACTGACAGGTGTCCTTCCCTATCACACCCACTCCTTGAAGATGGAGACCACGACGTGGTTTAAGCAGCTCGGTGGAGTCCCCCACCCCGGCAAAAATAAGCTCCATTCTCCAAAAATGCCAGATGCCGAGAGCATGGGTCAGCATGGCCGTGGCGGGCCACCTCTTTAACATCCTTCAACCCACTCATCCCACTCAGCTCCGCTGTCTCTGCCTTGCTCTCTCTATGTACCTTGGATCCTCCATCTTGCCTTCTAATTCCATCTGGGGCTCCCGATTCTTCCTTTTACTGTTCTCTGCCTACCCCAGTTTTACACCACTTTCTCCTCCAGTCCTCCCCAGTCACCATCACCATCCACCCAGTTGTTCAAATCAAAAACTTAGAATCACCTCTGCTTCCTCCCTTCCCCCTCCCCACACTTCCTGAGCCATCAGCATCTCCCTAACCTCCCCTGACACATCACTCCACCCCAGGCCCCCTGTATGACTGTATTAGCTCCCATTTACCCTCCCTCCAAACTACCTCACACCCAACAGCCAGAGTCAGCTTTATAAAATATAAATCAGATTAAGGCAGTGCCCTGCTCTGAACCACCACTGTTCTTCCCATCCCACGTAGAGCAAATTCCAAACCTACGGTCATGCTTACGAGGCCTGTTCAGGTTGACACCTGCTTGCTCATGGCCAGCCTTTCTCACTCAGCCCCAAACACGGGGGCCAATCTCCATTCCTCAGTCACTCTAAACTCATCCCTGACACAGACCTTCACACATACTGTTCCCTCTGAACACCTTTTCCTTGGCTTTTGCCATAGTTGTTGCCTTCTCATTCTCCAGGTCTCAAAGAAAGGTCACCTCTGCAGAGAGGTCCTCCTTGACCACCCATCTAAATTGTCCCCTGATTTTCCTCCATCACACCACCCTGTTTTATCTCATTTATATCACTTAATCAGAAATTTTCATCATCCTTCTGTGCCTACTGTATTTGTGTGTCTTCCACCCAAACAGTTAGGATCGTGATTGCAGAGACCTTCTGTCCTGTTCCGGGATGAGCCCCCAGCTCCTGGCACACAGTCAGGACTCGATGAATGAATACACTCAGTGCTATCCCTAGGTTACTCACCTGGGCTGCCCACAGTAGAAGTGTCTGCCTCTGGCGCATTGCCTGCCTGGCATCCCAATTCGTGAAACAGTGGTTCTTGATCTTTCCTGAGATGTTTTCTGCTTCTGTAACCTGACCCCTTGTGCTCAAATTTCCAAAACCAACAGAAAAAGCAAGGTCCTTCTTGATTCAGGCCTGCAACACTCCTTTCTAAGCACCAGTGGTCACTTAGGCTGACCCATGTAACTGGAAACTGAGAGGCAGCCAAATAAAACAATAGATCAAAGAGTCTAGATGCTGGAGTTGGGAGGACCTGAGCTCAAATTCTGGCTTCATCATATTTATTAGCGATTTGCCCTAATACTAATCCTCCTCAGCCTCAGTGTCTCCTTCTGTAAAATAACAATAAGTCTGTCTGCCTCAAAACAGTCTTGGGCATTATGGAATTGTTTAAGGGATAAGTAATCACCGCGGGTGTTACATGAGGTCGGTCTAGAAGGTATTTAGCAGAATGGATGACACACTTTATCTATAATTAATACTGATTTCTCTGGGAAGCCTACAGATCTCAGTTTATATTTTCCTTCCTCTAAGACTGACTTAGAGGCTCCACCCACATGCAGCTCTCAAACTAATACTCAATGGGTTCAATGGATCCCCATCTCATTCAGAGTAAAAGCCAGTTCTTATACTGAGATTCTGCATAACTGAGTCCCATCATTTCTTTAAGCCTTTTTGTACCACTCTCCCCATCACTCCCCTCTCCTCCAGCCACACTGGCCCCTGTGCTGTTCCTCAAACTTTCCAGTCACTCTCCAAACTCACCTGCTATTTCCTCTTCTTATAACATGCTTTCCCCCAGCAATCTGCTTGATTCTCACCCTCATCTCCTTCAGGACCTTGTTCAAATAGCTCCTTCATGAGATTTTTCTTGTCCACTGTGGTTGGCTGATAATGGTCCCCCAAAGATGTCCATGTCCTATCCCAGGACCCTGTGAATATGTTACATTATATGGCAAAGGGGACTTTGCATATGTGATTAAGTTAAATCTCAAGATGAGGAGAGTGTTCTGAATTATCCAGGTGGGCCCGATGTAATCACAAGGGTCCTTATAAGATGAAGGCAAGAAAGTCAAGTCGAGAGAGAGAGGTTGGAAGATGCTAGCTTCGAAGTGGAGGATGGGGCCACGAGCTAAGGAATGCAGGTGGCCTTCAGAAGTTAGAAAAGGCAAGAAAATGGATTCTCACCAAGAGCTTCCAGAAGGGATGCAGGCCTGCTGACCCATTTCAAATTTTTGACCTGCAGAATTGTATTATAATACAGTTATGTTATTTTAAGCCATTGAATTTATGGTAACTTATTACAGCAGCAATAGAAAATGAATTCAGCTACTAATCTAAAATTATATGCTTCACCAAATGTACACATGTGAATGTATTTGCACAAAACACTCACACATGCATGAGTGCATGTGGGCACACAAAACACACACACTCTTTATCCACCCCCCTCCTTGATTTTGTGTTCTCCACACCACTCACCATTGGACAATCCAAATAAATAAGAAAAATATGGCACTTACCTCCCACACAGACACATACACATCCGGAAATAAATGTTCTATGAAGACAGCGATTTTCGTCTATTTTGGTGATTGCTAGAAACAGGCCTGGCACTATTGAGTAGACAGACACTCAATTTGTTGACTACATGCTTTCTTCATCTTAGCTCTTATATATGCTATTTCTTATTATTTATATAAAATCTATGTCCCCCTCAACTTTTAGCCCTTGAACACAGTGGCCTGTCTCTCTCAGTCACTGTTACATCATTCCATCACTAACACAGCACCTTGCACCCCCCCGTAAGATCTCCACAAGCATGTGTGGAACAATTGGGTCAACACCATCACATTATTCCTATACATCTGAGCCCCGGAGCTGTCAGAATTCCAACCCATCAAGAGCCCTCATATTTTATTTGATTGCAAATATGTTTAATTCCTGGTTCACTGAAGCAGCAGGAAGAAAAAAAAAGCCACTCGAGTCTGTAATTTACAAAGCAAATCTGCCCAGCAGAAATATTCATCTACAGGAGACAGTGGGATTCAATCATTTTTTAAAAGGGAAAGAAACCCACCCCGTTCTTCATACTTTCTAGTCGTACTGTTTGCAAACCTTTTGAAAGCAGTTTGAGGCCAAGGCTAATCACTTTCCTTCAAGGGGCTCATTTCCTGGGACTGGTAGTAATTTTGTCTCTGAGGAAGGAACACAGCAGGCAGGAAAACTGAGATTGTGGCTGAAGTCCTTCTTGGGGAAAGGATGTATGAAAACCCAGTCCATTCCACTTGGCTTGCTAATTACAAATCCAGGAGTACAGGGTGGTGTGGCCCTTTGAAATCCTTAGATCAATCAGATGAACAGGATATCCCTAAGAGGGAGTATGCAAGGCCATATTTAAATTGCACTATATTCACTTTAAATAACCACAAAGAAAGAACTGGTGACTACCAGATAAATTAGGTGAGTTTGGGGCAATCAGTATGTATTAGTTGCCTTTGCTTTCTTATTTCCTCTGTCGTAGATCTAGCTCATCCAGGCAAGTCCGAAAGGACTCTTCCCTGTTGCTTTCCAAATCCTTCTGTGGGCCCCTAAAGGGCAGGGATTAAGTGTCATCTTTCTTTGCATTCCTGGAGCCATTATAGTGCCTGATACACACTAGTCGTTGTATTGAATGATTTAATAGGCGAGCAGGTGACTGACGGATGGATGGATGTTTTAAACCAGGAATGAGTACTCCTGTATCAAATGCCTGTGTCTCCACTCACTTGATACTCATCCAGGGCACTTGTTCAATCTATAGCTTCTCAGGCTCCCACCCTAGAGTATTAAATTCTGTCTATCTCAAAGCTCTGACCATCAGGCAAGCTTGAAAAACATGTGTTAAATCCAACTGTCTAATGCATCCTTACCTGAAATGTCCATGAGTTATGTTTCCCATCACAGGGCAATTTTCAGCAGCTGAAGCTTCTCACATTCTAAATGAGAGGCAGGCCCTTTCCACTTCTAGCCACTGTGTATTCCCTCCCTATTGACATTCAACCCTTCCAAATGCAGCCTTATACAGTTGGCCCTGAGTATCCATAGGTTCCACATCCGAGGATTCAACCAACCACGGATCAATTTTTTTTTTTAATTCCAAAAAGTTCTAAAAAGCAAAACTTTAATTTGCCACATGCCAGCAACTATTTATATAGCACTGACATCGTATTGGGTATAAGTAATCTAGAGATGATTTAAAAGATACAGGAGGATGAGCATAGGTTATATATATGCAAATACTTTACGCAAGGAACTTGTGCATCCTGGAACTGATCCCCCTACGGATACCGAGAAACAACTTTCCATTCTCACTCTCTTTACCAGAGCATTCGAAGGCAGCAGAACCCAGAGGTCTGCATTCTGCCTGACACCCATGCAGTGACCAGACTTGACTCCCTAGAAGTTCTTGCATCTGAAAGCAGGGCCTCCTGGCTCTCAGATTCCCTGACACAGCTTCCTTCCTGCCTGTTCAGTGTATGTACGAGCCTGCTACGAGAGGTGATCAAAGTGTGTGCTTATTTTATCTCACTACCCATCTCTCCCCTGATGAATAAGGTCTAGGCAGTGGCTTTAGACCTGTGCTCTGGGAGCCTTTAGGAACAAAGCAGCCCCAGGACTCCACCTTCCTCCCACTGGGACAGCATCTTATTTTCCTGGGTTCCTCGTGGACCTCCTCCAGCAACATTTGATTCAAACAAAGGGTTCCATGGATCAAAAAGGTTTAAAAACAACTAGTGTAAAGCATCATTTTTGAACTGTACCATAACAACATTATTTTGACTTTCCTCTCTCATGGTATCACTAGAACAAAAAGGAATTGCCTTTTAGAATATTAAGCCAGACCTAAGGACTATAGTTTATACTGTGGTGACTGACCAAAACACTCCCTATGCCTGGACATCAACTATTATCAATTCCTGGAAGTAGAAGAAACCTCAGAAGAAATTAATACTTTCTGTATTAGTTAGTGATCTACTGTGGTAGATCGTAGTAGAAATTACCCCAACGCTTAGTGCCTAAAAACAACGTTTATCATCTCTCAGTTTTCGTGGGCCAGGAATCCAGGCACAACTTAGCTGGGTTGTTTGACTCAGGCTCTGACAAGGCTGCTGGCAAGATACCGGCCAGGACTGCAGTCAACTCCAGCTCAACCGGGGAAGGCTCCACTCCCTAGATCACCCATATGGCTGTTGGCAAGATTCAGTTTCTCAGAGGTGTCGGATTGAGGACCTCAGCTCCTCTCTAGCTGTTGGCCAGAGCTGTTGCTAGGGGCCCTCTCCATCCTCCACCTGACAGTTCACAGCATTGCAACTGGCTTCCATCAGAGCCAGCAAGTGAGGAAGAGAGTGCAGACCAGATGGAAACAACCTAACCTTTACGTAACCTAACCTTGGAAGTGCCATTCCATCCCTTTCGCTGTGTTCTGCTCATCAGAAGCCAGACACTAGGACCAGATCACACACAGGGGAGAGGATCTCCAGAAGAGTATGAATACCAGGAGGTAGGGATCATTGGGAGCCATTGTAGAAGCTGCCAACCAATCCTTCTAAAGCATCCCCATCAGGTAATCTACTCAGAAGCAATGGGAAATGATTTGGTCAGACAGACTTAGGTTGTCTTGGGTCTTCTCCTTACTACTACTACTATTCCTGATAATAATAACAACCATCACTCCTGCTACTAATTATTAGGCACTTTGCAGATCTTCACAAGCATCAATCTTATTTGATGGTCACAAGAGTAAAAGAAAATATTTTTACTGCACCCATTTTACAGATGAGGAAACTGAGGCTAAGGGGAGTTTGGCCACTTGCCCGAGATCTCAGAGCTAGTGAGCACAAGAAGCCAAATTCCAACCACAGTGCTTCCTGCGCCATGATCCCAAGGCTATGCTCTGACTGCTAGCTTAACTCCTATGAACTCTTCTGTGAAAGAGTGATACTGAGACCTTCAAGATGGCGGAGGAGTAAGACGTGGAGATCATCTTCCTTCCCACGAATAGATCAGAAATACATCTACATGTGGAACACCTCCTACAGAACACGTACTGAATTCTGGCAGAAGACCTCAGACTTCCCAAAAAGCAAGAAACTCCCCCATGTACCTGGGTAGGGCAAAAGAAAAGAGAAAAAAGAGAGACAAAAGAATAGGGATGGGACCTGCACCACTGGGAGGGAGCTGTGAAGGAGGAAAAGTTTCCACACACTAGGAAGCCCCTTCACTGGCAGAGACAGGGGTGGGCAGGGGGAAAGCTTCGGAGCCACGGAGGAGAGCGCAGCAACAGGGGTGCAGAAGGCAAAGCGGAGAGATTCCAGCACAGAGGATCGGTGCCGACCAGCACTCACCAGCTCGAGAGGCTTGTCTGCTCACCAGCCGGGGCGGGCGGGGCAGGGAGTTGAGGCTTGGGCCTTGGAGATCAGATCCCAGGGAGAGGACTGGGGCTGGCCGCGTGAACACAGCCTGAAGGGGCTAGTGTGCCACAGCTAGACGGGAGGGACTCCAGGAAAACGTCTGGACCTGCCTAAGAGGCAACAGACCATTGTTTCGGGGTGCGCGAGGAGAGGGGATTCAGAGCACCACCTAAACGAGCTCCAGAGACAGACGTGAGCCGCAGCTATCAGCGTGGACACGAGAGATGGGCATGAGACGCTAAGGGTGCTGCTGTAGCCACCAAGAAGCCTGTGTGCGAGCACAGGTCACTATCCACATCTCCCCTCCTGGGAGCCTGTGCAGCCCGCCACTGCCAGGGTCCCGTGATCCAGGGACAACTTCCCCAGGAGAACACATGGTGCGCCTCAGGCTGTGCAACATCACGCCAGCCTCTGCCCCGCAGGCTCGCCCCACATTCCGCACCCCTCTCTCCCCCGCGCCTGAGTGACCCAGAGCCGCCGAATCAGCTGTTACGTTAACCCTGTTCTGTCCGAGCAAAGAAGCATACACATACACACTCACAAAAAGGGAAAAAGGAAAAAAATATATATATTCTTGCTCCCAAATTCCACAGCCTCAATTCCACCTCGCAGGAGACCTACGCGCAGAGGGCGGGTCCAAATCCAAAGCTGAACCCCGGGAGTTGTGCGAACAAAGAAGAGAAAGGGAAATCTCTCCCAGCAGCCTCAGGAGCAGCAGATTAAATCTCCACAATCAACTTGATGTACCCTGCATCTCTGGAATACCTGAATAGACAACTAATCATCCCAAAATTGAGGCGGTGGAATTTGGGAGCAACGATATATATATTTATTTACTTTTTCCCTTTTTGTGAGTGTGTATGTGTATGCTTCTATGTGTGATTTTGTCTGTATAGCTTCGCTTTTACAATTTCTCCTAGAGTTCTATCTGTCTGTTTTTTTGTTTTTTTTTTGTTTCGTTTTTTGTATAGTTTCTAGCGCTTGTTATCATTGGTGGATTTGTTTTTTGGTTTGGGTGCTCTCTACTTTCTTTCTTTCTTTTTTTTCTTTTATTTATTACTTTCCAATTTTTTAATTTTTAATAATTATTTCTTATTTTAATAACTTTATTTTATTCTTTCTTTTTTTCTCCCTTTTCTTCTGAGCTGTGTGGCTGACAGGGTCTTGGTGCTCCGACCGGGTGTCATGCCTGTGCCTCTGAGGTGGGAGAGCCGAGTTCAAGACATTGGTCCACCAGAGACTTTCTGTCTCCACATAATATCAAATGGCGAAAGCTCTCCCAGAGATCTCCATCTCAATGCTAAGACCCAGCAAGCTACAGTGCTGGACACACTATGCCAAACAACGAGCAAGAGGGGAACACAATCCCACCCATTAGCAGAGACGCTGCCTAAAATCATAATAAGGTCACAGACACCCCATAACACACCACCGGACGCGGTCTTGCCCACCAGAAAGACAGGACCTACCCTCATCCACCAGAAAACAGGCACTAGTCCCCACCACCAGGAAGCCTACACAACCCACTGAACCAACCTTAGGCACTGGGGGCAGACACCAAAAACAAAGGGAACTATGAACCTGCAGCCTGCAAAAAGGAGACCCCAAACACAGTAAGTTAAGCAAAACGAGAAGACACAGAAACACACAGCAGATGAAGGAGCAAGATAAAAACCCATCAGACCAAACAAATGAAGAGGAAATAGGCAGTGTACCTGAAAAAGAATTCAGAGTAATGATAGTAAAGATGATCCAAAATCTTGGAAATAGAATGGAGAAAATACTAGAAACATGAAACAAGGACCCAGAAGAACTAAAGAGCAAACAAACGATAATGAACAACACAATAAATGAAATTAAAAATTCTCTAGAAGGAATCAATAGCAGAAAAACTGAGGCAGAAAAACGGATAAGTGACCTGGAAGATAAAAAAGTGGAAATAACTAACGAGACCAGAATAAATAAAAAAGAATGAAAAGAATTGAGGACAGTCTCAGAGACCTCTGGGACAACATTAAACACACCAACATTCAAATTATGGGGGTCCCAGAAGAAGAAAAGAAAAAGAAAGTGTCTGACAAAATATTTGAAGAGATTATAGATGAAAACTTCCCTAATATGGGAAAGGAAATAGTCAATCAAATCCAGGAAGCACAGAGAGTCCCATACAGGATAAATCCAAGGAGAAACAAGTCAAGACACATATTAATCAAACTATTAAAAATTAAATACAAAGAAAAAATATTAAAAGCAGCAAGGGAAAAACAACAAATAACACACAAGGGAATCCCCATAAGGTTAACAGCTGATCTTTCAGCAGAAACTCTGCAAGCCAGAAGGGAGTGGCAGGACATACTTAAAGTGATGAAAAGGAAGAACCTAAAACCAATATTACTCTACCCAGCAAGGATCTCATTCAGATTTGATGGGAAATTAAAACCTTTACACACAAGCAAAAGCTAAGAGAATTCAGCACCACCAAACCAGCTTTACAACAAATGTTAAAGGAACTTCTCTAGGCAGAAAACACAAGAGAAGGAAAAGACCTACAATAACAAACCCAAAACAATTAAGAAAATGGTAATAGGAACATACATATCAATAATTACCTTAAATGTGAATAGATTAAATGCTCTAACCAAAAGACACAGACTGGCTGAATGGATACAAAAACAAGACCCGTATATATGCTGTCTACAAGAGACCCACTTCAGGCCTAGGGACACATACACTGAAAGTGAGGGGATGGAAAAAGTTATTCCACGCAAATGGAAATCAAAAGAAAGCTGGAGTAGCAATTCTCATATCAGACAAATAAATACTATTACAAGAGACAAAGAAGGACACTATATAATGATCAAGGGATCAATCCAAGAAGATATAGCAATTGTAAACCTTTATGCACCCAACATAGGAGCACCTCAATACATAAGGCAAATGCTAACAGCCATAAAAGGGGAAATTGACAGTAACACAATCATAGTAGGGGACTGTAACACCCCACTTTCACTAATGGACAGATCATTCAAAATGAAAATAAATAAGGAAACACAAGCTTTAAATGATACATTAAACAAGATAGACTTCATTGATATTTATAGGACATTCCATCCAAAAATAACAGAATACACTTTCTTCTCAAGTGATCATGGAACATTCTCCAGGATAGAGCATATCTTGGGTCACAAATCAAGCCTTGGTAAATTTAAGAAAATTGAAATCATAGCAAGTATCTTTTCCGACCACAACGCCGTGAGACTAGATATCAATTACAGGAAAAGCATCTGTCACAAATACAAGCACATGGAAGCTAAACAATACACTACTTAATAACCAAGAGATCACTGAAGAAATCAAAAAATACCTAGAAACAAATGACAATGAAAACACAATGACCCAAAACCTATGGGATGCAACAAAAGCAGTTCTAAGAGGGAAGTTTATAGCAATACAATCCTACCTCAAGAAACAAGAAACATCTCAAATAAACAACCTAACCATACACCTAAAGCAATTAAAGAAAGAAGAATGAAAAAACCCCAAAGTTAGCAGAAGGAAAGAAATCATAAAGATCACATCAGATATAAATAAAGAAGAAATGAAGGAAACAATAGCAAAGATCAATAAAACTAAAAGCTGGTTCTTTGAGAAGATAAACAAAATTGATAAACCATTAGCCAGACTCATCAAGAAAAAAAGGGAGAAGACTCAAATAAATAGAATATGAAATGAAAAAGGAGAAGTAACAACTGAAATACAAAGGATCATGAGAAATACAAAGGATCATGAGAGATTACTGCAAGCAACTATATACCAATAAAATGGACAACCTAGAAAAAATTGGACAAATTCTTAGAAAAGCACAACCTTCCAAGACTGAACCAGGAAGAAATACAAAATATAAACAGACCAAGCACAAGCACTGAAATTGAGACTGTGAATAAAAATTTTCCAACAAACAAAAGCCCAGGATCAGATGGCTTCACAGGTGAATTCTATCAAACATTTAGAGAAGAGCTAACACCTATCCTTCTCAAACTCTTCCAAAATATAGCAGAGGGAAATTCTACGAGACCACCATCACCCTGATACCAAAACCAAGATGTCACAAAGAAAGAAAACTACAGGCCAATATCACTGATGAACATAGATGCAAAAATCCTCAACAAAATACTAGCAAACAGAATCCAACAGTACATTAAAAGGATCATACATCATGATCAAGTGGGGTTTATCCCAGGAATGCAAGGATTTCAATATATGCAAATCAATCAATGTGATATACCATATTAACAAATTGAAGAAGAAAAATCATATGATAATCTCAATAGATGCAGAAAAAGCTTTCAACAAAATTCAACACCCATTTATGATAAAAACCATCCAGAAAGTAGGCATAGAGGGAACTTACCTCAACATAATAAAGGCCATATATGACAAACCCACAGCCAACATCATTCTCAACGGTGAAAAACTGAAACCATTTCCACTAGGATCAGGAATAAGACAAGGTTGCCCACTCTCACCACTAGTATTCAACATAGTTTTGGAAGTTTTAGCCACAGCAACCAGAGAAGAAAAGGAAATAAAAGGAATCCAAATCGGAAAAGAAGAAGTAAAGCTGTCACTGTTTGTAGATGACATGATACTATACATAGAGAATCCTAAAGACTCTATCAGAAAACTACTAGAGCTAATCAATGAATATGGTAAAGTAGCAGGATACAAAATTAATGCACAGAAATCTCTTTCATTCCTATACACTAATGATGAAAAATCTGAAGGAGAAATTAAGGAAACACTCCCATTTACCACTGCAACAAAAAGAATAAAATACCTAGGAATAAAACTACCTAAGGAAACAAAAGATCTGTATGCAGAAAACTATAAGCCACTGATGAAAGAAATTAAAGATGATACAAACAGATGGAGAGATATACCATGTTCTTGGATTGGAAGAATCAACATTGTGAAAATGGCTATACTACCCAAAGCAATCTACAGATTCAATGCAATCCCTATCAAACTATCAACTGCATTTCTAACAGAACTAGAACAAAAAATTTCACAATCTGTATGGAAACACAAAAGACCCCGAACAGCCAAATCAATCTTGAGAAAGAAAAACAGAGCTGCAGGAATCAGACTCCCTGCCTTCTGACTATACTACAAAGCTACAGTAATCAAGACAGTATGGTACTGGCACAAAAGCAGAAATATAGATCAACGGAACAGGATAGAAAGCCCAGAGATAAACCCATGCACATATGGTCACCTTATTTTTGATAAAGGAGGCAAGCATATACAATGGAGGAAAGACAGCCTCTTCAATAAGTGCTGCTGGGAAAACTGGACAGCTACATGTAAAAGAATGAAATTAGAACACTCCCTAACACCATACACAGAAATAAACTCAAAATGGCTTAAAGACCTAAATGTAAGGCCAGACACTATCGAACTCTCAGAGGAAAACATAGGCAGAACACTCTACGACATAAATCACAGCAAGATCCTTTTTGACCCACATCCTAGAGAAACGGAAATAAAAACAAAAATAAATAATGGAACCTAATGAAACTTCAAACCTTTTGCACAGCAAAGGAAACCATAAACAAGACAAAAAGACAACACTCAGAATGGGAGAAAATATTTGCAAACGAAGCAACTGAAAAAGGATTAATCTCCAAAATATACAAGGAGCTCAATATCAAAAAAACAAACAATCCAATCCAAAAATGGGCAGAAAACCTAAATAGACATTTCTCTAAAGAAGATATAAAGATTGCCAACAAACACATGAAAGGATGCTCAACATCACTAATCATTAGAGAAATGCAAATCAAAACTACAATGAGGTATCACCTCACACCAGTCAGAATGGCCACCATCAAGAAATCTACAAACAATAAATGCTGGAGAGGGTGTGGAGAAAAGGGAACCCTCTTGCACTGTTGGTGGGAATGTAAATTGTTACAGACACTATGGAGAACAGTATGGAGGTTCCTTAAAAAACTAAAAATAGAACTACCATATGACCCAGCAATCCCACTACTGGGCATATGCCCTGAGAACACCATAATTCAAAAAGAGTCATGTACCACAATGTTCGTTGCAGCTCTATTTACAATAGCCAGGACATGGAAGCAACCTAAGTGTCCATCAACAGATGAATGGATAAGAAAGATGTGACATATATATACAATGCAATATTACTCAGCCATAAAAAGAAATGAAATTGAGTTATTTATAGTGAGGCAGATGGACCTAGAGTCTGTCATACAGAGTGAAGTAAGTCAGAAACAGAAAAACAAATACCGTATGCTAACACATATATATGGAATTAAAAAAAAAAAAAGGTTCTGAAGAACCTCGGGGCAGGACAGGAATAAAGATGCAGACGTAGAGAACGGTCTTGAGGACACGGGGAAGGGGAAGCTGGACGAAGTGAGA
Organism: Tursiops truncatus; assembly: GCF_011762595.2. Classification (NCBI taxonomy): domain Eukaryota; kingdom Metazoa; phylum Chordata; class Mammalia; order Artiodactyla; family Delphinidae; genus Tursiops; species Tursiops truncatus. Next base: position 24,708,943 of record NC_047048.1, read on the forward strand.
GAGTGGCATGGACTTATATATACTACCAAATGTAAAATAGATAGCTCATGGGAAGCAGCTGCATAGCACAGGGAGATCAGCTCAGTGCTTTGTGACCACCTAGAGGGGTGGGATAGGGAGGGTGGGAGGGAGACACAAGAGGGAGGAGATATAGTGATATATTTATATGTATAGCTGATTCACTTTGTTATAAAGCAGAAACTAACACACCATTGTAAAACAATTATACTCCAATAAAGATGTTAAGAAAAAGAAAAAGAGTGATACACTCACCTTCAAGGGCTATTTGAGAGGATTGAAGAAGCTAATAAAATAATGGCACACAGGGTAGGTATTTTGTTTAACAAACATTTGCTGAGCACTTTGTGCCAGGCACTGTGCTGTTTCAGGCTTTACTTACCCAGCCTTGTTCAGTGCTCACTCCAGCCCCATGAAGTAGATGATAGTAAACACTTACACTGGCTTATTAAAGCTAGGCTCATTGAGCCTGCAAAATGACCTGAAGAGGTAGGTGCTTGGAGCAGATGCCATGGGTGCCGACACTCATCACTGCAAGGCATGTAAGCCCAACCCCCAGCTTCTAGCCCCTGGTTTCTTTGCCAGGGCTTCTTGGGCTGCTGAAGTCTGCTTATCCTCCCGTGTGCCATGCACTGCTGCCCCTCCCCTGGGAACATCCTTCAACAGCTGACTAATACCCCAGCTCACTCATCCCTCCGGAGGGATAATTCTGAGCTGCATGTTATGCAATGTCCATCACAGTCACCCAGAGTAATTTCCTCTGTGTGACTCACTGGCAGCTGCCTTAGCAATACCACCTTTTGGGCTGCCCTCTCTTCCCTGTCTCACTTCCCCACTCACGTACCCATGTTCTCTCTGAACCTTCCAGATAAATTACTTGCACCCAAATCTTTGTCTCAGGGTCTGCTTCTAAGGAAGCTAAAACGGAGACAATACTATTATTATTATTATCCTATTTTTCAGATGAGAACACTGAGGCACAGAGAGGTTAAGTAACTTGCCCAAATTCACACAGCTGGGAAGCAGTAGAGTCAGAATTCAAACCCAGGCAGTCTGGCTCTTAACATGATGCATGATTATGTTTTTCTTTCTGACTAAGCTGGGTAAACAGAGTAAGATCAGTTGCCTTATGGTGCCAAGATGTGCTTCCACACCAAAGCACAGTGTCACCAGTGGCTGCGTGTGCAAAAACTTTCATGTACTAGTGCAAAGACCAGCTCCATTCTCTAATGAAAATGTCAGCTCCCCAACACAGCCAGCCATGATCCCACTGAAAGATGTAATTGTGGAATCCATGCTATTATCGTGTAGCAAGGATTTCTGGTGTGCTTGTAAACCTAAAACTGTAATTGCCAAAGAGAACTCATCCCCCACAAATCAAGCCTCTCTGTATTGACAATTACATCCGGCGCTGCATGGAATTTAATGCCTAAATAATGAAGTCAAAGAACAATGCTGGAGATCGAGCATTTGAATATACTTTGTTGATTCATTTCTCGCTCCCATTTAATAACCCACTTAGTCAGCGACGGTTAAGTGCAGCAGACTTAGAAAGAACATAACACACTAGAGAGAAAACATTTCACAGATTAATAACTGGATGTGGGTACAAGCTGGCACTCCCCTAATAGCAGCACAAAACTAGGTTATCGTCAAAAATCTGGATTTAATGTTCCAAAATGGTGATTCATGCTTTTCCTTTACACGGTTCCATACTTACCACCACAGGCTAACGAAACATACATCAGAAATCAGGAGCTAATAAATGCAATTCTGGGGGAGTATTTTTTTTTTAATTTAGTACCTTCCAAGATTGTGATCTTTGTTCCAAGATCGTAATCTTTGTCCAAGATCTTTAATGTTGAAATTACGCTGTCTGAATATTAAGCATATTCGATTGTGACTGGACTCTCCAAAAGGCTAATTTATGAACCCTGCAGCCTAACACATGTGCACCATATAAAGGAGGATTTGCCCCCAGTGCATTTATACCAATTTCTCCAGTAAGGAGATAAAAACTCTTCCGCTGCCTATATGAATACAGTCATTCATGTATGTATCTGGCTGGTTTGTTTGATCTGTGCAGAGAAATGTACAATTAAATGATACTGACTCAGTGTTTAAAGCAATTTGGGCAGGAATTTTCCTTTGGGGAATATTCTCTTAAGTTTCTTCCCTGCTGTTCGGGTGAAGGAAAGAAGTAGTTAGTCCAGGGAGGGCGCTCTCTCAGGTGGAACACAGACGGAATGGGCTTCCTCTCCTGTCATCATTCTCTTTTTGAAATAATTTCATGGTGTCTGTGGGAAAATATTTTCCCCCAATGAATTCAATTTTAATGTGAGTTTAACAACATCCTCATCCCGTTAATTTGCTGTGAGATTTACACTCTTCTGTCCTGTTTATCGTAGAATGGCCACACCATAAGGCAGAATGAGAACTGCTTTGTGACTTTCCTGGTGTCCAACCAGCTTGGAGGCACAGATCACTAAAGCTGCAGGGAACTAGCAGAAGAGTGAAGGCATTTCCTGTGTGCTTGAAACAGCCTTTTCTGAAAAGAACCTGATCCATTCATTCTGCAGGTTATTGACTTTCGCCACAGCATCATTTTTTAAAAATTTATTGCCAAACAGTATATAGGATACCAATCCGGTAAAATTGAAATGCAAAATTAGAACTCAGATGCTAGGATAAGACTGGGTAAAATATAATGCAGAGACTTACATCTCAACCCTGCATATTTATGCCAGTGAAGCCAATTGGTTCTGAGCCCCCTGGCAGTCAAGACATCAAGGGAACCTCATCCCTTATATGGTTCCATAGGGAGAGCAGACATTTTCCTGGGCAAGGACCACCACTAACCTATAAAGTGCCTCGGGAGAGCTAGGAACACCACCGCTCACCACCCCTCAACACCCTCTCCTCCACACACACCCCTTCCATGGGCAGGCTCCTCTTGTTGAGTACAGAGTGTCTGCATGCAATTTAGCAATAAAATAAGCTGCCCTGTGACTGGAAGCAGGCAAGCTGACTGCGCCTTAATGCAAGGAAGAAGGCTCTCTTCCTCCAAGAGGACACAGCTGAGGAAAACAGCATGGCAAGCAAATGCTGGCTTGATATAAGCTTCCACGTATTCCTTTGGCAGCACTGTGCATGAGGACCTGGATTTAATTCTAAAACATTTTCATGCAGGGACCACGGAGAGGTAGAATGGGCAAAACTCTCAACGATGGGAATAATATTGGGTTCCCTGAAGCAATGTTTCAGCCTTTGGTGAAAGCCAAGAACATGTGTCTAAGGGAAATTTAAAGGAAAACAATTCTACAGGGGCCAAGATAATGTGGTCCTAAAATCCCCAGGGGTCTTTTTCAAGACTATCTTGGGGTAGATGGACCGAATGTGCTTCAGCCAGTCCTCCCGAGTTCTACCTCTCTCAACAAGCTCAGGATACCTCAGGAGAAGTTGTAAACCATTCGGCTAAGTAATGGAGCCATTAATAGAGCAACTTCCAGACCAGGGATAGACCTGCCAGGACCTGTGAGGGTCTTCTGCCCTGGGGCAGGAATGGCAGAATGGAGGCAAGGCTGAGATATTGGGACAAGTTCTACCTTCTCTCCTGTATTTCAATAAATAAGCCCCCTTTTCCTTCTTTAAAGTCCCTCTCTTGAAGGGCTTGATTTAATGAGCCATTCACGTGGGCTCACAAGCATAGAAACAGGCTATAAATTATGAAGACAGCCCAGAAATCATTTGGTAGCCGGAGTAAAGGATAACGTGGGTGGTAGTAGCTTAAAGAGGAATGCCAGTGTTGAGTCTCTTTGGCACTGGAGATGAAAAAGAAGGGAACAGGGAATGGACTGAAGCTCTGGGACTTGTTACTTTGAAACAATCCTCTGTAATCCTCCGATATTGAAAAGCCAACCAAAGGCACCAAGTTAGTATATTGGGCCATTGTATTTTCCATAAACATGGTACCACTCAGTGGGAGGGCTCCACTGTCCTATAAACGTTCCTCAAAAGAGATCCTCCCTCTGTAAAATTCATTAGGAACACCCCAATCCTGAGGGGAGGAGCCTGTTATTGATATAATTGATGCTGGCCAACCAGGGAGCAGTATGCAGATTTCACTGTTTTCTGATTGGAAAGAGCCTGAGACGATGCCAACCAACGCCCATGCAATAGGGTTTAACCCTTCCATTCCTGTTTTCACTGTCCGTATGGGACAAAGAATAGCTTCACCCTCAGACTCTCAACTCATTAAGCTGGCAGAAAAGTTTTCATGGGCTAGTGCTGCTTGAGCTACAGAAAGCTAGCTAGTACAATGGAAGACCAGGCAGAAATTCCTCCCCCTGTTCCCAGAATTTTCTTCATGACCTCTCATATTATGGTCAACATCTGGAATGAACAACTAATACTTGCAGAAATGCCTTGAGGGATTTCACCTATTTACATATAGTTCTGACCAGAGCTGGCCACCACCAAGAGTTAATTTAATTTACTGTCCCTTGGCAAAAGAATAGTCATTTGTTTTCCAGCACTTTTAACCTTGGTAGACCCTTGGGAAATAAAAATTACATTGAGAGAAAATTGCCAGTGGTAGAGAACAGTATAGAAGTGACAGTAACATATATAAACCTCCAGCAGGAGTGGAATAAAGTGGCATATTATTGTTCGCTGGCCCCCAAAGTTCAATATTTCTTGTGTGGTTTACACTTCGCCATTGTCTCACCCCCTGGAGTAATTCTGGCCAATTCGGGCACTCTCTGCCAAGATGCACATCCTTGTTACTGTCAGAGAAAGGCCAGATTACCTGGCTAAGCAGGGAGAGATCTTTGGACAAAGAGCCATGAGGAAATGGAACTCAACAAATAAGAGTTTAAAGAGATGCCTGGAAGGAAGCAGGGGAGTGTCTGGGGTGATGGAGCCTGTCCTGCTTCCTCTATAGAATTCGATGATTATCCTCTATGTGGAGCTCAGCTCTGATGGGAGGTGCTGGCTGATGCGGCCCTTTTAGCCTCACTGCTCACCACTGATGCTCCCATTATGTGAAACTTCCTGTACACACACACACACACACACACACACACACACACACACACACACACACACCCGCTATAACACAATGTGTCTCTTCCCTGAACCTGTACTCACATGATACCCTCTGCCTGGACCACCCTTCCTCCCCTTCCCTGTTTTACCTGTCTAGCTCTCCTAATTGCCTTTCAAAACTTAGCCGAGGCATCACCTCTTCTAGGAAGTTTTCCCTGATCTCCAGATGAGTACCTTCTTTAGTCTCAGCCTCTTGAACTTGCCTCTTATATTATTTGTATCCATCTATTCATGTGCCTTTCATCATCCCACCTCCAGAACACATAATGAGTCTGTTCTGACCGCCTAAAGAACTGAAAATTTAAGTCCAGAGAGAGGTCAGGGTTCAAAACAGGAAACGGAGGCAAGAAGGTTAGGCAGCTCCTAACTGACATTTCCAACTGGACAGGTCTCCTCATACAGGCTTTTTTTCCTTTACACATACCACAATTTTCTCCTTATTTTATTTGTGTAATTATTTGATTCATGTACACACACACACACAAACATAAGACTGTAAAGCCCCATATTTCTATTATCTAATACAGTTCCTAGCACATAGGTGGCACCCTATAAATATGCATGTAATTAATGGTTTAATTAATGAATGAGCATACATGAACAGATCAGAGAGATAAAAGCAGAAATAAGGTCATAAATGGGGCTAAATTCCAAAGTTCATTCGTATGTGTCTACATGGCACAAAAATAGGCACGGACACCATATAGAAATAATGGATATTGAGCTCTAATTCTAATGAAATTACATCTAAGCCTGGGAGGGTCTGACTCTGACACTTATGTTTAAACAAATATTGAAACCACCATGAGATTTCTCTTCCCCAAAAGGGCCCAAAACCCATAATTTACTGAGTATAAACAGACTTAAACAATGAAGCTGTCTAAAATCCACCAGCACCCTCATTTCACATGTAATGAGGTGAAGCAAGATTTTATACACTTACCCACTGTCATGATAACTTCTGATGGAGAAAGCACTGTATGTGTTTAGGAGACACTGATTAACAGCTTGAAGTAGAGCACGAGGCCATAAAGTTATGCAAAAGTCACAAAAGAAGAACAACAAAGTGCCCTGGATAAATGGTGACCACAGTTAACCTTGGGTTCTTTTATTTTGTCAAGTACTGTTATGAGTGGAATTTCCAAGTTAGGGGCAGAGAAGAATTGCTCTGATAACTGTTGAGGATCCAGAACACTGCACTGGGTGTCAGGGAAGAAAAATACAGACATAATGTAATAGTAAGACACTTGGGAATTTTTCAATTTGCTTGTGATGTGGTATAAACTTATTGCTCTGTCTCCCCTACAACCTCTTCAGTAAATTCTGCTTGGCTCTTGTGTGAGTGGATTTCATTTGAGAAGAGGCGGATGGGACTCAAAGAACAGGATAAGTGAACAGCTGACATCTGGATGTTAAAGGAATAGGGAAAATAATTCTTAGCCAAGCTAGCTGACTTGCCAAAGGACCCTCTGCTAGCCACAGACTGAACCATTTCAGGTCTATCAGGTTTATCTCTTCCTCTCATATATTAAGGATTTCAACTAGCCATTTAGCACAGTACTGCAGGGAAAAAGAAGGAAGGGTGAGTTCATTTTGATGAGTTAATGTCAACATTTATTGACATCTAATACATGTCAAACAGTTTACATGGACTCTCATTTAAATTTCACAGCTATGAAGTAGTTGGTGTTATTTCTCTTTTATAGATGAAGAATAAATTCAGTATCATGGAAGTAAATTATTTCAAGTCAGGCAACCAGTAGTGTTAGAACGTGGACTTGACTCCCCATCCGTCTTCCCACAATATTACACTATCTCCTAAAAGGGCTGGATGATGACTAAGGAAGGGAAAAGGAGTTTGGGAAATGATACCATCCATTCAGGTAGGGCTTCCTGGAGTTAACTGTTGCCATAGAGTACTTTAATGCTCCAGGGGGCCAAACAAGGTGTGCTAGTGAGATAGATAACCATGGGCCTGGGAATCACAGGACTTATGTTTGGCATAATCACCAAGGGAAGTCAGATAGCATGGTGCTTTGGAATCAGGCAAATCCTGGTTTGAATCATGGCTCTGATTTATTATCTGAAACAGTTCAACTCTAAATGTCCCTTTAGAAATAATAATCATAAACATAAATTTAACAACTAATCAAAAGAAGAACAGCTCTTCTGAATCAGGGAACAACTGTCACCAGAGAATAAAAACCCCAAATCTCCTTCATTGTATTCATAGCAGCCCCAGTTAACAGAGAATAATAGCTCAGCCTTGTAATTTCCTTAATTCCTAAAAATAAACTGAAACCTCTGGTGCCTACAGAACAAATCAATTTTATAGAAGAAACAATGTTGATAGTGGTGATTGTTCTGGGACCTTGGGACAATTACTTCACTTCTTTGAGACTCAGGGTTGTCATCTGTAAAATGGGGATAATCAAGCACAAAAGTTAGCTTTGTAAATGATCTGAGATACTGTGTATAAAGTGCTGAGCATAGTGCCTGGCACATTAAAGGGAGTGATGACGGTGGCAATGATGACGATAATTACAGTGATGATAATGCCAAAAGTAATGATGCAAAGACAAGACCATGATGAGACAATGATGTGTTGAGGTTGATGTGGTGGAAGATGTTGATGTGGTGGAAGATGTTGCTGCTGATGATGATCATGTTAATGATGACGATGACGACGTTGATGATGATGATGATGAAGACTGATGTGGTAGAAGATGCAATTCAATGGTAAGACCATGATGAACAGTGATTATGATATTGATGTGTTTGTTGGTGGTGATGATGTTGGTATAGGTGAACAAGATGAAGGCAGAAGAAACAAAATGGAAAAAGGAAGGAAAACAGAAAAATGGAAGAAGGAATTAAAAGAAGAAAGAAGAGGATTTCCCTAAAGCAGCCACTACAACTCACAGATGACCAGGTCTCACAAACCCAAACCTAAGGTGCTCTGTTCCTCCAACCAGAACAGATATCTTCTTTCTGACTGGAGGGACAACACCAAGCACAACAATGGAGATGGACTCAGGGCTCCCCTGACCCATCTCATCATCTAGCACGCTCCTCATCCAAGAATGAGAAAAAACCTTATTCTTTCAATTCTCTGTGTGAAGAGAGTCATGTAGCCATGTGCTCACCACAACCCTCATAGCCAGATGCTTTCTGGGCAGTGGAGCCAAAACCATGGAGACTAATGAAATATAAGATCAATCCTCAAGAGCCTAGTTTCCAGGTAGACTGAGACCTCACTTGGGAGGACCTGGCCAAATCACTTCCTCGGTGTCATTATAGTCTTAAGTCTTTCCAAGAGTTCTAAGAATATCAAGTGGATAAATAAGATCATGTAAGTAAATGTACTCTGAGTTCTCTCAAGTGGTGACTATGAATATCTCAATTTTGATAATTATGAAGTGCAGAATTATTCTAATGGTTAGAAGCATGACTTCTAACAAGTTAGTTAATCTCTCTGATACATGATGAAATAATAATCTTATACAGCAATATCTATCTTATGAGATAGTAGCAAGCCTTAACTGAGATAATCTATATAAAGGGTTCAACATAATAGCTTTCTTGTGGTATCCTCCAGTAACATTAACTGAGATTATTAGTATAAGAGAAAATAAGAAAAGAAATATAGCTAAAGTACAGATGTGATTATGTGAATCTCCTGCTTAAAACTTTCAGTGGTTTCCCTGCAATTCTAAGGATGGAGTCCAAATATTCAATATGGCTGGCGAAGCCCTTTATGACCTGGCTCCTGCCTAACTCTCTCCACAGACTAAATCTTCCTAAACTGCTTTCACGCCTTCGAAGTTTCAAGCTCTTTCTGTGTTCACACTCTTTCATCACACTGCTGGCCCTCCTGGAGCACTCAGTCCCAGGCTTGGAGGAGCTGCCTTCCTCCAGGAGCCTACAGCCCTTTAGATCTCCCATACCACAGCACGGTTGGGTAATTTCCTGGTGATTTATCTGTTTCCACAACTACTTGGGATTGAGATGGTATACTGACTGCTAATCTTCACCATCTAGCATAGCACCTGGCACAGAGGAGAGCCCAACAAACGCTTGCTGAATGAAGGAAAGAGTACTGTGATCCATGTGAGCCTGAGGCACAGAGGAGGAGCACGGAGGGGGGTCAGGGAAGCCTGATGGAGGATCTATCCAGACAGCTAAAAAGAGTAAGCACATCCCAGAAAGAGAGAACAGCATGGACAAACACAGAAGTAGGACAGCATGATACATTGGGGAAACTTCATAAAAACATAGCACTGAAATACAGGAATCCAGAGTAGGGTGGAACAAGACACTGTCGCACTGTGTGTGCTGCCAAGGAACCTGGCCTTTATCCTGTAGACACTGGGCAGCCCTTGAAGAATTTAAAGCAGAGGACTGATCTGACCAGACTGCAGCATGAGATTAGTGACTGGGACCTAGTATCTCTCTTTGATTATTTCCCATCCTTTCTTCCCACCGACCCATCCTTTTCTCTCCTTTCTTCTACCTTCTCAAATATATTCTTTCCCTCCCTATAGTTTCCATTTACATGGATTTTGTTGACCCTGGATGTTAAGAGAATCATGAATTTAGCCAGGTAGTCCTACCAGCATCAATCAGGATTCAGAGAAATAACCTTCCATTCCAGCATGACCCCAAACACAAACAGACACTTCTCCCCAACATGAGGGCTCTACAGACAGTCTGAAAACGAGGCAGAAATGATATCTTCATCTTGATATAAAGGGAACATGTTTGTCACTTGCTTAAAATAATTATTTACCTGAGAGTGTCTGTGGCAACAGTAAGCTTTTCCAATGATCAATGCACTTCCTTTTAAATTGTAAATATAACTCTTCTCATCCCTCCTTTTTGATAGAGCTTCTGACTAACTTCTTTCAGTGCAAAATTACCAGGAAATCCCACTGAATAGCATGGCTAATGAAGTTTTTCTAAGACAATGGCTATCAAACTCAAAGTCCTAGATTTCTTTGAGGATGAAGGTTAAGGTTAAGATTTAGGTTTAGGGTTAAGGTTTAGGGCTAAGGTTAGGTTCGATTTGGGTAATGTTAGGGTTGGGGTTAACAGTAGGGTTAGGTTAGAGTTAAGGTTGAGGTTAGGTTTAAGGTTAGAGTTCTAGTTAAGGTTAGGATTAAGGTTAACTTAATCCTAACCTTAGGGGTAGGACTGCAGGACTTCTGGGGGAAAGAGGAATGAGATTGAAGGGCAGTTAAGATTCCACCAGATACTTCTACACACACACTTCTAACACTTATTTTATCTATTTTTGCTGTTGAACTTCACTCAAAATAAATTTACAGAAGGAATCTACTCTTGTCTGATTCATTAATGGGGTCTGAAAATCACTGATCTAAGAAACCTCCAAAGCCACGTATCAGATTCAAAGACTTACACCAAAGGCCATTTTTCAGGAACTCAACAACCTCATGAATAAAAAGCATTTAGACTCCTGCAGCCATGCTGCCTTCACAGCTGAAGCTGCCCCATAACACGGGAAAGGACAACTGGGGACCCCTGGGGCGGGCAGACAGTCTAGATGACCTTTCCTCCTGACCGGCAGGAGCTGGGAAGTATGACTGGGAGTGGGAACCAGACCACACATACCCCCTCTTGCAGCAGGTGGAACTAAGGAAAATAGTTTAGACTGATTATAGTCCAAGCCAGTTAGAAGTTCCAAAGAACAGGTCCCTGGATTCAAGAGGTTAGGTAAAAACTGTAGTATGAAACCAAGAATGAGGGGATAGCTGGAGAGCTAATAATTGATCAAGCATGGAGAAATTTCTGAGACTGCGGATTAGTACCTTTTTACCAGAGCAGGTATCAGCAAAAATTTTCTGTAAAGGGCCAGATAGTAAATATTTTAGGCTCTGAAGGCTACAAATAGTCTCTGTCATCGTTACTGAACTCTCTGCTGCTCTAGAACAAAAGCATCCAGAAACCATACATATATGGATAAGCATGCTGTGTCCTAATAAGATTTTGTTTAAAAAATTAGACAGCAGGCCAAATTTGGCTTATTGGTCATTATTTATTGACTCTTGTACTAGGGTATTTGAGAGCACATCTTGTGATCCTCTATAAGAGGACAGTCTTCTGAGAATTGAACCAGTATAGAGATATGCAGAACGAAGAGACTGGAGAGCAAAATCAAAGCTGTAGTGTTATTAGAAACCCTGGATCCAGCCATATCTGAAACTAATTTCCCTGATATCTTCATTTATATGAAACAATAAACGATCCTTTTTAAGTAGTGGGAGTTAAGTTTCTGTCCATTGAAACCAAAAAAATCCCTGACTGGTAGTTAGGGCACACAGGATGTCACCAAAAAATGTCAGGTATAAACCCAAATCTTCTGACTCCCATTCCAGTGCTCATCCATTTCAACAAGCATCAGGCAGAAATGAATGCCCTAGTTGAGACACCTTTTGTCTAGCCAAAGACCCACGTTGCCGATGTGGGCTGGATTTTGCTCCAAGAAACCCCTGCTTCTTGGAATATCATTAAAGGAAAGTACATGCCTAAGAAATGCTGCCCTTGATGTGGAAAGTTGACAGAACAGCCCTGGAGGGCCAGATGGATTCCAAACAGCTGTGACTTGACGGAGGCGCTCCATTTGGCAGGACCAGGGAAAGCCCAGCACAAACAGCATCAATTAGCAACCTCTTTTGAGAGAGGACGATTACAGCACATCACTGCAATTAAGCTTCATGCGGCCACTACAAGTAATGGTCATAAAGTCTCTGTAGCAACATGCAGACATGTTTGATGTGATTTTAAAAGAGAATAGCAAAATAACTGGAATTCTCATTCATTGATGAAGGGATTATAAATTGATACAAACTCTCTAGAAAGCAATTTTGCAATGTGGATTGAAAACCCTTAAGATCAAAAACCTCATAACTTTTGATTCAGTATCCTCCTCTCCTGTAAGAATCTACCCTAAGCAAATAACCAGAAATGTAAACACAGATCTCTGCACAAGCATGTTCATCACAGCCTTATTTACAATAGCAATAGAAGAAAATAGCACCCAAATGCCAAAGGTAAGAAATTGATGAAACATATTGTTGTATACAGCCACAGGATGGACAATTATGATAGCCAGCGAAAATACGATAGCCAGCAAGAATTTTTAATAACGTGAGAACATATTCACACTATGATAGGTTAAAAAGCAGGACACAAATTGCATATGTAATATGATAACCACTAAATAATACATGATGCAAGTTTTAATTTTTACTTACCTGAATATGGTCATGAAATGCTTGTGTTGGCAGGCTAGGGGCTCCTCTTATGGGTTTATTTGCGTTGGGATACTTTTCTGGGGCTAAAGAGCAAGCAAGGAGGTGGTAGGAGTTGTCCTAGAAAGAGAAGAAAGCAAGGTCAATTAAAGGCATGTACAATGAAACAGCACCTGATCCCTCACATTGATATAAGGGGGGCCCCCACTGAGGAGAAGTTCTAGGCACAATTGAAAGATCCCAAACCTCACTTCTCCAGGGAAGCCTTCCCCTTTCCCCACATGAGGTCCCATGCCTCTGATATAAGCTCTCCATTTCTCTTTCAAAGCACCTAATAAATGTCATCATCATATATTTAGATGATATGCCATTCTCACCCACCGGTCCTGCTTTGTTGAATATGGTAGCCACTTTATTTTTTTTTATATTTTTGTTGGACTATAGTTGATTTACAATGTTGTGTTAGTTTCAGGTGTACAGCAAAGTGAATCAGTTATACATATACATATATCCACTCTTTTTAAGATTATTTTCCCATACAGGCCATTACAGAGTATTGAGTAGAGTTCTCTGTGCTATACAGTAGGTCCTTATTAGTTATCAGCCATTTTAAACAGTATGTGGCTACTGAAATTTAAGTATAAATTAATTCAGATAAGACAAAAGTCTATTTCTTGGTCACACCAGCCACATTTCAAGTGCCCAAGTGCTGCATGTGACTAGTGGCCATCACCATGGACAGCGGACAGTGCAGATACAAAACGCCTTCATCATCACAGTCTTACTGGACAGTGCTGTCCTGCCCACACGCTTTCCCTGTCTCCTAGAGCCTGGCACATTACAACACTCAAGAATATTTGCTGAATGAATACAGTAAGGAGACATTCTCATTAAAAAGAGGCCCTTGGTATAGCACCTCCTCCTTAGATTTGCCCCTTTTTCTAACATCCAGCACCGTCAAGATCTAGTTTTGAATACATTTGGTAAGGAATAAACAGAATAAATAATGACAAAAGAGCTCTGAGCTCTAACTAGGTGTCCAAGCGCGAGGCATGAGCCCTGACAGCAAGGGTGTCATGATGACACAAATCATGTCCAACTCCTCAGGAGTAAATCTGAACTGGAAGTAGCATATCCCTGTCACTGCAGCCAGGGTGCTTGGGATCACAGGGCTGAGTTGCTGATGGTGGCTGGTCCATTCTCTCTTCATCACTGATTTGTTTTTCCTGGCATCTAAAGGATTAAAAAGTTTAACATCTTGGTCACGTATGTGGACATGAATGTTCTGAACTCTGGAACTTTAGAAGACAGACCCACGCTATTCATCCTCTGGACGCCCCTCACCATAAAAGCCAGCAGGCCGTGGACCTCAATATGGAGCTGCAAAAAACTACTCTTAACACCTCCCTACCTACAGGAGATGCTCAGATCAATGTTGAATTATCAGATAATTCTTAGTCTTGGAGAGCTGCTCCCTGGTGAGTAAACACCATTCATTCAGCAAATGTTTACTGGACATCGACTGGGAGACAGGCAATTCTTAGGCACTTGGAGATACACCAGTGAACAAAAGAAGAAGTAGACAGAAACATCCACCTTCATGAAGCTTATGTGCTGGGCTGGTTTTCAGCCCTGGGCTGAGTATTAGAGTCACCTGGGGACTTCTGAAACCTCCCATTACTTGGGACACACACACGCACACATATTCTTATTACAGTAGTCCAAGATAAGGACTAGAAAAAAAAATTGTTTTAAACTTCTCAGCTGGCTCCAATGAGCAGGGGAAACGTGAGAACCAGTGGTTCTCCAAGTGTGGTCCCCCCACACCGGCAGTACCTGGGAACATGTTAGAAATGCAAGCTCTCAGGCATCTCTCCAGATTCTGTATATCTGGGGAGAAACTCTGGAATGGGGGCCTAGCAAGCTGTGTTTTAACATGCTCTCCAGGTGACTCTGATGCATTCAGAAGTTTGAGAACCACTGCTCTAAGCAAAATTACCTGGAGAAATGAGTTTTTAAAGAAAGAAGAATCCTGCTGTCCATCTTTTCCCAATGCCCTCCTGCCAAGTCATTAAATCAGGACAGGAGTCATAAGAACAGCCTCCCCACGTTGGTACCTGACTGCCACACTGCTGGGTTTTCAGAGGCTCTCACCAGCTGATCAAGGCATGCCTTGCTAACTGGGGCTCCTCCCCCCACCCAGCTCCCCAGTTAACAAAGTCTCCCTCACTGCCAAAGAGCCTGGCATAGACACCCTCTGCTGACTTCCCCACAATCACCTGCAGTTGCAATTGGCCCCCAAGGCCATCTGATGTCCTGTTCTCCCACAGGGCTGCAGAGACAGGGCCCACACTCATACACAGAGGCATGGCCCACCGTGGCACACACACATACAGCCTCATGTTACACAATACACATAAACACCTTCCTACTGTCACACATACGATATCACAAACACATGAGCAGCACACATTCGCATCCTCTTACACTGTTCTAGACACACATGCACCTGCACACACAAATCACACTTTACCAGTGACTCTCAAATTTGTCTGCACATTGGCCTCACCTGGGAATTTAAAATTCTGATGCCCAGGCCACAGCGCACACCAATTAAACAAGGATCTCTGGAGTTGGGAACCAGGTATCTGTGTTTTCAAAAACTACCCAAGTGGTTTCAATGTGCAGCCAAGGTTGAGAAATCTCCACCCTGGCCCCATGACTAACAGAAAGAAGAAGTAAGAGGTCCCAGGTTTTTCAGAAAGGAAGAGATAAGATCAATGGGGGAAACTGGAATTCAAAGACTTCCAAAGGTCTCCTGTGGCATCCTTTGATTCACAGTTATCTGGACCACTCATGCGGTGTTTCTTGAGCACATCCTACCAAGTCTTATCCCCTTTGTTGGTGCCCATTCATCGAAGACCATCTGGAACACACTTTCATCAGACAAAACTAGTTTTACTGACCCACTGCAGTGAGGGGGATGGCACAGCAGGGAAAACATGGGGCATCTCAGTAAGAGACTATTAGCAAGAACTCACTGTGGGATTGGGGCTGGTGTTGTGTGATTTGGGGGAGGTTTCAAGGAAGCAGGGCTTTGCTCTGGATTGGATGTGTCAGGAAGTTGGATGAGACAATTCTATGATTAGGTGTCTTAATGAATCTTATATAGAGATCAGAGGAACAAAGTAGGGCTAAAGCTGTAATTGATAAAGAAGCAGCAGTCATTCCTATAAGGCAGGAAATAAGGATACTTAGCCATTTTTAAGGTTTTGACAGTGGTCTTGCTTTGTGCTCAGACCTGATTGTGGAATGGTCTCGTGTTTGTCTTGCTCCATTACAGGAACAGAGTGGCCTTGTTTCATGTTGATCATTAGTGAAATTGTTCAACAGGAGAGCACCAAGGGCTAGCTGTGGGTGCCAGGCCAGCCCCTGACCATCAGGTACTACTCTTCCCCTTCTTCTATCTCCTCTATTCTCCATGTTGACCTTGCATTTTAAATGTGTCTGTTTGTTCCTCTAAGAAATGAACCTCACCTTCTTAACCTCCTTTATAATACTTAGCACTATATGCTGGGCATATAGACAAGGGAGTCTTCTCATTCTGAACAGTATGTTAGGTTTAGATTTGGAATCAGAAAACCCAACTTTGAATCCCACTTTCTACTTCCTAAATGCACAGCCTGGGCAAACGGCTCAACCTCTCATCTCAGCTCAGATAGGGATGACAATCCTTGTCTACCCCACTGGGTTTCTGGTGAGAATAAAAGGAGACAACTCTCCAGCCACGAGGAGTTGGTAAAGCCGCAGATTCTCAAGAAATCAACATGGGGTAGGTAAATGGAGTGGAGAGGTGACTGATTTGACCAACACCTTGGTTGGGGTAGCAAAGGAAAGTTAGCTTAAGGGACCCTCTGAAGACTCCAGAGTGGGTACAGGAAGTGGAATCAACAGGTGGAACTCCAGTCACCTAGGTGACCCTTGAACTCCTAGAAACAAGCTTCAAAGCATAAACGACTAGAGGTTGAATTTGTTTAGAATGCCACCCTGCAACATTTTCTGAGTGCTTATTATGTGCCAGGCATTGTGATACAGAAGTAGAAAAAAACACACAGCTTCTTCCCAAAGATGCTCCTGGTCTAGTGGAAGAAAGAGAGACACAAATAAAAATAATTGCGATTCAGCATAGAAAAAGGAGCACTTACAAGGTACAGCATAGCATAGAGCAGGGAGGAGTTAATTCTATCAAGGGCTGGGGAAGAGTGACAAGGAGATGTTAGGGAAAACTACACAAAAAGGGATAATGCTTCAACTAGCGTTTCAAAGGATGAGTAGGAGTTTGCCAGGCAAATGGAGGAGGAAGTGTCAGCAGAAAGTGATCCCTAGCAGAGGGGGCAACAGGTGCAAAGATATAAGAGCATGAAATACTCTGATGTGTTCTGGGATCTTGAAACCCAATCATAAGTCAGTCATTTCAATGGGGTATAAAGACTGCCATGTCAACTATTTTATCCCCAGGCCATAACAAATTGTCTAGGGCATAGTGTTTACTTGTAAGAGGAAGGAGCAATTAATGAACACAATAGCTATTATTATCAGAGGTTTTAGCCCTGTGATAGAATTCCAGCCATTTACAAAAGTATGTATCTGTCTAGTGTAGCTTTGCTTTATGGTTACAGTTACATTATACTTACAGTCTTCTGGCCCCCTATTTACAACTCTTTGAAATTAACTACATGGTTAACTGATTTCAATGCCCCAAACCAGATTTTCTGAACAAAGATTATACAAATATTAAGATTTTTTTTAAAAAAATTCAATCCTTGGGCTTCCCTGGTGACGCAGTGGTTGAGAGTCTGCCTGCCGATGCGGGGGACACGGGTTCGTGCCCCGGTCCGGGAAGATCCCACATGCCGCGGAGCGGCTAGGCCCGTGAGCCATGGCCACTTGAGCCTGCACGTCCAGAGCCTGTGCTCCGCAACGGGAGAGGCCACAACAGTGAGAGGCCCACGTACCGCAAAAAACAAACAAACAAAACAAATTCAATCCTTAGTGGCTGTCTGCCTTCAAATAACTTATTCAGAAAGGGTGTGACACAAAGGCACAAGACTCCATCCACAGCCTCTTCTGAGTTTGGCTTCCAGAAACTCAGAAGTTAGTTAGTTAGTTAGTTGTAAGATAACAAGATAACAGGCCACCAGACAGTCCTGGGCTCTTCCCATGGCCCTGGTTTTTTTAGGGGAGACTCAGAAACTAATTCTAGGAGTAGCTGCCAAGATAGCTTCAGGCTTCACAGACCATGTGTGAAATTCCCCGTGTGGCCAAAACTGAAAGTGATCTATCTGGCCAATTTTTCTGAGTTATAATTAACATACAATATTGTATTAGTTTCAGGTGTACAACATAGTGATTCAATATTTTTTTACATTATGAAATGACCACCACAATAAATCCAGCTACCACCTGTCACCATACAAAGTTGTAACAATATTACTGACTCTATTCCCTATGTGTACATTATATCCCCATGACTTATTTAGTTCATAGCTGAAAGGTTCTACCTCTTAATCCCCTTCAACTATTTTATCCATCCCCCTACCTTCCTCCCCTCTGGCGACCACCTGTTTAGCCAAATTTACTGGCCAGAGAGGACTTTCTTGAAGGATTCTTTGAGGATATGCTACATACACTCCAGGGGAGTGCATACCCTTCTACTAGGGTGGGTAGACTCTCCAGGTCCCTGTTCTGAATCTGCCATGTGGCCAAATGGCTAACTCACCCCCACCTGTCAGCCATGTCCAGGGCTGGCCAGCCTTGAGACAAATGGGTCCCCACTAGGGTGAGCATAAGGCAGTGCTCACTAGTAGAATAACTCTTCTGGGTGACTGAGGGAATGATGGAGACACAGACGCCACGCACAGATAGAGTACAAATGAAATTGTTTCATGAACAGGGAGTGTAAGAAAAAAGCCATGTTCTAAAATAACCTATTCTTTTATATACAAATTGAAACTGGCATATAAACTAAATGAATTAAATGTAAGTAGCCATTTGACTTTCTATCTGTATTTCTAGTTTATATTTTTAAGTTGGCCATAAAAAAGCATTTAACCATCTTTTTTTTTTTTGCGGTACGCAGGCCTCTCACTGTTGTGGCCTCTCCCGTTGCGGAGCACAGGCTCCAGACACGCAGGCTCAGCGGCCATGGCTCATGGACCCAGCCGCTCCGCGGCATGTGGGATCCTCCCGGACCGGGGCACGAACCCGTGTCCCCTGAATCGGCAGGTGGACTCAACCACTGCGCCACCAGGGAAGCCCTTAACCATCTTATTAAGAAAATGAGAGTCACGGTATAGTCAGGGATACAGACTAATTTAATATTGAGTGCTGTGGGAGAGGACGGTGGGGAGACTTGGTTAGGAGTAGGAAGGAGTACTAGGGATGCCAGGCCTGTAAGCCACTGGGGCCTCAGTGCCCTTGGAGGGGTTCACATTCCTGGTCTGAACTTCTCCCCATGTCCCCTGCTCTACCTCTTTCCACCCTGCCTTTGACTTTCCCAGGTACTGACCTCCCTTCCTGCTCTCCTGTTGTCATCCCCTCTCCTCTCTTTAAAACTTAGGCTTAAAATTACTTTCCTGACTCTGTCCTTATTTACTTTACTTTTCTTCTTACATCAGCATCATGAAGGTATAATTTATGTACAACAAAACGTATCCATTATAAGTTTTGACAAACGTATATACCCATATAACCACCATCCCAATCAAATATAAAACACTAAAGAGTGTCCTCGTGCCCCTTTGTGGTCAGACCTGTCACTAGTGATTAGTTTTTCTGCTCTAGGATTTACTGTGAATGGAATCATACAGTACGTGTTCCTTTGTGTCTGGCTTCTCTTACTCAGAGTGACATGGAGATTCACAGTGTTGTTGCATGTAATGGTAAATAATTCTTTTTTGTGGCTGAGGAGTATTCCATTGTATGAATCCACCACTGCTTATTTATCCATTCACACGTGGAAAGACATCTGGGTTTTCCCAGCTTTTGAGTATTATACATAAAGTGTCTATGAATATTCAAAGGCCAGCGTTGGAAAACAGTTATTTCATCTATCTTGTCCATTTGTTTAACTGCTTCCAGTGGCTCCGTGGTGGCCAGGAGGGGAATGGAATCATCTTGGTTCTCATCAAATTTGTCTCCTTGCCCCAGATCTGCTGTCCCTCTCCTCTTCGAGAATGTGCTGTTTGACTCAACTCTAAGATCCTCCTGCCCTAAAAGAGCATCCCCACCCGCCATATCCCTGCCCTGAAAATGGAAAACAGATATTTAAAAATCAGACTCCGGTGACCAGGTTAACTTCACCAGTGACAAGTCATGTTGATGGCATGTACCCCCGACATGACAAAATGAGAAGGACATTCCAGTTCTGTCGTGTCCTTCTCCAAACCCTCCACATCAGTCTAATCCAGAGAAGCCCTAATCAAGGACAGACCACTACTCTTCAAAACTCTCAAGGTCATGGAAAAAACAAAGAAAGACTACTGGACAAACTGGTGACACCTAAATAAAGTCTGGAGTTTGGCTAATAGTAATACACTTACGCTGGTCTCTTAGATTTGACAAAGGTACCAGGATAGTGTCAGATGTCAACCACAGAGGAATCTGGGGAAGGGGTATCCAGGAATGATCTGTGCCATCTTTGCAAATTTCCAGAACATATAAAATTATTCCAAAAGTTGAAAAATTACACTTTTCAAATGTTAGACTTCAACATTCTGAGCACATGAGCCAATAAAGTAATAAAACTGAGCTGTAGCCATCCCCCCAAACCTGCTGTGCCACCTCCACTACCCCTGCATCTCCTGGGAAAGGTCAAATAACCCCTTTTCGGTTTGCACTCTTTATTTCCCCTTTGGGTAGATCTACCTGGGATTTCTGATTATTAAATTGCTGCCCTGTTGCTATGGCCAGAAATCCTTATTGAGGCCTTTCTGCACAGATTGGCCAATAAACCATCCCAAATCAAGGAAAGAGAGGCATGTCTGAGCGTAGAAGGGATGTGTTCTAATGCACAGCAAACCCAACCAGCTCTGGAAAGAGGAAGATAAAGCCGGAGGGGACACGTACCATCCAAAGCTCTTCGAGCAGCAATCCAGTGCCCTGTTTTTTCCATCATTTTCTCTTTTCCACTGGGAAGCAAAGCACCCCAGTGTGGGCAAGGCAGCCGTTTTACAAACCCCGCCCTGGGCTCTAGTTTTAGAGCCCAAGGTTAACGATCTAAATAAATCTGCCCAGCCTTACCTCTGCTAAGCTGCTTGAGAAATGATGCTTTCTGGTCAACACAGATCAGATCGGTACTTTCTCCCTTTGAAAGTTGCCATCAGTAGAAGTTCTCACTCTGCCTAATGAACCAATATTAGTTTAACTACGTGTTGTTAATTAAAAGCAGAGTTTTATGCAAGCATTTTTTCCCCTAGAAAAAAAGGAATATTGTACTTGCAAAGTTCCCAAAACAGAATATTAATCCTAAAATTTATAGGCCTCTCTTAATGGATATGGTGAAATATCTTCTAAGGGTAGTCTACCTTTAAGGATCTCATTCTCCTTCCAAGCAAGATCTGACCACAGATAACTCTCTATAACCCAGGCCATTTAGCTTTCATGCTGGGAGAAAACCTTTCATCCTGGGTTCTCAATCTCTTTTTCATCCCAAACCATGTACTTAGTGAGTCAGCATGAACTGTGTGCCCAGGAAAACAAAAGCCACATCTCCTGGTGGATCGAGACAAAGATTTGGGGTAGTGTCTTCATTTGGGTTCCTCCTGAAGTAAGGATTCGAGTGCAAGTAATTTATTAGGAGGTGATCCAAGGACACATGAGTAGGGGGAAGAGAAGTGAGACAGGGAAGGGAAGGAAACCAATACAAAGGGTATGGTAGCAGATAAGTTACCACTGTGGACAACTGGGGCTTAGCCACGCTGGCCCACCTGGGACCAGGGCAGAAGATGCACTTCAGAGTCATCCCACAGAGACACCCGAGAGCTGTGTATTCACCAACTTTCAGTCAACATCGGTTGGGGGCTCCTCCTGAGGAATTAGCCTCCCAGTCGTAGCCTCCTGTGAGCAGGGACAAAGTGGGCTCTGGTGACCACAGAGAGCCTTCAGGCAAAGAGACACTGGTGCCAGCCGTTGAAAGTTAAACCAACATCCACAGAAGTGATAAGAGCCGGAGGGATGTGGGCAGGGGATGAGCCGCACCTGCAGATACAGTGGGTCAGAGCAGAGATGCAGATGGAGCCCGGCCCTCCAGTACTCTAGTCACGTTGGGTAAATCCCATTTCTGCCTTTGGCAGCAAGAGAAGAAAGTCTGCCACACCTTCAAATACGTGGTGGTTAGTGGGGCTCCCAGAACCTGCTGGGCGGAACTCGGTGTGGGGTGTCATGGCTTCCCTTTCTCCTCTTGTGTGGTCCTTGGCACCATAGAAAGATGACTGAACCAGTGGGTCTGGTTCTGTCACTAATGGCGACCTTGGGAAAACCACCACCTCTCTAAAACTCAGTTTCCTCCATTTGTAAATTAGGGATAATAAGAAGCATCTCGTTAACTACTTATCTTGATTGAAAGTTCATATTATCTCATCTATAATAGAGAAAACTGGGGCATCCGGTGTTGCTAAGAGAATCAAATGAGATAACGAACTCATCAGGTAAATAGCACCCTACAAAGATAAGGTAGCTTTAATAAGAACTCCGTGAGTGAAGGGTTTTCAAGACAGTCTTTTGGAGCACCATTGCCAAAAACATAGCCATCCCAAGGCTGTCCTTGTGTTATCAGGGATATTGTAATCAACGTATGAACTTGGACACTAGCTCTAAAGGGCTGTACGAAACATAAAAACCAAATGCAACCCATTTTTCTTGTTTGATTTTTAAAAATAATAATTATAAAATACAATTTGAGGGCTTCCCTGGTGGCGCTGTGGTTGAAAGTCCACCTGCCGATGCAGGGGACACGGGTTCGTGCCCCGGTCCAGGAAGATCCCACATGCCGCGGAGTGGCTAGGCCTGTGAGCCATGGCCGCTGAGCCTGCGCGTCCAGAGCCTGTGCTCCGCAACGGGAGAGGCCACGACAGTGAGAGGCCCACGTACCGCAAAAAAAAAAAAAAAAACAATTTGAGAAAACTGGAGAAATTTGAATATGGACCAACATTATACGATATTAAGGAATTAATGTTGTTAGGTATGATAACGGTATTGTGGTAATACAGGAAAATGATCTTATATTTTGGAGATCCAGATTCACATATTTAGGGGTGAAGTGTTTCTGTATTTACTTTAAAATGATCTAGAAAAATATGACAAAATGCTAACAAATGCTATGTGAGAGATAAATGGGTATTCATTATACTGTCTTTTCTACTTTGTGTGTTTAAAAAGTTTCATAATAAAAATATCACAGTGTTTTTAAGGAATTTTGAAATAAATATTCCAAACACGAGAAAAGTAAACAGCATCATTGGGACTTACCAATGTTGTTATAGTGAACTTCAGTTCATTTATCTTTTAATTGAAATTTTATTGAGATAGTTGTAGCTGTGCAGTTGTAAGAAGTGATACAGTGTGTGCACTTTGCTCAGTTTTCCCCAGTAGTAACATTTTGCAAAACTATAGTATAATATCATAACCAGGATATTGATAGTGATAAAATCTACTGGTCTTATTCAGATTTCCACATTGTTTTCTATACCCATTTGTGGGGTGGGGGGTGTATTTAGTGGTATACAATTTTAGCACATGTATAGGTACCTGTATCTACTATCACATAAAGATACAGAACATTTTCATCACCCCAAGGATCCCTCAGGTTGGCCTTCTATAACTACCCCCACCTCACTCCCAACCCATACCCCTCCCCATCTTTAAACCTTGGTTCCCCCCTTCTAAGATTAGGTAATTTCACAAATGTTACATAAATGGAGTCATATGGGATGTAACCTAAAAAGTCAACATGCAGTGAGAGGTAAGACTGGACTAGGAACCAGAAGACCTGGGTTTGAGCCCAAGTTCTACAACTAGATCAATCTATTTCTTACGTATATCACCAAATTATCTTGGCCTCTGTTTCTTCATCTGTAAAACCAAGTGGTCACTTGCCTTCTACGGTACAAGGCTTTGTCCAGGAGACAAAAGTATGTCCTTGGAAAGAACCCCAATATGAATGGTACCCCCTGGAATTATGCAGGACACTTTCTGTGCAACTAAACACAGAGACCCTGCCTCCAGGCTGTCATATTTCCTCCTTTTAAATGAATATGTTGGCAATTGGGTGTTTTCTCCATGTCTGCAAGCTTGATTGAATCAAGCTCTCTCCCTGAGAGAGAATATTCTGCTCTCCTGTGCTGATACAGAGAGTTTCTGAGCCTGGGAGGTCCTGGACAATGATAAACCTCTCCCCAAAATAAAGGCCACCTTGTGAAGCCCCTCATCAGACAGTTAGAACCCTCCTGGTGACACCCTGACTTTGCTGCCAACTTCTTTTACATTTCAGCAGATGGTCTGACCTTTACAGGGTCTGCATTTCACCTACAAAAAGAGGATATGCGACAACAAGAACCCCCTGCCTCCAGAAGAGGATGGACAACTGCCGGGAAAGGATGCTTTGCCCTCTCAAGAGTTTAAATGCATGACACGTGCACGTCTCCTCAGCCAAGTGCGACTCCAACGTCGTTTAATATATGTTCAATTATTTATTCTGCTGTAATGTCTTCTCCAATTACTAATAGATCATTGCATAAGAGGAAATGAAACCCAACATGCTGGACTAATGTGAGATCATTTTTATGGGCAAATTACTGGCTTGGAAACACTGGCTGAAATGGGGCACAGGTGGTTTAGTACAATGAAAGCAGGGAGACAGGGCCCCCCTTTAATTAGTTCCTTAACTTATATAATGATGCACCGTTATGGATCCTGAAGGATGTTATTGTTTGAATTTAATGTGCCATACAATTCAGGGAAAGGAGCCTGCGAAGGAAAAAGGCAAAATGCTGACTTGCAACCCACATCCTTGGTGTGGTCTGCTCAGCACCACAAGCAAGCCTGGTGATGGTTATTCTGCTTTCTTTCTCCCTTCTCTATGCATCAGGTATTCATGGGAAGACCCTTTCAGTAAATTCATGCAGCCCTCAGCCTCAAAAGTTTACTTGACAACCTTGCAACTGTGTGTATTTCTACTTCCTGCCTCAGCACATTTGTGATCAACGACAAGGAACTAAATTTTCCCTCTAAAGTTATTCTTTGTCTTGGGTAAAAGTCAGAGTCCAAAAGAGATAAGCAAGAAATGTCACAATTTTTTTAAACTGAACTTACTTTTGATTTTCAGAGCTCATTGCACAGGGAAGGTAGAAACTTTGTCTCAGTAACTCTGAGGTCTCCTCATCCTGGGGCTACCTGGTTACCTTCCAGCATATATGGCTTCACCTATCCATGCACACCAACCAGTTTCTAGTCCCTGCTTCCCGGATGAGAGCACAGGGATAAAATGCAGCCCTTCCATCAAAACAGGCATATATTCTAGGTGAACAGCGCCTGGATTCAGTCATTCTTTTTCCCCTCCTTTCTGAGGCCACCTCTGTTCCGGTTCAATGTATTCTCCTGTCTAAGTTCAGCTTCTTCTTGTATTTCTCCTCTCATTCCAGTGATGCACCTTTTGTGACCTTGTCCACATGAACCAAACACCGGGGATCATAGGTCAGAGAGTCTGAAATGTGGGAGAGAACTCAGAAATAACTTAACTCCCTCCCCCTTACACTGAGGTGACTCAAGAGTAGGGGTAGAGCATGACTATAAGAGGAATTTCCTGGAATGGAAACTGTTCTGTATCCTGATCGTGGTGATGGTTATAGGTATACATACTTGTGTTAGAGTTCATAGAACTAAATACCAAAAAATCACTTTTACTATATGATAGCTTAAAAAACAAACTCAGCTTAAAAATATAGAACTAGCAACTTTGAGGGCTGGGATCAAAATCTTGGTTTCTTGAACCTTATAAAACTACTCCCTAAGACAACTATAACTTAGTTGACAAAGCAGGTCAATATGGCAGGGACACATATATTTCTTTCCCAAGAGCTTAGCACAGTGTCCAGTACATAGTAGGTGCTCAAGAAATATTTGTTGAATGAAAACATTGGTAATCTGCATACAGGAAACACCATGAAAGAACACGAGTGAGATGCTATATACATAAGTGGGGGTAGCTTGAAGTCGAGGCCTTCAACGGTCTAGTTTTTTACTTGCTCAGTGCCCCTGCCAGGTGGGGGCTCAGCTAATCATCTGTAATAATAAAGCAGTGCTAACGGAAGCTGTCAGTTTCCTGTCCTTCAGCTGCGAGCCTTTCAGTTCACCCGTAAGGGTTTTCACTCTGCCCCTTGAGCTCCAGGCTCATTTATGACCTGCAGGCTCAGCAGCCCAATTTCAGTGTCTTCTAGTCACCTCAAATTTAACAAGGCCAAAACAGAACTGTTGAGTTCCTATTCCCTAGATAAAACCTCAAGCAAAAACAAATTGTCTCTTTGCCATTTCAGTAAATGGCACCACCAGGCACCCAGCTGCTCCAGCCAAAAACTGAAATGTCACTCTTGATTCCTTCCACTCCCTCCAATCCATCATCTTCTCTCCATCCTCTCTTCACCCCTCTTATCCTGGTCATCATCTCTCACCTGAAAAGCTGCTAGAGTCTTCTCACTGACCTCCCAGCTTCCACGCTTGTCCTGCTACAGGTCATTCTCTGCAGAATGAACTGGACTTTAAAATTAAAATTACACCATGTCGTTAAAACCTACAGGGCTCCCTTTCATGCTTAGGATACTGCCCATTGCCAGCCCTCTAGGATTTGACCTTGCCCTTCTCTCTAATCTCATCTCTTTGCACTGTGCCTCTTACTCGTACTTCAGCCACTTTTGCCTTTTTACTGTGTATCAAATATGCCAACCTCATTCTTTAGGGCCCCTGATTTTACCTTGGCCTCTATCACCCTTCCCCTGGATTGTGTCTGGCTGCTTCTTTTCCTTCAGGTCTCAGATTTGAACTCTTCAGATAAGACTTCTTTAACCACCCAACCCAAAAGAGCCTGATATTTTTATTCATAAAAATAAGTTGTCTGTTGTTCTCCTCTGGAATATAAGCCCCATAAGTGTAGGGATCTTTTCTTACTCTCTGCTATAGCTGCATGCCAAGAACAGTGCACATAGTAAGTATGCAGCATGGGTTTGATGGGTGAATTAACTGGAAAGGAAATGCATGCAAAGAAAAAATAATTGGGATTTCCTCAGAGAAACTCTCAAAGACTGCATAAGCTGACTGACATATTCCAGAGGACACATTTAAAGGAACAATCCCTAAGGTACAGAAGATTTCAGTGAAAAACTACAGCCCAGGGGCAAGAATGTCCTTCTCTCTGTGTGTTGAAATTTCAACACTCAACACTTAGGAGCTTCTTCCCTCAGCCAGGAGAGTACTTTATCAGAGGGTGAAGAGCATGGCAGGTAAGTAGGTATTCAGGGAGTGAATTAGTATGTTTATTGGGCCACATCTCCAGAGACAGGCCACTTGTCTCATCAAAGTTACAGCTGTCTCCAAAGCATTTTCCTCTCCAACTGGCAATTTGCATGGGCAAACTTATATCGTACGATGTTGATTTATGGTGACAATTAAGAACATATTACCAAAGTCTATTTCACCATTAACATCCCTGGGGACAGGATAAATTTTAAATCTTCTGGCTGCTTCCTCCCTAAAGGCTTGGATCTTGGCTAAGGATTTAGAGATTATAAATTTAACAAAGGATGAAAACTGCAAGAGGAGAGTCTTGAACAGCAAATAATGAATTTAACCAGCATTTCAAGTTCTCAGCAAGATTTATAATGCCTCCCTGCCAGAGGCCAAGGAATCTTTTATTTTGAAGTTTATAAGCCTCTATGGCTGGCTGTTTTAGCTCCGGTATGTGAGAGTCTGGCCCTTGATGAGATTCTTTATGGAAGCCAGTGGTCATTGCTTCAGCGACACTTTCCTTCTGAGGACCATTTTGGAGAAGAGTATAATGACCAGGAGGCATTAACTATCATTTCCAAAGGCCAAAAGAAGCACTGTGCTATGGCCTGAACAAGTTGCTTGATGTACAGATCATTGACTACACACTTATCTGACCAGAAAGCCTAATGGCTAGACCTCCAACACTCTGGCTTGGAAGAACCCTAGGGCTAATTCGTTCTCTGATTACAGAAGTTAGATTCTCTGGTGGGACTACAAATCACCTTTGGGATCATCAATCACAAAAAAGGGACACTGGCAAAAGCCAATCACTGTCTACTTATGGTTGAACTCACGGAGTTTGAAAGTCACCTAGGTTAAACTTTCTCAAAGTGCAGTCCAGAGACCACTTCCATCAGAATCACCTGGGGTGCTCTTAAAGGAAGAAAAAGCCACCACACCAGAGCTGTAGAACCAGAATCCCTGGGGTTGAGATCTAGGAATCTTCACCCTTCACATGTTCTACAGATTACTGTTAGACACACTAAAGTCTGAGAAACTCTGATGAAGTTTTGTTGGGATGGATGAGAGCTGAACTGGGAGAATAAGTCTCTTACTCTCAGTCGCCAGTAGTAAGACTTCTCTCTGCCTTTGGTCACTTTCCTCTGAAAATGCAACCATCATCAGGGCCTCACGGAGAGAAAAAGAGGTGAGATTCCTGAGGAATATTCATCACTTCTGAGACATTTACGCTTCATTGGACCACCCACTAGCATGACAATCCTGCTCAGTTTCATGTATCTACAATATCCTTGGCGCTCCACTAGGTGCTAGAATATTTCTAAAGACTAAAATAACTTGAGAGCTCAAGTAATGAATATCCAATAGAAGAATTTCAGGTACTATGAAGGCTGGTAGAAAACATTTTAACTCTGATTATTCATAGGCAATACTACCTTATTGTCTTCTTCACTGGCTCCCAGGAGAGAGTCATATGAATGCTGGCTCCCAGGACAAGATATTGTAGATGAGAACCTGGTCCCACATATAAGTCCAAATTTCCAATGTTGTCTTGTCACGAAGCTTTCAAAGCAGGGCATTTTACCAAAGGAAGAATCATCCTCCAAATGCAATATGTATTATACACACACACACACACACACACACACACACACACACACATAAGCCTGGGAAAGGTATTGTTCTGTCTGGCAGGGACTGGCAGAAGATGGTAGTTCAGTGGGTACAAAGGTCATTTGTACCAGAATCTTAACTAAAATAATCTGGTCACCAGAATCTTAAATAATCAAAAAGTATCCAGAAACACCAGATAGCCATCTAAAATAGCACAACTATTTCTCCTACAGAATAAAATTTCATAACATGAATTGGATATTCTATGGCATAGTAATTATGAAAACTGACATTGATCAGAAGCTTCCTTTGTGCATGAGAATGATTCTCACCACTGTGTTAAGAGCTAGGTAATTGTCTCCATTTTGAGAAAACAAAAAAATGTAACTGATATTCAAGATTATACACCAGATGGGACTTCCGTGATGGCGCAGTGGCTAAGAATCTGCCTGCCGATGCAGGGGACACGGGTTCAAGCCCTGGTCCGGGAAGATCCCACATGCCGCAGAGCAACTAAGCCTGTGCGCCACAACTACTGAAGCCCGCGCGCCTAGAGCCTGTGCTCCGCGACAAGAGAAGCCACCGCAACGAGAAGCCCGCGTATTGCAATGAAGAGTAGCCCCCACTCGCCGCAACTAGAGAAAAGCCCACGTGCAGCAACAAAGGCCCAAAGCAGCCCAAAAAATTAATTAATTTTAAAAAAAGGATTATACAGCAGAGAAATAAGCTGGGATTGGAATCCATACAGCCTGACTCCAGAGGCAACTTCTTCTGTAAAGTACTAGATAGCAAACACTGTAAGCTGTCCAGGCCATGTGGTTTTTGTTAACGACCACTCAACGGCCACTGTGGTGTAAAAGCAGCCACTAGACAGCAGGTAAACAAATTGGCAGGGCCGTGTGCCAATAAAACTTTATTTATTGGACACTGAAATTTGAACTTCCTACAATTTTCAAACATTGTAAAATATTATTTTTTGGTTTTTCCAACTATTTACAAATGTAAAAACTATTGTTATCACATGGTTGTTACAAAAATGGGTGGCAGACTAGATTTGGCCAGTGGGCTAAAGCTTGCAGATCCCCGATCTATACCACTTTCTAGTATGTTACTGCCCTGGGTTCTTGGACTCTTTAATTAACAGAAATTGATTACAGGCCAGACAAGAAATTCAGGCAAGACTTTACTGGGACTCATGCTGCAGCACGAGGGAGAAAAACAAGGAACAGGTTCCATTGCTGGCCCTCTTGCTCTCTGAGGGGGTGAGCTGGTTTCTTAAATGGGGTGAGGGTGGGGACCAAGCGGTGGGTGGGGCCGGAGGGATGGTGTTAGGTGGTCTGCCCAGGTCCCAAGTCCCAGCCTGTCCATAGTCATATCTTAGGCATGTTGCTTAATGTCTCAGCTTTCTTACCCTTAATCACTAGGCTGTGACACCCTTATTAGCCATGTCCATCAGTCAGTTATTTGCTCATTCACATGTTCATATTTTCATTTAACAAATATTTATAGAACCATGCACTGGGCTAGATGCTGAAGGTGCCAAATTCAGTCCCTGCCCTCACTAGCTTATATTTCAGTGGCAGTAACAAATAAATAAGCAAGTGTTCTACATGAGACAAGAGTATGATAGCAAAGTACCGAGTGCTATGGGACAACTAACTAGGATAAGGAGCTCAGAATGTCTCAGAAGCATCATGGGAAAACTAGAGAGACTATTTCGACTAAGATAGTTCCATATAAGGAAGGGGCCTCAACTCTTATATTTTACTTGTCCTACTCTGGTTTGGCCCTCTTGGAAGACTGATTATCTGAATCATAGAACCTAGTCGATCACTCTAATTCCTTGACAAAAGATGTACTGTTTTTTTTTATTACTGTGCAACAAATTACCATACATTTAGCAGCTTAAAACAGCATACATTTATTATCTCACAGTGTCCATGGGTCAGGAGTCTCGACATGACTTAGCTGGCCCTTTTGCTCAGTGTCTCACTAGGCTACAGTCTCACCTAGAGGTTCGACTGGAGGAGGATCAGCTTCCAAGCTCATTCATATCGCTGGTAGAAGTCACTTCCTTGTGGCTGTAGAACTCTTGGTGGCCTGCTTCTTTAAAGCTAACAGGAAAGTGAGAATGACTCTTCTCAGAGTCACATAAGTATAAATATAACTCTCTACCCATCAATATCTATATAGCTAGATACAGATATAGATATATAAAATAACATAATGAAGGGAGTGGCATGCCATCACCCTTGCCACAGAACATAGCTTAATCAAGGAAGTAATACCTCATCCATGACCTTAGCCATATTCTATTGACTAGAAGCAAGTCACAGGTCCTTCTACACTAATGCGGAAAGGACTGGCCAGGGCATTATACCCAGGGGCAGAGATCATGAGGGTCATCTTAGGATTCTGCTGCCACAAAAGATTTCATCTGAAATACAGGATGTATAGTGGTGCCTGGGTCGTGGGGTTGTCTATATACTTGAAGAGCTTAGAACACTGCCTGGCACAAAGAAATGACTTCATTATCATTATCATCATCATTTGCCACTATCATTATTAAGAAGGTTCAGCCATATTTCATCCAGCTCAAACTGTCATTCAGTCTCTTCAAGGTGGTTTGGGATATTGCTACAGAGAGCAACTTCTCTCCTGTGTCTCCAGGGACTTCCATGCATCACACTGAGTCCACATCCCCTCTGATATCTTGGAATCTTTGAGCTGGACCTGATGGCTCTGTGCCACCTCATTTTCTAGGCGGAAATGTTTCTGTCATAGATGGGTCATGTCAACTTTTGCCCATAACCTCTGAGCTCCCAAATTCCAAATGCTAGTTTGCTGTGATTCAACAAATTTATCTCACAATATTTTACTGCATACCGACAGCATGCCAAGGCTTATGCTTCTCCCTCTCAGTAGGCTTGCTCCATCCCAGATCCCCAGAATTCTCTCTTGTTTTGCCTGTTTTAATTTGGGCTTGGCATCACATTAATCCCATTTTATTTGAGATTGAGTCCATTTCTTAAAAACAATATCTACAGCTTTGAAGTGTTGGAGAAATAGTGCACCTCACTGACCCTCTCTGTATTGCATAGGAGCGAATGTAACTAAGCTTCTCCCTCTCTCTTTATTTTCCACTACCTTTTCCAGTCATTAAGACTCAAAATTGCTCCCTGCTTCCTCCATCTTAGAACCAATTCTACAAAGAAACACACAAACAAACAAAAACCTCTGGTACTTTAGTTGACTTTCTTTCTTTCTTTCTTTCTTTCTTTCTCTCTCACTCTCTCTCTCTCTCTCTCTCCCTTTCTTTCTTTCTTTCTTTCTTTCGTTTTTTATTTTTGGTCTCTGATTTCCTAGAAATCCTTTCTGAAAGATTTCACTCATACTAAAATTTCAAGTGATTGTTACTATATCATTAATAATAATAATATTAATGATGGTATTAATAACTAATATTGCTAGAGCTTTAACTACATTCCAGAATCTGTTCTATGATCTTTGTAAACATTAATCCATTTAACTCATATTTTAGAAATCAGGAAACTAAAGCACAGAGAACTTAAGTAACTTGCCAAAGGTCACACAGCTCGTAACTAGCATGCCCAAACTGTCTAATTCCAAAGCCTACACTTTTTTTTTAACATTTTCATTGGAGTATAATTGCTTTACAATGGTGTGTTACTTTCTGCTTTAGAACAAAGTGAATCAGCTATACATACACATATATTCCCCGTATCTCCTCCCTTTTGTGTCTGCCTTCCACTCTCCCTATCGCACCCCTCTAGGTGGTCACAAAGCACCGAGCTGATCTCCCTGTGCTCTGCGGAAAAGCCTACACTTTTAACCATTATGCTAGTCTGCCTCTCTGCACAGACTATGAGAAAAAAAAAATTGTGGAAATGGAATTCCATTTCTAGAAATAAACTTTGGATCCAAACAACAGGGTGCAGAGTGAGGTAATAGGAAAATAAGGGGAGAGAGAGGGAAAAATTCAACTCTGCAATCCTGTGAAATGCAAGTAAGGGTCAGTGAGGTGGGCTCTTTCCCTAACACCCCACATCCCTAGATATTGCTTTAAAAGAATCAGCCCATCTGAAATAGAATAGAGGAAAAGGCAATACTGAATTCAAATTAAAACAGGCACCATGGGAGAAGGCAAATATACAGGGGAAAATGATGTGGGTATAGATTCCAGCAGAATTGGTTTGAATCTTGGCTTGAGACTTAATATCCAGTTGAGGGCTTCCCTGCTGGCACGGTGGTTAAGAATCCGCCTGCCAATGAAGGGGACATGGGTTCAAGCCCTGGTCCAGGAAGATCCCACATGCCGCGGAGCAACTAAGCCCACGCGCCACAACTACTGAGCCTGCACTCTAGAGCCCGCGTGCCGCAACTACTGAGCCCACGCACCTAGAGCCCGTGCTCTGCAACAAGAGAAGCCACCACAATGAGAAGCCCGCGCACCGCAACAAAGAGTAGCCCCTGCTCGCCGCAACTAGAGAAAGCCCGCATGCAGCAACAAAGACCCAACGCAGCCAAAAAAAAAAAAAATCCAGTTGAATGCTGGGGAACAAGAAGGTCAGCCCCATCTTGTTTGATGAAATGAATGTTTATTCCTTAAAGCAAGCTAGTAATCACAGGTGGACTCTTATCCATTCCTTAAAACATTCATTCCTACATATTCTAGAAAGTGGTATTTATTTTATTTCTATTACTTTATACTATTCAAGACAACAAAATCAGGATAGATGAGAGATAACTAATATTTGACCATTAAATGTCATGACATTAGTACTCAACATCAGACATATCACTATATTTCTTTTTAAAAGAATTAAGGCTTTCCTCTTTTAATTTGTGGTATCTGATGGGAACATCCATTCCATTTCTTCGGTAAATAGTTACTTACGTTTATGAGGATAATAATTTGCTAAGCACCGACATTATGGCAGCTCTGTGCTAAGCCCCACATGTAGGATGAGTTATCAAAACCAGACACAGCCTTTACCTGCCAGTGCTTACTCTGCTGAGTACTGAACCACATGAGACTGCCAATAATCAACCACGGTTTACTGACAAGGGTGGCAATTTCATACGGTTCAACCTAATAATAGGGATATGTACTAAATGATTACACAAACAGAAATACAATTATGATCTAAGAAGCCCCCAAGAAATATACAGGGTTCTATGTAAAAATAAAACAGGGAAAACTGATTAAATCCTGGTTTCAGGATGGTGTTGGGGAGATGCTTCTTCGCCAGCCCTATGTTGCTTCTCAGGTGGAGAGAATTCCGTTAATGAAACAGTCCTGCCCTCCATCCCCCTCCTCCACTGGTGAGTTAGGAAGAGAATTTTTGCTGAGCCCGTTGTTGCCTTCTCCTTCCTCTTAGGAGGCAGCCATGGCAGAAACATCTGCTTGGCTTGCTCTTCCATGCTTAAGTTTTTCTTTTTGGCAAAATATGCATAATATAAAATTTACCAAAAAAAAAAAAAAAATTTACCATTCTGACCATTTTAAGTGTACAATTCAGTGGCATTAAGTACCTTCACATTCTCGTGCAACCATCATCATCATCTGTCTCCAGAAATTTTTTCATCTTCCCAAACTGAAACTCTGTCCCCATTAAATAACTTCCCATTCTCCCCTCTCCCCCAGACGCTGGCAACCAACATCCCACTTCCTGTCTTTATGAGTTTGACTTCTTTAGATGCCTCATATAAGTGGAATCATACAGTATTTGTCTTTTTGTGACTAGCTTATTTTACTTAGCATAATGTCCTCAAGGTTCATCCATGTTGTAGGTGTCAGAATTTCCTTCCTTTTTATGGCTGAAAAACATGCCATTGTATGTATATATATATATATATACACATATATATATATATATATATACACACACACACACACACACACACACACACACACACACACACACACACACTCCACATTTTTGTTATCCATTCAGCCATAGATGGACACTTGGGCTGCTTTCCCCTTTCAGCTATGGTAGATAATGCTGCTCTGAATGTGGGTATGCAAATATCTGTTTGCGTTCCTGCTTTCAATTTTTAGGGGGTATATACGCAGAAGTGGAATTGCTGGACCATGTGGCAATTCCATTTTCAATTTTTTGAGGAACTATCAAGGTGTTTTCCACAGTAGCTGTACCATTTTACATGACCACCAGTAAAACACAAGTGTTCCAATTTCCCCACAAATTCACCAACACTTAATTTCTCTTTTTGATAACAGCCATCCTAATGGGAATGAAGTGTTATCTCATTGTGGTTTTGATTTGCATTTCCCTATTAGTGATGTTGAGCATCTTTTCATACGCTTATTGACCAGCCGTATATCTTCTTTGGAGAAATGTCTATTCAAGTCCTTTGCCCATTTTTTAATCAGGTTATCTGTTTGTTGTTGAGTTGTAGGAATTCTCTATATATTCTGGATATTAACTCCTTATCAGATATATGATTTGTAAATAATTTCTCCATTCCATGGGTTGCCCTTCACTCTGTTGCTAGTGCCCTTTGATGCACAAAAGTTTTTGATTTTGATGTAGTCCAACTTATCTATGTTTTCTGTGTTGCCTGTGCTTTTGATGTTATGCTTTAAGTTTTACAGAGGCAGGCTTACCACTGCGGATCCTGTGTGGTCCAGTGCTGCCTGTGAGCTTAGTTAATTCCGGGTTTAGTATTAAGAATCTCACTCAACCACAGAAATAAGCCATATTTTCCAACATTAGCTTGTCCAGTTTAACAAAGGTGATATTTTGATCTTCATCAGAATTAATCTTTGCCCTTTTCTTAATTTGTTTGTTTAATTTATGCCCTTCTCACAATACCAAAATGATGCTTGGGAGAACATGATTGGAGGATGATATCTGAAGGATGCAGATAAGTCAACTAATGAGGAGAGAAAAGAAGGGTAAATCACTCAAGGCAAAGGGAAGAGAATATGCAAATGCCCTGTAGTAGGAGAAATATAATGTCATTTAGCAAATGGAAAAAAAAGCATAAGAGGGGCTGGAAAAAGTAAAGAGAAGAAAGTAAAGAGAATGGAGTGAAATGAAGCTCCGGCCAGGAGCACAGCCAGAGCCCCATATCATTAGGATTGTGTAGGATGTTGTGTCTACCCTTGACCAGAAAGTGTTAAGCCTGTTTTCTGGGATTCCTAAAGGCTTTTGTTCATTGCCTACTCTCACTCCTAGGTATGAATAATGGAATCATCAGATTTCCCCCTGAAGTTGAGGATTCCTATTGAATAATATAGATAAGCATGTCACTTTGCTGCCACCAAAGGTTGAGGTCAGAAATGTTTTAACTGGATAAGAAAACTCCCTCAAGTCAAAAATGGGGGAGGGGAAATCACAGAAAAGAGCCAACACAAATAAAACTAACGAAGTGCTTGCTTGGAGTGGGAAGAGAGAAGGCATCAAAATCCTTGTCTCTCCAAAATTGTTCAAAAAAATAGAAAATGAACTCCCCAAGATGCATCTTGGGGAAATATAAACATTTTCCCTAGTCCTTGGAAAGGGGTGAGAGAGAAGGAAGACATTAATAACAACACTTCCCTCTGAGTGCCTCAATCAATCCACAGTACCAGGACTACACAGAGCTGCATCATTGCATTTAATGCTCATCACTTCCCTAGAAGGGTGGGTACCACCATTACCCCTATTTTGCATATGAGAACGCCAAGGCATTAAAGACGTGAAATGAATTCCCAACAGTCACCACACTAGGGTGTAGTAGAAAGATTAAAAACCAAGTTTGTCTGATGCCAGAATTCATGTTTCTAATCATTCTGACAATAGCCTCATTTGCATAAATTCTATTCCAGAGAATAGACTAGGCACCTTTGGCCGGTTTAGGAAAAAGACTCTTCCCTAAATATGAGATTTTCATCTTGGTTTGTCCTTTTATCCAGCTACCTCCAGACCCTTATGACAGACCTCCAGAGTAAGCACCAAG
The DNA here is from genome assembly GCF_011762595.2 of Tursiops truncatus. NCBI lineage: Eukaryota > Metazoa > Chordata > Mammalia > Artiodactyla > Delphinidae > Tursiops > Tursiops truncatus. Next base: position 24,745,494 of record NC_047048.1, read on the forward strand.
TCCTGCTGGGTGACTGGAATACAGAGGGAGAAAGGGAAGATGGACTGACTGCAAAGAAGGTGAATCTGGAGAGAGAAGGCAAGGGATGGAAGGAAGGAGAAGAAGAGCTGTCCCCATCCCCAGGGAGTGTCTGTTTTAATTAAAGCTAATTAGCCTGAATTCCCTTTTTCATCCAGACATTAGCTTCTCCCACCCAAAAATCCAAAAGCAGAGTTAAAGAGAGAGATTTAAAAATAAGACTAGTCCAGTCTCATTCACTCATTCTTTCACATGAATTTATGGAGCAGCTGCTCTTTGCCAGGCACTTTCTAGGCATTTGGGGTAGATCAATGGGTCAGACAAAGATCTCTTCCCATGTAAAGTCCTACTGAAAGGAAACAGACAATAACAAACAAAATAAAAGTAGGCACAGAGCATCTGAAATTAATCTTTCTTGTCCCTCTACAATTCCAAATCTGGTCATTGGAATAGGTAGCCTGCTCTATGACAAACTCAATTTTAGATGTTTATCTCATTTACGTCACTGATGTCACTTTTCTGACATGGACACTGTTATAATCCCCATCTTATAGATGGGTAAGCAGAAGCTTAAAAAGGCATCTGCCTAACAGCCCACAACTAGTCAGTGGCAGATCCTGGGTTTGAACCCACATAGCCTGATTCCAGAATCTGTGCTGTAAATGCTACATAGACCACCTCCTGGTATTAGGTTCCAAGTTATCAACAACAGAACTGGACTCTAAGTTAAATAGGAGAGGGATTATCAGAAGTACCCAGCTGCTCATATAGACAAAGAGGAAACAGAACATTAGACTTTGAAAATGGGAAAGAATCAAGGGAAAGTAGATGACCAAAATTACAGCTAACATCTCACTCTGGGAAAAGTCCAGTGAGAGTGTCTCTACATCCCCCATGGCCCATGTCTTTGTGTCAGTAGCTCTAGATTCAAGGTCCTAGGAAGGAGCTTGTTATTGGCTGAACTTAGGTTTAGGGCTCACACTGTATCCTTCAGGGATCATGGAAAGCAAAGAACTGGCTTTTTAGCTTCTATAGCAGAAGCAGGGGCCAGGCATGTCTCCAAGACAGTCAGCAGCCAATTCCCTAAACACAGAAAGGAGGACGTACGGCCTTCACAATTTTCTGCTGTATTGGTATATCGGCCGCCCTTTTATTTGCTTAATATTTCTCTTCAAATAGACTCTACATTTTAATTTAATTTATTTTAAAAGGAAAATTTATATTATTGCTGAGAACAAAAGTTCAATGTGCCAGCTATACTTTGTCTCCTAATAGTCATTAAAATAAACATAAAACTCTGAAAGTTTTTGAAGTTCACCCAGGAACCAAACAAGAGCATCCAGGAGACGCTGCTCTAATATAAGTAACCACCTTCTCGTTTCCCGTGGGGTTGGCTGAACAAATGATGATGTCCAGAGAGACTAGAGGAGGCTCGACACTTGTCACTAGAATTCAGAGTCAGGGACCTCTGGGAAATCTACCTGTGCAGTCTCTCTTCTTCCTTGTTTGGCCGTCAATAGAGCCCAAGAGCTTCTCTGTTTCTTGGTAATGCAGGCACAGCCCCTCCTTGGGCTGTGGATACAAATGCCCTTCTCTGTATTTCCCAAAATGCTCTGTAGGCTTAACGTTTATTTCCTTTTAAGAAGCAGAATTCAAAGCCTCTTACACGCTCTCTAGTTCCTTTACCCCAGACTAATAGACTGACAGACTTACCAAATAAACAGATAAGCGAACAAATGTAAGCCTTACCCTCAAAAAAGGGAGGGGGAATGGGAGATAGAGGCAGTTTGGTCCAGGAAATATATTCCTTCGCTTGCAGTTAAAGTAATGAGCAAATTTATTTACACAACTTATATCCACCTAGGACCACTCTCACACCACAAGGATATAAATGCTGCTTAAAATCTACCTTCTCTCTGCACAGAAAGTCCTGTAAACAGACCTGCTGTGAATGCAAAGCAGGACACCCAACTGGAAGGACAAAGGGCTTTGGAGGAAGCTGAGGAGGAGATGCTATACATCCCTGTCCTGCACACATCCACCCACCCTCCCCCTTCTCCTCCCCCTACCCTTTCCCCTTCATTCTCCCCCTCCCCCTCCCTTTCCTCCTCCTCCTCTTCTTCTCCTTCTTCTCCTTCTCCTCCTTCTTCTTTTCCTCTCTGTATCTCTCTCTCTCTCTCTCTGTCTCAGTTTCTCCCCTCCTCCTCCCTTTTCCTCCTTCCTAATGCTCCTAGGGGAGGTGGATGAGCAGGCAGCCAAAATTCACAGCCTGGGGAATCCTGGATAGAGTTCCACAGGTGCTGCACTGAAACATAAAAGCCGCTGCACTGGTTCCCCTAAGCTGAGGAGCTGCTCTCAGCACCTCTGATTTTCCACCCGAGAACTGGGCAGGCCGCAGGACATTATCTCAGAGCATTTAGTCGTAAATCCTCCTGCTTCATACAGTCGGCCGAATTAGATAATCAATTAATTAATAAGTGGCGCTGCTTAGACTAATACATATGCCAACGCAGCAAGAAACTGGAAAAGCACAAGGGAAACACAGAAAGCAAAGAGGTTTCCTCTGCAATACAAGAGTATTTACTCAGAGCGCGGTGTAAATTCAGCAAACAGCTGCTTATTCAGAATACGAGCAACCAGGGAACTCGAAATAAGCAGAAAGGTTCCTTGGAATTTTTAAAAGAACAGTGATGCTCTCAGCCAAAAGATGCTCAGGCCTTATAAGAACTTGAAGTGCTCTCTGAATCAAAAGATTTTTTCCCCTATAGAGTTTTAGAATAAAGAGGGTTCCAACTTTCTGGTATGACCTCTGGAGCAGTTCTCAGTTAATGTGGATATTCTGTCCATCAAATAATCCACTTCTCAACAATTGCAGGGCATGAGGGTGGGAGAAACAGGATGTAACCCATTGCACTGGGTTTGTGCCAGGAAGGCTGTGTTACAATTTAAACACTGCGCTTGGAGTCTAGAAAAGTGGGTGGGAACCCTGGCTCTTCATTAACCAGAGGCACGTTTGGGCTAAGGCTCTTAGAGTCTCAGCTTCCCAACCTGGCTAATGGGAAAATGTCATTTTCACAAAGTGGCTGTGAGGATGAAATAAGAAAGGCTGTGTGTTATTATTATATAATACATTATATATGTTAATATGTTATATATCAGATATTATAGAGTATTCAAATGCAAGAAATAATTACCATCATTTATAACAACATGTTCTAAGGTTTAAGTTATTCTCTCATTCTCCCTCTCCTCTCTCCTTCCCTCCCTCTCTCCCTCCTAGGGAGCATGATAATATTCGTGATAACTATTACTCATGGAAATTACATCTCTCCACTAGATCTTACAGAATAAATTTCACTGAACTCCATTAAAATATTTCAGACAATATGCCTCCTATAAAAATATTATTAATCACTGTTTTATTTCAAGATGTGGGTCTAAGGGAAAAAAAGCTAGACTTTAACATTTTGTGAGGTAGTTTCATAGCAAGGTGGATTTCATTAGACTTCGCCCACTCCTTTCAAAGTATCAACAAACAAAGACAGGGGAAAAAAGTCGGACAACCATGAAACATCCAGCAATTAAGCCAAGACCAAGATCTCTACTGTGCTTATAAAGATTGTAGTAAGTTAAGAAGAGAATGTCTTGCCCAAAAACTCCATATCCACTCAAATGGCAAGCTTACACTCTGCTCAGTCTCAAGGAACGGAAATGTTCTGAAATTTTTTTCCTCTTAAGTCTTTATGGAATGTGCATCTGATATCAATAGATGATAGATAATATTATAGATAGGTAGATGATAGATAGATAGATAGATAGATGCAGAGATGGATTCCATTCAGATGGATTCTTTCTCCTGTCCATGGGGGACACAGACAAAGGGACTTGAGAAGAAAAATATGCAAAATGGCAGATTTAGAAGGAAACTAAAAATAATCTTACCCCACTTTCTCATTTTTAAAAAGTAAGCCACTTAAAAAAACGAATTCACCCTAGGTCACAAAGCCAGTTCTGCAACTGTTTATAATAATAGCAAACGTTCACTAGGCACCTACCGGGTCTCGCACTAAGCTCTCTACGTGTGATACCTCATTTAATCTTCTCAGAACAATCAGAATGCCCATCTTACTGATAAGAAAACTGAGGCTCAGACAGGTGAAGCAACTCACCCGAGGTCACTCAGCTGGTAAGATGCAGAGACACGACTGGAATCTGAAAAGTACACTGAGCTGCATGGAAGCCAAGACTCTTGGTTTCCAATCTAGTACAAGCTCGCTCTAGATTTTAATCTGAAATTTTAATTTAAAAAGTTTCTTTCATTCCAGTGGTAATTGGAAAATCCTTCTTTTTAATGAATACGTGAAAAAATAATTATCTCCCCAAATTGCACATTCCCTTTCTTCTAGTGCAATCTACCGCAAGCACGGAAGACTAGCTCAGCTGAGGCCGGGCTGCCCCATAAATAAGTCATGTCCAGGCCGAGCCTGTGCGGCTGTCACTGTATATATAATAGAAACGACAGTGTCAAAAAACAGGCAACACTGTCCTCCATGAGCACATGTTTCCAAACTGCCCTTGATAGGTTATGAACAAAGCATTTCAAAGGGAAGCCGTAAATATCAGCACAAGTGCTTTGAGAGTCTGCCTTTCCACTTCCTGGCACTTTGATTTCTTCCAATTCCATTTGGTTTTGCCTTGACCACCGTAAGGAAGGAAACCAAGAGCAACTCCTGGGGCAGCTGGTCTGGTTACAGGGTTACTCTCCTGGCCTCTTAATATGAGCAGAACAGAACTATGAGTTGATGAGGTACATGGTCTCTGAGTCTGAGATGTGGGTTCAAATCTTGGCTCTACTATTTCCCAGCCATGTGGCCCTAGGCAACTTCCTTAGCCTCGCAGTTTTTCAACTATGGAATAAGGATAAGAATGCTCTCCTCCAGAGACTGCAGTGAGGGTTAAATAAGTGTGTTAATAATGGCTAATGATGGTTCAGTACACATTATATATGAGACTCTCCAGTGAGCACTGAACATCTATGTACTACAGTTGGCCCTCTGTATCTGTGGCTCCTGCATTTGCACATTCAACCAACTGATGGATCAAAAATATTTTTTTTAATTCCAGAAAGTTCCAAAAAAGCAAAACTTGAATTTGCTGTACACGGCAACTATTTATATAGCATTTATATTGTATTAGGTATTATAAGTTATCTAGAGGTGATTTAAAGTATAAGCGGGGTGTATGTATAGGTTATATGCAAATACTACATCATTTTATATCAAGCACTTGGGCATCTGCAGATTTTAACATCCAATCCCCCCAAGGGTTACCAAGGGATGACTGTACTCACATAATGCTCACAAAAAAATAGGCAGTTTTATGATCCCCACATCACAGATGAGGAAACTGAGGCATAGAGAGGTTATGTAACCAGCCCATTGTCTCCTAGCAGACTTTGCATCAAGCAGTCTGGCTCCAGGCTAAAATGCTTTAGCAAACATAGTAGTGAGTCTGGCACACAGAAAATGCTCAATAGATTTTGGTTATATTTTGCCATTGAACTGCCTCCTAATTGCTCACCTATTCAGAAAGGAAAACTCTCAGTGTCTTGGGGTAAGAACAACAGAACAAATATTGAACCTTGGGTTTGTCCCAGATTCTTTACTTATACTCTCTTCATCTTCATAGTAATACTGCATGCTATTGTCATGCTAAATCCTATTATCCCCATTGAATGTATGGGGACGCTGGGGCTCTGCATGGCCAAGGGACTCTCCCAAGGCACATAGGGCACCAGGACAGAAGTGCAAATCTTCCAACTCTCAAGTCCATGGCACACTGACAAACTGGGCAAGCCCCTGTAACATACACTGTTGAAATCAGACAGATCCTTTCCACCTCCTCCACTTCATCCCGTCTTGTAAGACAGGGTTTCTCAAACTTTACTGTGCACACGAATCATCTGGAGATCTTGTGAAATGCAGATTTTGATCCAGCAGGTCTGTGGTGGGAACTGAGATCCTGCATTCCTAACAAGAACCTGGGTGACACCATTTCTGCTGCTGTGAGGACAACAGTTTGAACAGCAAGGATGTAAGAAAGAGTCCTTCAGTTCCTCCACAGTTTTTCACTCTGCCTCTTGAGACTCAAGAGGCTTCTAAGGTTGTAGCATTGAGACTGGGAATTATTTCCACCTTTTTTCAGCTCTATGGAGTGAGATTTTCCAAACCATCCCTGCCTCCCACCAATTCCAGCCTCACCACCAACATCACCATCAAACACATACGTGCACGTGCGCGCGCGCGCACACACACACACACACACACACACACACACACACACTCCATCTCTCTCTCTCTCTCAACCTCTTTTAAATTGTTATGCCTTTCTAGCATGCGGTTATTATGTACATTGCATACTGGATCATTCCAATGTCATATGAAAACTCAAATTGTTATTAGGCATCTTTAATTCCAAGAGGAGAATTTACCATAAGGCAAAATGCAGCAGCACCAGCAATTTACAGTAAATAATGACTTAAGTAAAGATAATGGGCCTGATGGTATTTGGTTATACATGGCTAAATCATTTGCAAAATAGTCCCTTTCCCACTCTCAAATTCAGACCTAGGAACAGTTATTTAAGGGGTTCTCTATAAAGAGGCCCTCTCTTGTTAGCCCATGATTTCATAGGTGTGGTCCTTCCTGTCCAGCCAAGACCCACTTTGCCCAGCTGTGGTTGACGCTCCCTGCCCTTTTTATCCTACATAATCACTCATAGCAAACTCTGAAGGCATGTGGGGCAAAGAAACACCACCAATTCAGCCCCAGAGCGTCAACCCACAATGATTCCTTTAACGGGTCTTGTTCGGGCAGCCTTGTAAAGCTGCAGAATATGGCTCCTCTTTCTTTTATACTGGAAGCGTCAGGAACCTCTCTGGCCATTTATTTGATAGAGAGGTTGCTAAATGTTACGGCAAACGGCCACATCAATCTGGATAGTAGCTGAGCATCGGTGTCTGCTGAAACCCTAAGACCCCACCAACGTGCAAGGAAAAGTTTTTCCTGACCTCCACGCCGTGCTCCACAGGAATACAAACAGGAAGGTCCGGTGGTGCAGTGGACTCTGACCTCGAGGTGAGAGGTGTTCCCTCTTAGCCCTGATTCTGCTGCTAACTTATGTGACCTTGAGGAAATCAATTCTTCTCTCTGGGGAAGTTTTTACTAGAAGGGAAAAGAAGCTAATATCAATAGCCCCAAACATATGCACCCAGACTTTAGAGGCAAGTGCATCCTTTCAGAATTGGGAGGTGCCAATGAACTCCTTCACTCTTCTATCAGCTAACTATGGCTACAATGCTGCTTTCTGCTGTGTAACAACTGCAAAATCCCAGTGTCATGCAACAATAAGAATTTATGTAACTCCTGCATCTGCGGTTCAGCTGATGTAGGCTCAGCTGGGCTGGCTGATTTGATCTGGGCTTGGCTGGGACAGCTGGCTCTGCTCCACGTGTGTCTCATCCTCCTCTGGCTCTGGCAGCAGACTAACCAAGGTATATGCATCTCATGGTGACGGCAGAGACACAGAGAGCACGTAGGAACGGGTGAGGCCTCTTAGGGCTTGGGCCCGGAACTGACATGCAGTAACTCTCGCCTTACTCTGTGGGCCGAAGCAGTCCACATGGCCAAACCCAAAGTTCAGGAGCAGGGAAATAAACTACATTCTTTTTTTTTTGCGGTATGCAGGCCTCTCACTGTTGTGGCCTCTCCCGTTGCGGAGCACAGGCTCCGGACGTGCAGGCTCAGCAGCCATGGCTCACGGGCCCAGCCGCTCCGCGGCATGCGGGATCTTCCCGGACCGGGGCACGAACCCGCGTCCCCTGCATCGGCAGGCGGACTCTCAACCACTGCGCCAACAGGGAAGCCCTAAACTACATTCTTTTGGTGCAAGGAGCTACAGAGTAACATGGGACAGGCCATGCATAGAGGGAGGAACCACCTGTCCACCTCAACAGGAAATCTGGACCTCCACTGGGCCAGTTTCCTCACTGTTCCCCCCAAATGTCTTTGCTTATGTTGCACCCCGACCTGGAATGATCCTCCACCCACCCCTCTAAACTCCACCTTCTCTACAAGTCCCGGACCAACAGCCCACCTCCTCCCCTGCCCCAGGATGGACCACTTCAGCTGTTCCAATCATCTGGATGTAGGCTTGTGATTCCTATCTCTCTGGCCAGCTCCTGACTGCCTGCTAGAAACACATATGGAAAGTGTCTCTTTCAGGGCCCCGCCACTGGGGCTCACTCAGCAGGGGCTGGCTGGTGGACTTGCTGTCTGTGAAAGGGAGGTGGTGTTAGTGCTTAGCTTTCCTCCCAGGAAGAGGAGGAAATGTTGATTATCTCTGACATACCTGCCAGACCTAAAATCCCTGGGGAGCTAAATGGTGTGATTCCCCTTCTGGGGTCACTGAGTCGGAACCAACCTGTGGTTCACCAGTAGAGGGCGCTGTACTTTGTCAGGTTGTCAGGTTGATGCACAGCCCCATTGCTTGTGCATCAATTCTCACAAAGCTCCCTTCAGCTTGTACAAAGAACCTCCATTCTCCTGAGAGCCCAGACCTAGCCTATGGAGTGGGGCTGGGAAGCAGATCACAGCACCACAGGGTCCGTCGGAGGATCTCTCATGCAGCCACGATACCCAAAATTTCCTCGTTGAAGAACCCTTCCTTCTACAAAATCAACCCAGGCACAGACAACTGTGGTTGCAGACCCACACCCCCAGACCTCAATTTAGATTTATCCAATCCACCTCCAATGACAAATACAATATTTCAAAAGTGAGAAATTAAGGAGAAGAGAAAACAAAGGTAGGAAACAAGATGAAGCCAAGAGCATGTAACACTTGAAATTAATTACATTGCATCCCTAATAATCCCTGGCTTTGGGGTGCTAGCAGGAGTCGATGATAAACATGTGTGAATTAGCCCAGTCTGTTTTCCGCCACAGAGCCCAATGCATGAGCCTCCTTCCTCCCCCTTTGGACCTTCCTCATCAGTCTCCTGGATTGTCAAGGTCTTGCTCATCTCTGAGTACAGGACCAGACCTGCTGGGTCTCAAAATAAATACAGTCTGATCCCCACAGATTCCTCCAGGGCCAATCTCCTCTCACAAAGTCCTGTACTGCCACTTCCTTCAAAGTCAGAGGCAGCCCAGCCCCCTGCACACCAGGCCATATGTATATCCTTTCCTCCTCTCCCTGTTAAGTGCCTGGGGACCGTTCTGCACACACCTCTCAGCAGTGGCTGCAGAAACGTAAGAGCAGAATTCATTAGCTCTGCAACAGGTCCTTCGCTCGCCCTCCCCAGCATTCCTGCTTCTGTGGGGCATCTGTGGGCTATGGCAGAGAAAACAGAGAGTCCAGCAGCTCCCGATGCCCTGCGGTGGCCCCAGTGACCACCTGGAGCACATCAAAGTGGCCTCCTGGTTTGGCAGGCATGCACCAGAGCCTGGCGGGTGCATTTCAGGCCAGGCCAGGCCACCTCTGCTCAGAAAACAATTTATCACATTTTTCCCACTGTTCTGGAAAGTGGAGACCTACAGAGATTTGGTAATTGGCATCCCAAGTCCTAGCCTGTCCTGATCCCTGCAGAGCTCCTTGTTACTCTAATTATTTGGAGACCCATTTTCGTATCCCAAGACCAGGGGCCAGAGACTCTGTAATAACCTAAAGGCAACAGACACGAAACTTGCTCATGGCCTAAGTGCTGGACAGAATGAAGTTTTCCATTTTTAGCTGGAGCAGCAGGGCAGGACAATTCTGTGATCTAAAGAGTTCCTTCTAATAGGTTAGGGTCCACAGGAAAAAAGGACTCATCAGGGTCACTCCAAAGTGGAATGGGCTGGCTTGGGAAGTCGTGGACACTGGAAATTGTAGGGGAGCAAAATTTGCCACCCCAAAATGTCTTCGGCGTGTGGATTATTTGGGGCTGAAAACAATCAAGGCCCAAAAGACTCAGGAAGAAATTTGACCTTCCCCCTAACTGCCTAAAGAATGTAGACAGAGGACCCTTCCAGGAAGGGAACATCACCATAGATCACTGGAGTATGAACTAGATGTGTGGAACCTAGCAAACAAAGTGTTTGTTAAAATTCCTCTCTGTGTCCCACTGTCTCTGCAGACCCAGCAAACATTTGTTTACTAAACATTTGTGTTTCCTTTTCCATGGCAATTGCCTTCCTCCCCTTGGAGGTCCCAAACCCCTATCCCAACATCCTCTTTTGTCTTTAGCAGCAGATGGTATTTAAGGTGAGGGTTTCAGCCATTTTGGTGAGTTTTCCTGAGTCTCTCCCATGTATACATGTTATTAAACTTTTGTTTGATTTTCTCCTGTTAATTTGTCTCATGTCTATTTAATCCTTAGACCAGCCAGAAGAACCTAGAAGGGTAGAGGGAAATGTCTCCCTCTCTGACAAGGGGTTCAAACTGAGCCCCTCAGTCCAGCCAGAACCCTGGGCATTATCTGTTGTTCTTTTCTCTCCCTCACAGGCTCATCAATCAGCGAGTCTTGACAATGTTACCTGCTCAATAGCTCTTGGATCTCTCCTATCTTCCCCATTCCATTACCACCACAGCCTCAGCTCATCTCTTACCTAGACTATTCTCCAAACTCATCCTCACCCCCATCCCCCGGACCCCACCCCCACCAAGCCCCCATTCAGGTCGCCAGCCCTCTGAACCCAGGATCAGCAAACAAGCTCATGGACCGCATCTGGCTCACCATCTGTTTCTGTAAATGAAGTGTTTTGGCATGCAGCCAGGCCCATTTGCTTACATGTTGTCTACAACTGTTTTTATGCTACAATGTCAGAGTGGGGTAGTTGCAAGAGACCCTGCAGCCCACAAAGTAAAAAATATTTACTATCTGGCCCTTTAAGAAAAAGCCTGCCTAGCTCTGCCCTAAACCACCACCGCCAGTGTGAGTTCAAGTCACTTATCTCACTCAAAATTCACCAACTGTTCCCCCTGCCAAATAGGAGATTTAAAATTCCTCGTCATACATCCTTTATGACCTTCGTTTGTTCAGGGATTACAAATGGGCATCCCATAGACTTCATCTAGCATATATATATATATACACGTATACACCTATAAATATATCTTTTCGTGGCCCACACAGAGTTTAAAACATTAACAGCAAACTTTTAAAAATCGTAAGATTATACATAAAAATTCATATTCCTGACTTGTCTTGAAAATAGGGAATTTTAGCAACACTTGGCCCCCATTCCCACATGGCATCAATCAGCCACAGAATCACCACGCATCTGCCCCTCAAGATGGTGCCTGTGCTCCCCAGATCAGCAGACTCCACCCCTCCCTACTGTCGTACACTAGGCCTGCTTCATTCATGTAGGCATGAGCCTGACACCCCATACCCTTCCTTCTTTCTTTACCAGACAGCCCTCTTCCTAAAACTATGTACTATGGTTCTACCAAAAGACCCAGAGTCCCCAAAGAAGCTATGCCCGCTCCCACCTCCACCCTTTACGCATGCTATCCCCCTTGTATTAGTCTGCTAGGGCCGCCATAACAAAGTACCACAGACTGGGTTGTTTAAACAACAGAAATTTATTTTCTCATAGTCTGGAGGCTGGAAGTCCAAGATCAAAGTAACATGAAGTTGGTTCCTTCTGAGGCCTCTCTCCTTGGCTTGTACATGGCCATCTTCTCCCTGTGTCCTCACATGTCTTCCCTCTGTTGTGTCTGTCTGTGTCTGAGTTTCCTCTTCTAATAAGGACACCAGTCGCACTGGATTGGAGCTCACTCTGGTGACCTCATTTAACCTTAATTACCTTTAAGGACCCTATCTCCCAATATATGCTGAGGTACTGGGGATTTAGGCTTTAGTATGTGAGTTTGGAGGAGATACAATTCAGCCCATAACACTTGTCTTCAGGGAATGCCCTCCCGTACTTTATTCAACTGACAGATATTCATACTTTTTAAAAAGGATCAAATCAAGCACCACTTCCTTGGTGAAGCCTCAGAAATCCCCTGCAAAATTTCTTTGCAACTTGTGCACACTTTCACTAGAAAACAATCACCTTGCACTGTAATCATTTATATTCTCCCTTTTTTCCCCATTGAACTGTGAACTTCTGGGGGTAGGAACTATTTTTTTCATCTCTATTCACCCAGTACGTATTCACTGGGGGCCTGAATATGCCAGGCACTGTCAATATCACTGAAGTTCCGGCAGTGGACAAGTTTCCATCTACATTCTAGTGAGGGAAAAGGACAGTAAATTAGTAAATAAACAAAAGTGGTAAACTGCACAGCACCATGGTTAACCTGTTGTAGGTGTTCAAAAAAAATTGAAAGAATGCTATGGGGGAAACATGTACAAAATGGGTCTAGACATCTTAGAACATCTTCAGAGTCAGAATTCTGTGATTTTTTGTTTTTTTTTTTTTTTTGACTCTGAGTCGCTGAGGCCATTATTATGTAGAATGTCAGGCAGCCTTCCCTAAAGATTGGGTCACTACCTTGGGTCACTGCATCCCTATATCCCTCCTTAAATCTTGGGACCCAACATCACCCCTAGGAAGAGATTCATGAGGACTAAAACAAAGCCAAAGCCCACCATTTTCCCCCACGGCCCCTGCCACAAAATCCCCAGAGCCAAGGCTGGTTACCAGTGGCCAGACACAGAGATGGGCTATATTTTCCTCTGTGCAATATTCGGGTAACTTTGTGCAGGATGATGGGGGTGAGGCAGGTGACCAAGCCTAAGAGGACCCCCTCTGTGTAAACGATGCCCATTTCAGGAGCATCACAGCCTATATCCACCTGTAAGAAAGTGATGGATAATTTCTGGAAATTCTCTAGTAATACATGAGAAGTGGTACCAGTCACACTGGGACCCTCACTCTGCTAAAAGCACAAAGCCAGCAGAAACTCAGCATGGCCACCCACAATGTCCACTCCCTTCCTATTTACCATGATTTTTTTTTAAATATGCGCTATTTGGGTATCACTGAATAAAAAGTGCCTGTTGTAGAAAATGTAGATTAGAATTTAGGCACAAAATCCACCCATGGAACTGCATGTCCTCACTTATTTATTCATACAAGTGAAATTTAAGATAATTTCTGTCACAAAAATGTAAGTTAAATTTATAGGTTAATGTTAAATTTGTAGATTAATGGGACTTGGTTAGAAATCCTGGGCGTCACATTCTAGAGCACATCTAGTAGTCTTTTACAATATTTAAAGTAATTTTACAAATTTATTTCAGTATGTCCTACATATCCTCTTTTGCTAGGTGGCTTATATACTTGGTGACCACTATCAATGAAATCTTTTTAAATGATGATATTTTCTACCCGGTTATCGTTGGTAAAGAAACGGTAAAGTTCAAACTACTGAATTCTCTTATTACTTTTAATAGTTTTTAATTGACTTTATGAAATTTTCTATGTAGATATTCCTATCATTTTAAGTAATGATTACTTTGCCATGTTCTTTCTGGTATATATCCTTAGTTCATTTTCTTCCATTATTGCATTGGCAAGCAATCCCAGGGCACTTGTAAATAATGACAGAGAGAGTAATTTATCCTTATACTCAGTGGAAATGCCTTTAGTATCTCTTTGCATCTACAGGCATAATATTGGTTGACTACTGACTTGGTATAAATTTGGGGTTATGTCTAAAAAGCACATTTTCAGATTCCATTTGTCCTATTATCAGTCATTGATATCAGATTTTATCAAATGTTTTTAGGGATATACCAAGATGATCTTAAGATTTATATAATACTTCTTCTGTGATATAGATCTCCATAATCCTTTATTTTTCCATGTTACAGGCCCAGCAGTGGAATTACTAGATCAAAGATACAAACCTTTCAAAGTTCATACATTTTGCCAAACTGCATCCCCAAAGGATTGGGCCAACTGACACCTCCTCCAGCAATGGATGAAAACAAACTCTCTCCAGCATTGTGTTTTAACAACTAAAATCACAGTTAACTAGACTATTGAATGTTGGCCATAAAATATACAAGATATACCACCTCTTTCCCACTCTCCTACTGCAATTCTTGAAAAATAATTCTTGGTCCTCAGGTTTACGGTACCTGCTGACATTTCACAAAGATTTTAACACAACTCCTCCAGAAGAGACCTTAAGGAATATCTAGGGTGATGACTGATAAACATTTTGAGGTCACAGAACTACAGTAATCTGAAAAAGTTATAAATCCTTTCCCCAGGAAAAAAAAAGGTACACACATGTAACTTCTTCGATAAATTTCCAACGATTCCCAGATCTCCAAAAGCTCATCAATGGGGTGTCACAGAGCCACAATGAAGACCTCTGACCTATTCCAACACCTCTATTTTACAGGTAAGGAAAACTGAGGCCAGAAAATTCTGCTTTGATTAAAAACTGCAAAGAAATCTATTTTTAAAACTTGTTTTCAGGGCCTTTTCCAAAAATATTTAAGAAGAAAAGTATATATTGGTTTTCTTTTTTTTTTTTTAAGCATATATTGGTTTTCTACTTTAAAAAGATATTTTCATTTTGAAAAAGGAGAACACTTTGAGGATCAGCAGCATTGCTGAACTAGCCATGAACTTCCCAAGGTGAGCACTGTAAGGGGGTCCATGCCTGTTCTCACAGGGTGAATGGGAAATGTGCCTGAGCAGGAATGAGAAGATCTGGGGTCTGGTCCCAACAGGATGGAAAGTGAGTAACTCGTAACCCTGGGAGTCTCACTTTCCACATCTGTAAAAAGGGCAATAATAGGGTTGTATGTTGTGGGGGGTTGTGTGTGTGTGTGTGTGTTGTGTATAACTGTGTATTATGGGTTGTGAGTTGTATGGTGGATTGACAGTTGTATGTGTGGCTTATAGATTGTGTGTGTGTGTGTGTTGTAGGCCGTGTATGTGTGTGTTGGGTCATGTAGGTGGGTTGTGTGGGAGGGAGTTGTGGATTGTGTGGGGGGTTGTGTGTGTGTGTGTTGTGTATGACTGTGTATTATGGGTTGTGAGTTTACGGTGGATTGACGGTTGTATGTGTGTCTCATAGATTGTGTGTGTGTTGTAGGCCGTGTTATGTGTGTGTTGGGTCATGTAGATGGGTTGTGTGGGTGGGAGTTGTGGATTGTGTGGGGGGGTTGTGTGTGGTGTGTATAAGGGGTGGGCTGAACCAGACTGTGGATGTCACAGTAGATGCTGTTGGAGGCCCACTCATGTCCCTTCTTCAATGCAAGGCAGCTGGCCTCCAAATGCCAACACAGGCACCACTTTGCCTGAGCGCCTTCTCTGAGTCTAGGTCCCACTTTGGCCCTGCCATCAGCAGGACAGAAGTTTCAATGAATTCATGCTCCCCTCTGCCCCACCCCAGGGGCCCCCAATCAGTGACTGACAAGAGTTGGAGGATAAATACCCCAGCTCCCTCACCTCTGGAGACAGAAAACTCTGAAGTCATGTTCTATACCCTTCCCTGGAATTCCCCAGGAAGACCGCCCTCCAATTGCCCACCATCACTCCAGTTGATAGTTTATTTTAACCAATAAAACCAATAGTTTTATTGGTTGCTTTCCCTTCAGTGTTTCAATTCTATGCTTTATCTGGGTGTTTCCTGAGATCCTTCCCAAATGAATGACTGGATCTCACATCCATTATCTCATTGATCCACTTCCGGGCAAACCTAAGCTAAGAAAACCGTGTAAGCCATGCTGAACTTGACCCTGAGGGCAACAGGCAGCCAGGACGGTTACTAGTAGGGGCACCACACAGTCTGTTGTGTGTTTAAAAAATTAAATAAATGGGACATAAGGCAACCTTCTATGACCCACAATTCACACCCCAAGGAAGGTGCCTATATAGTCCATGCCCAAAGCCTCCCAATCAAGGAAGGGTATTTGCCAACTTGCCAGGCAGGGTGATCCCACCCTCCAGGGACATCTTGAGATTCCAGAGCATATAGGCAACTCATCTGAGCCTTCACAGCCCCATTCTCACTGGGATGCTTTCCAGTAACACCTTCAAAAGCATTCTGTCCAAACCAGTCAAGAACGGGACCCTCAACCAACTCAAAACCTGTTGGTCAGAGCTGTCATTTCTGGTGGACACTGTCACTTCCACTCAGCCTCCACTTGGGAAAGAAAGACTGAAGCCACATCCTGCCCTCGGACAGGAGCCAGGGCTGTTTTCTCTGAAAGTCGGGCAGCTGCTGGTGAACCTGCTTTTAAAAGTGGGATTCTAGGCTGTTAAGAGATTCTGGTCCTGCCGCACGGCTCTCCTGGGAAGCATCATCACTGTCACTCTCTAAGCATGATGGACAGCTTGGCCTTCCGGGCTGAGGCACCTTTGAAATGTTCCCATGTCAGCTCGCCCTTCAATGTGAGTGAGAAAGGACAGAGCTGCAGCCTCAGGTCAGCTGGAGGAGGGGCCTCTAGCCTTACGAGATAGACAGAACCCACTCCTGTCGTGGTTAGACTGTCAGTCTCTCTGAGGAGCCTGCTTCCTGGAAATGCTGGGAGGCCTGGCAGCACCAAAATAGTAATAGACTATGACACTACACAGACTCAATGCCAACCCTGGATATTATTACTATTGATAAATATGTATTTTTGGAGAAATTACTTAACCATTCTGTGCCTCGGTTTCCTCCCTTATAAAAGGGGGCTAATAATACCTGTTTCATAGCATTGCTGGGAGGCTTAAACGAGACAATGTGTGTGAAAACCTCTAACAGGATGCCTAACACATACTGTTAAATATTCCTCTTCTTCCCCATTATAATAAATAACATTTGGGGATTGCTTACTACATGCCAGGCACTGTTGAAAGGAAACTATTAATGTTACCTCCTTTAGTTCTCAACGACCCTGTGAAGCAGGTCCTACAATTCATCCCACTGTATAGATTAGCAAGCTGAGTCACAGAGGTTACATAAGTTACCTAAGTTCTGACACTTGCAGGGGGTGGCAGCAGGGTTGGAAACCATCAGGTCTGACTCCAGAACCCAAGCTCTTCGCCCTTCCACTTTCTTCCCCACTTATAAGAAAGACAGGAAGCCCAATTTTCCCAGGAAGAATGCTTACATATCATCAGGCATCGAATATGTTAATCACTTGTTTATGCTAAGTTTTCAAGGCATAAGGCTATAGTCATGTCATCAGTGGTATATTTTATAGCTCTGGCTTAAAAACCAAACAAACCAAAATAATGATGCTGTGCAGCAGTGGCTCACAAGGTGTAGTCCACGGACACTAAAATCTGAGCACCACTGCCATAGTAGAAGTGTGTATTTTCACTCTGCAGTAACTACAAAGCATGAAGGTGTTATTGTTTTTTTTCCATTTGGGATTGGTAGGAGATGGGGGTAGTAGACATGGCCATTGAGGACAAATTCATTCATTTGTTCATTCATTTACTCAAAAATCTATTTTTTGAGCACCGACTATGTGCTAGCTAATATGCAGGGAACGCAGCATTAGGTAAAAAGACAGATGTACAAGATTTTACCTACTTTTACAATCTAACAATCTAGTAGGGGAGGCAGTTGTGTACCACATAATTACACAATTATTAACTTGTGTTTGTAATAGGTACATTAAAGAGAAAGGGAAAGCATAAGGGGAGGGGAGGGCTCTGATCTAATCTGGGAGGACTGGGACAGCCTTTCCAAGAAAGTGACATTTGAGTCAAGACCCTGTCCAGTGAAGCAGGCAGGGAGGGGACGACCCAAAGGAGGACTGGGAGCAACTATCCCAGGTTGGGGAGCAGCCTGTACAAAAGCTCCGAGGGGGAAGGTCCTCCATGGGTTGGTCTTAGAGCCCCCACCAGAGCCCTTTGGACCAGTTTTTACATTAATTCCCTCCATTCAGGGTTCCCACGCTGTGTGATGGGGCAAGGTCAGAACCTGCACCCACGCACAAGGCCCCATGTGACTCCAGCTTCTCTCAGGGGATTCTTTTCCCACCCACAGCCCCAGACAGAAGCCCAGCCTGCTTGCTGCAGCCCTAATCCTGCAGGTGGAGAGTTCGAGTTCCCATTTCCCATGATGGGTGAGTTCTGCCTGAAGCCAGCAGCTCCACACACAGAGGAGACACCTGGGGCGGTCCAGATGCAGCTCCTGCCCACCACTCTAGCTTTTAGTTTCCTCTTTATTTCTGCTATGGAAGTTCTCCTTCCTTTTTTCCAAGCTCAGTTACATTTCTTTTTTCTTGTCATACTTGCCCAGAATTTCTCTGGAGTTAAAGAGAAACAGGAAGAGTAGACTTGCCACAGCAGCTCAATCCATTATATTTATTTTTAAATCCCCACATCCACATTAGGTGTCATTGCCACACACTTCCAGAACATCTTCCCCATCTGAAACTGACCCACAGTGGATTATAATATCTACTCTAAGTACCTCCTACTAAACTACAAATTCCACACAGGCATGAGCTTTCTGGCTTGCTCCCCAATATTCCCAGTACCTAACACAGTCTGTGGCATATAACAGGCGCTCAATAAATATTTTTAAATGGATAAACGAGTTCATTGTTAACTTTTATACAACCCTAAAAGGCAGACCACATTGTTCCCCTTTTAAATATGAAGAAACTGAGGCTTGGAGTGTTAGGTAATTCACCAAAAGTCGATCATAAAGTAAGTTGCAAATCTTGGATTCAAAATCAAAGCTGCTACATCCCAAAGACCTCTTTTCTCCATGCATGGTATTGCCTCTTCAACAGCCCTGAAACTCCAGAAGGGCTAGGTTTGTAGGTGAGTGCAACTGGATGGAAAATAGGGCTGATTCTTTCTGCCCTGAGTCAGGACGGTGTTTGTGTGATTGGAAATGAAGGGTGTGAGCCCTGGGGCATGGAAGAGTCACTGGGTTGCTGACAGAATGGGGTGAATGCAGACATCCCTGCACTGTCGCAACCGACAGGAGATGTTCTCATCCTAGTAATAATAAAGTTTAATCCCTCATAAAGATAGCACCAGATCTGCCCTGTAATGTAAAGAGCAGCAGGATCTTCCACATGAAAAGTCAGCTCAGACTGGTGCACATGCCCTCAGGGTTGCTCCCTGGACATACCGCTCTGGAGCGCGCAAAGAGCGCAGCAGGGGGACTGACTGTCATCAAGAAAATCACAAGAGAGGCTGACAATTCTCCATGACTCTCAATACGAGAGACCCACCTTAGCTTTGTGAGACATTCAGAATTCTGAACCCTTAGCAGATTTAGTGAACAGCGGTTATTACCTCATAAAAGTTGAATGAAGAAAAGCGGGGTATAGACTGTATTTCACGATGATTTCAACCTAGGTTAAAAGCTAAATAAAAAGATGTGCAATATGAAGGAGACAAGAACTAAAGGCAATACATGAAAAGTTGCTGGAGTAGGACTCAAAGTGGGTTTTTCCCCTCATTTTCTGTATTGTCCTAGCTTTCATTAATGAACCTAACTCTGCTGAATAAATGAAATTCTGTTTTAAAGGAAAATAAATGCTTACTGAGTGCCTGTTATCTGGCCATTTCGTTCCATTTTACATAACGCAAGGAAATGCATAATATTATCTTCATTTTACACATGAGGGCGTTAGCCTCTGACGGGCTTAGTAAATTGACCAAGCTGGATCTGGTAAGTGCAAAGCCAAAGTTTAAAAATAAATTTTGACCTACTCTAAAGCAGCAATTTCCAGTTTTGACTACATGTCAGAATCATATAGGAAGCATTTAAAAATCCTGATGTCCAGGCTACACCCCAAACCAAATAAATCTGAACCCTTGGACACAGGACCCAGGCACCAGAACTTTCTAAATGTCCCCATCAGTTACAACGTGCAGCCAAGACTGAGAACTCTTGCTCTAAAGCCTGTGTGCCCAACTACCGTGCTATGTTGCTTCTCAATAAATAGGGACCTCTGTCTCGAATAAATGAAAAATAAATATAAACCATTTTTTTAAACCTTCAATATCAACAAACACTGGCTGAGAACCCACTGAGCACCCTGTGGACTCCAGGGCCTTGTCCATGTGTCCATGTCAGCGTGTGGAAGAGAGTTAGCCATCCTGCAGAAGCAGGGCACGCCCAACCGAGTGGGGAACAGAATAAGAATGCTGAGAAGAGACTCCTGAAGGCTGGAGCCATTTCAACAGGTTTACTGGTTGACCAGATCCTGAAAAGAAGGGAAGAATTTAAGATAAGCAGCAAAGAGAGTCAGAGACTAACGGGAAAGTTTCAATGAACCAAGACCAGAGTGAATTCAAGTCAGCTGCACCTACCATACAAAAAGCCTGGCATGCAGTGCTGTTGGGCAGTGACAGAGGGTGAGCTGTTTATTTACACAACTAATAATTTGGCACAGAAGAGGAAACTGAGGTCCCCTGGGATGGCCAGATGAACAGATCTGAGACAGGTTCACAGGCAAGAGGTTGAAGCTAATGCACACATGGATCAACTAGAGGTCAGAGCACCAAGCTGGTGAAGGACTGAGACTGAGCTAGCACAGAGTAATGACTCAGACTATTATATTAAGGTCCTCGCCACAGAGGAGTGATGGTTTGGGTTATCATCCCTCTCTCCTTCTTACTGTGGGCAGGGTATACTTCTCAGCCCCATTAATTTCAGGTTTGGCCATGTGACTTGCTTTGGCCAGTGGGATAGAAGCAGATGTTGATATAAGCAAAAGCCTGAAATGTACTTGTATGGTTGGGCTTGCCCTCTTGTGCTCCTGCTTCTCACCCTATAAAGAAACATATCTTGGGTAACTGCTGGTCCAGGGAGAATGAGAGACGTGGAATGGACCTGGCCCAACCCACAGTGTTGCAGGCAAGCCCAGTCCAGATCAGCCAAATTACAGCCAACCTGCAGGTGCATGGGCAGGAGGAAGATGCGGTATTAATAAGGGTTCTCCAGAGACACAGAACCAATACCAGGAGAGCCAGTGGTGCAAGTTCCAGTACAAGGCAGGAGAATACCGGTGTCCCAAGTCATGCAGTCGTTCAGGCAAAGTTCCCTCTTGTTCAGCCTTTATGTTCTACTCAGGCCTTCAACTGAATATTAGAGACCCACCCGCACTGGGGAGGGCAATCTGCTTTACTCAGTCTACTCATTTAAATGTTAATCTCATCCAGAAACACCCTCACAGATACACCCAGAATAGTGTTTGACTTAATATCTGGGCACCCCATCCATGGTCCAGTCAGGCTGATACATAAAATTAATCCTCACAGATGCTTGTTGTGGTATGCCACTGAACAACACTTGTTGTTACACAGAGTTACTGCAGCAAGAGCCAACTGAGACACATGATTGTCTCATTCCATCCTCTCCACAACTCAGAGACAGAAGCATTGTCATTGACTCCATTTTATAGGGGACAAAGCAGAGTTTTAGGGAGGCGAAATAACTTGCCTCAGAAGAGTAGGTGGAAGATCTAGGTTTCTAATCAAGGTCTCCCTTTAAAGACCATGCCTAAAACCACTACACTATGCCACCTCCTTGAACCTCCTTCTCAGGCCAAGAGAAGAGCCAAGGACTGGCCCAGCAGTGACACTTTTCCTGGGCTTTTATCAAGGTCTGAGTCACAGGTAGGGCAGGTGAAGTTTAAAAGCCAGAGAACAGATGTGATCAAGTGGTCACAGGGACATTGCTCTGGAAACTTCCCTCTCTGAAATGACAACATGAGCATAGGGGGTTATGTTTCAAATGGCCAAGACTTAAAGAGGGACTGGCATCTCCAAAGTTCTTACATGCTATTCTATCTTAACGGGAGTGCAACACCTCTGGAGAGAATGCTGCTGTAGGATCTCAGGAAAAATGAGCACCCTTTAGTACAGATACTCTCAACCTTAGCTCTGTTGACATACAGAGCTGATGATTCTTTGTTGAAAGGGACTGTCCTACGCACTGTAGGATGTCCAGAAGCATCCCTGGTCTCTATGCATTGAGTGCCAGTAGCAGCCCTTAGATGTGACAACCAAAAATATCCCCAGGTGTTGCCAAATGTTCCCTGGGGGGCAAAATCGCCCCCAGTGGAGACCTGTAGCTTTAATATATTAAGTATTTCCTTGGAATTAGCAAAAAATGTCACTGAGGATGTCACTGACTCTTGAACCTGGCCTACACATCAGAATCATGTGAAGAGCTCTGACAAATGTATGCTCCCAGGCCTTGCTCTGACTCACTGAATCAGAACCTCTGGAGAAGAGGCCTGGCACTCTGTATTTTTGACAGACTTCCTGAGTGATTCTCTTCAGCCAGCCAAGCCTCACACCATAGACCATTACTTAGGAGCCATGGTCTTGGGCCAGAGTGACACAGCACTGGTCACCAGCTCCACATTTACTAATGTTGTAGAAAATTGTCATGTTTTCCAGCTGCCCAGCATTTTGGGGACAACAGCTTTCCTATGTTAGGGGCATTTCTACCTTATGAGTCCTTTCTCCCCAAGAGAGAAGCCAGAAGATTTGCTTGCCCAGTATCCTGAGAATCAGGTGTACTCAAGAGAAACATCAATTCAGAAGACAGTACTATGAGGAAGCAGGCATCTGGCAGAATCCATCTTTCTGGCAATGGTGGCATGGCAGCAGCTGGCTCTTGAGGCATCAGGGCAATGTTCAGACTCAGTAATATGAGCATGGTGCCCATACCCATGAACAGCAAGAGTGTGGTCTTTAAAGACCAGCCCTGCACTGGAGCTCCTGGCAAGCTCAACCTCCAGCCCTTTGGTAGAGTCTGTGTGCACCCTTGTTGCTTTTTTTTTTTTTTTTTTTTGTGGTACGCGGGCCTCTCACTGCTGTGGCCTCTCCCGTTGCGGAGCATAGTCTCCGGACGTGCAGACTGAGCGGCCATGGCTCACGGGCCCAGCCGCTCCGCGGCATGTGGGATCTTCCCGGACCGGGGCACGAACCCGTGTCCCCTGCATCGGCAGGTGGACTCTCAACCACTGCGCTACCAGGGAAGCCCCACCCTCGTTGCTTTTAAACAAATTCCTTTCTGCTTAAACTAGCTTGAATCAATCAAGAAAAGATAACTTAACCCCTCTGACCCTTTGACGGAAGAATGATTAGCAGTATTAGGAATATAACATAGATGTCTGGAGCTTGGAGGTTGAGATTGGACTGCCTGGGTTCAAATCCCAGCTCTGTCACTTACACTGCTGCTTTAGGCAAGTTACGTCAGCCTTCTGAGCCTCAGTTTCCACTAAGTACCATGAGGATAGTACATACTTCACCTAGTGTTTTGAAGATCAAATGGGAGAGTTTAAACGGTGCTTTTCACATATAAAACACTTCAACATTAGCTTTGTTATTGTGGAGTGTTGTGTCAAACAATAATCAGTATAGAGGTCGAAAAGAACAAATAGCTTTATTTGGGGTCTTAAGAACTGCAATTCAGAAGAAACAGATTTGGGTAAAACTGAGCGAGTGTTCCAGGAAAAAGAGTCAGGGCAAAACCCACAGAACTTCAAGGGTTATGACTGACCCTGACACAAGAAAGGAAATATTTGTCCTTAAGGGATAGGCTGTCATGAGTTATTTAGGGTAAGGGTCCGACAAGTAGATAGGCTGTCACGAGTTATTTTAAGGCAAGGGTCCGATAAGTATCTTGAGTTTCTGGCAGATGTTCTGGATGCCTGCGTTAAGACAATAAGTGGTCAAAAGGTCAGATTCCATCTGGGCTGAGGCGTGCCTAAGTCCACTTCCTCAATAGCCTCCCAGTTCCATCTAAGCTCTCTTAGCAATACCAACTCCATTTTGATTTCCCTTTCACAGTCGGTTCTGAAAGCTTTTCACCTTCCCTAAGACTCCAGGGGACCTAGTCTCCTCCATGTTTTACAGAGGTCAAGCCATTCCCACCACCATCCCTTTGCCCTTGCGAGGCTCCTGCCTGGAATAATGTTCCTTTTTACTTCCACCTATCCAAATCTTTCAAAACCTAGCTTATCTCCCTCCTTCACAAAAGCCATGCTACTGTTTCCCTACTCTGAACCTCTGTAGCAGCTGGCAATCCCTACTGCAAAAATTTAACACTTAATTTAGCATTGCTGTGATAATCTCAGTATTTCATCCTGGGTATGTCCTGTCTCAACAGCTAGACTATAGACTTGGTCTATAGTCTATCTTGGTCAACCAAGTATATATCTTGGGCACTTAGGAGGAAAGAAAAGAAAAATATATCATATTGAACTGAGCAATTCAACAGATGCTAAAATGTCTCAGGTCACAGGAGCAGAGGAAGGTCAGCAATGAAACCGGGAGTGGGTCTCCAAGCAGCCTTAAATCCCACACAGCAGAAGGACTAGGAGGCTGTTTGGTAATTTGCATACAGATGACATTCTACAAAATGCAGGTGTCTGCCTTTTTACCACAGAGGCCAATTAAATGCTTTACATTTTAAAAGCAGATTCTTTAAGAAATGCCTGTGAGAACAATTAAGAACACAACACAAAGTAAATGAAACTGGAAGTTATCAAAAGCTACTGAAAGAAGTTGAGGAAAAAGGCCAAATGGGAGGAAACAGAGTCCAGTGGATCAGATTATGAGCTTTGGAAGCCAACAGTCACAGGTCCCAGTCCCAGCAGAGCTTCTCACTGGCCAGCTGTAAAATGGAGGTAATAATAGTACTCGCCTTACAGGGTAGTTCTTAAGATTAATGGATTAATATATGTAAAGTAATTAAAACAGTGCCTAGTACTTAGGTGCTCAATGACTGTCAGTTACTATGATTATAATGATTATTAATACAGTATTACATATGCTCCAAAATAGCAGGGACCTTTTCTGCCTTGTTTTCTCAGCACCCCAGCACTTCTGGGCACACAGGAGGAAATTCAATAAATGTTTGTTGAATGAGAGAATTAAATGGCAAGCTTTGCTGGTGATAAATTATGATCCTGAGCAGCCTGCAGACCTGCTGCCCAGATGCCTTCAGCTGTTCCTTCCTTCCCACAGCCAAGTCTCAGGAACTCTCTTGTAAGTTTCAGCCCTGGTTTGATAGCCACAGGACCCCCTCCAGGCTGATCCCCTCAGTCTCTCCTGGTCCGGCTCTCCATCCCATCCCCTCCACAACAGAGCCACTTCTTGTATCTTGCCCAGCCCCCGTGGACCTGCACATTCTAAGCTGAGACCCTGGAATCTTACAGACCTGAGTTTAAATCCTGACATTCAGTCTTTGGGTCATTTGCTTCATTTCCCTAACCTCAGTTTCCTGACCTGAAAAGTGAAATAACAATACCTGCTTATGGATGTAAATTACTGCTACTGTGCGCAGCCAGCAAGAGCCTGGTGACTGAAATCATGAGCATCAAGTCTATTTCTCCAAAAGAGAGCAGAAGTTTGTAATAAAACTGAGTTGTAGTAGAATGCTAGGAAAAGCTGTTTGCTGCAGCCTTAACAGGCAAGATATAAAGAGCACATCCTCAGAGGCCAGGGGACAGGTTTATTAATAGGATTAAAGTCAGGGGGAGCTGCTGGAGAGTCAGGGTGGCTTATCAGCATGAAATAGTGTATACTCACAGATAAGATCACCCACAGAGTAGCCAAGAGGCCACTTCAGAAATAAAAAATTATAATGGGCTACTGGGATAGGAAATGCCAATGGTCCCCCAAGCACTGGTCCATGATCTTTTCTGTAAGGATGGTGATATCAGAATCACCAGGAGAGGTTTTTCAAGCACAGAATTCAGACCCATCCCTAGAGTTTCTAGTCCAGTGACAGTAAGTGGTCCCTGGGAAGCTGTTAGCAATTTTTAAAAGAATCACAGGTTATGATGCTGAAGAGACAGCCAACTTTTGGATTGTTTGAATTACAGGCACCTAGATTTATCCATCTGTTTATCTAACAAACATCCATTACATGTTTTGGTAAGAAAGAAATAAGAAGAAAAGATGGCCACCTTCCTAATTGAGCTTACAGTTGACTACTGGAGATGTTAATCAAAGAGCCTAACAATCGGGCTTCCCTGGTGGTGCAGCGGTTGAGAGTCCTCCTACCGATGCAGGGGACACGGGTTCGTGCCCCGGTCCGGGAAGATCCCACATGCCGCGGAGCAGCTGGGCCCGTGAGCCATGGCCACTGAGCCTGCGCGTCTGGAGCCTGTGCTCCGCAACGGGAGAGGCCACAACAGTGAGAGGCCCGCGTACCGAAAAAAAAAAGAGCCTAACAATCAATCAACCGTTCATTCATTCAAAAATGAAGTGCCCACTATGTGTCAGGCTCTGTGCTCGGGATTTTGATTGGGCCCCAAAAATGGGAAGCAACAAGAGACTCGGGAGAAAGTCATATTTTAGATTTTAACCTATCCAAGGGAGGAGGCATCACTTTTTCCTTTTTTTCTCTTTTCAGAATTATGGCCCATATTATTCCCTGAGATGGGAGAGGAATGTTTCTTAAAGTTCAGAGAAAAGAGTATGTTTGCAAGATCACAGTCTGCAGGCTTGGGGAAGAGGTTTGCACAACTGAAATACTGACAACATGTTCTCAAATTATACAAATGAGTTAGAAAAGGGTAAGGAGAGTAAAAGGGAAAAATAGCAGTAATCATATCTAACATATTAAGCACTTACTATATGCCAGGCACTGATCTCAGTGCCAAACAAACAAAAATATATATACATAGCTCTTTCATTGCTACTGGATGGAGCAGCAAATGCAGTAGTCCTTGGCAAGGGTAATTTCACAGTGGCCTCAGTGGCCTTAAAAAGCATTCCTGCTGTTTGATCATGTTCTTTCTTTACAGAGAGTGCATCCTTTGGCTTCATGCACATATCACTAAGGCTTCATGCACAAAGATGTGCAGCACTGGCTTCTGATGGCATAAACCTGGAAACAAAATGCCTGAAAGTAAGGGTTTGCTTAACTTATCTCAGGTACATCCACATAACCAAAGAATGAGACACCTTTCTTTGTACGGATACCCTTTCCAAGATTAACCATGAAGTGAAAAAATGCAAGGTACAGAAGGATGTGTAGTATCTTTGAAATGTTATGTCGTAAGCATACATTAACTTTGCAAAAGCAATTTAAAGCAATATATCAAATTATTAATTGAGTGTAATCCAATAATCTATGCAGGGACAAGAAAAATTGGGAAAGAAGTTTGGGAAAATGTTAGCTGGTTTTGTTTGTGTAATAGATCACTGGATTTTTTTCTCCCATTTTTCTATATTTCTAAATTTAGATGTGTGGTAAAATTTTAGTAAGAGAAATCATGAGTCCAGGCTAGGGATTTGCTTAGATTTTTAAAACCTTACAACACGTATAAGGGATCCATGATCAAGAAGCAAACACCAAAGAATGGCAGAAAAGGTCGAAGATATGGTTAGAAAGGCATAAATCTTAGAATAACTTGCCAAAAAACAAAATGCCAAGGGCCTCTCAAAATTGAGTTTTAAAGTATTGTTCAGTGGTTGTTCTCTGGGTTTTTTTTTTTTTTTTTTTTTTAAGTGTACTGGTTAGGACTTTTCTGTTGCAATTGACAGGAAACCCAACTGAAACTGGATTAAGCAAAAGAGGAGATTATTGGCTTATAGAATTGAAAAGCCCAGGGTAAGGGTTTATTCAGGAATAGCTTGCTTCTAAGGCTCACCCACAGAAAGGCTTGCTTTCTCTCTTGGTGCAGCCCTCCACTGTGTGTCTTCAGAAAAATCAGACCCAGGTAGTGGTTCCTGAAAGCCTAGGCTCACTTCACTGTTATTACTAGCAGTTCTAGAAGAAAAGAGCCTCTGCCTCATCTTCCCACAGATGCAAAAGCATCTAATTCACACCAATTGGGTCACATGCTCATCTCTGAACCAATCACTGGGGTCAAGATGTTGCAATGTTCTGATCGGCCAGCCTGGGACACACAGCAAAACCTGGGGTCCAGGGTGGTTTCAACAACATCTGAAGCATGTTGTTCCAGAAGGAAAGCAGGTACCAGAAGAAGAGACTGGGCAGCAAAACAACAGCTGTCACCTCAGATAAAAGAGAAAATTGCAAATTCATACATGACCATCTCTTCAATTAAAAAAAAAAAATTAAGAGCAAAAATGAAGGAACAGGTACTGTTAAGAATAACTTGAAATCTGACATAAATAAGCAGCTGGTAAGAGAACATTGCTTTAAATGAGTTCAAAGGTGGGAGGAACAAAGTGTCACAATTCATGGCTCTGTCCATGGAGCTGCCATTAAAGACCTGGGCTTTGACACCTTTGGGAGAAACCAAAAAATTAGAGAGACCACAAAGGAAACAGGGATGAGTTGGAAATTGATAATCCAAGAACTAGACTCAGCCACTGATTTCTGAAGAAATGATTGAACAGATTGTAAAACAGCAGATTTAAAAGGGTTTAGAGAAGAGTTGATCAATAGGACCCACCATAAGTTCACCAAGAATATGTTCACCAAATGCACTGCACAGGATTACCAGGTTGGAACCTCTCAAGAAGACCATTTTAAAAATAGCACATGTCCTTTTCAGCAAAGCATTTGAGAACTTGAAAGCAATATCTCATGATAAACCTTTGGAAACGTAGGAGATGTGGGTGTGACTTAGTAGCCGACTGGCTATCTATACCAACAAATACCATCATCATCATCATAAGAATGGCTATCTGGGCTTCCCTGGTGGCGCAGTGGTTGTGAGTCCGCCTGCCAATGCAGGGGACATAGGTTCATGCCCCAGTCTGGGAAGATCCCACATGCTGCGGAGCGGCTGGGCCCATGAGCCATGGCCGCTGAGCCTGTGCGTCCGGAGCCCGTGCTCCGCAATGGGAGAGGCCACAACAGTGAGAGGCCCGCGTACCGCAAAAAAAAAAAAAAAAAAAAAAAAAAAGTCATGAAGAACCTAGGGGTAAGACAGGAATAAAGACACAGACCTACTAGAGAATGGACTTGAGGATATAGGGAGGGGGAAGGGTAAGCTGTGACAAAGGGAGAGAGAGGCATGGACATATATACACTACCAAACGTAAGGTAGATAGCTAGTGGGAAGCAGCCGCATAGCACAGGGAGAACAGCTCCGTGCTTTGTGATCGCCTGGAGGGGTGGGATAGGGAGCGTGGGAGGGAGGGAGACGCAAGAGGGAAGAGATATGGGAACATATGTATATATATAACTGATTCATTTTGTTGTAAAGCAGAAACTAACACACCATTGTAAAGCAATTATACTCCAATAAAGATGTTAAAAAAAATGGCTATCGAGTGTTTTTCACTATGTGCCAAGAATCAGGCTGTATCGAAACACCCTCTCACTAAACCCCCGAAGCAATACAGGAAATAGGTATTTATTAGTCCCCTTTTACAGATGAGAATGCTCAGTCTCAAGAGGCAAAATAACTTTTCAAACTAGCAAATGATAGCGCTGGCATTCTGACCCAAATTTGACCAATTGCAAAATTTTTCCTAATTACACTATTCTATATACAGAGAGTGTTCATAATTGGTAGCTGCTCTCATGAACAGTTAGCATTATCCCAAACAAAACACTGCCCTTTAAGTGTGAAAATGTGCCTCATTCACTCCTTTTCCATAGGACCTAGACATTTAAAGGTGTACCAAGAAAGGACAGCACCCCTTCAGGGCAGGAGGATAAGGTCTGCGGTTTGGGAGTGACAAAATGCTTGGCCAAAGGTGGTTGTACCAGTGTCTGACATTTTTCTTTCTAAAAAACCCACTCGTTCTGTTCTTCCTTCTTCTTCCTCATCTTCAACCTCTCCTTCTTCAATTATCTTAGCAATTCAACATTTTATTTCTTTATCTTATTTGATGTTTTAGCTACCAAAGTACTGTGCACTTACCCTCCAAATATCAAGCAACAGATAAATGCACAGTAAAAAATGAGTGCTCCCACTCCCTAGAAAACTTCTGGTGACAGTTTGGTACATAATCTTCCCCAATATTTACTGTGTACATATAAGTAACTCGTTTAATTTAATATAATCTTGCATATTTATACAGAAGTGGTGAAATATCCACCAGAGTGGCCGGCAGCCTTGCCTGGTCTCTGGAGCATGCATGTGGCCTTTCGGTGGACACCTCTCAGAAACCCTGTTTACTGCTCCTTTCATTCATTCCTCTACCAGTCAACAAATGTTTAAGTGCCTACTATGTGCCAGCTGCCGCGTGAGGTGCTCAGAATACAGCTGTGAACCAAATAGACTCAGTGCCAATCCTGGAGACGAAATCTGGGCTACATGAATGGTGGGTCTAACTCAGTTCAAGAAATGCATTCACCAAGTACCTTCTCCACATCAGCCCTTGTAGAGGGTGCAGGATCTCACAGGTAAATCAGACACAACCCCTGCCCTGAAGTGCTCACAGAACAGTAGAGGAAGTACATGAGAAAATGAGATATATTCTTTTTATTTTTAATTATTTTCATTATATTATTATTATTAACTAACTTTATTGAGCACTTACTATGTGTCAGGCACTACACTAAGCACTTTACATGCACTAACTCACCCAATCCTCACAAGGACCCTTTGGGGTAGGTATGATGACTATTCCCATTTCACAGGTGTGGACACTGAAGCTCGGAGAGGACCAAGTGACTTACTTGAGGTCTCGTAACTGGTGAGTGACTGGGCTGTGACTCAAGCCCAGATCTATCTGTCTCCAAGACTCCTTTTCTTTGACCCACCAGCTATTCCATTCCACAATGTTTTCTTTTGCTCCCTCATCAGCAGATCCCTACAGACCCCACATGACTCTGCCTCAATCAATTTGTGCCTGAGTCTCCAAACTTTAGGGAAAAGCCTTGCTTGAACTATACTGATAGCTACATTGACTGAAAATTGTGCCATGTACAACAAAGAATATCTGTTCCCAGGGCACCCAGCGATACAGAAGTAGGTCTGTTACCAGTTCTGTATTCCACATTCCACTCGGAAGGTTAACGTTCCAGGTCTCGTTCCTCCTGAGCTTAAAACCAGGGGCATCAAAGTAATGAGGGGCGCGAGCATTCCATGAGGTTTGGACTAATGACCACTGAGCTGTGGTTCAGTACTGAGACCCCGTCATTTTGAGTTCAGCATGGTGAGAAAACCTGACAGGAACTTGGGCAAAAGAAGTCTTGATCATTTCATGAAAAAGGCTAACTGGCCAACATCCCACTAACATTTATTTTTAGACCAACCTAAGCCATAATTCTATCTATTATCTTACCCCATCACCTTCCTGACCCTGCCCTGCACCCAATCACTGTCAGCCAGCTCTGGGATGCAAACATTCTGTGAATGTCTCCCTGCCCTCTAGATTTCCCTGAACACTGTGCCTTGACTGCAGATGTGTCATTATTTCCATAAAAAGGTGTTTCTGCTGACTGAGCTGACTGTAGGGCTGTTCCATCAGGATCCCTCCTTCACTGTACCATCCCCTCCTCAAGCTCCTATTCTCCAATCAGACCCTTCAATCCATCTCAAACAGTGTTCTACTGAGCTTCTATCTTGGCTGGGGATAGGAAGATGAATGAGGCCCAGGACTTAGAAGATCCATGGCACCCATAGTCAGAAGAAAAGGGTGGAAAACTTACACCAAAATAAAAAGAGTAATGTGTTTCCCATGCAGTAATATGAGGAAAAACAAGATACAGAGAAAGGGGTTATTTATTCTCTCTGGAGAGCATAGGAGAGGACAAAAAGAAGTTTTCGTAGATGAGGGTTTTAAAGGATGAATAGGAGTTTTCCAGGAAGAAAAAGAGGAAACAAAGATAGGAAATTGTGCAAGGGCATGTTTGGTGGGTGGAGGGGTGGGAAGAATAAAAAAGGAAGCCACAGGGCTTCCCTGGTGGCGCAGTGGTTGAGAGTCCGCCTGCCGATGCAGGGGACACGGGCTTGTGCCCCGGTCCGGGAAGATCCCACATGCCGCGGAGCGGCTGGGCCCGTGAGCCATGGCCGCTAACCCTGCGCGTCCGGAGCCTGTGCTCCGCAACGGGAGAGGCCCGCGTACCGCAAAAAAAAAAAAAAAAAAAAAGCGTTGCACAGAAGATAGTAAACCTATAGTGTCCAACAAGGGCAAGCAGAGGGGTAGGAGATGAGCAGTGGGGATTGTGATGCCCCCTCCCCCCCTCACCACCTGGCTTGCTTAGTTCTGTAAATTTTTTTAGATTTGGAAATAATTTTACACTAACAGGAAAACTGTAAGATTTGTATAAAGAACTCTCATATAACCTTTCACCTAGTTCCCCCAAAATAGTCAACATTTTACCACACTAGCTCTATCATGTTCTCTCTGTGTACACATATTTGTATTTTTTTCTGAACTATTAGACAGTGAGTTGCAGACACAATATTCCTTTACCCCTAAACACTTCAGCGTGTACTTCCTAAGACCAAAGTCATATAATTACTACATAAAGTCAGGAAATTTATGTTGACTTAATACTATTACCCAATGCACAGACTTTGTTCATATATTACCAATTTTCCCAATAATTTTCTTTATAACAAAAAAAATTGACCACCCTATTTTAAATTGGAACCCCACCACTCCCAACATGCCCTGGCCCTGTTTTATTTTTCTTCCAAGCATTTACCACAATATAACATATAATTTTAAAAAATTTCTTTGTCTCTCCCTTCCTATCAGCCCACTAGAATGTAAATCCTATAAAGTCAAGATTTTTGTCTACTTTGTCCACTGCCATGTCCCCAACACCCAGAATAGTGCCTGACATGTTCCATAAATATCCTTTGAATGACTAAATGGCCAAGCCTGGAGGTATCTCTTCCCAACCTCCTATTCCTTTTTTTTAAACAACAACAAAAAAACCCCAATGGATATTCATGTCAGGAACACTGAGCTCCATGTTACTGTTTTCCCTCTTTGAAAATTCTTGTTTGGGGGTTCTTTTGTTCCCCTGTAGGTATACAGTGTATATTGCAAGGGAGAGGGCTAGCCCAAAACAATTAGGACTTCTTCTAAGCC
Source organism: Tursiops truncatus (assembly GCF_011762595.2). Classification (NCBI taxonomy): domain Eukaryota; kingdom Metazoa; phylum Chordata; class Mammalia; order Artiodactyla; family Delphinidae; genus Tursiops; species Tursiops truncatus. The sequence continues at coordinate 24,778,438 of NC_047048.1, forward strand.
TAGTCCAAGTCAACTGAATACCCTTTGGGCCATCTGCATTGATGCAAAAGTCCTTGATGTGCAACAGTACCTATCCCTCTGCAAACAGAGTTAGGATCTTTAGATCTAATTGAAAGATTAAAAGAAAATCCCCAACTGGAAGGTCAATTTATAGATTCAACAGTTAAATCAAGTCATATCCTTAAGCACAAGGGACACGAACCTTGTATTAAATCAAAGACTTAATCTAAGTTAAGCCACCCTGCCTGGGAACATGAGCTGAAGACATGTAATTAACACCAGCCAGTCAGCACCAGCCGCTCCAGCTGACAGTCCAATGCCTAGACAACCTTGTTACAATTTCCAGGAGGCTCGGGATGCTCACCTTCAAGTTGCAGAGATGGTGGGCTTGGCCTCTTTCTCTCTGACCTCATCTCCTAAGACTCAGCTCTGGGCTCATGACACTGCAGCCCCACAGGCCTCTTCGTGCTTCTCAGACATGTCAAAGATGCCTCAAGGTCATGTGTACCTGCTCTCCAACCAAATTCCCTTTGGACTTTTCTCAAATGTCAGCTTCTCAGTGAGAACTTCTCTCTGGCCCTATTTAATTCTGTAAGCCCCTCTCCTCCCTGTCACGTGCTATGCCCCTGCCCTCTTTATCCTTTCCCATAGCACATACCACCGGACATACTGCACATTTTACGAAATCACTTACCCTCTTCCCCACAGCAGTATTCACGACCTAGGAAGGCAGGGGGTTTGCTTTCTCATTCAATGCTGCCTCCCCAATCACCTAGAACAGTGTCTGGTATATATTACACACTCAATATCTAATTGTTTAATTAATAACTGGTTAGTTGTTTGATTAAGTGACTAGTTAATTAAATCCACTCCTGTGGCTAGCCCAATGTGGCCACCGGGCTGATAAACTCTATCAAAGTCTGTGCTGGGTACTTGGGTTACCAAGTCAAATAAGATCCACCTAGAAAAACCCTAAGCCCAGATGTCTCCAATATCCCACCTGAGTCACTGACGCAGATTGGTGCCCTTAGGATAAAGTTCAAATGCACTGCTTCTAGAGTTCTTATCTCCTGGACCCCTACCCTCCACCCCCCCCCAACAGTTCCTCTCCCCTCCAGTGACCCAGAACTTCTTTCAGCTCCCCGGAGTCACCAAGTTCTTCTCACCTGCAACACCTCTCTTCCTAGAACAGTCCTCTCCATCATCCCCTACTCTTGAAGCCTGGCCAGCTCCTACTCACCAGGTGATCTCCTGTCACAGCACCCTTCACACTCTATGGAAGCTGTCTTCTTGCAGGTCAATCAATCCCACTAAACTGTGGGTTTAGTGACACCAGAGCCCTTTCCTTCTTCTTCACCACTGTACCCCAGCATCTACGGCATTGCCAGACCCCTAGTTGAATATCTGCTAATTTGGACAAGAGTTATCATCCCATTTCACAGATGGAGGTCAAGTATAGTATAATGGTAAGACCATGGCTTTGACACAGCTCTGAATTCAAATCCCAGCTTTTCCACTTAATAGCTGTGTGACCTTAAGAAAGTTTCTTAAGCTCTCTGAAATTTTTTCTCATCTATAAAATGATGAACACAGTAAATTTTTGATCTATTCAATACTGTTCTCAGAACTGGGAAGATGGCAATAAACAATAGGGTGGTTCGTAGTGATACCTGAGCCAAGTCCTAAGTGATAAGAAGGAGGTGGCTACCTAGAGCACAAAAGGAAGAACATCTGGGATAGAAGGAACATCATGCACGGCAGTGTTGAGGCGGGAAGAACCTTGTAGTGTTCAGGGAAGAGAAAAGACGACGAGTGGTGTGTCTGATATTCTTAACAGCAAGCATCCCATACTCTTATGATGCACAGAGCCATTTTCCTGGCCCTATTTCAAGCTCCTTGACCAATCTGCTCAGCTTCAGACTCCAAGATCCATCTCAGCTCCAATAAAGGGCACTGCATCTCCAACCACAGCCTTTTCATTTATCCTCAACCACAACTGGAATGTCCCTCTGGTTGGCCACCATGGGTATTTCCCACCAACCTGGGCTTCTCAGTCCCCTGTTGTCCCCTTGGGTGTCACTGTAAACCAGGTTTACCTGACTCTCAAGATGAAAATCTCTAAGACAAAAATCTGTGGGTAAGGGGGAGATAAGCAAAATGTGAGAGACTGCAACTCCAGATCTTGATGCCACTTGGAGCTAGTTAGGTCTGAAAATATAACAATTCTACATCCCAGTCACCCAAATTCCTATCCTCCTCTAACTCCACCATTCCTAAATGCCCGTACTATTGGATATTTTATCTTTAATTAGTGTCTGCTTCACTCTGGTCCCTTTATAGCACTGATTCTCAACTGGGTGTAGTTTTGCCCCCCAAAGGACATTTGGCAACATCTAGAGACATTTTCGGTTGTCACAACTAGGGGCAGGATGCCACTGGCATCTAGTAGGCAGAGGCCCAGTATGGTGTTAAACATTCTACGACACACAGGCAGCCCCCTCCACCCCCGGCAACAAATTATCCTTCCCAAAAATTCAACAGTGCTTGAGAAACCCTGCTTTAAGGGAACTCGCTTTACCCACATAAACATTAAACATACAAAAAGAGATGTTAAAATGTATTTGTATGCAGAGAAATACAAATTAAAATATTAATGAGATACTTCAGACTTAGTATGCTGACACTTCAAAAAGGACAAGAATTGGGGCTTCCCCGGTGGCGCAGTGGTTGAGAGTCCACCTGCCGATGCAGGGGACACGGGTTCGTGCCCTGGTCCGAGAAGAGCCCGCATGCCGCGGAGCGGCTGGGCCCTGAGCCATGGCCGCTGAGCCTGCGCTCCGGCAACAGGAGAGGCCACAACAGTGAGAGGCCCACGTACCGCAAAAAAAAAAAAAAAAAAAAAGGACAAGAATTGGCAGGAATGTGGGGATGTAGGAATCCTCATCACAGCTGAGGGGATTGGACACTGGTATGACCCAAGCAACCTGTTACTTTTTAGTCAAAGTAAGATTCACAGACTCAATGACCAGCAGTTCTACAAGAAATTCTTACAAGGCCCCTTAGAAGGACACATATGAAGGTGATCACTGCAATGTTAGTTGTTGTTTCAGGAAGTTGGAGGCCACAGGGTGTCCATTACTAGAGAGGCAGACAAGTAAAAGCAGATGAGTAAACACCATGGAGTACTGGAAGTGACTTTTTTTTTTTTGGCTGAGTTGGGTCTTCATTGCTGTGCTCAGGCTTTCTCTAGTTAGGGAGAGCAGCAGGATACTCTTTTTTTTTTTTTTTTTTTTTTTTTTTTTGGGGTACACGGGCCTCTCACTGTTGTGGCCTCTTCCACTGCGGAGCACAGGCTCCGGACGTGCAGGCCCAGCGGCCATGGCTCACGGGCCCAGCCACTCTGCGGCATGTGGGATCCTCCCAGACCGGGGCACGAACCCGTGTCCCCTGCATCGGCAGGCGGACTCTCAACCACTGCGCCACCAGGGAAGCCGCAGCAGGATACTCTTCGTTGCGGGGTGCAGGCTTCTCATTGCAGTGGTTTCTCTTGTTGCGGAGCACAGGCTGTAGGCCCGCAGGCTTCAGTAGTTGTGGCTCTTGGGCTCTAGAGCACAGGCTCAGTAGTTGTGGCGCACGGGCTTAGTTGCTCCGAGGCATGTGGGATCTTCCTGGACCAGGGCTCGAACCCATGTCCCCTGCATTGGCAGGCAGATTCTTAACCACTGGGCCACGAGGGAAGCCCAGAAGTGACACTTTAGATGTACACAAAGCAGTAAAGATAAACCTTACAACTACAATGAGAGGGACGAGGAGGAATAAGAAACCTCATGAGGTCATTAGTACAATTCCACATACATCAACCTCTTTTAAGTGCACACATTAGGAGCGTACACTGATACAAGTACTTTGGAAAATTGTTTGGTTTAGTATTTACTAAAGCCAAATATAAATACTATGACCCAGCAATTCTACTTCTGGAAGTATACCCAAGAGAAATGAGCACTTGTGTCCACCGAAAGACAGGTACAAATATATGCAGAGAATTTTAATTCATAATAGCCCCAAACTGAAAACAATTAGTTGTTAATAAATTAAGGTATCCCCATATGATGATATACTATACAGCAATGAAAATGGACAAAGTACAACTATATGAAACATGGATGAACCTCATAGACATAAGGTTTAGCAAAGAAGCCAGACACAAAAGAGTACAGTGTATGATTCCTTTAATGAAGTTCAAAATCAGGCAAAACTAATCAATATTGTTCGAGGTCATTACAGCACTTCCCTCTGGAGGGAATTTAAGTGTTCACAAGGGAGACCTGCAGTGCTAAATCTAGGTGGTGATCATGTGGGCATCTATACATATGCAAAGAAAATCAAGCTAGGCATGTAAGATTTGTGCTCTTTATGTTAATTATACCTTAACTAAAAATAAAACTTAGAGGGGGCACTTTCAGAAGATACAGATCCAACTGACAGTACAAAGTACTGGCAAACATAAGAGCAACTGGGAATTTTCATGTATTACTGAGGGGAGTACAAGACGGCACAGCCACTCTGTAAAACAGTGCAGCAGTTTCTTGTGAAGTTAAACATACACTTACAATATGGCCCAGCGACCCCACTCCTGAGTATGCTGAAGAAATGAAAACCTAGGTTCATACGAAAACCCATTCACAGATGTACAAATGTTTATAGCAACTCCATTTATAATGACCAAAAACTGGAGACAATCCAAATGTCCTTCAGTGAGTGCACGGATAAAGGGACATCCACACCATGGAATATTGTTCAGCAATGAAAAGAAACAAACCACTGATATAGGCAACAACGTGGATGAATCTCAAAGGCACTATCCTAAGCAACAGAAGCTTACATTACATGCTGGATGATCCCCTATGTATGACTTTCTTGGCAACACAAGATTATAGTGATGGAGACAGATCACTGGTTGCCAGGGGTTATGGGTGGGGAGAAGGTGGGACTGTAAAGGAATAATATCCTGATTGTGGAGGCAGTAGTTACATAAATCTATGCGTGTGTTCAAATTCACAGAACTATACACCAAAAAGGGGAGGGGGCACCTGTACTGTATAATTTAAAATATAAAATAAATAAGATATTGATTCAGAGCCCTATTACACAATTAATACAAAGCTATGTTAGAAATAAGACAAATAATTTCTGGGTATTTAATGTACAACATGGTGATTATAGTTAATAATACTGTATTATATACTTGAAAGTTGCTAATAGAGTAGATTATAAATGTTCTCACAACAAAAAAGAAATGGTAATTATGTGAAATGATGGAGGTGTTGGCTAATGCTATGGTGGGAATCATTTTGGAATATGTAAGTGTATCAAATCAATGTGTGGTATGCCTTAAATTTACACAATGTTATATCTCAATTATATCTCAATAAAGCTGGACAAAACATAAATACACACACAAAATACACATGCTGCAAGAACATAAACAAAATGTACGTTAAGCACAAAACGGTGGCCTCTTAAGAGTAGTGAATATAAATGAATGCAAGTGAAGTGTGGGGATAAAAGGAAATGAGCCTGCAGACAAATAAATAAAATAAGAGGCATAGTCAGTGATGCACTAAAAGACTAGCAGTTAGGACTGAGGCAACTGTACTCTCGGCTGTGGTTTATTACAGGGATCAGCAAGGGGGGAAATCTATATCAGGCGAGGTCTGGAGGAATCTGTGCACAAGCTCCCAACATCTCCCCATTTCTCCCCGTCCCCCAGGAATCACACTGAACATACTCCTCCCTCTGGCAAAATTCAGCAACATGTGTGCAGTGTTTCTGCCTGGGGAAGCCCACTTAAGACTCAAAGTTCAGGGGGCTGACTGGGGGCTGATCACATACGGAAATTCCAGACTCCTAAAAGGGAAGCAGGGATTCGGCGCCCCAGGTGGGCAAAACAGCCTTATTACTGAAAAGAGGGAACAATGCAAAAGCCAAGTTCCCTGATGCCAGTCAAGGGTCAAACCCCAAAGCACACCCTTCTAAAGAGACAACCTCAGGTCCACTACGTGAGCTCCTCCTTGCACTGGAGCTTTGCACAGACCAATGTCGATGTGTCCTGAGCCTGTAGCCCAAAAGAAAAAAATCAAATCAAATCAACACTGTATAAGTCAAACAAAACAATGGTTTGACCAGATATAGCCATGGACATTCTCTTGTGACTCTGCTCTCAGGGCTGCAACCACAGGGAAAAGGAACCCCGTGAATGTTCCCATCTCAGCTCATGAGGCAGATTAGAGCCACCGGTGACAGGGAGACAGAGTGAATGTCCCTCCCCTTTCCTCATATTAAACCAGCACTGCCCTCGGCAAACTGACCTGAATGTATTTTTCTCTCACTTTTGCCTCACTGTGTAACAACCAAAGAACCCCTCAGCAAATGTTTAAAAACAGAGAAGTACAGAGGGGCAGAGAACAACTCACAAATCTCCTCAAGGATAATCTAAAGATGGAAGGATTCTCACCTGCCTAAAATCACCCTCCCAGCCCCCCAGCTCCAAAGCTTCTCAGATTAAAAGGATAAATTCTCTAATGTTTGCAGTTTCAGTTTTTGAAAGTTTCAGGCATGACAGAGTTTTCACTCCCTAATGAAACCTCTTAGATCTAACAGGACCTGGGCTCTGTTTAGCTGAAGAATTGCCTTTATGTTCACCACAGACTTCCCTCACCTTAAAGATAGATGCTCAGCAAGAACAAGGAGACTGCAAAGCCTCAGAAACTCTCTGATATTAATTGATCTGCTCCTAGTCGTCAGTTCTGAGTATAATTTCAGCCATGCTCATGTGTTAATCAGGCAGGCTCACTGGATGGATGGATGGATGGATAGGTGGGTGGATGAATGGAGATCGACAGATATAGAAAGAACTAGATACAATTAGAGATACAGATAAATAAAGAGAGATGGAGAGAGGTGATTTACCCATTCACACAATAAATATTTGTTGAGTATCTACTATGGGTCAGGCACTGTTCTAGGTGCTGAGGATATAACAGTAACCAGAACAGGGAAACATCACCTACCTTCATGGAGCTTACATCCTAGAATAAGAGAGACAGACTATAAACAAATAAGTATAACATATAGAATGGTTGCTGGTGTTAAGTGCTATGGAGTGAAAAAATAAAAACGGAGGAGATTGGGACTGGCGGGGAGGAGTTTCAATTTTAAATGGTAAAGTCAGAGAAGAACTCACTAGAAAGCGATCTTTGAATAAAGATCTAAAGGAGATCAAGGTGTTCAGGTTCAGGAGTACTTTTTAAGTAGACCTAACACCTGAGGAAAACAGGCTCACACCAAAAATACCAGGACAACAGAAAGTCATTGAAGCTGTTTTAACACTGACAGGTATTTAGAGGAGATCATGGAATAGAAATGTTTAGTTGTTTGCAAGATTTAGATTGGAGAAGTATCATATGGCTAAACACACTTGAAAGAAACCAATGGGCTATCACCAAGAAGGGGCTGCCCAGCCCCAAGGTAACCAGGAGACCTAACCACTCCTTGTTTCATGATAATGCGGTAACACAAAGAGATGGGGGGACATGCCTAATTCTGGAATAGAAATAGGTAGAAATATAGGACCAACCAGGGCCTACAGGGTCAACAAGGACAACAGAAAGGCTGAAGTTCTTTATAAATATGGAAATGCAAGTTCTAGGCACTTGAGAATCTCTGGGATTTTGCAGGTCTGTTGCTTCTCCCACTGACCCATTAGTCATGCAAATAAGTCCATATTGGCAGAGGCACATCCTTCACACTTCTACCTGTTATGAATTGCTGCGAGGACTGCTGTGTGGATTAGGAGATGGTGATGATCAGTTCTGATAGTGCTTGTGCGTCAAATCGGAATTATAGTGATTACTAAAGTAGTAATATCCCTACATGCACACCCCTTTGCTGTTCTTCCCTTTAAAGTGTGGAGTCTATTTGTCCACCTTCTTGAATCTGAGCTGGCCACGTGATTTGCTTTTACCAATAAAATCTCACAGAAGGGGTGATCTAGGAGTTTGAGCCTCAATAGGCCTAGAGCTCCTGCCTTCTTCCTTTTGAAAGGCTACCCTGCAGGGTGAGCACAACTTGCATTTTGCATCTGAGGTGCCTTGCTTGCCTCACCATTGCCTGGCCTTGCACATTCCCTTCCTCAGCACTGTGGGACAGTGAAACTCCTAAGGATGGGATGGCCCGGTGCTCTGGGCTGGGGTTGTGACTGGTGCCTCCCCTTTCCTGTGCAGGTGGGGCTGATGAATGGCGCTGTTACAGAGAACCAGCTGCTGCTTTCACTTCCCCTTCCTGCAGCGATCCATAATTACTGGGCTTCACCTGTTGAGTCTCCTTAAGCGACATAAGTGTGTATTTTTAAGTGGGAAAACAACTCATTAGGAAGTGCCAACATCTTAGAGGATGGGAGTGTCCCCAATTAATTTCAGAATCACATTGCTTCAGCCAGGTAAGCACCTGTTGAGGAGATGCTGCTTTGATCTGAACACCATGAAGCCAGGGTAAAAACAGCTTCAGCGGATGGTGGGGACTTGGAGCCCACAGGAAGGGGCCGTGAGGTCAGACCGCCCCCTTCCTAGTCTCCCTCCACCCTTTAGCATCCCTCTGGTACCCCGCTTCAGCTCAGCAGCCTTGGAATGACAGCAGATACAGGCATTCAGGGACCACCTCCCTAGGTCAATACTACTTTAGAGATTTTTACTTAGCTCTAGCATTTTGTTAAATAAATGCAAGCTTTGAAAAGGCTAGCCTAGAGTTATCAGTAGATATTTTGGCCCAGGATAACATGTCCTAAGGTACTAGAATTCAGGTCCTAAGACATCTCATATCAGGGGAGATTTTTAAAATTCAGGTGCCCAGATCCTGTGTTCAGATTTAATTGGTTTGGGGTGTGGATCTGCACATCAGGATTTTTTTAAAGCTCCTGCAGAGACTTTAATGTGCAGCTAGGATTAAAAAAATCACTCTAGTTTGCATTGCACTTTGATACATTTATAAAGTACTTTCTAAAGGATGGATCCTGGGTCTTATCACTCTATCACCTATGCCAAGCACAGTGCCCAGCATATGTTATGTGATTACATGTTATGTGAATAAAAATAATGTCACTTGACTCCTTTATCATTTTTTAAATTATTTTGCCTTACATATATATCCACAGATGTGTATGTATGTGAAAGACAGAGAGAGCACTTTTTTTCCCTTATTTTTGCTTTCTTGCCCTGCCCCATCCCCCTCCCACCCCTGCCCCATGACCTGTCCTGACTGAAATCCCTATATGAAGAGCCCTGTGTTCTATATATTCTCCATCCTCATTTCACTCTAGACAAACATACAGACATAAATGAGCATGCGTGATCATTGTCTGTTTTGTAGAAATGGGATCATATTATACACACCAATCCCTCGCAGAAAGCCCTCCAAGTCAACTGTTAGAGCGCTACCTCATTCTCCATGACGGGCACGAACAAGTCCATGGGCAGATGCAACATAACTTACTTGGTCATTCCTCTGTGGAGAGGCACTCACTTTGCTTCCCATTTCTCCCCCATCAGAAACCACACAGCAACAAACACAAGGTCATGTGATGCTCACAACCACCCCGTAAAGCACAAATATCCATGTGGATCTTTCTTCCCATCCCCAGACATGTAGCCAATTGTCTGGCAAGCCTGCCTTGATACCCTAAAACTCCATCTCTAACCAAGGAGGACTAGAACAAATTACATGAAATCATGCATACAGAAAGCACTTTACAATCTGCAGAAGGCTTTGTGTCAAAGTCGGGCGTTCACACAGTGTGGCCAGGTCCTCTGTGGCCAGCCCCATCCACAACACGGCTCTGGCAGAAAGCTACTCAATAGCATCATTAACAGCCCATTGATCCAATTACGTTTCTTTCTGTTCCACTTCAGAATTACAATCTCTTGTTACCCTCGCAAGAGCCCATATAGATTCCTGATGATCAGCAGAAGAGATAGCTGCGTCAGGACTTGCTTGATGGACCCAAACACTCATCTAATTGTGGCCCAGGATGAATTAATCTGGTTGACACATCAGACTTCTCTTCTCCATGAGAATGTACCATTTCCTCCAGCCTCTTAGTTTTTCTGGAGATATTCAGAGATGTACCCAAACTTGGGTCAACCCAGTGACATCACTGGGCTGCCCTCATCATGAATTCTTGGCATGTAGCAGGCACTCAATAAATAACTGTTTAAGTGAAAACAATGTCCAAGGGATCAGATATTGGGGCTCCAAGAAGAGGAGATTGGCTGAATAAATAGTATTTGTCCAAATTGTGTCTTTGCCAGATGAGCCAATATGGAAGCTAGAATCTGAGTCCAAAGGTAATGCATAAAATGAAAATATACTCTAGAATAAGGCAAAGTAAAGACCTTGAGTGACAGCAAAGTAGAGGGAGCCAAATACACATTCTAAGTCCAATGGGCAGGATATGAAGGAAAGAAATAGACAGTAATAAGACCAGAATAGGAAGCATTCACTCACTTGACACTATATATTGAACACCTACCACAGCCAGTCACTGTGCTAGGTATTGGTGACATGGTGGAATAGAAGTCATGATTCCAGCCCTAGACTGCTCTGGTCTTATGGAGGAGACCAAGACATAAACACACAATCATAACACAGCCATGACAAGATAGGACAGAATTGAGGCCTAAGACAGAGGTAAACCCACCATGATTTGGGAGTACACAGAGAGGTACTTAGGCCAACAACTGGAAGTATAGAAGGTTTCCTGGAGGAGGAGATGGATGGGGAAGAATCAGTAAAGCTGAAGAAGAGGTGAGGGAATATTGGCAGTTAAACAGTCTATACCATGAACGCCTGTGGCCTCAGTCCCCTTGCAGTGACCTCAACCTCTGACTTCTTCATCTAGATTCCTGGACAAAGAGAATCTAAACCCATAATCATTTCCCTGGAAGTCATTGACCCTGTGCTCCCCCACCTCCATGCCTTTGTCCACGCTGTTCCGTCTGCCTGGATAGCATGATCCTATCAACTCTTCCCAGTTTGCAAAATCATTATGTCCACCTCCCATCAAGGCACAGCCCAAATGCTACCTCCTGCCTGAAGCTCTTCCAAATTCCTCTACCTGGAATTAATCTCTGTCTCTCTCCCTGAATTCCAATAACACTTTGCTTGTTCCTCTCTTATAATACACAGCACTCTTGACATTGTATTATAATTATAATTATTTGTGTATTTGTCTTATCTCCTCTACTAAACTATAAACTCTGCTGGTGCAGAAAACCTTGTCTTAACCACTTTATATTCCCCACAGTGCCTTGTCCAAGGGAAGTGCTCAATACACGTTAAATAAAGATTGTGTTTACCAGATTCCAGGTGAATGGAAGAAGTTAACAGACAGCACAGCTAGAATCAGTGGACAGAACCAACTCTCTTAACGACTAGAACCGGCTGCTTGCTGAAGCAGTGAATTTCCCATGACTGGATAGAAAGATTCTTTTTTTAATTTTTATTTTATATTGGAGTATAGTTGATTAACAATGCTGTGTTAGTTTCAGGTGTAGAGCAAAGTGATTGACATGTACACATTGCTATATTTAAAATAGATAACCAACAAGGACCTACTGTAAAAAAAAAAAAAAAGGACCTACTGTATAGCACAGGGAACTCTGCTCAATATTCTGTAATAATCTAAATGGGAAAATAATTTGAAAAAGAATAGATACATGTATATGTATAACAGAAAGATTCTTTAAAAACAGATGGACTAGGTGACGTCTAAGTTCATCTAACCTTTACCAGGTTACTATGATGGGGAATGGTTGATGAACAAGCAAAGAGAACAGAATCCACTAACAGGTGAGATGAAAACGGTCGGAAGCTATTGTCAATGTTACAGCATGTGGACTGGATGATAATTACAAGGGCATTTATTAGATTATTAAATACTTAATCAATTAAAGTAAAATAAAAGAGGTTCATTCTTAGAGAAATGATGACAGTGTGTCATGAACAAGGATTATAATTAACCTAATTCTGAACATCTGAGACCCATTTTACAAGTTTAATCTAGATAATAGCTGATTCCCAGACCTGATTTTGTGTGTCAGTGGGGTCAAGTGGTTAGGGCTTTCTAGAGCACAAATCTCACCATGTCATCCTGATACTTAAAACCTTCAGTGGCTCCCCACTGCCCCCAGGACCTCCTCCTCAGTCCTTAGGATGATATTTGAGGGCCTGAACTATGTAGCTCTTGCCAATCTCATCTTCCACCACTCACTTGACACACTCAGACCAGAGGTCCCAATCTCAAAGGCCTACAGGGATGCAGCAGAGGGTGCTGGGCCCAGAGAAAACCACAAGTGCATGCCCCAACTCAAAAACGCAGCAATTTCACTGGTCCAGCCCCTTTTCGCAGCAGGAATACAGAGTCAGTATTGCGAGCTCTTCCTCATTTTCAAAAGAATAAGGAAATCCAGATATTTTTATAGGATCTGCCATTTTTCAATACTGGCTCAAAAGTTTTAAACAATGTGTAGGCCGACAAACCCCATCTGTGGCCCATGGATCCCTACCCTATGCTTTACTTAGAATCTCTTTTTGTAAACTACTTAGTGTAATGTGCTATGCTCACTCACCTCCACAATCCTCTGCCTACATCTCTCCTCCCCACCTCCTTTTCCTGGAATCATTTCTACTCAACCTTTAAGATTCATTTCCAGTAGCAGTTATTCCTACAGAACTATCCATTTCTTTATACTTTCCTATTTCACAAATTTTTATAATGAACATGAGTAGCAGATGCTGTCACTGCCCTCCCACACCCCTAGGATCCCTTGGACATCTTCATGCACACCATGTTCTTTCACTCTCAACAGCTTCCGGCTATTGGAACCCACTTTCTCTTAATGTTTGGAGAGCCACAAGTTCCTGGGAATTTATGTCCCCCGAAAAGCAGCCCTTAGCCAACGAGTGGCAGGTGCAGGATATAAATACTCCAACTCCCTTGCCCCCAGTGGGGATAACTCCAAAATAGACTGTCTCCAGTCACCCTTGCAGATTGAGCCAAAGTTCTCCTCTGCAGGACTTTGCTTGGTATCACATACTTCCTTGTGGTTTTGCTGGAAACACTTCCTGACAGATCAGTTTAAAATGAGTCCTATTCCAGGGTCTGCTTCTGGGATCTGTGACAGATAGCTTCTGACATGGCCTCCAATGATCTCCATCTCCTTATGTTCATGCCCTTGTGAAATCTCCTCCCTTGAGTGTGACTTTCTTCTAAGTCTAAAGATGATGGGTGTCACCTCCATAATTAGGTTAGAAAAGATTATGCCATATCTTGCTGGACGACTCTCTGTATTGTCCTTCCATTTTGCATGCTTTGATAATGCAAGCTGCCACGTGGGAGAGACCCAAGCAGCAAGGAACTGACAGTGGGCTCTGGCCAACAGCCAGCAAAGAACTCAGTGCTGCCAACAACCACTGAGTGAGCTTGGAAATAGATACATCCCCAAATGAGTCTTCGGATGAGACCATGTGCCAACACTTGATTGTAGCCTTGTGCAAAACCATGAAGCAGAGGACCCCGCTAACTCACAGCCAGACTCTTTTTTTTTTTTTTTTTTTTTTACAGCCAGACTCTTGATCCACAAAAACTATGAGATAATAAATTTGTGTTGTTTTAAGCCTCTGGGTTTTGGGGTGATTTGTTATGTGGCAATAGGTAACATATAGGATCTCAACATAAAAAAACAGGTAATATAGTTACCCTTGAACAACATGGGTTTGAACTGCATGGGTCCACTTATTTTTTTCACTAAATATGTAATATAGTACTACATGATGGGCAGTTGGTTGAATCCCCAGATGCAGAACCAGACAGGAAGGGCCAACTGTAAAGTTATATGTAGATTTTCAACTGTGCGGGGGTCAGCACCCCAAATCCCTGCATTGTTCAAGGGTCAACAGTAATTCTATAATTAGAAAATATTCCAAATCAGACATCTTTTCCAAAAAGCATTTTCTGAATCCCCAGGCCAGAGCCCTTGTGTCCCCTCTGTCATGGTTCTCATAACCCTGAATTTAATCATCAATATCCCTTGGCTCTCCCATGTCTCCCCAACTTATCACCTCAGGGCAGACATATGGGAGAGAAAAGGGCTGATATATTTCTTTAACTTATCACCTAAGCATAGTACCTGGTATAGAGTGGATGCTTACTGAATGTTTATTAAAGTAATTAATTTATTTGTTAATTGTTTTCACTATGAGATTTTGGCCAAATGTCTCCCTCTACTCCATCATTCTCCACATGCCAAATCAAGGGTACAGCAGGCCTTTAGTACTCAGCAACATCTCCACTCTATGCATCCTCTATGTCACTTTCTAAGCAGTTTCTTCTTTTCCATCATCAGGGTGCTTATCAATTTCACATTGACACTTCATCCCATCTGTTTGATTCATCTGTTGGATGGTCACTTGCTGCCACTTCAGAGCAACAGGGAGTTCACTCTTCCTTTCATACCCCTCTGGGAAGCCCAGAGAAATTATCTCTGATTGATGTGATTTCTTCTTTTGGTCCTAATGAAAAGTTACAGAAAAATCCAGCCCTACTTTGCACCACACTTGGAAGAAATCTGCTCAGCTTTTGTCTGCCAACCACAGCAAAAACTTGATTAACCAGGACTCAGCAAACAGTCATTTTTTTTTGTTGTTGTTGTTTGTTTGTTTGTTTAAGGTTCTTTTTTCCTGGTTAGCTGAGGGATAAAACTGAAAATGCCATTAATTTCCTCCCTTACTACTTGGAAAAAGAATCAATATGTTAGCCCACAATGCTGTTCACTGTAAATAAATCCCCCCAAAGAGATTGTGTCTCTCTGAAAGAGATGAGCATTCTGCAGGCCAGAGGAGTAAAGATGGTGTTAGAAACTAGGCTGGGGCTTCCCTGGTGGCGCAGTGGTTGAGAGTCCGCCTGCCGATGCAGGGGACACGGGTTCGTGCCCCGGTCCGGGAAGATCCCACATGCCGCGGAGCGGCTGGGCCCGTGAGCCATGGCTGCTGAGCCTGCGCATCCGGAGCCTGTGCTCCGCAGCGGGAGAGGCCACGGCAGTGAGAGGCCCGCGTACCGCAAAAAAAAAAAAAAAAAGAAACTAGGCTGAATCAGCAGAGGGCTTTGAAGGGTGGAATTTTTTATTTAAAAAATTATTGCTATCATCATATTCCTTGTCTTTGCCCTTCTCCTCGAAGCAAAGAATAGTCTGTATTCTGGTTATTTGAGGGTTCCAGATTCTTAAAGTCCAGCTCATATAAGTTGTATTCTAATTAATATTGTCTAAATCCAAGCTTGTTAATGTCTCATATTCTACCTACTCAATGGGTAATCATAGCCTCCTGAGCATCTTAGATCCTACTCCCCCTCCCTCTGAAACACATGGAACTCTTACTCAGTTCCTTCCCATGGTCTGTGGCATTGTGAGAAATGGGAACCCTTCCTTGTTCCTAAGCTAACAGATCTTTTCAACTCTAGGGGAGGAAGAAGAAGCCAGGATGGGTATTTCATACCCTGACCAAAATTCAACACCATTTCAAGGAAAAGGAATTATAAAGAAAGGAAACAGATTATTGAGCACTGACTCTATGCCAGGCACTAGACTGAGATTGCATTTTTATGCACTTTTTATGATCATCGCTTCTGAGGCCCTATATGATCCAGCCCCTGCCTACCCTTTGGACTACATCTCTTCCCAGGCCCCCACATCACTTCCCATGCTATGGCCTTGCTGGCCCCTTCCTTTCTAGAGCATGTCTAGCTCTTCCTACCTCAGAACCTTTGCACTTGCTGTTCCCTCTGCCAACAATGCTCTTCTCCTGATCTTCGTGTGGCTCACTCCTTGTCAGCCCTCATTTCCCAATTCAGTGTCATCTCAGAGAGGCCCTCCCTAGCTAAGATGCCCACCTTCCATGCCCAGCCATTCTCTATCATGTTCCTTAATTGCATTTTCTCCATAGTCCATCATCATTTTTAATTAACTCAATTATTGTCTGCCTCCTCATGAGAATATAAACTCCATAATGACAAGGAACTTTCCTGTCTTACTACTGAGAGACCCACATGCCAGTACCTGCCTGCCATGTCACAGAAGCTCAATAAATATTTGTGGGGCTTCCCTCGTGGTGCAGTGGTTAAGAATCTGCCTGCCAGTGCAGGATACACGGGTTCGAGCCCTGGTCGGGGAAGATCCCACGTGACGTGGAGCAACTAAACCCATGTGCCACAACTACTGAGCCTGCACTCCAGAGCCCCCAAGCCACAACTACTGAAGCCCGTGCACCTAGAGCCCATGCTCCGCAACGAGAGAAGCCACCTTAATGAGAGGTCTGTGCACCGCAACGAAGAGTAGTCTCCGCTCGCTGCAACTAAAAAGAAAGCCCACATGCAGCAACGAAGACCCAATGCAGCCAAAAATAAATAAATTTTTTTAAAAATAAAAATAAATAAATATTTGTGCAATGAATGAATAAATAACTTTCTCTCTAATCCTCCCAAGATAAATATTTTTATGATCCCCATTTACAGAGGAGGAAGTTGAGGTTCTGAGCAGATAAGGAAACTACAAGTTTACACTACACAGCTAGTGGGTGAGAGCCAGACTTCTGACCACAGACCTAACTCCAGAGCCTGAATTCTCCATCACTACTAGCTACTGTGTGGGAAGACAAGAGATTATGCTTTAATCAATTGTTTTCCAAATTCTGTTAATGAAAAATGTCTGAGCAGCTGTGATGAGAAAATAAAGTCTTTTATCAGCCCACAATCACGAGTATGTCATACAAGGGATGTGTCTCCAAATCAAACACTGCTATTTTCTCAAATATCTGAATTGAATGGAATTTCAAGAAACCATTGTGTCTGTGCTTCTCAGATGCACCCCCTTTCTGAAAGATCCTCTCAACAGGCAGATGAGGTGCAAGCAGTAGAATGGGTGATGCAGGCATCTGTCTAGGATGGTTGGAGTGGATGGATTTGATGAACCTGTGTTTGATGTGGGCTGTCTGACCTCACCGCAAACCTTCTCACCAAAGCGGCCACCCAACCAGCATGGAAGCAACTGTGCAAAATCGTGGGAACTGGGTCCTGCAGCCCTAATGGTGGTCATTTTCTGCGACCCTCTCCTTTCATTAACACCAATGCTTATACTCCCATCTTCACTTCAGTTTAATATTCACCCAACATCCCGTCTTTTGCTTTCCCTCTTGTTTCCAGCTCAAAGCTCAAAAGCCTCATAAGAAAGGACTGAATTTTACTTCCTGGATCTTGAACCTTGGGTCATCTTAAAGAAGCGCCTGCACGCCACACCCTCATCTGCCAGTCCTTCCTGAGCGGGACTGATTTAGGAATTGCTCCAACCCAGCTTCAGAGCCCCAAACAACAAACCCAGCTAGATATCCCTACCCTCGTTCCACTTACAAGAAAAAAAAATAGCTACGTCATCACACTTACTGTACTGAAAATTTCTGACCCAAAGAGAGAACTTCATGGAGGTGACCTGACAATAGGCAGATGCTTACTGCCCTGTAACTGGCTACAGAATCAGAGACAGGAATTACAGTTCAAAGGCAAAACTTGCACTGTCTTTTCATTCCTATTTTTTCTCACTTCAAGTCTTTTTTATTAAGAAAATCATAATGTTCTCTAACTACATGACACTTTCTATCTTTAAACATTAACTAATTAATTGACTGAAATGGTATCTTGGGAGCATTTATCATCTATCCCATTAGCCAGAGAGCCAGACAACTGTCTATAAAAGCTGTTGAACACTCAATGGAGGCTTTGTTTTTCTGCTTGTCTTCCCAGGAATGTTTCTGTGTGTGTGTGTGTGTGTGTGTCTGAAGGCGTAATGGAAAAAATCAAGAGAGGATTTTGCTTCCACCAACCACTATAAAAATCGACCTCTGGGAGACATGGAATTTCAATTGTGAAATAATCAGTCTTGGAAATTGTCCTGTCCTCCAGGAAAAGAAAAAATAAGTAGTTTAACAGCAATTGCCCTTCAAAACAATTACTAGTTATAATGTCTATAAAGGAAAATACCCTGGAGACCATTACTTCTAATAAAGCCGGGCAAATCTATAGAAAGGAATTAGCTGGCATGTCTAAAATCTGACAGGAGAGCTCTTGGGAGTGGGTCAAAAGGGGGGGCATGCTCCGTTCCGACAGGCTTATAAACCCAAATCCAAAGCTTTAGGAAGCTTACCACCTGGGGCAAGCCCCCTTCGGCAATTTGGGAAGATTAACACATGTCTCAAGGAAATCAGGCCAGGACAATTAAGAGATGAGAACCCAAGTTATTCTTCCTGACCTTCCTTCCACTCTCTCCCGTCCCAGCTTTCTTCCCTCAACTTCGCCTCAAGTGGTTGCCATGGTGTCTGGGATTCCACTTGTGAGTCATGCCCTGCCATAGGGTTCAGCATCGCCCTGTCCCCACGGTCCTCTGAAAGATGTAGAGATGCCTGGGAAGAGTTACATCACATCCCTAAGGCCTTGGAATGAATATGACTGTCAGATCCCATCTGTTTGGAACGAAATGTTCTGTGGTAGAAGGATATTGGAAGAAAGAGAGAGAGAAAAGCAGCCCAGAGAAAAGAAGTGGGCGGCAGCAGTGAAGACAGACAAACGGAAAGAGTCAGTCTGGTTTCAAGTTCTCAGCCACTTAACCTACCATGAAACCTGAGTCAGGTCATTTGAACCCTGATCCTCAGACCTCAGATCTTCATCTGTAAAATGTGGGGAGAGGACAGGGTACAAGAAACCTGGTGTTTTAGGTATTTCTCAGTTGCAGACTACAGAAATCACTTCAGCTACTTTAAGCAGAAAGGAACACATCACTAGCTGTAAACTGACTTAGAAGCACTCAAAGAGTTGGAGCTTCCAGGAACAACTCCCTGCCCCAAAATCTCCCTACCTCTATGATGATCGGGAAAACTGCCACCATTGCTACAAGAAGTCACCAACTCAGGGAGCTAATGGCTATAGAACCACTTTGACTCTGCAGTGATCCACCCGCAAGGTGGATTGCATTATGCCCTTCTCCCCTCTAACTCAGTTCTAAATTCAAGACTCGCAGGGTGCATTTGATTTGTAAAACCTGAATGATATCCAGGATCCTAGCTGCAAGGGAGTCTTGGAAACGTACCTTTTAGGTTTCCAGCCTCTGCAGTACAGATAGCATAGTTGACAGATGCTGGAACAGAAGTTGAAGGAGACTGTCTATAAGGTGTATCCCCCACATTACTGGGTTGTCAAGAGAACTGAATGAGATGGTGTTTATAAAGTGCCATTAATAGCTTCCCAATAAATGTTAGTTTCCCTTCTCTTTGCCAAAATTTTGGTACAAGTTGGCCCTGTGAATCATCCTAAAATAACAGAAGGAAGAAATCTGGGAGCAGAGACTGGATCTTCCTAACTCACGTGTGAAGTTTATTTGGGCATCTTCTATTTAGCATCCATATCAAATATCAGAGTTGTCCCTACTTAAGGTGTTCTCCTACCATAAAGTAAAGATGCAACCATCTTAAAAAGAAGGTTTTACCCTTTGTAAACAAAATTTTCAAAGGGACCTCCCTCTGGATAATTACATTTACTTTACCAATTTAACCAGTGTTTATTGGACACCTACTAGATGCCAGGCAGATGTGATTCCTTCTCTTCAAGGAGTTAAAAGTCTCGGAAGAATAATTGTACAAAACTTATAAAATTGCAAATTCTGATAAAAACTAAGAGAAAAGAACAGGGTTCCATGAACCAGAAAGGGCAAAACCGATTTTATTCAGGGAGTCAGGAAGGACCTCATTGAGAAAATGATGTCTAAGCTAAGACCTAAAGGATAATAAAGATTAACCAAGTAAAGAGCAGGAGAGAAGAGCATCTCTGGGAGAGGAAACAGCATGTGCAAAGGCTGTATGTTTAAGAAACCAGAATACCAGCATGGCTGGAGTATTCTGAGTGAGAAGGAGAGAGAATGGGGTAAGAATTACCCTATGTACCCAAGACTATTATCTGGGGGTGATATTTTCCATGAGGTTGGAATCCAGACATGTTAGGCTACTAACATTTCACAAAAGTAACATCTGAAGCAATGTTTGCCCAACTTTCTGCATCTTAATTGTTTCCACCTCCCATCACATGGGCCTATCAGATTCTTACACTTGGAAATTTAAAACGGAGATACAGGCTGATTTGGTCAGAGGGTGTTAGAAGCAGGAAAAATAAGGTCATAAAGAGGAAGAGCCAGAGCCCTGGGCAAGTGGAAAGTGATCAAGAGCAGAACCTAAGATCTCGATGGCAGATGCCAGTCTGCAGAGAGGAGACTGGAGCAGATGTGCAAAGATGAGCCCCCCAGAGAGCAAGACACAGAGAACGTCTGGCTAACAACATTCCAGGTCCCACGAGGTCCAGCTGTTATGGTGGGTCCCCTGAGAACCTTGTGTCCTGACAATAAAACTTCCTATTCACTTTAATTTTTTTGAATGTGTTTCTGTTCCTTGAAATTAAACAATCACTGCCTAAGAGATTCATCAAAGTGGAGAACTGAGGCCACCCTTCCTTAAATCAGATCTGAAATGCTACCCTGTCTTGCAAACAGGTCATAATAACCATGACCGTGTGCCCCACGACCTTCTCAAGGCCTTTGCACAGGCTGTTCCCTCTGCACAGAAAGCTCTTCCACCCACATCTTGCAAAACTAGTTCTCACTCAACATTCCAGGCTGCCCCCTTCAAGTATCATTTCCCCAGAGTCCCACTCTAAGGTGGACCCATGCTCTCGGAACTTCCCCTTTGCATCATGCAACCCACTTGATTACTTGTCCAATGGCTGCCACCTCCCCAGATGCTACACTCGACATGTGCCTGCCCTGTTACCTATGTCTCCAGGGCTTGGTGTGTCGGGCACATAGTAGCTGCTCAATAAACATCTGATTAATGGCTAATCAATAGTCTAATAAGACCAAACTGACTTTTTAGCTCTCCTTTACTCTATAGAAAAAAAAAGTTTTATTGTAGCCTACTGGGTGTTCTACCCTGAGCAAGGTGTTGGAAACATGAAGATGAATTAGATGTAATCCCCGTGTTTAGAAGCTCATGGTTTAGGAAAACAGATGGATATGTAAATAAATAAGTTTATTATAATGTAATTATAACATAACATGAGTACTAGGAGAGATAGAGAAAGGGAGACTATCACAGGAATGTTAAAAATAACTTACTTTGGATGACAGGAAAAAAAGAAGGATGGAGGAGGGGGTCCTGGTATCCCTTGTACCACCACCACTCTGAATTTCCTCAGAAAATAAACATAGTGGACGTCTGTTGCTTGGCTGTTCAGCATCTCTTCTCCCTTATTGCAGAAACAGCACCCCATTTTTCCTTTCAGAGAAACACCTCACCACTCTCTCAGTCCAAGTGGTTTAGATGGACCAAGCCAACACCCCCACCCCAGAGTCAGGGGTGGGTACGTGTCCCAGGGCTCAGTCAGTATATCCAGACCCACAGCAGTGGTTCAGAAAAGATATAACAAAGGTTAGCCAACAAGAGCCAATCTCAGGATTCTTGGAGGCAATCAAATCAATGAGAAAGACAAGCTCTTTTTCATTGAGCTGCTGGGTCCCATATTGTGATTCTGAGGGAGAAAACCTCCTAAGAAAGAAGCTCACAGGGAAAGTAGCAGGTTGGAGAGAAAAAGATGCTTCTGATGACATTGTCGGAACATCTGTGTCCAACTACATCTATCCTGGATTTTTCAGTGATGGGTCAATAAATTCTACTTTTTTTAAATATTAAACCAGAATTTCCCAACCTTAGAACTACTGACTTTTTTGGCTGGATGGGGGCTGTCCTGTGCTTTGTAGGATGTTTAGCAGCACCTCTGGTTTCTACTCACTAGAAGTCAATAGCCATCCTCACCCCACAGCTGTGACAACCAAAAATGTCTCCGGTCATTTCCAAATGCTCCCTAGGGGGCAAAACCACTTCCAATTGAGGACCACTGGTTTAAACCAGTTTGGATCTATTGCTTGTAACCAAAAAGAGTTATGATGTCATATGAACCCACCAACTAATTCCTTACCTAATTTCCAGGAATAATTTTTATTCCTACATTTCTTTCCTTTCCATGGTACCTGAAACATAGAAAGCAAAGCCAAACAGTCTATTTTGTATTTAAATACTGTAGTAAATGAAGCAAGTCAATCAGATCAAGAACAACTTAGAACTCAGTTTCAGCAGTACGTTTTATAAGTGGCAGATTTGGGTACATTGATTACACCTTTTTCTTCCTTTTAAAAATTTAAACATCTTCCCTAATTTACTTTCTTTATTTTAGAATTTTCAGCAGTCAATTTTCTTTTATCCACAGGCCTTGCCTTCGACAGGAAACTAATCAATAAGAAATTATATCTTTGCCAGGCTATTTTAAAGTAATGTAACTAACATATTTCTCTCTCATTCATGGCTCTTGATTGTGAAATAAAAACAAAGTCAGTGGAGATTCCACACTACATTCCTGAAACTCCCATTTCATCGCACTCCATCACGGCCAGCTTCAGCTATCAGAGCCATTTCTCCTGATGGCCCTACTTTAAGTGAAGCTTGTGTTTGATCATCAACCTCATATTGTAAACTGAAGCTCAGCTGAAAATGAGCTAGCCCTTCAGAATGAGGCATGGCAGGGTGGTAATTATTAGCAAAACACTCAAAGCAGACAGCCTGCATT
The DNA here is from genome assembly GCF_011762595.2 of Tursiops truncatus. Taxonomy (NCBI): domain Eukaryota; kingdom Metazoa; phylum Chordata; class Mammalia; order Artiodactyla; family Delphinidae; genus Tursiops; species Tursiops truncatus. Next base: position 24,801,251 of record NC_047048.1, read on the forward strand.
CACTAATTCTATCTGAAATTCTTTTTATGCCAGTTATTACTCTTATCATTATGATACTGACCCACATTTTGGCTCCTAAACTGGAATATCCCTTTCAAGAAAATGTCACGTTGTGTTGAATAAGAAAATCAAAATGAAGTTTCAAGATTCACTTTGTTATACAGCAGAAACTAAAACACCATTGTAAAGCAATTATACTCCAATAAAGATGTAAAAAAAAAAAATGAAGTTTCAAGGTGAGTACAGCTACCATCTTTTCAATTGTCTTTGAAAACAGCAGCCAGGAGAGTTTTCAAGACACAGGCACAGCTAGACATATGATTACACTTCATACACGTACTTGTGTATCTGAAGACCACTGATGCCAGGGAAAGATGGAGAGGGAAAGAGAGTGGACAGTGAGTGCCCTTCCCCCAGTGCACATGGGACATGCTTGGTGACTGCTGACCTGACCTGGTTTCTCGGGGTGGGAAGAGGGGAGAAATTCTGCTGCCGGAACCATCAATAATATTAATTGGAAAGTTATACGATCTTTTATTGGATGGAGAGAAATCATCCTTTTGGGGTAGCAGCTTGAGAGTCTGCCAAGTTACTGACTCAAAGGCTCACGCATGGGTGAACAGGTCATTGGGAGCACTCTGACCAAACACCTCAGAGCATGTACATTCTTGAGCCACGAGACCAACATCAGCCAAGAACTCGTGTCTAAGTTTGACCGAATGAGGCAGGCAGGAAATGAGACTTCCCAGGATGACTGGATGTCACAGAACTCCACTCCTGGTTGCTCCATGCTAATGATATTATAGCAAAGCAGGCACATGCCATGAAGAAAGTAGTAACAGGATGGGACAGGACGTGATCTAGCCAACTCCATCTTGAAGGCAAATAAGGGAAGGAGTTTGGGAGGCAGTTGTGCATTTATTCTTTCAGCAAAATGACTGAGCCCCTACTCTGCACCTGGCACTGTCCAAGGCTCTCGGGATACAAACTAAACAGAGATCCTTACACTTGTGGAGCAAACACTGTAGTAGGCAAAGGGTGAAGTTTTGAGGGGATGGTCAAGGGCTGCAGATAAAGGGATTGTATTAAGCCTGAACTCTTCCTATGACCTACAAGCCTATTTAACCCCCACGACTTTGACAGAGGTGAGTCTAAGTAAACAGAATGCTTCCCACATCCACGTGTCCTCCTCCATCTTATCTGCCATGGAAGCATACTCCCGTCTCCAGAACAGGGAGATGGCAAAGCAGCATCTCCTGGGTGGAAGCTGCAGTGAGCTAACTTGAGCTGTGGCCAACGCTGGCAAGTTTCTGCTTAGATGAATCACCCATCCCTAGCTGCCAACAACAAAGTTTCAACCTCCATGAGCCCTGAGAATTAATTCACAGAAGAGTCAGCAAAACAACAAGAACTAACACATACTGCACCTGCTCTGTCCACCCCTTCACAGATATCATATCTCATTTCATTTTCACAGCAATCCTATGAGGCATGTACACGTTGCCCCCATCTCATAGGCGAAGAAACTGAGGCTCAGAGAGAATAAGTGACTTCCATAAGGTCTGTCTGACTCCAAAGTCTATGGCCTTTCTGCATTGCTAAGCTGCCCACTTCTTCCAGTAAAACCCAACTCATTAGCATGTGAGTATTAAAAAATCAGTGACGTGAGTCTCTCCTGGGGCTGGCTCTGTGCCCACCCCCAGAGAGGGCACTGTGAGGGGCATGGAATTAAGATGCAGTCTCTCCTCTCCTGGGACTAACAGTCTAGCTGAGGAAACAAGGTGGAAAAATACTCATCCAATTTTTAACAATACTGACATTCCACCCTCACCCATTATCTTGTACGAATACTCGTGGGTCTCAGAACATGCCATGCCCCTGCACAAGCCTGCAATCCCTCTCGCCCCTCCTCTCTCCTCTTACCCAAATCCTCGTCATCCCCCAAGAGTCAGCTTCTCTAGGAATCTCCACTAAACCCCCAGTCTGGTCAGTTGCCTCTCTTCTATGTACCCAAAAACCTCCACCAGGAAACTTATATCTCGAAGAAGTAATTTCAGTAAGAACTTCAGGAGTGGGGAGGAAACAAAAGCCAGAGGTGGGAAGGTGGGAAAAGATGAAGGGGATGAGAGATGTGTATTGTGGTCCATGGGGGAACCATCTCCGACAGCAAACTAACAGCCAGGTATGGAACAGGATGGAGCTAGGGAGGGTATAACCATAAGACATATTAGTCAGTGTACTCAGAACCCAATTAATTACAATGTTTCACTTATTTTCACTAGGTGCCTCCTCCTCAGGAAGTATACCTGATCCTCACAACTAAGAAGTAGGTAGTAGTACTGTCATCCCTGTCTGATGGAAGAAGAAACTCAGACGTTCAGAGAGGTTAGTAAGTTACCAAAGGTCACACAGCATAAAGACCCCCAGGCAGCAGAGCCAAGTGGTTAAGATCACACACTCCAGTGTCAGGCAAAAAACAGCCCTCAACTTCTGGCCCTGTGACCTTGAATAAGACTTCTCTTCTCTAAGACTCAGTTTCCACATCTGTAAAAGGGGACTAGAAGTCTCTACTTTCTAGAGTTGTTGGAACCATCAAATGATTATATAAGACTTCAGTCAGCCCTTGACATCTGTGACCACCTTTATCCCACCCATCAGCACTGCTTTTGTTTTGCCTCAGTCAGCTGCAAAACCATTTGCATGAAACCCTGGCCCCAGCTGTTCTCCAGGAACATCAGGGCTTCCTCTTGAAACGGGGTGGACAAGTTTCTGAACTCCTGTCTGACTACACATCCTCTTCCTTAAAAAGCCACCAGTTTCGCATTTCCTTTCTAAGCTGCCAGGAAACAAATGCCAGCGGCTTGCTCTACAGAATCGTTTGAGAAATAATTAGTTTGCCTTCCTCAAAGGCCAGAGTTCAGTCCTGAGATATTTAAAACTCTACTGATGGCTTAAAAAAAATATCACAATGGAGATGTCAAAACAGCAATGTGTTCTAACACATGACGTTTGGGGGTGGGGGGAGTAAAACATGTAAATGGATTTACCAAAATAATCTCAAGGTAAGACCTTTGAGGTTTGATACAACAGAAATGTCATATTGTTTCAAGTTTCTTTTTTTTTGCAAATTTGTTTTCCTCCTTTGAGGGCCCTGAGAGGTTTGTCATGAAAAAGAACTAACAACTTTTCTCAAAAGGAAAAAAAAAAGCATAATTGTATTTTTTAAAGCAGTCTTAACAATTTTCAGCTGTTTCTTTATGAGCTTAATGCAATTCCCAAACACAAGTAACTGATTTCTCCAACTGGGAGATGTACTGAGTACCCAATGTACACCAAGTTCTGTACTGAGTACTTTAAATATTTCTTTCATTTTAGTCCTCACAGATGCTCAGTGAGGCAGGCATGATTTCCCCCCCTCTGCAGAGGAGGTAATAGAGACCTCAGGCACAGGAACATGGGGTTAATAAAACACATTGTCAGATTTGAGCCCAAGTCCGCCTTTATCCTGACTCCATGTTCTTTTCTGCACATTTCAAGAGCCCTCTGCTCCATCCAGACCCATGAGGGCTAACCACCCAACATTATCAGACAAGGCAACAAATACAATCTTATTAACTGAAGGGCATGGCTAGCAAAAAGCAATAAAGAGTAAACCTCGAAGAGAAGCAGGTCTAATAAATGCCCATATACTCAAGAATGTGTCCTCTCCCAACTGGCCTGCCTGGCAAAACCTTCTACCTCACCTCCTACCACTTCCCACTTTGCCCTTTATGCTCTGTTAAACACCAAATCTCATATATTGCCCAGAACTATTCACATCTCATGTCACTGTGCCTTTGCAAATGCTGTTTCTCTTTCCCAAATGTTCTTCCTTCATAATCTGCTTGGTGCACTCCTATTCACCCATCAAAACCCTAATGAAACAGAATCTTTTGGAAAAAGACTTCATCCCTCTCCCACTCCTAGACCCAAAGGAATTCATCAGTTCTTCCCTAGTCCTTTCTCTGTATCATGTACATGCTTATGTGTTTGTAGTCATCACAGTATTTGGGGTTGTCCTCTTGGTTGGTTGGTTGGTTGGTTGGTGGTTGGTGGGTGGGTGGGTTTGTCTACCTTATCTGTTCCCCTCACCAGAGTGACTTTCTAGCAGGCAGGAGCTACGCCTTAATCCACCTCTGTATCCCCCACGCCCAGCTCAGAGCCGGAGTCAAAACAAGCATCTAATTGAATTGGATAAAAATTGAAAATGAAAACAAATATCATGGAGAACTAGAAGAAAGGGAAGCAACTACTAATGTTGTGAAAGTTTGTTACAGAGCAATCAAGCAGACCATGTTTTCCTAATACAGATTAGAGAACTGGCACAGAGGCAGGACAGAGCAGCAGTGGGGACTCAGACTCTCTGGACATCTGCTGGGTGTCTCATCTGATCAACCTTCGCCTTGCCTTGCTGACGATTTCATCTTTCAGAAGTCAGAGGAAGCAACAAGGGAGATGGTTACTTGGCACTAAATCCTGGCAACAAGGAAACACTGGTTAATGAAAAAGTGGCGAAATCCTTGGGAGAAAAAAAAATAAAATGGGCACGTAATCTTCGAGTTTATGATGGTGCAGGAAAAGGAGAACGAAAACAAGCATTCATTAAACGTCTACTGTATACCACCTACATTACACGTGTTACTACGTTTAATTCTCACAACAACCCTAGAAGGTGGGTATAAGTCTCTTCGATCTACAGAAAAGAAAACCAGAAAATGCAGAAAGGTAAAGTCATTCGCCCAAGGTCATACAACGCAAGTCTGTCTCCCGCAAAACCTCAAATTCTAACCTCACACTGAGTAAAAATCAGGGTATTGCCTGACACTCAACCTGGTCTTGCAGAAAAAGAGGTGTCAATCAGTATAAGCTAGGTGATGCTACAGGAACAACACACACACACACATACACACACAGACCAAAATCGCATCTGTGACACAACAAAAGTGATTCTTCGAGCCCTGGCAGCTTTCTAGGACGGCAGCCACTGTTCTTTGTGTGGTGGCTCAGTGTTCATGGAGCTCATGGACCCTCCAGCTCAACAGATGCCTCAGGGTTTGCCTCAATCAGGGAAAAAAGCCCCAAAGATCTCACGCCAGGAACTGAATGCCTCTGCCCAGAAGTAGCAGCATCGCTTCCACTCACGGGACCTAACCTAACGCCAAGGGGCAGAGAAATGCAATTCTCTACCAGAAGGAGAAAGAACCAGAAGTGGCTGAGTGCCAAAAGTCCCAACCATAGCAGTTTTTGTAAAATTGAGAAAGTCTGCTCACTGGGCAGCAAGGAACACCTGGCAGATCCTGCCTCTGCAAACTGGCAAAAGAGAGAGGAGAAAACACAAAAACAAAAATTAATAATTAGATAGCAATTCTCAAAGAAAGAGATGGGGACAAAGGAGAATTTTGTTATGGAAGATGGTGGTTCACATCCAAGTACCAACAAGCATGTGGGGAAGGTCCGTGCTTATGAACAAGGCCCCGCACCACAACTCAAAAAGGAAATGTTGTGCAAAACAAACAAGAGCATCTCAGTCCACTTGGGCTGTTATAACAAAAATACATGGATGGGGTGGCTTAGACAACAGGAATTTATTTCTCACAGTTCTGAGGCTAGAAGTCCAAGAGCAGGGTGCCAACTTGGTCAGGTTTGACGAAGGCCCTCTTCCTGGTCTGCAGACAGACACTTTGCTATATCCTCACAAGATGGTGTGAGAAAGCTCTGGTCTCCTCCTCTTCTCATAAGGGCACTAATCCCATCTTGGAGGCTCTACCCTCATGACCTCAACTAAACATAATTATCTCCCCAAGGCCCCACCTCTTTGTATCATCCCTTCGGGGACTGGGACTTCAACATATAAATTTAAGGGAGACACAAACATGCAGTCCGTAACAGGGAGGCCCAGAGAAACTGTCTGCCTGTTCCATTTGTACCACTGCCAGTGAGAAGGAAGATGAGGCATCAAAAGCAATTGACAGAATAAGCAAAAGGGAAAAGATGTCGAACATCACTAATCATTAGGGAAATGAAAATTAAAACCACCATGTAATACTACCACACACCTATTAGATTGGTTAAAATAAAGAATACCGGGCTTCCCTGGTGGCACAGTGGTTGAGAGTCCGCCTGCCGATGCGGGGGACGCGGGTTCGTGCCCCGGTCCGGGAGGATCCCACATGCTGCGGAGCAGCTGGGCCCGTGAGCCATGGCCGCTGAGCCTGCGCGTCCGGAGCCTGTGCTCCGCAACGGGAGAGGCCACAACAGTGAGAGGCCCGCGTACCGCAAAAAAAATAAAAAATAAAAATAAAATAAAATAAAGAATACCAATAACACCAAATGCTGATGAGCATCCAGAGAAAACAGAAGTTTCATACATTGCTGATGGGAATGGAAAATGATGCATCTGCTTGGGAAAACAGTTTTGAAGTTTCTTAAAATTTTAAAATATATATACCAATAAAAATTAAAAAATAAAATAAAATACATATACCATATGCCTCAGAATTTTACTTCTGAGTATTTTATCCAAGTGAACTGAAAAGCTGCACATGAATATTTACAGCAGCTTTATTTGTAAAACCCAACACTGAAACAACCCAAATATCCTTCAACAGGTAAATGGATAAACAAGCTGTGGTACATCCATACCATGGAATATTACTCAGCAACAAAAAGGAACAAGCTATTATAACACAAAATAACTGAAATAATCGCAGACAATGTTCTGAGTCAAAAAAGCCAATCTCAAAAGGCATGTTTTTACCATGAGATCCCATGGTTGATTAGAAAGAAGCAGTGTGGTGTTAAGTGCCTGACAATTAGCTTTTTTCATTGTAATATAAGTGCATGCCTGACATTAAGCTTTTGATTGCTGAGGTATACATTTCAAAGAAATTCATCTCAAATAAACCCACTGCCAGCTATACAACTATATAAAGAGCCAGGCCACCCCACCCATGAAGTTTCCCTTTTAGAAAGCCCTGGTTGACCTAGATAACTGATCATTTGAGTGACCCTGCTTTTCCCTTCCTGTGCTTTAATTCCCGCTCTCATGTTTTAAACTCACCAATAAAGAGTGAACCTGCGAAACCCTACGCACGCCACCCACAACCAGAATGAAGGCAGAACCCCAGGTCTGCTAGTGTGCGCTCTTGCTCTCTAGCGTGTACTCCTGTTTCTCACCTCCTGACCAAACCTCTTGCTATGTGGCCCCGCACCATGTGTACCCCCCAGGACCTGTGAATAATAAACCTTGTTTTTTCAAAGTTTAAAAAAAAAAAAAAACAGCAGTTGACAGGTATACACAAGAGTTTCTTGGATGCTCTTATGTGAAAAGCTATGAGCCAAAGCTGGAAGGTGCGACGCAAATAAACGGTGCTTTGGAAATGGAGGCGGGATAGCATGAGAGAAAAAGTGCTGAGCCTTTGCCACGGAGCTTGTGACCTTCCAGACCTTGATTTCTTGTATGTGCAATAAGAATGATAAACGATCTGCCTCAAAGGGTTGTTATGAGGGTTGAGAAGACCCTCCAGGTCATCTGCTTGTCAAAGTGCCTAGAAAATGTTAGAGCAAGGAAAAGATGGAGAAGAATAAAAAGATGATGATGACAATATGCCCTTTGATGGGATAAGTATCAACCTGGTCGACCCAAGAACCTTCAGTCTTGTTAGCTCTCTGACTTCATTCCCATCACCTTGTTCTTACCTGAACTTTGCTCCATTCCAGGTACATCAGCCTTTTTGCTTTGATTTGAACGTGCCAGGAAAGTTCATGCCTCAGTGCCTGGACACTTTGGGGTTCCCTCTTCCTGCAATGCTCTTCTCGGGTCATGAGAGTGTGTCTTGCTGAATGTTATTTAGTTGTTGAAACCCTCCACAACTACCAACTTGAAATTACAACACCCGCTCCCTGTCCCACACTCTCAATCTGCTTTATTTTTCATATTGGCACTTACTATCTCCTAATATACAAAATAATGTACATATTTATTTTGTTTACTGTCCATTTCCCACCCCATTAGAATGTCTTCCCAAACTTATATGAACCCCCAGCCTAGAATAAACCAGGCACATAGTACACACTTATTATGTGTGACTTCTACTGTTGTTGCTACGGTGAGTTTGCCTTTCTTACCTCTGATCCAATACTTATTAATTTTATGTTTTAGCAACAGGGTTCGCCTTATTTCCAAATTCTGGGCCTCCTGCATCTTCTACCCCTTTTACCCTGACAGTCTGAGCTTCCATGACAAAACATTCTGAAGGGTTCTTAAAAGTGTGACCCAGTCCTCCACGTCGTCCTGCAAAGACCTGTGTCACTTCGGACCCACAGCTGCCCATCACATCACTCCTCTTGAGCTTTGGAGCTGCTTGGACATCAACTTGTGGGAGGTGACCTGCATCCACAGTGTTCGAGACTCGTAGAATAGTCAGCATAAGTTCCAGGAGGTATCGTGCCTCCTCACCACAGGTCAGCATGAGCCTGTGAATATCAGTCTAGCTTTACCCATTTTGCATCAACTATATCTTTTTTTCAGGGGAAAGGGGTGTTCTTCATTTAACCTGGAATCCAGCTCATGTGATTCTGTACTGTGAATAATATGGAATACTTGTACTGGGCTCCATCAAGGGTTCTCACACTCAGTTAAAAGCAATGGTTTGCAGGTAGTTGTGACATCTGAATTTCTTGGACAATTTCTGATTACTTTTACAACACAATGACAACATGGGGGCCATTTTAATACCAGATCTTATTTGGATGAAAATACAAAAATTCTTGGAGGCAATGGAATAAGTACCCAGCTACAGATTATCTAGGGGGTATACACCTCCATTCCCTTCAGAAAAAGGGCCTCACATATACTGAGCATGTTCACAGTACCAGGTCCCATTATGAGCACCTCAGTGCGCTATGCCATGTCCACAAGAAGGGTAAGCTAAGCTCTACTGGTCCTATTTTTCAGATAAGAAAAGTGAGTTTTGTTATGGTTACCAGGGGGGGAAGGATGGAGAGAAGGGATAGTTAGGGCATTTGGGATTGACATGTACACACTGCTGTATTTAAAATGGATAACCAACAAGGTCCTACTGTATGGCACAGGGAACTCTGCTCAATGTTATGTGGCAGCCTGGGTGGGACAGGAGTTTGGGGGAGAATGGATACATGGATATGCATGGCTGAGTCCCTTTGCTGTGTACCTGAAACTATCACAACATTGCTAATCGGCTATACTCCAATGTAAAATAAAAAGTTAAAAAATATATATGTATAACTCAAAAAAAAAAGTGAGGTTCAAAGAAGTTAAGATCATTCCCCAATTCTATGCATCTAGCAAGAAGCAGGGCTAGAAGTCAAAGTTATGCCTGCCTGGCTCTAAAGATTGTGGTATTGCCACTATGATGGATGGGAACTGAGGCAAACAAGCTGCTCAAAAAGTAAATGAATGGAAGTACTGGTAGACCTTCTTCTTGTGATACTTGAAGGAGCTGCTCTGAATCTACCAAAGCCAGGGCAAGGTGATGTGTTCAGACCAAATAGGTCCCTCACCTCATTTGGGAATTTATCACTACCCCTAGTAGACCCAGATCAGTGAAGGCATTTAATCGAATCCATTCATCCACCATTACTAATTGGTCTCCACAAGCCAACAAAAGAAAGATTCTGTTAATCCAATTGACCTTGGGACTGGCTTATCCTTTATCTCAATGCTCACTCAGATGGAGAAAAGTCCTCCAGGCCATGATCAGGAAAATGAGCAACCTCCACTAAAGACGGCAGCTTCTCAAAAGCCATCAACTTAATATCATAGGAGAGGAGGAGAGACAGATGGCAGATAAAGTACCTGGAAAAACCCAAAGATATACAAGGCCAGTGTAACAACTTATACATCCCACATTCCTCACAAATAGTACCATTCTCTCGATCTGATTGTCTTAAGAAACAAAGCACCTTTTGCACAGCCTGATATGCTCAGCCTTGATTTTTTATTTAAATGACTGGATATTTACGAGACAAAAGAGTGATGAAGATTCTTGGCTGAGTCAGCCAGACCTGGGTTTGAATCCCAAGTCCACTGAAGATAAGCTACAGGACTTGAGCAATTACTTAATGTCTCCAAGACTCCAAATTTCTTTATCTCTAGAAAAGGAAAAAACATAGCATCTCCCTGTCACTGAGTTGTGAGTTAAGTAAAGAAATACAGGTAAATCCCTGACACAAGGCCCAGCGCATAGGCAGTACTCAGTGAATGTTGGCTATTATCTCTAAGAAAGAAAATGGTTAGCTCGTCGATAAGTTGTAGAGGTCAACGTCAGTGCTGAAAATGCCTCTTTGCCGTACCCTGAATCTTCTTCTCTTGACTGATATGCTTATGATTTCTGAATTTCAAGCTTCTCTTAATTCATTATTTTGGGTGTCAGTGGGGTGATTAATGTTCCCCCAGGACTCTTTCCTCTTCACCCTGCTGGACTTATGTTTCTACTGGACAATCTCATCCACATTATGGTTTTAGCCATCTACTCATTCCCTCAACAAACGTTAATCATCTGTCGATCACCAATTACTGTGCTCTACACACAGAGGACCCAGAGTATATCCAGTCATCTCCACCTGGATGCCCTATATACCTAAAACTTGAAGTGTCTGAAACTTGACCTTCCATCTTTCTCTTAAAACATGCTTCTCCTGCTGCCTCCTTTCTTGCTCAAAGGTTCCACCAACCAACCAAACGAAAATCATCTTAGACTTCCTCTCCCTCCCTCACTCTCTACATCCAACTGGTCTCCAATTCTTATGGATCCCAGGTCTGGATGGCTCTCCCATCCCGTGTCTCTCCATTCACAGCTATTGTGTTCATATTCAGGGCTTGGAGGTCACTACGGCAGCCTCTGATGCGGCCTCACTACTTCTAGCCTTCTCCAGGGGAGCCCCCATGCACAGCACAAAGTCATCCTCTGAAACATGATTCTGAATCTGCCACTTTCCTGTTTAAAAACTTTCAAGGATTCACAAAGCCTCCTAAATGAAACCTCTTCTCTTTAGCAAGGAAGGCCCACCATGATCCAGCCCTGCCCACCTGCCCAGCCCAATCTCTGGCCATCTCTCAGCCACCCCCTTCACAACAAGCTGCAGCCCACGCGCCTTTCACAGCTCTGCACCGCAGCATATGCTGCTCCCTCTTGCTCACAATTCCCTTCCTACTCCTCGGTTACTCAGCTAACACCTAATCGTCAACTTTCATGAGTTCAAATCCCCCTACAGGCCTTTTCTGATGTCTCCTCTCCAGGTTATATAAGGTGACCTTCCTCTGTGTTCCTTCTAGCATGTTCCTTCTATAATAAGTATGACACAGAATTGTTACTTGTTTTTTTTTTTCTTTTTCCTCTATTCTCTCAAAATCAGACTGTCATCTCTTTGAGGGTAGAGATTCTGTCTTTATTTTCAATGTCAAACATATTTTAAGAATAAAAATAACATGTCTCCAAAGAAGACATACAGATGGGCAAGAAGCACATGAAAAGCTGCTCAACATCACTAATTATTAGAGAAATGCGGATCAAAACTACAATGAGGTATCACCTCACACCAGTTAGAATGGGCATCATCAGAAAATCTACCAACAACAAATGCTGGAGAGGGTGTGGAGAAAAGGGAACCCTCTTGCACTGTTGGTGGGAATGTAAATTGATACAGCCACTATGGAGAACAGTATGCAGGTTCCTTAAAAAACTAAAAATAGAATTACCATATGACCCAGCAATCCCACTACTGGGCATATACCCAGAGAAAACCATAATTCAAAAAGACACATGCACCCCAATGTTCATTGGAGCACTATTTACAATAGCCAGGTCATGGAAGCAATCTAAATGCCCATTGACAGACGAATGGATAAAGAAGTTGTGGTACATATATACAATGGAATATTACTCAGCCACAAAAAGGAACAAAACTGGGTCATTTGTAGAGACACGGATGGACCTAGAAACTGTCATACAGAGTGAAGTAAGTCAGAAAGAGAAAAACAAATATCGTATATTAACGCATATATGTGGGATCTAAAAAAATGGTACAGATGAACCAGTTTGCAGGGCAGAAATAGAGACACAGATGTAGAGGACAAATGTATGAACACCAAGGGGGGAAAGCGGGGATGGGGGGTGGTGGGATGAATTGGGAGATTGGGATTGACATATATACACCAATATGTATAAAATCAATAACTAATAAGAACCAGCTGTATAAAAAAATAAAAATTAAATTCAAATATAAAAAAAGAATAAAAATTAAAATTTTTTAAATAAAAATAAATTTTTTACAAATGTACTGATACCAGAAATTTTCTAAAAGCAAATATTATATGTGTATCAGGAGAATAATTATAATGATGATAACAATACCACCTATTTCTAAGTGCTTAATACAACTAAACACTTTACAGGCATAGTTCATGCAACCCTTTTAGCCACTCTACGAGGAGGTACTATTGTGTTCTCATCCCTGGGGGGATGAGGCAAGTCCAGAAAGGCACGGTTCCTGATGCGGTTCTGGCATTTTCCTTCTCTGTGACCTGAAGGCAATTCACTTAGTCCCTGTTTGTTTCCTCATCTCTGCAACTGGGAAAGATTCACTGTGATCATATTTACAAAGTTACTGGCGCAAAGCTGACACTAAAGGTTAACACCTCTTCCCCCAAAGGATGACCTCTCACAATCTGTCCAAACCAGTTCTGCAGGAATATTATTAACTTCTTAAATTGGAGATGTCAACCTCTGGTTGGCTGGTTTGGCTCTGGCTTTTTCCAATAAACCAGCTCTGAGTCTCTCCCCCTCCGTGCCCCCCACCCGCTCCAAAACCCCATCAATACCAACTTCATGGAAAAGGTGGGGCTCAGGACAAGTGATCTGGGATGGAGTGAGTGTGATCACCACTCCCATACCGTTTACTTGATAACTTTAAAAAAGTGGAAAGCTTAGCAGTTTGTTTTTAAGGTTGTGAAGCAAAACTGAAAATGTTGGTTAATATTTCAATCAACTACACCTGAAAGGCCGCACCCCACGCTACGTACCCAGGTGTGGAAGCCCAGAGATTTGACACAAGCTGGGATTTGCCATGATGGGATTTAAAGGCAACCTGCTGGCCTGGAGATGCTGAAGCTGTCTTCCCATCAGCTCCCACCTCCTTCCGCTCCTCCCCCAGCCCTTCCCAGCTCTTCACCCAGGAATACACTGACATTTCAAAATGTATTGATTACAGGGGAAGACTAGGTTTGGGCGGGGGAAGGGGGAGAAATTGATTGATTTTATTATTTGTGGGAGGAAAAAAGAAGACTAAAACAAGGGTGCTTTTGTTTGGAGGACAAAACCAAAATTTTCGGTTGAATGAGGCTGAATTAAGCACTTAAAGTTCAATCTTTTCAGGGTGCTGACAGTGCGGGTGGAGATCAATACAGAAACAATTTGCACCATGGAGAAGCCAGGCTCTGGTTATTAATGACTAATTATACCAAGTTTTCTGCAGGATGGGGTTAGTTCTCTTAAAGGGTGTGATACAGCAGGACTCATGGCAATGTTGGATCCAGGGCAGGGATTCAGTTCCCAGAGCAGCGAGTCCACAGCTTAGGATCAAGCAACTCCCGGACTCTGCTCTGTGAGACCCACTTCACAGTCTGCCACTCACAAATCAGGGTACAGGAAGCTCATTTCGTTTTTATCAGAATTTTTAAAATATGACCACCAATGGCAAGGCTGATATTTAACCAAGAGCATCAGTATGGCCATACTGGTTATTAACATACAGAAATTCTTCCATAGTAGTCAGTCAACAATCACCCTTGGAATCTCTCAGACCTCCACCCCCACATAATCCAAGAACTAAAGAGTTAACACCTGGCACAGCAAGGGGTCTCCAGATTCTGCCCCAGCATCCATTCAGATGAGTCAGTGCTCATGGCCTACAGGTTGTCAAATATTTTTAGTATGATCCCAAGCACAGATAATGACTTTCTACGATCATTAGTCATCACAGCCAGTCTACAAACCCAGATGCCTTCCTTTGGGGGAGGGGGTATTTAGTGTATATATAAAGTACACATTATATATGTGTACACACATACATATGTATACATATATAGTTATATATATGTAATGATGTAGATATCATATATAGTTTTATATATACAGATAGTTAATTTAAACTTGGTGTGTTTGGGAGATTTCCATGTTAGCACATATAAGTGTATCTCACCTTTGTAACAGCCATATAACACTCAATAGTACTGGTGTACCATAATTAGCCACTCCCTTATTGATGAACATTTAGGTTACCCCTACTTTTTCACTATTACAACAATACTGTAATGAACATCTTGAACATATGGTATTCCACACACCCCTGGACATTTCCAAGATAGATTCCAAGAAAGAGAACTGCTGGATTAATGGGGATGTGCATTTCTAATATTGATAGGTCCTGACAAATTAGTCATACTTTCTTTTATATACAAATGATGAGGGCATGTACACCATTTACCTGGATGGTTTGCAGACATTAGCCCCCCTCCAGTCAGTCTCCAGTTGACTTGAAGAGCCTCTGTGATGTGTCCATCTGCCTTTAACCACCAGAGTCCCCCAAGCACTTTCACGTCTGTTCCGGCCCACAGTTGCCCACAAAGAGACTGAGCAAAGCTTCGTTGCTGTTTCTGGTCAACAGATTATTCCAGATGCCCGAAAGCTTCCAGTCTGTTGAGTTGCCTGAGTATAGCAAACAGTGAAGTTCCCTGCAGAGCCTGGGAGAATGGCCTTCTGGCCAACCCTGTGCCATCGGTTGTCACTCAGTCCCTGAAGCTGCTTTGCTTGTTGCCTGCACAGGCACATAAAGTCCCTCTGAGAGCTCTGCCAACTTTTGGCCGCCACACCTTGCCTAGGACATCAGCAGTCCTCTTATGAAAAGTAGCTGTCTGTCTCCGTCCCTCTAATCATAGGACCTCAGGCCACGCAGAGGGGTAAAGGGAGAACAGATGCTCACCCGTCCCCTCTGCGTTCCTCCGTCCCACAATAAAAGCTCGAGGGCCTGGGAGGGGACAGAGGAGAGGGAAGCAGTGCCCGCAGTAGAAGCATCTAGACCCCCAGCTCAGTCAGCCAAAATGCCCCACTACAAAAGCATTTTTATTTATTCCATGAAGGACTTGAGGCAGCTCCAAAGAAGGTACACAACATAATAAAATTGGAAAATGTAATTAAGAAACAAAGCTGGGGAAAATATACTTGAGACAGGAAATGAAGACCAAGGGGAAATGCATCTATGCAATTCACTAGGTTCTTCACAGTTTCAGGCATTTGGACTCCAACTGGATGCCAAGCTCCCTGGTGGCCAAGCCAAAGCAAAAAAAAAAAAAAAAAAATGGGGGATGAGGCGGCAGATTTCAAGTTAGTATCCAAATCCACAATGTGTATGAAGAAAGTTCCCACATTCAGACTTTGAGAATAATCATGAAGTGAAAACAGGAAATAAATACGACACAATTCAATTTCTCAGAACAGTCCTGTTATTCCTTTGAACGTGGGTCCCAGGAGCTGAAAACCCAGCCAAGCTGCCCCTCCAAGCCAGGCAAGACCTTTCTGAGCTGACCTGATGCTTCGTTTCCCATTTGAGCCCCACCCCAGGACTTCCACTCCACCCAGGCTCCCCCCTGCCCTGCCCCTCCTCGAGGTGCTGCCCAAATCAGGGGGAAAAAAGGCAATTTTTTTCTAAACAAAGAGAAAAGTTGAATGGGGTGAGTAAAATTGCACCAGAAGACCTAAATTCAGACCCGTGATTTAGCCATCCATCTTCTAGATCCACAAAATGAGGGGTCAGAGACCAAAAGAGAAACTCTTTCCACCTCTGACAATATTATGTCTTCTGACTGGCAGAGGCCCTGCTTTCCAGGGTGGGGGAATTCGCTGACATCTACAAACCATGGCAACTTTGATGAGAGGGTCAGGAGAGGGGCCCTCTATGATGGGGCCGTTTCACTTCATTTTTTGCTTGAAATGTCTCACCCTGCCTGTGCCCTCACCACCCCACCCTCAGGGTTTTGCCGGCATGTTAGGCTGACGGAGCTACAAAGATGAACTGCAGGCTTAGAGGCGGTAGATTCGTTTTGCAAACAGAAACAAAAACAAAACAGAGGCAAGACAAATTTTTCAGCCTCTTCCTTTCCTTACCATAAATTGTTGCATAAAACCAGCAGCCTGTTTTCCTGTAGGTTGGAGCCCCAGGTGTGTCCTGGAAGCCGAGCCTTGAGCGCCATCTAGGTGCCTAGGGAGGCACTGCAGGCCTCGCCTCCCTGTTCTTGCAGACCCTCCCCCTCTATACCCCCTTTTCCCATTGCTGGGAGGTCTCGGGAGAGGGGAGGTGGGGAGGTGCGGAGCTGTGGATTTTGCAGTCTGACCCTTCCACTTACCTAACTGTGGAGTCTTGCTCAGTTCGTTCTCTTATCTGCAAAGTGGGGACAATCATGCCCATTTCACCGAGTGATTGGAAGATTAAGTAAGAAAATCTATATAGTCTGGCATATAACATAGGATCAATAATTTATTATTCCCTTCCCCCCCCCCCGCAACATAAATAGGCTCAGCCCACAGACAAGTTTCTCGCGAGGGTTTCCTTTACTCATCTGCAAACCAGGGATGGGAACCTTGAAGGGATGCTGGAAGCAGAGGGAAGGTAACCGATTATACAACTCCTGGCACACAGTGAGTGATCAACTGTTATTAAGGGGAAGGAAAGGAAACTGTAAATCTGAGGCACTGAGTTTATACAAACATATGAGACAGTTATAAACACAAATAAGACAGTCTCATAGGAGAGAACCAAATGTAAATAATAATACAAGGTAATAAATTAGATGAACGAACAAAGTGCATGTCAATATAGCTTTCCAGCCTATATCAATTACCTCACTTAACCCCCAGAAACACCCTGCAACAAAGGATTGTCACCCCCAATTTAGAGACGAGCCAGGGGAGGCTCAGCGAGGGTAAGGGGACACACCTCAGACTTAAGACTGTTCGTGTCCCCATTTCTTCTCGGCTACTATTCCAGGTCTGACCCACCCTCTGTAGCCTTCCCAAAATGGATTCCCCATTTCTGCCCCTGAAGTAGAAGAAGTTCAAAATCTGACCCTTCCTTCCCACCTCTCCCCTCTCCTCTGCCCCCGGTACTCCATCAGCCCAAAGTCCAGTCTATTCCAATTCGCCACGTCCCTTCTGTCCAGCCCCTCTTTACATTTCCACTATCCTCTTCCCAGTTAGACCCCCTGCACTCCACCCCTGCAGGAGCCTCTGATCTGGACTCCGCTTGCCAGCTCTTTTCCCTGAAATCCCTCCTGTAGGGGCTCCCAGGGGGACCTCACACCTTTCAGTAGGTCCTTTCAGCGGGTCCCACTACAATTCTAACCTCTCTAGGCTGCTCGCCTTCCTCCAGGAAGCTCTTCCCAGCTACACTCCCCACAAGCACCTCTGCTTTCCCTCAACAGAGACAGGTTGTTCACACCTCTGACCACACCTTAAAATAAACTGGGGAAGGTTTACAACACACCGTTTGCCAACAAGCACATGAGAAGATGCTCAAGGTCACTAGCGATCAGGGAAGCCACAATGAGATACCACTTCATACCCACTAGAATGGATATGATAAAAAATACAGACAACAATAAGTGCTGGTGAATATATGCAGAAATCTGAAGCCTCACACACTACTTGTGGGAATGTAAGTGGTGCAGTTGCTTTGGAAAACAGAGCTGGCAGTTCCTCAAAAGGTTAAGCACAAAGTTAACCACATGACCCAGCAATTCCACTATTTTGTATATATCCAGGAAAATTCAAAACATATATCTATGTAAAAACTTATACACAAATGTTCATAATTACACTATTCATAATATCCAATTATCCTGGATTAAAATCCCTGGGGTGGGGACCAGGAATCTGCATGGATAACAAGTGTCCCTTCTCAGACATTCTGAAAGTTGAGAAACACTGACCTACAGAATCAAATTCATCCAAGATCTGTGTCACAGCCAAGACCATGCCTTTAGGGCCTGGCTCTGCTTGCACCTCTGACTTCATCAGTCACTGTTCCTGCCCGGCTCCATACAGCTCCACCAACACCTGCTGCCCCATGTCACAGAAATGACCTCTCCCTTCCCCTGCACTTGGCTCCTGCAATTGGCCTCCAGGCCCCCACTCCAGTATCACCTCCTTTGGCAAACCTTCCCTGAGCCCATATATATATATATTTATCTCCCAGGGATTTTCAACCAGGGGTGACTATGCTCTCTAGGGGACACTTGGCAAATTGCTAGATATTTTTAATTGTCACGACTTGGGGTGGGGAAGTACTACCATCATTTGATGAGTTGACTTCAGGGATGCTGCTAAACATCCTACAGTACAACAGGACACACACACACACACACACACACACACACACACACACTCACCTCAAAGAATTATCCAGCCCACCCAAAATGTCAATAGTGCTGATATTGAGAAATCCTGCTACAGCCTATTGTCATGTGAGTTCCTCAAGGACACGGAATGTGTAAGATTCAACACATAACCTCAGTACCAGGTACAGAGCCTGGCACACCACAGAGGAATGGATTATCTGTTCCCCTCATCTGGCATTTGGCTGTGTTCATTCATACCCACCATATTCAAAAAAAAAATTGTAGCTGCTAACAAAAACCTACGCAATACAACAGGATAAAATAAATGAGAGTGTCTTAGGAGAAAATAAGATGAAGCCATATGTGGGTTGGGATCAGGTAAGCATCAGGAATGGTGATTATAGCCATAAGGTAGAGATGAGCTGAAATTTGACTCTAGGCTTCCTGTTGGCCATAGCAAAGAAAGAAACATGAGATTCATCCACTCAATAAAGATACCCCCGTTGCTCAAGGGAAACACAGCTTTCTCTGATGCTGAGACATGACAGGCACTGGGAGTGAAATAGGCAATCTCAGCAGCATCAACACCCCAGGAGTCTTTCATGACTATTTTTTACAACTTCCTCTGAGTTCTCCTTTCCTCCCTGACCTCATTCTCTTTGCCATGTAACCTGGTAGTTTCTCCCCACTCCTTGAGTTTGGGCTTGGCCATGTGACTTTCTTTGGTCAAAGGGATGAAGACAGACATGATGCAAGCAAGAGC
Organism: Tursiops truncatus; assembly: GCF_011762595.2. Lineage (NCBI taxonomy): Eukaryota > Metazoa > Chordata > Mammalia > Artiodactyla > Delphinidae > Tursiops > Tursiops truncatus. The sequence goes on from NC_047048.1 coordinate 24,820,480, forward strand.
TTAGATGGTCTTGTGAGGCTGGATGTGCCTTCTTGCATCTCTGCCATCATCATAAGAAGGACATGCCCTAGCCAGCCCCCTGGTCCAAAGAGTCAATCTGACTCAGGTTAACCCACAGTCCTGCAACCTGCAGCGGAACCACCCAGCTGAGACCAGCCTAGCTCAGCAAATCCTGATGGCCTACAGTTGCATGAGCAAGCCCAGCTGAGTTCAGCAGACCCTCCCCAGCCATCCCTCCAGATGCAAGAGCTAAGTACATGTTTATTGTTACATGTCACAGCATAGGGAAGGTTTGTTATGTGGCATTATCCTGGCACTAGCTAACTAAAACATCTCCCAAATGCAAAGTGAAGGCATAACGCCAAAGCATGGCAAACATAAATTAGTAAATATAAGCAATCTTTTGCAGGGCTAAGACAGAGCAAATTGTCCCATGTTAAGTTTTCCCCCAAGTAGGTAGTAATTCCTTGACGACAGACCACATGTCCCCCTAAGTGACCACCACAGAGCTGGGCACTTAAGGACACTTGATGCGAATGTGTCAGTCAGTATTTGATTGGGAACATAAGCAACTGGGAGCATTTCAGCCAAATGCTGGAATGAACCAAAGTCAAAATGCATGCAAAACTAGACAATAATTGATTAAATTGGACAGTCTATAGATTCAGATGATCTAAATGCCCTCCAGCATATCAGATCTGCCAGAGGACCTAAAACAGAAAATGCATGGCAGGTTTCCTAGTCTTAGCTCCCATGTGGCATCCACCCTTCCACAGGTTGAGTTCTTTCCAACCACCTGAGACCCCTCAGCAATGGGTCCAAGAGTTCTCTTGATCTCTCATTCTTGCACAAGGCTCCACTTTCAACTCAGAGAGACAATTCCTGTCCTCCTCTCCATTGGGTAACAGGCCTGAGATCTCTGGCCTGACTGCGCAGAAGTTAAATGGTCTGGCTGCCACCTCTACTTGTGTTCTCCCAATTCCTCATGCAACAGAATGGTTAAAGGTATGGACTGTGGAGTCAGGCAGTCCCAGGTTTCTACTGCGGCTCTGTCACTATGTGCTGTGTGACCTTGGGGAGGCACTTAACCTCTCTGGGCCTCAGTTGTCTTAACTGTACAATAGACATCATAATACTTACCTACCTTAGAGTTGTTGTTAGGATGGAAAAAGATAAGGCATATAAGGTACTTAGCACAGCCCCTGGCACATAGTGTTTAATGAGTGTGAGCTATTATCATTTGGCTTTGAATTCAGAGTGGACTGGTCAGATGGATCTTCCATGGGGTGGAATGGGGAGCAGAGGTGAGAGGACCTACTATGAGTACCTACCTACTGTGTGCTGGCAACTGTGCTAAGTTCTCTCACTTAATCCTCACCACCACCACCTACTTCGTTACCATGGCATGGCAGTGGGAATTCCCACATCAAGTGGGAATTTTCCTATTGTTCTGGAATTGACAACTATGGCAGACAGCTGGCTTCTAGATCAGGGTAGGAGATCTCCAAGAGAAATTGCTCCCAGGGAGGACAATCACACAAACCCAGGTTTGCCTGGGATGGTCCCAACTTATACCTGATGTCTTAGCACAACTATTTATAACTCCCCACTCCCTTTCATACTCAGAAGTGTCCAAGTTTGAACAATAAATTATATGGTCACCTACCCTGGAGCCAGCGATGAGGTGACTTATAAGAAGGTGAGCTAATGTCCCCATCCTTGAGGTGCAGAACCACAAGACCCCTCCAGTGCTGTCATCAGACCAAAGTCAAAGTGAGGATTCTTGGGAAAGTTTACTCTAAGCAAAGTAAGCACCTCTCACTCCCTGCACCCTCAGAGCCCTTCAGGGATGCCCGTGACTCTCTGTACAGGAGAAGCCAAAGGGAGCTGAGAGGCCTCCAGCCTCTGCGTTTGGGGGCTTGAGGCCAAGTATGATTGAAAGGAAACAAAGGGAGGCAGGGCTGGCCCTCTATTAGGGGGCTCAGTGACAGACAGGACACAGGTGAAGTTGGGACCAAGCCCACCACCAATGACAGGGCCACCGCATTTGCACAAGTTTGAGCCACAGACAGACCTGGTGTCACTCTGGCTGATGCCAGGTCAGAAGTGCCACCCCACAGCTACAGCCTTGCCAAGTTAAGTAACACCCTTTCCCTATCCCTCCCCCCACCTCTTTAGGCCCCTGCCATTGGGAAGGGAGAGAAATTTCCATTGGATCTGAAATTGGAAGTTTAACCTGGACCTGACTGAGATTTTTAATAGCTGAAAGTAATCAGAAAGTTAAGGGAGCTGCCAAGCAGTGGGGTAGAGATTTACCACACAGTTGATAATATAATTGAAAAAATGGTTCCATGTTTCTATCCCATGGAGTTGAAACTTCTTCCCAGACTAATTACCTGTCATTTACTGTGTACATTGTGCTAAATGCTTTACATATTTTAGCTCACTTAAACCTCACAACCCTTACCCCATCTAACAGATGGGAAAACTGAGGCTCAAAGAGGTAAAGGACCTTGCCCAAAGGACTCCAGCTAAACAATGAGCAAAGATTCAAACTCAGGTCTATCCACCTGCACTGCACTTTCCCCTGCATCAAGCTGTTTCTTCCATCCCATCTTCACCCACCTCCATTCACAGATGTCCCCTGGGCCTCATCAATTCCACGTTGCAGGCCATAGCCCCAGCCTGTTAAATGGCATGTGGCCACTGTGGGAGAAGGTTCTAATTGTGTCTGACCACAAGGTCTGCTGGGAGTTAATAAATTATTCCAAGAGAATATCTGCACTGAAGGCATTATTGACTAGCGTCCATTTCCTGAGCTGGCATAATTTTTTTGCTGGCAACTGTTACAAAGCAAGTGCAAGTGCAAATCTTGATGCTTCATCTATGGGATCCCTTGCTTATCACCAAGGCTACATATTCAAAGCCTGCCTCCATAGTCAAGGCCATTAAAAGAGGGACAACCCCTTAGGAAAGAGGAAAGATAAGTTTTAGGGGTCCCCAGGTTTCCACAGAAGAGGCAATTCAGTTCTATTCTTTATGGGTTTTCAAATGAATATCATTTTCTCCATCCCAGTCTCACTGTTTTCCTTCCTTGCAGTATTGTATACCCAATAAATAGAAACAACCCAAATGTCCATCATTAGGGAAATGGTTGACTAAATCACGGTACATCCACACAATAGAGTGCCATGAAATCATACTAAAAGAATGAGGAAGATCTCTATGTCCAATATGGAGTGGTCTATAATTTATAACTTTTAAATGAAATCAGCAAGGTTCAGAAAATAGTATATAGTTTTGTATAGGAAAGATATGAGCATATATCTTTGTTTATATTAGCAAAATAAAACATGGAAGAATAGATCATCAGAAAGTGGTTCCCATCAGTGGGGAGATAAGGATAGAGGTAATCAGAATGGAAGTGGGACTGCACTGAGGCTGAGAGTGGGAGGAGGTACCAAGAAAGGAGGAGTGTGGGAGTGGTCTGCCCCACCAGATGCAGTCAATCAGATGTACTATCTGCAGAGAGTTTAAAAAACAGTAATAAACCTAACTATGTGCTAAAAGCAATGTGGTGTCCTGGACTGGATCCTGGGTCCAAAATAAAGGTCATTGGTGGAAAAACTGGTGAAACCTGAATAAAGTCTATCATTTAGTTAACAGTATTATATTGATATTAATTTCTTAGTTTTGACAAATGTATCATGGTTGTATAAGATGCTACTATTAGGGGAAACTGGATGAAGGATAAATATGGGAATTCTCTGTGCTATCTTTACAACTTTTCTGTACATCTAAAATTATTCCAAAATACAAGGTTTATTTTTTTTAATATATGAGACATGTTGAAGGGCATATGAATGAATAAGCAATATGAAATGAGGAGAAGGAAGCAACTAAAAGTCATCTGCTTTTTATTATCACTGTGTACTGGCACCACTAAACAATATCAGTGATAGAACACCTACCTTGTGCCCCCAAGGCAACCACTCACCAGCAACCCCTCTTTGTACCCCCAATGTTTTGAGGATAACTTTTTAATACCATTCTTAGTTTAGAATGATGTAAATGTTTTATGTATACAAAAAATAAAACAAAATTTGAAAATAAAAAAGCAAGAGCCATAATACTGGGCATAAATAATCCAAATCTGAGAACCATCACCACAGACCCCTGTCTAGTTCAGGTTTTGGCAACTCCTCACCAAAATCCCACAGCCATAAACATCATGGCGGAATTCAAATCCAAGTCCAAATGAGCCCAGATGGACCTTCGGGGGCGGGGGGGGGGCGGTGACGTTACACAAAAAAATATCAGAATGGGAGCTTGCAGTTCTTCTTCTGTCCCCTTAGAAGTGTCAACAGGGACATGAAGATGTCATCATCGTCAGGACTGCACTTTGTCCTCGTAACAGGACTCTGCTCTTCCAGGGAAATCACACTGGCAGAGCCTCGAGTGCTAAATCTAATGCCAAGAGGCCATGGGCAGAGCAGAAGGAAAGCTGAGGACAGGCCCTGTCCATTCAGCCAACAAACAGTCCCTTTGAACAACGTATCTCAGAGTTCTTCCCTAAAAGGAAGCCCCCTCCTCATGGAAACCCCACAAAGAGCTCATCACAGCCTCAGCTGCGTGACTTTCATATTTAACTACGAGCTTCTACTGAAGCATGTTTTATGGTTATAGTCACAATTTCCAAGCCCTACAGCTCTCTGCCCACCTTGGAGCCTTTGAATCGGCTCTTTCCTCTGCCCTGCTTGCCCCCAGGTATCTGCAGGACTCATTATTCAGGTCTTTGCTCAAAGCTACCTCCTCAGAAAGGGCTTCCCTCACGCCCCCCCCCCATCACTCTCCATCCCTTTACCCCACTTTATTTACTCTCAGAATGCTCACTCACTGTCTCTTGACATTTACCCATGTGTTGACTTGTCTGCTGTCTTCCATCTCTGAAAGCTCCATAAGAGCAAGGTCTATCCATGATGCATCCCCAGAGCCTGACACTTTTCAGAGTAAACTGTAGGTGCAAAGGCCAGGAGATGCAAATGGCCATGGTGTGCTAAAAGAGCAGGAAGAAGGCTAGCATGGCAAGAGGGAGAGCGCTGGGGAATGAGCTAAGAGAGACAGGCAAGGGTTGGATCACAAAGGCCACTGTGGACCAGCGTGAGTGGTTTGGGTTTTGTTCTGGGTACAATGGGTAGCCTCTGGGGAGTTGTAAGCTGAGGAGTGACATCATCTGATTATGTTTAGTCTAAAGATCACTTTCATTGCTATATGGAGAACAGACAGAACAGGGCAAGAGGTAAAGCAGGAGGACCAGTTATAAAGGCTACTGGAACAGGCCAAGGGAGATGGGATGGTGGCTTGGTTTAGGGGTAGCATTGAAGATGGACAGAAGTAGACAGAAGGCTTGTGGATGTATCTTGGCCATTTGCTATGAACTGGATGTGGAATGTAGGAGAAAGAAAAAGGCAAAGATGGCTACAGGCTTAAGGAGCTGAGCAAATGAATGGATGGTGGTGGTATTTACCAAGATGAAAGTCTACACCTTCGGCGGGGGTAGGGGTAGAGAATGAAAAATTGTCACGTTTGTGAACTCCATGAACATCAAGGAGCCAGAGAAGCTTAATATGAGCTTTTGGGAACCACTAACCACTCCTTTCTTCAGAGCACAAGCCCCTTCCCTTCTGGCAAAGACATCTTCCTTGCTTAGCCAAGCCCAGATTCCTTGCAAAGAGAAGAAAGGAAAGGCGTTGTTTTGATTCACAAAAGGACCACAACAAAGATGGGTCTATATTAGACTTTGCACCAGAGTCCGGTGGGTTACTAATTTCCACAGATGGCCCGCAACATGCACACCATTCTTCACATGAAGGAGGGTGCTATTTCCCCTCTCCTTCAGGCTGGGCTGGCTGCACCAGCTATGAGCAATGGAATGTGATGGAAGTGACATGCGAAGTCTTCTGAGCCTTAAGAGGACTGGTGACTTTTACTTCCTGCTCATTAAAACCAGCTGCCATGCTGGGAGAAGCCCAACCCACCTAAAGAGAACACACAGAGGATAAGTGAGGCTCCCTGGTCGAGCTCCCAGCCAATAGCTGTGTGAGTGAGCCACGTGGGCGCTCCAGCTGAGTCGCAGTCCCACGTGACTGCAGTTCTAGCTAACGACACGTGGACCAGAAGTTTTGCCAGTTGAGCCAAGCCAACCTCTGGAATCATAGCAATAATAAGTTTATTAACCCATTAAGTAGTTAATATGCAGCAATTGGTAATTGAAGTACTCAATCTAATAACTACCTTGATTCTAGGATTCCTTTGATGAAGTAATAATCCTACATTCAACGCACGTATCAAATGAAAAGTGCATCATGATTTTAGAATCCTTAAAAATCTGCTCAGTGCATGTCTTAGGATCAAGAATATGGCCACTAGATGACATACACAGGTACTTCAAGCTCCGTATCCTCCAGATTCCCACATTTACTTCAATTACATGCAGATAACAGAACGAATCTTTAGACAACTCAGATTGCATCTGGCTTATCACCTGGTTTGTCCCTAAATTTATTGCTTCTTCAGAGTGAGCAGACATGTTCCTCTCTCTCCCCCTCTCAGGGCATATTTCAATAACACTCCTTTTTGATGAAGTAATACAAGACACAGACGCAGTCCTAAAACTCAATTTATGGAAGTCAGTGGAGACCAGAGTTTGGATTGAAACTCTCAACCTTGCCTAATTAATGACACACATTATTGCCCCTGTTCCCCTAACTGAAAGCAGCCTCCAAACCTTGACGTGTTTTCCCAACAATAAAATGCAGTAAATAAATTAGTGTCCTGAGGGACCACGGCGCGAATAAAGGGAAAGCCACAAAAGATAGATGATGTCTCAACTAATGTTATGATTTATCGATCTCCACTTTGCTCATTTTGCAACGTGGGAGAGCTCATTTTTCTGCCAGGCCCACAGTGGTGTCACCCTTGCTAATAGATATGATTACCATTCCCAAAACCATGTTTGTGAAAATAAGAAGTGTAGCTACTCTCCGCTGCTGACCTCAGCAGTTTTCTTTTATTATGTGTGCTGGACCTGCCAAGAACCGAAATTGATGCCCTTATCTGGGGACTCTGTTGGATGGTCACAAGCCTTTTTCTCATTTTTCTTCCAAACAAGTTCATCTTTAAGCAACTACAGGTCCATGGTTTAAATTACTGAGTTGACACATCATCTGTTTTCAGTATGTGTAACCTCACAAGGAGGATCTTTCGTGCGGTGGGAGAGCAGGAAAGGAGAGAGAAGCGTCACCACTAACCATTTTTGGCCCATGTGCCAACTTGAGTTTAAAGATATATTTGTTGGGACACAACACAAACTAATTTGGATAGTTCGATGATTCCATTCGGGAAACACTGATGGGTACAAGTATTATGCTAAGCATCCTGGGGTCGCCAGTTATTCAATAAGTATTTATTTGGCATCTACTGTATGCTAAGTGCTGGTGTTGCAGAGTGAGCAAAAATGGACATTGTCTCTTTTCCCATGGAAACTGTGCCCCAATGAGAAAAGACAGAATTTCAAAAGCAAGAGAATAGCATGCATTGATGTACTACACCACAGCTGTGCTGTGTAGCACACACCAGTGGTTTCCAATGACAAGCATTAAATCTTGCTTGTGCATCTATGGTTCAGCCTGGGTCTGGCTGATACATGCAAGGCTTGGCTCCAGGCCATCGGTTCAGTTCAGGTCCGTTCCAGGCATTTCTCATTCTTCCAGGACCAGCAGGTTACCCAGGGCATTTTACTCTCATGGCCATGGCAGAAGTGAAGAGTGCAAGCCCAACAACTCTGTGATATTCCAACCTCTGCTCATGTCACACCTACTAATATCTGGTTGGCCAAAATGAGTCATATGGCCAAGTCCAGAATCATGGGATAAGAAAATAAACTCCACCCACAATTGGAGAACGAAGGAAGTAAACATTTGCTGGGCAATAATCCAAACTATCACACAGAATGATGTGATTTTTAAAAAGTAATTTGGGAGGGATCAGAGAGAACAGAACCCAGTAAGTAAAGGGGAAACAGAGAATAGAATGCTGGTTTCCAGTGGCTGGGGCGGGGGGAGGGAAATGGGGAGATGTTGGTCAAAGGGTACAAATTTCCAGCTGTAAGATGAGTGAGTTCTGGGGATCTAATATTCAGCATGGCGACTATAGTTGACAGTACTGTCTTATAAGTTGCTAAGATGGTCTCACCACCACCAAAACAACAATAAAAAAGGTAACTATGCAAGGTGATGGAGGTGTTTACTAAACTTATAGCTGTAATCACTTCACAATATATACATGTATCAAATCATCACATTGTACACCTCAAACTTACACAATGTTATACGTCAATTATGGTTAATAAAGTTCCAGGGGGCAGAGGCAGGAGGAGATCTGTGAGTGAGTACACCCAAAGTAACTCTCCTGATTTGCCACCATTCTGGAAAAGGAAGACCAGATGTTTGGCGGAGGTGGTCTGGTAAAGATAAAGCCTCAGAATTGAAAGACCTGGATGCACAGACCCACCTCTACCCTCAACTAGCTCAGTGATTTCTTTGCTCTTCAGTTTCCTCATATGTAAAATGATGGGCATTAAGTAACATGAGCAGATATGTGCACTACAATATATGGTGCATCACAGACTCTTGAATATGTGTTGAACAAATAAATGAATATTTAATGCAGCATTATTTATAATTATAAAAATGTAGGAATTACCTGAAGGTCCTCAATAGGGCAGTAACAAAATAAATAATGGTAAGTCCATACCTTGGAATATTATGTAGCTATGCAAAATGTTCTCATCATAAAAATTCATTATTGAAAATGTGGAAAATACAGAAAGATGCCAAGAAGAAAATAAAACTCCCCCCCACCCCCCGCCAAAGACAGCCTCTATTAACATTTTGAAGGATGCCCTTCCATTCTATATGGTATTTTTTTATGTGTGGGCCTTCATGCGAGAGTGTGTATCTAACACAATTGAAAGCATATCAAATGTATGAATTTGGATACTGCTTTTCCCCCCTTAATATTATTTTGAGGTGTTTTCCCATATCTATACATTTTTACAAAGAGATTTAATGAAAGCATATCAAACTTATGAATTTGGATCCTGCTTTTCCCCCTTAACCTTATTTCAAGGTATTTTCCTATATCTATACATGTTTACAAAGAGGCTTAATGATGTTGAGAAATCGGTACTCATTTTATGAGGGTAGAAAACTGGAATGCAACATTATATATTCAAAGAGATTTCAATTACATAAACACCTCATAAAGACAGACGTGTGTGTTATGTATGTCTGTATGAATGACTGTGAAGAAAAACACCCAATGTTAGTAATGGTTGTCTTTGGGTAGTGGGATTATGGTTGCCTGTCTCCAGCAATTGGCCTCATTTCCCCAATCTTCACTTTCACACACACACACACACACACACACACACACACACACACACATATGCACGCACACACACACACCCTATTGTCCACACCGGCCAGGCCTTTGCTTATGCTGTTCGCTATGCCTGGAATGCCTTTCCCTCATTTCTACTTATTTAAATTCTTCACATCTCCAAAATCCTCTTCCAAAAAACCTTTTGAAAAACTTGAGTTGATAAGGCAAGAGCTTTGTTCAGACAGGTTCTGTCTCAATCCAGGCCCCTCTCCTTATTGGTTGTGCAAACTTGGGCAAGTCAAATCATCCTTCTCATCCCAATTTTCCCATCAGTAACATTGGATTATAATAATAATAGCTGTCTCAAAGGGTTGCTATAAGGATTAAAGGAGAGAATGTCTTTCAAATACCTGTCAAAAAATAGTCAAGTTTATTTTAGTGAATGTCAACAAATATGAGGTCCATATCCTCTTTCCTACCACAGTTCTCCACCCCATGTTCTGGGTAGTATTTTGCCTATATATATACCATCTTCTGTCAAAGTTTACTTTTAAGTCTCCTGCAGTCAAAATTAGTGCAACTGCTAAGAACATCACCCCCCAATTTAGACAGAGTTGGGTGGTGTCCCAGCTCTGACATCTACTAGCCGTGGGATCTTGAACAAATCATTTTATCTCTCAGAGCCTCTGTTTTCCCATGTGAGAAATGGTTTTAAGGCTTAGTGCGGGGTTTTTAAGTGGATTAATATACATAAAGTTCTTAGAACAGTGCCTGGCACACAGGAAGTGCTAGAAGGGTCTGTTATTACTGCCTCAAGGGATTATGGTGAAGATGGGACAGCACTGCTCCTGCAAAGCTCATATGCAGAGTCCTGGCTGACACTCAGCGAGCCCTCCATAAACATGAGTAGTATAATCCGGTGTTTGGTAAACAAGTTCAATGCTCCCCTCTGTGCCCCCTGAGCAATGGTACAGATGTCAATCAATCCCTGTTCAGACCAAAAAGGCCTGTTTTCTCCAGTTCGCTGGAGTGCCCTTGGACTAATTTAGCCATTCCCCTGTCCCTCCCATCCTAAACAGGAGGACTTCTGGAACCAAGTGGGATTACCCTCCTGCACTATTAGGGCCCAGGGTCCAGGTATCATAACGTCTGGCTAACTGGGGACCAAGCAGAAACTGGCACTGGAGGACATCCACCAGGTTTATTGCATTTCCTTCCCCCATAAAGGAACCCTACAGTCCAGCCCAGCCAGCTCCTCTCATCGACCAGCTAATAGGGTTACAAGATTCCACTCCCCAGGAAGCTGACTTCAATAATGGGATGCCAAGGAAAGAATGGTGCTAGCAGGGAAATGGAGAGAGGGCAGGTGAGGGTATGAATCTGTAGCTGAGTGACACATCCTATATGAAGTTGATTCATGTCAGAGAAAATCTGGGCAGGGACCAGCTGATTCTGGCGGTGAAGTTATTGCTCTGCCAGTTTAATATTTCGCCATCTGCTAACTGAAGGCTCCACTGCCTGCTGGGCCCTATAAAGACTTTTATTTATTATATTACACATGGCAACATCTGCTACCGGATGAGGCTGTACTCGGTGCCCTAATTAAACAAACACATGATCCTGCGGCGGCAGAGGGCCCCGGGTCTCGCTGTGAATGAGCAGAAGTGTTGCAGATACTAGTCAAAACTTGGAGTGTCCCAGGGGCTTCCCTGGTGGCACAGTGGTTGAGAGTCCGCCTGCCAATGCAGGAGACACGGGTTCGTGCTCCGGTCCGGGAGGATCCCACATGCCGCGGAGCGGCTGGGCCCATGAGCCATGGCCGCTGAGCCTGTGCGTCTGGAGCCTGTGCTCCGCAGCGGGAGAGGCCGCGACGGTGAGAGGCCCACGCAACAAAAAAATAAATAAATAAAAATAAAAAAACTTGGAGTGTCCCAGACTGAGTTTTCCTGAGAAAAGGCAGCACGTGGGACATTCAGATCCCCTCCTGATGGTCACTAAAGATTTACAGCTGATTAAAAGTAGGCTGGAAAAGTGCTTTAAATATAGTCTGGGTTTAATCTCCTCCATTCTGCCTCACCCTTAAAACAGAACTGGAATATTAGGACTTGGTTCAGCCAGCAGTCAGACTTCCAAGTCTGCTTTTCCTGCCACTCTGTCACATGGTCCCCCTCCATAGTCACCTTCAATCTCCTTGTTCACTTTCAGAAATGCTAACTATCCTTCCTGAAAGAAGAAGCCCTACAGATGAGGAAAATGCATTTTTTTGTTCATGCATTCATTCAACAAATATTGAATCTACTGGGTGATCTGGTGAATGAGATCAACTACATTTCTATCTTCATAAAACACACGTTTGACTGGAGTCTTCCAATGGACAGCTAAACAAGATGATTACAGACTGTGATGAGTACTAGGCCAGAAATAAAATGGGTGATGTGTTAGAGGGCTACAGCTGGGCTAGGATATGGCAGTTTTAGTTTTCTATACTGCTGTAACAAGTTACCATAAATTTAGTGGCTTAAAACAACACAAATTTATTATCTTATAGTTCTGTATTTCAGAAGCCTAACATGGGCCACACAGGGTTAAAACCAAGGTTTTGGCAGGACTGTGCTCCTTCTGGAGACTCTAGGAGAGAATTCATTTCCCTGCCTTTTTCAGCTGCTGGAGGCCCCTGTCATTCCTTGGCTCATGGCCCCTTCCTCTGTCTTCAAAGGCAGCAACAACATATCTCTGCTTCCATTGTCATGCTTTTTTCTCTCTCTTCCTCTGTCTTCCTCTTCTGCTCTTAAGGTCTCTTGTGACCACATTCAGCCCACCCAGACATTACAAAACAATCTCCCTAGTTTAGGGAGATTAATAACCTTGATTCTATCTGCAACATTAATTCCCCTTTGCCATGTAGCCTAACATAGTCACAGGTTCCAGGGACTTGGATGGGGTATCTTTGCGGGGGTGTGTTGTCATCCTGCCTGCCACAATGGGCAATGGGCTATTTTAGATACAATGGCCTTAGGAGGAGGATTCTCTAATATGTGACAGTGAGAAGAGGTTGCAAGTGGAAGGAAAAAGGAAGTGCAAAGACTCAGGGGCAGGAAAGAACTGGAGTCGTCACAGTACTGAAGGGAAGGTAGTCATGGGCTTGGGAGAGTCATACAGAGTCGTGGGCAAGGGAAAAGTGGCCCAAGATGAAGCTGAAGAGGTAAAAATGCGTCAGTTCATTAAGAGTCTTACAGACGCAGCCTGGTGCGATGATTAAAAGGACAGAAGGGAACTTACTTTCATTTAGCACCTAATTTTTAACAGACCTTGTGCCAAGATCTTTAAACATATTATCTTGTTTAATTCCTACAAGTACGTAATATATGCTCTGCAAGTCCCATCTTACATATTATGAAGTAGTGACTTGTACAAGTGGTAGAGACAGGATGTGAACCCTGAAATCTCTGGCTACAAACACATACTCTCCCCACCACACAAGGCTGCTCTCCAAATGGTTTTGCCTTCTGTGCATTTGTGATTATGATGCCAGGACACTCGATCTCCCTCTTCCTCCTTTCATCTGATAGACAGGCTTCAGAGCCCAAAATAACATGCAGTCAAGTGTCCCACTTGGGTTTTGCTTATTGCTGCTTTACCAAGAGACGTATGTGAAATTCCTCTTGTTTGCCCTAAAGAGGTTGGCTCATTGGAGAGTTAGAGATGATATGTTCTCCAATCCCACTGACTATGGAAGATGTATATTAGTTGGGACACTGGCTGAGGTGATGGAATAACAGACCCGCAAACAAAGTGCCTCAAATAGGGTAGGGATCTCTTTCTCTTTCACATATGGATCCAGAGGTAAATAGTCAGGGCTGCCACGGTTCTTCTGCCCTTTGCAATTATCCACAGACCCAGGTTTCTTAAATCTTATTGTTCTTCTTTCTTCTGGAGAATTGTTCTCAACAACATGGTTGAATGAAGCAGGCTTACCAGAAACCCATCAAATTCTAGCCTGTAGAAAGACGGGCGAGAGGATGGACTGCAAACATTTTCCTTTCAAATGATTCAACTGGAAGTTGTACACATCACTTCTGCTCACATTCCACTAGCCATAACTTAGTCACATGCCCACATGTAATTTCAAGAAAACTTGGGAAATGTAACCTCCACCTGGATGGTCATGTACTCAGCTAAGGCTTGGGAGGTTCTATCACTGACAGGAATAAGGAGAAAGTAAAATGCCAGGGTGTAATTAGTACTCACTGCCACAAAGCATGACTGCCCTTCTTGTTGATGTAAGGTCTTGTCTTTCCTTTCCCATTGCATGTTGCTAAAAGCTTTTAGAGGCAGTAAATCTCTATTGTCCAGGAAAGGGAACCAAATTAAGTTCTTTTTCTCTTTCAAAGACTTAAATAAAAATGGTCTGGCCCTGAGTTGATTTTTCCTAACCTCCTGTCCTTGTGAAAGGCACAGGAGTTATGGGACCCATGGTGAATGTATACATAAACCTGCTCTGGAACAGGACCTCTTGAGGGGAGAGTCCTTGGAAATGAAGGCTCAGTGTATGAAAGAAAGAATTTTGTTCCAAGGGCTGTAGCTGGGGGAGCCCAGTGAGTCAAATGTGGACCTAAGGAGAGGGGTTACTCTAAGAGTTATCAGGCTGCAGGGCAATGCAGCCCAGTGGTGCCAGATCAGTGTTCAACAGTGCCGTCTGTGGCAGTGAGGAACAGTAACAGGCTGACAAATACCAGAGCTGCTCCCTACTTGGGAGTACAAGTTGTGAGGACCTTTTTTTCTTAACTATAGAAAACCCTGGTCCTAGAGGAAAGGCTTTCAGTTTTTCACCATTGAGTAAGATGTTAGGGTCGTAAAAACCCTGTGATTCTTGCATGATCCATGGTAAAGGAAAGCCCCAATAATGTAATATAGGACTTCTGGCCAACTCAGATGGTGGCAACTCAAGCAATTTTTATTTAATTTGGAAAACAGTAAATAAGTAAATAGGTGACAGTACTTGTTCTTGAGGTGTTGTGGGAAAGCTTATTTCTATCAACATGTAAAAGAGATAAAAATAAACAAATTCCCTGGAGACCTCTTTAAACATGATGCAGAAAGAACATAGGTCAATAAAATACCAAAGATGTGGCTTATAAAGGTGCAAAGAAACTTATGAAGAGCCATGGTGGCCCACTAAAAACACTCCAAGTGCAATCTCTGAACAAAATCCCACTTAAAAGATTGTTTACCTGAGGTAACTGGAGGACAGGGCAACCCAATGAGGAAGAGACTTTCAGTGGGTCTTTGGGGCACATATTGACAATAGGAATTCCCTGACACTCACATAAGCTTATGGCTTGTTCTCCACAAATACCCACAAATGACCTCAAATGCTTCATCTGTGAAATGGGTTGAGTGCTCTAACAGCAGGGCCAAATTGTTATGAGAACACATGGGAGTAAGAACCTAAGCTCAGCTCTGTGTCTAAAGGATGTATCCCTGAGGAGGTAGCACTTGAGGTACATGTGGAAGGAGGGGAGGGATTCTGATGAGCAGAGATGACATGCAAGTGCACAACAAAGGGAGTATTCCCAAACGTGCTGAGCCGCCATCTCCTCCATCAGTGACGTGGGTGACAGCATTACTGGGAAGGTTAGGAATAATGTTTGTAGAACACCCAGGACAGTGTGTGGCTTTAAAAATAAGAAATGATTATTATTAAAATGACAACCAATCAGTGACTGTGGCAAGGCATACGAATCTGAGAATGACACATTAGGCCAGTTTCTTAAAGGGAGACAAGGTACTCTCCGGGCTCCAGCAGAGGCAAATACAAATCCTCTCCACTGGAAAGACTTTCTTACTTAGGCCTTTGGTATTTTAATAAAGATCAAACCTCTATGAGTTCACAATCAAAAACTACCAAACTCACTAGGAAATAAGCCACCATGAGTGAGGATCAGCAAAAAGAATACACAACGTACTTCTATCATCACTGACTTTGGATACAGATACAGGAAACAGAGAAACAACCAGATATGCAATACACAATACTCGTGTGTAAAAGAAATAAAATATAGAATTAGAAAAAATGAGAAAGTAATCAAAGACTATCAAAAGTGACCAGGTAGGGCTTCCCTGGTGGCGCAGTGGTTGGGGGTACGCCTGCCGATGCAGGGGACACGGGTTCATGTCCCGGTCCGGGGGGCTCCCGCATGCCACGGAGCGGCTGGGCCCATGGGCCGTGGCCACTGGGCCTGTGCGTCCGGAGCCTGTGCTCCGCGGCAGGGGAGGCCACAGCGGTGAGAGGCCCGCGTACCGCAAAAAAAAAAAGTGACCAGGTAGGGCTTCCCTGGCGGCACAGTGGTTGAGAGTCCGTCTGCCAATGCAGGGGGCGCGGGTTCATGCCCCGGTCTGGGAAGATCCCACGTGCCGCAGAGCGGCTGGGCCCGTGAGCCATGGCTGCTGGGCCTGCGGGTCCGGAGCCTGTGCTCCACAACGGGAGAGGCCACGGCAGTAAGAGGCCCGCGTACCAAAACAACGACAACAACAACAAAAAGGGACCAGGTATAGGTGAAAAGGAACCAAATAAAAACTTTACAAATAGATAATTGTTGAAAGCAAAGAGAATTAAAACTTGAAGATGTACCTGAAGAAATTATCCAGCATGCAACACAAATAAACAAGGAGATAAAAACTCTTAGAGAGGAGGAGGGCCTTCAAGATGGCGGAGGAGTAGGATGTGGAGATCACCTTCCTCCCCACAAATACATCAGAAATACATCTCCATGTGGAACAACTCCTACAGAACACCTACTGAATGCCGGCTGAAGACCTCAGAATTCCCAAAAGACAAAAAATGCGCCATGTACCTGGGTAGGGCAAAAGTAAAAGAACAAAAACAGACAAAAGAATAGGGATGGGACCTGCACCAGTGGGAGGGAGCTGTGAAGGAGGAAAACTTTCCACACACTAGGAAGGCCCTTCACTGGCAGCAGCAGCGGTGGTGGTGGTGGGGGGCAGGGGTGAAGCTTCAGAGCCACGGAGGAGAGCACAGCAACAGGGGTGCAGAGGGCAAAGCAGAGAGATTCCCGCCCAGAGGATCAGTGCCGACCAGCAATCACTAGCCCCAAAGGCTTGTCTGCTCACCCACCAGGGCAGGCGGGGCTGGGAGCTGAGGCTCCGGCTTCACAGATCATATCCCAGGGAGAGGTCTGGGGTTGGCTGTGTGAACACAGCCTGAAGGGGCTACTGCACCACAGCTAGCCGGGAGGGAGTCCAGGAAAATGTCTGGAACTATCTAAGAGGCAAGAGACGATTGTTTTGGGGTGCGTGAGGAGAGGGGATTCAGAGCACCACCAAAACGAGCTCCAGAGATGGGCATGAGCTGCAGCTAACAGCGCAGACACCAGACACAGGCATGAAATGCTAATGCTGCTGCTGCAGCCACCAAGAATCCTGTATGCAAGCAAAGGTCACTCTCCACATCTCCCTTTCTGGAAGCCTGTGCAACCTGCCACTGCCACGGTCCCGTGATCCAGGGACGACTTCCCCAGGAGAACACACAGTGCACCTCAGGCTACTGCAATGTCATGCTGGCCTCTGCCGCCACAGGCTCACCCCACAATCTGTACCCCTGCTCCCCCTGGCCTGAGTGAGCCAGAGCCCCCGAATCAGCCACTCCTTTAACCTCCTCCTGTCTGGGCAAAGAACAGAAGCCCTCAGGCGACCTACAGGCACAGGCGGGGCCAAATCCAAAGCTGAAGCCAGGAGCTGTGAGAACAAAGCAGAGAAAGGGAAATCTCTCCATGCAGCCTAAGAAGCAGCGGATTAAATCTCCACAATCAACTTGATGTACCCTGCATCTGTGGAATATCTGAATAGAAAACCAATCATCCCAAAATTCAGGTGGTGGACTTCGGGAGCAACTGTAGACTTGGGGTTTGCTGTATACGACTGACATGTTCCTGATTTCTATGTTTATCTTAGTTTAGTTTTTAGCGCTTTTTATCATTGCTGGATTTGTTTATCAGTTTGGTTGCTCTCTTTTTTATTTTTATTTATTTTATTACTTTTTTAATTTCATTATTTTAATAATATTTGTTTAAATTTTCATTTTAATAACTTTATTTTCTTTTTTTTTCTTTCTTTTTTTCCTCCCTTTTCTTCTGAGTAATGTGGCTGAGAGGGTCTTGGTGATCCAGCCGGGTGTCAGGCCTGAGCCTCTGTGGTAGGAGAGCCAAGTTCAGGTCATTGGACCACCAGAGACCTCCCAGCCCCACATAACATCAATCAGCGGGAGCTCACCCAGAGATCTCGGTCTGAATGCTAAGGCCCAGCTCCACTCTACGATCAGCAAGCTACAGTGCTGGACACCCCATGCCAAACAACTAGCAAGACAGGAACACAACCCTACCCATTCGCAGAGAGGCTGCCTAAAATCATACTAAATTCACAGACACCCCAAAACATAGCACCGGAAGTGGCCTTGCCCACCAGAAAGACAAGATCCAGTCTCAACCAACAGAACACAGTCACCAGTCCCCTCCACCAGGAAGCCTACAACACCTACTGACCAACCTTACCCACTGGGGGCAGACACCGAAAACAACTGGAACTACGAACCTGCAGCCTGGAAAAAGGAGACCCCAAACACAGTAAGTTAAGCAAAATGGGAAGACAGAGAAATACACAGCAGGTGAAGGAGCAAGGTAAAAACCCACCAGACCAAACAAATGAAGAGGAAATATGCAGTCTACCTGAAAAAGAATTCAGGATAATGATAGTAAAAATTATCCAAAATCTTGGAAGTAGACTGGAGAAAATACAAGAAACGTTTAACAAGGATCTAGAAGAACTAAAGAACAAAGAAGCAATCATGAACAACACAATAAATGAAATTAAAAATTCTCTAGAAGGAATCAATAGCAGAATAACTGAGGCAGAAGAATGGATAAGTGACCTGGAAGAGAAAAAAGTGGAAATAACTAACAAGAGCATAATAAAGAAAAAAGAATGAAAAGAATTGAGGACAGTCTCAGAAACCTCTGGGACAACGTTAAATGCATGAACATTCGAATTATAGGGGTCTCAGAAAAAGAAGAGAAAAAGAAATTGTCTGAGAAAATATTTGAAGAGATTAAAGTTCAAAACTTCCCTAATATAGGAAAGGAAATAGTCAATCAAACCCAGGAAGTGCAGAGAGTCCGATACAGAATAAATCCAAGGAGAAATATGCCAAGACACATATTAATCAAACTATCAAAAATTAAATACAGAGAAAATATATTAAGAGCAGAAAACAACAAATAATATACACAAGGGAATCCCCAAAAGGGTAACAGCTGATCTTTCAGCAGAAACTCTGCAAGCCAGAAGGGAGTGGCAGGACATATTTAAAGGGATGAAAGGGGAAAACCTACAACCTAGATTACTCTACTCAGCAAGGATCTCATTCAGATTTGACGGAGAAATTAAAACCTTTACAGACAAGCAAAAGCAAAGAGAATTCAGCACCACCAAACCAGCCTTACAACAAATGCTAAAGGAACTTCTCTAGGCAGGAAACACAAGAGAAGGACTGGTGGTTGCCAAGGGGGAGAGGGCTGGGAGAGGGATGAAGTTGGAGGTTGGGGTGAGCAGATGTAAAGTTTTATATATAGAATGGATAAACAACAAGGTCCTACTGTACAGCACAGAGAACTATATTCAATATCCTATGATAAACCATAATGGAAAAGAATATTTAAAAAAACAATGTGTGTGTGTGTGTGTGTGTGTGTGTGTGTGTGTGTGTGTGTATATATACACATAACTGAATAACTTTGCTGTACAGCAATAATTAACACAACACTGTAAATCAACTATACTTCAATTTTAAAAAGTTAAATAAAGAAGTATGAAAGAAAAGTATGAAATTGATTATCTACTCTTCCATCTTAAGTAAGTAGAAGAACCTAAAGTAAACAGAAGAAAATACTAAAAGTAAAGTGTAAATACAAAGTCTCAACAATAATCAAGGAAAAAGGAGAGAAAACACAAATTATCAACATCAAGAATGAAAACAGAACATCACTACAGGTCCTACAGATATTTAAAAACATAAATATTAAAAGAATATTATGACAATAATACAAAAATATCAATTAAATGAAACTACAAATTACCAACCCTGAAGACAAAGAAAATAAATAACCCTCTATCTATTGAAGAAACTGAATTTGTAACAAAAACCTTTCCGTAAAAACAAAAACGAACTTCAAGTACATGTGGTTCACTAGTGAACTCTACAAAGTATTCAAGGGAGAAATAACATCAATTCTGCACAGACTCAGAAAATGAAGGAGGAGGTACCACCTCTCAACTTAATCTACAAGGCCAGCATAACCCTGATAACAAAGATATTACAAGAAAAAAATAAGTAACAGGCCAATATCTCTCATGGACATAGACAAAAAATTTTGAACAAAGTATTAACAACATATAGAAATGATAATACCTCATGACCAAGCAGGTTTTATTCCAAGAAAGCAAGGTTAGTTTAACATGAAAATCAAAGTAATTCCTCATACTAACAGAATAAAATAGAAATTATTTGATTATCTCAAAATATGCAGAAAAAGCATTCGACAAAAATCATGAATCTTTTACAACGAAAACACTTAGTAACTAGGAATAGACAGCAATGTCCTCAATATGATAAATTACACCTATTAGTGTAACTAAAAAAGTACAGTTTATATAATAATTAATGGAAAACATTAAACCTTTTTCTTCTAAAATCAGAAACAAGGCAAGGATGACCACTCTCAACACTGTTTGATGTTCACTAAATATTTCAGTATTTATGTTCAATATTTACTAAAGTTCCTAGCCAGGACATAAGGCAAGTAAAATAAATAAATAAATAAAAGGCATGAAGTTTGAAAAGAAGTAAACTATTGTTGTTTACATAAATATTTCCTTAAAACATGGAAGCAAAACTAATGCCCCCAAATAGTGGATCCTTTGAATGAATTTTGGTGAATACAGTCAATAGACTATTTTATAGTCATTTGGAATGATATTCTATAAAGAGTGCTAATAAAATGAGAAAATGTTATAACCAGCTGTGAAAGACATTCTAGGGGAATTCTGGGGAAATATGGACTCATGATTAGATGATTTTAAGGAATTATGTTTAACTTTGTTAGAAGTGATGGTGATATGTGGTTATGTGGAAATTTACATTTTAGAAAATGCATTCTGGGCTTCCCTGGTGGCACAGTGGTTAAGAGTCCACCTGCCAATGCAGGGGACACAGGTTCAAGCCCTGGTCTGGGAAGATCCCACATGCCGTGCAGCAACTAAGCCCGTGTGCCACAACTACTGAGCCTGCACTCTAGAGCCCACAAGCCAAAACTACTGATCCCGCATGTCACAACTACTGAAGCCCACGCGCCTAGAGCCCATGCTCTGCAAAAAGAGAAGCCACCGCAATGAGAAGCCTGCGCACCGCAACGAAGAGTAGCCCCCGCTGGCCACAACTAGAGAAAGCCCATGCACAGGAACAAAGACCCAACGCAGCCAAAAATAAATAAATAAAATAAATTTATAAAAAAGAAAATGCATATGTATGACTGATTCACTTTGTTATAAAGCAGAAACTAACACACCATTGTAAAGCAATTATACCCCAATAAAGATGTTAAAAAGTAAAAAAAAAAAAAAAAAAAAAAGAAAATGCATTCTCAGTAATTTAGGGCAAAGTTCTTCAACCTCAGCACTAACTGCAGAAAAGATGGTTCTCTGTTGGGGCGGGGGCGGGGGGACCGTCCTGTGCATTGTAGGATGTTCAGGGGTAACCCTGGGCTCTACCCATTACATGAGCATTCCCCTTGTGACAACCAAAAATATCTCCAGACGTTGCCAAATATCCCCTGAGGGGGTCAAAATCGCTCTCAGTTGAGAACCACTAATTTAAGGTTCAATAGCATGAAGTGTGTTATTTAATTTAAAACATTTTAGAAAAAACACACATAAGTAAACAAAAGAAACATAGCAAATATTTAGTGCTAATTCTAAATGATGAATATGTGGTGGTTTATTATACTATTCTATTCTTCTTTTCTATGTGTTTGAAAGTTTCATAATAGAAGTCAAAATAATTGTAACATGCCATAGGTGGAAAACGCAATACTCACTATATATGTGCACTAGGATTATAAATATGTAAAACTATGTACAGAAAAATACTCAAAGAAATGTATCAAAGAGTTTGTGGATGAGTTAGAGTGTGGCTCATGTTTGATTTCCTTCCCAGTTTTTTAAATAATCTGTAATTATATGCTTTTAGACTGAAAAAATTGACAAATCTAAGAGTGTTGAAATGCAATATTATTAATCATTCACAGTCTAATATTAGAAGAGAATTAGCAGTAAGCACAACAGGGACGGAAAACTTTCAGACTTGGAATCTCTCCTCCCTCACTGCAAAGAAAGCATCTTAAAGGCAGAATGGCTTTGAATGGGCATACATCTGCATAATGACTTTCCTTTGTTCTTTCCTTGCCGGCTAATTGAGTAACTTGTTAAACAAACATGCCTTCAGACGCACACCAGATTAGAGCCCTTTGTAAATAAAATTATAGTTGGGAATATGCTTCCCCTAACTGGTAAATAAATTTAGGAATTTAGAGATTTGGCATTGCATGCCAAGATGTCTAAGTAAATCTCAAATTCGTCCACGCTTATGAATAAATGCCAAGGATCGTCAAATGCCAAGAGCTCTCAAGGCAAAACAAGCCCACCTCACTCTCTGAATCAGAGACCCCCTCCAATCAAAATGCCCCACCTGAAAAGCAGTTCCTTTCTCTCCTACCACATTATGTATAAATGGGTGGTCACTGACGTCATGCTTGGTGGGATATCTGCATGGTTTCTATGGCAACAAGGACAATAAAATCTCTTAGGATTCTGTGGCAAAGAGTCTTTTTCTCTTGAGTTCATGCATTTATCCATGCCTCCATTTAGCATGAGTGCTTCCTATGGTGCCAGGCATTTTTTAATCACTGGCGTTACAATAGAGAACAAAACAAAAATCCCTGTCCTCAGAGAGCTTCCTTTTTAGTGTCTTCTTATTTCAATTTTCCCAAGATCCTAGGAAAACACACAACTTTCAGGGGATGAATCTTGGGTATCTTTAATCAAGAGTGAAGTTGTTTGGGCAGTGTATTCATTCTTCGCATAAGGATAAAAATCTTTATCTGATTTGGTATTCATCACACAGCAGAAGTCTTGGACCGTTTTAGGAGAAGCTGACAGGGAAGTGTTCTTGAATCTTTCAGATCAGAATGATGTCTGCCTAGGAGATCAGGAAGCTGAACATGGTCACATTGAGATGGGAAAGGGACTGACAGCTCTGAGGGATAAATGTTCCCCCCATGATGTCCTCTTCTCTCTGGACAGCCAGCTCCTTCCCCACAAAGTAAGGTCAAGAGAACAGGAAATGGGATCAAAGGAGCCTTCACAGACAGGCTGCCTCAGTTCCAATAAAAGCTCTAGCACTTACTAGCTGTGTTTCACTGAACAATGTACTCAGCTTTCTTACCTCCATTTCCCCATCCATAAAGTGAGGATAACAAGAGTACTTCACAGAATTGTCCTAAGGTGTAAGTGGAATGTTTCATGAGAAGCAGTAAAGCACAGTGTCTGTCACATAGTAAACACTCAATAAATGTTAGCTATTCCCCACTAACATAGTATAGTTTATATAATACATAACATAATGCTGGTTAATTATGAGTCATTTTGATCTTAGGCCCAGTTACATACTGAGCACCCACTATGTGTCAGGCATCATGCTAACTACTTTCTATATGCTCTCCTTTAATCCTTCCAGCAGCCTGTGATGGAAGTATTATCATCTCCGTTTTACAGGCGAGGATACTGAGCTCAGAGAGGTGAAGCAACCTACCTGAGGCCACAAAGCCATGAGTAGCATAGTCAAGATTCAAGCCCAGGCCCATCTTACTTGACATTTTATGCTCTCTTTGCAACATAATCCAGCTTCCCCATCTTCTGTCTTTCCAGTGACATCATTATCTCCGAGCCTTCATCTTGCCACATGTTCTTTAAACAACATGTCATTCAGATATAGATACAGACAAATAATGTGTGTATACACACACACACACACACACACACACACACACACACACACACACACACACACACACATATATACTGGCAATCAGGTGTCTTACTCCATTCAGGCTGCTAAAACAAAATACCACAGGTTGGGTGGCTTATAAGCAACAGAAATTTATTGCTCACAGTTCTGGACGCTGGGAAGTCCAAGATCAAGGTGCTGGCCAATTTGGTGTCTGGTGAGAGCTTGCTTCCTGGCTCATAGATGGCCATCTTCTCTCTGTATCCTCACAAGGTAGAAGAGGGAGGGGAGTTCTTTGAGGCCCCCATTTCACAAGGGCACTAATCCCATTCATGAGGACTCCACCTTCATGACTTAAATCATCTCCCAAAGGCACCACCTTCAAATACCACATTGGAGATTAGGTTTCAACATATGAATGGACGTGGGGGATACAAGAACAGGGAAACATTCAGTCAATAGCACCTGGGAAATGGGCTTCCTCACAGGTGGAAGCTCATGCTAATGGCTAAATCACCACCCCAAGCACCTCTGGATCTTTGAACACTATCAGAGGTACAAATGTACTCACCCTTTGACTTAGCAGTTCTACTTTTGGAAATTTATCCTACAGGTATACACACACCTGTGCAAGATGACATATGCACAATGTTATTCACTGCAATGTGGTTTATAATAGCAAAAGACAGGAGCTAGCCTAACTGTCCATCAAGAGGGCAATAATTAAATAAATCATGATACATCCATATAATAGAAAAATATAAAATTATGAATAAGAATGAAAGATTACTAACCTGATACAGAAAGATAAGCAGATACATTGTAAGTTAAAAAGGCAGGATACAGAACTGTCTGTGTAATTTTTTAAAAAGGAATGTATTTATATTTACTTGTATATGCCTGAAATTCTACAAAGATAAAGAAGAAACTGCTAACAATGGCTGCCTATGAAAAGGTGGTGTCAGAAGTAGGAGGAATACTTTTTGCTGGATACACTGACATGTGCTTATTTTTAAATTTTTGAATCATGTGAATAAATTGTCTATTTGAAAATGAAATAATAAAAAACTATGTTTTAAGAGCATTATATTGGGAATCAGGAATCTGAGTAACAGATCAGTAATCTGTCCAAGGGTGAACTTGGACAACTTACCTTACCCTTATCAGCCTCAGTTTCCTCAACAGCAAAATCTCCTAGTCCTAAGATACTGTTACCTAATAATAGCAACATCATCTCGTCATTGCTACCACTTATTAAAAGCTTACAATGTGCCTCATGAAACGATGCTCAACATCACTAATTATCAGAGAAATGCAAATCAAAACTACAATGAGGTATAACCTCACACCAGTCAGAATGGCCATCATCGAGAAATCTACAAATAGTAAATGTCAAATAATAAATGCTGGAGAGGGTATGGAGAAAGGCAACCCTCTTACACTGCTGGTGGGAAGGTAAATTGGTGCAGCCACTATGGAAAACAGTATGGAGGTTCCTTAAAAAACTAAAAATAGAGCTACCATATGATTCTGCAATCCCACTCCTAGGCATATATCCAGAAAAGACAAAAGCTCTAATTCAAAAAGATACATGCACCCCAATGTTCATAGCAGCACTATGTACAATAGCCAAGTCATGGAAGCAACCTAAATGTCCATCAACAGATGAATGGATAAAGAAGATGTGATATGTATATATATATATATATATATATATATAGACACACACACACACAATGGAGTATTACTCAGCTACAAAAATGAATGCCATTTGCAGCAACATGACAGACCTAGAGACTGTCATACTAAGTGAAATAAGTCAGACAAAGACAAGTATCATATAATATTACCTATAGTGAAATCTAAAATATGATACAAATGAATTTATTTACAAAATTGAAACAGAATCACAGACAGAAAACATACTTATGGTTACCAAAGGAGAAGGGGGAAGGGAATAAATTAGGAGTTTGGAATTAGCAGATACACACTACTATATATAAAATAGATAAACAACAAGGACCTACTGTATAGCACAGGGAACTATATTCAATATCTTGTAATAAACTATAATGGAAAAGAATATGAAAAAGAATATATATATAAAACTGAGTCACTTTGCTACACACCTGAAACTAACACAACACTGTAAATCAACTACACTTCAATTTTTTTAAAAAAAGCTTACTATGTGCCAGGACCTAAACTAAACCCTGTAAACAACTACCTCATTGAATCATCACAAGCAATTCTATGAGGTACGGACTATTATTATCCCCATTTCACAGATAAGGAAAATGAAGCTCAGAGAAAGGATGTAACATGCTAGTATGCGGCAGACCCAGAATTTGAACCTGGGTGTCTCTGGATCTAAGGCCTGTATTTTGACTCTATGGTTTGCCGCCTCCATCCAAATTAGCAATTTTCCTCCTGCGCTCCCTGCCCCTTCCACAAATCCCATCCAGAAGTCCCCTTCTGAGCACTGTCAACTTCCACCAGGCCTGGCCCTCACTCATTTCCAATCACTCTTTCTCCAATATAGCTTTAGAAATGAACTGTTACTAATGGCTAGTCATATGTCAGCCTAATGAATGGGATGCAGACTTCCATTAAAATAATGAAATTAGTGAGTTTCGAATTTGGTTACATCGCATGGCACACAACCTCAAGTAATTACCACCCCATGTTCTTTCCCTCGAATTAAAGTCAGTTTATTTATTTAGGGTCTTTGTCTGGGCTATCTCTATTAAGCTCACATCATCTATTTGGGGATGAATTTTTTTTTTTTCTTTTGGCTTGTTTGTTTAAATGATGTTCGGGCTGTTCCCATGAGTAATAAAGTTGTAAATATAGCCAGAAACAGCTTCTGAACCATGTGCAAAAGTAAAGAATATAAGTCAAAGAATAATTCTTTGGGGGTTTGGGTTTTGTTTGTTTGGTATTTTTTTTTTCTCCAAAGGATGGAAACAATGAGAAAGAAGCTCTTTGAGCTCCAGGAACTCCAATTATGCTGACACTTCTGCTACAGAAATATACCAAGATCCGTTTTGCAGGAACCCAGTGAACTAGCTAATCAGATTTCCTTGGATAATTTGCTCCAAAGGTCAGCTGCCTTAAAAAGCACCCAGTGCCTCATTATTTGGTGGTGCGCAGGCTGCACGCACAAGCTAGGATTTGGAACTCAGCTTCCCACGGCAAGGAAATAAATCTTAAATTTTTTAGCACATCTGTTACCCTGGCCTTGGCCAAAGTCTCATCCAACTTTGTGATGAGCCTACAGACAAAATCCCCTCCAGAGAAAACACCTGAATTTGAGAGATCTCTGTCTCCCAGATGGGTCTCTCCTGTGTTCCCGGGGCACCACAGATGGCAGGCTCATCTGAAATGTTCATGCCCTTGCTAAATTTCAGGAGAGGCTTCTATTGATGTGATGAGTGAGGGGGGCCGAACCTTGGTTAAAATCACCAAGTCCAATTCTACAAAATACCTGTCTAGCATTCCTCAAAACTATCGAGATCCTGAAAAACAAGGAAAGACTGAGAAACCATCAAAGAACAGAGGAGATTAAGGAGGCATGAGACTAGATGCAACGTGGGACTCTGGATTGAATCCTGGACAGAAAAAAAGACATTAGTAGAAAAACTGGTGAAATCCAAATAAAATCTGGAATTTAGTTAATAGTTAAGTTGCAATGTTGGTGTCTTAGATGTGACAAATGGACCACAGAAACATAAGATGATAACGTTACGGGAACCCTCTGTACTATCATTGCAACTTCTCTACAAATCTAAAATTATTTCAAAATTAGAAAAATATTTTTTAAACTTTATATGCCCTAAAAACTCCACTGTGAGAACAAACTAGTGGTTACCAGTGGGGAGACGGAAGAGGAGAGGGGTAACATAGGGGTAGGAGAGTAAGAGGTACAAACTATTAGGTGTAAAATAAACTACAAGGATATATTGTATGACATGAGGAATATAGCCAATATTTTATATCAACTAAAAATGGAGTATAGCCTTTACAAATTGTGAATCACTATATTGTATACCTATAACTTATGTAATACTGTACAGAAACTATACTTCAATAAAAAAAATTTAATATTCTAAATTTTTTCAAATTCCATTGTGTTTTATGCATAGTTTGATAAAAATAATTAAGTTTATTCTATAATAAATCTGACACAGTGATCTGAAAACAAAATAAAACACCAAGTCCAGAGAGGAGGTCAAAGCCTGTCCTATGACTACCTTTTTTAAAAATCTTGTTTAAAACCCCAGCAAAGACATAAAGAAACAATAAAAGTAAACTAAAATTAAATTAAAATGCAATGGATGTTCACCCTCTGCCAACTGGGACAGGAACAACCTTGCCAAAGAAGCTGGGCTCCTCAGTGTTTGCTTACCATTCCCCGCAAGCCTCATCGCCCTGAGGGATTCCTATGTGACAAGAAGAGGCCACAGTAGTGAATATTGCTGGTTGAATGCCCACCCTCACAGATTTATAAGAAACCCAACTCCAACTCTCACCCTGTGACCCCTCATCTCCCCTGAGAGCTACTTCATGGAAAGAAATGTATGGAGGCGGCTGTTGTGCCCCATCAAGTCACCTGAGACCAGATGCTGGTCTTGTGTCATGGAAACCTTGTAGGAGGGGTGTCTGAGTTGAGCCTTGAAGGAAGAAGGGGAGGGAGTTGGACAAAGAAAGGGAAGAGGGTTCCAGGGAGAGCACAGTGCATGCCAAGGCACCAAATTGCAAGACTTAGATGCACACAAACAAGTGGACAAAATTGAGGTGGGAGGAGTTAGAAAGGGTCCCCTCTCAAAAGTGTCTCAGTCAGTTTGGGCTGTATAACAAATATACCATACACTGGGTGACTTAAACAGCAAACATTTATTGCTCAGGTTCTGAAGGTTGGAAAGTCCAAGATCATGATGCCAACAGATTTGGTGTCTGGTGGGGATCCCCTTCCTGATTCACAGACAGCCATCTTCTCGTTGTGTCCCCACATGGAGAAAGGGGAAAGGGAGCTCTCTGAGCCCTCTTTTATAAGGGCACTAATCCCATTCATGAGGGCTCCTCCCTCATGACTTAAACACCTCATCACACTGGGGATTAGGCTTAAACACATGAATTTTAGGGGGATACAAATATTCAGTCCATACCAAAGGTTTTGTGTGCTAAGGAATTTAACTTTGTCCTGAAGGTGATGGGGACTTTTAACCAGAGGAGTGAAATGGCAACATTAGCATTTTAGAAACAGTCAACAGATGGAACTGGGAAGGTGGATGGAAGGTGAGGTAGCCAGCAGTGAGGCCATGATCTGGCCAGAAGTGTGAATAAACCTGCCCAGAGACAGGGGCATAGGAAGATTTCTCCCAGGCTGGTACAGGGATGCTGCAGGGAATGAGGGCCCTTGCCATAATAAGAACTGAGGTTACTGTTTCTCCAGTAGCTTTGTAGCTCAGCAGCCATCCTTTCTCAAACTGGAAGATATCCTCTGCTATCCCTAAATTCCATACTCCAAGACTCTGCCCTACATCATGAACTTTTTGCAGCCTACCCTCTGCCTCTGTGTTACACTGTATCTTAAATCATCAACCTAAAGATCACAGTTTCTCATAAAAAATGAAGGACTCGGAGATAGCTTCAGGATGGCGGAGGAGTAAGAAATGGAAATCACTTTCCTCCCCACAAATACATCAAAAATACATCTACATGAGGAACAGCTCCTACAGAACACCTACTGAACGCTGGCAGAAGACCTCAGACTTCCCAAAAGGCAAGAAACTCCCCACGTACCTTGGTATGGAAAAAGAAAAAAGACAAAACAGAGACAAAAGAATAGGGATTGGACCTGCACATCAGGGAGGGACCTGTGAAGGAGGAAAAGTTTCAACACACTAGGAAGACCCTTCACTAGCGGAGACGGTGGGTGGGCGGGGGGGAAGCTACAGAGCCACGGAGGAGAGCACAGCAACAGGGGTGCAGAGGGTAAAGTGGAGAGATTCCTGCACAGAGAATCGGTGCCGACCAGCACTCACCAGCCCGAGAGGCTTGTCTGCTCACCTGCCGGGGCAGGTGGGGCTGGGAACTGAGGCTAGGGCTTCAGAGATCAGATCCGAAGGAGAGGGCTGGGGTTGGCTGCGTGAACACAGCCTGAAGGGGGCTAGTGCACCACAGCTAGGCAGGAGGGAGTCTGGGAAAAAGTCTGGAACTACCTAAGAGGCAAGAGACCATTGTTTCAGGGTGCGTGAGAAGAGGAGATTCAGACCAACACCTAAACGAGCTCCAGAGACGGGCGCGAGATGCGGCTATCAGCACGGACACCAGAGACGGGCATGAGATGCTAAGGCTGCTGCTACAGCCACCAAGAAGCCTGTGTGCAAACAAAGGTCACTATCCACACCTCCCCTCCTGGGAGCCTGTGCAGCCCGCCACTGCCACGGTCCCATGATCCAGGGACAACTTCCCCGGGAGTACAAGGTGCACCTCAGGCTGTTGCAACGTCACACTGGCCTCTGCCGCCGCAGGCTCGCCCCACATTCTGTACCCCTCCTCCTCCCCAGCCTGAGTGAGACTGAGACCCCTAATCAGCTGCTAGTTTAACCTCATCATGTCTGGGTGGCAACAGATGCCCTCAGGAGACCTACACGCAGAGGCAGGGCCAAACCCAAGCTGAACCCCAGGAGCTGTGCAAACAAAGAAGAGAAAGGGAAATCTCTCCATGCAGCCTCAGGAGCAGTGGATTAAATCTCCACAATCAAACTGATGTACCTGCATCTGTGGAATATCTGAACAGACAATGAATCATTCTCAAATTGAGGCAGTGGACTTTGGGAGCAACTGCAGACTTGGGGTTTGCTTTCTGCATCTAATTTGTTTCTGGTTTTATGTTTATCTTAGTTTAGTATTTAGAGCTTATTATCATTGGTAGATTTGTTTATTGATTTGGTTGCTCTCTTGCTTTTTTATATATATATATTTTTTTTTTCCTTTTACTCCCTTTGTGAGTGTGTATGTGAATGCTTCTTTGTGTGATTTTGTCTGTATACCTTTGCTTTTACCATTTGTCCTAGGGATCTCTCTGTCCGTTTTTTTGTTAGTTTGTTTTAGTATAGTTTTTAGCACTTGTTATCATTGGTGGATATGTCTTTTGGTTTGGTTGCTCTCTTCTTTCTTTCTTTCTTTTTTTATTACCTTTTTATTTTTTTACTTTTAATAATTTATTTTTTATTTTAATAACTTTATTTTATTTTATTTTTCTTTCTTTCATTCTTTCTTTTTCTCCCTTTTCTTCTGAGCCATGTAGCTGACAGGGTCTTGGTGCTCTGGCCGGGTGTCAGGCCTGAGCCACTGAGGTGGGAGAGCCAAGTTCAGGACATTGGTCCACCAGAGACCTCCCGGCCCCACGTAATATCAAACAGTGAAAACTCTCTCAGAGATCTCCATCTCAGTGTGAAGACCCAAATCCACTCAGCGACCAGCAAGCTAGAACGCTGGATACCCTATGCCAAACAACTAGCAAGACAGTAACACAACCCCACCCGTTAGTAGAGAGGCTGCCTAAAATCATAATAAGTTCACAGACATCCCAAAACACACCCCCGGACACGGTCCTGCCCACCAGAAAGACAAGATCCAGCCTCATCCACCAGAACACAGGCACCAGTCCCCTCCACCAGGAAGCCTACACCACCCACTGAAACAACCTTACACACTGGGAGCAGACACCAAAAACAACAGGAACTACGAACCTGCAGCCTGCAAAAAGCAGACCCTAAACACAGTAAGTTAAGCAAAATGAGAACACAGAGAAATACATAGCAGATGAAGGAGCAAGGTAAAAACCCATCAGCCCAAACAAACAATGATGAACAACACAATAAATGAAATTTAAAATTCTCTAGAAGGGGGCTTCCCTGGTGGCGCAGTGGTTGAGAGTCCACCTTCCGATGCAGGGGACACCGGTTCGTGCCCCGGTCCGGGAAGATCCCATATGCTGCAGAGCGGCTGGGCCCGTGAGCCATGGCTGCTGAGCCTGCGCGTCCAGAGCCTGTGCTCTGCAACGGGAGAGGCCACAACAGTACCGCAAAAAAAAAAAAAAAAAAAAAAAAAAAATTCTATAGAAGGAATCAATAGCAGAATAACTGAGGCAGAAGAACAGATAAGTGACCTGGAAGATAAAATAGTGGAAATAACTACCACAGAGCAGAATAAAGAAAAAAGAATGAAAAGAACTGAGGACAGTCTCAGAGACCTCTGGGACAACATTAAACGCACCAACATTCGAATTATAGGGGTTCCAGAAGAAGAAGAGGAAAAGAAAGGGACTGAGAAAATATTTGAAGAGATTATAGTTTAAAACTTCCCTAATATGGGAAAGGAAATAGTCAATCAAGTCCAGGAAACACAGAGAGTCCCATAAAGGATAAATCCAAGGAGAAACACATATTAATCAAACTATCATATTAATGATAGACACATATTAATCAAACTATCAAAAATTAAATACAAAGAAAAAATACTAAAAGGGAAAAGCAACAAATAACATACAAGGGAATACCCATAAGGTTAACAGCTGATATTTCAGCAGAGACTCTATAGGCCAGAAGGGAGTGGCAGGACATATTTAAAGTGGTGAAAGAGAAAAACAACCAAGATTACTCTACCCAGTAAGGATTTCATTCAGATTCAATGGAGAAATTAAAAACTTTATGGACAAGCAAAAGCTAAGAGAATTCAACACCACCAAACCAGCTTTTACAACAAATGCTAATGGAACTCCTCTAGGCAGGAAACACAAGAGAAGAAAAAGACCTACAATAACAAATTCAAAACAATTAAGAAAACGGTAATAGGAACACACATATCGATAACTACCTTAAATGTAAATGGATTAAATACTTCAACCAAAAGACACAGATTGGCTGAATGGATACAAAAACAAGACCTGTATATATTCTGTCTACAACAGACCCACTTCAGACCTAGGGACACATACAGACTCAAAGTGAGGGGATGAAAAAATATATTCCATTCTTTTGAGCTGGAGTAGCAATTCTCATATCAGACAAAATATACTTTAAAATAAAGACTATTGCAAGAGACAAAGAAGGACACTACATAATGATCAAGGGATCAATCCAAGAAGAAGATATAACAATTGTAAATATTTATGCACTCAACATAAGAGCACCTCAATACAAAGGCAAATGCTAACAGCCATAAAAGGGGAAATCGACAGTAACACAATCATAGTAGGGGACTTAAACACCCCACTTTCACCAATGGACAGATCATCCAAAATGAAAATAAATAAGGAAACACAAGCTTTAAATGATACATTAAACAAGATGGACTTCATTAATATTTATAGGATATTCCATCCAAAAAAACCAGAATAAACTTTCTTCTCAAGTGGTCATGGAACATTCTCCAGGACAGATCATATCTTGGGTCACAAATCAAGTCTTGGTAAATTTAAGACAATTGAAATCGTATCAAGTATCTTTTCCGACCACAATGCTATGAGACTAGATATCAATTACAGGAAAAAAATCTGTGAAAAATACAAACACATGGAGGCTAAACAATACACTACTAAATAACCAAGAGATCACTGTAGAAATCAAAGAGGAAATCAAAAAAAACCTAGAAACAAATGACAATGAAAACACGACGACCCAAAACCTATGGGATGCAGAAAAAGCAGTTTTAAGAGGGAAGTTTATAGCAATACAATCCTACCTCAAGAAACAAGAAACATCTCAAATAAACAACCTAACCTTACACCTAAAGCAATTAGAAACAGAAGAACAAAAAACCCCCCAAACTTAGCAGAAGAAATCATAAAGATCAGATCAGAAAGAAATGAAAAAGGAATTAAGGAAACAATAGCAAAGATCAATGAAACTAAAAGCTGTTTTTTTTGAGAAGATAAACAAAATTGATAAACCACTAGCCAGACTCATCAAGAAAAAAAAGGAAAACACTCAAATCAATAGAATTAGAAAAGAAAAAGTAGAAGTAACAACTGACACTGCAGAAATACAAAGGATCATGAGAGATTACTACAAGCAACTATATGCCAATAAAATGGACAACCTGGAAGAAATGGACAAATTCTTAGAAAAGCACAACCTCCCAAGACTGAACCAGGAAGAAATAAAAAATATAAACAGAGCAATCACAAGCACTGAAATTGAGACTGTGATTAAAAATCTTCCAACAAACAAAAGCACAGGACCAGATGGCTTCACAGGCGAATTCTATCAAATATTTAGAGAAGAGCTAACACCTATCCTTCCCAAACTCTTCCAAAATATAGCAGAGGGAGGAACACTCCCAAACTCATTCTACGAGGCCACAATCACCCTGATACCAAAACCAGAAAAAGATGTCACAAAGGAAGGAAACTACAGAACAATATCAGTGATGAACATAGATGCAAAAATCCTCAACAAAATACTAGCAAACAGAATCCAACAGCACATTAAAAGGATCATACACCATGATCAAGTGGGGTTTACCCCAGGAATGCAAGGAGTCTTCAATATAGGCAAATCAATCAGTGTGATAAACCATATTAACAAATTGAAGGAGAAAAACCATATGATCATCTCCATAGATGCAGAAAACACTTTTGACAAAATTCAACACCCATTTTAGATAGAAACCCTCCAGAAAGTAGGCATAGAGGGAACTTACCTCAACATAATAAAGGCCATATATGACAAACCCACATACATATGGTCACCTTATCTTTGATAAAGGAGGCAAGAATATACAATGGAGAAAAGACATCCTCTTCAATAAGCGGTGCTGGGAAAACTGGACAGCTACATGTAAAAGAATGAAATTAGAACACTCCCTAACACCATACACAAAACTAAATATAAAGCCAGACACTATAAAACTCTTAGAGGAAAACATAGGCAGAACACTATATGACATAAATCACAGCAAGATCCTTTTTGACCCACCTCCTAGAGAAATGGAAATAAAAACAAAAATAAACAAATGGGACCTAATGAAACTTAAAGGCTTTTGCATAGCAAAGGAAACCATAAACAAGACAAAAAGACAACACTCAGAATGGGAGAGAGTATTTGCAAACGAAGCAACTGACAAAGGATTAATCTCCAAAATATACAGGCAGATCATACAGCTCAATATTGAAAAAGCAAACAACCCAATCCAAAAATGGGCAGAAGACCTAAATAGACATTTCTCCAACGAAGATATAAAGATTGTCAACAAACACATGAAAGGATGCTCAACATTACTAATCATTAGAGAAATGCAAATCAAAACTACAGTGAGGTATCAACTCACACCAGTCAGAATGGCCATCATCAAAAAATCTACAAACAATAAATGCTGGAAAGTATGTGGAGAAAAGAGAACCCTCTTGCACTGTTGGTGGGAATGTAAATTGATACAGACACTATGGAGAACAGTATGGAGGTTTCTTAAAAAACTAAAAATAGAACTACCATACAACCCACCAATCCCACTACTGGACATATACCCTGAGAAAACCATAATTCCAAAAGGGTCATGTACTACAATGTTCATTGCAGCTCTATTCACAATAGCCAGGACATGGAAGCAACCTAAGTGTCCATCGACAGATGAATTGATAAAGAAGATGTGGTACATACATACAATGGACTATTATTCAGTCATAAAAAGAAACGAAATTGAGTTATTTGTAGTGAGGTGGATGGACCTAGAGTCTGTCATACTGAGTGAAGTAAGTCAGAAAGAGAAAAACAAATACCGTATGCTAACACATATGTATGGAATCTAAAAAATAACAAAATGGTTCTGAAGAGCCTAGGGGGCAGGACAGGAATAAAGACGCAGATGTAGAGAATGGACTTGAGGACACAGGGAAGGGGAAGCTGGGACGAGTGAGAGAGTGGCACAGACATATATACACTACCAAATGTAAAATGGATAGCTAGTGGGAAGCAGCCACGTAGCACAGGGAGATCAGCTCGGTGCTTTGCGTCCACCTAGAGGGGTGGGGTAGGGAGGGTGGGAGGAAGACGCAAGAGGGAGGAGATATGGGGATATATGTTTATGTATAGCTGATTCACTTTGTTATACAGTGGAAACTAACACACCATTGTAAAGCAATTATACTCCAATAAAGATGTTAAAAAAAAAAGAAGGACTCACATGTGCTTAATAATGTTGATAGCAGAATCATGATATGAGCACTGACTATATCTAGGAATTATGCTAGCCTTCAACCTGCAAAGGAGGATATAGTAATCCCCACTTCACAGATAGCAAAATTGAGACTCCAAGATGTTAAATAACCTCATCCTACAGCTCTTAATGAGGGCTGAATCCAAGAATGCCCGATTCCAATCACCCTCTCCATGGCACCTCACTCTCGCACTTTTAATTTCTCTTTATTCATTTATTGCAAGTGTCCCTCTCCCTCAGAATCAAACACAAAACCATATGGCTGGACCAGAATAAAATCTGAATAGCTGCATGTAGCTGTTTTAAAATGCCCAGTCTTCCCTGGCGGATCTCTGACTTTCCAACACTACAGCCTTCGTGTGGAAGGTTAAACAGCAAGGACAGTGGCTCCAAATCTCTTTTCCACTGGATCAGTGGAACAAGGTAGTCTTCCATCTAAAATCAAATAATAGCTGACTTTTCCTCATTCTTGAAAAAAGTGTATATAGATGGATCAACAGATGGATGGATGGTTGGATGGATGGATAGATGGATGGATAAATGGATGGATGGACGGGTGCATAGATGGATGGATAAATGGATGGATGGATGGATAAATAGCTGGATGGATGGACAGATGGATGACGGTCAAACAGATGCATGGATATGCATTTCCAAGTGAAGACTATTTCTAAAAGGTAACATAGGAAACTATCAACAGTGGTAGTCATTTCTGGGAGGGAACAGTGTATGAGACAACGGTGAAAGTGGGAACTACTTTTTACTCTACAGTCTCTTATATCTTTCAAATTTTGAGCTGTGTGTAATGCTTACATTAAAATAAGTAGCAATATAAAAGTAATTTTAAAACACCTTGTTAAATAGATATATGCATGAATGAGAGGCTGGAAGAATGAATAAATCCTAAAAATAAAAATGTTTTAAATAGATGAATAAATTTTAACAGTTAAAAAAATTTATGTTTCCCATTGATTTTTCTTTAAATCTTGGCACCAACTTCTAATTGTCTGTATTAGAATCTAGCATAATGTGGTTTCCAACTTGGAACACAATCGATTACAAAATTTGGTTATTTTAAGTCAAACAGGTCAATAACAGTGTGGTGTTTTGCACAGAGCATCTTGACTTTAAGGTTTGCCCACACAAATCTGCTCAAGGACTGCTCTGCAGTTACAGGGAGCGACAATAGGGCTGAGGCCTGGACACGTGATCCCACCCAAGTTTCCTTATTTAAGCTCTAATTCTCCTCTCATGCATCAAATCCCACCTGCATGCTGGGCCTCTGAATACTGCCCCTGCATTGCTGGGGGCTCTGAGTAATCGGACCCTGCCAAGGGAAAAATAAGAAGACAAATGACTTCCCCAACCACCATCAATACCATTTCCAGGAAGAAATGAAGAGAGCTGACTCTTGGCCATAAATGATTTGCTGCTTTCCTCTCCATCAGTATGGAAATGGAGCAGGGTTGTTTCAAAGCTGGGTTTTTTAGCTTTCCAGGCAGCTGTGTGGATTCCATACACTAGGGAGGTTGACAACATTCAACAAGACTTTATGGAACTTTTGCTGGGTTTGCATGGACCCCACGCCCTGCCCTCAAGGCATTTACACTCTAATCCAAGATATAAAATATAATCCAAAAAAGAGGAGGCAGTATTTGGATGTCAATTGTCCACAGCAAGTGCCAAGTTATTTGATGGATGGAGGATGGTGACAAGTCTGTGATGCCTGGCAATGCGACAGGACTACCAGAGGTACGTGAAATCACCTCTGTTTAACTATGGGACACCAGTCACAGTTCTATTCCTTCTGGGACAGTTTGGAAATCATAAAATTCTCTTCAAGGAAGAAAATGAGAACAAAGAAAAACCACGTTGGCATTACGGTGCCCCAAATGACAGAGATGGCTCAGTAGGGCCATCTTGTGCTGATCCCTGCCGCCATTCCATGAGCGGGGTACTGCCCTTCCCCCGCCCTTGCCCAAACGTTTTGGTCTCCCTGTGTCTATGAGTCCCAGCAAGCAGTGCAGCGGGGAGCCCGACAAGACAGAGCATCCTATAGGTTGGAACAGTAACAAAAGGCAACTTAAGGAGAAGAAATTTTAGTTCGGTCCTAAAGATTAGATATCCAGCTGTCAAGGAACAGGAAAGACACTTCTGATGAGGGATATGGCCCGCAAAGATTTGTGGCTGGAAAATGTCAGGTCCTATGATGCTGGAAAGTCAGTGTGGGCTGCTGAGCACTCGCTCTTCAGTCGCTGTGGGTAGGAGGCCTCCCTAGGATTTTCTGGGATAAGTAAGGTATCTGCTGCTCCTCCAGGCATCACTGTGTGTATGAGGATAGGGAGGACATTTGTTTCCCTGCAGCAGCTCCACCCTCTCTGTGGCGCCCTTTGGGATCTCCCATTCCATCTCTATCATTGTCCCTATGGACTGGCACTCAGCTAAGCCACGTACATGCATTAGCTCCTTTAACCCTTCACCACTCTTGAGGAGGGATCTACTGCATCCATTTTACAGATCAAGAAAGAGAGGCTCAGAGACGTTAAGTCACTCACCCAAAGTGACTCAGCTAATAAAATAGCAGAGCCATGACTTGAACCAACTTCTCTGCCTAACTCCAAAGTATGCTCTTGTTCTTCTTAAGGATGGGTCTTTCCTATTGCTTGAGACAAAGACAATCATCGCATGTGAAATTGCTCAATCCAAAGCACTTCTGCTTTCAACATAAGTGGTTGCCAAACAGTCTTCCATGTAAAACTGAAGTTTCTCTACAGCCCTGCAGGCTCATGCCCTGGACCCTCTTGACACCTGGCCAACAGAGATGACAAAATGGGAAGAGTTGGGAAGACTGGGGTCCAAATCCCAGTTCTGCTCCCTGAGTGGTTCAAGCATCACATGTTCAAAACTGAGCTCTTGCTCTTTTCCCCAAAGCTGCTCCTCCTGTGCCGACCTCACCATCAACTCTCCTCCTCACTCACATCCCTCCAGCCACAAAGTCCTCCTTGTTCTTCCTTAAACACGAGTCTCCCAACTCAGAACCTTTGCAGTGGCCATTCCCCCTGCCTGGAAATGCTTTTCCCTCAGATACACATATGGTTCACTCCCTCACCCTCTTTCAATTCTTCACATAAATGTTGCCATCTCGATGTGGCCAAGGCTGGCCACCCCCATCCCCACCTGCATGCGCCAAATCCCTTTACTTGCTCCATAGTTTCCACAGCAGTTACCACTTTCTACAATGTTATGTAATTTATTTATTTTGTTTATTGTTTATTATCTGTCTTCCTCCACTAAAATAAAAGTGCCCCAAGAAATGGTAGAATCTAGGTAGTAAGTGTATGCTTGTTCCTTGGGAAACTGGTTCAACTTTTCTATATGTTTGTAGTTGTTCATAATAAAATGTTAGAGTAATGGACCTAAAAGGTAATGAATTTGTCTGCTTTGTTCATTGATGTATCCCAAGTGTCAGGAACATAGTAGGTACACAATAAACATATAGTAGGTACCCAGTAAACATTACTGAATGAAGGAATTAATGAAGTGTAACACTATTTAAGTGTTACTTTGGGCAAGTTATTTCATCTCTCTAAAGCTCAGTGTGTCACCTGTAATGTGAGCAAAATAGCAGCTACTTCCATTTATTCAACAAGTATTCATTGTGAATCACTACATATCAAGAACTATGTTAGGTACCAGGGTACCAAATTAGGTAATTGTGAACAAAGTAAACCAGGTCCCCCTTCTCATGGAGCTTCCAATTCAGTAAGGAAGACAGATCAGCATAATCACAATTTCATGTAACTTCAATGCTTTCCATGAGATCACCCAATACCTATATATTCCACAGTCAGTCTTGGGGGTTCAGGAAAGACTTCCCAGCTGAATATGAGCACTAATGGGTATATAGGAACTGCCTCCTGATTTCTATTTCATCCTTCTTCCTTATTAATAAAATACTTTTGTTTTGTTTTTCTTCTTGGGGGGGTAACAACGTATCCAACAGAAAAACCGTCTTTCACTAGCATCTCTTGCAGCTGAGGCTGGCCACCTGACATAGTTCTGATCACTGAAAGCAAGGCACAATGTACCCTGAGCCTTTTGGATCTTTGTCCTTCATTGGCTTCCATGCCTGCTATGTGATGCCTGGAGGTGAAGCAGCCATTTTGCAACCATGAGGATGGAAGCTGCATGGCAGAGCAGGAAGTCAAGGAAGCTGGAGTCCCTACTAGCATCTCTGACTCACTCTACCAGCCATAGCCTGTCTACCACTGAGCTTATTATTTTTCAGGCCAAATAAAAGCTTGCATTCAAGCAATTTTAGTAGAGTTTTCTAATATTTACAGGCACGGGCAATGCTGTGGTCCCATGCAAGATATTGGTGAGGGTGAGTGAATGAAAGTGAAATGTTCTAAACCCAGAGCAAAGCATGTGCAAAGGCCCAAAGGTGCAGAGAGCAAAGTCGATTCAAGCAACAGAAAGAAGTTCAGTGTGGCTGGAATGAACTGGATAAAAAGAAGGTGGTGAGGGATGAGGTTGCAAATGTAAACAGGGATCCCATCAAGTAGGGTTTTAGAAATCAGACTAAAGAAGCACTGAGGAGCCATCGCAAGCTGCTAAGAAAAATCAGAGTTAATTTATGTAATTTGTCCAATATACGGTAGTTGCCCCCAAAATGAGAAGCATTGTGAGTATTGTTTTCTGTCAAACCATTTTACTGAGGTATAATTGAAATGCAAAAAGGCATACATATTTAATGTACAACTTGATGACTTTGGGGATAGGTATATACTTATGAAACCATCACCACCATCAAGGCCAAAAACATATCCATCTCCCCCCAAAGTTTCCTCCCATCCCCTTTATTATAACCATTGTTATTTCGTGTGGTAAAAACACTTAAAATAAGATTTATCCTTTTAGCAAATTTTAAGTATACAATACAGTTGTTAGCTATAGACACTATGCGGTATATTAGATCTCCAACTTATTCATCTTGCATAACTGAAACTTTGTACCCTTTGACCAACACATCCTCTTCTTCACAGCAAAGAGAACCATCAACAAAATGACAAGACAATCTGGAGAATGAGAGGGAATATTTGCAAACCATCTATCTGATAAGGAGTTACTATCTAAAATATATAAGGAACCCATATAGCTCAGTAGCAAAAATGCAAATAACCTGATTTTAAAATGGGCAAAGGACCTGGGCAGACATTTCTCCAAGGAAGACATACAAATGGCCAAAAAACATATGAAAATGTGCTCAACATCATTAATCATCAGAGAAATGTAAATCAAAACCACAGTGAGATATCACCTCACGCTTATGTTAGAATTGCTACTATTTAAAAAAATAAATTAAAAAATTTTTAAAAGATAACAAGTGTTGGTGAGAATATAGAGAAAAGGGAACCCTTATGTACTGTGGGTGGGATTGTAAATTGGTTCAGCCAGTATGAGAAACAACATGGAGTTTCCTCAAAAAGTTAAAAATCGCACCGCCCTATGATCTATTTCTAAGTATTTATCCAAAGGAATTGAAATCAGGATCTCAAAGAGATATCTGCATTATTCATAATAGCCAAGACATGGAAGCAACCTAAAAGTCCATCAATGGGTGTATGGATAACGAAAATGAAATATAGATAGACAGATACATAGATACCTGTAGAACATTATGCTAAGTGAAATAAGCCACACACAGAAAGACAAATACAGTATGACCTCACTTATACGTGAGTATTGTTTTACCTCCGAGTACACACAAACTCCTCAATGAAATGGAGATGCATCGCTTGTATTTGCAAACCCACCAGAGATCACAGACACAAGCCAAGGGAATCCAGTGTGGGAAACAAAAAAGAAAAACACTTCAGCCAGGACAGTTCAACCACTGCTTTACTCGTCTTTGCCACTGTCAGGTTTATTCCCACAGTGACTCACCCACAGCACCACCTCCAGGCCGCTCTCTAAGTGACCGTGCTGACCAGTGACGTGCAAGATCATCTCAGAAAACAGTGGAAACTCCAAGGCAAGGAGGCCACCTGAAGGGGCCCTTTCCCTTCCCTCCTGGTCTCTGGGCTGTTTCCAGCAAACGCAGCGAGTGCCTAAATGAGGGTTTGATCAATGGAGGCCAGGTTGATATTGATAAAGCGGCTGCAGTTTCTGCAAATCACGCGGCACTCATAGATACTGAAGATTAATCTTTACAAATACGGGGCAAAGGGGGAGAAAAGAACCAAGTCAATTTAGCTTCCGATTATTACTTTCTCCAGAAAGCACTGAAGAGTCAAAAGTTTAACTGATGTACATTAGACAGGGAGACAAATCCAGAAATATCACCCAATTACCTGGCAGCTTCTAGAAGGTATTTTTCATGACAGCAGGTGGGTTTGCCTTTTCTAAATCAGGAAGGAGACAAGACACCACTAAAAGGATGTTGACTTGGCCCAGTGCACAAGTGCTAACCTCACCGGACAAACTGAAGGCTGAATATTTGTCCTGAGTCTACAGAGTGTCCTTGAAAACACATCTCCACTGATTTCCTAGTTATTTTTATGTTATAGTGTATGTATCTTTAGAAATTATACTGACTGCTCCTTCCTGAAACAAGAAGGATTTATTTTTTCCTACAAAGAAATAATAAATAACAGTGCTTAGCCTCCTTGGGCCTCTGATTTCATATCTCGAGAGTGGGTACGAGCCCAGTATGTAACGTATAGCACAGTTCCTCAACCTTGGCACTACTGACATCTGGGGCCAGATAATTCTCTATTGGAGGGCTGTCCTGTGCACTGTAGGAGTTTAGTGGTACCCCTGGGCTCTACCCACTAGATGCCAGTAGCAGCTATCCCCCCCACCCCCAGTTATGACAACAAAAATTGTCTCCAGATATTGCCAAATGTCCCCTGTGAGGCAAAACTACTTGTGTATAGTAATATGCAAATACACAACATATGTAAGAGTCGGGGAAATGCCATTCAAAAAATCTCCCATGTTGTATTCACACAAAGCAACAAAACCAAATTCTACACTTAATGCCAGCTATAACCTCTTTATTCACAACCGTGTCATAGCCAGACAACCTGAGGCAGAGGTTTTCAAAACCTGGATCACAGAGCAATTTCCTGAGATCAGGGCCAGCTCATTTACAGGGCCAGCAATTACACACAGCCCCTGCTCAGAGGGCCTCACGCTGCTGCTGGCATCTGGAAATTCCTAATAATTTTTAACAAGCACCCCCCCCCCATGTTTTCATTTTGCTCAAGGCCCTGCAAGTTTTGTAGCCAGTGCTACCTGAGGTGCTTATTTTATTTTTTATTTTTTTATTTGGGTGCACTGGGTCTTAGTTGTGGCATGCAGGATCTTTAGTTGCAGTATGCAGGATCTTGGGTTTTTTTCAGTAGCAGCATGTGGGATCTAGTTCCCTGACCAGGAATCGAACCAGGGCGCCCTGCATTGGGAGCACGGATTCTTAACTGCAGGGAAGTTCCTGGGGTGCTTATTTTATTCATTTTTTATTTATTTATTTTTGGCTGCGTTGGGTCTTTGTTGCTGCGCGAGGGGTTTCTCTAGTTGCAGCAAGCAGGGGCTACTCTTCGTTGTGGTGCGTGGGCTTCTCATTGCAGTGGCTTCTCTTGTGGATCACGGGCTTTAGGCGTGCAGCCTTCAGTAGTTGTGGCACATGG
Organism: Tursiops truncatus; assembly: GCF_011762595.2. NCBI lineage: Eukaryota > Metazoa > Chordata > Mammalia > Artiodactyla > Delphinidae > Tursiops > Tursiops truncatus. Next base: position 24,863,971 of record NC_047048.1, read on the forward strand.
GCTTCGTTGCTCTGCGGCATGTGGGATCTTCCCAGGCCAGGGCTTGAACCCATGTCCCTGGCACTGGCACGCGAATTCTTGACCACTACGCCACCAGGGAAGTCCCAATGCTTATTTTAAATTCAGGCTCTTGAATGAAATGAAAACAAGGCCATGTTCACTGCAGCATTATTTACAAAGCCAAGATATGGAAACAACTTAAGTGTCCACTAGGAATGAATGGATAAAGAATATATCTATATGTGATGAAATACTATTCAGCCATTAAAAAGAAGGAAATCCTGCCAACTGCACCAACATGGATGGACCTTGAAGACGTTAGGCTAAATGAAGTAAGTCAGACAGAGAAGGACAAATACTGTATGATGTCACTTATACGTGGAATATAAAAAATTCAAACTCATGAAACAGACACTGTCTGTTGGTTACCAGACTGGTGGTTACCAGGGGCTGGGGGATGGGGAAACTAGGGAGATGTTGATCAAAGGGTACAAATTTCCAGTTACGAGATGAATAACCTCTGGGGATCTAATGTACAGCATGGTGATTAGAGTTAACAGTACTGTACTGTATAGTTGAAAGCTGCTAAGAGAATAGATTGTAAATGTTCATACCACACACACACATACACACACAAATGGTAACTATGTGAAGTGATGGATATGTTAACTAATCTTACTGTAATAATCATTTCACAAGATATCAGTATATCAAATCATCACATTGTATACCTTAAACGTATACAATGTTATTTGTCAGTGATATTTCAATAAAGCTGGAACAAATAAAAATAAAATAAACTCAGGCTCCTGAACCCCACTGTTTTTCAGTAATTCAGCTTAATGTCAAAGCCTGCAAGTGACATTCTTTGATTCTGTGACTTAAAAATAAAAGAGAGAAAGAGAGAGATTTCTCTCTAAAACGTAGGAAATTCCAATTAAAAGTAATCTTTCATTTTAAATGCACAGCAGAAACACGAGATAAGTTAGAAGACAAAACTCTGACACCAGTCTGGGAGGGTTAAGAGACTTCATGGAAATGAATACAAAAATATTTTAAATATTTAAATTGTCTAACCTTTCCATTTTTACTTCTAAGTGAGCCAAGAAAAAAAGTCAGATCATTTGAGAGGAATGAAAAAGAACAATTTCCCATTCCTGAACTTTCCACTTGCATATAGAGGATGAAACTGCACAGAATTTTCCTTGTGGGAAAAGGAGAACCAAGTGCCCCTTGTGGATACTGTGCTGGTGGGATTTTCCAAGCACAATTCACACTGCAGAATTTTCTGAACCTGATTCACTTTTCTCAGTATTAATCACTTTTCACTTATATTCCAACTACTATCTCCCCCCGAAAAAAATAAAGCAAAGACCTAAACTCTTGGGAACTTTCATATGAAAGAACTTTCTAGACTGCCTTTAGATGCCCTACTTAATTAGCTATCATGAAAGCAAGACAGAGAGTTCTTCCAAGGAGTTGACCCAGTGTATTGACATGATGCTCTACAGATCTAACATCATACGGGGTCTCTATTCTAGAAAACAAAACAGAAGCAGAGCATACCAAATATGTGTTCCAGCCACTTGACTGTGTGAGTCCGGAAACTAACCTGGCAAAGGAAGAGCTGAAACTTAGAGGATTTGTCAGAATCACAGGGTGCAGGAAAATGTTTCCAAAGGGGGCCCTCACCTGATGCTACCAATAAGATGCATGTTTTGGTCTGAAGGAAAAACATAAAAAATAGTTTCATTTGTTTCTTTGGGTCCTTTGTTGCTGTTAGCTTGATCAAAGATCAAGCTACTCCACTTCTCCGGCCTTGCTCTGCAGAGGCCCTGCAAGCATTTAGGAAAGGAAATTTGGGAGTGGAAACTGGAGAGAAATGACCTGCGTAATAAAAGGGAAGGTTTTGGAGCCCTTTGGGAAAGGGGGGAGGGGCAGAGTTGGAGAGAGAAAAGAAGGATCTAGAAGCCTGTGTGTGCCAGAAAATCATCCTGTCCTGAGGCCCCAGTCTTTAATAGAGTCCCCTGAACTCACAACATGAGTAGGTTTCCAGTAGGCATTGTGGAAGAGGCCAAGTTCTGCGTTTGGGCTCATGGGGGATGAAACTGAGAGAGTGCACGGAGCACCAGAGCCAGAGGCAGGTGGGACCCTGAGAAGACCCCCATCCCTGAGTAAGCAGGAATTAGCAAGAGTAAATTTTACCTAGATCTTTTGACATCCAGGTTACACTCCTTTGTTATAAAAATGTTTGGCAGTTTCCAACCTTGCCTTGGGACCATGAGGTGCTGGATCAGGAGCATTTCTCAGCCACCTCTGGATGCACGTGCGTTGGCGGAGCAGTCCCTGTCAGTGCACAGTCCATCCTGGATCCTACCATTAGGGGCCACGCCTGCCCAATTGCCAACAGCAAGTATCTACATCTCTTTGCTTGATGCAGAACCCACTGATGGTGGCCAGGGCCCACTCTGCCTGTGCAAGTGGCAGGTCAGAAGTACTGGGGAATTAATACACCCCTGGGGGGGGAGGACTCAACCAGCGACTGATTGGAGGGGTGTGTAAATACCCCAGCTCCTCCACTTCTCAGGTGAGGTAAATCCAGAGTGCATGTTTTACCCTGGGGTCAGCACACTTCTCATGCAAAGGGCCAGATGGTAAATATTTCAAGCTTTGTGGGCCATACAGTCTCTCACAGCTACTCAACTCTGCTGTTGTAGTGCACAAGGAGCCATGGACAATACATAAATGAACTGGTGTGAATGTATTCCAACAAAACTTTATTTACAAAAACAGGTGGCAAGCCAGATTTGCCATGGACTGTAACCTACAAATCCCTGTTCTTTGCTATTTTCCAGAGTTAACCAGAGAGATTAAACTCTGTGACCCCCACAGTGGTAACTAACTTGATAATGAACTCTTTATCATCTCCCTTCCCTTCCTGGCCTGTCTCCTTTCCCCCCACCTTGCCTAGCTTAATAGACTATTTCCACCCAAATCCTTGCCTCAGAGGCTGCTTCAGTGAGAACTCAAACTAAAAGTTAGTTGATTAGGGTACTTTGGCTGCATGTAACAGAGAATTGAACTAAAAATGATTTAAATGACACTGACATAGGTTTATTTTATCTTCCACAAAAAGCCCAGGCATAGGTGGTCCAGGAAGGTTAATTCAATGTCAGAGCATTGGGGGTTTTCTGATGCTTACAGCTCATTGCCAAGAACAGAGCACATGACAATGCTAAGCCAGTCACTGCTAAAAAGAAAGAGATGAGTATGCCTAGCTTAGGCCAATTGAGGCCCATGCCCTGAGGCCAGGGGAAGGAAGGACCCTGTCTTCTCTGGGTGTATGGCCAACTGGCATAAACAAAATGACAGTACTCTCAGCAATGAAGAAGGGGGAATGGCTGTTGGGTAGACAACCAACACATCCCCAATAGTACATGCTCAGTAAATGAGTGCATGGGTCCCTGGATTTAAATAATGGATGGCAACTTTCTGAAAGAAAGATAAAGTAGAAAAGGCCATCCTTTTCTAAGGATGCACAAGAGTCATGCAGAATAGGCCCAGAGTGACTTGGATATTCAGGGGAGATCTTAGAGCCTTTAGATAGTTTGATAGCTTGATTACACAATTCAGAGCCATCAGAGAAAGTGAAAGGGGGACGTGGGGAGCCCTTATTTAAGTCAAATACAAATATGTTCTTCCCCTGGTTAATAATGAGCAAAGCATTTTACAGTTCATAAAGCTCATGTCCATCCATTAATCTTTCCATTTAATCAAAAAACAAACTAATGTAATAGCCAGGTCAGGTACTGTGAAGTTCAAATACTTTTGCAAGAAATTAAAGAAGACTGAAATTAATGGCTACAAGTAACAGAGAACTCATTAACTGGAAAACTCAATATTGTTTAGACAGAAATTCTTCCCAGTTATCTATAGAATCAGTGCCATCCCACTCAAAATCCCAGCAGGTTGTTTTGTTTTTGTTTTTGTTTTTAATTAATTTATTTTTTATTTTTGGCTGTGTTGGGTCTTCGTTTCTGTGCGAGGGCTTTCTCTAGTTGCAGCAAGCGGGGGCCATTCTTCATCGCGGTGCGTGGGTCTCTCACTATCGTGGCCTCTCTTGTTGCAGAGCACAGGCTCCAGACGTTCAGGCTCAGTCGTGGCTCACGGGCCTAGTTGCTCTCCGGCATGTGGGATCTTCCCAGACCAGGGCTCGAACCCATGTCCCCTGCATTGGCAGGCAGATTCTCAACCACTGTGCCACCAGGGAAGCCCTTTTTTTTTTTTTTGAGAAATTAACAAAATGACTCTAAAAATTATATGAAGATGTATTATAACAGCCAAAAATAGCCAAGGCCATCTTGAAGGAAAACAAAGCTACAGACATACCACCAAATATCAATATTTATTATAAAGCTAAAATAATTAAGACAGTAAAATGGCACAAGGGTAGACAAACGGAACAGAAGAGGAGGTCCAGAAAATGTGTGACAAAAACACCTCTGTGATTCAGTGAGAAAAGATGGTCTTTTCAATAAGTGGTGCTGGGTCAGTTGGATATCAAGTGTCAGCAATGATGTAGGGCATCATGGCTGGTGAGTGTAGATTGGTATAAGCACCTTGGAAAACTGGCTACATCTACGAAAGCTGAATATATTCCCTGTAACCCAGCAATTTCACTTCTGGGTATATACATAACAAAATTAGTGCATACATGCATCATAAGGTTTAACATAAGAATGTAGCAGCTTTATTTGTAATTACCATAAAGTGAAAACAGTCCAAATGTCCATCAACTGTGGTTTGTTTATACAGTGGAATGATACACAACTGAGAATGAAGTATGGCCATGTGCAGCAACATGAATGAATCTCAGAAATACGTTGCAACAAAAGATGCCAAACACACATCCAAAAAGTGCATAAAGTATGATTCCATCTATATGCAGTTCAGAAACAGGCAAATTCATTAAGTGAAAGAAGTTAGAATAGCAGTTCTCTTTGAGAGATATTGACTGGAAAGGGGCTCAAGTGAGCTTTGGGGTGCCTAAGATGTTCTAGATCAGGATGGTGGTTACACAGTTTTATACATGTGCAAAAAACTTATCAAGCTATCCACTTATGATTTTTATACTTATTATTACTGTACATATGTCACACTTCATTACAAGAGATAAATCAAGGGAATATTGTTAGGATGATTTCCTGAAGGTGTGGTGCCTAGATTCCTGAGGATTTGACTCACTGCAGAGATAAAGCCTAGGCTACTAGGAAAATAGATGAGGAGCATTTCCTAAGCCTTGGGCCCTTGGGTGACAATTGTTTGGTTCTCCTTGACAGTGGCAGAACACCTTGGCAATGAACTGGCAGTGTAATTACCTGGAAAGGGAAATAACCCGAAAACATAGCCAGCAGCAGACATAAATCATGGCTAAAATAGGAGCCAAGTTCTACCGCAGAAGAACAATATCTTTCACCAAATCCCAAAGGAAATAATGACAATAATTAACAACTAGCATTTTTTAACTGCTGGCTATGTGCCAAGAATTTACAAGTTTCAATTTACTTATTGAAACCTTGCCACAAACTAAAAACACATCTAATGTGTGGCAGAGTTGAGATGCCAACAGAAAAGTATGGCTCCAGCCCTCATCACCCCGTCCTGTGCCACACATATTTCCTAGGGATTCAGACTCAGGTCTTAACTGTTTCCTGCCCACTTCTCTCCCCACTGGACTGGGTGTTAGGTCTCTCCCTAGGTGTTTCTCTCTTTTATAACCCTCTTCACACTCTCTTGTCACTGTGTGGTTATGTATTAGTTTCCTGAGGCTGCTGTAACAAATTACCTCAAACTCAGTGTCTTAAAACAAAAGAAATTTATTCTCTCCCAGTTCTGGAGGTCAGAAGGCTGAAATCAGTTTCACTGAGCTGAAATTGAGGCATCAGCTGGGCTATGCTCCCACCACAGGCCCTAGGGGAGAACCTGATTCTTGCCTCTTCCAGCTTCTGGCGGCTGTGAGCATTCCTTGGCTTGTGGCTACATCACTCCGGTCTCTGTCTCTGTCTTCATAGTGCCTTATCCTCTTCTCTGTGTGCAATCTCTCTCTGCCTTCCTCTTATAAGGACACTGTGATTGGATTTAGGGCCCACTTAGATAATTTGAAATAATCTCCCCCCATTACAATATCCTTAACTTAATCACATCTGCAAAGACTCTTCCTTCGCAGAAGGTAACAATAACAGGTTCTAGGGATTACAACCTGATATCGTTGGGTGGCCATTGTTCAGCCTACTGTCTCTATATTAACTCTATCACTGTATTCATTATCTCTGTATTAACTCCTTAACAGTACAGACCATCTATGGTCATTTTCAAGTGGCTACACATTTTGACATTCCTCTTATTAAAAGATGGGATCTACCTCTTCTCCCTTGATCATATGAATTCTGTGATTGCTTTGACCTATAGAATAGAGTGGGAATCACCCTGTTCCAGTTTCTGATCCAGGTTTTAAAAGATGGTCAGTTGCTACTTCCTATCTCTTGGAACACTCACTCTTGGAACCCAGCCACTTTGCTCTGAGAAACCCAAACTGCATGGAGAGGCCACATGAAGGTGCCCCAGGCAACACCACCAACTGAGAGCTCCTAGCCAACAGCCAACATCAACTGCCAGGCATGTGTTTGAGCCATCTTGTATGGTCCACACAGTCAAGACTTAGATGACTCTAGCCCCAGCCACTATCTGACCGCAACTACATGAGATATGTGAAGTGAGAAGCACCTACTTCTCAGTCAGTACAGTCGTGAGTGATAAGATCAAATATTTATTTCCAGCTACCATGTGAGCGGGTCATTTTTTTATGCAGCAGTAGATGATCTGAACATTGTCTTATTCAGAGTTGCACACCAAATGCCTGGAACTATGCTTGGAGATCTTGAAATCCAGTGAAGGTGGAATAAATGAAAAACAACCAAACTCTAGAAGTTATGGCCAAGCAGGTGGGCTGGAGATCAAGAATTGTTGATATTAGATCCCAAAGAAAATGACAAGGTGATAGGTTATCAGAGGAAGGCCATGATGAAATAAATTCTCTAGAGCCCTGTATTAGTCAGGTTAGAACCAATAATATACATATATTACAATTATACAATCCCTCCTAATAAATCTCCCAAGAGAGGGAGATTGAGATTTATTATGAAGAATTGGCTCACATGATTATGGAGGCTAAGAAGTCCCACAATCTGCTATCTGCGAGCTGGACAGCCAGAGAAGTGGATGGTGTAATTCAGTCCAAGTCCAAAGGCCTGAGACCCAGGGGAGTTGATAGCATAGATCCTAGTCAAGTACAGGAGATAAGATGAGATGTCCCAGCTCAAGCAGTGAAGCAGGAAGGGGAGGATCCCTCCTTCCTCTGCCTTTTGTTCTATTCAGGTTCTCAGTGGATTGGATGCTGTCCACCCACATGGGGAAGGTGATTTACTTTATTTGAGTCCACCGATTCAAATGTAATCTCATCAGAAACACCCTCATAGACACACTAGAGTAATGTTTAATCTGGTCACCCCGTGGCCCAGTCAAGTCAACACATAAAATTAAACATCACAAGCCTTTTGAGAGGTAATAGGTGGGCAGGTACACTGCTGATCAGGACCAAGTTCAACAAACCTTCAGCCAATGCTTGCTGACTTACAGATGCACAGATTCTACATATCATTTGTTTTCTTTTTAACCATTCCTTTAATTTAATAAGCAACGTACTGAGTACTTACTGAGAGCCAGGCATTGGTTTAGGTAATGGCTATTCAGTTGTCAGCAAGTCCCTTCCTTCGTGGAGCTTTGAACCATAGAGTATTTAGGAGGACCTCAAAACCACAGGTAGGGGGTTCAAGGTCCCTTTCTGACCTTAATTACCTTTCTCTGCAGCCTTGCTCACCAAAAATCACTTCCTAAAAACATTAGACCATTAATACTACTAAGTGTGTCTTTCAAAATGGATATGGTGCAGGCAGTAAATCAGGAAAGATTAACTTGGCAAAGTCCTTCCATTCATTTTGGGGCAGCTGTGACAATTTCCTGTCATGGGAGATGGATAGACAGACCCCTTCTGTCCAATGACTCAGCACACCTTCGCTGGGCACAAGAAAGGAAAGTACAGGTGCTAATGAGATGAGCCTGTATTTGGTAGGGAGAGTCAGCCCAAAGCCTTAATCTTCTCAAGACCACCATTATGTGCCTTCACTAAATGCTTCTGCTATAATAATGCACCAGCAGCTGCAGCCATGGAGGTTCCCTGCTCAGATCTTCCCTCACAGGAACCGACTCTCGAGAGCAGAGCTGACCAGCAGTCTCCAGCCACTGCACTTCTGGACCACTGAGGTGTTCATGCCAAGCCACTCTTCCCAGGGCTTTTCCCAGCCAATGGCTGAGCATGGCAGGAGTACTAGAACCAGACTATTCTATTCCAGTGCTGGATTTGTCCAACAGGCAACTTTTGTCTCAAGAACTCCCTATTAGCCTGGCTGAAACTTTCTCAGAGGAGGCTAAACTTCCCTTCCTTCTCCTTCTCCTTTCATAGGTGTCAGACCTGCATCATGACCTGAAGGTCCTCCCTGCCTACCCCTGCGCCCTCCCCATTTTCCTCCCCAGGCATTTCTCCAATAAATTTCTTGCATGATTAATCCCTGTTTTGCCTTCTGCTTCTTAGAGGACCTGAACCGACATACTATCTACAGACAACTGTTATTTTGTGCATGCTTCCTTCTTTTTTTGTTAGTGCATTTAATGTACATCATTGTCATTTTGCTTTCTTTCCCTATTTTATACTACGATATATGTGCCATCTTATGTTTTTGTGCTTCCTGCATATTATTTATAATCCTTAATATTCCACTGTATGAAAGGATCATAAGTGTCATCTGTTCCTCTTTAGTTGGACATTCAGGGTCTTTCCAATTTTTTCCTAATTAAACGATGCTGCAATAACTGCATTCTGTGGGAGCTTTGGTAACGTTTACTCAGAACAGATCAGTGTACGGAGAACTTCCCCACCAGGGGAGATGGATTCCAGGGGCTGCCTGGGACTGAAGAAAAAGTACTTCATGAGGAACCAGGAGACCTAAGTTCTGGTTCTGATTCTGCCCTATCCTAGCTGCATGACCCTGAGCAAGTCACTTCATTTCTCTGGGCTTCTGTTTCCCCACCCAACAAAAGGGGCTAATATCAGAGGAGGATACTTTGTGAATATCAAATTTAATTTATGTCATCCTTTTCAAAAGATTTTGGATACTAGGGGCCAGAGAGGCAAGGAAAATGGGGAGATGTTGGTCAAGAGGTACAAAGTTGTGGTTATGTAGGATGAATAAATCTAGAGATCTATGGTACAGGCATGATGGCTATAGTTAATAGTACTGTAATGAACACAGGAAATTTTCTAAGAGGTCAGATTTCAGGTGCTCTCACTACACACACACACACACACACACACACACACACACACACCCAAAAAAGAAAAAAAATAGTAGTTATGTTAGGAGATGGTTAATTACCTTGGCTATATTAATTACTTCACTATGTATATATATCAAATCCTGTTGCACACCTTAAACATATATAATTTTATTGAAATATATACATAAATAAATGAAAAACCTGACCCCAGAGAACTCTCTCACCCTCTTTCCACCATGTGAGGACACAGCGAGAAGTCAGCTGTCTAGAACCCAGAAGAGGGTCCTCACCAGAACTCAGCTATGTTGGCGCCCTGGTCTGGGACTTCCAGCCTCTAGAACAGTTGAGAAATAAATTTCTGTTGCTTATAAGCTACCCAGTCTATGGTAATTTGTTATAGCAGCCTGAACAAAGACAGTGTAGATCCAGGCAGGGAAATCATTGGGGCATATTTTGCAATCAACCTACCACAACAGGCTCTGAATTATCTACTCCTGGAAATGGTGGCAGGGCAGACTGTGAGGGGGAAGAGACATCACGAGGAGGCAGGACTGTGGTGCTTGGGGTGGAAGTTGCTGATGAGAAACCTGCCTCTTAAAAGCATCTCCCAGAATGAGACCTACAGGTGCAACATCAAGGTGCCCCTGAAGAAGCGCTGGCAGTGCCTTCCAGAGCCCAGGACTGCTCTCCACGCTGGCCCGACACAACCCTCAGAGGGGCTGGTACTGAAGCCCCCTTGGTCTATAACCACATTCAGGAGGCTGTGCCCTGGGCTCAGAGGGCTTCCTGCCACTACAATCCAGAATGAGTGTGTCCCCAACTCGACTTCCTCGCCTGACTTCCACGTCCGTTTTTTAAGGAGTTATTTGGGAAAAGTTGAAGCATTTGCTTTAAAAAATAAAAAGCAAAAGAACTAGTATATTTTTTTAATCAGCCTGAGACAGAACAAACAACCCAGCCAAAAGCAAAGGGGGAAATGCTGAAAATGCTCATGTCCCTTCAACCACTCCAACCAAGACTTCAGAGGAGGCTCCGAGGGGGAAATACGCCCAGGGCTCTGGCATCCAGAGTCATGGAACACCCTAAGCTTATCTTTCCGGGGAGCAACTTCACATTCACTTCCTCTGGACCCTTCCCCTACCACCCCAGGACCCCACTCCCATTTAGCAACAAAAATACAGCCTTTGGAAGGAGAAGGGGAATAACTATTTAAATAAAAATAACACATCCCAAGTATTCAATCACCCTCTTCACCCTCACCTCGTCCCCCCGCCCCCCAAAACTCTCATTTATCACGTTGATTTTCTCATCTCTTCTGCACACAACACAATTGGGTACATAAGCTCTGTGTTCAATCTTTTAATGGGGGTTATTCAATTTACTCAAGCCAATGTGAATATTTCCCCTAGTTTCCATGACAACCTCTCTGCACATTCAGTCGTAGTATAAATGAGTTATTGCTTTTATGTTCTCATACCCTAAAACAATGGGGAAATTAACATAATGTGGTCATACCAAAAAAAAACCAATCAAAATCCTCATATCCTCCCCTGAAATTCACAGACAGCGTTCTGTGAAAAAGAACCAAAGACAAATGAGGCTTTTGCATCTGACAACACTATTAACATTAGAGATTTTATTTCAGATGCATTTAAATGAAGCCAGACCATAGTGACATTCACAAAAGTATACAAAGAACTAAAATGAAGCGGAAAGAGATGTAAAGGCAGGGACCCAACTTCACCTTTCAGACACAGATCATCCCCACGTGGCTGCCGCACTGTGCCTCCCTCTCTGCACTCTGGCCATGCTAGCATTCCTGCCCCAGGACCTTCACACATGCTGTTCCCTAGGCCTGGAACATTCTCCCGCTATTCTCCCCATGCCTGCTAATTTGCTTAGCTAATTCCTGCTCATCCTTCAGGTCTCACCTTAGAAGACATTGCTCAGGGAAGTCTCGCTTCACCGCTCATCAACACTAGGTAGGATTCCCCTGTGTTATATATATAAATATATCCTCATGGCTCCTGGTATTCTTCATTGCCTTAGGTGGGTTTCCCCAGAAGCAGATCCTAAGAGAAGGGTTGAAGGCACGTGGTTTATCTGGAAGCAATTCCAGAAAACACTGGTAAGATAGTGGAGAAGTGAGACAGGGGAGGGGAAGAGGCCAATCCGTGTGCATTGAGCAAGTTAATATAGATAAGTGGAGCTCAGTCCCACGGGGGACTTCTGGGAGCCAGCACAGAGCAGCCCTCATCTTAAAGGTGAGGAAGATGGGACAACCACCCTCCCCTGAGTGTGCATTTCTCTGCACTTCCTTACCCAAGGAAGCCCCAGGCATTGTTGCAGGTGCTTGCGGTAGGAACAGCGAGTACCGGTGGGTGTGGGCAAGGTACCAACAGCATCTGCCACATCCTCCAATGCAAATAACATAATTATTACTGGAAACTGGAGATCAATGGAATAGGAGACAAGAATTCAAAACCAACAGGCAAAAAGTAACAGAAGCCCAAATGAAGAACAAGGCACTGGAACAGAGGGGAAAATATAGACTCAAGAGATATTTAAGACCTTGACCCTAGTCTGGGTGACTGATTAGATATTGGGCTACAGGTGTAGTCAAAGAGCTGGAGACTGTAGAAGGGGGTGTGTAAGGTCCTTCCTGCCATCTTAAAATCCCCCATCATCTCTTTTGCTGGCCAGGGGCACACCAGGTAGGACCATCCAATCCACGGCAATTCCAGTTCACAGGACAAGGGAGATCAATCTTTAGTTCCAAGTATAGGAGTGGCTGCTCCCCAATGGACTTCAGAATGAACTCTCAACTTCTGTTTGTTGAACTTTGAAGCTTAAGCCTCTGAGCTTCTAGATGGTTCCAACTGGAGAAAGTAATTTGATTAACCACCAATAGGGAAATGCATCATTAAACAGTGATAAAACCATTCAATCAAATATGAAACCACTAAAAATGACAGCTGTTTGGGGTAGGTATTCATAAAGATTCGAATGTAACAATAATATTAGCAAACATGAATTATGCTTATTGTTTCCTGATTGTCTTCCCACACTAATATGAAAGTTCAGCAAAGGCAGGGATCTTTGTTTTGTTCAATGCTGCATCCTCAGAATCGAGGCACAAAATTAGTCAGCAGCCAACACAAGGTAAAATTCACAAAGTCTGGCATCCAATCAAAAATTACTCAGTCTACCCAGAGTGGGGGCAAGAGCTGGCCTCGATCACGCCCACCAGTTCCCAGAGGTTCTGGACTCCCCAGTAGCTGCTAGGAGGGGCTGGGGGATAAAACAGGGTGAGGCAAACTTTCACTAATAAAAGACAGGAGGCAGGAGGGGGCTGGCAGATAAAGGACTCGCCCTTCCTACCTCACTACAGACAGTCCTGAGATGCAGTGATTCTACAGAACGTCTCCAGAGGTGGCCCATGGGACAGGCTGTGTTTCTGTAAAGCCGTGGCCAGTCCATGATACGCACCACCTGGCATTTGCTTTCTCTCCTTTCCTGCCTCACTTCCATTTTTCCTCATTCCTCCTTCCTTAGCCCACTGATTACTTAGCCCAATAAATCAATAGTGTATACACTTTCTATTGGGCTCTGTTGATAGGTGGAGAGAACACCTCCCAAAATCTGTGACTCATGGACTATCTCTGGAAGGATGCTGCTCTGCTTAATCTCAAAACTTACTGGCCTAAAACAACAACCATGGTTGTTACAGCGCACAATTTTGAGGGTCGGGAATTCAAGCAGCTTGGCAATTATGCTCCACGTGGTACTCACTGGGGTCCCTCATTGGCTTCAGCTGACTTCTGGGCTGCTCTGAAGGCTCCAAACAGCTTCAGTGACATGCCGGGTGCTGTGCTGGGGACAGCTGGAAGCTGGTCTCAGGGGACCCCTCTCCCTCTCCATGTCATCTCAGGGTCTCCCCACGTGTCACTCCAGCAGGGTCATCGACTGGACTCCTTACACAGTGACTCAGGACTTTAAGACCAAGAGTTCCAAGAGACTGGAAGCAGAAACTACCCAACCACTTAAAGGTGAGGACCAGAACCAATATGGCACCATTTCTACGGTGTTCTATTGGTCAAAGCAGTCACAGGCCAGCAGAGGTTCACAGGGAGGGGAGATAGAGCCCGCTTCTCCATGGTAGAATGTCAGAAAGTTTGCAGCCATCTTCTGATCTCCAGACACAAACACATAAGAAACTGGGAACAGGGGGAGGTAAAGACTGAAGCATTGCAGGAGGGTTCCTTTTACCCTGTTGGCATGATTTGCCATGTGCATTGTATTATACTACTTTTTTCAAGTAAAAAAATGTGGAGGGAGAGACGAGGAGGGTAGGGACAATGTCAGTAAGCCGAATCCTCATCTTCTATGGCAGAGAGTCAATAGAAAATGTCTTAAATTGATAAATCAAGAAACAGCTGCATAAGCATCTTATTTGGAGTTATAGAGATAAATACCAGAAGATCTAAAAATGGAAACAACATTTCAAGGAGTTGCCTCTTGGAAATAGGATTTGGGGAGGGGAGAGAGGAGAGAAGGGGTCATGAACTGCTGCTTTCATTAGAGGCCCTTCTGTTCTTTCACTTTTTACTATGTGCACATATTACTTTGATAAAAAATTTAAAAGGGGAAAAAGTAGGAAAAAAAGATGGTTATTTTTAAAACTATGTAATTAAACTTGGAAAAATCTCATTTTGCTAAGTGAAAAAAAAAAAAGTAACAGAACAGGATGGAAAACTATATTCCTAGTATGGTTGTAAGTACGTTTAATTAAAAAAGAAACCGGGCTTCCCTGGTGGCGCAGTGGTTGAGAGTCCACCTGCCAATGCAGGGGACATGGGTTTGTGCCCCGGTCTGGCTGGGCCCATGAGCCATGGCTACTGAGCCTGCGTGTCCGAAGCCTGTGTTCTGCAATGGGAGAGGCCACAACACTGAGAGGCCCGCATACCACAAAAAAAAAAAAAAAAGAAAAGAAAGAAAGAAAAGAATAAAAATAAAAGAAAGAAAGAAAGAAAACATATATATGGGGAATGGGAAGACTCCCAAGAAATGTACATACCAAATGATAATGGGTGGGTTTCTTTTCTGTTTCCCAAATTTGCAGCAATGTGATTCTCTTATATTCATAATGAAAAGAAAATAATTCATTACTTTAAATAAATGAATTGAGCAGTGATTAAATAAAAATGTCAGAAGAGTCTCTGAAGGACTCTTGGCTACTACACCAGAACCTTATTTTAATTCCTGGAACTTCCCAGGGAAGGGGGTTGGTTCTATGGATGGGGAGCTCTGTCCATAGACTTGACAGGCTCTAGCCAGGCAGGCCTGTAGACTTGGTTATAAAACCTTCCCAGAAAGCATTTAGTCCATGCAGGTTGGTTTGTGTGTGTGTGTGTTTTGTTTGTTTTGTTTTGTTTTGTTTTTTTGGCTGAGTGGTGCAGCATGTGGGATCTAAGCACAGAGTCTTAACCACTGGACTGCCAGGGAAGTCCCTAGTCCATGTAGTTTTAATTCAACAGAACAATAACTCCTGTAAGCCTCCAATGTACTCAGTTCTGAGTCTAGAGTGCTCCTTTAATCAAGTGAGTATTTATCAAGTACTCCTATGTGCCAGACAAAATGCTAGGGTCTGGGGTTATAATGATAAATAAGACAGGTAAAATCTCCACCCCTTTGGACCCACAGTCTAGTGAGAGAGACAGATGAGTGGCCAGGTGATTCCAATATATCCTAATAGATGCTTTGATTGAGGAAAGTACAAGTGGGAGGAGATCACCTGGAGGACTTCCTGGAAGAGGCCAAACCTAAGCTCAGACTCAAAGAGTGAACCAGAGGAGATCAGGCAAAAGGGGGGAGAAGTATTTCCAGCACAGAAAATACAATTTGCAAAAGCTAAGAGACGAGAGAGAAGATGGCGAATTCAAGAAATCGGGAGTGACAAAAAACAGATGTCCCATGATCAAAACAGTCAGTCTGCAAGGACAGCTCACTTGGGGGCTCTAGGGCTTGACAGACTGAATTGGAATCCTAGCCCTGCCACTTATAAGCTGTGTGACCTCGGTCAAGATATGTCATTTCACTGTGTCTCAGTCTCCGTATCCAGTGTCTTAGTCTGTTCAGGCTGCTATAACAGGATATCATAGACTGGGTGGCTTATAAACAACAGAAATTTATTGCTCACAGTTCTGGAGGCTGGGAAGTCCAAGATCCAACAGCCAGCAGACTCAGTGTCTGGTGAGAGCCGGCTCTCTGTGTTAGGGGACCACTGACCGAAACCACCAGCCTTGGCCAGGCACGATGATGATAACTGCTTGCCTGAGGTGTCTCACAAGAGGAGGTCCCGATAAAGAATGTGGCGCTCCCATCGAAAACTAGCCGGGAGAATTCAGGAGGGTCTGAAAGTAGGAGGGAGGGAGGAGATGACCAACCTCCCAGAAACCCTCACGCTGGAATGCATCTTGGCTGAGTGATATGCACGCCACCAGGAAGGACCCTGAGTCAGACCAACTACTGGCCAAGAAAGATGATCGGCCAGAGACAACCTGGAAACTAACCCCATCACCATAAAACCTGAGACTGTAAGCCACGTGACAGAGCAGTTCTCCTGGGTTCCCTTACCTGCTGCTCTCCGCTCGGGCGCCCCTTCCCAATAAAGTCTCTTGCTTTGTCAGCCCATGTGTCTCCTCAGACAATTCATTTCCGAGTGTTAGACAAGAGCCCACTCTTGGGTCCTGGAAGGGGTCCCCCTTCCTGCAACATCTGGTTCATAGATGGCCGTCTTCTAGCTGTGTCCTCACACAGAGGAAGGGACAAAGGAGATCTCTGGGGTCTCTTCTATTAGAGCACTAATCCCAATATGAGGGCTCCATCCTCATGACTGAATCACCTCCCAAATGCCCCACACCTCCTAATACCACCTTGGGGGTAGAATTCCACATACGAATTTGGGGGCGACACAAATATTCAGGCCATAGCCCTGGGCTCTTTCTCCTTCCCCATCCTCCTTCCCTCACCTCCCTTCCCCAAGAGCCCTCCCACAGTAAACCACACCCACCCAAATCCCTGTTTCAGGCTTCAGAGGAGCCCAACCTGTCACACACCTCACAAGGATTCAGATCTGGGTGTACCCACTCCAAAGGCCACGTGTGAAACCACCAGCCTGCACCAGGTCACTTCTATAGGACTGCATGGTGGGATCAAGGAACAGTTGTGATACCAGCCCCATGCCCGGCACGGAGCCCCCACCAGGGTGACAGGCCTAGAGGGGCTGATCCAAAGAAGAAGGCAACAGAAGGGGAGGCAGCAGATCCCAGCGCACCTGCTGTATTCTGATGGGTGCTGTACACTAATGAAGGCAGAACTTGAGCTTTGGAATCAGATCCAGTCCCAGCCCTGCCGGCCAGTAGCCTCAGTTTCTTCATCTGTATCCTAGAGATCATCAGGTTCACCTCACAAGGTAGATTAAACAACTAGCACATGTAAAGTGCCCAGCAAGATGTCTGGCATATCGAGGTACCCAGTACATGTCCACTCCTCTCGTTTGATGTCACCACATCCATGAATGTAAGAGCTGGGAAAGAGTATCTACAAAAGAGATACAGACCCATACCCACTCCTGCTTCTGCCTTAATAGTTTCCAAGTTATTCAGTGCAAGAGACTTAGCCCAGCTAAAATTATTCAAAATTGACCCTGAGATCAGGAACAAATTGGCTACAGCAGTCAGCGATTGGCAAATGCAATCTAAATGCCCCAGGCGGCATTAGAGCCTTCCACGCTGACAGGAAGAGTCAATGTGCATCTTGGAAAATTCTGAAAAAAAAATTAAAGGTCACCACATTTGTAGGCAGAATGGATTTTCTTGAGACCATTACAAACAGACTGCCTAAACTGCAAAGACTGGAAGCTTGACAACTCCCGGAGAACTTCAGGTAAAAAGAATCCCACACTCCAGCTCACAAACATCTGAGCTGCTGCCTATGGGCATCTGAAGGTTCCCCCATAACCCATTCTCTCATTGAAATTTCACAATCAGCCTGTGATGCTCCAATGAACTTGGAGTACCAGACTGGGGCCAGCCCTGTGCTCAAAATGTCTGACCAGGCAGAGAAGGCACAAATCGGTAAGATAAGTCTGAACATTTCTGTAGGGAAGGAGTCTTAAGCCAAGCAGGAAGACCAAACCCCAAGGCCAAGTCTAGAAGGAAAGAGTGTGCTCATAATTGGGAAAGGCACTGGGTCAGAGGAACATTAGTTCTGGAAACCAGCAGGGGACAAGGTGAGATAATAGCCTTGAGCAGCAATAGAATACTGTGCTGTTTTTGTTGCAAGAACAGTATTAATATTAATAACAATAGCTAATATTTATTGGGTGCCTTCCAGAGCCAGGCACTGTGCTAAGATTTTACATGCATCCTCTTACTTAATCCTCCCAGTGCTCTGTGCAGTAGGTGCTTGTTCCAACACCATTTCACAGAAAAGAAACCTGAGGCTCAGAGAGGCTTCTCCAAGGTCACCCAGGTCATCACGAAAAGCCAGGAAATACAGCCACAGAGCTCAAGACCCTGTCCACGTCGCTTTATTACACATGAGAGCTCGAGTGTGTGTTAGCTTAGCTCAGATAAATAGCAAAAGTTAATTCTGAACAGAAGCTAGTCATTTGTATCCCATTTTTCAAACAAGGAAATTAATTCCCAGGAAAAGTGAAGAGCATAATAGAGCTCTTCACATAAGCTGGCTTCATGGGAGCAAAAAATCCAGACATATCCATATATAATGAAAATACAATATGTTGGTGTGTGTTATTGTTCAGCAAATATTTACTCCTCCCCATTCCCTCTACCATGGGAGGAATGTAATTCCCTGCTCCATTAATGTTAGGCTTGCTTTGGCCAGTGGAATGTGGGCAGAAGTGACAAAGGACCAGTTTTCAGCTTAGGCCTTAAAAAGCATCAATTACTTCTGCTCACCCATCGGAAGTTGCCAACTTTCACCAGGAAACCACTGCCTCTCCAGCTTGGGCCTCAGAAGAAAATGTAGGGATCAGACTTGAATGCAACCTACAGCCTAAAGCAGAGTCTCCCAGCCAAACCACAGACCTATGCACAAGAAATAAATGCTTATTTTTATTACCTACTGTTTTTGTGGTGCTTGTTACACAGCTATAGATGACTGATACACTGATCAGTCATCTGATACACTTACACATGTTTATGTGTACATATTACAATGTACATATTATATAGGATACGTATCTGTGGATGTGTGGCATGGAAATATAAGTGTATAAATACTAAAAATATACCTCCACATATGGGCGCTAGTATTGGACAATGGTGTAGGATTTGGAGAAAGAATTAGGTTTGCATTCTTGCTCTGACACTTATTGGCTGTGTGTTTGAGGGGAAACTACTTGACCTCTCTGAGAACAGTTTCTTTTTTGTAACATGGGGACAAAAATCATGACTATCTCATAGAATTATCATGAGATTTAAGTGAAATAATGCACACAATGGGCTTAACATAGAGCCTAGCACTCACTCATTTATTCATTCAACAGATATTGGGTAATGACATTTGTCAGACCCTTTTCTAGGTTTTTGGAATACAGTGCCTAGCTCTGGAAAGGAAAAGTAAAGCAGCGTAAGGAGAACCAGCAGCCCGGGAAGAGGAGGGAAGCATTCCGTGGGAAATTATCTGCATGACATCTGACAGAATAAGTGCTCGCAAAAACAGCAACCACCACTATTCTCGGAATGATTAGCATGTAAGAATGTGGCACTCGGCTGCAAACAAGAAGGAACTCAGCCTGTCGACTCCCCAGCAGACCCCTGGCCTTGGAAGCCTCAGCAAACCACAGCAACACATCAAGGACCTTCACCGTGTGGACACAGCCTCAGGCACTTTTGAAGCTGACACACAAATCCTGCAGCTCAAGCCAGACTCATACAGTAGGGTCGAGAACAGACAGGCCAGCTGCTGCTGAGAGACTGGAGCTCTGCTTCCCCATGAAACAAGAAGGCTCCTGGGGCCTGAGCCATACTTCGAATCCACTGATCACATCAAACACACACTGTTGTGGGCAGCAAGCAAGAGAGGTGTTCAGGTGCTGGAGGGTGAGGTCAGCTGACAGGGACCCTTTCTGTAGGTGCTGGGGAGCCAGGGATGCTGCAGGGGTCTTAGGCAGTTGAGAAACACACATGCCTTTGCAAACACACTGAATGCGCGTGCCCTTGAGGCCACCTCCTGTTTTTCACTCTAACTGGCATGTTTTCCCATCTCCTCAGAACCAGCCCCGGGAGGTGTTACATAGCTGTAAAAGTGTGGTCTTTGGAGTGAGATAATCTGGGTTTGCGTCCTGACTCCATCACTCACTGGCTGCCTCCTTGGGCTCACCACTTAACCCAAGGAGCTACCCACTCCCAGCGCTGAAGATTAAATGAGATAACCTTATAACACCTTACGTGCAAACACCTTGAAAGCACAGTACCTGGTACAGGTAATACTCATAACTGTGGCTCCTGTTATCGACTCAATTTGCAAATGAGGACACTGAGCCCCAGACAGGTTAGGCAATGGGAACTCTGACCTTGCCATCAAACCGTGGGAATTTTTCCTCTACCACACTATCCCCAACTGATCTGCTTCTCCAACAAACCTTAAAAGTCCTCCAAGGATAAATTTTGATCTACCTGGAGGCTTGCTGACTTAACTCAAGGACCTAACAGATGAATATTTTCAGTACATGAAGAAAGTTGGCCTTGAGACTATGTGAACCTGGGACTGAGGTTGGGTCCCTATTGATTAACCACATGGTATGAATGCAACAGATTAATTATGGTGACCAAGCCTCAAGCTCAGATGCTTACAGAGTCTGGGTCGTACTAGGGTGACCATCCATCACAGCTTGAGCACCAAAAGTCTCACATCCTGGGAACCTGCTCAGTGCTAGGCAAACTGGGACAGCTGGTCACCCTTTGTTGTAGCATAACTGAGTGAAGGAGTAAAAAGCTGTTGCATCTCTGTTTGGGTTTTCCATTTCATGTACATGTACAGTGTGGTATGAGCAAGGGCTCTGGGGCCAGCCTCACTTGGTTTACATCCTAGCTCATTGCTCACCAGCTACGGGACCTTGGGATGACTTACCCAACCTCTCCACATCTCCTCTCCTGTGAAAATGGAGCTAGTAGAGCCCCTGGCCTATAGGGCAGAGGTCCTCGACACTGTTGATATTTTGGACCCTATCATTCTCTGCTGCAGGGGCGTCCTGTGCATTGTAGGATGTTTAGAAGCATCCTTGACCTCTACACACTAGACACCAGGAGCACTATCCCCACCAAGTCATGGCAATCAAAAGTGTCTCCAGGCATTGCCAAATGTCTCCTGGGGGGCAAAATTGTCCCCAGTTGAGAATCACTGGTCCAGGCAGTGTTGTGAGGATAAGTGAGGTGATGCACACATCAGGTTCTTTGGAGAGTCTGTTTCTATAGGAACAAACAGACTAAAGCCTTAGTGATAAAGCAGGAAGATGGCAAGCCAAGAGATGAGCAGATGGGACATGGGATGGGCCAGAGGCTGGCAGCCAAGTGACTGCTGGGTGGGACAAACCCTGCGAATGGAGCCCAGCCTGGCCAGCATCCTTCTCACATGAGCCTGAGCTTCTATTCCACCCCAGAGACAAAAAGTTGAAGGGATTACTCCTTAGTTGCTGGCATAGCGCCATCATAGAGAACAAAATCCTCTCTCACTGTATGTATTTCTTTTCCCTTGAATGTGTTCATATACTTGTAAAGTGCACCTGTTCATCAAATGTTGAGTGCGTATTACTGTATGCCAGGTATATAGTGGTGAAAAAAAGGACAAAAGTCTCTGCCCTCATGGAGCTTTAAACATATTGTGCTGGTTTTTATGTAATGCATTTTTAACCAATAAATGTGTCATGCTGTAGAACTGATTCCATTCCTTATGTTTTTCTCTCAGTACTTTCTTTTTAAGATCTATACATATTGCTGTGCATAAATCAGACATATTCTTCTATCTGCTACCTGGTAGTATTCCACAGAGCTCATCCACCATGTCATACTTATCTATTCCCCCTCTGGTGGGTACCTCCATTGCTTCCAAGTCCCCACTGCCACAAACCCACTTCCTTGAACATTCAGGGGTGAAACTTTCTCTGGGGTATAAATCCAGAAGCAGAATTGCTCTGTCTTGTGTCAGTGCCACTCAGACTTTACCATGCACATGACTCACCCAGGGATCTTGTTAAAAGGCAGATTCTGACTCAGGGGGTCTGGAATGAGACAAGAGAACTTACATTTCTAATAAGCTCCTAAGTGATGCTGATGCTGCTGGTCCAGGACCACAGAGGATATGCAGACATCATTTGTTTTAGTGCCAGATCTCTCTCCAGGACAACTGCACCCGTCAACATTCCAAGGACTTGCCTTTAAAAGAGGCCAAACCCCACTGAACTCACTGACATGGTGTAGACAAGTGGCTCTGTCAACAGCCACCATTACCCAAAAGCACTGTGTCCCACCATCCGCTGATGTGCACACGACCACTTTGCCATAAGTTATCCTTGATTTCTAAGTACATCAGAAAATGAGAGCCCCTAAATTCTGGAGTGAAGTGACCTAGGAGGGCACCCAGCCCAAGCCCTGGCTTTCAAAGGGAGAGGCTGAGGCTCAGAGCTGTGCAAGCAATCGCAGACATTTTTGGCAGAGCCAGGTTTCGACATTCCTGTCTCTTGTCATTTTGTTCCTCTACCGAGCCCTGTTCCAGAGATCAGAAACTCGTCCATGATTTACAGGAGTTAGTTCACTTTGCTGATTTTTCTCCATCTCTCCCTCCCCATCTCATCCCCCTCACCCCACACCCTGCTTTTTAATTCTTGCCAGAACCATCCATTTTGCGACCAAGTGTTGACTTCAATTGATATATGAGACGACTGACATTTCAAATATTCCAGGCAGAGGAGAGAATTCTGATCACAACCCAGTCTGAAACATCTCCTCCACGTCTCCTTCCTTACTCCTTCTGGGCAATAATTGTCCCCCACACCAGCCCACCTCCTCCCCCTTTGCCCCAACATTAATTTCCCCTGATTCATTTTTCATGCCTTTGAATTCTGCCTTTTCAAACCAGAATATGTTTCTGTAGCTGTTTCTCATACCTCCCTTCCCCTCATGAATATTTCAAATGCAATAGTGATATGATCGCTCAACCTTAGAGGCACACCAGCTTTATCTTATTTATCTTACCGAGCTGCTTCTGATCCTGGGATTAAGTCCAAAACAACCTTTGAGAGTTTGTTTGGGTTATTTTCCCCCAGGCTGTTGCTGTCGTGTATGTAAATTATAAAGTGAAGCAGCCTCCCTGCTCCAACCGGGCCCCAGTCCTGGGCGCAGGCCCTTGGCCCCAGATACCAGCTTTGCCAGTGCCAATTCTGCTCCAGCGAGGTGTGAGATGTGAGACACGCTCTTCTCAAAGCCAACTGTCAGGCCTCCTAATAGGTCCCTGCCGTGGCATAAATCTCCCCTAACTTCCAGTCCACTGGTCCCTTCAAAGCACAAAATTAACTCATGGTGTGACCTTGGGTAGGTCGTTTCACCACTCTGGGGCCAAGGTTCCCTGTCTACAAACAAAGGTAGACCCTAAAGTCTTTTCAGCTCTAAGGCTCCACATGATGTAGTATAACAAACAGAGCACAGGGTTCAGAATCGGGAAGTGCCTCGTTCAAATCCAAGCTCTACCACTAAATTAGTATTATGCCCTTTAACTCTGTCTACCACTAACTAGCAGTATGACTCTTAATTGTGTCCACGACTAACTAGTAGTATGACTCTTAACTGTGTCTACCACAAACCAGCTGTGTGACCCTTAACTAACTGTGTCTACTACCAACTAGCTGTGTGATCATTATGCAAGTTACAGAAGCTCTTGGAGCATCAGTTTCCCCCTCAAGTAAAACACACTTGGCTTTTGGGGTTGTAGTGGGGTGACTGGCCATCCCATTGGGCTTGCCTGGACCTGGGGAGGTTCCAGGGACACGGTACTTTCAGTGCTAAAGACAGGAAAGTCCTGAGCAAGCCAAGACTTGGGTCACCCTAGGTTGTTGTGAGAATTAGAAGTGAATTCGGTGACATGTAAAGAACCTTGTACATTGATAGAAATTAGTATATAGCATTAAAAATTATTGTTAATTGTTATGTCCATAGCTGTAGAGGAATTATTTTCACTTCTGGTTTTTTCAAGAATTTTTTAAAAATTTTTTTTGAAAGCATACAATCATGTGATAAAAAAGATTTGAGGGCTTCCCTGGTGGCGCAGTGGTTGAGAGTCCGCCTGCCGATGCAGGGGACACGGGTTCGTGCCCTGGTCCGGGAAGATCCCACATGCCGCAGAGTGGCTGGGCCCGTGAGCCATGGCTGCTGAGCCTGCGCGTCCGGAGCCTGTGCTCCGCAACGGGAGAGGTCACAACAGTGAGAGGCCCGCGTACCGGGGGGGGAAAAAAAAAAGATTTGAAATGAAAAGCAAAGCTCTCTTGCTCCAGCTCTCCTCCCAATCCAGCCCCCACCCCTGAAAGGCAAGCACCTATAGCCCTTCTTAGTTTCGGATCTGTCGAGGCTGACCTTGCCGTACTCACCCTCCATCTGCTCGTGTCCCCGGTACTTCTGGCCTTAAGGATCAGCTTCTGGGGCAGGGTGGTATCTCACATGTAACAATGCTGTGGCAGGGGTGCTGAGGATCGCAATTAGGAGTGGGAGCAGGCCCTGGAGCCCCCTCTGCTGGAACAGGCATTAACTCTTTAGATGCTGGACCATGAGGAGGTGGGAGGCATGGCTGGCAGAAAGAGAAGCAGCTATATACTGTGGTATGGAAATGTTTCGACCCTGGTGAATGTCAGCGAGCATCGGCTCTGCTTATGAGGGCCCCACTGAATTCAGAGGTGAGGACATCTCCCAAGTGGAGAGACTAGGATACGAGTCGGACATCTGGACCTCCAGGCAGAGTTATAGCCAAGGCATCCTGGACACCCGTTTTGTATCTGCGTCTCCCTGGCAACGCTGTCTCAAGGAGATCACGGTCAGCTGGTCTGGGTCAAAGCAAGTCCATTTGGAGTGGGAGAATATTAGCTCCACGAGGTAGATGTAATCAGCTCAGGGAACCGTCACCTCCTGGAGAAGCCCAAGTGGCTGTGTGTCATGCCACAGACAGGAAGAAGACACTATACCGGCTGCTGATCACCCTGCCTGGGACAGACCATCAGTTTTCATATCGCCACCTGACAGGTGTGCAGGCTGGTTCATACTCCTGTCAGCTGGTGTTCCTTGTCAACACTGGTGAAGCTCTCACCCACAGAATCCAGACCTAGCACTGAGAAAAGAGCAAAGCAGTCCTAGAGAGAAGCAGTCTCTCCACCCCGCCAGGTGGGTCTTGAAGGGGACAGAGAGAAGAGGAGACATTTTATATCCCTATGGCACTATCCCAACCAAATCAAAACCCCACCCCAGAGAAGCTGGTAGTGTTGCAGAAAGATCTGCAAATTGAAAGGCCAGAGAAAATGAATACTAGCCTTGAGTCTGCTTCTTATTTCTGGGGCTCTATCAGTTAAGCTTCTTTGGTTGCAAGGAACAGAAGTAAAATCAAACAAAAATTTAAAGGGGGGAACTCACAGCATCAAAGAAAGAATACGGTACCCACACCTAAGGAGGTCCCAGGGCTCTCCCTGCCAGAAACACCAGGACCATCTCTCTACAGTGGTGGTTCTCAATCCTTGCTGCAGGTAGGAATCAACTAGAGACTTTTTAAAACCACTGACACAGACACCTCACCCTCAGAAACTGGGATTTAATTGTTATGGGTGGGGCTATCTTCTCACTTCAAAGATGTCCCAATGATTCTAATGTGAGGCTAAAAATGAGAACCACTGTTCTTGGGATGCTACTCCAAGTGTGGTCCACAAACCGGCAATACCCGCATCACCATCACCAGGAAGCTTGTTAGAAATGCAGATTCTCAGAAACCCCTGGACCTTCTGAATCAGAATTTGCACTTTAATAGGATCTTTGGGTAAGTTTTGAGCAGATTAAAAGTTGAGAAGCACAGGGCTGGAGTGTCATGGAATGACTAGGGTTTAACCCCTGATCTAGCCACTCCCTGAGGCTCTGCTTAAGAGCAAAATCCCCAGACAACAAGCATTGGACTGTGCATGCTTTGGTCACACCATGACAGTGGGTGGGTGAGTAGGAAATGATGCTTGGAGCCCCACCAAACCCACAGGCAGGAGACAGGCTGCCCTGAAAGCAGTGTGATGCCGGACAGATAAAGACTACACAGGCCCTGCACAGTGATCCTGGACAAGTTCAGAGATGATGATGCCAGCTACCACTTATTAAATGCTTACTTTATGCCATTCACTGTGCCAAAGACTCAAATTAGCTCATGTAATCCCCCCTATAATCCACAAGGCAGATGTTAATTACTATCACTACTACTATTTCATAAAGGAGGAAAGTACAGTTTAGAGCAGTAGATCTCAAACTGTAATGTGCATCAGAATTACCCAGAAGGTTTCTTAAATCACAGATATCTGGGGCCCACCCTCAGAGTTTCTGACTCAACGAGTCTGGGATAAAGCTCAACGAGTTGTATTTCCAACAAGCTCCCAGATGACACTGACGCTGCTAGCCTAGTCACACAATTTGGAAGCTAGGCATTAGCCCTTCAAGAGGGAAAAGCAGTAAAAACCAAGTTAGTGACTCTTCAAAAAGCACTAATGCCTCAAAAAAAAGGTAATGCCAAATATTAGGCAAGTCCCCATCTTCACAGTGAGAAATGACCCACTTTGGTTTAGAGAGAAGCTTTTCCCAAGAGACACGTGCAGCTGGCATTTTGCAGAGAGAGCACAGTGGAGGGAAACAGACCTGCTTAGAACTACAGTTAATGGGAATTCTTTGGAATTCACAGAATCATGAGAGTCGTTTCCTTCAGCCACACACCTGGCTGGGAGGGTAACAATTTTCTTAGGAAGAGGATACACGAATAATGTTAATACCAGAGCCCTGACTTTTATTTGCAACGTGTGCCAATGCTTTTCCTCAAGATAGACCTTTAGGGAGCTGTGCACAGTGCAGCTAACCATTGGGTAGAGTTACCATCAACTGGTCATTTCTATCTTGCAAATCAAGTAGAGAATAACACTCATAGAAGTCAGACTGCCCAGGTTCATATCTGGGATCCACCATTTACTGGCTGTGGTCATTATGCAAGTTGCTTAACCTCACTAGGTATTCTATCCTCATCTGTAAATGGGGAAATTTTTATGATTCTCTAACCTGTAAGTTACTGGAAGGACTAAATGAGATAACACATGGAAAATTCTTAGTAAAATAATTGGAATATTATGAGCTCCCAATGAGCCTTTATTTAATTATTATTATTGGTGGGAGTGCTGGTGGTGCTAAAATATTGTTGGCAATACCTAGCTCAGGATCCTTATCAACAACTGCAATCATGATTCTGACATCTGACCGTCCCATGCTGCTAGTGGGAATGCAAACAGGTACAATTTTTCTAGAAAGCCACTTGGTGATATATATCAAGAGCCCCACAAATATTCCCTTTGATTGAGAAAGTCTGCTACTAGGAATTTATTCTAGGGAAGTGGTCCAGTAAAGCGATAAAGATTCATGCCCAAGGATGCTATCACATTATTGCCAATAGTAAAATATAAAGTGTCTAACAATTGGAAAACATTTTTAAAATTATGCTATGTTCATACAATGGAATCCTCTACAATAATTAAAAATAATGTTCACGGGGCTTCCCTGGTGGCGCCGTAGTTGAGAGTCCGCCTGCCGACGCAGGGGACACGGGTTCGTGCCCCGGTCCACGAAGATCCCACATGCCGCGGAGCAGCTGGGCCCGTGAGCCATGGCCGCTGAGCCTGCGCGTCTGGAGCCTGTGCTCCGCAACGGGAGAGGCCACAACAGTGAGGGGCCCGCGTACCGCAAAAAAAAAAAATAATAATAAATAATGTTCACAACTTTTAATTGGGCATAATCTAAGTCATGTTATATTTTTGAAAATACATATGTAAAATTTCATATAGACTATGAACTCAATTATGTAGACATATGAAAGGCAAAAGAGAATAATCCAAAACTTATCTACTCTGGCTCTTGAAATGGGGCTTCTCATAGTTTTGTATTTTTACCGATTTTCCTCAGTAGTCATCCTTAAATCAGAGGGCTTGGATAGAATCTGTTACAAGAGATTTCAGCAGACTAGATAATAGCTTAAAGAGATTATTTCTGTCCAGGTGTGCCGTAAGTTATAGGAACTGCTTGTAAATGTGGGTGTAATTAAAATAGGGATCTAGTGTTGGAAAGAGAAATGGGAGGTAGAAAGGAATGAGGAGCAGGAGTAGATGCTGTTTCCGTGCATTCTTGAGACATTCAGAAGGATGAGGCGAAAGAGCAGCAGGAGGGCTGAGGGAGCAAGATCAGAGGGTTCTGGGACCCTCCCATGTGGTGTCCCAAAACTGACCATTAACCAAACTAAAGTTACATAATCTACAGATTGGGAAAGGGAATGGAGAGATAGCCCATGGAAACACAGGGCATTTTTGAGCTGCGAATTGACAGAAACTGTCTGTCATACAGAGTGAAGTAAGTCAGAAAGAGAAAGACAAATACCGTATGCTAACACATATATATATGAAATCTAAAAAAAAAAATGCTTCTGATGAACCTGGGGCAGGACAGGAATAAAGATGCAGACATAGAGAATGGACTTGAGGACACGGAGAGGGGGAAGGGTAAGCTGGGACAAAGTGAGAGAGTGGCATGGACATATATACACTACCAAATGTAAAATAGATAGCTAGTGGGAAGTAGCCACATAGCACAGGGAGATCAGCTAGGTGCTTTGTGTCCACCTAGAGGGGTGGGATAGGGAAGGTGGGAGGGAGGCACAAGAGGGAGGGGATATGGGGATATATGTATATGTATAGCTGATTCACTTTGTTATACAGCAGAAACTAACACAACAAAGTAAAGCAATTATATTCCAATAAAAATGTTAAAAAAAAAAAAAAACTGGCTTAACAAAGAAATTAACTCTAGGTGAGATCTGTCTTTACGTTCAACGAAATATCTGTTCTTAAACAGTGTGGATCAGCCTGCTTCCTCCTCTTCCAGTTCTGCCTTCCTGTGGCTTCATCCTCAGGCAGGCTCCGCCCTCAAGCGGATGAAGATGACAGCCAACAGCTCCAGGTTTCCATCCTACCAGCTGTGCAACCTCAGCAAAGAGAGAACATGTCTTTCTCTACGGAGCTAACAAAAGTCCTGCAACTGATTCACTGTCCCAAATAAAAGGCCTGTTCCTGAACCGGTCAATGGGGGAATGACATTCTCTAATCAGCCCAACCTGGATGGGTGATGCCCCCTTTCCCTTGAGCCATTCACATAGACTGAGAATAAAGAAGGGGAGGTTCCCCAAAAGAAATGTGGGACGCTGGTCTAAGAAAAAGAGGCATGGAGACTGAGCAGACAAAATCAACAAAGAACCACTATGTAGAGCTTTTCCCCCAGAATATGAATCAAAGACTCAACTTATCCCCAGATGATATCAGGAGGAAGGATTCAACAGTGCGCTCCAGCCAGGGCCAAGGCTCTCAACTAGCGGGGATTCCTCCCTCCCTCCAGGGAACATTTGGCAACACTGGGAGGAAGGGTGCTCCTGGCATCTGGAGGGTAGAGGCCAGGGATGCCGATAAACATCGTACAACGCACAGGACAACCCCCTTACAACAAATAATCATCTAACCCAAAATGTCAACAGTGCAGAGGTGGAGAAACCCTGAACTAGGGGGATCATCTAGTTTATCATCCAAACCAGAGCACTTTTGAGACAGGCAAAACCAGGAAATCATGCATAGCAGAGACTGTCCCAGCAAACCAGGACACACGGTCACCCTGCCCCCAACACACGGTACAACTAAGAGGTGACACCATCATCACTGGAGGCTGAGACTCAGGGGTCACTCACATTTGGCAGTTTCAGGACCAAAGAGGCTCACCTCCCACAGAGGGCTTATTTCTGCCCTATCCCACTCCAGGTACTGCTTACAGTCCCTGACATCTACGAAGTCACAAAATCTACCAAGGTACAAGCACCACCTCAATGGAGTTGCCCCAAGGGCGGCCTACAGCTGCTACTTCGAGAAATTGTCTCTGGCCTGGCCCATGCTGCAGTGAGAGAGGCCAACTGCCTTGCTTGGTGGAAGGAATCCCACCCCAGTTAAATTGCAGGAGCCCTGACAGAAAGGAGGCAGAGGGAGAGGGGAGTTGGGAGCCTTGCGAGCTGCTCCTGACTTTCCCTTTTCATCTTGGAAGAGCCAATTTCAAACTTGCCTCGAGTCATAAAAGAAATTGATTTGATTCTCTCACCCTTGCTCGGAGTGGACACATGTCCCCCACTGGAGCATCTGCTGCTGGTAGATCCAGGGCAAGGGATCCATGCCCTTGAAATGATTTTGGCTTCAGGACGGGTCAAAATCATTTGCCTGAAGCCTGAGAAGCAGCTGCCTCAGAATTCTCTAGGCTCTAATTTTTTGCTAGCAAGTTCCAAAAATGATTCTCATAGCTAAGGTGAGTCCCAAGTCAAAGGAGGTTTACCGAGAGGGTTGTGCATGGGAAGGACTGGTCCTTGACAAATACCTGAACAGAATTCAGCTTTGGCATCTGTCTACTCCCTCTACATATTAATAAGCATGATCATATTGAGTCCCTGTATGTGCCAGGCATGGTCCCTGGGCTTCAATTCCTGATTGTGACACCCATTTGTGACGGACACATCTAAGAGGACTCTCTGTACAGTCCCCTCCCCTTGAGTGTGGGTGGAACCTGTGACTTGCTTCTAACCAAGAGAATATGGCAAAGGTGCTGGATGTCATTCCCCTGATTATGTTTTATTATGTAAGATGCCATCTTAGCAGACTAAAAGAGAGAACTCCCTTGCTGGCTGTGAGGAAACAGTCACCACGTTGTAAGACCACACGGCAAGGAATGTAGGCAGCCTCTAGGAGCTGACAGAGGCCCCAGCTAGAAGTCAGGAAGAAAACAAGGACTCAGTCCTGCAACCACAGAAAATGAATTCTGCCAATAGCCTAAGTGATCTTGGAATCAGGTCTTTCCCCAGTCTAGCCACTGATGAGGCTGCAACCCCAGCTGATACACGGATTGCAGCCTGGGGAGTGCCGGAGCAGAGGACCCAGCTAATCTGTGCACAGACTCCTGATCCACAGAAACTGAGCTAATAAATAGGAGGAACGGGGAGTATTATTTCAAGCTGCTAAGTGTGTGGTAATTTTTACACAGCAATAGGAAAGTAATACACAATTTTTCAGATGAGGAAAACGAGGCTCAAAAATAACTGTAGAAAGCTGCAGCTAGAATACAGGTACTTGAGTTTGAGGTCACCTAACTCCATCTGCCACCACACACTTTCATTATAGAAAAGTAGAAAAAGCCATTTACATCAGGTTAGTTAGAGATCGATTCAGCCGGTGAACCCAGAAGCTTAGTATTCTGGTCTTGGCCCTGCCCAGTGTTCACTGAGCAAATCACTGCACTGCTCTCAGACTGTGTTTTCTCATCTGTGAAATGGGTACAGAGCACCAAACCCATGGAACTGATGGTGATGATGATAATGATGATGGTGATGATGGTGATGATGGTAATGCTATATAATGCTTATCCTCCACTTCTTCAGTCCAGCCTTCCTATTTGGACTTCAGACTCTGAGTCACTCTCTCTCTTCATTCAAACACTACTCTGAGTGGTATAATACATGTGACCAATATTTGTACTAAGCACAGTACATAGGCTAAGGAAATTCAGGGGAAGCAGACACTCTCCGTAGGCTCAAAGCCTCAAAGTCTCATAATCAAGGGCAGCAGAAGGGAAAACAAATATGTTTGTTTTCAAACAACTTGCATGTCCATTGAAGTCTCCTGTTGGTCTAAATCAGAGAGGGTCAAAGCCCACTAGGCATCCATCCTGGTGGGTCCAAAACCCTCCTGGAAGTTTGTATGAATTGCTTGGGGAGTTGACACTCTCATTTATTTATTTCCAAGATGGGCCTAGCTGCTCCACAGTGTCAGCAAGACCCAGAGGCTCCTGTCCTGCTCTGTCATCCTCCCTGTGTGGCAAGGTCTCCTATCACTGTCACAGATGGCAGCTGCGCTGTCTCCCGTTACACATCTCAGGCAGGAAGGAAGGGTGGGGCTCTTTCTACTTGCGCAGCTCTCTTTCTATCAGGGAGCCCTTTATAGCTGTCAGACAGTTACCCCCCTCATTCATCAGCCAGAACCAGATCACATGCCCATCCCTAGACCAACCACTGGCACAGGGGAATGGCCTTCACAAGTCACCCCTGGGGCTGAGGACAAGCCCCACCTTCCCTAGGTATATGGTTGCCTGATACCTGAAAAAACAAGGTTGTGTCAACAAGGACCAAGGTATGATGGCTTCTGGATTAGTTCAGTTAATGGTTCAACTTGACACCCAACACATAACCAGCTTGGCAGTTGTAAAACATCTCTCTGGCTACAGGGACCAGAGTCCTGGGATGGACAGAACCAGAATGAGCCAGAGACCAGCTAGGAGGCTATCCTACTAGTTTAGCCAGAGGTAAACATGGATAGAGCAGTGGGCAACTCAGCAGCTGTCAGGGGGATCCACTGTCTAAACCTGTTCAAATGGAAAATAAAACACTGAAAACCACACAAAACAAATTGGTGGCTTACTGAATTATTACAAGGCAAAATCTCTGCAGCTACCTCTCATCAGTAAAGAATGAGAAGTTTGCCAGCTCCAACCCCACCAGAAGCCCCACCATGCCCTTCATCCTGATCACAGACCTTCCCCATTTAATGCTGTCCCAACTTATACAGTCATCCCTTCCTTATATGTTTTTATAGTCCTATCACCCACATGTGCATCCTTGGACACTATAGTTTAGTCTGACCCAAGTTGTAACTTGATATGCCTTTTCTCTTTTATAGATAAACTTTATTTTGTAATAATTTTAGATTTACACAATATCTGCAAAGATAGTACAGAGACCTCTCATTTACTCCCTCACTTACTATCAGTTTCCCCTAATGTTATCATCTTGCATTACTGTGGTACATTAGTCAAAACCAAAGAACCAACATTACTAGTAACTAAAACCTAGACTGTGTTTGGATTTCACCAGTTTTTTCATTAATGGTTGCTACTGTTGTTTTTCTGTCTCAGGATTCCATTCAGAATACCACATTATTATTTTCTTTTATTTTACCAGCTTTACTGAGGTATAATTAACAAATAAAATTGTAGCTACTTAGAGTGTACAACATGCTAATTTAATATACATATACATTATGAAATGATTAGAACAATTAATTAACACATCCATCACCTCATAAAGTTACCATCTGTGTGTGTAATGAGAACATGTAATATCTACTCTTCTAGCAAATTTCAAGTATAAAATACAGTATTATTAATTATAACAACATGCTGTGCTTTATGCATCTTATAACTGGAACTTATAAGAACTTGTTCATCTTATAACGGGAACTTATAAGAACTTATTCATCTTATAACTGGAAGTTTGTACCCTTTGATCAGCATTG
This sequence comes from Tursiops truncatus, assembly GCF_011762595.2. Classification (NCBI taxonomy): domain Eukaryota; kingdom Metazoa; phylum Chordata; class Mammalia; order Artiodactyla; family Delphinidae; genus Tursiops; species Tursiops truncatus. The sequence continues at coordinate 24,897,128 of NC_047048.1, forward strand.
CCCCATTTCTCCCACCCCCCAGCCTCTGTTCTTCTCTCTGTTTCTATGAGTTCAACTATTTCAGATTCCACATATAAGTGAAATATAAAAATAAGATTTTTTTTTCTTCTTAGATTCTACTTTATTTGGTAAAACTCAGGAACACAACTAGTTCACATTTCCCCATAACCCCCTGACCTCCTTTTCTCTGAAGAAGGCAGCTCCCCTGACACAAAAAGGCTGAGGCTTAGGTATTGTCCACCATTTCTATGTAGATTTGTCTTTGTCTGGCTTATTTCACTGAGCGTAATGTCCTCCAGGTTCACCCATGTTGTTGCAAAAGGCAAAATTTCCTTCTTTTTATGGCTGAATAATATACCTCTGTGTGTGTGTGTGTGTGTGTGTGTGTGTATCACATTTCCTTTATCGATTCATCCATCAATGGACACTTAAGTTATTTCCATATATTGGCTATTGTGAATTGACACTGGTTTTGGCAATGATATTTTGGATAAGACACAAAAAGCAGACAACAAAACCCCGTTACATTTATTCATCGGGTCTCTTTAGGCTCCTCTGGTCTTTGATGGTTTATCAGTCTTTCCTTGTTTTTCATAACCTTGGCAGTTTGGGGGAGTATTGGTCAGGGATTTTGTAGAACGTCCCTCAATTTCAGTTTAATGCTTTTCTCATGATTAGACGGGAGCTGTGGATTTTGGGAAAGAATACCACCAAGGTGAAGGGCTCTTCTCTTCATGATGCATCTTTTTAAGTTTCTTTTAATCTACAGGTTTCTATTCTATCCTTTTCTTTACCTTACAACTGATCTGTGGAAGGACCCAGGACATCTGGCTTATAGTTATCCAGTCTGGATTTTGCTGACTGCTCACTCATGGGATGGTTCAATATATTCCTCTGTCCTGTGATGTTACTGCAAGTTGGCAGCTGGACCTAGATTCTTAGGTTGAGATAATCTCATTATAAGGCACAGAACTCACTTCAAGAAGGGTACAGAGTACATTCATTTCCTAGGGCTGACACAACACAAACTGGGTAGCTTAAAACAACAGAAATTTATTCTCTCACAGTTCTGGAGGGCAGAGGCATGAAATTAAGGTGTTGGCAGGGCGATGCCCTCTCAGAAGCCTTTAGGGGAGAAGGCTTCCTTGTCTCTTCCAGCTCCTGGCAGCCTCAGACGTCCCTTGGCTTGTGGCAGCATCACTCTAACCTCTGCCTCGTCATCACATGCTGGTCTTTCCTCTATGTCTGTGTCTAAATTACCCTCTTCTTATAAGGACATGAGTCATATTGGATTAGAAGCCCACCCTACCCCAGTACGGCCTCATGTTAACTAACTACATCTGCAATGACCTTGTTTCCAAATAAGGTCACATTCTGAGTACTGGGGGGGTTAGAGCTTCAACATATCTTTGATGGAATACAATTTAACCCATAACACAGGGTACCCCACAAAACCCAAAGAAATACAGCAAGGCTTCATGGTAGAAAGCCAGCAGGAGCCAACACAGCTTGTCCATGTCTTTCTAAGACTGCCTGACCTGTCCTTCCTATGTCTCTGTTTATGTGTTTTATTCCCTCTCTCCTTCTCTGTCTCTCCATACCCATTGTACTCATTTTCTCTGCTCCAGGCGCCCATAAGTCAGACATGCCTGTACTGGCATCAATTTTCCATCCCCTCTAGGTTCAAACACCCACCAGTGATGAGCTCAGATTCTAAATTCCAAATTCCTGGAAGAGAGTCCACAGGGCTTAGCTTTGACCCATATTTGCCCTTTGGTAGATACAACTGGCCATGACCAGAGCCAAAAGAATCACATATGCAGGGTTCTGAATTTTCCAGGGCTCTGGGAAGGGCAAGTTTCTGAAGAAAAGGAATGGAGGTGAAGAATAAACAATAGGCTGAGAAAACAGCTGGTGGATAAAATATTATTTCTGGTAGAATATGTAAGAGGCTGCTGTGTTCTAAAACACAAAGAAAACTCCCTCAGGATTCTCAGGGCTGTCTGAAAGGAATTTGAAAGCAGCTGAATTCTCACAGAAAAGGCAAAGTGGAATCAGAAAAATTGTGACACTTGGTTCAAGTCTATATCCCCTATTTAGGGGAGCATAATTTACAACCCTCTACATACTGTCCCCTCCCATTTTCCTCATCCCCCTGGACTAAAGTTCTAGGGTGTGGAGTCCAACCTCATCATGTCTGAAATGCAGGGTCAAGAACACACTCCTACCTTGGCTGTTATAACGGAACACCACAGACTGGGCGGCTTCAACAACAGACATTAATTTCTCACAGTTCTAGAGGCTGGGAAGTCCAAGATCAAGGTGCCAGCATGGCTGGGTTCTGGCGAGAGCTCTCCTCCTGCCTTTCAGAAGCAGCCTTCTAGCTGTGTGCCCACAGAGCAGAGAGACTATATCTTTCATGTCTCTTCTTACAAGGGAACTAACCCCATTCATGAGTGCTCCACCCTCATGACCTAAAGACCTCACCTCCCAATACCATCACACTTGGGTTTAAGCTTCAACTTATGAACTGGGGGGGGGACACAAACATTCAGTCCATAGCAGACAGTGAGGGAGGAGGAGGAACAGTGAGATTCAACCTGGGAAGGGCTGGTGTTGAACTCTCTCTCTCTGTGATGGATGAAGCCCCATTGGTCCTCTGGGCCCTGGTAACTCCTCTCAAGGACTCCCACACCCATTTTCTCCCTGCAGCAGTGAGCCCAGCCCTGCATTTCATAAGAAACTGTCATCAGGAGCCAAAAGATACAGGAAGAGCTGCAGTGAAGGCTTCGAGGGTGCTGGAGGTGCCAAGCAACTCAACAAGAACTTCCCTTCAGCTTCCCCTGAACTCATTACTTCCCAGCTGGTGGGGTGGCTCACCCAAGACACAGAGCTGGTTCATCAGTTCTTGCATCAAGGCTGAGAGCAACAGGACTGGATTGTTGTCTTCCTTTGTAGAGCCGGCAAGGTGCACCAGGAAGAAGTGATTGCCAAGGTGTTCTCCACCCCTCTCCACATGTGACAGATAGAATTATATTTAACTGTGTGCTAGTATGTTACCACTGTGACATTAACTTATTTACCCCCCACACTGGTGTGTTATTCCCATTTTAAAGATGAGAAAACAGAGGATCACTCAACTGGTAAATGAAATATCTATTTGCCTCTAAATCCCTTGTGCTTCCACACCAAGCCAAATTGACTCTTGGATAGATCTGAAGAACAGAAGAAAATGGCAGATACTTCCAGTAGATGTCTCAGAAAGAGTTTGTTGAAATTTTCACTGTGAACATCTCAGACTTAAGAATAAATGCAGTTGACTGCATAGTGATTTGCAACAGTCAGGATTTTTTCTGATGCAAATGAAACCCAAACCAAACTTGCGTAAGCAAACGGCATATTAACTTACACCCAGGGGTACATTCAGGCATAGCTAGATCCAGGAGTTCTGATGATACAAACAGGAATCTGAACTTCATCTCCGAACTCTTTATTTCCTTTGTGTTGGCTTCATTCCCAGCCTGTTCCATACACTAGCTCTTCCTAACAACTTTCAGCTTATATTCGACCAACTTAGCAACTCCAGTAGACTGACAGTCCCAACAAAAGTCTCAGGGACAGTGCTCATTGGCTTGGCTTGTGTCACACCAACTGGTTCATAACTGAATGAATCACTGGTTAGGATGTTGGTCCAGAACTGAATCACATGCTTACCCCTAAAAGGGTGGGTGAGAAACAGTCCCTAACAAACATCATAGTCTGGAAATATAGGGGAAAGAGGCATGATGTTCAAAACAGTTAACAACTAGTATGGCACAGAAACCCACTAGTCAGAATGGATGCTGGCTATAAATAACCAGTGTGGCCATACATGTGTGTGTTGGCTAAATATCAACTCTGTAGAGCAGTGATTGCCCAAAGTGAATTTTGCTCTTACTGGAAGAGAAGCAGATGGATGCTGAACAAGCAAAAGTACAGACTTCCTCTATAGGGTCGCCTGATATGCCCTTCTCCCATCCCTGTTCAGGTGGCAAACTCCTACTCACCCTGCAAGACCCAGCCAAAGAATCTCCTCCTCTGTAAGCTTTTACTTCCCCAGCTCAACCTACTCCAAGTGGTTCATTCCCACACTGGGGCCACTGCCAGGCCTTACTGCTGCCTTTACAATATCACCTTTCACACACTCTCCCAAGTTTTGGTATATATTTGAATTCCTAGGGCTAGGCCTATCTTTTTCATTACTGTATCTCTAGCATTTAGGATTGGGCCTTTCACATGGAAAACATAACAATAAATATGTGACGAATGAATGAATGCACATATAAGTTACCCCCAAAGAACCACAGGGCAAAAGGAAAGGAAAGAAAATTACAAGAAAAAGAAAGCTTTCCTAGAAGGAAAAGATAGAGTAAATCAGACAAATAAAAAAATACCATCCAGTACAAAATTAAAGTTCAAAAAGATGAAGGGTTTTTCCCAGTTTCGCAAACCTACTAAATGTTGGAGTTGACTTTTTCCCAAACACCATGTAGTGAAAGGAAGAAAGGAATTTCTGCAAAAACATCAGGTAAATCAAAAATTCATCTTCAAGGGATGGGGCTGGAGTTAGATCCTGGAAGCAAGCAGGAAAATTTAAGGAAGGGGCTGGCATATCCATGAGGGACCCCAAATATATTCCTGTCACCCCAACAGGAAGCAGAGAACCCAAGCAAAGAGAAGACCCTTGGGACTCAAAAACCTTGGAAAGCCTGGGAACACCCAATGCAACCCCTCACATGTCTTGGTGCCTCAAAGAAGGACACACCAGCCTCATGTTACCTAAATCAATGAGAAATAAAAGACCAGTCCCTTAATATAAGCCCCAACAGCCTTAATTCCTTGTGCTCAAAAGGCACATGAAAAGATGCTCAACATTGCTAATTATTAGAAATGCAAATCAAAATGACAATGAGGTATCACCTCACACCGGTCAGAATGGCCATCATCAAAAAGTCTACAAATAACAAATGCTGGAGAGGGTGTGGAGAAAAAGGAAACCTCCTACACTGTTGGTGGGAATGTAAATTGGTACAGCTACTACGGAGAACAGTATGGAGGTTCCTTAAAACACTGAAACTAGAGCTACCATATGATCCTACAATCCCACTCCTGGGTATATATCCAGAGAAATTCATAATTCAAACACATACATGCACCTCAGTGTGCATTGCAGCATTAATTACAATAGCCAAGACATGGAAGCAACCTAAACGTCCATCGACAGAGGTATGGATAAAGAAGATGTGGTATATATAAATACAATGGAATATATTATTCAGCCATAAAAAGGAATGAAATAATGCCATTTGCAGCAACATGGATGGACCTAGAGATCATTATACTAAGTGAAGTAAACCAGACAGAAAAAGACAAATACCATGTGATATCACTTATATGTGGAATCTAAAAAAATGATACAAATGAACTTATTTACAAAAGAGAAAGAGACTCACAGACATAGAAAGAGAATTTCTGGTTACCAAAGGGGAGAGGGGGCTGCGGGGAGAGATAAATTAGGAAGTTGGGATTAACAATGTACACACTGCAATATATAAAATAGATAATCGGGGAGACCTTCAAGATGGCAGAGGAGTAAAATGTGGAGATCACCTTCTTCCCAAAAATACATCAGGAATACATCTACACATGGAACAACTCCTACAGAACACCTACTGAATGCTAGCAGAATACCTCAGACTTCCCAAAAGGCAAAAAAGTCCCCACGTACCTGGGTAGAGCAAAAGGAAAAACAGAGACAAAAGAATAGGGATAGGACCTGCACCTCTGAGAGGGTGCTGTGAAGGAGGAAAAGTTTCCACACACTAGGAAGCCCCTACACTGGCAGAGACGGGGTGGGGGGGGGGGGTGCATTGGAGCCACGGAGGAGAGCGCAGCAACAAGGGTGCGGAGGGCAAAGTGAAGAGATCCCCGCACAGAGGATCAGTGCCGACCAGCACTCACCAGCCCGAGAGGCTTGTCTGCTCACCCGCCGGGGCAGGTGGGGTCTGGGAGCTGAGGCTCGGGCTTCTGAGGTCAGATGCCAGGGAGAGGACTGGGGTTGGCTGTGTGAACACAGCCTGAAGGGGGCTAGTGCGCCACAGCTAGCCGGGAGGGAGTCTGGGAAAAAGTCTGGACCTGCTGAAGAGGCAAGAGACCATTGCTGCCGGGTGCACGAGGAGAGGGGATTCAGAGCACCGCCTAAACAAGCTGCAGAGACGGGCGCGAGCCGTGTCTATCAGCGCGGACACCAGAGACGGGCATGAGATGCTAAGGCTGCTGCCGCAGCCACCAAGAAGCCTCTGTGCAAGCACTGGTCACTATCCACACCTCCCCTCCTGAGAGCCTGTGCAGCCCGCCACTGCCAGGGTCCCCTGATCCAGGGACAACTTCTCCAGGAGAACACATGGCACGCCTCAGGCTGTTGCAATAACACGCTGGCCTCTGCCCCGCAGGCTCACCGGGCATTCCATACCCCTCCCTAGCCCCGGGCCTGAGTGAGCCAGAGCCCCCTAATCAGCTGCTACTTTAACCCTGTCCTGTCTGAGCGAAGAACAGACGCCCGCAGGCGACCTACACACAGAGGGGGGTCCAAATCCAAAGCTGAACCCCAGGAGCTGTACGAACAAGGAAGAGAAAGGGAAATCTCTCCATGCAGCCTCAGGAGCAGCGGATTAAATCTCCACAATCAACTTGATGTATGTACTCTGCACCTCTGGAATACCTGAAAAGACAATGAATCATCCCAAAATTGAGGCCCTGGACTTTGGGAGCAACTGCAGACTTCAGGTTTGCTTTCTGCATCTAATTTGTTTCTGGTTTTATGTTTATCTTAGTTTACTATTTAGAGTTTATCATTGGTAGATTTGTTTATTGATTTGGTTGCTCTCTTCCTTATATATATATATATTTTTTTCCTTTTTCTCTTTTTCTGAGTGCACATCTGTATGCTTCTTTGTGTGCTTTTGTCTGTATAGCTTTGCTTTTACCATTTGTCCTAGGATTCTGTCTGTCCATTTCTTTTTTTCTTTTTTTATTACTTTTTGATTTTTTTTCTTTTTAATAATTTTTTTTAGCTTTTATTTTAATAACTTTATTTTATTTTTCTTTCTTTTTTTCTCCCTTTCTTCTGAGTAGTGTGGCTGACAGGGTCTTGGTGCTCCAGCTGGGTGTCACGCCTGTGCCTCTGAGGTGGAACAGCCGAGTTCAGGACATTGGTCCACCAGAGAACTCCCAGCTCCATGTCATATCACACAGCAAAAGCTCCCCCAGAGATCTCCATCTCAACACTAACACCCCAGCTCCACTCAACAAACTGCAAGCTACAGTGCTGGACACCCTATACCAAAGAACTAGCAAGACAGGAACACAACCCCACCTTACCAGCAGAGAGGCTGCCTAAAATCATAATAAGGTCACAGACACCCCAAAACACACCACCGGACGCGGTCCTGCCCACCAGAAAGACAAGATCCAGCCTCATCCACCTGACCACAGGCACCAGTCCTCTCTACCAGGAAGCCTACACCACCCACTGAACCAACCTTAGCCACTGGGGGCAGACACCAAAAACAAGGGGAACTATGAACGTGCAGCCTGTGAAAAAGAGACCCCAAACAAAGTAAGCTAAGCAAAATGAGAAGACAGAGAAACACACAGCAGATGAAGGAGCAAGGTAAAAACCCATCAGACCAAACAAATGAAGAGGAAATAGGCAGTGTACCTGAAAAAGAATTCAGAGTAATGATAGCAAAGATAATCCAAAATCTTGGAAATAGAATGGAGAAAATACTAGAAACGTTTAAAAAGGACCTAGAAGAACTAAAGAGCAAACAAACAATGATGAACGACATAATAAATGAAATCAAAAATTTGATTTTTGATTTTCTCTAGAAGAAATCAGTAGCAGAAAAACTGAGGCAGAAGAATGGATAAGTGATCTGGAAGATAAAATAGTGGAAATAACTACCACAGAGCAGAAAAAAGAAAAAAGAATGAAAAGAATTGAGGACAGTCTAAGAGACCTCTGGGACAACATTAAATGCACCAACATTCGACTTATAGGGATCCCAGAAGAAAAAGAGAAAAAGAAAAGGATGGAGAAAATATTTGAAGAGATTATAGTTGAAAAATCCCTTAAAACGGTAAAGGAAATAGTCAATCAAGTCCAGGAAGCACAGAGAGTCCCATACAGGATAAATCCAAAGAGAAACATGCCAAGGCACATACTAATCAAACTATCAAAAATTAAATACAAAGAAAAAATATTAAAAGCAGCAAGGGAAAAACAACAAATAACATACAAGGAAATTCCCATAAAGGTAACAGCTATCTTTCAGCAGAAACTCTGCAAGCCAGAAGGGAGTGGTAGGACATACTTAAAGTGATGAAAGAGAAAAACCTACAACCAAGATTACTCTATGCAGCAAGGATCTCACTCAGATTCAACAGAGAAATTAAAACCTTTACAGACAAGCAAAAGCTAAGAGAATTCAGCACCACGAAACAAGCTTTACAACAAATGCTAAAGGAACTTCTCTAGGCAGGAAACACAAGAGAAGGAAAAGACCTACAATAACAAATCCAAAACAATTAAGAAAATGGTAATAGGAACATACGTATCAATAATTGTCTTAAATGTAAATGGATTAAATGCTCCAACCAAAAGACATAGACTGGCTGAATGGTTACAAGAACAAGACCCGTATATATGCTGTCTACAACAGACCCACTTCAGACCTAGGGACACATACAGACTCAAAGTGAGGGGATGGAAAAAGATATTCCATGCAAATGGAAATCAAAAGAAAGCTGGAGTAGCAATTCCCGTATCACACAAAATAGATTTTAAAATAAAGACTATTACAAAAGACAAAGAAGGACACTACATAATGATCAAGGGATCAATCCAAGAAGAAGTTACAACAATTGTAAATATTTATGCACCCAACATAGGAGCACCTCAATACATAAGGCAAATGCTAACAGCTACAAAAGGAGAAATCGACAGTTACACAATCATAGTAGGGGACTTTAACAACCCACTTTCACCAATGGACAGATAATCCAAAATGAAAATAAATAAGGAAACACAAGCTTTAAATGATACATTAAACAAGATGGATTTCATTTATATTTATAGGACAGTCCATCCAAAAATAACAGAATATACTTTCTTCTCAAATGCTCATGGAACATTCTCCAAGACAGATCATATCTTGGGTCACAAATCAACCCGTAGTAAATTTAATAAAATTGAAACCATATCAAGTATATTTTCTGACCACAACATTATGAGACTAGATATCAGTTACAGGAAAAACACCTGTGAAAAATACAAACACATGGAGGCTAAATAATATACTACTAAATAACCAAGATATCACTGAAGAAATAATAGAGGAAATCAAAAAATACCTAGAAACGAAGGACAATGAAAACACGGTGGCCCAAAACCTATGGGATGCAGCAAAAGCAGTTCTAAGAGAGAACTTTATAGCAATACAATCCTACTTCAAGAAACAAGAAACATCTCAAATAAACAACCTAACCTTAAAGCTAAAGCAATCAGAGAAAGAAGAACAAAAAAACCCCAAAATTAGCAGAAGGAAAGAAATCATAAAGATCACATCAGATATAAATGAAAAAGAAATGAAGGAAACAATAGCAAAGATCAATAAAACTAAAAGCTGGCTCTTTGAGAAGATACACAAAATTGATAAACCATTAGCCAGACTCATCAAGAACAAAAGTGAGAAGACTCAAGTCAACAGAATTAGAAATGAAAAAGGAGAAGTAACAACTGACACTGCAGAAATACAAAGGATCAAGAGAGACTATTACAAGCAACTATATGCCAATAAAATGGACAACCTGGAAGAAATGGACAAATTCTTAGAAAAGAACAAACTTCCAAGACTGAACCAGGAAGAAAAAGAAAATATAAACAGACCAATCACAAGCACTGAAATTGAGACTGTGATTAAAAATCTTCCAACAAACAAAAGCACAGGACCAGATGGCTTCACAGGCGAATTCTATCAAATATTTAGAGAAGAGCTAACACCTATCCTTCCCAAACTCTTCCAAAATATAGCAGAGGGAGGAACACTCCCAAACTCATTCTACGAGGCCACAATCACCCTGATACCAAAACCAGACAAAGATGTCACAAAGAAAGAAAACTACAGAACAATATCAGTGATGAACATAGATGCAAAAATCCTCAACAAAATACTAGCAAACAGAATCCAACAGCACATTAAAAGGATCATACACCATGATCAAGTGGGGTTTATCCCAGGAATGCAAGGAGTCTTCAATATAGGCAAATCAATCAGTGTGATAAACTGATTTATTAATAAAATAAACTGGTTTATTAATATGGTTAATAAACCATATTAACAATTTGAAGGAGAAAAACCATATGATCATCTCAATAGATGCAGAAAAAGCTTTCAACAAAGTTCAACACCCATTTATGATAAAAACCCTCCAGAAAGTAGGCACTGAGGGAACTTACCTCAACATAATAAAGGCCATATATGACAAAACGACAGCCAACACTGTCCTCAATGGTGAAAAACTGAAACCATTTCCTCTAAGATCAGGAACAAGACAAGGTTGTCCACTCTCACCACTATTATTCAACATAGTTTTGGAAGTTTTAGCCACAGCAATCAGAGAAGAAAAATAAATAAAAGGAATCCAAATCTGAAAAGAATAAGTAAGCTGTCACTGTTTGCAAATGACATGATACTATACAAAGATAATTCTAAAGATGCTACCAGAAAACTACTAGAGCTAATCAATGAATTTGGTAAAGCAGCAGGATACAAAATTAATGCACAGAAATCTCTTGCATTCCTATACACTAATGATGAAAAATCTGAAAGAGAAACTAAGGAAACACTCCCATTTACCATTGCAACAAAAAGAATAAAACACCTAGGAATAAACCTACCTAAGGAAACAAAAGACCTGTATGCAGAAAACAATGACACAGATGAAAGAAATTGAAGTGGATACAAACAGATAGAGAGATATACCATGTTCTTGAATTGGAAGAGTCAACATTGTGAAAATGACTGTACTACCCAAAGCAATCTACAGATTCAATGCAATCCCTATCAAACTACCAAGGGCATTTTTCACAGAACTAGAACAAAAAATTTCACAATTTGTATGGAAACACAAAAGACCCTGAATAGCCAAAGCAACCTTGAGAAAGAAAAACAGAGCTGGAGGAATCACGCTCCCTGCTTTCAGACTATACTACAAAGCTACAGTAATCAAGACAGTATGCTACTGTCACAAAAACCAAAATATAGGTCAATGGAACAGGATAGAAAGCGCAGAGATAAACCCATCCACATATGGTCACCTTATTTTTGATAAAGGAGCCAAGAATATACAATAGAGAAAAGACAGCCTCTTCAATAAGTGGTGCTGGGAAAACTGGACAGCTACATGTAAAAGAATGAAATTAGAACCCTCCCTAACACCATACACAAAAATAAACTCAAAATGGATTAAAGAACTAAATGTAAGGCCAGACACTATAAAACTCTTAGAGGAAAATGTAGGCAGAACACTCTATGACATAAATCATAGGAAAATCCTTTTTGACCCGCCTCCTAGAGAAATGGAAATAAAAACAAAAATAAACAAATGGGACCTAATGAAACTTAAAGGCTTTTTGCACAGCAAAGGAAACCATAAACAAGACGAAAAGACAACCCACCAAATGGGAGAAAATATTTGCAAATGAAGCAACTGACAAAGGATTAATCCTCAAAATATACAAGCAGCTCATACAGCTCAATATCAAAAGAACAAATAATCCAATCCAAAAATGGGCAGAAGACCTAAATAGACATTTCTCCAAAGAAGATATACAGATTGCCAACAAACACATGAAAGGATGCTCAACATCACTAATCATTTGAGAAATACAAATCAAAACTACAGTGAGGTATCACCTCACACCGGTCAGAATGGCCATCATCAAAAAATCTACCAACAATAAATGCTGGAGAGGGTGCGGAGAAAAGGGAACCCTCTTGCACTGTTGGTGGGAATGTAAATTGATACAGCCACTATGGAGAACAGTATGGAGGTTCCTTAAAAAACTAAAAATTGAACTACCATACGCCCCAGCAATCCCACTACTGGGCATATACCCTGAGCAAACCATAATTCAGACAGAGTCATGTACCACAATGTTCACTGCAGCTCTATTTACAATAGGCAGGACATGGAAGCAACCTAAGTGTCCATCGATAGATGAATGGATAAAGAAGATGTGGCACATAAATACAATGGAATATTACTCAGCCATAAAAAGAAATGAAACTGAGTTATTTGTAGTGCAGTGGATGGACCTACAGTCTGTCATACAGAGTGAAATAAGTCAGAAAGAGAAAAACAAATACCATATGCTAACACATATATATGGAATCTAAATTTTTTAAAATGGTTCTGAAGAACATAGGGGCAGGACAGGAATAAATCACAGATGTAGAGAATGGACTTGAGGACACAGGGAGTGGGAAGGGTAAGCTGGGACAAAGTGAGAGTGACATGGACATATACACACTACCAAATGTAAAATAGATAGCTAGTGGGAAGCAGCCACATAGCACAGGGAGATCAGCTTGGTGCTTTGTGACCAACTAAAGGGGTGGGATCGGGAGGGTGGGAGGGAGGGAGACGCAAGAGGGAAGAGATATGGGGATATATGTATATGTATAGCTGATTCACTTTGTTATAAAGCAGAAACTAACACACCATTGTAAAGCAATTATACTCCAATAAAGATGTAAAAAAAAAAAAAAAAAGATAATCAACAAGGACCTACTGTATAGCACAGGGAACTATCCTCAACATTTTGTAATAAACTATAAGGGAAAAGAATCTGAAAAGATATATATATATATATCTGTATATATATATAAAACTAAATCACTGTGCTGTACACCTAAAACTAACACAATATTGTAAATCAACTATACTTCAATAAAAATAAAATTTTTTTAAAAATGAAAAGACAACTTACATAATGGGAGAAAGTATTTGCAAACCATGTAGCTGGTAAGGGGTTAATATACAAATGTCTAAAATATAGAATTATATATAATAAAATTAATATCCCAAAATATACAAGGAACTCATAAAACTCAATAACAACAACAACAAAAAATCTGACTTAAAAATGGGCAGAGTACCTGAATAGACATTTCTCCAAAGAAGACATACAAGTGGCCAACAAATACATGACATGGTGTTCAATATCACTAATCATCAGGGAAATGCAAATCAAAACCACAATATCACCTCTCACCTGTCAGAATGGCTATCATCAAAAAGACAATAAATAATAAATGTTGGCAAGGATGTGGAGAAAAGAGAACCCTTGTGCACTGTTGGTGAGAATGTAAATTGTTGGAGCCAATATGGAAAACAGTATGGAGTTTCCTCAAAACAATTAAGAATAGAACTACTATATGATCCAGCAATCCCACTTCTGAGTATATGGGTATATATGTGAAGGAAATGAAATCAGAATCGCAAAGAGATATCTGTACGTGCATGTTCACTGCAGCATAATTCACAATAACCAAGACATAGAAACAACCTAAATGTCCACTGAAGAAAATGTGAGATAGAGAGAGAGACAGAGATAGATACAAAGAGAGAGAGAGATTATTCAGCCATAAAAAAGGAATGAAACCCTGCCATTTGCAACAACATGGATGGATCTTGAGGGCATTATGCTAAGTGAAATAAATGTACAGAGAAAGACAAATACTTCATGATATCACTTGTATATGGAATCTAAAAAAGCCAAACTCATAGAAACAGAGAGTAGAATGGTGGTCCAGGGGCTGCGATGGGGAAATGAGGAGATGTTAGTCAAATGTTATACTTCCAGTTGTAAGATGAATAATTTCTTGGGATCTACTGTACAGCATGGTGACTATAGTTAACAATACTGTACTATATACCTTAAAGTCGCTAACAGAATAGATCGTGTGTTCTCACCACAAAAAAAAAAAAAAAAGTAATTATGTGAGGTGACTGAAGTGTTAACTAACCTTATTTGGTAATCATTTCACAATATTTGAGCAACAAATCATCACAATTATACACCTTAAACTACACAATGATATATACCATTTGTACCTCAATGAAGCTGGAGAAAAAAATGTTTCTAAGTGCATATGGTCAAGTCCAGGAGGGACCAGGCACAAGATCCCAGTTGTCCTCTCCCAGGGGCACTGTATGGACAGCAACTGATTCTCCAAGAAAGAATGTATGACAACACGTACAAAGTATTACCAACCAAAGAAGTTCATCCAAGCCCTGTTGTCCAGGGTTTTTATTGAGGGTCACATAGGCATGGAGCACGCGCCCTCACGGCTGATCTTAGCTACTCAGTTTCCAACCCCTCCAGAGGGCAAAGCCTATGAGATGTACAAAAACAGGCATTCCCCATAAATCACATTGTTGGCATAGATTATCTGGCACGTCCCAAGGTCCCACTAAACAAAGACATTCTTAGCAGGCAGAATATTCCAAGGACTTAGAGGTTATCTCCCAGCAGCCAGTCAAGGGCCAGACCTTCCTTTGGAAAGTGCAGGATTCAAACACCGCAGACCTGCTGAGTCAACCAACCCTTTACAGCAAAAGGACAATATTCAGGTGAGAACGACACCACACTCTCTAGCTACTGGGCAGGAAAGCAAACAAGTGGCTGAAAGGAGACACATTCAGGCAGAACCAGGGCCACCTCCACCCCCACACTACATAGAACCCCCCACGTGGGCAAGAGGAACACTGCCCCTCCCCGGAGGCACTTGTACGCAAGTTCCGTTCCTCCGCAGGCCAGAGGGTGGCCCTTTTGCTGAACACTCACGCCCCACTGTGATGTTTTTTTGGTTTTTTGTGTGTTTTTTGCGGTACGCGGGCCTCTCACTGATGTGGTCTCTCCCCTTGCGGAGCACAGGCTCCGGACGCGCAGGCTCAGCGGCCACGGCTCACGGGCCCAGCCGCTCCGCTGCATGTGGGATCTTCCCGGACCGGGGCACGAACCTGTATCCCCTGCATCGGCAGGCGGACTCTCAACCACTGTGCCACCAGGGAAGCCCGCCCCACTGTGATGTTTAAAAGCCCATCACGGGTTGGGTTTTCAGGGAGACAAAGGCAAGGATGGAGATCTGTGTGCAGGAGGTTTACCAGGGAGCATCAGTCGTAAGGAAGGAAAGAGCAGCAGGCAGGAGGTGGAGCAGTTGCTATGGACACCAGAGGCAATCCCATGGGGAACCTTGAAACTGGGGCATTCCTTCAGAGATGTCCCAAATCAAGGCAAGGGACATGGCCTTTGGAGCCCTTAAAAATCAATCATTGGCTGTGGATGCCATAGGCAGAGGGAGGATTTCCTGGAACTGGGTAGTTTCCTTCAGCCAGAGGCACAACTCAGCTGTGAGCTGTCAGCAGCCAAGTCTCCTGAGAGCTGGGCAGGCACGCCTCCACGGTCCTACATAGAAGGCTGGGGGCACGGCACCCAGCACAAAGCCTGTCACCAAAGAGGGAAGAGAAAGATGGGAGAAACTTTGAATTGATTAAGATTTAAAACCCAGGATGGCTTAAGAATCCTGAATTGATTGTATACCCAGGAGACTAGGTTTTCAACCAGAAGAGTCTTGGTGAACCTTGACTTGACAAGACTGAGTCTAGCACTGGAGTAAAAAGGGGCTGATGTGGATCTAGGAAAAAGAAGGAAACTAGGATTCAGAAACACAGCAGACCTCGTGGACTGGGGTAACTCTAAATATGTGGTAGTTTATCTCTGAGCCCAGCAACTCAAGATGTAGCAAACAGACAGCATTCCATCTCTCTGGCCTGAAGAAGAGCTGGGGAGGAGCAAGGCAGCCACAGCAACTGTGAGTGGTCACTAAGCTCCATCAATCTGATCTCCTTGAGGAAGGTGATGCTCCCTCCAATATAAAGAATAAAACTTTCCTTTTAAACTAGAAGACATAATATTATAAGCGCATAACCTCTTTGCCCAGCAATTCCACTTCTAAACACTTATCCTACAGATGAACACATACATATGCACCAATGTACATACAAGCATAGGTTGTAGTGGAAAATGACAGAAAACATCCTGAATGTTTAGCGTCAGAGAACTGGTTAACTAATTTATACATATCTATATGCTGGAACACTTCACAGCCACTAGAAAAAAGGAGGCACCTCTGGATGTACTGATATGCAACAAAGATACATAACAAAGACACCTTATTAAGTGAAAAAAATCAAGATGCAGAATAATGTGTACACTGTGCTATCATTTATAGCTTTTAAATTGGAAAGGGACCATACATCCATACATTATTCTATACAAAGAGTGTATCTGCTGGAAGATTTCAAGAGAAGCCAGCGACATTTGTTACCTTTGGGGAGGAAGAACTGGTGGTTGGGATAAGAAGGAGACTTCCTTTGCGCTGTACGCTTTGTTTTTACTGTTAAAATTTTTTTGCCATATGCACATTCCCTATTCAGAAAAGACTTTTTTTTAGCTAGGAACAATGAAAAATCCCATAGGCATGCAAACTAAATTAAGTAGCCATTCCTATAGCTGCAACATGCCTTTAAATTTGCAAGCACCCTGGCCTCCAAGATTGATTGGTTGTGAATTGAGAATCTCAGCGATTTCCTTTCACAGGGACAGATGTTGACATTGTTCCTCTGATTTTTTACAGATGTTTGCCTTCCAGAATCTTTGTGGTTTTTTTTGCGGTACGCGGGCCTCTCACTGTTGTGGCCTCTCCCGTTGCGGTGCACAGGCTCCGGACGCGCAGGCTCAGCGGCCATGGCTCACGGGCTTAGCCGCTCCGCGGCATGTGGGATCTTCCCGGACGGGGGCACGAACCTGTGTCCCCTGCATTGGCAGGCGGACTCTCAACCACTGCGCCACCAGGGAAGCCCCAGAATCTTTAAAATCGGATTTCTCTGTCAATTTGGAAATCCCAAATTTCTCATACCAAATGAAGATAACAGGGAAGTTCGAAACCATTACCACAGTTTGAAAGAGTTTATAGGTGGCAACTGGTGATGGGAAGGGGGAGATATCTAAGGAGGAGGCAGGACATCTCTTCCATAAGCCCCCTTGTCACTGTGTGCCTCAGTTTACCTGACTGAGCTAGCTGGACGGGAAGTTTGTGTCAATATATAGGACATGGGCTTTGGAGTCTGAACAGCCATGGGTTCTAATTTCGGCTCCACCCCTCTCGGGCTGTGCTACTTTGAACCATTTCTTTAACTCGGTTGGTCCCTTTTCTCTCATCTGTAAAATGGGGCTAATATCACCCATCTTGCAGTGTGATTTTGCAATTAGGTGATGCAACGAATGGAAAATTCTTGGCACTGCTGAGCACTCCACGAATCCTTTTTCCCCACCCCCTCCTTGACCACTCCTCTGAGTTTTTCCTCCTTCGTCATGTCCATTTTTTGCTTTAAGACATCAGGGGCTTTCACGGGATGCCCAGGTTTTCCCATTTTGAAACATTAGATGGAAATGTTCACCAACCCCCAAGACTCTCCTGACCTGTGAATTCTCCCCTTAGGACTCTGCTCTCCCTAAATGACAGGAGACAGGAATGTTATCCACTAATAAAAACCAAACCACTGCTGCTTGTGCATCTTAGCTAATAATGCCCAATGTGCATTGAACACTTACTCTATCAGGATCTTGATAGGCATTTCACCTGCATTATGCCATAAAATCCTCTCAACGATAAAAAGGCACTATTATTACTCCCATTTATAGATGTGGAAAATGAGCACCAGAGGTGATGGAACTTGTTGAACATCTGAGTGGTAGATCTGGGAATCAAACGAACCTGAAGCCCAACCACAGAAAAATCTCAAGGTCAAGCTGGGTCTCGCCACTTATTATTAATAAGGCTTTATGCACCTTGGATGGATATGATGTGGGGGTGAATTCTGTTCTCACACCAAATGCAGTCCTTTGGGGAGCTGGCACTTATAAGTTGTGCAGCCATGGATGACTCAAAGCATGTCTTAGAGTCTTAATGTCCTCATCCAGCAAATGAGGACAGCAAGGATGACAGAGAGGGCTTAAAAAGGAGTTTTGGAAAAGGAAATGTTATGGACTGAATGTTTGTGTTTCCCCAAAATTCACATATTGAAGCCCTAATCCTGAATATTATTGTATTTGGAGGTGGGGCCTTTGGGAGGTAATTAAGTGTAGATGATGTCATGAGGGTGGAGCCCCCATGATGCCATTAGTGCATTTATAAGAAAAGGAAGAGACCAGAGCTCTCTCTTTCTCTGCCATGTGAGGATATAATGAGAAGATGGCCATGTGCAAACCAGGAGGAATCTCACCAGACCCCAAATCTCCCAGCACTTTGATCTTACACTTCCCAGACTTTAGAACTCTGAGAAATAACATGCCTATTGTTTAAGCCACCCAGTGTACGGTATTTCGTTAGCAGCCCAAACTGACTAAGACAGTAAAGGATGGTTGGTCCTCCCTCCAACATTTCTACTTTCCAATGCCCAGCTTGGGAAAGGCAATCAGGACAGTGAAAGAAAGCATGCATCACAGACATGGGTGTTCCTGTGCTATTGGTATTGGAAAGGTCAAACAGGATTATAACCCTGAGAACATACAAAACTTGGAAAAATTTATTAAGGGATATTAGGTTTACACATACACAAAAAAATGAGTTCTTTGCCTGAATAATTTAGAGAACATTTAAGAGAACATAAGTTTGAAATCTTAGAGCTTTATTTTGTATACTGATAAACAGTAATTGACATTATAAAGCTGATGTTTACTGAGTGGGTAATTTATGCCAGGTACTGGTTGCTAAGCATATTCTATGCATTGTATCATTTAATTCTCACAGTACTATCACTACCCTTACAATCTTGGGTCCATTTACCCATGCACAGTAAAGCCAATCTACTGACACCAGGCTGTGGTGAAGGGAAGCACAGCATTCACTGCAGCCGTCGAACAAGGAATTCAGGCAGCTAATACTCAAAAGACCTGAATTCTTTGTTTGGCACCTGCAATAAATGCTGTGCTTTCCTTCACCACAGTCTGGTGTCAGGAGATTGGCTTTACTGTGCATGGGTGAATGGACCCAAGTTTGATTCAGTAACAATTTTGGCACCCAAGATGGGATGGCAGTCCCAAGGGGGCATTTCACCTGCGGCACATGGGCCTCTGGCCAGTGGCGGCTTCCAGATCCTGTCCAGCAGCTGCCTGAGCACCTTTGTCTCAGAGACAGCCCTGAGTGCTTACCAATAAGCAGGCATCATTATCCCAGGGCGCTTTTGATTTTTGTGGTAAAGGAAACAAGAGGCAGGCAAAGGACATGGCGGGGCAGGGGCAGGGGTGGGGGGAGTTCTGTCCCAGGAAGGCCCCATAGGGTCCTGCTCGGTTACACCCTTTTCAGATAAGAAAAGTGACATTCAGAGAGGTTAACTCGCTTGCCCAAAGTCACACAGCTTCTAGTAAGGGGTAGAGGCAGAGTTTGATCCCAGGTAGTCTGATTCAAGGATTCACCCACCACACTCTACTGTAATAATAGAAAATCCTCATGGAATTTTCCATCAGAACAAAACGTCTGCCCCGCCCCAGCCAACCTTTTCATTTACTATATCTCTGGGCACATGGAGAATAAAAATCAACCATAAAAGGAAGGGCCGGAGATGCCAGTTTTATCAAGGTCCTACTGGGTAAAGGGAAGGATGGCTCAAGCTGCCTAAAGGAGAACATTGACAACAGTCACTTTCCAGGGAGGGAGAAAGCACCTTAGTACCCGAGAGCGGGTGGGCTGGGCACAGCCTGAACTGATGGTCATCTCCAACCGTAATTAGACTGGGAAGAAAAAGTGCTCTTCTAACTGAGCTAAAGGAAAGTTAGAAGCACTTTAAAAGTTCTGGCCAGAGCATGCAGCACTGATGTGGGAGGTGAAGGAGTCTGGCTTTACCCCGCAAACAAAAGGAAAACAGGAGGTAAGAAAGCAGTCGCTCCCGAAGGAAGCATCCGTTTATTTCACTCTGCCAGGTGCCCACAGTTGATGTTTTTGTGTCCCTAATATAATCAGGGGCCCAATCTCTGCATTCAAGGAACATATTCCAGCAACTTGAAAGTAATTTAACAGCAGGTCCCCATGTACCAATCCAAAGAATATCACGGGGCACAGGTTCTCAGCTCCATCAGGTCCAATGCCCTGATGTTCTTGCTGGTATTTTGAAATGGAGATGAGATTGGGAGATCCAATTCCTAATAATGCTCCTAAAGTCCCCTTTCCTGCCTCACCAGTTCTCCTGCCTTTCTCAGTTCCCACACAGGAACCCCCATAGAGTTCTTTTGACCCCCAAACACCTGATAGTTTATTGCCCTACCCTCAACATTGTGTCTCTCAATCCCTGTCAAGTAGATTAACTTAACCCTTTTGTCTCCACTTTTTAGCCATCTCTGCTCTCTTCCTCCCCAGATTTTACATGAGAAAAGTCCCAGGAACCAGCCAGGACAAGGTCTGGGCTCTCCTTAAAATGCAGAGAAGGCTATGAACCCCCTCAAAATAAATCTTTCCCCCATGGAGAAAGAACATTTGTGCCAGGCACCAAACTAGACCTTTGAGATACAATATTTCTTGGCACCTACTAAGTAGGGAATGATTAAAGTAATTATTATGTAAACCAGGGGTCAGCAAACTACTGTCTGCATATCAAATCCATGTCATCTGTTTTCCTACGGGCTGCAAACTAAGAATGGTTTTTACATTTTAAATGACCGGAAAATAAAACAAAAGAGGGGTACTATTTCATGATGTGAAAATTACATAAAATTCAGAGTTCATAAATAAATTTTATTGGAATTCAGCCACTCTCATTTGCTTCTGTATTGTTTATGCCAACCTTCAAGCTACAAAAAAGAATTGGGTAGTTGCTACAGAGACTTTATGGCCTGAAAAGCAGAAAATATTTACCATCTGGGTCTTTCCAGTAAAAGTTTGCTGACTCCTGGTTTAGACACGGAACAAGTGCCCTTGAGCACCTACAGTGTGCCAGGCGCTAAGGTTACAGAGAGAGAGGGCAATCAACAAGGATATTCCTTCTCAAAATTTCTAAAAGCGTGTTATTCTGAATCATGTAGACTTGGGATCCCATCTCAGCTCTACTGACCTTTTGCACATGTTTCTTGACCTCAGTTTCCTCATATATAAAGCTGGGTTGTGGATGACCTACTCACAGGGATATGTGGATATAAAATGACACAACCTGTGCAAAACTCCTCAAACAGAGAAAAGAGACCAGCGGTTCACAGTTCCTTCCTGGTTCTCCCTCCCACCCCACGTGTGCCGAGAAAGCAGATGAGAATGAGTAAGCGGGGTCACAGCCTCCTTGTCTAAATGTTTCTTGTTAGAAAACATCTTTCTTCTTAACATCCCTTCCTATGTGAAAAATCTCCGTCAGAGGAATATGAAAAGGCCCTAACCTACAGTCAGATGGAAGGCAAGCGTGTGATCTCACAGCTACATCATTTTCGTCTGCCTCTATACTGATCTGATGCTGCCCCCCTTTAAAAAAATAATAATAATATGAAAATTGGGAAGTGGAAAATTTCATCCTCTGAATTTTTCAAAGACTAATTCAGTTGTAATCACAGAAGATTGAAACGAGGATTCACGACACATATCTCTTCCTCCTGGGCAGATGAATCTATGACTTGCATTTGATTTTAAATGTCATTCTCCTGCATCGTCAGTGGGTTTGATTGATAGAGCACATGAGGCCACTCAGTAAAATGATACAGTGGAGATCAAAGCATGAAAGATAATTTTCGTCGAAATGTCTGTAGCTGATGGTGAGTTATAAGCCGTTGTCTCCCACTTTATGGAACACAATTTCATTTAAAGCCGAAATCTGTCACTTCAGCATTGTTTATTGAAATGCGTCCCACACCACGGTCTCCGGAAGAACAGTGTCAAGTCAAAAGGTAGAAAATCAAATGGATACAAAGACCTCAGGACAAAATAAAGTAAGGGGAATGGCTTCTGATTTGCATAAATATTATCCACCGGTGATGCATGTGGAACAAGAAATGAAGTCACTCATCTGCAAGGTAAATACGCGGCATTGTCAGAGGGGCCTGACAGAGCCCCACAAACCCAGGGAGTGCTGCTCGGCAGCTCATAGGTCTCCGTTTCATAACTCTGCTTTATTCATGGGTCCACAAGGAGAGTCACAACTGGGTTTTTATATTTGCACAACTTTTTTTAACCTTTTCTTTTGCATTCATTAATATTGTCAATATATCATGATTGAGGATCTACCTGAGGACCATCGGGAGTTATCTAGAAGGCAGGAGGGTGGAACACAAGAAACTTCAGTTAAAAGCTATGGGCTTGAGTCCAGGTGTTCCCACTTTCCAGCTCTGGGAACTTGAGCAAGTCCCTTCACCGTTCTGAACCTCAGTTTCCCCATTACCGAGTTGAGGGGAAATGAGTCCAGACTTGGAAATGCTTCGTACATTGCTGAGTGCTTCACAGATGCAAGGCCCAAGGATAGCACCATTCTAGGCACTGTCACTGATGCAGGAAGCCTTGGTTGTCACTGATTCAATGAAGGTGTCTCTACAGCTAAGGGTCATCGGTCTCAGCAGAAAGGTTTTATGGAGAAAATGACTCCATTGAGGCATCTTGATTCCTCTGACACCAATGGACTCTATGACGTTGTGACAGTCACTTTGGAGATTCCTGGATTGCCTAGTTCACCAGGATGCTATATTCTGGAACCTTCCCAGTCTCCTGCCTCATCACTCACCACACCCCACAAGCTTTTCCTACACTTTGGTAGATGCTACTATTGCTTATCTAAGAAAGAACCCCTTCTTCTTTGCTAAGGGAACCCCAATTTTTTAGGTACTGAACAGTCACATGATTCAGGAGAAGCTATAGCCCTCCTGAGCCATGAAGAGTAAACCTTGATTGATCTAAACCAGTCATAGTAATACTGACCCCCTTTCTAGTGATTGCTTTAAGAACAGGCACGTGACCAATTGTGACCAAAGAGGATTGATGGGAACTTTATTGGGTGCCTTTAGAAGTATCTCCTGTTGTCAAAAAGTGATACAGGAAGACAAATTTTCTCTTCTGGTCTTTGGACATTGTTGTGTGAGGATGTGATTTTGGAGCTATGGCAGCCATCTTGTGGCCAATAGAGGAAAAGACTGGGACAAAGGCCACACTCCATAAGTCAGAGCAGAAAGATGGCAAGAGCCCAGGTCTTTGATGATGTGACTGAAATACTGAATAAGCCAATTCTAGAGTTATCCTACCTCCAAACTCCTTTTTATGCAAGATAATAATTCTCCAAATGAGTTGTTTAAACCATTTGAGTTTTCTGTTACTTGCTAACAAATACATGTGGATTCCAAGTTGTTATTTCTTTGTACGGAATTCACTCCTGATACAATTCACCCTCGCTGGCCTCACTGGCAGGTGGTGGTTGGACTGCGGGGCTGGGGGGGGGTGGTCTAGGAGGACTTTTCAGGACAGGGTTGTAAAGAGCTGCCTTATCTCTGATCCCTGTTACTAGGCCTCAGGCTTTCTGTACCCCTCCTCCAACCACCCACCCACACCCCATTGTTTGGCTAATTCCTCTTCATATTTCAGGTTTCAACTTAACAGTCACTTCCTCAGCCAGACCATCTCTGGCCAGCACCCATCCAAGGTCAAAATACCCTACGATTTATACATTCTCATAGCTCCAATATGTTCTTCATAGTGTTTATCATTATTTGTAATTATACATTTATTTGTTTCACTATGATTAATGTCCAACTCTGTAAGCTCCATGAGGGCAGGGACCACATTGTGTTTACCACTTTATACCCAGCCCCTACAACAGAGACAGATACATAATAGTTGCCTCAGTAAATATTTATTGAATACATGAATTAACTGGTTGATCAACGCCCCTACATTCCAGTCATACTTGGTTCCTGAAAATACCCAAATTCTGGCCTGAAATGTCCTTCAAACCTCCATTGTGTGCAGTCTTGAGAAACAGAAGCCAGAGGGGACAGAGTCTCCTTCCCACAATCAGGGGGCTCGGAGGTTTTGTGGAATGAAGAATTTTCAATGCTAAAATTATTATAGTCCCAGGAAAATCAGGACAGTTGGTCACCCTACATGTGACTGACCATGGGTCTGGGCACAGCCAATCAGATGATTTCTCCTGCGATTTGCCTCCTGATGCAAGAGCATGGGGCCTATTGGATTTCCATGGATTCTCTGCAGGGACAGCTGTGGTCTGCAGACCAGCCCATCCCCAACACATGCTGTTGGTGGAGTTGCCGCCATATAGCCCTCTACGGCAACCTTGGTTTGGGGCCCTTTTCCTAGGCTGGTCCTTCAGGACTCTCCTCAAAATATTCTCTTTTTCTTTAGAGTTATTTTGTGGGGTGAACAACTGAGAACTCAGAGACGCAGACAAAAAATCATATCTTATTGTTTAAGTCCCCAGCACAAGCCCTGGCACAGAGTAAGTGTTAGTGAGAGGTTTACTGAATGAATAAATGAGCTGACCCCCTCTCTGGGATATGGTATCAATCAGGATCATGGCAGGAAACACATGGCTTGCTCAAGTGGTATAATCAAGAAGAGTTTAATAAAGGGCTATGAGCGAGATTTAGGAAAACAGAGCTTTGAGCGAGATTTAGGAAAACAGAGCTTTGAGCGAGATTTAGGAAAACCCAAAAGAAATGCTGCAGTACCCCACAACTAGCAAGAGTGAGGAGCCAGTACAACCCCAGAAGAGGAAGAAGATGAAACAGTTATGGAACCCAAGGAGGGTAGCTATAGCTGTTGGAGAGAGCTGCCTGGCAGGAGCTGCGACCTTCAGTAGAGAGAGGCAGCCAACCCATGGCAACTCAGCGGGGAAGAGCCAGAGGAATAAATCCCCCAACCTCTCTCTCCCCCCACCCTCTACTATCCTATGGGGGTCCTCTATTGGCCAAACCCAACCAGCCACAAGAGGGTAAGGGAGCTCGGGTGATGCAGTCCACAAAGGTCAGCCTCCTGGGGTACAGAGCAGGAGAAGGATGGGTGGAGAGTAGGTCTGGAGTGGCAAATGCTAAATATCCAGCACAGAGAGAGGACAGACTAAGAAAATCTCCTTCACCCAGAACCTCCAGCCCCAGAAGGGCCAAAGCTCTTTGGAGAGTCAATCCCACCCCACTGACACCAACATCATCAACCAGCAGCAGGTTTACCCCAAACTCTGGTGTATCTCCTTCATCTGTATAAATTTCCACCATGATTTTGCTAGTAAGAGAAACTATCCTCCAAAACCCAGAGTAACTAGAGAGCCCAGAAGTCTTGGGGCTTTCCAACTTTGAAGCAGATCCAGGGCTCAAGAGAGCCAAGAAGTCATATCGATGCCAGAAATCTGGACCCAGGCAGGCAGTGTGGGTGAGCCGCCCCAGCAGATGTGCAGGCTCTCTTCCCTTCACCCAAAAAGCAACAAAAGCATTTCTTATTCACTGTGGCCCCTTTGCTTCCAACTGGGGGTGCAATAACTTCTAAAAGTTTAGTGTCATCCAACATCAACAGTCTCTCCTTCATGCACAGAAAACAGAAACTCACTCGTCTCCAGGCAGGAAACATGGACTCAAGCTTCCTTCTTCTCATTTGATGTCTGCCACCCTCAGAGAGTCAGTTATGGTTAGTGGATTTTTAAATGGCACTGGGGATGGGGGTGGGGGAGAAGGATTTCCTAGTGATAAGGAATAAAAATGCAAAAGTTTTATTGATGAGATATGCATGTAAAGGGCTTGATATAGTGCCTGACATGCAAAAAACACTCAATAAATGTTTGCCAACCAGTATCTACTATCTTCATTCTTATTAATACTAGCCATTTATTGAGCATCTACTATGGGCTAGGTGTATTATGGAGATTTGATCCTCATAGCAACTCTGCTTGAATAGCTATGGTATTTTCTGCCCCATAATCTTTTTCTAAGAACACCCCCACCCCACCCCCACCTCCTGTGATCAGAGTTGACCCAGGGACAGCCACATCACCCAAGCAGGACCAGACGGTTCTTTCCTTGGAATTTTGGACACTGGGACCAAGAGAACCTCTTTGGTCTCATTCCTGTCACTGGACCAACGAGATGTAAAACTTCACATTTATTTCATGCTCTACACAAGAGATGCAAAAACAATTCTGTAGATGCATCAATCCTAGAGCCAGTTTTCCAAAGCCCAATGGCCATGCTGCTTTTCCGTGGCCTCTTGTTCAATGAACTAACCCAGTATCCTCCCAGTAAATTCCTTTGCATTTCAGATACCTTGAGTTGGGCTTCCGGCACTTGTAACCATAAGCATCCCTTGAGACAGGTATTAATATCTCTACTTGAGAGATGAGAGCATCAAGGCTCAAAAAACAGTGAAATAAGTAATCTTCCTAAGATCTCCCAGGTCCTAAGTTGTAAAAGCCAGCATTCAAACCCAGGATTGTCTGATTCCAGGACAGGCTCACTCTGCCCCAGTGTACCAGTTCTCCTCAGATCTGGATTGACTTAATTACTCCCTTTCGGTGTGAAATTTAAAAAAAGAGAGAGAGAGAGAGAAGTAAGGGAGAGGCACCCAATACAGGTTTGGGTTTAACCAAATAGAATTGAATTGAGTGACTGCGTTTCCATGAATCTAAGCTACATGTTTTTTAACATTTCATCATTTTTAAAACACACTCATCTTACAATCAATGTAAGTATTTAATGTAGGGTTTCTTTTTCCCCCAAAGAGCTGTTATCAAATCAATGATCTAACTTACAATCAACAGTACCTTATAAATAAGGAAATACGGTAAAATATTGTCACCTTGGGAAGGTACCTACTTACTCCAATGATGCTGCCACTGTTGAAAATACTTCTGGAGTTCTCCAGAACTCCATTTCTTGAATGGAGTTCAAGCTGCCACATTGGGGCAGCTCATTTTTTCAGGGAAAGAGACTCCAATGACCATGTGCCCTTCTTGTTCTCACTTTCTACCTGGGCAGTTGCTGACACTACATGGCAGCCAGTCATAAAAGAAAACTGAATTTGTATCCTCTGCAAACTCAGAGAACACACTGGTCTCATTTATAAATACCAAATTTTGAAAACACTTAAAATTTGGAAGGTTGCCTTAGTCCTAAGTAAAATAAAGTCTTTGGAGGGACACTTCATCAGCTCGTTGGAACTGAAGGATTTCACATTTGCATCAGTTCAAATCCAACCAGCTCTCCCTTCCCTTCTGGGGAAACAGGACTCTCAGACATTCCTGGGTTGGATGGGCAGAAAGGGTGACTTGGTACAATCCCTATGGAAGAGAATTTAACAATATCAAAATTACAAAATTACCCTTTTAACCCAGCAATTTTACCTCCA
The DNA here is from genome assembly GCF_011762595.2 of Tursiops truncatus. NCBI lineage: Eukaryota > Metazoa > Chordata > Mammalia > Artiodactyla > Delphinidae > Tursiops > Tursiops truncatus. Next base: position 24,924,658 of record NC_047048.1, read on the forward strand.
GAAATTGATGCTACAAATGCACTTGCATTCATATGCATAAGATTACACACAAAAACATAATAATATCAAAACATTGGAAATGCCATCAATAGGAAACTGGCTAAACAAATTATAGTATGGCCATTTGATAGAACACTATTCAGCTGCTAAAAAAAAAAAGAGAGGTTTCTCTATACTCTTTCTATGCACTAATATCTCCCCAAAATACTGTACTAAGAAAAGCAAGGTATAGAACAGTATGTGTAACAGATTATATTTTGAATAAAGAGGGAAAGGAGAATTTGTATTTATATTTGCTTGTATTCATGTATATAAATTCTAGAAACAATGTAAGAAACTCTTTAAGGTGGGATTTATGAGGTGTCTTTTGCTGTATAAAAAATTACCCAAAATAGTGCAGCTTAAAACAACAAGCGTTTATTATCTCCCAGTGTCTGTGGCTCTGGAATCCACAAGCAGCATAGCTGCGGAGGTTCTGGCCCAGGGTCTCTCATGGCTATAAGGGAGACGTCAGCCAGGACTGCAGTCATCGGAGGGTTGTCTGGGGCTGAAAGATAAGCTTCCAGCCTCACTCATGTGGATGCTGGCAGGCCACAGGTCCTCACTGGCTGTTAGCTGGAGACCTCAATTCCTCACCTCTCCCTAGGGTGCCTGAGTGATCTCACAACACAGCGGCTGGCTTCCTCCAAAGCAACTGATGAGAGACAGACACAGACAGAGAAAGAGAGATGGACAGACAGAAAGAGCCCAAGAACAAAGCTGGAGTCTTTTATAACCTAACCTCAGAAGTGACATACCATCACTTCTGCAGCATTCTGTTGGTCACAAAGACCAACCCTGTTACAATGTGGGAGGGGACCACAAAAGGGTGTGAATGCCAAGAGGTAGGGATCACTGGGGAACCTCCTGGAAGCTGGCTACCTCAGGGGAGTACTGAGATGCTGGGGGATGGGGATAGGAGAGAGACATTTTACTATATTTTTTACATTATTTCTCTTTTGAAATTTAAACTATTCAAAACATTGGAATTTAAAAGAGTGAGGGGAAAAGAGCATGCCCTGAGGGACAACCAGCAGCCCCAGGATCAGAGTTTGAGACTCCCTGTAATAGAACCATGGTTCTCAAACTGGGGCACAGGTACCCCAGGGGAACCCTACTGTATCCCTGAAACATTCAAAGCTACAGAACAAACATGACTGTCTTCCTTGTAGCATCAATAGACTTTACTCTGTGAGTAACTTAAAATAGATACAGCACGACGTAGAACACAGAATTCACAAATATCTAAGATAAAACATGAAACTTCAAAGAAATGTTCACCCTTGGAGAGACTGTTTTGGGCTACACTTGCAGAGTTTGAAGTCATTCTCCTTTCCTTTTAGGGGTATTTTTTTAAAAGTTTGAAAACCACAAATGACTTCTAAATGTTTTTTAAAAATCTAATCCACCCTCAGAGGACCAATATGCTGTTAATTCTAAAGATTACAGGCAAAATAGGTTGCCCATGTTCTTAGTCTTGAGGGCAGCATCAGGAGAAGGTGCATACTCCAATAGTGGCTATTTGGAAGGGGCAACACACAAGTGAAACCCTCAGCTTTGCTCTATTTTTTTAATATAGGCCATGACCAGCAAATGGAGTTTGGTTTCCCTGCTCTGTTTCTCCATTTGGTACTTTTCCTTCCCTCCCATGCATTCTCCTGAAAACCAAAAGTGAATCATGTTGTCCCTTGAACAACACATGGATGGTAAAGTGATAAAGACCCTGGACTCTAGAGTCTGACTGTTTGAACCCAAACTCCAGCACCCCTACTCAGTTACTGTGTGACCTTGGGCAAGTTCTTAATCTCTCTGAACCTGTTTCTTCACCTGGAAAACAGTGAAAATAAAAGTATTCATGAGATCAGATTATATAAAACTCTTAGCCCAGACTCCACATAGAGTAACCATTCAATAAATATTAGCATTATCACCATCAAGGAAAAGGCTTCTGATAAAATAATTCTATTGAGCAATGAATGGCTATAACAGTAATGAATTCTTGGTCGACCAACCAGCCCAATGGCTGACAAGAGACAGATAAAACTTAGCGTTTTCTTCTTTATAATTTCCCTAGATTCCAAATTCCCTATAATGAACATGTATGACTTTTGTAATCAGACATAAAGCTGGCATTAGCTCTCTGGTGGCTCATCCTGAACCCCAGCAATTGGCCACTGATTTCTGCTTTAGCTGACCCATCTTTAGAGCATGGCTAATTACTCCAATTAAAGACAGAATCTCACCTTGTTTTTTGTAAAAAATAAAAATAAAATAAAATGGATATACACCCTCCAGGCAACACAGAACTTCCCAAGCTAGAGAGAACAAGAGGAAATTAAAAATGTCTTTCTCCAGCTCAAATCCCTCCTCTCCCCACCCCCCATTCTCTCCCATCACCCAGCCTGGGCTCCAACACCCTGGAGAAAAATTGAGAGCAGCTAACTTTGTGCTTTCACTCTGGAAAATAATGAGCACAAAGCAGGGGGTGAGGTGGCCCTGCTATTACGGAATGGTAGGAGAAATCAGGATGAATTAGGGAAGCGTAAATTCTGGAGCATGTTTTACAACCCCATTAGTTCTAAGCACGCAGGATTTCAAGTCAAAGAGCATCCACACACATACCCTTGGATTATTTAAGGGATAAGACGTATACAAAATTAGCATACAGATCAGAGGAATGCAACTGAGTACTGCTAAAGTGGGCTATAAATGCCTGAAAAATGGTTGTTTCTCTGAAGAGAACTTTACACCACTCCAAAATCTTGTTCAGGAAGTGTGAACTGTAAATCAGACGAACCCCACTCACATCCTGGTTTTGACACCTAACTCTTGTATCTCCTTGGGGCAAGTTACCCAACCTCTCCAAAGCTTCATTTCCCTACCAGTAAAATGGGTATCCTAGTACCTCTCCTTCTCACCTCACAGGGCTATGGGAGGATCTAAAGGGACACGGTAAGCAAATGCTTTCTAAACTGTAAAGTACTGTGCAAATACAAGATAGTGTTAATCTCTTCTCATAGACTTATTTACACTCTGCTTTGTTACAAAAGAGGATTTATGGTAGATATTAGCAAGGTTCTTTATTTTATTTTGAATTTCAAGAAAGAAAGAAATAAGAATCCTTGTTTTCTATAGGGACACAAATACAATTTCCATGATGACACAAATATAATTATTTACCTAACAAATTCTTTGATCAAACACAGTGGAAAGATAAATTCCCCCTTGGTCTCGAGGCTTCAGTTACCCACACACTCTAAATCCAAACAGAAGTGCTATTGAGTGCCTACTATGTGCAGTACCCAACACAATGTCTAGCACTGAAACACACATCACATACACCACCCCCATACACAGCACATGCAAAACACACCCTTTACAAGTGGGAAGAACACAGATTCTTGGAGTTCAAAGGGTCTTAATGCAAACTGGCTCCCAGCTCTATCTTTTCTCTCTTTGAGACTTTGGTGAAGTCTTCTCTGAGGCACCATTTCTTCATATGGCAATTGGAGATCAAGCATCCTCAAAGCCTCATGGGATGATTGGTGATATTAAATGTTACGGACCTAGCACAGTACTAATAGAATTTTAACAAATGGCAACTACTGTTATTTTCTATCATTGCACATTTTAGAGTGCCTATTCTTAGAGTACTTCAGACAAATAATTTTTTTTTTAGGCAACTAAACAACAGCATTAAATTTATTTTTTAATTAATATGAGTTCTCGTAGTGTTTAGAACACAGATCACAATGGATAAAAGCTTGCTTCTTTCCCTCTTCAAAAAATTTACAGTTCTTACACGTGACATTTAATGGAGTACTGTGTGTCACCCTACAAAAAATAAATTTAAATTGAAGAAGCAGAAACATGGGAGAGTCCTTGTTTGGCCTTAATTTGTACTTGAGTACAATAAAATCTTATCCTATAAGCTAGAGTCATAAAATTAAAAGTCAGGAAGGAAAAGAATGGCTAATTAGGCGCTGAAAGTAAAAATTCTTTCTTTATTGCTGTTTCGTTAAGACCTAACAATTGGTCAGACACAGGGGCTTAGATGTGCCATTCTAGTTAATGGTCAGTTACAGATTTCCACCACAAACTCATCTTCCTTCCAGCATCTTAAATCTCAGGCACTGGGAGCTAATAAGTAGAGAAAGCTCTGAGGCCCAGGGCAATCTCTCTCTCAATCCAATCTCTCTCTCACTCTGCCCCCTCCAGCCTGCCATAACTGGTTGTAAGGCTCCTGATTTCATGCCCAGAAACCCAACTCTAACTCAATTCATCACAAAAGGAATACATTGGTTTATCCAACTGGCATAGTTTACGGAAAGAACCAGAGCCCCAGGGACTAGAGAAAGGACTCACTGCCACTGAGGCATGCACCCTCACCTCCCCCATTTCTCTCCTCCATTTGTCTTTGCTCAGCCTTATTCTCCATCTCTCCCTGTGTGCGAGGAAAAGCAGATGCTGACAGCTCCATATTCACATCCTACCTGTTTAGGAGCCATGATAAATTAATCCCAGGGGAGATCCTGATGGACCCTGTTCAGGCCAGGCACTGCCCTATGGTCAACATTGCTAGATAGAAGGGGCACTGTGGTTGACCAGGCATGTGCCATTTGCCCAGCACAGCAGACAATGGCAATGCCCACCCGTGTCCCTTGAACCCCCATCACCCCCATACAAGCCGAAGGCATGCCACTGCAAGCCCCTGAGACTCAACACCTGAACACTTGTTCTTGGCCGAGACAAGACGAGCCAGAAGTTCCAGGAAGTAACCCCCCACCAGGAGCATCCCTCAGACATGTCAGATGAGAAATGGAAGATGAATATCTCAGTTTCCTCACCACTCAGATGGGAACCTCTGAGGTGTGTTCCACACTGTCAACCAGAGCTCACCAAAAGGACTGAGCCCCAGCGCCTGTAGAAGTAGCTTTCTCATTACTGCACTCCTTATTGACTTAAATTCCATTGTCTCATTTCTCCCTGTGAAGGTTAATTTTATTTATCACCTTGACTGGGCCATGGGGTACCCAGATAGCTGGTAAGACATTATTCTGATGTGTCTGTGAAGATGTTTTTGGGTGAGATTAACATTTAAATCAGTAGACTTAGTAAAGCATGTTGCCCTCCCTAACGTGTGTGGGCCTCAGGTAAGGGACTGAATAGAAATGAATAGGGTGACCCTCCCCCAAGCAAGAGAGAATTCCTCCTGCGTGACTGCCTTTGAGCGGGGACATCAGGATTTTCTTGCCTTCAGACTCAAACTGAGACATTGGCTCTCCTGGGTCTCCAGCTGGCTGACTCATCCTACAGATCTCAGGACTTGTCAGCCTCCATAATTGTGTGAGCAATTCCTTTTAATTAATTAATTAATCTCCTACTGGTCGTGCTGCTCTGGAGCCCCCTGACTAACACACATCCATGACTTCCTGGAGTCATCCTACAAATAACCACTTACATGCAAATCCTTATCTCAGAGGCCTTCTCCTGGAGAAACCCAGCCTCAGATACGCCTGACTTTTTTAGGAGAAGAAAGATGCCTAGGAACTGGCAGCCTTGCTGAACCACACAGAAGGAGGAAGAAGTGCTTCCTAAACAAGAGGGTGCTGGGCAAATAAAAACAACCTAAACCCATCATGGTTCAAGTTGCTGAGCAGGTAGGATGGGGTGAAACACAGCTCCCACCAAGTGTGAGCATGTGGAGGGTGGTTCCTGGATTGACCTGACACAACGGCAGAGTGCTTAGCTGCTCAAACATCCATCTCAACCAAGCTTTCTCCATGAGGATCGGTTACTCTGCTATGGGCCCGGGCCGCCCGTGGCTTCTCCAGCAGGCATATCGGCTCTGTGGTGCTGACGCCCTGCTCTATTGCTGTTTGGTCAGCCTCTAGCCTTGACTCCCAAATTTGCTCTGACCCATGTGATTCCATGCCTGAACTTGACTTTCAAATTTCAGTTTCTCAGGTATCTTTAAGGCACAGGTTGCAAACTTAAAGGCCCACAGGGGGCAGATATGTAACACGAATGAAGAAGGCTGGAGATGGGAAAACAGGGCTGGGTGGCGAGTGAGGCAAACTGGAAAGCACACGCCTCATCGAAGCAAGGATTCCATCCTGGGTAACTTGTGAAAATGGAAGTTGAATGTTGCCAGGCTGCCACTACTTTTTAAAGAGAAGCAGAAAGTACAGGTTTTTTTAATGTGAAATATACAGATTACTGAATGCTGGCAACTTACTTTTTTAATGTAAGTAGTGAGCCAAATCAACGTTCCCGCCAGCCCTATGCTGCACGGGCCATCACATGGTGGCCCTAGGAATGAGTCTCACAGACCTCCCACTATAGGGAATGAAACTGACCAGGGGCTACTGTGATCTGAAATCCGTATGCTTCCACAGGCTGCCACCTGGGGTGACTGAGTAGGGCAGGGACACTCCTTCCTGAGAGACAGAAGACTCCTGTCCCCAAAGCTGGCTTGAGTACTCCCCTATAGTGATGCCACCCTGACTTCCCTCCTTTCTCTCCTTCACTGGAGGTCGGACTTGCTGTGCTGTCTGGGGGCTCTCCCTGCCTCTTCTGGCTCTCTCCCCATTTTTTGTCACAGGTGGTTCTCCTAATAAAAATCGTGCATGTCTGATCACATACTAGAGCCTGTTTCTCGGAGGAACTAACACAGCATCTTGTAAATTCTGCTTTCAACACTCAGCACACAATCACTTATATACTCCACACTCTGGCTATTCGGGTCTAACTCTAACCCAGCTCCCACCCCTTGATCCTCCCCGCTGCAGGGACTCCCACATTGATTGCCCACGAGGGGGACACTTCAGCCTAAAGAACTCAAATTTCAGAGGGCTCCAGACAGTGTAGTGAACTTGACTCCTTTCATGATGGAATGAGGGCCATGCGCATGGCCCTGGAATAACTCTAGTGCCTACAGAAAAGAACATTCTTCCAAAAGAGATGATCTGAACTTTCCTACCAACACTCCTTGAGTACAAGAAAGCCTCTGCGATGGCCTGTTTCTGTTTATTTCCCGAATCCCGTCTTCCCAGCATCCTACCTCTTGTGCAGACACAGAGGGGAATCTGTTTTGGGAGGAACTCATGCAAACTCTGCAGCTAAATCTTTCATCTCCAGCCTTGATGGTGTCTGGTTGTGCCCCATGAGGCAGAGAAAGGACATAGGATGCAATTTTGTCGGGAATCAACTGGTTAATAATCTACCATGATCAGAAATCAGCAACATAGTAGTTGGCTGTTGACAAGAAAGCACTAAAATTTGAAGTCAGGAGGCCTAAACTAGGTTTAAGTCCTGGATTCTCAGCCACTTGCTGTGTGATCTCGGGCAGGTTACTTAAGCCCTCTGCACAACCACCCAATACCTGTAAAATGGAGCTAGTGATATTCACCTCTTAGAGTGGTCGTAATATCCAAATTGAATGCAGTGAAAATACTTTGCAACTGAAGTGCTTGGACTGACCCTTCCATTTTCAACCAAATGATTTTTTCAGCACATCAAAAGAATCTGTTCTTAGAATGAATGAATATGTAAGCAACATGGCTGAATATATAAGTGCATCAAATCATCATGTTGTATACCTTAAACTTATACAATGTTGTATGTCAATTACATCTCATTAAAACTTGAAAAAAAATTTATTCTTTGATTCTAATAATTAGCTTGGGTATGTAAAGGCTAAACATAAGCACAATTGAAGGAATAATGATGGCGATGGAAATGTTCTAAAACTGGATTTTGGTGACAGTTGCACAACTCTAAATATCAACAACTAAAAATCACTGAATTGTACATTTACAGTAGATGAAGGTTACAATGTGTACATTATACCTCAAAAATCTATGTTTAAAAAAAAAAACAATGAAAAAATAACGATGACCTTCTCTTAACCACCCCTTACCCTGGCCTCCCAAAGCTGTGTGATTTGGCCCCTGTCTGAGTCTCCCAACAACATCGCTTACCATCCTTTGTCACTTAGCTCTCCTCCAGCCACGGTGCCCTTTTTCCTGTCCGAAGCTTATTTCTGTCTCAGGGCCTTCGTACTTGCTCTACCCGCTGCCTGGACATCTTTCCCCAGGCCATCACCCCTCTGCTTGCCTCTCATAATTTAAATCTCAGCTCAAAATCTCCCAGATGCCCTCCCCGATCGCCCCATCTAATGGCACTCCTCACTTCAGACATTCTCCACCACAGTGTTGCCAGTGTTGATTTATTCAGAATACTTCCTACTCTTGAAAATCTTTATATACTGACTTATTTATTGTTTGTCTCCCCAGCTGTTATGTGAGCTCTATAAGTGCAGGGAGCATGTCTCTCTCGGCACTACTGTGTTGTCAGCATTTAGAATACTACCTGGCACATAGTGGGAGCTCTGTAGACACTTGCTGAATGATTGTCAAAAAAGGACATGAATTTAATGCGCTAACAGCCCAATATCTCTTAAGGTCAGTTTCCTCACCTGTAACATGAAGATACTGTCACCTGGGGTGATAGTAAAAATGAAAGCAGTTATTAAGGGACTCCATAAATGCTAGCTGTCCTTCCTCCCAAACTTTTTCCCTTCCTTCCTTCCTCCCTATGACTAAAACAGTCATAACTAAACAAATTATCCTTTAGATGGAGACCAGAAGCAAAAATTCCAACATTATCAGCCAACTGCCACTTAACATCTGCAGATTAAATTTGCTATTGTAGATGCTGTGTCTTCTCCCCAGGAGCAGTTGAGACATCATGACCAAAACAGTCAAAGCAGGCACACCCCGATCTCAAACCTCAAGTAATGAACCTAACAAAATCCTTGCAAGTGCTGATTTCAACTACCCATGTACACACCTGGTTTAATAAATGACTTTTCCTCACATTGAGAACAATCATCTTTGACATGTAACAGAAACTGAAATTCTAAAGGAGAGCTTAAGGCAGCAATGAGAACATCTTGTCTGTTGACTGCCTGCTACCTGCAAATCAAATTAACACCAGATCTCTGGGCTAGCCCCTTTTACAGGTTGGGAACCTGAGGCCCAGAGAGGGAGAGTAACTGATGACAGTCATTCAGCCAGTTTGTGGCAGAGCCAGGAATAGACACCAGCTCTTCTTATTCCCTATAAGTTTCTTTCTGGTATTTTAGGCTGGCTGCAGACGCAACCGTTATTTTTGCCAATCAGCATCCATTCTCCTTTGTTGGTTATAGCATTTCTGTTTTCTTTTTGGGGAACAATCCTTCTTTCACTGTTCATGCATGTAGTTTAGGTAGGACTGACACCATCCCCTGGGACAAAGGGTGAGCACATGACTCAGACTGACCAATCACCATCCTCTAGTTTCACAGTCAGAATAATTGGTTCAGAGATAGGCACATGACCATTATGGTCCAATGAGAATCAGCCCCAGGGCTTCTGTCAAGTCTCTTGGCAATAATATGTTCCTTTCCCCCTGGGATTACTAGGCCAGTAAGAGGTAAGTCAAGAGCTGCTGATGACACAGAAAAAAGCCTGTCTGAGAATGAAGCCAACATAGATGAAAATGGAACCGAGAGCTAGAGATCAGAGAGATTCCAAAGTACATCATTTAAGCACCTTGATCCAGCCATACCTGAAATCTAAGTCTGTTTGTGGGTTTTGACATTGCAGGGAACAACAGCATATAACTGAAAGAGTTTGGCTAATACACCACTTCACCTCTCATCCAATTTCATGGAATATAAAAGATATGATCAATTTAAATTTACAAAGAGTATAGATATAAAACCCCTGCTATCTTAAAAAAGAAATTTTCCTACTCTTTCACTATGTGCCTAGGGCAGTCCTGTCCATTCTGTGTTTCAGCTTTTTTCTCTCTCAAACTGAGCAAATTCAACATACCCTACTTGCTTTAAAAGGAAAGTCAGGTAAGAACACAGCAAGGAGGCAGCTGTCTGCAAGCTAGGAAGGGTGCTCTCCCTAGAGACCAATCAGCCGGCATCTTGACCTTGGACTTCCCAGCCTTCAGAACTAACTTTGCTACTCTTCCATCAAGAAGCAGACTCTATTTCTCCTGCAACTGAAACTGACGTGGCCTTTCTGATGCATGATTCCCAACTGGCCCAGAAAGCTGTTTTCTCGGTTTTCTGCCAGCTCATCAGCCACAGGATCCAATCCATTGCCAGCACAGGCTGTTAAAACTCCAACCTGGGTCCAGAGATGGACTTTGGACTGTGCAGGCACAAAGGATAATAGACAGAAGATACTGAAGCTCAGAAGTTTAATGTCAAAAAAAAAAAATCTTGAGACGGCAAACAGCAGAAGCAAGAAGAACTACAATTCTGCAGCTTGTGGAACAAAAACCACGTTCACAGAAAGATAGACAAGATGAAAAGGCAGAGTGCTATGTACCAGATGAAGGAACAAGATAAAACCCCAGAAAAACAACTAAATGAAGTGGAGACAGGCAACCTTACAGAAAAAGAATTCAGAATAATGATAGTGAAGATGATCCAGGACCTCAGAAAAAGAATGGAGGCAAAGATCGAGAAGATGCAAGAAATATTTAACAGAGACCTAGAAAAACTAAAGAACAAACAAACAGAGATAAACAATACAATAACTGAAATGAAAACTACACTAGAAGGAATCAATAGCAGAATAACTGAGGCAGAAGAACGGATAAGTGACCTGGAAGACAGAATGGTGGAATTCACTGCTGCGGAACAGAATAAAGAAAAAAGAATGAAAAGAAATGAAGACAGCCTAAGAGACCTCTGGGACAACATTAAACTCAACAACATTCACATTATAGGGGTCCCAGAAGGAGAAGAGAGAGAGAAAGGACCCGAGAAAATATCTGAAGAGATTATAGTCGAAAACTTCCCTAACAAGGGAAAGGAAATAGCCACCCAAGTCCAGGAAGCACAGAGAGTCCCATACAGGATAAACCCAAGGAGAAACACGCTGAGACACATAGTAATCAAACTGGCAAAAATTAAAGACAAAGAAAAATTATTAAAAGCAGCAAGGGAAAAATGACAAATAACATACAAGGGAACGAGTCAACGGACAAAGGTTAATCTCCAAAATATATAAACAGCTCATGCAGCTCAATATTAAAAAAACAAAGAAGCCAATCCAAAAATGGGCAGAAGACCTAAAGAGACATTTCTCCAAAGAAGACATACAGATGGCCAAGAAGCACATGAAAAGCTGCTCAACATCATGAATTATTAGAGAAATGCAAATCAAAACTACAATGAGGTATCACCTCACACCAGTTAGAATAGAATGGGCATCATCAGAAAATCTACAAACAACAAATGCTGGAGAGGGTGTGGAGAAAAGGGAACCCTTTTGCACTGTTGGTGGGAATGTAAATTGATACAGCCACTATGGAGAACAGTATGGAGGTTCCTTAAAAAACTAAAAATAGAATTATCATATGATCCAGCAATCCCACTACTGGGCATATACCCAGAGAAAACCATAATTCAAAAAGACACATGTACCCCAATGTTCATTGCAGCACTATTTACAATAGCCAGGTCATGGAAGCAACCTAAATGCCCATCAACAGACGAATGGATAAAGAAGTTGTGGTACATATATACAATGGAATATTACTCAGCCATAAAAAGGAATGAAATTGGGTCATTTGTTGAGACGTGGATGGATCTAGAAATTGTCATACAGAGTGAAGTAAGTCAGAAAGAGAAAAACAAATATCGTATATTAACACATATATGTGGAACCTAGAAAAATGGTACAGATGAACCAGTTTACAGGGCAGAAATTGAGACACAGATGTAGAGAACTAACGTATGGACACCAAGCAGGGAAAGCAGCGGGGGGTGGGGGTGGGGGTGTGATGAATCAGGCGATTGGGATTGACATGTATACACTGATGTGTATAAAATTGATGACTAACAAGAACCTGCTGTATAAAAATTAAATTAAATTAAAAAAAATTTTTTTAATCTTTTTTCTTCCCTTTTCCAAGGATCTTTTTGTCAAATTTCGTAACAGGAAAAGAAATGTCAGACACATGAGTGGGTGAAACTTAGAAGCACTTCAGAATAATTTGCCTTCAAATTGTCTGATTGTTATTTGATTATATATAGATTACTTTGACATGTTCTGATATTCATTTTTAAATATTATTTCTTATTTATAAAGAACTTCATGAAACCATCACAATTAACTGCAACGCTTAGATTTCTAAAACCTTTACCTCATATTAAGTATTTACATAAAACTTTTGTCTCCATACATTTCTGTCCATGTACTGAACCAAGTTTAAATAAAAGAACAGTATATTTTAAACATCAAAAAAAAAAAAAAGAGGAAAGTCAGATTGCCTTATCCAGGAAAGTACAGAGAAAAGTATAAAATATTATTATTTTCCAAGAAATTCCAGCACATACGTCCAGGAGCTTATGAACAAGGGCTTAAGGGTCAGACTCACTGGATTCAGATTCTAGCAACATAACTTACTGGCTGTATGACCTTGGACAAGTCACCTAACCTCTCTGGCCCTCAGTTTCCCATCCGTAATAGGGAAACCCCAATCATATCTATTGCACAGGACAGTTGGAGAAATTAACAAATATACAGAGTGCTTATTGTAATATCTGGCACAGTATAAACACTCAAAATATGCATTGTGTAATTGTTGTTGATACTATTTATATGGTTGATACTATAATAAATGCTGTTAGCATTGATCCTTATAGTCTGATCCCAACACAACTTCCTATAACCAATGGAAAATTCTGCCCTACAATCCACCAGCCTCCTTAGCATACCCAGCTAGATGGCTTGTCAAGGAAATGACTCAAACTTCTCCAGTCAAGACAACTTCCAGAAAGAAAAATAAAGTACAGTGAGCCCAGCTTCAAATGCCATTTGGGAAAGTTTCCCAATTACCACAACACTTCTGCACATCAAATATGAATTACTTTAATTGCCTCATAAGAACATACTGTTGAAACATTTGACTTGCCCAGAACTAATTGTCTGTCAAAAAGATATTTTGCAGACAAGCAAATCACTTAATTGGACATCTAATTTAACTGAAACCTTTTTTTCCGCACTTATTTCATGCTTTCTTCCCTTGTTTTTGCCAAATTGTGAATGCTGGGCACTGCTTTCAAAAATAATTTACCTTGGTTTTTTTTCCCTCTATTATGAAAGTAATTCATGTTCATTATAGAAAAGTGAAAAAAATTTTTTAATTCAAAATGAAAAAACAACAGTTACCCCTAGACTCACTGACCAGAGAAAGACTAACAAGACTTTAGCAAATCTCCCTCCCAATTGTTTTCTATAATAGATTGTTCTACATAGTTAACAAAAACATATACTCAATTTTGCAGCCTGAACTTTTCACTTTATATTTTAGGTTGAACATTTCCACTTGCCATTCCAAAAGCTTCAGAATATTTTCAGAAACAGCAGAATATTTCCAACAAAAGTCTGCCTAACCTCCCACCTAATGTTGGACCTTTGAGTGCTTTATGAATAAATTTTTCCTTATGTTTCAGATATATTTTTCTTAGGAAAGATTCTGTTTATTGGGAGACAATTATCCATGCATCTCTCACATTTCTGCACATCTTGTACCAGCCTTTGTTCCCACCTATCTTTACAAGGATGTCTGTATAGCCAACGGCATTGGAAGAGAGAGATAATGGGGCCGAAAGCAGATTCACTGGCTGACCAGGACTGTAAAGATAATGCCTCCCTCCAGAGCAAAGGTTGGGCAGCCCCTTTATGAAGAGACTGGGATGCCTCAGCTGTGATGCAAACCCACTACATGCACGGCAGCCACCAGGGTCCACCTCCATGTCACCCTTGAGGAACTCTGGGGTCCAGGGGAATGGGCACAAACATGAAGCACATGCTTCCTGCTGTGCCATGAACAATGAAGTCTTTTGCCTCTGACCGAGCAGTCTCATGTCTTCTGCCCACATCCATGAAACAAGCTAACAGGATAACTTGTTAGCCTGCACACAGAGCAATAGCTCAGACCCTTCACAGTTCCTGACACCATAAAAGCAAACTTGATGGGTCAAAGGGCATGAACAATTGCCAAGGCTCTTAACACCTATTTCCAATTAGCTCTCCAAACGTAAATGTGAATCGTTGCCTAAAATTTGTCTTGTCTTCAGGAAGGAATATATCTGCCTGACTTGAGTTTCAGGTAGATTTCATATGGAGCCCACACCAGCCCAGGCCATCATTCTTACCTCACGTCCTGTAAGACGCAGTTTTCCTCACTATTCAGGTCCTTCAGTTGAGCTAACTTTCTTTTCTGGATTACTCTTTTGTATAATAGAAGTTGGGCATGAAGGTCAGAATGAAAGGGGAAAGGGGGAATTTGTTTAATTTCTACCACTTGCCAGACACAGTACAGAAAAACTTGAGATGACATGGGAAGAACCCATTATTTTAATCTACCAAGCAGCCCCTGCTCTAAGAAGCTTTAATGGGACCTGTAATTTATTTTTTTAATACATCTTAATTGCTTTACAATACTCTGTTAGTTTCTGTTGTACAACAAAGTGAATCAGCTATATGCATACATATATCCCCATATCCCCTCCCTCTTGAGTCTCCCTCCTACCCCTCTAGGTGGTTGCAAAGCACCGAGCTGATCTTCCTGTGCTATGTGGTTGCTTCCCACTAGCTATCTATTTTACATTTGGTAGTGTACATATGTCAATGCTACTGTCACTTCGCCCCAGCTTCCCCCTCCCCGTCCGTATCCTCAAGTCCATTCTCTATGTCTATGTCTTTATTCTTGCCCTGCCACTAGGCTCATCGGCACCATTTCTTTTTTTTTTTTTTAGATTCCATATATATGCATTAGCATACGGTATTTGTTTTTCGCTTTCTGAGTTACTTCACTCTGTATGATAGACTCTAGGTCCATCCACCTCACTACAAATAACTCAATTTCGTCTCTTTTTATGGCTAAGTAATATTCCATTGTATATATGTGCCACATCTTTATTCATTCATCTGTTGATGGACATTTAGGTTGCCTCCATGTCCTGGCTACTATAAATAGTGCTGCAGTGAACATTGTAGTACGTCTTTGGATTATGGTTTTCTCAGGGTATATGCCCAGTAGTGGGATTGCTGCATCATACGGTAGTTCTATTTTTAGTTTCGTAAGGAACCTCCATAGTGTTTCATAGTGGTTGTATCAATTTACATTCCCACCAACAGTGCAGGAGGGTTCCCTTTTCACCACACCCTTTCCAGCATTTATTGTTTCTAGATTTTTTGATAATGGCCATTCTGACCAGTATGAGGTGATACCTCATTGTAGTTTTGATTTGCATTTCTCTAATAATTAGTGGTGTTGAGCACCTTTTCGTGTGCCTCTTGGCCATCCATATGTCTTCTTTGGTGAAATGTCTATTTAGGTCTTCTGCTCATTTTTTAATTGGGTTGTTTGTTTTTTTGATATTGAGCTCCATGAGCTGTTTGTATATTTTGGAAATTAGTCCTTTGTCCATTCTTTCATTTGCAAATATTTTCTCCCATTCTGAGAGTTGTCTTTTCATCTTGTTTATGGTTTCCTTTGCTCTGCAAAAGCTTTTAAGTTAATTAGGTCCCATTTGTTTATTTTTGTTTTTATTTTCATTACTCTAGGAGGTGAGTCAAAAAAGATCTTGCTGTGGTTTATGTCAAAGAGTGTTTTTCCTATGTTTTCCTCTAAGAATTTTATAGTGTCTGGTATTACATTTAGGTCTTTAATCCATTTTGAGTTTATTTTTGTGTATGTTGTTAGGTAGTGTTCTAATTTCATTCTTTTACGTGTAGCTGTCCAGTTTTCCCAGCACCACTTATTGAAGAGGCTGTCTTTTCTCCATTATGTATGTTCTTGCCTCCTTTGTCATAAATTAGGTGCCTTTATGTGTGTGGGTTTATCTCTGGGCTTTCTATCCTGTACCATTGATCTATATTTCTGGTTTTCTGCCAGTACCATACTGTCTTGATTACTGTAGCTTTGTAGTATAGTTTGAAGCCAGGGAGCCTGATTCCTCCAGCTCTGTTTTCCTTTCTCAAGATTGCTTTGGCTATTCAGAGTTTTTTGTGTTTCCACACAAAATGTAAAATCTTTTGTTCTAATTCTGTGAAGAATGCCATTGGTAGTTTGATAGGGACTGCACTGAATATGTAGCTTGCTTTGGGTAGTACAGTCATTTTCACAATATTGATTCTTCCAATCCAAGAACATGGTATATTTCTCTGTCTGTTTATGTCATCTTTGATTTCTTTCATCAGTGTCTTATAGTTTTCTGAGTCCAAGTCTTTTGACTCTTAGGCAGGTTTATTCCTAGGTATTTTATTCTTTTTGTTCGGATGGTAAAAGGGATTGTTTCTTTGATTTCTCTTTCTGATTTTTCGTTGTTAGTATATTGGAGTGCCAGAGATTTCTGTGCATTAATTTTGTATCCTGCAACCTTACCAAATTCATTGATTAGTTCTAGTAGTTTTCTGGTGGCATCTTTAGGATTTTCTATGTATAGTATCATGTCATCTGCAAACAGTAACATGTTTACTTCTTCTTTCCAATTTGTATTCCTTTTATTTCTTCTTCTTCTCTGATTGCCATGGCTAGGACTTCCAAAACTATGTTGAATAAGAGTGGCGAGAGTGGACATCCTTGTCTTGTTCCTGATCTTAGTGGAAATGCTTTGTTTTTCACCATTGAGTATGAATGTTTGCTGTGGGTTTGTCATATATGGCCTTTATTATGTTGAGGTAGGTTCCCTCTATGCCCATTTTCTGGACAGTTTTTATCATAAATGGGTGTTGAATATTGTCAAAAGCTTTTTCTGCATCTATTGAGATGATCATATGGTTTTTATTCCTTAATTTGGTAATACAGTGTATCACATTGATTTATTTGCATATATTGAAGAATCCTTGCATCCCTGGGATAAATCCCACTTGATCATGGTGTATGATCCTTTTAATATGTTGTTGGATTTTGTCTGCTAGTATTTTGTTCAGGATTTTTGCATCTATGTTCATCAGTGATATTGGTCTATAATTTTTTGTGTGTGTGATATCTTTTTCTGGTTTTGGTATTAGGGTGATGGTGGTATCGTAGAATGAATCTGGAAGTGTTCCTACCTCTGCAATTTTCTGAAAGAATTTGAGAAGGATCAGTGTTAGCTCTTCTCTAAATGTTTGATAGAATTCACCTGTGAAGCCAACTGGTCCTGGACTTTTGTTTGTTGGAAGATTTTTAATTACAGTTTCAATTTCATTATTTGTGATAGGTCTGGTTATATTTTCTAATTCTTCCTGGTTCAGTCTTGCAAAATTGTACCTTTCCGAGAATTTGTCCATTTCTTCATGGTTGTCCATTCTATTGGCATATAGTTGTTTGTAGTAGTCTCTTACAATCCTTTGTATTTCTGTGGTGTTAGTTGTGATTCTCCTTTTTCATTCCAAATTTTATTGATTTGTGTTCTCTCCCTTTTTTTCTTGATGAGTCTGGCTAAGGGTTTATCAATTTTGTTTATCTTCTCCAAGAACCAGCTTTTAGTCTTATTGATCTTTGCTATTGTTTTCTTCGTTTCCATTTCATTTATTTCTGCTCTGATCTTTATGATTTCTTTCTTTCTACTGATTTTGGGTTGTCTTTGTTCTTCTTTCTCTAGTTGCTTTAGGTGTAGGGTTAGATTGTTTATTTGAGATTTTTCTTGTTTCTTGAGGTGAGATTGAATTGCTATAAACTTCCCTCTTTGAATTGCTTTTGCTGTGTCCCATAGGTTTTGTGTCATTGTGTTTTCACTGTCATTTGTTTCTATGTATTTTTTTATTTCTCCTTTGATTTCTTCAGTGATCTCTTGGTTATTTAATAGCACACTGTTTAGCCTCCATGTATTTGTGATTTTTACAGTCTTTTTCCTGTAACTGATTTCCAATCTCATAGCGTGGTGGTCAGAAAAGATGCTTGATACCATTTCAATTTCTTAAATTTTCTGAGGCTTGATTTGTGCCACAAGATGTTATCTATCCTGGAGAATGTTCCATGTGCACTTGAGTAGAAAGTGTATTCTGCCACTTTCAGGTGGAATGTTCTATAAATATCAATTAAATCTATCTGGTCTGTTGTGTCAGCTAAAGCTTGTGTTTCCTTATTTATTTTCTGTTTGGATGATCTGTCCATTAGTGTAAGTGGGGGTGTTAAAGTCCCCTACTATCATTGTGTTACTATCAATTTCCCCTTTCATGGTTGTTAGCATTTGCCTTATGTATTGAGGTGCTCCTATGTTAGGTGTATAAACATTTGTAACTGTTATATCTTCTTCTTGGATTAATCCCTTGATCATTATGTCGTACCCTTCCTTATCTCTTGTAACAATCTTTATTTTTTATTTTTTATTTTTTTATTTTTTTTGCGGTACATGAGCCACTCACTGCTGTGGCCTCTCCCATTGCAGAGCACAGGCTCTGGACGCGCAGGCACAGCGGCCATGGTTCACGGGCCTAGCCGCTCCGCAGCATGTGGGATCTTCCCAGACTGGGGCACGAACCCGTGTCCCTTGCATCTGCAGGCGGACTCTCAACCACTGCACCACCAGGGAAGCCCAACAATCTTTATTTTAAAGTCTATTTTATCTGATGTGAGTACTGCTACTCCAGCTTTCTTTTGATTTCCATTTGCATGGAATATCTTTTTCCACCCCTTCACTTTCAGTCTGTATGTGTCCCTAGGTCTGAAGTGGGTCTCTTGTAGACAGCATATATATAGGACTTGTTTTTGTATCCATTCAGCCCGTCTGTGTCTTTTGGTTGGGGCACTTAATTCATTTACATTTAAGGTTATTATAGATATGTATGTTCCTATTACTGTTTTCTTAATTGTTCTGGGTTTGTTCTTGTGGGTCTTTTTCTTCTCTTGTGTTTCCCACCTACAGAAGTTTCTTTAGCATTTGTTGTAAAGCTGGTTTGGTGGTGCTGAATTCTCTTAGCTTTTGCTTGTCTGAAAAGCTTTTGATTTCTCCATCGAATCTGAATGAGATCCTTGCTGGGTAGAGTAATCTTGGTTGTAGGTTTTTCTCTTTCATCACTTTTAGTATATCCTGCCACTCCCTTCTGGCCTGCACGGTTTCTGCTGAAAAATCAGCTGATAACTTTAAGGGGATTCCTTTGTATGTTATTTTTTGTTTTACCCTTGCTGCTTTTAATACTTTTTCTTTTAATTTAATTTTTGTTAGTTTGATTAATATGTGTCTTGGTGAGTTTCTCCTAGGGTTTACCCTGTATGGGACTCTCTGTGCTTCCTGGACTTGGGTGACTATTTCTTTTCCCATGTTAGGGAAGTTTTCTACTATAATCTCTTCAAATATTTTCTCAGACCCTTTCTTTTTCTCCTCTTCTTCTGGGACCCCTATAACTCGAATGTTGGTGCATTTAGTGTTGTCCCAGAGGTCTTTGAGATTGTCTTCAATTCTTTTCATTCTTTCTTCTTTATTCTGCTCCTTGGCAGTTATTTCCACCATTTTGTCTTCCAGCTCACTTATTTATTTTTCTGCCTCAGTTATTCTGTTATTGACTCCTTCTAGTGTATTTTTCATTTAAGTTATTGTGTTGTTCATCTCTGTTTGTTCTTTAGTTCTTCTAGATCTTTGTTAAACATTTCTTGTCTTTTCTCAATCTGTGCCTCCATTCTATTTTCAAGATTCTGGAACATCTTTGCTATCATTACTCTGAATTCTTTTTTGGGTAGATTAACTATTTCCTCTTCATTTATTTGTTCATTTATGTTTTTACCTTGCTCCTTCATTGTGACCTATTTTTTTGCTGTCTCTTTTTTTAATGGGTGGGATTGTGTTCCTGTCTTTCTGGTTGTTTGGCCTAAGGCTTCCAACACTAGAGTTTGTAGGCTGTTGGGTAGAGCTGGGTCTTGGTGACAAGATGAGGACCTCTGGGAGACCTCACGCCAATGAATATTCCCTGGGGTCTGAGGTGCTCTGTTAGTCCAGTGGTTCAGCCTCAGAGCTCCCACCGCAGGAGCTTCGGCCTGACCCCTGGCTCGTGAACCCAGATCCCACAAGCCATGCAGGGTGGCAGAAAAAAAAGGGGGGGGGGAACAATAACAAAGAGTAAAAAAATAAAATTAGGCTAGGAAACTAACAGATATGTTAGAAAGAATATAAAAATAAAAATATAGATGAAACAACACCAGAAGGTAAAACAGAACCACAATAGTAATAAAGAAGAGAAGGAAAAAAAAAAAGAAAGGTGGAAAAGGCCTTGGCTGTTGAGGGTAGTGACTAAGCAGGAGTGGGGTTTGGGCAGTGGGCGGGGCCTATGCTCAGGACCCACAGGGCTTGAAAAGACTCTGGGGGCTGTGGGGGGTGGGGCTTAGGCTCAAGGAACGGACGGGGCCCAGGCATACCTCGGTGTCTCTGGTCTCAGAGAGTGGGGTACCCCACCTGGGAGCCCAGCAGGCTTCCCAGGCTGGAGTGAGCGGGGCAAACGCCCTCCACCCTCCAGTCCTGGAGGGCCCCTCCCGACTGTCTCTCCTGTTCTCCCCTGGCCTCCCTCCTACGTCTCCAGGACCAACGCAGCCCAGAGGGGGTTTCTGAGGATGTAGGACCCAGACCAAGAGCTGGGAAGACTTCCCCAGGCAACTGGGCAGGGGAAACTCTGGGCACAATGCCCCCTGATCTGAGCCCACAAAGGTCCCTCCAAGTGTGGGAACCCCTCCCCCCTCTTAGCCACCCCTCAGGGGCGCTGGTCCTGTCCCCAGCCTCCACTTCTCCTCACCCCTCAGTCCCCCCACGTCCTACCTGTTCACCTGGGGGTTCCTCCCATCTCTTTGGGCACTGAGGTCCCCCACCAGCATCTGGTAGATGCCCTAGTTGTGGAGAGATGCAAACTCCACGTCTTTCCACACCGCCATCTTGACTCCACCCTGGGACCTGTACTTTAGCCCCTGACCTGGCCATATGGGTGCATGACCATGTGACCTAAGCTGAGCCAATCAGAGTCCTTCTCCAGGATTTTTCACATGGTAAACATGTAAGAAGGTCTCTTTCATCCTGAAATAGAGAAGGTTGTTGGAGCCATGGTTCTAGCCAAGTATGGAAAGGCAATCTGAATAAACAAAACCACCACAGTGAAAACAGATCTGAGATCTGGGGATGGTTTACTGCAGGTTCCAGTGGCCCTCATGCTCAACTGTACCCCTGCCTTTCCCAGATTTGGTTACTGGAGTCAATAAATTCCCCTTTTATTGCCTAAATTACTTCCAATGAGTTTCTGTCCTTCACAACCAAAATAACCCTATTAATAGTAGCTAGCACTCAGTGAGTGTTTAATGTGCTATGCCCATTAATCCACCTAAGCCCTTCTACAATGTGGGTAGTAAGTGCTTATATTAATCCCCAATTTACAGAAAGGGAAAATGGGATTAGCAGAAGTGAAATGACTTGCCCAGCGTCACTCAGCTAATAAGAGGCAGAATCTAAATTTAAACCCATAACCCACACTCTTCACCACTGTCTTATAACACAGATATATTATCCTTTTGTGGTGCTGGGGAAGTTGGAGAATCAGGGACTGAAGGACGAGGAGCTCAGGTGAGCACTAATCAGGTCACCGTTCACAAGGTCAAAGGCATGGGGGGCAGCGGCCCTGTCCAAGTCCAGCCAGTTCTCAGCATGGTCAGCGGCAGGGTGGGCCCTCTCCAGCCATCCATGGTGTCATGGACTGAACATGACACAGGTTCCTCCAAAATTCATATGTTGAAGCCCAATCCTCACTACCTCAGAATGTGACTGTATTTGGAGATGGGGCCTTTAAAGAAGCAATTAAGTTAAAGTGAGGCCTTTAGGGTGGAATCCTAATCCAATCTGCCTGGTGTCCTTCTAGGAAGATGAGGTTTGGACACACAGAGAGATACCAGGGGCTCGCATGCACAAAGGAAAGACCATGTGAGGACACAGCAAGAAGAAGGCCACCTGCAAGCCCAGAGTGAGGCCTCAGAAGAAACCAAACCTCCTGAACCCTTGGTCTTGGTCCTGGACTTCCAGCCTCCAGAACTGTGAAGAAAATAAGCCCTAGAAAACTAATGTATATGCTAACTCGTCACCACTGTATCAGTCCCTGCCACACAGTAGGTGCACACACACATGCACACAAGGATTTTTAGAATACAGAATCAGTGGATGCTGCTTCCATGTTGATAGATGCTCATGAGTAATTGATGTCCACTCTGGGGACCTGGTTTGTTTTGGGTTCCCATCCCATCAGGCCCTTCACACCTGCCGAGGAAACACTTTGCATGAATCTCTTGCCGCTATAACAGTGCACATCTGAAGTCAGAAGAAGCTTCCAAATCAAATATAGACAGGATATTTGACACCTGGCACCCTATCCGTACTTTGGTAGGGAAAAAAGATTCTACATCACATTTTAGTCTTGGCAAAGAGAAAAACAATCAAAAATAAAAGGACACCAGCCTAGAAATGGAAAGATTTCAGATAATGAACAGAATTGTACTAAGACACTGGCAGAGGATTTGCCAGGGGTTGGTCCCTGGGGAGCTGATCGCTTTCTGTTGGCAGGGCTGCTGGCTCTGTGTGTGTGTGTGTGAAGCACGAGATGACAAACCCTGGGGTCAGGCAAGATGACGGAGGAAAAGGTTAGGACAGAATATTATACAACAACCTTGGGAAATGGCTTCATATTGTCTGAGAGGGAGCAACCCAAAGCTTCAAGCTCCCCTCAAAGGAAACTGAAACTAGGCTCCCGTGTACTCAACTTGGATCTCATGCATATGGACACGCACATGCCCTTCTCCTCAATATTCAGAGAAGACTCTGTTGTCCACTTCTCCAGAGAGAGGGGTGAATTTACTATACAGCTAGTGAAGCTGAGGCTTCAGGCCCTTTCTTTCCCCAGGTCCCTGTGCGTGCTGGGCTTGTGGAGGGCGCTAGGAGGGAGGGGAAGCCAGGTTGCAAGCATAAAGCCCCCCCAGGTCCATACTTTTGATTCATTACCTACAGAGAACTCAGAAGAATGGAATTTAAATATCCAAAGGCTCCAGACTTGTCTTTTGATTAATTTTCTCATTCCAAACAAATATTCCCTTTTGTGTCTAATTTTATACTCATAATTTTATTTTCTTTTTCCTACAGAGAGATCCCCAAATTGTGTAAGCTTCAGGTCCCACAAAACCTGGATCCAGTTCTGCCAAAGTGATAAATTCTTTATGACATCTACAGAGAAATCCTGGTTATTTCTGAGCATCTCAAATTTTCTGTTACAAAGACAGGTTCGATTTTGAATATCCTATTGTCTAACTTTAAAGACCCCAGGGGAAGGACTTTCCTGGTGGTCCAGTGGCTAAGACTCCACGCTCCCAATGCAGGGGGCCTGGGTTCGATCCCTGGTCAGGGAACTAGATCCCACATGCTGCAACTAAGAGTTCGCATGCCGCAACTAAAAGATCCTGCATGCCACAACTAAAGATCCCTCACATGGCAACAAAGATCCCACGTGCTGCAACTAAGACCTGACACGGCCAAATAAATAAATAAATATTTAAAAAAAAAAAAAAAGACCCCAGGGGAAGCTACGTCTTGATCAAGGCCATAAAATCTCCAGGCTAGATGAATTTGCAGGAGTGGGTTAGTGGATTCTGAGGGTTGTTCTCAGTTTCCCATGTAGAAAAATGAGAAACATCATTAATGCTTATCTACTTTATTGGGTTGAGAGGATTAAATGAGTTGGTATGTGTAGACCACTTTGAATATTGCTATCTCCTTACAAAGTGCTATGTAAATATCTGTTGTTGTTATTACTCTGTGCCAGGCACTGTCCTAAATGATGGAGAATACAGCAACAAATAGAACAGAGAAGGTATCTGTCCTTATGAAGCTTATATTCTAGTGAAGGAGACAGACTTCTTTAGCAAGCAACCCCTGATTCAGCCATGCCTGAAGCTAAACCTACATCCTTGAACTTTCCAACCTCCTGAAGCATGAAGTTCTTTTTCTTTCCCAATTTCCTGAAGCATTAGGGCCCATTTGAGCTGAATTTCTCTCACTTGTGAACAAAAATGCTGTGACTAATACAAGGTCCCAAAGCCTAAGCTCTTCCTACTCTCCTTTGGCCTCTTTTCAGCTGAGGGTCTACTAGTTAGCTCCTAACATGTCTCTGAGGGCCCCTTTAATTTGTAACTAACACCATCAGTGTGTCAAATCTGTTAAACCACCTGGTGAGGCCCTTGAATATTCAAACCAGTCTTTCAGCAGAGTTAGAAACCATAAACAGTCAGTTATAACAAGCATGAAGTGGAAGCATGATGTGGATCATTACACAGGACAGCAATAAAATCCATCTTGGTGCCTACAAGTTTTATGGAAACCATGACTATGTTTTAAAATCATTTTTTTATATAAAGAATGATTTACTAAGTAAATTAGATTTCCTCATGTTTTATCTTATTAATCCAACCTTTAATATAAGAAGGATAACTTCTTAATTGCCAGTTAATTGCATCAATATAATGCATTTGTCTCACTCCTTAGAGGCGCCTCCACAACCAGAGGATATTCGCCACCCTGAAAGAATGAGGAAGACACAAGAGGTGGTGGGTGTTAGTGAAACACGCAGGGATTTGGAGTCTGACAGGCCTGGTTTTAAATCCTACCTTAGTTTGGACTTCCCCAGAAACAGACCCTGAGGTCCAGGTGCAAGTAGTCTATTCAGGAGGTAAATGAAACAGGAGGGGGAAATGAGACAGGGGAGAGAAAGCTCCCGAGAGGGTAAATTATCAAGCAAGTGACCGCTTTGGACGACTGGAGCTTAATCCTGATGGGAAAGTCTGGGAGGCAGCGTGGAACACATCCAGTCGTGTGCTGATGAGCGTTTAATGACTGACTTTCTGGAAAAAAGTGAAAAGCCCTGATGTGTAGTGTTTACCCATCGCCATGGTGTAACTCCTCCCACCGTGGCTGATTTCAAACCACCCGCATGACGTCACTGAACACGAAGCTGGGGAAAGATGCACACAGCCAGCTCTTGCACACATGAGCACGTCTCATAGCAGTCTCACCCAGGGGCCAGGATTTTTCCTGGTGGGGAGACAGGGCTGCTGTAGTTATCCACCTACTCCCACCCATCCCTGTTGAAGGGATGCTTCCGGGGAGGGTGGTGTAAAATCCCCAGCTGTTCCATGTTGTTACTCAAGTGAGTAAAGAAGGTTACAACCAGAGAAAGTCTTCAGGCAGAGAAACACAAATGCATTTGGTTAGCCAGTGCACACGTAACAGGTAAGAGTTGGGAGATACGGGTGGAGTGCTAAGAGTATCCACTACCTGTGTAACTGTGAAAGAGCTGTTTCATCTCTCTGTGCCCCCAACACGTCATCTGTAAAATAAGGAGTCATGAATTCTTTCAACAAATATTTGTGGAGCACTCACTATGTAGCAGGCAATATGGAGGCCAGTGAGGATATGATCTTGAGCAACACTTAGAAAGTTATTGTTATGGAGCTTACATTCCAGCCCAGAAGGTGGGGGGCCGGGGTGGGGGGTGGAGGGAACAGCCTCTAACTCTACAAACCATGAAGTAACAAAAATCATCTCAGAAAAAAAAAAAAAATCATCTCAGAGTTAGAGTGATGTGATGGAAATTAATGTGGAGGAAGGGGTGTGGATGCGAACACCTTCTGAAAGGGTAACATTTGGGGTGAGGCCCAACAGATGACAATGTGTCATGTGAAGATCTAGGGAACAGCATTCCAGGCAGAGGGAAGAGAGAATGCTAAAGTCTGGAGGGGGGAAAGAGCTTGGCTTGTTCACAGAAGAGAATGGAGACCAGTGTGGCTGGATCAGAGCAAATAAGTCAGCAGGTACTAGGGGAAGAGATAAGAGCTGTAGGCAGGAATCAGTGTACGCAGCGCCTGGTCAGCCTTCATCAGGGATTTGGATAATGACACAATCTTGCAGATCTGTTATGAGGGTGAAATGAGTTCCCATGTGTTTAACAGACATGACCATTTTATTAACCCAGGAAACAGCCACACCTCTTACTTTTCCAATTAATTTCATGCCTTCTTACCATGCTCATAGGAATAAGAAGGCCAGGATCTCCCTCTAGATTTCCGTTCTTACAGTCCAAAATCCAAAGATTTAGTTAATCCAAGGGTCACTTTGAAACTCCAGGCAAAGAGAAACCTGAGGTTTGATCCATTCATTGCAGCCCCATTTTCATCTCCCCTCATCCCCAAGGCTTCCACAAGGTGTCACTGTTGAAACCCGGTTCAGTACAGCTGGGGTGTCTGTGCTGTGACAATCGACACCCACATAGTCCAATCCCTATATAGGACCCAATAATCCACCTCCACACTTCAGCTTCCGGGTTCCAGCTCTTTGAACTTATATGCAAACACTTAAACCTTTCATCATATGCTCCTCTCTAAGGCCTTCAGGGTCCTACACTTAAGATCTGACTTGGGACCATCCTAATCTATTCTTAGTCTAGTGTTAAACTGGGTCAGCAGCCAGGACATCTTCCTCCTTCAGGGTAATTTTATTTCCAGAATTTCGTTTCCCTTCTCTGCCATTAGGCATTAGCTGCCATTAGGCATTCACATCCATCCAAATAGATTTCCAAATCTCATAAAGAAGGGACTGGGAGAGGAGTGAGTAACTGATTATAATCACTGTATTTATTAAGCTCTTATTCCATGCCTGGCCCTACATTGAGATAAATAGCTAGATACAAATAGACAGATAGACAGATAGATATTTATAATATATATTAATATATTTACAGTATAATTAAATAATCATATATGTATGTTATTTTCTTTTAATCATCACCATATCATCCCATTTTACACATGAGAACACTAAGACTGGGAGGTTTGTTGCCCGAGATCACATGCAAATAAGTAACAGAAGCAGGATTTGGAACTAAGCAGTCTGATAAGAGAGCCCAAGCTTTTAACACTATGCTATACAGCCTCTCTGACCCGCATCCTACTAGAAAATTATCTGAGTTATTTATGCAAATTGATGAACCTTCTCGCCAGAAATCCCTTTTGGCACCAGAGATCTTGGAATGGCAGGACTGCTCGTATCAGAAAAGCTTTTGTTGCACCCTATTCCCAGAACCACCTGCAGAACAAAGAGGGTCAGCACAAGTGACTGACCAGGAAATAATGACAATCTCCAGCATGTTTTCACCAAACATGCAGTTCCAATTAATAAAGATCAGTTACTTGCGGTTTTTCTGCTTTTTAAAGTCCTGGCTGAGGTTGTCTATTATGACACTGAATCCTTGCACAATCCAGAGAAGACAGGCAACAGTCAGCTTTCTTGGTGTCAGTAGGACCCTGTCCCAAAGAGCCAGCCATTTTAATTAATACAGTTGGAACTCTTTGCAATATCCTTGTGAATTTGAAGTTACAAAGACTGGCTCAATCTGTTGTAAGAACCATGGTGGAATGCCTTTGTAATTCCTTCCATTTTTTACTTTCTTCCTGATAATTCCCAGTTTGGGGGAATGTCTGGGTTTACATTGTTCCCTGCTTGGGGGGATTCGATTATTGGACCCTCCTCTGCCCCAACTAGCCAGCTGTGAAGTGGTTCACTGCACACAGAGTCGCTGCCACTGCTGAGTTATGGATCAGCAACACCACAGCCACGGGGAGGGTAGACACCAGATAACCAAGGCCAATTCCCTTATCTACTGAGCCTCCACTTCCCATCTGTGAAACTGTATTCATCATGTTTTTTGTCTTTCTATATTTTACGATGCTTTGACATCTGGGGGCCTTCCAGACTCAGGGAAGGACTGCCCCTCCCAGGGCTAGCTAATTCCTAGAGACAGCAGACAACTTGACTTTGAACATGCCTTTGACATGCAAAACAGCCAATCTCCAGTCTACACCCCCATCTACCTCCTTTTATCAGACTCCTACAGTCTGGGGCACTATCCCTCTGCCCTAAATCACACCAGGGCCAGGTATCAGACAACTAGCAACCATCCCTATAACCCAGAGCCTGCCAAATTGCTCACATTATCCAATCCTGAACTTGCTCAGGATACTTACCCTATCTCACCCACGGAAACCACAATAAATGCTCAGGCCCATGCTTTCCCCTTGCTCCTTCTGCCTCCTGACTGACACTGGGACTTCCCCATGTGGCCCTGCATGGCATAGCACACCCCTTCCTCTTGGGAACTGTAAGTAACAAAATATCTTTTCAATGGCAATCATCTCCTGATCTGCTGGCCTCACCAAACAGGAATAAAACCAAAATCCTGGGTACATTCTAACAAAGTAATGAGTATTAAGATGTCAGCTTATGGTATTATGTGCTTCTGAGACGCTAAAAGTGCCTAAATAAAGGGCATACCTTTTTCAAAGATACTAATAAAGAGAAGTAAGATGGTACTGTGGGAAAAGTGCTCTGTAGGGCACTAGAAGATCAAAAGTTGTATGCAACTCTGCCATTCATTGGCAGGTCACCTTGGGCATGTCCTTTAATCTTTCCAGTCCTTAGTACCTTCATCTCCAATTGGGGGTTAACAATACTTGCCTCACCTGCTCTACAGAGCTGTTGTGAGGACCAAATCATATCAAGATGTGAAAGCACTTTGTAAGCTTTGAACCACCACCAGGAGTAAAAATTCACTAGGCCTGAGCTGCTAGGAGGCAGTATAGCATGGAGGTTAAGAACTGACGCTCTTTAAGTTAGACTACTTGGGTTCCAATGTAATCTCAAACAATTTGACTCTCTAAGCCTGGGTATAATAATATAACAGGATCTTCCTCACAGGCTTGGTTTGTAGTTAGGATAAGGTGAGGTATATTCACCAGAAAAGGAGACAGCAGGGTTGGGGAAAGAAATCTAGACTTCTCCTCACAGAAGGGGTAAACTAGCTAAAGATCTGGAGGAAGGATTTGCCCCCAATGCTCCCTTCTAAAATGAGGAATCCAGTGATTTGTACCAGTGTTCCAAGCCATTGTCAGCCCTGGGACCCAGTCTCCAGAGTATATGACACATGGTCAGTGCTCAGGAAACAGGAAGCATGGCCAGCATAGAGAATAAATAGATGCTCAAGGTCTCCCCTCTAGCCTCCCTTCCCACCAATGAATAGAATCATGATTTGATCCCTCTTTCTACCATACTGGTATTGAAATCTGTCTCCAGTGTCTCTGACCTTAAAGAGCTCTATCACATGTCTCTTAGACACATACCTCAAACTCAACTTGTCCAAAAATGAATTTATCCTGCCTCTCAAATAATTTCACTCCCATTTCTGGGCTCCCTTTCTCAGTGTATATCATCACCATTCATGCACTTCCCCAAGCCAAGTGCTGAACATCATCTTTGAGTCTTTCTCCCTTATGCCTCATATTTAACCAACTGCCACATTCTCCTTAATTTGCCTTCTTAAGCCATGGGCTTAATTTGGGAACCATTACTTCTCATTTGGACTTGTCTTCATGGTCATATATGGTACCTGGAGATCCAGCCATTGCATCCCAATCCCAGACCAACAGGACTAGGCAAAGAAAGGAATACCCCTCCCTCTGAGAAAATTCCCATATTACCCTTCTTTTTGCATTTCATTGGCCAGAACTAAATCACATGGCCACAGCTAGTTTCAGGAGAGATTAGAAAATGCGGGGTTTTTCAGCTGAGTTCATGTCACCCTGATTAAAATCAGAATTTTGACTTCCTTCCTTCCTCAAAAATTCAGTCTTAAAGTCATTAGATGGAACCAAACAAGGTAAGCATCCATGACAGGGGACAGAGGTCTGCCTGGCATGAGGTGTTGAAGCCTGAGGGGTGTATAACCTGAATCTAATCATGAGAAAACATCAGAAGAATCAAAAATGAGAGACCTTATACAAAATAAATGGCCTGTACTCTTCAAAAGTATCAAGGTCAAGAAAGTAACAAGGAGACTGAGGAACCCTTCCAGAATAAGATATGACAACTAAATGCTATGCAGGATCCTGGATTGGATCCTTTACAAAATACATTATTGGGATAGTTAGTGAAACTTGAATGGGGTCTATAGATCAGATGGTAGTAATGTATCAATGTTAATTTTCTGATTTTGATGGTTGTATTATGATTATGTAGGAGAAGGTCCTTTACTGTAAGAAATGCACACTAAAGTATTGGAAGATGAGGGGCATCATGTCAGAAATTTATTCACAAATGATGTGGGGAGTGGGAAGGGGGTTATTTGTACTATAGTTGCAACTTTTCTCTAAGTTTGAGATTTTTTCCAAAAGAAGAAAAAAATTCAAGGCTTTATTTCAGAAAAGAAAAGGGAATATGGATGTTTGAATATGAAATTGCAGGCTCCACCACAGACGGAACTTAAATAATTTATCAGAGGAGGTCATTCCAAGGAAATAATATTTAAAGCCAGAGACAAAGATGAAAAAAAGAGCCATCTACGTGAAGAGCAGGGAGACAAACTTTTCAGGCAGAGGGAACACATGTGCAAAGTAGCTGAACTTTAAATTTTTAGAGTTATGACCCTTGTAACATGGTTGAAAATAACAAACCATTATTGTGTCAGAAACATGAGTGTGCCTCTGTGTATAGGAGCTTGTATCAGTCAGCTATGGCCACAATTATGCTGTGAAACAAACAACTGCAAATTCTTGGCAAGCATTTACTTCTCATTCATTCTTTTGTGGGTTGGCTAGGGCAATTCTACTTGAGGCTGCAGGTCTACAGTTATGCTGGGGTAACTCTGCTCCATGTGTCTCTCATTTTTCTGGGACCAGTGACTAATTAAGGCATGCAGTTCTCGTGGAGAAGGCAGAAGCACAAGAGGGCAAGCCTTATCACACAAGCACATTTTAGGCATCTGCTAGAGCTAGGTCCTCTCACATCCCATTTGCCAAAGAATATCACATGGCCAATTCAACAAAGGGTGGAGAAGTACCCTACAGCCCTCATCTAGGCAAAGTCACATGACCTCGCTGAACATCAGTGAGGTAAAGGAGAGAATGAATATTTACTGAACGATAATCTAGTCTACCATAAAGGTCAAACACTTCACAAAAGAGCCACCATTAAAAATATCTTCTGTCGGGCTTCCCTGGTGGCGCAGTGGTTGAGAGTCCGCCTGCCGATGCAGGGGACACAGGTTCGTGCCCCGGTCCGGGCAGATCCCACATGCCGCGGAGCGGCTGGGCCCGTGAGCCATGGCCGCTGAGCCTGCGCGTCGGGAGCCTGTGCTCCGCAACAGGAAAGGCCACAACAGTGAGAGGCCCACGTACAGCAAAAAAAAAAAAAAAAAAAAAATCTTCTGTCTAATCTATTTTTTTGTTTGTTTGTTTTTGTTTTTGTTTTTTTTTTGCAGTACGCGGGCCTCTCACTGTTGTGGCCTTTCCTGTTGCGGAGCACAGGCTCCCGACGCGCAGGCTCAGCGGCCATGGCTCACGGGCCCAGCCGCTCCGCGGCATGTGGGATCTGCCCGGACCGGGGCACGAACCTGTGTCCCCTGCATCGGCAGGCGGACTCTCAACCACTGCGCCACCAGGGAAGCCCTGTCTAATCTATTTTATAGGTGGGAGAGGAGGGAGGATGAATGCCAAGGCCTTTTTAAGAGTTTCATAGACCCTAAACACACTTACTTTGGGAGGCCTCACTAGACAGCATTTCAATCATATTACAAATTTGCCTATATCTTATGTTAAATGGATTTTTTGCTATAAAACATTTTTGAGCAAATTTTTAAATTTTGCTTCTGAAATTATTTGGCAATAAGTGGCTTATTTAATTTCTGATTGCATGTGATTTCTTGGCAATCTGCATACTCAGAGGCTCTTGAAAGTGGGAAATTCTAATCTACCAGCATTTTCAGATGTAATGAAATCTCTATGAACACTAAATTTAACAATTAGCAATATTGACAAAGTAGCACAGTTTGTGGGAGGTTTTTTTTTAATATTCATTAATTCAACATTGCTGCTTTCTCTTTACATTTTGGAGCCAATAATTTTTTTTCAAGTCTTAAACATTTTTGTACAACCGTGAAAAACTTGTAGATCCTAGAAAGACTCTGTACCTAATGGATTAAAAACACATTTTTCCTGGAATCAAATCTAATTGGAATTGGCCATGACATGCGTACCTTCCAACTCCAAACCCCAGACTCCTTGCCACAGAAAACTGAGAGCTGCTAAGTGCAACAGAACCCAACCCGTTTAGAAGGCTCTCTGTCCGGCAGAAGGGAGAATGGTTTGGGTTTGCTGATCAGCAGAGGCCTTCATCTCATTCCACTTCCTTTGTAAGGTAAATAAAAGTGTCATCTTCCAAGCTTGGCTCACTTCATCTTGTATGAAAAGTCTCCCTTCCCAATGCCTTGTTATCATTTCCCTGTGGTGATTAAAAAAACAAAAGGTAATAAAAGTTGGCTTATCAGTTGCTCCTTAAGGACCAGGATGTGACTGAAGGAGCAATAAGGTATCCCAAAGCCCCAAGGAAAGTTTTCTTGATAATGTAACAGAGCTAGAGCTAATGGTGTCAGAGCCAGTCTTATTGATACTGCGCACCCATAAACTGCTTGCTTTCAACTAGTTACATACGTATTAAAGGGAGTCAACATATCTTTGCAACAATCATCTGTATGGACACAAAGTATCACAAACATTTAGCTCTCTGCCCCTTCTAGTGATTTGGCAACATGGGAATAATCACCAACCATAGATTCTGGAAAAGGGATGAATGCTAATCTCTCTGGTTGCCCTCTATTGGGCTCCTTCTGTGCCAAACATTTTACATGTGTAAGTGGGATGGTGTAAGTTTCAAATGTAGCCATGTTTATGTTCCTTTCAATCCCCAGCACCTGACACATGTAAGCCACCCAAGATATACTTGCTGAGTGAATAAATGAAAATGTCAATGGTTCCAAGACCCTACCTTCCAGATTATCAGCAGGATGACCCTGCTTTTGAGGTCCTTACACATATTCTCTACCCAAAATCTCTTGGTGAGTGTCTGGGAGATGTGTCACATCAAGTGCTCCATGAGTCTATGCCTCTGTTTGCACCATTGCCTGTCTCCTCACCTCACCATCCTTCCCAAAGCCCCTGTTCACACCTTAATCAGATACTCTGCAGTTCAGGGACTCCCAACCTCCTGGAACAAGGCTAATACTGTCACATCAAGCCTCACAGGAGGAAGGAGACACTTGCTTTCCTGGGCATTTTCTATTCATGATACATTTGCTAATTGAAAAAAAGCAGATTATAATGCTGTATAGATAAAACACAAGGAGAAACACATTTTTAAAAAAAATTAGAAACGTGTGCACAAAACGTTAATACGATTATCTCTGGGTGGTAGAATGCTGGTTAATTTTTTTTTCTATTCATTTTTTTCTGTATTTTCCAAATCTGTTTATCAAGAACAGGTTTGCAGGGGATAATAAATGTTTGGCTTGTTTGAGAAGTGTTTGTGATAGCAAGTCAAGAACTCAAGAGGCAAGGGCTGTGCTCCTTAAACCCTGTAAGACCCTAAGGTGGGTCAGCCCACCCAACCATCAACACCCTATTTACAAGGGATGAAAACCACCTCAGCAGCAGCAGCCCTACTCTCAAATAAAACTTAGCCCCCGAGTTACAAGCCAGTTTAACCATGAGCACTAATCACGCTCACTTCCTTCTCAAATCCTCCCGAACGGTCCATTTCCCAGATGTCAGAAGCAACCCAGTTCCATCATGCTATTTTCTGTCTTCCAATGATTTATCTCTTGGTCCTTCTTTCTTCAAGATTACGACTTTGAGGTTCCAAGCAAACATCTTGGCTGCACACATTCTTAAAACAACAGTCATTTATTCACCTGTACATTCAACAAATTATTTAGTGAACGCCCATTACGGCCACTGCTTAACATAAGTGCTATGGGGATGCTGCAGTGAGCAACACACAGATTTGGTCCCTGCCCTCATGGAGCTCATGATCCAGTGGAAGAATCAGACATTAATCAAATAAACACAAAAATGAATGTGAAATGGATCAGAAGTCAGAGTAAGTGTTCTGTAGGAAGGGATATGGTTTGATACATAAGGAGTTGTGGACAGCTTCCAGGAGAAGTACCTGGGCTCTGAAGAGTGAATAGGAGTTAATGGGTAGGTAATGTGGATTAAGGTGGGTCAGCAGAAGACTGCAGCTTGTGCAAAGGCCCTGTGGCAGTGTGCCCTTCCAGGGAGTGAGAAGAAGTGGAATATGAGGCTAAAGAGATGAGCAAGGCCCCTCTCCATGTGAGACCCTGTAAACCACATTGAGGATTTCGGTCTTTATCCCAAAATTAACACAAAGCCATAGGAGGGTAACAAGCCCTCGAGTAACCAAAAAACTTCAATCGGCTAGATCCTTCTCTGCACTTGCCTTTTAGGGAAAGGGAGCCTAGAAGTCAAAAGATGGGATTTCAGTTTAAAAGGTTTCCAGCGTCTGCCTGGGGTCAATCCATCTCAAAAGCTAGATTAATTGCTCCTATTAATCATTCATTATGTGCCAGGCACTGTGATGACGGTACACTTTATACAGTATCACATTTAATCCTCACAAGATTTAGGTCCTATCACTATCCCTATTTTACAGATGAGGAAACTGAGGTTCAGAGAAGTCAGTAACTTGCCCCCAAATGCATAGCTAGTAACTGGCAGAGCCACGACTCAAACGCACATGATCCTCTCTCCAAAGGCTATTCTTCTTCCCCTAAGCCATACTGTTGCATCTGGGGTGGTGGGAACTAGGAGATGATTTTCAGAATTATAAGACTCAGGTGCTGAAGCTCCTTAATCATCAAAGAAAGTCTGGAAAGATAAGGTGTTTGCAGGAAGTCACAGCAGGAGAGGACATTTTGGACAAAAGGGCAGCACGGAAGCGTGAGCTCACACGGCACGCTCATAAATATGGCAGGGATGGGGTCACAGAGTGGGAAGGGACCAGGGGGAGGTGGACTAGATTACAGTGGTCCTGGGCATGCATGAAGTAACGCCACAGTGACTCTGGCATCAGCAGTTGTGAGGCAGCCACAGACATGAACAGTTATATAAAACCATCATGTTTTCAAAGTACAGCCCACTTACGGATCGCAGCAAGATGCTTCATCAAACCTCTGCCTGCACTTTGAGCTTGAAAAGGATGCAATGTAGTCAATCAACTTCAATGTGGAGAGGAGACAGGCACAAAGGGAGAGACACTTCACCCCTTTTTAATAAATGTGTCCAGGGGAGGGAGTTGGCCAGCAGTGTACGGTCTCCAAGGTCTAAAACATCACATCAGCAGTGACAGGGGGGACAGTGGGACACACAGGATATCAGCTGGAATAACAAGTAACACCTTCAATAAGCCAGAGGGGTTCTTTCTTTTCTTCCTTGTTGATCTGAGCCCTGGAGAAATGCCACAACAATTTATGGAAAGAAAAGTTAAAGGTAGACAGCGCCTAGATATTATTTCTGCCAGCTCATTTTAGTTCGTTTGGTTAACATTTTGCATTTGCAAGTTGACATAGTTTAATAATAACTGTCAATGTCAATGATAAATGCCATCATGATGGCACAAATACCCTTCTGGGCTTGGGGGGTGGTGGTGGAGTGGGGGCTGACTTCCCTGTCTCCTGTCCTTTCAGTTGTTATTAATAATGATGATAATTCTCACTTCTATAGCTCTGTGATTTCAGAGAGCTTTAGGCTTTCTGAGAGCTCTCACCTACTTTACTTCATTTGTTCCCTCCGCAATGTGTGGTACCTTTTTTGTCTCCCTCTAGGAATCTGAAGTTTGACAGGGTCAGAGAAGGCCACACAATTCAGGGAGTCCATATACAAAGAGGAACTACACACTAAAATGCCTGCAGAATACATGCAGGTCACATAAATGAAGAAAGAGGGAGGGATGGAAAGCAATAGAGAATGGTGGGGTCTCTGGAGCTCATGCCCCATTAAGAAAGGTGGGGGCAGCTGCTGCATATCTTGTACCGACCACCTGCTTCCATGTGGAAATATGGGCCCAATGCTGCCCAACCTTCTAATACACTAAGAGAAGATAAAAGGCCAGATGCTATATAAAGCTCCCAATTATTAGATGATTCCAACTGGATTTTTTTTTTTACATGTTTATTGGAGTATAATTGCTTTACAATGGTGTGTTGGTTTCTGCTTTATGACAAAGTGTATCAGTTATACATACACATATGTTCCCATATCTCTTCCCTCTTGCGTCTCCCTCCCTCCCACCCTCCCTATCCCACTCCAACTGGATTTTTTAAACACCATACTTATCGAACAAAATACATTTGAGGACTGGAAGTAGTCCTTGGGCCCCCCAGCCTATCTCTAGAGCCACACCTAGAGGGATTTGTTAAGTTGGAACTTTATGGAGCTGACAAAAGGGTTCATTATGATCAACTAAACCACATTCAAAAGAACAACTCCTTAAATTTTACATGTACTGGGAGTCACTGTTTCCAGTGACTCAAACTGACTTAAACAAAAAGAGTAACTTATTAAAATGATAGTTTAAAAAAAAAAAAAAAAGGCTAAACAACCAAACCTTGGGAAAGGTACAAAAGAATGTAGGCTTCAGGAATAGCTGGAACCAGGCTGCTGGAGTTCATCAGGGCTCACATGTCCCTGTCTTTCACCTCTGTTTCCCCCTGCACAGAGAGATTCATCTCTCCCACTGCAGACTGGCCTCCCTT
This sequence comes from Tursiops truncatus, assembly GCF_011762595.2. Taxonomy (NCBI): domain Eukaryota; kingdom Metazoa; phylum Chordata; class Mammalia; order Artiodactyla; family Delphinidae; genus Tursiops; species Tursiops truncatus. The sequence goes on from NC_047048.1 coordinate 24,961,422, forward strand.
CCAACCACCAAAGTTCCCAAGTTTCACACTGTGGGCCTCCCATCCTCAGGAAAGTACTGATTAACAACAGAAACCTCTTCCCACCCCACTCCCAGGGAAGAATTCTGACCACACCAGGCTAGTGCAAGTGCCTATAACTGGACCAGTCACCAGTGGCGATAAAGACAGATATCTTAGTGGGCCAGCTTCAGTGAGGTGCCCTCCTCTGAGCCAGTCCATTTTGGCCAGGGGATCAACATGGAAGAACATAGCAGCCGCTACCACAGCCGTGTGGAGGGTGGGGCCGTTGTAGGAGAGGTGAGGGGTTCTGGATACACGTGGGTTCAGTCTCCATGATGGACAGTGATTTTGAAGGGGAGGAGCTGTAGTGGCCACCCCATGGTGCTGCACAGACCACTCCCAGCTGCCAGGGTGTTGGCTCTCAATGTCTCACCACTGAGCCCTCCCCAGAAATCTCCCTTGGCAAAAGACAGCTGCCTCGACCAAGGTCACACCCCCAGGGAGCAGTCCTCATCTCATGATGGGTCAGTGTCAGGCATCAGGTGGAAAGCCTTTCTCAGCTTCAGAGCTCTGAGAAGGATTAGCTGAGGCCTCCATTGCCACCTCCCCACAGTCCAACTGCTCCCTTTACCTAATCCTGCTTCCCTTCTTCACGGGTGTGACTCCCCTGTCCACTTTCCGCAGGCAAGTCCCCATCCCAGAGTCTGTTTCCAAGGAACACGACCTAGGAGAGTGGATACCAAGAGTGGACCCTGGAATCAGACTCTAACCCGTGCTTTGGAGCTGGCTCACCCGTTGGCTGCCTGGCAGTCAGAGCTCCATGGTGGGAGGAAGGTGGAATAGTAATTTCTCTTGGAAGGCTGTAGCAGCACAATTGTTAACCTTCCCACCAGAGGTGATCTGGGGTGGGGTACTGGTGGAGGGGTGTGTGTGATAGCCTGGGAGTTTGAGAGGTTCAGAAGAAATCATATCAGAACCAGGCCCAATACACATGGAGACAGAGACAAGTCTGATTCAACTCAATCCCCAGCACAGGACCCACCCAGGGAATGTGGCTCAGACATTTATGCTAAGAAGTACTCCCCTTTTCAGGCTCAGTCTCCTTACTTGCAAAAACGGAATCCCTTCCAAACCTGAAATTCCCTAAGTCTAAGGATGAAGAGATGGATGAGATAGACAGATGGATTTGATGGACTGAGAATAATAACCCTGAGGTGAGGTGGGCACTGCTCACTCCTGCCCAGGGCAGACTAGTGGCAGAGGAGGCCTGGGCTCCAGCCATGAGCCCACCAGCCCATTCTGTCCAGCACCCACCGAAAACTCTTGTGCTGCAGACTCCCAGCAGTTGGTACTGGGGCCAGCACATAACAGATGCTCAGGGGATGTGGCTAAATGTCTTTACTGATTACAAGGCACGTTCTCATCCATCATCATCACCCAAGACTCTCAAGAGCACCATGCAATGCATGAAGACTATTTCCCCCATTTTACAAATGAGGAGCCTGAGGCTCTGGCAGCTCAGTGGCTTGTCCCAGGTCATGTGGCTAAAAGAGAGACAGAGCCAGGATTCAAACCCTGGCTTTCATTCCTTTGCTCCTGACCACACCTGAGGCCCACCTAGATGGAGAAGAGGTGTGTGGACGTTGCTGCGTTCTCCAGGGGAGACAAGCCAAGGAAGCATCTGTGCATCTGTCCCTGCCCAGTGGGTCTCTATTTGGCTCACTGTGTCCTCACCCAAACCAGCTTCTACACCCCTGCCCCCACCACCATCCAGGCCTTTCCTGGGCCCTTCCTGCCCACAGTGCCCCTCCTCATACACCCAACCCCTCTCACTCCAGGTTCCACTGGAGTCTGGCCTCTCCACTGACTGCCTCCTAGATTCCTGCCTCCTTCCCTAACCTTGGCCTCTAGCTTCTGACAGGCTGGGGTCTCGGGCCTGGATGAAATGACGTCTGCAGGGCCCATACTCCCTGGGTGTATATTTTGGGGAGCTCTTCTCATATTTCATCAAGGCATTAGGCCTCCAGGAAAGACTGGTAGCTTCTTGCACATAGAGCGGGGTTGAGATTGAGGAGGTATGCTGTGAACTGAATGTGCCCCCTTCCCAAAATTGGAATGTTAAAGCCCTAACCCCCAATGTGATGCTATTCAGAGATGAGGCCGTTGGAGATCAGGGTTAGACAAGGTCATGAGGGTGGAGCCTCATGGTGGGGTTAATGGAGATCTCTCCCTCTCTCTCTCTCTCTCTCTCTCTCTCTCTCTCTCTCTCTCTCTCTGTGTGTGTGTGTGTGTGTGTGTGTGTGTGTGTGTGTGTGTGTATGTCTCTCTCTGACTCTCTCTGCCATGTGAGGACAAAGCCAGAAGGTGGCCATCTGCAAGCCAGGAAGAGAGCTCTCACCAGGAACCAAATTAGCCAGCACCTTGACCTTGGATTTCTAGCCTCCAGAACTGTGAGAAATAAACGTCTGTTGTTTAAGCTGCCCAGTCTATGGTACTTCGTTATGGCAGCCCAAGCAGAATAACACAAGCTGCCTTTCATTCTCCAATGAGGCCTAACCCAGTACTGTGCACACGGCTGATCTAGACTTTGTTCAACACCACGTCCCTGCACCAGCCTGGTGGGAAGTCTCAGGACAGGGAGGTGCAGTGAGGGGATGGTGGGTGAAGAGGAGGTGGGATCAGACAGAGGCTGCCTAGACACAGCCTCCTGGCAGACTCACCGAGAGCCCTGGGAACAGCTGGCCGTGCCTCCCCAGCACACCCTGCACCTGCCCCTGTCTGGCCACCTCCCAGGCTGACAGGCGCCCAGCCCGACAGCCAGCTCTTCCCTCAGACACTTGACAAGGTGGGGACCACTTCCCTTGCCCTCCCAGGACAGCCTGATGGCAACTGCCAGCGCCCAGGGAGCCAGAACGCTACCCACCTGGACCCCAAAGGCTCAGTCTGATCTCAGCCTCCTCCAAAATCAGAGCCTCAGCAGAGTCAGAGGAAAACTGAGTTTCCCTGCCAGCTGGGCACGTGACAGCAGATGACCCAAAACCTAGGAAAGGGGTGTGATTGGGCCGTGAGGAACCACAGACCAGCTCTCTCTCTTCCATCCACATCTCCCATAAGCAAACTGGAGAAAGGCCCATGCAGGTCCATGGGAAGAGACCAAGGAAAGACATGAATGAGACAGGGATGAGGAGAACAATGTGAAAAAATATGTTCATTGTCACTCATATGTTGTGTGCTTTGGTAGCCTCGTTCCAAGAAAATCAATTTTTTGGCTTGCCCCTCATCTTTCTAGATTTGCATGGGGTCTTTTAAAGAGAAGTTCACATGGAAAGAAAAGTCAGCTTTGCAGCCATGAAGCTGTGACCACTTTTATTTAGCTGATGGAGATTTACATGGTGAGGAAGACAGGGCAGTTTCCCAGTGGAACCCCAAATTTGGCTTCACAAATGTAATCTTATTTAACTTTTTTCCTAGTCTAATGTAGTTTTTAATTGAGATATAATTAATGTATAACATTGTGTAAGTTTAGGGCGTGTGACCAGGTGACAATGCACGTCAGTACTATAATGCAATCACCACCAGTGTTGCGAACACCTTCACACGCTAATTAACTCGAATTTGCTTGGCCTTTCTCAGGATATGGGCTTCTAGACTAGCCCTCATTTTTAAATTTTTTTCTTTTGAGCAAATACCATGCCAGTACTTCTGTCAGACAAAAGTTCACATGAAGATGGGAGGGTTAGTGGCTGAAAGATAAAGATAACACAGGAGGTGGGGGAGTCCAATCCTCTCCCAACCAGGATTCGTTACACATCTTAAGTTGAGACGCGTTCTTCCAGAATTCTTTGCTTTGACGTGGGTGTTTAAACCAATTCCACTCTCGTGACCTACTCCCCTCCCAAAGGCCGCACTGCCAAACACCACTGTATTGGGGGTTAGGGATTCAACATATGAGTTTTGGGGTGACACAAACATCCAGCCTCTGGCAGTAGCCAAGACTCTGAAGAAGGGGTGCAGGTCACCACAACAGCAAGGCCGAGGGAGTACAGTGTGGCCTTTTGAGCCAGACTGTCCTGAGACTTGGAGACTGCCGGGTAGTGGCGGGTGGACAGACAGTCCTGGGTTCAAATTCCCACTCTACACCTATTGTCCATGGGATCTGGACAAGCCACATAATCTCTCTGAGCCTCGGTTTCCTCAGTTGAAGAATGGAGTGTTTGTGAGGATAAGATGACTATTCTGCTTGCGGTGCCAAGCCAGGGACACGTTTCGAGTCAATTCAAGGCTCCCTCCTTGCTGCAAAAACTGACCTCTAGGGAAAAAAAAAATTCTGTCTTGTCTAGCCATTACAGAATATTGCCTTCTCTCATAACCTGATGTGATACGGAAACATCCAATGAAGAAGCCAACAGGTATTGAAATATCAATTACAAGATAATTGTTGGGCTTCCCTGGTGGCGCAGTGGTTGAGGGTCCACCTGCCGATGCAGGGGACGCGGGTTCGTGCCCCGGTCCGGGAGGATCCCACATGCCGCGGAGCAGCTGGGCCCGTGAGCCATGGCCGCTGAGCCTGCGCGTCCGGAGCCTGTGCTCTGCAACGGGAGAGGCCACAGCCGTGAGAGGCCCGCGTACCGCAAAAAAAAAAAAAAAAAAAAAGATAATTGTTAATCACTGCAAGTCCAGCCTATTTCCAGGGAAGCATGGGCACGGACACCCTGGACCTCCGAGCCAGGCTCCCAGAGCCCAGGCCTTCTGTTTAGGCTGATGCCAGGGCTCTGTCTCCCAGGGAAAGGAGTTTGATACAAGGAAGAACTTTCATTATCTTTGCCCTGAAGCACCAGCAACTGCCTACAAAGAGCAGAGTGTGGAACGAAGGGCAGTGAGAAATAAATCATTGTGTTTCCTCCTCAGTGTCTAGTCCATTTAGAAATGGGTAGATTCAGAGAAGTGTTTCTTTGTTCGGTCCCACTGTTTCTGTGATATCAGAGAGGAACAGGTGACCAAGCTTGACCATCTATCTGTCAGCCCCCCTTCACACTTGGTGGGCAGAGGCTGTGTTGGACCAAGTTCAGAGGCAGGACCACGTCTCTACCAGGCCTCCTGCAACCAGGGGAAGCTGGAGGCTTGGGTGAGTCCACTGTGGGGACTGTCACGCTCCACCTCCCACAACCCTGCAGTTCCCCAAGTCTAAGACGCTTTGACTCTGGAATTCGGTAAAGCTCACTTGTTCGTTTACTCAGTCAGTGCTTACTGAGCGCTTACAGTGTGCCAGGATCAAGCTGAGTGGAGAAGATTCAGAAATGGCAAAGATAGCATGATCCTTGCCCTCCCAGAACTTGTTCTACTACAGGGGTTCTCAGCCTTGGCACGATGGACATTTTGGGTCAGATCCTTCTCTGTTGTGGGGGCGTCTTGTGCACTCTAGGTTGGTCAGCAGCATCCCTGGCCTCTACCCACTGGATGACAATAACATCCCCAGTTGTGACAACTAAAAAAGTCTCCAAACATTGCCAAATGTCCCCCAGGGGTCAAAATTCCCCCTCCCCCCCAACAGTTGCAAAACACTGTTGTGATGGGAGAGGCAGCACAGTGGAAAGAGTACAAGCTTTGGAGCTAGATGAGCCTGGGTTCTCCCACCTTATTTGCTGTATGACCTTAGGGGAATTACCTACTTCTCTGAACCATAGTTTCCTTATTAGCAAATCATGGGTAGTAATCATACTTTTGTAAGGTTATTAGGAGAACTAAAGATCAAACGTGTGAAGTACTATGGCAGACATTGTTGACAGCCACCCAAAAGCCATCCTCTCCACTCCAGTTCTTCTTGCTAAAAGAACCCCAGTACTACTTAGGGGTTCTTATCTCAGGAAAGTTGGCTCAGTCCTGTCCTTTCTGGGGAGTGGTCATGTGACCCAGGACTAGCCAATGAAATATAAGGGGCATCTGAGGGAGGAGGTCCTCTGGGACAGACCCCTCTCTGATAAGAAAGAGGTTGATAAAGAGTGTGGTGATTTTAAAATATGTGCACAAATTCTTTGATACTCCTCCCTTCAAAAGGTAGAAACTAACTGCCTTCCTTTTGAAGGGAAGGCTAAATTTACTGACTCACTTCTAATGAATAGAAAGTAAAAGAAGTGACAATGTGTGACTTCCCAAATTAGAACATGAAAGGCATTGCTGCTTCCTCTTTGGGCTCAGTCTCAGATGGCCCTGGGGGACACAGCAGCCATGTTGTGAGAACACTCAAGCAACCCCATGGAGAGTCCCAAATGGAGACAAGTGAAGGCCTCCAACTGACAGCCAACCCAACTTGCCAGCCATGTGTGGAAGCCATCTTGGAATGGATCCTCCAGCCCTGGTCAAGCCTTCAGAACACTGCAGTCCCAGCCAACATCTTGACTGAAACCTCACAAGACACCTTGAAGTAGAACCACCCAGGTGAAGTACTCCTGAATTCCTGGACATTGATGATAAATGTTTATTGTTTTAAGCTTCAAAATTTTGGAGTAATTTGTTATGCAGCAATGGATAACTAATACAAGGAGAAATTACGTGAACACTCACATGCTCCATCACCTCCCTATCCTGCCTTTGGATCTGGTCAGATGAGGACATGAGGTTAGAGCTGTGGCAGCCATCTTGGAACCAGGAGAGGGAGGCCAGGAGAGTCCCCAGGATGCTAACCAGAGCCAAAAACCATCCCCAAAGCCCCAATTCCAGACATCTTGTTACAGGAGATAAATATCCCCTATTCACTTAAATCAGGGTTTCCTGGTACCTATAGTTTCATGCCTTGAATACAGCAAGTTATCTATGATGCTATGTTTACTGTAACTTCTCAAGTCTCCTCCCATGAATTCCAACCCCTCTCAACTCCACACCAGGTGCACCCACATCCTGAACAGGAGGGACTGGGGATGACGAGAGGTGGAGGGCAGGGAAGTAAGAAGCTTTGAAGCTGTCACCTTTCACGCTTTATTCTGAGATCTGATATTCCTGACAGGCCAGGATAGACTCCCCTGCTCTTGGTCATCTTGGACTGCCATAACAAAATATCATAGACTTGGTGGCTTAACCAACAGATATTTATTTTCTCACAGTTCTGGAGGCTGGAAGTCTGAGATCAGGGTGCCAGCATGGTCAGGTTCTGGTAAGAGTTCTATTCCTGGCTTGCAGACATCTGCCTTTTTGCTGTGTTTTCACATGGTGGACAGAAAGAAAGCTCTGGTGTCTCTTTCTCTTCTTATAAGGGCACTAATCCCATCATGAGGGTCCCACCCTCATGACCTCATCTAAACCTAACCACCTCCCAAAAGCCCCATCTCCAAATACCTTCACATTGGTAGTTAGGGCTTTGGGGGGACATGACAAATCACAGAAACCTCAATTTTCTCTTCTCTATACTAGAAAGGAAAACAACAATGCAATTCCCTTTCCTATCCATCATCGTATTTACGGAGGGCTATAGCAGTTCTAAAATTTAGAGGCATATTTGTTTAACAGGAGTACTGGACCTCAGTTATCCAGGTAGAAAGCAACAAAAGCAAAGCAAAACCATTATGTTCATGTTTAAAAGATTTCAGGCAAGGGATGGGGGAAGAATGGCAGAGTTAAAGTTTTCTGTATATTTATTTTGATTCTATTTTAATATCTGGTCTCCTTCTAGTAATTAATCAAGCTTGAGCTCTGGGGCCCAACAGTCTGGGTTCAAAACTGGGTCAGCGCCCCACTCACTGGTGGTGACCCTGAGTTACTTCACCTACAATACTGATATAGGTTCAAGGAGGTAACATATATAAAGTGCTTAGGATGGTGTTTGGAAGACTGTAAACATTCAATCTCATGGTAGCTATTTATTATTGTTGTTGTTACTACCAGCATTTTTATTATTACTAAGGAAAGAGGGAGGCCAGCAGCCAGACCATGGATTGCGGACCCTCCAGGGAGTAGCCCAGAGAACTGGCAGAAAATTCACAGAACTGGGAAGCTGTGAAGTAGCTCTAGATGCTGGGCCTGTAACCTTTTGAAACTCAGTTATCAGTTGCCTCATCTATAAAATGCGAGTAGGGATTTGCATCTTAGAGGATCACAAAGAAGGTGCAGGAAGCTTGAAACAGTGTCCTGGACACACACACACAATTACCTTCCCAGGCTCTGACACCACTGGGATTATGAGCTGGAGTTTCAGGTATGAGAACACATGTCCAGGCTTTTCAGGACAATGAAGACTGTCTTCAGTGGAAAGATGAAAAAGCTGGCTAAGAAATATTCCTAATACATAAAAATTATATGAAATTCAAATCTCACTGTCCATAACTAGGCCCATTCGTTTACGTGTTATCTATGGCTGCTTTCATACTACAACAGCAGAGCTGAGCAGTTGCTACAGAGACTGTAAGGCCACAAGGCTAAAATATTCACTATCTGGCTATTTATAGGAAAAGATCCCTGGTCTAAGCCAGAAGTTCTCAAACTTAGTATCTATCAGAGTCACCTGGAAGGCTTATTCAACCATAAATTGTGGGTCCCACCCCAGAGTTTCTCATTCAGCATGTTGGAGGGTGGAAGTGTGGGGAAAGGGCCTAGAATTTGTATTTTTAACTAGCTCCCAGGTGATGCTAATGAGGCTGGACTGGGAACCACGTTTTGAAAACCACTGATCCAAGCCCATCATGGTAATTCTACTTCCCTTGCCAGTGATTGGCTTAAAAAAGGGCATGTGATGCAGTTCTGACCAATGAGATTCAAGGGGATGTCAGCTGTGGGGGCTCTGGGGAAGTGATCATAAAAGGGACAAATGGAAGGGCTGGGCTCTCTTCTCCCCTTTCTGTATCATCTTGAAACCATGAGGGGCACCCCTGAGGACAAGAGCCTTGTGCTGTGGAGGGCAAAAGAGCAGAATGGTGGAAAGAGACTAGATCAGCCATTACACAACAAAATGCTTGAATGAACCAATCACAGGGTCACCTACTATGAGGCAATAACTGCACTGTTGCCCAAGCCACTTCCAGTCGGGTTCTCAGTGATTCAGAGCCAAACGCGTCCTACGTGGTCCCACTCTGCACAGCCACGTGGCAGGTTCCAGCTCCATCCCTCACCACTGGGAGACACCACAAATCCCAGGCTATGAGGGTTGGAGTAAGGCATGTGGGCTGCACTCCACACCACCCTACAGGGGTTAGGGCAGGTCTGGTATAGGAAAAAGAGCATTATTTGGGGGCCATAAAACCCCACGTTGGAGCCTTAATTTCACCACTCAGTGGCTATGTGACCAGAACACTGTTCACCCCATACTCCAGGATGTGATTTATCCCTGCCCATGGTTTAGCGGAGCAGCTCTGTCTGCGGATCTGGGCAGGTTACTTTCCTCTCTGGACCATTATTAACCATTAGAGGTGGCATTTGGTGACCACTCACCAGGTCCCAGGCACCGTGCGAAGTCCTTCACCTCTATGAGCTCATTTCATTGCCACGTGACCCTAAGAGGTGCAACTATCGTTCCCCCGACTTTACAGCTCAAGAAACTATGGCTCTAGGAGTGCAGAGAGGATCCCGACTCAGATCCGTCTGGCTCACGAACCCACATATTTGAGATCCACGTTGTAAGGCCAGGTTAAATGGCAGAATGTTTGCTGAGGGCCTCAGCACATGTCAGAGGCTCGGGAAACATCACTGCATCTGAGTATCTAACATGCTCATTCCTCTCTCATCTGCCACCGCTCAGTCGAGAAACGGGGGCGGAATGTTGACCCCACTCTCAGACGCTGGCCAGCTCTGGCCAGTGAAGCTGACATGAGCGTCAGGAGAAATACTGGAGATGACACGAGACGTGGACAAGGAGCCCTGCTGCCCTGAGAACCACGGCGGGGGCTGCAGCGTGACTGCCTGTGCCAGGCCTACCCAGCATCTCATCCACCGGCTCGGGTTCCCGGCCGCAACCTGACCTTACCTGCCTGTTTCCGTGCCTGGCTGAGCATCCCCCGCCACCCCCTCTGGCATCCAGGTGTCTAATCAGCCCTGTTGAGTTCCCCCCAGAGAGCCGGCTGTTTGCCTTGTCCCTCTGGAGGGCAGGCGGAGGCAGAGGAATGGGCAGCAATTCCGGGGCCGTCACAACTCCTGGCTGAAACCAAACATGACAGATTTACCATTGGGCAGGCTGTTCCATTTATTATTTAACGCTTGCAATAAATATTTGCATGACCCAGCGCTGGAGGGAATGCTCTGTGATAACTCACTGAGTTTCCCTGCCAAACACCACCGCAATCAGATTCCAAAGCCGCAGCAGAAACTATTTTATGCTCTTCTAAAGAGGTGGGCAATGGCCCTCTGGTAGAAAACATTCTCTCGTCCATCTCCAAAGATGGAAGAGGGGGCAGGGAGACTAAGTTCCAAGAAGCAACTAGAGGAGGAAGAGGATGAAGATGATACCTAACATGCACTCAGTGCCTGTTGTGTGCCAGGCTCTGTGCGGAGAGCTTCATTCATTTGTTCAACATGGATCTTGAGGGCAGAGCTGCCAGGTTTAGCAAATAAAATACAAGACACCCAGTTAAAGCGGAAATTCAGGTAACAATGAATACGTTTTAGTACAGTATGTCCCATGCAATGCTAGAAAATTATTCGATGTTTACCTAAAATTCAGACTTAACTGGGAACCCCGTTTTTCTCTGGTAACCCTAACTGAGGTTATGCCCAACTGTGACCAAATAGCAAAGGGGATTTATTTTCAACTGGTGGGTCAGGGAAGGGCCCTATAAGAAGGTGACACTTGAGCAGAGATGTCAAGGAAGGAGACATCCATGACCAGAGGGGAATAGAGTTCCAAGAGGAGAGAAAAGCCCATGCAAATTACCTGGGGTTGGAAAGAATGTGTGCATTTGTGGAGCAGAGGGAGGCCACAGGAGTGGGGCTGAGTGAAAGAGGGGGAGTGACAGGTGTACCACACATGGCCTGTGGTGACGATAAAGAATCTGGATGTTATTCTAAGGCAAAAAGAAGCCACTGGAGGGCTTTTCTGCTGGAAGTGGCCAGATTGGGGTCCGACTCCTGCTGCCTTGATTTCTGAATCCAGCTGTGACACAGAAGACCTGACATTGGCAGGAAAAGAAAAGGAACAAGAAAAGGAAAAATTGCTTTAAAGGAGAGCTGGTCAGGTCTTGCAAGAAATGTTCACACAGTAACAAACCAGCCGCTTCAACAGAAACCTCTGTGTTTTCCCAAAGATTTTCCCCCAGCCAGGCAGCCGCGGGGAGGGGGACGCCAGCCATGACAACGCTATCAATTTCCATTTTGCTTTTGCCAAATACAGAAAAGGACATTTCAAAGACTTTTAAAAATAACTTCCAAACTACTCAAGGTTGGGAAGAAAAGAGGGAGAAGAATTATAGTCGGCCTGCTCTAGAGTAGAGATAATGACAATAAGTACACATAAAACAACTGCATTTCTACACATTACATCATCTCCTACTTAGCCCTATGAAGCAAGGAGGGTGGATGGTGGTAACCCCAATTCACAGAGAAGGAAACTGAGACCTAGAAAAATAGGGTCCAAGAGCTAGGAAAGGACCAGGCAGGGTCTGGAGCTACGCTTATCTGGCCCTAAAGCCTGGACTCCCCAAAGCACTCTGGAGACTTGCTATGGGCTGAATTGTGTCTCTCCCCACCCGTCGCCCCCCCCTCCCCAAATTTCATATGCTGAAGCTCTAACCTCAATGCAACTGTATCTGGAGAAAAGGTATTTAGGAGGCAATTAAGTTTAAATGAGGTCATAAAGGTGGGGCCCTAATTGGATGGGACTGTGTCCTTATAAAAAGAGGAAGCGCACACACACACACACACACACACACACACACACACACACACACACACGTGTGCGCGCGCGCGCGCGCCCTACCACCCAGCTATGTGGAGCAAGATGCCTGCCCCCACTTCCACATCAGCCTTCCCAGCTGACATCCAAAGCAGCCTCCCACCTGGCAAGCCTGTCCCTTCTGCCCTTCTTCCCCAGGACTCACATGCCTCAGTGGATGTCAAACAGTAAGCCGGGCAGTGTGAGGACTCCTCCTCTGGAGAGGAACATGGGGGCAGAGTGGGAGGAACACACCTTTAGTGTTAGAAAACCTGAGTTTGAATCTCAGCTCTACCACTACCTAATAGGGTGGCCTTAAGCAAGGAACTGAACCTGTTTCCTCTTCTGAGGAATGGGGATAATACAATCTACCCCACTGGGATCACTGTGGAATTAAATAAAGATGCTAGATTTAGAAAAACCAACACAGTGCCTGGCACAGAGTCAGCACCTGGTTACTAATCATAATTACAATAATGATAACACTCAAATCATGGGATTCAATGTCCATTCAACAAATTTTTATTGAGCACCTGCTATGTGCTAGGCACTTGGGGATACAACAGAACACAAGACACACCACTCCATCATATGAAACTTATAATGGAAGAAACAGACTTATGATATAATGAAAGAAACATATTTGTAAAAATTCAAGTATAAAAAGTATTAAAAGAGTTGAAGAGTGCAGTAAAGGAAGAAAGGTTTCTGTGAGATAATCACCTACTTCAGTATCAGAGACGGCCTCAAAGGATATGTCGGCTGAGGCGAGGAGTGTGAAGGAGTCAACCAAGCAAAGACCAGGAGGGACAAGAATTCCCAGTACAGAGAGAGCAGCACGTGCGAAGTCAGAAAGACTGGGCTTGTACTGGGGGCACGGAGGGGGGATGGGGGAGGGGAAAGGCCGAGGATGGGTGACGGAAGGCCAGTTCAGCTGAAGGAAGCAAGGAAGAGAGAGGCAGTTATAGAAGTCAGCCAGGATCAGGCTGTGCATCATCCATCTCTAAGTCATTCTGAAATCAAAGAGGAGGCACTCAAGCTAACACAGCACATTGGCTGGCACAGAATAAGCTCCAAAAATATGAGTTCCCTTCCCTACCCTGGAACAGCCAAGATAAATAAAAATGGCTCCTGTTTTGAATTTCTGGACTTGATTTTGTCTCGCAATTGTTTCTTTTAAAAATGTCCATAGGCTTCTCTGGTGGCGCAGTAGTTGAGAGTCCGTCTGCCGACGCAGGGGACACAGGTTCGTGCTCCGGTCCGGGAAGATCCCACATGCCGCGGAGCGGCTGGGCCCGTGAGCCGTGGCCGCTGAGACTGCACGTCAGGAGCCTGTGCTCCGCTACGGGAGAGGCCACAACAGTGAGAGGCCCGCGTACCGCAAACAAACAAACAAACAAAAATGTCCATGGACCAACAGGGTGAGGTGGGGAAAGGGATGTGAGGGAACAAGTTCAAAATCAAACAAGCCAAAAACTCCTGGCTGGAAACCTTCTCTATAGATCGTTGCAGGAATGGCCACACTGGTGGGACCATGGGAGATAGAAAAGAAGTTGGCAGAGCCTGGAATTCTTTCTCCAACCAAGACCCAGATGCCAGGCAGGTAGTGAAGCCGCCCCTACCCCATCTCCACCCCCATGGCCTGTCTGAGGACAGAGTCTGCCAACCCCCTCCTAACACCAGACCGACCCCTCACAGGCACTCTAAGCTGAAGGCATTGGCCTGGGCCACTGTGATGCCAGGAAAGCAAAATGTATTGTTGGCAAAGAGCTCAAGACAGACAAACAAACAAAAACTGGCAGTTGGTCACGACAGAGCCACAGTCTGAGTCTATGACAAGTCATCCAGCTTCAAGTTTGGTGTGATGCAGGCCCTTCTTGGACTTTTAAAATTCATGACATTTTGTTTATTCATTCACCACCCACATCGAACTTATAGTAGACTCCAAGAAATATATATGACAAAATTATAGAATATAAATTTAAACTTGGGACTAGAGAAAAATAATTTAGAATAAGAGAGAAAGGCAGGAATAGAGCAGGATGGAAGGTAAAGATACACAGGCCAGAAGGTCAGTTCCTAAACTGGATCTGAAAATGTGGCTCCGAGTTCCCCAGTGGCCAAGTCAGAAAGGGCAGTAGAAGCTGTTCTCGTGGTACACAAGAAGAAAGACGCTGGACTTTCCAGGACCAGCACTGTCCTGCCATGTGACCCCAGATAAGTGATTTAACTTCTACTTGGACTCAGTTTCCCCATCTCCAAAAATGGATGAGAAACTATTGAATCTATGTGAGTCCTTCTTTAGATGATTAAAAAAAAAATGCTGGGCTTCCCTGGTGGCGCAGTGGTTGGGAGTCCGCCTGCCGATGCAGGGGACACAGGTTCGTGCCCCGGTCTGGGAAGATCCCACATGCTGTGGAGCGTCTGGGCCTGTGAGCCATGGCCGCTGAGCCTGCGCATCCAGAGCCTGTGCTCCGCAACGGGAGAGGCCATAACAGTGAGAGGCCCACATACCAAAAAAAAAAAAAACAAACAAAAAAAAAAAAAATGCTGTAATAAAAACCAAGAATGGCTGATCTTCCAGCCTAGACTCACAAATAAGAATCACAAACTCAAACATCTATAAGGACCAGTTAGCAGCAGAAATGAGAGGCAGTCTGGGCATAATACAATAGGGAGTGGAGGAACTGTTGTGAACTGGGCAGCCCATACTCTTCTAAAGGAGGCAGCTGCTTCTCACCTCCAGCTAATCATTGCCCTGCAAGAGCGTGGGTCCATCTTCTGATTTTTTTTTTTTTTTTTTTTTTTTTTTTTTTTTGCGGTACGCGGGCCTCTCACTGCTGTGGCCTCTCCCGTTGCAGAGCACAGGCTCCAGACGAGCAGGCTCAGAGGCCATGGCTCACGGGCCCAGCCGCTCCGCGGCATGTGGGATCTTCCCGGACCGGGGCACGAACCCGTGTCCCCTGCATTGGCAGGCGGACTCTCAACCACTGTGCCACCAGGGAAGCCCCATCTTCTGATTTTTAAGAGGAGCTCAAAATTGGGATTTTTAACGTAAACTCTTCTAACTTCTAAATGTTTGCTTTTAATTCAAGTTTACTTAAAACAAAGCACAGGTCAAACATAGCCCCACCTGAAGGCCAATTCCAGAAAGAAATGGTAAATCCCTTTTGTGTTACAAATGGCTTTTTCTATCTTCAGGGTAAGTTGCAATCCCCAGCCCTTATCTTCCCCCAGCTGAGCATCTCAAAGAAGCATTTCCCAACAAAAGTGTGATTCTTTTTGAATCCCATCCTACACACACTGTTGAATCCCTACTGCATTTTAGGAACAGGGAAGGATACACCAGTGATAAACAAGTCTCCACTACATAGCCAGATGGGCCTGGCTGTGTACTCCATCAAGACACTAGACAGCTCCCAGAAAAGTTCTCAGGTTTGGTGATGTCTACAGAAATCAGCCGTTTCACCATCAACTTCAAAACGTACTGCTAGATTTATTTCTACTAGAAACCAGAAAACACCCATTCCTCTAAGTGCATTTTCCTCTGGCCAGCCCCCTGGATGAGGTTTTCTTCATGGAGCCCTGGCACTCTGTTCAGTCCCAATTCAGTTCAACAAGCACTTGCCCATTGGATACAGGTACCTTGCTAAGAACTGGAGGCATCAATATGAACAATATGATTCCACTGGTCCACATTCCAAGTAAGTCTGAGATATGAGAAGCAACTAAACTTATCCTAGAGAGTATTTTAACTCAGTGTGGCCACAGAGAGCTAAGTGATACAATGGAAAGTAAGTTACCTTGACCTGGGTTTGAGTTAGAATTCTCCCACCCACAAGCTATGTTATCTTGGGCAACACACCTACCCCTTCTGTGGCTAGTGCCTCAACTATTTTTTTTAAAAAATGGAGATATAACACCAACTAGCTTACAGTTTGTTGGAAACAGGACTGGCCCATACTGCTGCAAAGGTTATGCACTGCAAAATTCCAAGGACTGCTGTTCACCCAGGAGTTGTGCAGTACCGGATATGAAGAGCTGTATACAGCTGTATACGAGCCTGGTTGGAATGAGTAAATACTACATATGAAAGAAACAAGCAGAGTGTCCAGCACATTGTAGGGGCTCAACAAATGAAACTGTGGCTAGTACAAAAACCAACTGGAGGGACTTCCCTGGTCGCGCAGTGGTTAGGAGTCCGTCTGCCAATGCAGGGAACACAGGTTCAACCCCTGGTCTGGGAAAATCCCACATGCCGCGGAGCAACTAAGCCCGTGAGCCACAACTACTGAGCCTGCGCTCTAGAGCCCACGCACCACAACTACTGAGCCTGCGCTCTAGAGCCCGCGCACCTCAACTACTGAGCCTGCGCTCTAGAGCCCGCGCACCACAACTACTGAGCCTGCGCTCTAGAGCCCGCGCACCACAACTACTGAGCCTGCGCTCTAGAGCCCGCGCACCTCAACTACTGAGCCTGCGCTCTAGAGCCCGCGCACCACAACTACTGAGCCTGCGCTCTAGAGCCCGCGCACCTCAACTACTGAGCCTGCGCTCTAGAGCCCGCGCACCACAACTACTGAGCCTGCGCTCTAGAGCCCGCGCACCACAACTACTGAGCCGGCGCGCCTAGAGCCCGCGCTCCACAACAAGAGAAGCCACTGAAATGAGAAGCCCACGCACCGCCAACAAAGAGTAGCCCCCGCTCGCCGCAACTAGAGAATGCCCGTGCACAGCAACGAAGAACCAACACAGCCAAATATACACCAAATTAAAAAATAAAAACTGGAAAATAAACCCTACTTTTCTTAACTTCTCTTTTCCACCATCTTTTCAACAACAACCTCACTGCATAAATGGAAGCACTCCTGAACAATCAGGGTCCCTCAGACTCAGGCTGAGCCCTTCTCATCCATCAGGCAACGACTGCGCTGTGCTTCCTCCTCCAAGGAAATATACATACCAGTCCTGGAGCCTTGATTTATGCTGCTGCCGTTCCTGTCCGTCTGCCGTCCTTCCTTCCCCTCCTGGCCCAGCCTGCATTCAGGCTGCTAACTGCAGCTCAGGGCCCACATTCTTGCTTGGTTCAGAGTGATTCTCCAGGACATGTGCTCAGAGTCCTCACCCCTGGGATTTTCTTTTCCTTTTAAGCTTTGAATTGATTGTCTCAAATGTTTAAAAATAGCTGGCATCTCACTCTCACCTGCTGATTTTGGAGGTGGTATTGGCCAGGTCGCTTTCCATTGCAAAGCAACAGAAAAGCAGCTGGAATCAATTCAGCGAACAGTGAATTCATTCTTTGACACGTCTGAAGAGTCCAGGGGTTCAGGTACAGTAGGACTCAGGGGTCCAAAACGATACTATGGGATCAACGTCTCCATCTCTTGATTCTGCTCTCCTCTCTGGTGGAGCCATGTGGCGGCTTCTGGGGACTCTGGGTGTTAAAAGCTGAAGAGAAACTTCCAGCCAGAATAAGAAGCAAAACACAGTACGGGTAAGTGAAGCAGGCTGAGTAAAGACTCCAGGAGTGCAAACTTCAGTTCCTGCCCCCATTTCGCTTCATTCAGCCACCTCAGCCCTGCAGGGAGATTGTTTCTTCCGCTCAGCGTCCAGCGTGTTGGAGGAGGTCATAGAGAGGATGTGACCTCTGGGTGACCCGCGAGCTGGCCCCGGGCAATGGAGGCTCCTCACCGCACCCTTGTCCTTGGAATGTGCTGTTCCTGCACTAGGAGCCATTTCAAGGACGCAGCCTTGAGAAAGGCGTCGTGGAGACCATCTGGCCGGGATACACGACTGAACCCCATCAAGGCCTCTCTAAACTTTGAAGATTCTGTCAGACGCGTACAGAGGCCACGTCATCTTGCGGCATCCGAGACAAGCCTCGTTTGTATAATAAATTCTCTTGCTTGTGAAAACCGCCACCTACCAATGCGGAGCGGCTGCCGCTTTCCGCAGTCTCTCCTGGCCCTGCGTGTCCCGGGCCAGTTCCGAATTTCACCCAGGAAGCTCCAAAGTTTGGGGCCTACACAGCGGAAGCCTAAGGTCTACCTCCCTCCCCGAGCTGAGGCAGAAGTCCCACCTCTTCCTGTTCCCAAGGCCCTCCCACCTAGCCCTAGACCGGAAGCTGCAAGCCCTCCGGTCATTGGTGGAGCATATTTGACTGTCAGAACCTGCAACCAGTGAAGGATCAAGTTGGTTCCAGCATCAGCCCTACCAACTTCTGAAGGACTATTTCATCTATCAAGTGTCTCTCACTGCTTCTTATTGTAGGTGTAAGAAGCCCAACTTATTGGTAAGATACTGAACAGTCTCTAATTATTACTATTATTATTAAATACAATAATATTATTATTAGATATTAGATATAATACTAATAGTAAATTATTAGATTATTATTAGACATAATGGCATATTATTGTTAATACTATTATTAGATATAATAATAATATTATTGTGGTTACCAGGGGCTGGGAGGTTGTGGAAATGGGGAGAAGTTGGTCAAGGAGGTAAGTTATAAGATGAACATATTCTGGGGATCTAATGTACAGCATGGTGATTAGAGTTAATAATACTGTATTATATACTGGAAAGTTGCTAAGAGAGTAGATCTTAAACAGCCTTACCACAAAAAAGAAATGGTAATTATGTGATGTGATAGAGGTGTTAGCTAACAATATGGTGGTAATCATTTTGCAGTATACAAAAATATTAAATTACCTTGCTGTATACCTTAAACTTACACAATGTTATATGTCAATTATATCTCAATAAAAATTATTAGTTGTTGTAGATATAATAATAACATTATTGTTGTTGCTATTATTATTAGAAGGAGGATGAGGAGGTGGGGAGGAAAAGGGAAGAGGAGAAAGAAGGAGAAGTGACATTTAGGTAGCATTTAATACCTCCCAGGCGTTATTCCAAGCACTTTGCATGTATCTCTTATTCCTTACAACCACCCTATGAGGCAGGTATTCTCATTTATCTCATTTTACCGTCTGGCTGTCTCACACCTAAGCCATGAGCCAGGATTTGAACCTGGGTGGTCTGGCTCCAGAGGCCGCACCCAACACCATTAGACTATAATTAAAGGAAGAGCGGCATGTACAAGCGTAACTGAAAACAAGCACTTGAATTTCAACATACTCACTCTTCATCTCTGCCTCTGTCAGTTTTTTCCTTCTCCCAGCAGATGAGCTTCCCTCCTGCTGGCAGGAGATGAGGCTCCCAACAGCCCCCAGCCTCATGTCTCACAGCCTCCACCCGATAGAAGGACAGACTGACACTCTCTCCCTTTCCAAGTTCAAAATCCCAGGGAAGGGCCCCGACTGGCCCAGCTTGGGTCACGTGCCAAACTCTGGGCCAGTCACCTGTGGCCAGGGGACACTTGTGTCAAATCAGTCAATGGCAGGTGGAGGCAGGACCCCACTAGGGTTTCAAAATGTCAGGGATGGGAAAGAAGGTAAAAGTCGTCCTCATGAGAAGGGAGGCGTGCTGGGGACATTAGCATTTATTTCATCCTGAGAGCAAGGGAAGTTTGCCCAGAAGCCTCACTGGGAAGAAGCCAGTTGGCCAAGGATTGAGGGCCCTCCCAGCTGTGGCCCTTCTGACATCTGGTCCAGATGCTGGCCATCATTCCCTCGAAGTGCACATGCAGCTTTAATGAGGGACTAAAGAGAGCAGTCCTCCCAGACTCCCTTGAAGGGGCATTATCATGCATTATCATCCTGCTCTGCCTGCCTGCATGAAGTATGAAGGGGGTCTTTGAAGACACATCCAGAATGTTTAGCAAATGCTCCAGAACGGCTCATCTGAAAATTTCCCAAGTGTCGGACTCATTGTGTAATCTGTTACATTACACAGTTGAAGGTATGGCAGGAGGTGGGCTGTACTGACATTCACTGCCATGTCATCCTGTTCGTCAGTTCTGCTACCTTCCTCCTCCCCCACCTCCTCAATCCTGAGTTACACCTTAAGACTCCCAGGTTGGCGGGGCAAGAAAGCAAGCTCTACAACCAGTCAGAGCTGGGTTTGAATCTTGGATTTACCACTTACCAGCTGGGTGATATTGGGAGAGCTTTTTGACCTCCCTGAACCTCAGTTTTCTCACCTGATGAGTGAAGATACGAATATCTGCTTTGTAAGACAGTTGAGAAATTATAAACAATGTACGGAAAGTTCTATATTAGGCTAGAATGAATGTACTGCAGTGTCAAATAAATCCTCAAATATCAGTAGCTTAGTGCCACAAAGACTCTTTCTCACTCACTCCAAGTTCCCTGCCACATTAGAGGAGCTTTTCTGTGGTGGGACAAAATAAGGCCAAGTCACCAAGGATGCTAACACCAGCAGAGGTGACAGATGGACAGCATCTAGTCCACGAAGCAACCCCTTTCATTCAACCCCTAAAATTACAGAAGGGATAAATTAGGCCAGATACACACAAACACTTCCTCCCCTAAAGGACTGAAGACCTGAAAAAGGTCATCATAATAAACCAGATAACAACAACCAAATTAGAAAAAGCTATAGCACTCAGTGTTGGTAAGATGACGAGTTTCCTTGTGGATGGCGACAAACCCTTTAAAAAGCAATGAGATGATAAAGGTCAAAAGCTGTAAAAATGCTCACTTATTACCCTTGGAATTCCCACTCCTAAAAATTTAAAGAAATAATTCACCAGTAGCAAAGTTTTTTTGCATAAATATGTTTACTGTTTTTATTATCTGAAAAAACCTGGAGCAGCTTAACTGTCCAACAGTTGGAGTACACAGCCTATAATCATGATTGTTATGAAAACTCAGTGGAGCCACACAGAAAAAGGATTATGATAAATGAAAGAAATCAGGTAAGAACTAGAATATATATTCTGGCTCGAGTAGGAAAACTACTTAGGGACAAGGACTAGAAGAGAGCAAGAAATAATGGCAATACTTACGCGGTGTGGGGAAGACTGCAGGCTGCCCATCAGATTTGGTCCTTCCCTTCCTGCAGGACACACAGCTAACCAGATCTCCCAGCAGCCCTTGCACCTAGGTGGACCCACATGACTGAGTTCAAGTCAGTGGAATGGGAACAGACGTGAGGTGCCGCTTCCTGTTCTGGCCCATAAAATCCTACCATGCATGCTCCACCATGCTGTGTCTCCAAGGGGACCTTACAAGCCACATGTTGGAGAGATGGCAGAGACTCTGTGAGCCCCAAACAATTGTGCATAACATAAACCAACCCCTCCCCATTCACCCGAGACCACCCTTCACAGTAACATGAATCAGAAATAAACTTCCATTGTGTATGTGCCATTCAGCTTAGGTCTATTTGTTATAACAGTTTAGCCAACTCTGATGAATACACTGATAACAATGCCTGGTGGCTAAGAGCTCAGGCTTTGGCGTCAATGATACGCTTTATGATCTGTGTGACTTGGGGAGGTCGCTTAACTACACTGAGCCTCAGTTTCCTCATCAGTGTGTTTTGAGTATCAAATGAGAAAAATACTATAAAGTCCTTAGTTCTGTGCCTAAGGTGAAGCAGGGGCTCAGCCAATGGTTCCAAGTGTTCTGGAAGCCCAGCACATCCTGCGCTTCCTTGGATTCTGGAGACATTTGCCTAAGCTAGAACAAGCTGTGTTTCCAACCCTTGCAAACGAGAGTACTGACTAATACAACACTGCTCCAAACATTAATGTCTTTCTCCCAACTCGTCACTCAGGCAGGGGTGGTCCAGCCTGGGCAAACCCAGGGAGAGACTAGCTCTCCCTTAGGCTTAGGATGGAGCCAGGGGCAGTAACTGACTTAATGTCCTCTGCACCTTAGTGGCAGAACCAGGTCCAGAAACCAGGTTCACCCAAAGCATCCTTTCCCAAGATGTGGCCCCATCCCTGGTGCCCACTCAGGTCAGGCTGGGCTGTTTTCTTGGACAGAGAAGTCACAGACCAGCAGTGGTCAGTGGGCTGTGCCCAGGCTGAGAACATTTCCCAGACCAGATGGTGTGTCTCTGGCAGGCCTTCAAAGCCAGCAGAGGCCAAGTCATGCCCCAGAGGCCAAAAGGCCCAATATGGTGTGGGCTGGTCCAGAGTCCCAGTGAGCAAGGCATCCCAGTGCCCTCCTTGTTTGCTAGCTAGTGACCACCTGAGGGGCCCAGAGCAACAGGTGGACAAGGCAAGCCCAGGCAGGGGCACTGAGCCGGAAGGGGGCCCGTAACCTCAGCTCACATACACACACACACAACCCCATATATAAATGCATGCACACACATCACACACACACACACACACACACACACACACACACACACGTCTCCCAAGTGCAACACCTGCTGACAGCACAGCGGACCATAGGGGCCCAGTGTGGCGTGGGGGAAACCCTGGAGTATGAGCCCACATTTTTTTGCATTGTCAGGGGGATAAAAGATATTTGACAAAACTCTTGAGTCACATCCCCCATGGGGTCCTGCCTGCCTGCAGACCCCACCAAACCAGCTCCATGCACACGGCCCCTCAGACCCTTCCTCACCGGGCCGCCAAGGATTGACCACTATTCCAGCAATTGCAGAAAGATCTGGATCTGTAGCAGCAGGTCACTGATGGCCTTAGGCCAGGTGTCCTAGAAGCAGAGCCAAAAGCAGGGACTTGGGCAGATATGAGTTTTTAAGGGGGGGATTTCAGGAGAAGGGAAGTGAGGGCCCCAGGAAGCAGAGGGGAAAGAGCCGAGCAAGAATGTAATATCTTCCCTCAGCCTGATCCCACAGGGAGCTCTGGAGCACAGATTGCACCACCGTGAGGCAGGGGCCAGCCAGCCCTACTGCTGTGTCAGTTACTCACTGGGGCAAGGCATCCCCTCCCGGGTAAGGTATCTCGCATCTGGAGAGGGCAGTTCTCCAGAGAAGAGATAGCTGTGAGCTCTTAGCAGCCAGCACTCACAGCAGCTGGGGAAAGGTGCCCTGGCCACGTAAACAGGATCTGGGTAAGACTCCTACAGTGTCTGCACCAGTGTGGACCAATGTAATTGTCTGAAGCTCTAAAAGGAAGCGGTGAATTCACCTCTACTCAGGGATGGTTTTCAGAATATTGAACATCTGTCATGGCATGGGCACTGACCAATCAGAACACTGTGACCAACCCCAATGGCTGGCTGTAAAACATGGGCACAGCTACACCAGTGGGTATCAGCTGAATGTCAGCCCGCCTCTGAGAAGGGATTATACCAGGAAGCAAGCCCTGCAGCAGGTGCTCTGTGAGCACTACTTTCCTGAATCCTCACAACCGCCCTGTAATGCCCCCTTTTCCTCATTTTACTGTGGAACAGCCACAGGCTCAGGGAAGTTAGGCAGCTCGTCCAAAGTCACACAGCCCAGTAAATAACAGGGCCACGACTCGCACTCAGACCTGTCTGCCTCCAGAGCCAGTGAACATTTTCCACTCTGCCTCACTGGCTTGAAAGAGATTTAAAAAGAAGGCAAGCAAAAGGAGCCCTTCTTCAAAGAGACACGAGGGTCCCTCGGTGATGCTGGGATCATGATTTTATCATGTTCAGAGGGGAATGAAAGGGACAGGAGACAAGCGGTGTGTGATCTCCTGTCACGTAGGGAGACGCTCTTTTCAGAGAAATGTGCATTCTGCAGAATCAATATGCTCTGAAGCCTCAGAGAGCCAAGGAAGACAAACAGCCCTGACCCCTGCACGTGAGAGCCCTGTTGCGAGGGATAATAGAAATTAAATGGAGTCATCTGGAGCAAGTAGGATATTAAACATTCAATATTAATGATCCGTTTCAGTCCCAAGGAAGTGAGCCTTGGGCTTTGCCCAGCTGTATGTTCTGTTGTTAAAAAGACAGACTTGTCCTGAGATGGGGAATCCTTGCCCTCCCTGCTAAAGGATGATGACAGAACTGTGTCCCCTATCCTGGAGTCAGCAAAATTTTTCCTTAAAGGGCCAGATAGGTAGTAGATATTTTGTGGACTGTGTGATCTGCGTTGCAACTATCCACTCTGCTGTTGTCGCTCAAAAGTAGCCATAGACGATATGCAAATAAGTGGGCGTGGCTATGTTCCAATAAAACTTTATTGACAAAAATGGGCAGCCAGCTGGATTTGACCCACAGGCTATAGTTTGCCAACACCTGCCTATACTATTCCTTGGCTTTTCCAGGTAACTAATGCATGCAGTCTGGATGCTGGGCCATTTCCTGGCCCCAAGACATATCCCTAACTTGGGCTTTTTGTCTCTTGGGGTCATTAGCTATGCTGAAGGTCGGGCAACAGAGGTTAAATGGCACAATATGAATTCATGCCCACAAACTAAACCAGGAAAAACACTACTAGGTTGAGCATACGACACTGTTGCATTTGACCTTTTTTTAAAATAAATGTTTAAACTTTCTGTTTTAGAATAGTTCTAGAAAAATGGTAAAGATAGTTAAGTTCCCATATGCCCACATATTGATGCATTATTATTAACTAAAGTCCAAATTTATTTAGATTTCCTTAGTTTTTAGTGTCCTTTTTCTGGGCCGTTTATTCAGTCATTGATTTATATCAGTATGGAACCATGGATATTTATTCTATACTTTGAGTTATAATCCAGTACTACTTTATTTTGTTGGTCAGATTGTTCCAGCTTTGACTATGGGAGCTCTTTCAGCTGGCTCCTGGGTCCCTCTGAGATCCACCCCCATCAATGGGGTGATTTGTCTTGTTTTGCTTAGTGCTTCTGAGACAGGCTGGGACCCTTTGCTGCAGTGCTTGTGCCTGGACAATCCTCCAGCAACAAAATATAAAGAAACTATGAGGAACTAAAAATAGATGTGTGCACGCACAGTTGGGGCAAATTATGGACAACAAGATACAAAAAGACCAAAAACCCAACTTCCACTTCTGAAGAGCCAGAGGCAAAAACAGGGTGTCGGGAGCAAAAGCAGGGTACTGCACATGCCCCCTGCACACAACACCAAAGGGGTGGGCAAAACACCTAAGCCAGCCCTCCTGCCCAATCCCTGGACACACCCCCACCCTCACCCCATATAAGGAACCAGCTCCCCCCACCTCAGAGAGCAAGTAAGGGAAACTGTTACTTGTTTTCGCTCTCCAGCTGCTGCAGCAGGGGCCCCAGTAAAGCCCCGCCTGAATTTCTTGTCTGGGCTTTTATCAATTTCTATTGATTAAGGAAGGCCAAGAACCCTGGTCGGTATCACTTCCTTACTTTCTGACACTATACGATGTTCCCAGCTCATCTTTTATATTTCCCACCCGAGTCCTAGAATCAGACATTTCTCCACCGAGCCCGGGTGCCTTTTATTGGAGAGGGGTGTTATTAGAGAATGGAGAGCTAGGCACTGGGTGTTTGTTGCTACTAAGCTCTCATTGCTTCTAGCCCTGCTCCGCTGGCAGAGCAAGGAAGCATATGTGTGTTACTAGCCTGTGTGTATGCACATATGTATAAATATTTCCATATGCAGCCATCTGTGTCTATATGAAATGTGAGTTCATACTGATGTCTCCAACTCTAATCCATCACCACAGGGATCATTCTAGTCTTCCCTCCTTTGCTTACTTGTATCCTTCCACTCCAACAATGAGAAACCTGGCTCCCATATCCACTATCCATTTACTTGTTTAATTTCAGTACGCATGTGTAATGGTTGGTTAGTCAATCATTTTGACCTATAAAAATGGCAGTTTCATACGGTTCATCCTAAACAGAAGACAAGTGTGAATTGGTGACGTGGTCTCCATATGAGTCATGGGATGGATCATGACCAACATTATTTCTAATGACCAGTCATTCATTCATCCATCAATGAATGGGTGGAGCGTTGACAACTGTTTACCCAACCACCCTATCCTGGGTTCCCCCACCTCACTGGCCATTTCCGCTCAGTCTCTCTGGCAGCTACCCCACACCGTCCAGGGCTTGACCTCCTGGCTCTTCCTCAGACCCGTGAAGCTCATTTCCTCCTCAGGGTCTTTCTAATTATTGTCCCCTCCACCCGGGCAGCTCTGCCTCCCGACCTCTGCCGAACAGGGCCCTTCTCTAATTCGGGTCTCAGCTCAAACGGCACCTCCTCAGAGTGGCCTTCCCTGACACCAATCACCCTCTACCCCGTCGCCCTCTTCCCCTCTTTTTTTTTACAACACGTTCTCATCCAGGAAGTTCTCACTCACCCCTTTCATGTCCCTCTCCTCCGTCAGCATTTTGCTTCCGGAGAGTTGAGGCCCGGCCGCATGTTCTCACCACTAACACCCAGTACACAGAGCAGGGCCTGGCACAGCACAGATGCTCAACTAATGCTTGTTGAATGAACTAATGACTCTCCCCAAAATCAAACTTTACAAAGTACCCAGTAGACTAGGGGTCAGCGACCTTTTCTATAAAGGGGCAGATAGTAAATAGTTTAGGCTTTGTGGGGCATTCCAGTCTTTGCCACAGCTACTCATCTCCACTGTTGTAGGATGAAAATAGCCACGGACAATTTGTAGATGAATGGGTGTGGCTGTGTTCCCATAACGCTTTATATACAAACACAGTGGCAGACCAGATTTGGCAGGGGTGGGGGAGGCATAGTTTTGGGGGTTTTTTTTTTTTGGCAATTTGTAATTTTTTTTTAATTGAAGTATAGTTGATTTACAACGTTGTGTTAGTTTCATGTGTACAGCAAAGTGATTCAGTTTTATATATATATTTTTTCACTATAGGTTATTACAAGATATGGAATATGGTTCCCTGTACTATATAGTAGGTCCCTGTTTATCTGTTTTTTATATAGTAGTGTGTACCTGTTAATCCCAAACTTCTAATTTATCCTTCCCCCACCCCCCCTTCCCCTTTGGTAACCATAAGTTTGTTTTCCATGTCTGTGAGCAGCTACTATGCAGAACAGTATAGAGGTTCGTTAAAAAACTAAAAATAGAGCTACTGTATGATCCAGCAATCCCAATCCTGGGAATATATCCAGAAAAGATGAAAACTTTTCAAAAAGATACATGCAACCCAGTGTTCATAGCAGCACTGTTTACAATAACCAGGACATGGAAGCAACCTGAGGGTCCCTCAACAGATGAATGGATAAAGAAGACGTGGTATATATGCACAATGGAATATTACTCAGCCATAAAAAAGAATGAGATAATGCCATTTGCAGCAACATGGATGGACATAAGAGATTATCATACTAAATGAAGTCAGACAGAGAAAGGCAAATATTATATGACATCACTTATATGTGGAATCTAAAAAAAAATGATACAAGTGAACTTATTTACAAAACAGAAATAGACTCTGGGGGCCAGAGTTTGCTGACCCCTGCCATCAACCAGTGTCAGTCTTAGACCTCATCTTCATATGTGATCAGTTCTTTGCCATCATTAACTGAGTATCAGTCATCACTTAGGTGAGGCATTCTCGAAACTGTACAAGGGAAGAAGCATTTTTAGTAGGCAACAAAATGTTCTTTCTCTGTATTCCCGCCCACCCCAGCCCATGAAAAGGAAGCGAGAGAGGCCCATCTCAAGTTTGATCACTCAGCGGCGGTTAGCCATCTCTTCCTCTCGGCTCTAAGAGCAGTAACAGGATAAAAATGCAGCAGCTGTCAGCTTCCCTCCTCTTGCCAGCCGCCTCCCCTGCAGAGACTAGGCAGGGAGGGGTAGCCATCAGTCCTCAGAGGAAGGGATTCCACACAGACTTGGGGACCACTTGTTCCAATGCATTCATCTATTTTACAGAATCTTCAAATTCCAAAAAGCAAATGCAAGATGGGCTGCTGTTTCATCCACAAGGTGGAACAGTGAAACAGTCACTCATCCGAAAGGGTATGTAAGCGGGCAGCATCGTAAACAACCCCAGGTGTGGGGACAGAAGGGCTGTAGTGACAATGGTCGTTATCCATCCAAAATCCTACCACTGTATCATGAAGCATAAACGCTCCCACTGAGAAGGGGGGAGGGAGGGGGTCCCCTCACACCTTCCCCCACTCAACACAGTAGGCCCACAAGAAGATGAGTTTCTCCCCTCCCCTAGGCATGTCATGATAAGGTCACAGTTATTTGCTAATGAAAAAATAAAGCCAAAAATGGTGGGTGACTTCGACCAGGCCCTGTCATCAAGTTTTGAAGGGAGTGGAGCTGACTCCTATTGGTTTTGCCCACCCGGGATCCCTTGTTTCTCTGGGAAACACAGCGACCCCCTGCAGGAGCTTCGTATGGCATGGACGGAGGTGTGGCTCAGCGCTGGCCAGGGCCCCATGAGCAGTTTGCCCATCACTCCTTCACCTTCCCCAGATGGACACAGGGTCTGTGAGATGGAAGTTCTCTTTCTGTTCGGTCTGCAAATTGGGATGACACAGGCCCAACGCTGCTGGGTGACCATCTTCCACAGAAGCAGAAAAATCAGAAGTCAAAAGCCAGTTTTCCCAAATTCTACTCATAGTGGAGTCCGTTCCACATCTGCCCCTGCCACTGCCTCAGGCAGAGCAGTGACTGAACAAATAGAAAAGGACCCGGTTTCAATGTCTGTCAGTTTCCAGCAAAGGGGTCTTTAAGAGGTAATCACTGAGAGGTGGCGTAGAGCCTTGATGGGGGGAAGAGCATAGTCAACACACAAAGGGAAGCAGAGCCAGGAGGCTAAGACATGCCCTAGATCCAGCCATGCACGGAGCCAGACACTCCTTGGTTTCTCAACTACATAGGCAGTGAAATGCCCCATTTTGCTTAAGCTAGTTGGAGTTGGGTTCCTGTCACTTAAACCAAAAGAGCCTTGACTAATACAAGTAGAAATGCATCGATTTACTGGGAGTCTCTCAGTCACTGTCCATTCATGACAGACCTTTAGTGAGTACTGTTCCTGTTACCTAATGTCGCATACCTAATGTTACCTAATGTTACCTAATGTTGCATAACCCCAAAACTTAGAGGCCTAATACAGTCATATATCATGTTCCCAGATTCTGTGAGTCAGGAATTTGGGGAGAGCTCAGCCAGGCAGTGTCACCTGGGGGGTCTCTGAAGCAGCTGCAGTTAGACGTCAGCTGGGGCTGCAGTCAACCAAAGGCTTGACTGGGGCTGGAGGATCCACGTCCAGGGCTCCTGAAGCGCATGGCTCGCAAGCTGGACTGGCTGCTGTCCAGGGACCTCAGCTCTCCGAAGGCTGTCTGCGTACCCTCACGCAAGGCGGCTGGCTTCCCCCAGGGCCAAAGTGGGAAGTGCAGTGCCCTTGAATTTTTTTTTATTGAAGTAGAGTTGATTTACAATGCTGTGCCAATCTCTGCTGTACAGCAAAGTGACTCAGTTATACACATACACTACATACATTCTTTTTTTTATATGCTTTTCCATTATGGTTTACCACAGGATATTGAGTATAGCTCCCTATGCTACACAGTAGGACCTTGTTGTTCATCCATTCTATATGGAATAGTTTGCATCTACCAACCCCAAACTCCCAGTGCATCCGTCTCCCTCCCCCCCTCCCCCATGGCAACCACCAGTCTGTTCTCTACGTCCGTGATTCTGTTTGTTTCATAGATAGGTTCATTTGTGTCATATTTTAGATTCCACACATAGTGATATCATATGGTATTTGTCTTTCTCTTTCTGACTTACTTAGTATGATAATCTCTACTTGCAGCCGTGTTGCTACAAATGGCATAATTTTGTTCTTTTTTATGGCTGAGTGGTATTCCATTGTATATATACACCACATCTTCTCTATGATCTGTTGATGGACATTTAGGTTGTTTTCATGTTTGTGCAATGCCCTTTATGACCCCGCCTGAGAAGGCACACATCATCACTCACATCTGAGTGCCAGCCCTGACTCAGCACGCGAGGGGACCACACACAAAGGCAGTGGGGATCATCAGGGGGATGATCTTGAGGCTGGCTCCCTACCTCAGGCACCCGCCACGTGTGAGGGACTGGAAATGCAGATGATTGAGACACAGTCCTCACTCCCAGTGAACACTCAGCCTAGACAGAACGGAATGCAACTATGCACACTTTGTCCGAAAAATCCTTCCCAACTCTCCTCATCAGGTTGCTCCAGCTTTTGAGGAAAGGGGAATCTCACCCACTGGATTTGGATTTGTGTTTAGGGAATTGGATTTAAGCATTTAGTCACATAACTGGTTCTGGAAACAATGCTGACGGAACAGTTAAAAGGTCCTATGGCCCGATGCTCCATTGCACACACGGCTGCATGTCACTGTGCCTTGACTAAATTTATCACAGCTTATGCCCACATCTCTGGCAGATGACATTCACTTTCTAAACCCCTGAATTATTCCCAGACAACCTGGCACACAAATGCACCGACTCATTTTGTGCAGCAGGAGTTAGCAGAGCACAGTGGTCAAGAACTCTTGCACCTGGGTTCAAATCCCACCTCTGCTACTTGGTAGCTGCCAGATCTTTAAGTCTCAGTTTCCTCCTCTGTAAAGTAGGGTTGAAAACATACCTGTGTCATAAGGTCATGTGGACAAAGCAGTTCATGCATGAAACGACTCAGCATGGCACCTGGCACATGGTCACCACTTGAGAAAGGCTAGTCTTTCCGCGAGTGCTCTTAACTCAGGGAGGTAGTCATTCACTTTTCCCTACTTTCACGAATCTTCTTTCCTTACAGACCACTGAGAGTTGGGCACAAGGACCGCCTCTTCCCTCCACCTCTCTTGCAGCCACCAGCTCCTCCCCACTACACATTCCTCACACCCACCCCTTCCCACCCCCTACTCCAACCATCCTTGCTGGTTGGTTGATAACATTCCAAACAAGTAAACCAGGAAAGACTGAGGTGAAGCCAGCACCTTGGAAGGGCACTTCCCTGTCGGTCTTTGGGGTGTCCTCACTGAGGTTGGGGCTACTTTAATAAGCAAAAAAATGTGCAAGCAATGGAGGTCTTCAGGGAAGACCGCCATTTTAGACATTTTTCTCAGGGAAAAAAAAATCTGTCTCATATAACTTTTGCCCCGTTCAAAAGCCTCTAACTATTCATACTTACACCTCACAGGGGAATCAGGGGAGCTGTCCTGAGATTGCCAGCAAATGAAGACAACTACAGGCAACAGAGTAGGCCCAACTTCCAAATGGACCGAGAAAGACAGCAGCCTTTTCCAGGAACGGAGCCCTTTAGAAGACCCACCACCACCAAGGGTGACATGTAGCAGTGACGGGGGTAGACTGCCACTTAATGGCAGCGCCTGGAACTGGATGGAACATATTGACATTTAGTCGTATCTTTCAGGAGCTCTTAACCTTTACACTGTGTCAATAAAAAGCCCCATTAACATTTAAAAGGGATGTTTCTGGGCGTCCATTTGGAATAAGAGTTAGAACACACTCCAAGAAATGGATTATGTATCTCAACTGTCCCAGATCTCTAAGAGTTTATTTCCTTTCATGGTGAAAAAGTAACACCCGTGAAATGGCCAACAGCTCAACAGCCGCTGGCTGGAAACACAGCAGCTCTTCGGGTGGCCACCAAGGGGCCGGGAACCCTCCAGCTGACTGTCTGCACTGGTCGTGGCACCCAACAAGACCTTCTGCCTTATTTTTCCTCTTTCCGTTCTGGGTCCTTCCAGAGTTGGCCTAAACATCATGCCTGGGAAGCTTCCCTAAGCTCTCAGGTGGGATCGGACCTCTGCTCTGTGACCCCTCGGCCA
Organism: Tursiops truncatus; assembly: GCF_011762595.2. Lineage (NCBI taxonomy): Eukaryota > Metazoa > Chordata > Mammalia > Artiodactyla > Delphinidae > Tursiops > Tursiops truncatus. The sequence goes on from NC_047048.1 coordinate 24,992,916, forward strand.
TGTGAGCCTCCTCCACCAGGAGGCCTTCAGCTCTCCACACGGCCCTCGTCGACCTGCTGGCTTGTCTTCCACCCAACGATGGCTGGGTCGTGCGCTTGGGGGGGCGGGGCCCCGTGCCCTGTGCTTGTTCATTCCTGCAAGCACGCATGCATTCACTCATTCATTCCTTCTAGAATGCCTACTCCACACCAAGCGCTGGGGACACGATGAGGAACAAAGCAGAGGGGCCCTGTCCTCGTCCAGCTCCGTTTATACCGTCGTCTACTCTGCTCATCGCATACCCCGGTGCCTGTCACACATGGGACTCAATAAACATTGGATGGATGGATGTCCCCGCTTCCAATATAACTTATTAACTTAATTACTTCCTATAAGAATTAAACTAATGCTGTTCAAATGGTGAGCATTCCTGTGGATCCCTTATGCAAACCCGCAGCCTTCAAGCTTCACACATCCTACGTATGCATTTTGTTTGTCTCTAACATTTAAAACGTGGAAGAGTTCACATAAAACTGTCTTCCTGGCTTCTCTAGAAAAATGAACGCATGTTCCCGCAGGGCACCGGGGAGCCAGAGCCCCTGAGAACCTCAGGCTCCTTTAGATCAGGTGGGGGTGGGGCTCTTCGCTGTGCCACAACCCCTCCTCCCCTGTCTTCCTACCACCGCTGAGGCCAAAAGCCAGCTGCCGTGTGTCCTCTCGCCTTCACTCAGGACTCACGTGCCCCTCCAGGCGGCTTAGTCGGTGACCCCAGCATTAGCCCATGTCATCCAAGGACTACACCTGAGATGACCTACAACACAAACAAACGGGCAACTTTATTGAGTTTTACCTCCTAACACACCCTCCCAGTAGTAGACACGGGCTGTGTGGTTTCTAGCAGGGACCTCAACTGCACAGGGAAATTAAGGGGAAGGTCAATCCAACAGGTGCTTGATTAGGGGGCCAGAGCCCCCATTTACTAGAACTCTTCTTGAAAATGAAGCAGAAGACTGAGGATTACATTCGCACACCACCGGCACAGCTTAAATACTTCTTTGACAAAAATAATAATAATAAATTATCTTCAACTCAGAAAATCAATTGTGCTCAGCAGAGTGACAGGAGGGTCCATTCATGGTATGGCACCGGGGCTGGGCGAGGGGCGGGTGGGGACAGGCAGCATGTCCTCCACGCCAGGGGCCTGTCCCAAGGGAGACTTCCTGGCCTCTTCCCCTCACGTCCGCCTCGTCTTCTGTTTCTTGGCTTGTCTCTTAGCGTCTTCCGGGCCACTACTGTCAGAGGCTGCCTGGCCGAGAGCTCGGACTCCCTGCAGGCGACTTGTCAGCTGCAACAGCAAGGGAATGAGCTGGAAAGAGAGAGAGTATGAGAGAGGGGGACGCCAGGAGAAGACTTCCGTCCAGTGGGACATCAGAGACCCTCCCCCATGCCGCTCCCTCCCAGGCCCCGTCACCACCTGCTCTGTGCTCTCAGGCAGATCTCAGTTCAGACCAGGGAAGGTCTTTGTACTAGAGACGGCCACCAGAGACCCAGAGGTACTCCAGGTTTAAAGGTTAGGAGAGCTGTTACAAGAGGGTTATGGCCTTGCAAGGAGGCCTTAGGAATTGGACATGACCTAAAATGCTGTAAACTCTGTAACAGTGGACGTTCTTCCACTGCCACGTCCCAGTCATGAAGGATCCCTCCCCCCGACACATCTGCTGCCCATGAGGTCTCGGGACCCCCTACCCTGTCGTGGTTGTAGCCAGCCAGCAGGATGAGCAGCGTCAGAGGCAGGGCGATGTAGGATCCCTGCGCGATGTCCTGCTCGGGCAGCTTCCTCTGCAAACATCGAGAGCATCGTCACCCCCAGACACCAGTGCTCCATCCACAGCCCTGATGTGCCCGGCTTCTGAGCCGGCCCCCCCCCGGGACCCCCGGCACACTCAGTACCCAAAGTAAGGAACCGAAGCGACGCAGATAAATCTCAAGTGAATCCTCTGCTGCACAAACCCTCCTCACTTGCTCTCTGAAGCTCCGGAATAACCAGATTCCGATAAAAAGGTGCTACTCAGCCCCGCACCCTTCACTGTCTAAACTGACAGGACAAACAGCTGCGGGCCGCAGGGGACCCCTGTGGTTGAAAAGTAGAAGGGTCTCATTTTGTTGGGTCCCAGCCGCACACATGGACTCTTTCCTACAAGGAGGCATCGAGAACCCACTGTTCCAGGCTTAGGGACACAGTGAGCAGCAAGCTAGTCCCAGAGGTCATACCCATTGAGGAGGAGAGGCAGCGCTTGGGTCCCAGGGGCCATTCACGCTTCCTTCCAGTGGAAGGACTGACTTTCATCTGGGCCAGTCAGAACAGACCACATTCCCCAGCCTCCCTCGCAGCCAGGTGGGGCCCTGGAACCAGTTCTGGCCAACGGTACAGGAAGAGAAGTGACGGTGCAACACCCAGGCTGTACTCTCAGAGAGAAATGGTGGGCCCTCCCTCCTTGCTGGCCAGACAGCCTCCAGCCAAGTGCGCCATTTCGGAAGGTTGGAGACGTGCTGGAGGATGGCAGAGCCACGGGAGAGAAGGAGCTGCAGGCCCCGGCACCTTGGAGCTGCCATATGACCCCTGGACTGCTCACTCCTGGTGCTGACATAAGACAGAAACTTCCCTCTTGCTAAAGCCCCTGAAATGCTGGGTCTCTGTAACAGCAAATGAACCTATATCCTAACTAGCCCACTCCACCCTGACAACAGAAACAAATAAATTAAAAGATAACTTTCGGTTGACGATGAAACAGGTTAACGGGCCAGAGCACTGGTTCTCAAGATACAGCCCAGGGGCCTCCCTTTCAGGAGATCTGCACGGTCCAAACTATTCTCATAATAATACTAAGATATTACGTGCCATTTTCATGCTCTTACAAGTGTACAGTGGACTTCCCCAGAGGCTGCAAATGTGATGATGTCATGACTGTAACAGGTAATGGGACGTGTGACTTATGGATTCTTGTGTTTTCAGCATTTCTCAGTTTTAATTTCTAATATGATAAATATATATATAACCCATATAAATCACAGCTCTTTGAGATTCGCAACAATTTTTAACAGTGTAAAGGGGTCCCAAGACCAAAATATCTGAGAACACGTAGGCTGGGGAATGACTGAGGGGCCTTTTGACCTGAGATGAGTGAGGCAGAGTGACATGGTCCCTTAATAAACAGAAGGGCAGGAACAGATTTCCATCCCTAACTGCCTATTTCAACATTTTTTGACATGTCTTAGATCCCAGACCATTTTCCATTAAAGTAAATCCTTAAGGAGAAGTTGAAGTCAGCGGGAAGTTACAGAGCGATTATGAGAAGAAGTTTTGAGGACCGCGGTCCAGGCTCCAGGCCAGGTCTTCCCGTGTAATCTCGGGCAGTCACTTTAAGACTAAGTTGATTCAACTATAAAATGGGGATAATACAGACAACACCTACTGCAGGCGAATGTTGTGAAAGTTCAACAAGATGAGGTGTGTGGGGCGGTCAGCAGTGCGTGAAATACTGGGTCAGGCAACAACAACGTGGCTGTCGGTACTGACATTCAACACGGGATAAAGCAAAGCGCCCTTACGGCTCTCATAAGCGTATAGCAATGAGCTGTCCAGCAGACGGCTGGAACGTGGTAAAACCCGGATCTGCTGACCACTCCCAGGTAAGTTACTCAGCCTCTCTGAGCCTCCATAAAAAATGGAAGAATGGCACCTCCCCATGGAAGGATTGTCGTGAGGACCAGCAGGACACCCCGCCAGGCCATCCCTTCCCTGGCACATGGCCCTACTCTCACCGTCTCAGATGTGGGACCACACTCCTGGCAGCAGCTACGAGGCCTGGCTGCTCAGCCCCCACCAAGTGGCACCTCTGTTCTGCCCAGGCCGCCTACGTGGCTCCCTGCACCGAGGGAGTGTCCTGGCGAGCCCTGGTAGGTGTCCCAGGCTGCAGCCCTAGCGCCGTCCATAGAGGCTCTCTCCCTCCCCTAGGGTCACCATGCACCTCCACTCGGAGACAAATAGTTCCCCTACGTGCTCATCTATTTGGCACTTTGTGACCGAGTCTCCGCTGAGCGGAACTGGGAGGAACCCTCTATTCAGGTAAGATCATGGGCCAGGTCATCGAGCACGAGCCAGAAACCAGCAGAGGAGCCACGTTCGAGTCTGGGCTCTGCCACGCACGAGCCCCCAGCCTTCTCTCTACATCAGGGATGATGACTCCCACCAACTTCCTACACGGGATGGGCTCTGAAAAGCACTCAGTGGTACCTGGAACCATTCTTCACACCCTACGCCCAGAAACTCCTTCCTCCTTACCGTGGGATTAAAGATCAAGGTGATGTGTTTATGATAGCCCACTGCCGTGAAGGATACTTGCGGCAGGACGTAGTCATACTGGGACCTGGGCAGCGTGGAGTCCAGAAGCACCACGTAATTCTGTGCACAGGGAAGAAGTTGTTGTTTTCATAAAGGACAGCTGGGGCAAAGCAAAAGAAAACTAACTCCTAACGTATGACTGTGATGTAAAGGACTTTATATTTCTAAAGAAATCCCCAAGTTTACACTTCCAAGCCTAGGTTGCTAACTCCCAAGGGGCGGCCTCAGCAGGCTATTCCAGCACTGACAGCCGTGCGTCCCTGACGTCTCTGAAGAGGCGCTCAGAGCTTGTTTTTACAAGCGTATCCAACCACTGCACCTACGGTGGTCCTTGGAGAATCTGACTTTATGAAACACATACAGTTCTGATGAGTCAGTTCTGATGAGGGGGGCACATGATCAAACTGAGGAAGACTGTTTTTAATCTAAAACGAGGTTGACTTTCAAGGGACGATACTTAAGTGGCTCATTAGCTGGCGAGTTCTAAGACGCAGCGTCTCTGCAGTGGTTCCAGTGACGGTCATGGTCCTGGTGTGCTGAGCCCCGACCAGGGGCCCGGTGCCATGAGCACATTAGGCAAATGCCTGTTCTGCTCTCAACCACTGACAAGATCAGGATTATTGCCCCCATTTCACAGATGGGGAGAGCGAGGCCTGAAGAAGTGAAGCATGACATGCCCAGGGTCTCTCAGCTGTAGGGTACCGAGCAGGCTGTGAGCCCAGGGGAGTCTGTGTCCATGGTGTTGTGCTGCCGAAAGTGGCTTGATTACAAAGGGCACCTGGAGAAGTGGGGAGGAGGCCCCAAACTCCATCACAACCTGCTTCGTTATTTCACAGCCATTTCATGCTGAAAAAGGCCATAGAGTATCATCCCCGTGGCAAATGGTAAGAAGCCGGGGGAGGGACCACACACACACAGGCTCGCTACTCACACCCTCAGGCTAAGTCCCCCGGAAAGGGACCAAGTTCTCTGCAAAGTTTGCTGCCACCGCGCCAGCCACGATAGCTTGCTCTGCCCAATTAAAATGGATAGGAAACATCCTATAATCAGTAAGTGATGAACATTAAGGCCTCGGTTAAATAGATTATGGTATTTCCTCTATCATGGACTACTGTGCAACCGTTAAATATCATGCTATGGAAGATTTAACGATGGGGAAATTATTTGTGATACAGTTTTCATTGAAAAGCAAAGACTACAAAACAATGTACAAGCAAAGACTACAAAACAATGTACGAAAAAGTCCCAGCTTTCCATTATCAAAATAAATATATATGTGTATTTATATTTATACACACATGTGCACATGAATCAAAAAAAGACCAAAAGGAAACCTACCAGCACATTAACAGTGGTTACTTCTGGATGACGGGATTATGTCTGATTTCCACCCCCCTCCCCAATCTCCTGCCATGAATGTGTATTATTTTTGTAAATAGAAAAAGAGCTAATTCCAAAAAAATAATCCTTAGAGAGCCCCACCTCCTCTGATTCAGAAAGCACGACATCAACTGTGCCAGCAAGGTGGTATGAGGGGGAAATGGGAGAACTGTGTTTCCTTAGCTGAAAAGTGCAACCACTATGACAAAGACGGAAAGCAGAGTGGAGCGGGCATCACCTGGCCGTCTCTGAGCAGGGGCGGGAAGTGGAAGAAGAGGGATTGGCCCAGGGAGACCGTCTGGATCGGGTTGTCCAGGTTGTCACTTTTGTAAAGCTTTACCTGGAGAGCAGAGACAAAGAGGGCGTGCTTTTAAAACTGAAAACACGATAAACATTGCATTTCAGACACCCTCGGGTCAGCTTATCTCTTGTGGGGAGAGGATCTCTGGAAACATGGATCTTTGAAAGAGCAACCGTCCACCCCTGACAGGCCATTCCTAACGCATCTGAGATGCCAGTGACGTGACACGTGTTGAAATGTTAAGATTTTAAAATAGATTCTGATAACTTATGTTAACACTCAAAATAGTGTAGTGATACTATTGAAGAGAATAGCTTCTAACATGTCTATAACATGCCAGGCCTGCTACAGGCACTTCACATACATCGTCACCAACCTTGGCTATTAAACAGGCATGGTAGTCATCCCCATGGAGACTCAGAGAGCCTGCGTCACCTAAGGTCGCACAGTTATCGCCTGGTAGAGCCTGGGACCCAGCCCTCCTCACTGCTGGCCTCGCCCACCTGGCGTGGCCTCCCACATGCTGTATCCTCAACCCCACAGGTATTCCTTAAACTTGAAATGCATTCCCATTTTGCGTTTGGTTCTTTGGCTGCTTCCAGAAGCAATTCAGTGCTTTGTTGGTGGCCCTTCTTTCTCTCCAGCCCAGGTTCGCTGCCTGTTCCCACTACCATCTGCAATGGGGCGTGAGACACGGGAGGTACAGCCCTGGCACCATACCCTCCCTCCAGTTTCCCCATCCCTGCCCAGGCCTCTTCACACTTGGGCATCACCCACCAGGCCCACAGACAACATGCCCGCAGCCCCTGAAGGGCAGCTGAGGTGAGTTAACCTAAGCACATGTTCTCACTCAAGTCAAATGCTTCATTGTATATATTACATGTGCCTCTGAAAAATACTTCCCCATGGCGATTCATTAACATCGTTCCAGGCATCACAGGGCACTGTACAGACACTTCTTCCTTAACTGCAGACATGCGGGTTCTGTTAGAGCTCCAGCAGGTCTTAAGAGGCCACTGAGTCCAACTCCGTGGTATCACAGAGCAGGGGACAGAATCTAGAAAGTGACGAGGTGCTTTGCCCTAAAACCATCTTTCCGTTTTAGACTCCAGATTGTATTGCTCGTTCATTAGGTTTCTACTGTGATGCTTCCAAAGACACACACGGCTGGCAAAACAGTGATCTGAAACTGGACCACGTGTCTCTCCAGCAATCAGGAATCATTCCCCCAGAGGCATGCTGGGATTGAAGATTCTTAAATCTCAACCTCAACCCTCAGCTAAAGCAAGCGCTAGACAGGCCCGGATATCCTGCTCCCTCTCATCTTGAAGCCGGAAAGAACAGAGCACTTGAACCTTAAAAATCTGGCCTTACCCATAATGTAGGAAGATACTCGGATGAAGTGATCACATTTCCACTCAAGTCAAACTGATTTATCTGTCGGAAAACTATGATGTTCACATCATCAATGTCGTTATTCCCAACCTGAGAAGAGAGAAGGAAGACTGGGGTTGAGGACGCTGGAAGGGGGACCTCTACTCCAGCCGGGGGATCTCCTAGGAGCTATTTCCTAGCTGACTTCACTTTGTATTCAGGGAGCAAAGCTTGCCGTTCCAGCAGCCTGAGTCTATGGTCCCAAACTGACAGGAGATGGGCGACACCTGGCCCATGGGCACGCTTTGTTTGACAAGCACAGTTTTTTTCTTTTTCTAACTTTTAATGACTTGTCAACATTCAAAAAAAGCAATTTCATTTAAAAAAAGCCAGATTTCCCAGCTTTTCTTGAAAAAAGGGAAAGATGTTCTTGCCTGGCAGGGATTGGCAGGAGCCAAGCTCCAGCTGCCCCCCCCCGGGTGGGTGGGTGCCCCCGTTTTTGACCTTTTCATATGTGGGACCATAGTCCACATGGCTGCCTGTGATCCTGGTCTGAGTCCCCATGGCAGGGAAATACAAAATTATAAGACATAGCCATCACAACCATTTAAAATGCCAGATGCCATAAAGACATGAAGAAAACTCACTTTCTAGGCCAAAAAGTCCTAAATGGCCCACCGGCCTCCTAACCCCTCATAATCTTTATGCTTAATGCCACCTAATAAAGCCAGCAAGAGGCAGGCCCTCTCGTCCACCCAAGCCCTCTACTCTAGCGAACAAGACTTATTCTATGGAAGAAAACCTCACTGAAAATGATTCCAAGGCCACTTCCTGGGACCTGGAGGGCTGCCTCTTTAGGGATCAATTAGCTAAGTTGTGATCCTAAAGATCAAGAGGCTCTCCTTGGTGGGAAAACAAGGTCATCTAAATATAAGAAAAGTGGGCAGCCCCATCACCAATTAAGCCCATGTTCTCTTTATTACCCTCCCTTGATTTGAAATGCTACTTAGCCCTTAAGATCCTTAACTTGCAGAATAATGATGGGAACTTGCAGGGGAAGTGGGGAAACAACAGCTGGGATTTCTTCTCTGTACGCACGACAGCGATGCTATTCATTAAAAGCCCAAGAAAATGCTGCTTGTGAAAATGACACTATTCCAAGAGGGCCCTTAATTAGGATTTAAAGCGCCCCCCGCACCCCGCCCCAGCCGAAACAGATGAAAGGCAGACAGCCACAGGAGTGCTGAAGGATTTTTGATCAGGGAAGCAATCATGCCACGATTCCACTGAAGAATTTCATGTCATACCGCAATGACCCGGTGGTGAGGCAGGGCCCGTTCAATGTGGTCGTTGCCTTCTGCCTTGAGCTGAACGTGGTATACACATCCCGGCTGCAAACAAAAGCAGGAGTCACTTCTTTGGAAAGGGGCTTGTCACGAGACCTGATCTGAGCCTGCTCTGCCTGCAGGCCCCCATCAGAAGGGTGCCTTCCTGTTCCACCTCAGTTCCTAAGATGTGGCCTGTTAACCTTCTTAAGAGTTCCTTGAAAAAGCACCCTGATGCAGAAACATTTTCCTGAAGTTCTACAATTCCTTCAAACCCCATTCAGTTTCTCCTACCCAACGGAAATTAAATGTGGTTTCTGATTCCAAAACTGCAAGTGTGATATGCTTATTCTGATAAAATTATTCTTCCCTTGCTGCCCAGCCCGCCCCTCTAGCTGTGTATGTGCACTGAATGGTATCTGGAATGACATTCCCAAAGGGGTATTATTTCTGGGGAGTGGGATTTGAGGTTTTCCCTTTTTTAAAACAAATTTCTTCTTTATACATTTTATTCTATTCCTCAAATGTATAGGCATATATGATGTTTACCAAAAAAAAAAACCCCACACTTTTCTAAAAAAACTTTTTTTGTTGACACTGCACACATGAAGGATGTATATTATTTACTTAGATAATTTTTTGGCAGATAGCAGTAAAGTACTTTGTTCTAATAAAGCCAGCAGATTATGACAATTTTCCAATAGAGGGAAGTAAACTGCCTTAAAGAAATGAAGTTTTTTGTTTGTTTCTCACATTGCTGTATGGGCTAGTTGCAACTCTTAATAAAGAAAGATATGAGTTCAAGATATGAGCCTTCTCGGAAGGCTGCAAATCAGACAAAATTAGCTTTACGCAAGGCTTTAAGAGTATAAAAGAACCCACTGTTTGTCAACTTCTGAACTACTTTTTTTCTTACACACTTATTAAAAGAAAAGACCTGCATCTTTCTGCAAAGGATGACAGATCACTTATACTAGCGGGGTTTTAAAAACTTTTAAAACAACCAATTGCTGATCATCAACTGCACACTGGACCCGATGACACATTAGGATCTAGAGCCGGGGCCAAGTTCAAAGTTGACCGTGTGCATCCAAGAGGGGACAACCCTGAGATCGTAACTGTTGATCTATACGTTAGCGAGGATAACACGGCCCTGGTCTCCTAAAATCGTGTGCACTGTTACCTTCTTCTCTGTGTGCGGGCAGAGCAGTGTCCGAAACGGCATTCGCTCTACATTAACCAGGGGCCCTTCCAGGTGGTAGCTTAAGGGTGATTTTTTTTTTCCCTTTCAAAATTTTATCCTTTTTGATATGTTGCTTGAACTATTTTATAATGAGCACACGGGTACCTTTACAGAGACAATAAAGCTATTATTAAAAAAACAAGAACAATCAAATTTATGATCACCAATGGTGATTGCATTAATTCACTTTATAGCTCAGTGAGGACTAGCAGCATTGGGTCTGGTTCAAAATATCTACCTGCACCTCAGAAAGGAAAGACATGCATAGCGATTTGTAAAGAAAAGAAGGGACGGGCACTGCTGAAGATGGGAACAATGGGCACTGCCCTCTCATGCCCATGCCCAGCCGGGCAGGAGCCCATCGGGCAGCTGCTCCCATCCTAACCGGCCCGACTCCTCGCTCCTGGCCGGCTGACTCTGGGATTCACCTTCAGCCTCTGGCAGCAACACCTAGGGATGCAGCTTCTCACCCAAGATGCCTTGACAAGTACACTGACCGGAAAGATCAACTGGGGAAATGAATTCTAACGGGGGTTGAAATCTTTGGGAAATGTTCAACAAGGGCTCTCCAGCCCGGCATCCTCTGGGAGACTGGAAAACTCAAATCTAAACCCTAGATGGGAAACGTCTAGCCTTAGGCTATTCCTCCAGAATCTGAGGCCTGGCACGTGAAAAAGGCGTGGGCTGCCACAAGGGGGCGACTCTAAACAACACTGAAACCACTAATGAATTAACACCTATTACGAGGAGGGTGTGGGGCAGCATCATTTAAAACGGAAATCTATTGTCGTGGAGAAGAAAACGATATTCGATTTAGTTAAATAAAATGTGTTAAGTTGGTGAGTTTAGAGAAACATGTCTGGGCCACTAAGACCCTCGGAAGAACCAACACGGTGATGCGGAATCTGCATTCCTACAACCATAAGAGGGAGGTGAGCCTGAAACACCGAGTCCCCCCAGCCCCGGCCAGGGGAAGGCAGACTGAAGTGCACAGGCTCCTGCGAGGCCATCCACCTGCTGCTAACTTAGACCAAGAAAAGCTGCAAGCAAACACCTAAGCTGGCAGTTCTGGTGAGGACCACCTCAGGGGAAGGTGCTGTCTGTTCTTGCTTTTACCACTTACGGAGTCAGTGTATCACACACTGCTCCATGTGTTTTACGTGTATTAACTCACTTAATACTCACAGCCATCCTGGAAGGTAGACATTATTCTCATCCTCACTTTACAGATGATGAAACACATAAAAAGCATGAGACACTTGCCTGAACTTACACAGCTAAGAAATGACGGAGGCAGGGAGAAAGGCATTAGTGCAGCCCACGAAGGACTAAATTTCAAAGGCTGGGCCTGCACTGAAGGCAGGAGACAGAGAAGCTGGCTCTAAGGACCCGTCGCCCCTCCCGGGGCCCTGGCTACAGCCGGCCTGGGGGGCGGGGGACATCCATGCTGCCGCCACCACTCTGTGCTCTCTGGAACCACTGCTACGAGGAAGGAAAGCAGGCCTGGGGGACAGCAGGGAGCAGTGTCCCGGTGGCAGCATGCTCCACAGAGGGTGGGCCTCTCCAAGGGCAGAGGAGAGCGAGAAGGGAGCGTCGCGGTCAGGCCATCCAGACTCCTGCGGGAGCAAGAGCGCCACTGTCTCGCCGAGTCTGAGGAGAAGATACTGAAGACGGGGAGTGGTGGGCAGAGGGCACAGGGAGCCCACCTGTGGGTGTGCATCCGGCTGGGCCATCAGAGCATACGTTCTCCAGTCCTCCCCAAGCCCATCTTCCTCCTTCAGCTTTTTGAACCCTCCTCACTCACCAAGCAACCTCCTGACCTGACTTCCCCATATCTGCGGGTGGGGATGGGCGGACAATGGACATGGATGTTCTTACCTTTGGGAAAGGACAGCATCGCCCCAACATACCTAAGTAAACTGGCAAACGGATTTGCACCTCAGCTCATGCGATTCAGGCAAACATCAGTCAGTTGCCAAGAGGTGTACGACTATCCCTGGGGTCAACTAAGAACATCCAGTTTGTGAATCTGAAAGGCTGAGGACCAAACCCTGGATCCAAGTGGCCCTGTCCAGTGGGTGCCATCAACCCACATTCTGGTTTGGTGACTCCTACTTAGTGTCTGCTGAATGAGCAAATGAATGCATGGATGTGCAAGTAAAAGTGAGGAAAAAGGCACCATAAATTCTGAACCAAATGTTGCAATTGAGCAGCCAAAAGGACAAATAAGTCGGTTATTTGGCCTGCACAGAGTTGTGGGTTGTTTTTTTTTTTTAATTGGTTGTTAACCTTCTAAAAACCAGAAGTTTTCACATTTTTACAAACTCAAAACGATCTGGCAACCCTGAGTCTGTCTTCCCACACAGCTGTGTAGAGCTGGAGCTGAGTGGCAGCTGCCCCCTTCTCGTGGGCCAGGCCCTCTCCAGGGCCCCGCAGTCCACACCACTCCCTACCAGGCACCCAGCATCCTCCAGCCTTTCACACTTGTCTTCTGGCGCCACAGGCATCTGGTTTGAGAGCCCTGGCCTGAGCCACACTACCCATGCTAGGCAAAAGGTGCCCCAAACCCATGGTTTTCCACCTTTATTTCACTACAAAACCCCCAACCCAGTACATCAGCTACGTAAAAGGTAAGTATGTCAGCTACAATAGGGATTGGGAAGAGTTCCAGAACCTACGCTGCCCTGGCAATGCTCTCGACCCCATTCCTAGTAGTCTTGGGGGTACCACAAGGCACTGCTGAACCCGGTATGCAAAAATCCACTAATGAAACACGTCCAAAGGCTCACCAGCAATCCACGTAACCTGAACTTCCCTTCTTCGTCTGTCACGGTGTCTTCTCCATAAATACTGCAGTCGTTCTGGCCCACTGCTTCCACGGCAACACCCTGTTCTGGTTCTCCATTTAAGGAAGAAACTGTACCATAGCAACTAGAGGGACGAGAGAAGAAACAGAACATGACATTCTTGGGGTTTTCTGAAGCACACAAAAGATTTCAGGGAAAGTGTCCTGCATTTACTAACAATTTACAGTGCAAAATAGCTCAGTGGAGAACTGCCCCAAATGACCCAGACAACTCAGTTCTAGCTGTGTCACTTGCAAATCGAGCCTTCCTGCCGGAGGGCTCAGGCCAGCCAGAAGGCTGTCATCAATTTCTCTTCTTGTACATTCTAAAGGATGCTCCAGAAAATTGTAATTAAAAAAGGATAAGCTTTATTTTATTCCACTTTATTGTATTTTGTTAAGCTTTAATTTAAATAATGAAGCATCCAATAAAATGAAAATAAGTCACTTCCCCTTTCATTCCATTTTTATATTCGATTGAAAATGGTCCGTTTTTCTAAACCCACTCTTTCTGATTAATCGATCTTTGCCTCGAGTGCTTTTGTAAATGTGTATAAATATATTTATTAATATTTGTATAAACTGTCTCTGAAAGTATTCAGAAACACTGGAAAACCTAGGTAGCTCAGAGACCAGGATAGGAGGGAAACTTCACATTGTACAGACTCTTTCCAGCATTTCCAAGTTTCACTCAAGTGAATGCATTTCCTCCTTTTCAAAATGTAACTCCCTCAAGTTTCAGACTTTTTTAAAAAATGAAAATTTTTAGGAACTAAATAGGGTCTTTCAGGCCAATTTCAAAATAGGAACTTTGTGACTGAATCATTCGTTTGAAGGGAGTTCCCTGTTGGCCTAGTTGTTAGGATTCAGCACTGTCACTGCTGTGGCCTGGGCTCGATCCCTAGTCAGGGAACTGAGATCCTGCAAGCTGCCCGGCATGGCCAAAATTAAAATTAAGAAAAAAAAAGGGGGGGTGTACACTTGTTGGAGATATTAGAAGAAAACGGCAGCAGTCAGGAGCCTGTGGACCTCATATCTTATATCCCTTGTCTTCCAAATAAAATCAGTATGAAGACTGGGATGAGTTTCTAGAGAATAGAAGCGTGAGTGTGATCCCACAGCCCGGGCTTGGGAGAGGGGGGTGCAGGTGGGGCTGCCTACCTGTAGGCCGTGCGGTAGCCGGTGATGGTGATCTTCAAGTTCTGCCCCTCCTGCACCTCGATCATCTGCGAGGATGGCTCAAACCGGAATTCTTTCATCATGGGCTTGAAGTAATACTGGCCGGGGCTCTGCCGAGAGACAACCACAAACTGAGCCTCTGCTGCAAATCTAGGTATGGCTTCAAAGGGGGCGGCTGAAGTCATGATGGACCAGAATTAGGCCCAAGAGCTCCATGGCTTCCTAGACACCCAGAAATGGTAACTCTAACTCTACAATAAATCATTACAGTGACAGCAATTACAAGTCTAACAGCAGCTGTCATCATGGTGTGCCTACAAGAACGCTGTGGGGTAGAAATCATATGTGAATTTTATGAAGGAAGCAACTGAGGCTCAGAGAGGTCAAGTAACTTGCCTGAGATGACCCAGCAAGTAAGTAGCAGATGGAAGATTTGAAGCTGGGTGCGCATCACTGCACAGCATGTGATCTTTCGGATACACCTCACTGCCTGTTTGCCACATCCCTGTAACAGTCACTTTATTCCCAGGACTGACAAGATGGCCAATTGACGTGCACTCCTGAGTGCCCACCACTCAGGGCCTCATTGTACATCCCCAGTGAAAAATGGGTGCTATCCTCCCACCATGGGGCGTGTGCTTTGCAGAAGAAACACAAGCTCAACCCCCAAACGAGACTCGGCATTATAAACAGCACGATCCTGTGGTGAAACAAAGGGATGCCTGAGACAGGAGCCGCTGTGGCCGGGGTAATTAATTACACTGTCTCAGTGACAAGGGGGTGACCAGAAAACAAGAAGTCTGTGCAGAAGGGAACACGAATCAGCAGCATTAAGTTCTAGTGAGAGCAATCCTCTAATTACGTCTGGTCCCCGAAGAAACGTAAAACACTCCAGGCTGGTTTTCTGTTCTCACGTTGTCAAGCAACACACAAGTCACGGCCGCCGTGTCCCGGCACTCTCACGGGGGAGTCAGGCAGGCAGTAAACTACCAGACACCTTACCAGGTTTGAGAAGGTCAGAATGCCGTTGTCCTGAGTCAAGAGGTTGGAACGAAACACACCACCGCTGAGGGATAAGAGGACCCCAGGGAGGGGCTGGTCGTCTTCAGCTTTTATCTGGGGGTGGAAAAAGGAACCCCAGAGCAAGGTTAATTCATATTAACCATGAACAAGTCAAGAGGTAATCCTTAATGGGTTGTTTTTCTTTTACCGTTATTCACTGGGGGAGACAAAAGGTCTCCTCTTCATCCCCAGGGTAACCAATGTTAATAGTTTGGTGTGCAGCCTTCCAGAACTCCCTGTGCCCACACAAATCTTATCAGCATTATGGCTGCTGTTGACGGACTTCATAAGTGATCTGGTGGGGCTGGGGGAGGCCCCCTAAACTGTACGGTTCTGTAACTGCAAGTTGCTTTCTCTGCCCTCAGCCACTTTCCCGGCTGCCCTCGTCCACCAGTCCCCACCGATCAGCCTCGCTGCTTCGGAACAGCTGCACATCATTCTAAAGCAGAGGTCAGCCAACAATGGCACACAGGCTAGCCATCGAGTTTAGTGATGGAAAAGGAGAGACGATCTGAATGTCCCTGAGCGTGTGTATCCTTGTGCACTTAAGTTTTTCTTTTTCCGAACAGTCAATTCCTAGGAGTAGAATTGTCGGAAGTGTGCACTCGAAATTCAGAAAGAAACCCCCAAACTGCCCTCCATGGTGGCTGTAACCATTTCCAGCTCCAACAAATTACCTATGTGTGGGAAAATGCGTGCTCGCCAAGAAGATGGATATTGTCTTGATTACTGCAAATCTCACCCCAGACCCAGTGTTCCTTTGCATTTCCCCAGTGACTACCGAAGTCGAGTGTTTCCTGTATGTTTATGAGTGACTTGGATGATTTCCGTGAACTGCCTTTCATATCCTTGGTTCATCTTTTCTCTGTTGGGTTGTCTTTTTTTTTTTTTTAATTTAATTATTTATTTATTTTTGGCTGCATTGGGTCTTTGTTTCTATGCACGGGCTTTCTCTAGTTGCGGCGAGCATGGGCTTTCTCTTGTTGAAGAGCACAGGCTCTAGGCACACAGGGTTCATTACCTGTGGCACACGGGCTCTAGAACGCAGGCTCAGTAGTTGTGGAGCACGGGCTTAGTTGCTCCACAGCGTGTGGGATCTTCCTGGACCAGGGCTCAAACCCATGTCCCCTGCATTGGCAGGCAGATTCTGAACCCACTGCGCCACCAGGGGAGTCCCATGTTGGGCTGTCTTTTTCTTATAGATTTTAGGAGACCCTGGTAAACAGGGAATGTTATTTATGGTACAGATATTTCTTCCCAGTTTGACTATCTTTCAGTTTGGTTTAAAATGCATTCTGCAATATAGAATTTTAATTTATTTGGCCTCTATGTTGAAAATATTCAGCCTCAAGATCTCCAGACTCACTCTGTCCATTACACAGCATGCTTCTTCCCAAGAAGGACTGAGGCAAGAGAGAAAGACATTCTGCATCCTTCAACAGAGAACAGAGTCAAGGATGAAAGCTTAAAATACTTCCCAAAAGGTATGCACACAAGCTTAAGTCAACAGATCTCCTAATTACAAGTGAAAGAAGCCAGACCAAAAAAAGAGTACATCCTGAATGATTCCATTTATATAAAACTCTAGGAAATGCGAAATGATCCAAAGTGAAAGAAGGCAGATCAGAGCAGTGGGGAGGGGCAGGAGAGACGGGTTGCCAAGGGTATGAGGAAATTTTGGAGGGTGACGGATGTGGCCACCATTTTGACTGTGGTAGTGTTTTCATGGGGGTCATCATATGTCAAAACTGTCAAATTATACACTTTATGTGCAGCTTACTGTATGTCTATTATACCCCATAAAGCTGCTTTTTAAAAGCACACAGTGTTACCTCAAAGCTCACGCCTGCCAAGGCATAAGCCTTAAAGTCTCCTATGGTTCCTTCCACCGCAGTCAAAACGTAGCCCTCCTTCTGCGAAGACACGGTATACTCCAGGTCACTGTGCAGTGGCCCAACACTGAGTAAAAAAGAAACACTGGAGATGGCTTTGCTTCAAATCCTGGAAGAAGCATCACCTGCCCCAAGGAAACCTGGCTCCCCAGTTTCTTTCTAGGCTCCCCGACTGATCCCAAGCAAATGTTTCTTAGTCACGGCCTTACCTATAGGCACCTTTGTCGTCAGTAAAGACTGTGATCAGGGGTGAACTCGCCCCCTTTTCACTGATGACAATCTCCACTCCTTCCAACTCTGGGTGGATCTGGCCTTCCAGAAATAAGCCTGCTTTCCCTTGTATCTCAATCAACTTCCCTGGGCAGCTTTCTAAAAAGGGAAGAGATAAACAGAAGACTAGGTTGGGGCTTCCCATTAAAGAAGGGCCTAAAACGGAGATATTGGAAGCCAGCTCCAATGAGGCTGCTGTCTGTACCAGAATCCTCAGTGACTGCAAGTGGCCCAAGCCTCTCACCATTGACGAATGGCCTTGTTCAACTGCCAGGAATGTTAGCAGGTACAGCCTACAAAGCTGGCTTTCCCCTGCTCCTCTCCCTTGGCTCTCACAGGCCACAGGTGAGGAGAGAAGCCGTTACTGCAGGTCAGAGCCTGTGCGGCTGGACCTCAGAGGACTGGTATGGAAGGCTGCCCCGGACAGGCTGCCTGCTGGACAGCCACGCCCTTCAATACTCTCCTTCCAAATACAGAAACGTCCAGGGTTTAATGAACCCACGATGCTGGGAAAAGCTATTGGTAGCCTAAATATTCCGCCAGCAATCACTTCTGGTTATCCAGTCCCCAAAAGACCCTCCCATAACCCCGACCAAAAAACATAAACATCACAAACAGTTCGGACACACGAAGACATTTCAGACGTTTCAACAACTGATGCTTTTGCTTTTTATCTCCCTTCTGGTGTCAACCTGATAACATCAAGGAAAACTGAGTCCTTTTCCAAAAAGATCCCCCAATTCTAATAGTGAAAGTTACGTTTACTGATTTAGACCTTTCGTTCATCCACTCACTCATCAAGTAGTAAGATCTATGTGCCAAAGGGGACTGAAGTGCCTTACAAAGATGGTTTCACTATAACAGCAGCACAGAATAAAATTTTAATTGCAGGGAAAGAAACACTTGCAAAGGTGTGTCATCGGCTCACTGAGCTGACATTTACCTCCACTGACGGTGGCTTCCATGGAAGGAGGATAAAAGAGCAGCTCTTTAGACGAGGGTGTGACAGTGATTTTCTCCCCAGACCTAAAATAAGTAAGATACTTCAATGTGGCTGGTCTGTCCCCCCATGAGGAAGGACATCAGAACAGACGACCCTGCAGGGAAAGCCGGAGAGCGCTTACCGTGCCCAGTAGGAGAAGTCGTAGGAGAAGGGGCCCTGTAACTCGTCCACCATCTCCTGCACAGGGGGCTTGGTCCTTCCCTCAACCCCCTCCTCTCCACCGGTCTTCTCCCTCTCTTGCCTGCGGCTCTCGATCTCGGCCAGCTGCTGCTCCCTCCGCAGCTCCTGCATGGACCTCAGAGGGCCGAGGACCAGGGCAGGTTCGCTGTCGATGGAAGATCTGGAAGAAAGGAAGGAGCGGTCCAGAAGACGAAGTCACGTATCCCTGTAGTCAGTGGGAATCAGACATTTCTGCAAGCAGAGATCCAGCAGTAAAAAAAACCCAAGCACCTCATAAAGCCACCAACACATTCTTCTCCTGTTTTGAATAAACTAATAGCTTTTTAAAAACAAAAAACTGAACTTCTTTGCCATGGTGGACGTATCTGATAGATCTGGGCTGGGATGAAATACCACTGACTTTATGACTTGAAGGAAACATCAGATTTCCCGTAGGACATGGAGTCCTTCCCACACCACACCACCATCTTCTGTCTCTCTTTCAACCTTTATTGAGAACATACTCTGCAAGAGAACCAGGCACTGGGGAGACTGTACACAGGACAGACAACATTCCCCAACCTCATGGAATCCACATTCTAGTGGGAAGAGGCAGACAATCAACAGAAAAACGTTGTCAGGTGATAAGTACAATAAGGAAAAATAAAGCAGCGTGGAAACATAAAAGAGCTGGTGGGAGGCAAGGGGCACTACTTTTTATTAGGGGCTGAGCCAAGTCCCTTCTGATAAGGTGACACCACTGCCACCTGAAGGAAGGGCGACAGAGAGCAAACCACTTGGCTCTGGGTGAGGCCTCAGGCAAGAAGGTGTCGAGTGCAAAGTCTCTCGAAGCCTTGGAGGCAGCTCCCTGCCATGCTCAAGGGACAGCAAGGAGGAGAACAGGGAGGCCTGGGCAGAGGGACCCAGGCAGAGCCAGATCAGGTAGAGCCAGATCAGGTGTCAGACTAGGGCTTGGAAAACCTTGGTGTGGACCCTGAGGGGATGGAGTTTTAAACAGAGGAATGACAGGGTCTCCACTTTTAAAGATCACTTGGACTTCCCCATGAACAACACACTGTTATAAAGCAACAGCCAAAACTCGGACGCCAGACAGGAAGCTGCGGCAACAATCCCAGCAAGAGACAAGGGTGGGTGGAACCAAAGTATAGAGGCCAGGTGCTAAGAAAGGACTGGATGACGGATATACAGTTGGCCCTCCATTTCCGCAGGTTCCGCATCCGAGGATTCAACCAACCGCAGATGGAAAATATTTGGGGGAAAAGATATTCCAGAAAGTTCCATAAAGTAAACCTTGATTTTGCCACATGCTGGCAACTATTTACATAGCATTTACATTGTATTTACAACTATTTACATTGCATTTACATCGCGTTGGATATTATAAGTAATCTAGAGATGACTTAAAGTATATTTAAACTATACAGGAGAATGTGCATAGATTATATGCAAATACGACTCCATTTTATAAGGGACTTGAGCATCTGTGGATTTTGGTAACCACGGGGGGGTCCTGGAACCAAACCCCATGGATAACGAGGATTGTACAGTTGAGGATTTGCAGATGGATTGGTTGGGTATGGGATGCAAGAGAAAGAAGAATCAAGGACCAACGAGAAAGATGGAGCTGCCATTTCTGAAACAGGGAAGGCTACAGAGGAGGTCTGTGGAGGGCGACCACCAGGAATCTGGTTTTGGATCCGGGAAGTACAAGATCCCCATTAGGGACCCCACCCCCGGCCATGCCCAGCTGGAAGATGCATTTCACATAATTTTCAGCAAAACCAAACCAAACAAAAACTCTTCTGAGGTTACAAAAATAAAGTTAATAAAGACTGAAAACAACGTAACACGGAGTCACTACTGGTAAAAATATGACTTTCTAGTCATACCAGTAATTCATACTTTCCAAGCAGGAAAATACTAAAAGACATTGCTCCAGCATCAGGCAAAGTGCCAGGCCCACAAGACAAACGCAGCAAGTCCTTCTCCTAGAAACCATGTCACCCTGGTGAATAGGTATCCCATCAATTCAGTCAGAGACCACGGGCTGCCCCTGACACTCCTCCCTCCCTGACCCCACGTGGTCAGACTGCTGCCGCGTCCCTTCAACTCAATCTCCCTGACAACTCTCCAACCCGTCCGCTTCTCTCCATCCCCACCGCCATCCGCCTGGCTGAAGCCCCATCCTCCCTCGCCTGGACTCCTACAAGAGCCTCTGCCCCCACCTCGATCGACTTCAACTCTTGCGCCTCTTCTATCTGTTCTCCACTCAGCAGCCAGGGGGACCTTCTTGAAACAAAGAGAAAGTGATCCCTCTACTTGAAATATGTCAGAGTGTCCACGGGACACAGCTAAGACCCTTAACGTGGCTGGCCCCCAGAAGCCCACCTCTCCTGCATGGACCTCAACCCCCTGACAAGGTCAAAGTCAAAGCACTTATGACAGCTTTTATTTTACAGTTCTGTATGTGACTCTTGGACTACTGTCCGCTGCCCCCATGAGACTCTAAGTTCCACGAGGGCAGGGGCTATCACCTACGCCCAGTGCCTAACCACTGAGGATTCTCCATCCATATTTTCTTCACGGAAGGACGGGTGGACAGAAAGATGGAGACACTGCTGGAAAGGCAACTTCAAATAAGGTAAGCTGGGAGAAAGTTACTCAGATTTCCATTCTATTTGACAAAGATGGTCATATTGTCAAAATTCTTTCCTTTCTTGAGAAAATTAGGGTATCAGATGCACCCACCGCAAAAATTCCTCTCAAAGGTGACATTCACACAAACCTGACCCTCAGTGAGGGACTGCCTTTCATACACTTTCTCTCATGACCCTTCTCATATAAGGTGTCATCTCTATTTCCCAAGCCTTCGAGAAAGGCTCTAAAGAAAAATAGGCAATTTTTTTTGAATTTGCTAAAACGCTTGAAATACAGTGAACAAACCAGAGATTCTTTTTTTCCTTAGCAAAGACAGGAAGTGTAACGAGTTCAAACAGAAATTTAAGACGCTGAAACGAGCTGTCAGGAGACTCTTCCTCATCCACAGTTAATTCCTGAGTCATAAAAGGAAAGGAACAGGCTGTTGTGAATTTACAGCTATGTCACATAAGTATAAGAGCGAAGGCTGTTTGTACTACGCCTAGAGATAAGAAATCAAGAATAATTTTCAGAGCGTCCATTAGAGAAGGTCTGGTCCACCACCCTCCCGTGCTCAGCCCACCATGGAACACTAGCCTTACTTGATAGTCACGGTAACATCCATCATTTTGTCAGTGGTGATAGTTCCAAGGACGTGGTGGCGAATGGCTGTCAACGTCAAGATACTGGGTGAAGACCTATAAATTAGAGAAGTGGAAAGAAAACACCACATCACCTCATGGTTCTCAAAGGATCACAAACAACATCACTTATGGGCGACCTTCCTGACCCTGAAATATACTATGTGACACTGCTCTTAGCACTTCAGAACTCCTGAAATACATACAAGTGTCTTTAAGAGTAAACTGATTCTCCACACCAAAACTTTACACCTCCAATTCCCTGTGAAACCCACAAGCATTTGTAAAAATAGAAAAATGGTAGACTTGAGCTTGAGAAATTCTCATCAGTGAGGCTGGAAGATTCAACAAACATTGTATTTAAGCCACTTCCAAACCACAGCCTTCCGTCCTGGGTTTACAGAATTCTTGGGAAAGAGAGCTTTACCTTCATTTCCTCAGTAATTTACCCAACTGTCTTAAAATCCTTGTCTAGAAATTCTTTTCCATGCCTAACCTTACCGCTTCCAGAAAAAATACAAAAAACTCCCGTGTTCTCAGCAATGAGTGAAGAAGAGAGTCACGCTCACTCTCCTCCACAGGAGACACACAGACACCCCGGAGCAGTCGGCGCCCGGCTTACGTGTCATAGGTGTAGAACGCTTGCTCGAACCGGTGGCAGGAGCGAGGGGTCACCTTGTACACGCCTGCAGCCAGGAAATCAAAAGTAATTTTCAGAGAAGAGCGTCTATTATGCTGAGCAATTCCAACATCCGAAATCCAAAGGCGGTGCCTCTCACTTACAACCTATCATGGATGTGCAACACGGGATCAGAACCTTTTCCGCTGCCTACGATGGCTTCTTACCAATGACCTGATCCACTTAAAGGCCCACTCACAAAGCAAGGATTTTCATTTTGCATAATTTAACAAGTCACAGCACTTGAGTCTACACAGACCAAGCTAACAGACACGTGCACGAGGAGGAACAGGAAGTACATTTCTACTGCGAATCAGACTGAGAATCTTCTACCTAATAGATTCTGTTAAAGATCCAAAAGACAGCCACAGCCTGGACTCCTTCCTATAAATATTCCTAAGAGGGGGCATGGGGCAGGGGAAGGCCCAGAAAATTATGCAACAACTGCAAAAACACTTTCATGCCATGAGCTCACGTGGGGTACACTCAGATTAGGGGCATATGATGTCATTTGCCAGAAGAATAGTTTCAGGAAGGAGCAAAGTGTAACAGTGGATTCTCCCAAATGGTCTTTAACCAACATTTTGGCCATATGACCGACCAAAACATGAAATTAGTTCAAATCACCTCTGCTGTTTCTGTCACACTGATCAAGCCTCAATGCAGTTACGAGTAGAAAAAAAATTACTAGGTTTCTTCATTCATTTTGTTTGTTCTTTCATTTGACGAACACTGACAGGGCAACACTCGGGCCGGGTATTGTGCCAGGTGTTGGTACACGGTGGGGACAGATACGGTCCCTGCCTTCGCGGGGCTTGCCATCTACAGAGAGAGCATTCGACAGCCACGTGCACACCAGGTGTGACGGGTATGGGCAGGGGAGGAACTGGGCACTGTGGACACGAGCACAGCAGGGAGCTCTCAACGACACTGTGGGGCCAGTCTCCCTGGGGAGTAACATTGGAACCAAGAAGTGATGGGCAGGCAGGCAAAGCTGGGTGAAGAGGGGGTGGGGCAGGGAAAGCACTGAGGTAGAGCACAGCATCTGAACCACAGGCTTGCTGGCTGTCTCCCTAACAGCTGTCCTTCCTGCTTACGTTTAGGGTGAAAATGCGCCCAGCCTCAGGCAGCAAATCCAACCTCCCCAGGCTCCCTTTCAGCTAAAAGTGGCCTTGTGACACGGTTCTTGCCGGTAAGACATGAAGTTTCCTGGAGGATGCGGCACGGAAAATGTTTGCCCGCCCCTCTCCTCATCTTCCTGCCTTAAACATAAGTTTTCTGGGGCAACAGTAGGCACTTTGAAAACACAAGGTAAGAAATACCAGGGAAAGAGCTAAAAGAATCACAAAGACACCAACCCTAACATCTACCAGCTGCTGAACCCATGCCTGGTGCTGCCAGACTTTGCTACTGAGCCAAATTAACTCCGCTTGTTGGGGGCTGTCGTATAGATTTTGTTACCTGCAGCCAATGGCATCCTGATTAAGACACAGGACAGAGTGGCTGGAGCAGAGTGTGACAGGTAGAGCCAGATTATACAGGAGCTCAAGGTCTGATGAAGGGTTTTGTATAAGAGTACCCCCTATCTGTGGGGTATACGTTCTAAGACCCCAGTGGATGCCTGAAACCACAGGTAGTACCAAACCCTGTACATATTATGTTTTCACGTACACTAATAGGTGGGTAATGTATACAGCGTGGACGTGCCAGACAAAGGGACGATTCACATCTCCGGGCTGGACGGGAGCAGGATGGTGAGAGATTTCATCACGCTACTCAGAATGGCATGCAATTTAAAACTTATGAACTGTTTATTTCTGGAATTTCCCATTTAATATTTTTGGACCACAGTTGACCACAGGTACCTGACACTGTGGAAAGTGAAACCATGGGTGAGTGGGGATTACTGTATCTTATCTTGAGAACCAAGAGAAGTCACTGAATTGTTCATTAGGAAAATGCAAAATAAAACCACAATGAGATACTACTTTACACCCACCAGGATGGCTAAAAATCAAAAAGAGAGCAACAAATATTGGTAAAGATGTGGAAAAACATGAACCCTCAGGCATGGCCGGGAGGAACAGCAAATGGCAAATACAGCCTTTTCAGAAAACAATTTGGCAGCTTCTTTAAAAATTAAACATAAATTTATTATATGATTCCATTCCTAGGTATCTACCCAACAAATGTCCAAACCAAGACTAGTACACAAATGTTCACAGCAACGTTATTCCTAATAGCCCCAAGCTGGAAACAGCTCACATACCCACCGACCAGGGAACAGATACACAAACTGTAATATAGCCATGCAATGGGCTACTATTCACCAATAAAAAGGAACCAATTATTAATACCTGCTACTACCTGGGTGAACTTCAAAAACATTACGCTAAGTGAAAGAAGCCTAAAAAATAACAGTATTGTATGATTTCATTATATGAAATGTCCAAAAAAAGGCAAATCCATAGAGACAGAAAATAAATTAGTGGCTGCCTAGAGCTGGGAATAGAGATCAAATGTAAACATGCAGGAAGGATATTACTGGGGTGATGCAAATGTTCTGAACTGGATTATAATGATGGTTGTAAAGCTAGGTATAGTTACTCAACATCACTGTACTGAACACATTTTAAATAGGTGAATTTTATGGTCTGCAAATTGCATCTCAATAAAGTCATTGACAGAGAAGCCACTGAAGGACTTTAAGCAAGGCGGGAGATGATCCAATCTTTATTTTAAAAAGATCACTCGTCAGGAGAGGTCATGGGCTGATGGTGCAATCCTTTTAGAAGTGAAAAGGGCCCAGTGGTCTGGCCCCAACTCCAACCCGAGAGCCTGCGAACACATGCCAGCCCCCACCTCTATTTCTTTGGGTAAAAACGCTGCTCCCTCCAGAGGAGCTAACCACGGCCAAAGTTGACAGCTTGATGCAAACTGAACCGAGATAGGGAAAAATGCCTTTAAAACCACCCTCTGGTGCCTTTCCATTTCTCTCACTCGTAGCACATCAATCCTTCCAGACTCACCGGGCTTGGACAGGCAGAATCGGTTGACGCCTTTGGAGAGGTTATAAATCCCCACGTTCTCAGGTCCATTTCCATCCTGATAAAATTCCTAAGGGACCAAAGCCAATACAATGACTTACTAGGGGACATGGAGACACAGCGATGATTAATAATATTTCTGTTTCTGAACCAGTCATCTGTTTTGCCCATTAATCATGTGAGCAGCTGGGTGCCACAGGAAAATCAAAAAGCTTCCAAAACTTCCAACAAAAACGTGATCTTTTTCATTCAATCAACTAATATTTATTGAGCACCTGCTATGCGGCAGGCTCAAGGCTGGGCCTTGGTTGCTGCCGTGGCTCTTATTTTCAGGGAGGCTTACATTCTAATAATAGGAAGAGAGAAAACCCAGGTAGTCAACAAAGAAGTCAGTAGATTTCAGCTAGGAAGTAACAGAGCTTACAGAGAAATAAACAGGGAGCAGGATAGAGAGGGACCACCACAGAGGCCTGTTCAGCCTGGGCTCAGAACAGACCCCTCCTGAGCAGGTAACATTGGGGCTGCAGCCTGAGTAATGAGAAAAAGCAAATACACTCAGCTGTGCAGAAGACACGTCATTCCAGGCAGAGAAGAGTATGTGCAAAGGCCCAGAGAAGGGACCGAGCTTGGTGTGGAACTGGCCGAGGCGGCCAGTATGCCACGGCCCAGTGAGTGAAGGGGAGAGGGGTAAGGGGTAAGGTACGAGTTAACGAAGGGCTGGCCACTGTTAAGGAAGATGGATCTCCGTCTAAGGGAAATGGAAATCCACTGGAGGGTTTAAGGGAAGGAATGGTTTCCTAAATGTCTATTACTTATTCTCAACTGGATATTAATCAACCCATCTCTCGTAACAAAGCTGTTTGTTGAGCACTTGTAGTTAAGCGGTTAGAGCATTCAACTGGTGTTGGAGACACCAGTCTCACTGCCTCTGGTGTCTAATATAAGTGGCCACTTAATTGCCATTTGCCTCCATTTCTCCACTGGGACCTTACAGTGACATCTGCCAATGCTGGAAGTCAAAAAATTATATAAAGTTCATGACTGGGTCTACATAGGTGTACACAGGTGCTCCCTTTCCTGAAATCCACTGCGTACACTGCCAATCCAGCTTCAGTGACTACAAGAGAATAACCAACTCTGTCCTCAGCTGCACCTGTTCATAAACAATAGCAGTGTATGGCCAGGAAAACTTCAAATACGTAAGAGGGTTACTTAAACCTTACCATGCCCCTGGGGAGTGAGTATTATGATCTCAATTTTAGAGGAGAAAACTGAGGCTCACAAACACTAAATGAACTTGCCCGATGCTACAGAGCCCACGTGCTTTGCACTACGGCAACAGCTTCCCCAAATCACTAGTCAAAGTTAAAATTTAATGTGGAGCCAGGACAAGGAAATCTCCCAAACAAAGGCATCTTTCCAATAAGGGACTTAAAATGCTTCCTCATGGTGCTTTCCATAATAGGTGGGTGAGTCGAGGGGCAGAAAAGGGAATCCGCCTTGACTATCTATGCTGATAACACTCTTAGCATGCTAGTTCTTCTCGCTCTCCAAAAGGCGAGTGTCATTCCACATAAGAGAATCCTCAGAAGCTCCGCTTACCAGAGTGATGGCGTGAGACAGGGAGCATCTCAGCATATAGCCCGTCTGCCTGAACTCAATCGCTGACACATCGTCCTCCAGAACCTCCACCTCTAGACTCTTGTTCTTCCAGCACCAATCTTCATGCAGGATGCTGACTGCAAAGGACACAACACACACCCCCGTGGGAACAGAGCACACCGCCTCCCTGAATGCCCCCAGAAAAACAGTGCTAATGAATCCTATGTGTGGGCCTCTATACACATACATACCAACAAATATGTATGTGTGTGTGTGTGTGTGTGTGTGTGTGTGTGTGTGTCAGTGTACACATAGAGCTAATCACACTGGGAATAAGTAACTGCTAAAGAAAAACTGAAACCAGTGGCCATTAAAATCACCAAGAAAGAAATTCAACTGGGCCTAAGAGCAGACTACAAGTAAGACATTCAGGGATTGGCAAACTTTTTCTGTAAGGTGCGAAAGAGCAAATATTTTCACCTTTGTGGGCCACATGGTCTCAACTATTCAACTCTGCATCTGCAGCACACAAGCAGCCACAGACGATAAACAAACAAGTGGGCGTGGCTGTGTTCCAATAAAACTTTATTCATAAGAACAGGCAGTCGCCCTCGGCTCATAGTTTGCCAACACCTGACATAATAGAAAATATAATTCCCCAGAAAAATCAGCCTACTTTATAAGCCATTCACTGCCAGCAGCTCCCAGCTAAACTCTGACATAGCAAAAATACAAGCAATGGGAGCTTCTCAAGAAAGGCGGAGAAAAGAGAAACAACATTCGCCAGCACCTTCTGCTTCCCAGGCCCTGTGCAAGGGGCTTCACATACTGGATTTCATGAGTCCTACATTCTGCAGAAAGGTTCTATGACTCCTATTTCAAAAGGGGAAACTGAGTCTCAGGGAGATCAAGTAAGCTGCCTCGCTCACACAGCTGCTAAGTGGTAGAACACTTCCGTGTAATTATTTCACACTCTTTTCCGGCATTTAGAAATAAAATGGCATGAGAAGAAGTGTGTGGGTCATCCTGATGAGGCGGCAGTTAGCTCATAAAGCCTCAACTTCTGCATTAATGCCCAAGGCTAAATAATGCACATTCAAGGTCAAGGGGTAAAGAAGAGTTAAACAAGTACAACTGTACAGCTGGGATGCAACCTGAGAGCAGGTTTCTAGAAAGTTTAGAAAGACAGGAAGTGCTGCCTTTGGTTCTTACTTTTGTATTTTCCGGGCAGCACGTTGTCAAACGTGAAAGTCATCGAGTTGACCTTGCCGGAGAGCTGGAGGCTCCGCTTCTCGCCCTGGCGGCTCAGGGACTGCAGGGTCACCAGCAGGTCACCGCAGGTGTCTGCAGAGAAAAGATGCGGGGGCCTCACTTGACTGCCTTGTGAACCATAGCACCCGTTCGAACCCTCAATCTCTGTGTGCTGCTTCCCACCCCTTAGCTCCTGAAGGACAGTGCCAGGAGGTTCCTTCAAAGCTAACATGCATCTACTTGATTCTAGGAAGTCTCCCCCTATGCTTGTCATCGGTACCAAACAATGAAGCCACCCAGCAATTATTGCATTAGGGGAAGTAATATCTATGGAGCATCAACAGGAGCAAGAGAAAAATAGACAGAGGTGATGAAACTTTATTGAAAATCCACTTCATACCAGGTATAGAACTGGGCCCTTTATCATCATCATAATAATATTACTAATAATGGCAAAGATTTATATGGCTCTTGCTGTGTTCCAGGTACTTCCAACGGCTATACATACAGTAACTCATTTGATCCTCACAACTACCCTGTGAGGTAGGTACCATTAACACCTCTACATTACAGATGAGGGACTCAAAGCACAGAGAGGTTAAGTAACTTACCCCAGGTCACACAGCGAATGTTCAAGCCCATGCGGTCTGGTTCCAGAGTCTAACATCTTAACCACTGTGCTACACTGCCTCTTGACATGACCGCATTTAAGCCTCATTAAAACCCCGAGAGCAGGAGTATTCCCATTTTACAGAAGAAAAACCTAGGCTGGGCAAGTACATGCTTACAGTCTCACAGTGGTAAGTGACAGAGCTAGGATGGAAACCTGGGCCCAACTACCATCTTCCTTTCAGAGTCAGAGGGCAATAAAAAGAAACCCACATGTTCTTCTGGGAGCCAAGGCAGCATTACTCAAAGAGAAATGTTATGGTGTTTGTGGCAATTATTCAGAAAGAACTGCACACGACACAGACTCTCAGACAGACACCACTCCCCTGGAGCAGCTTCTGCTTTTACCTTCAATGCCGCCCAGTGAGGAAAAGCTCACCAAAATCCCACCTCTCCCCACTTACTTCTTTGAACCTATCTGTTCTTGCTTTCAGTTGACATCTTACCCAAACAAGAGACTTTCCCCGAAACCGATGCCAAAAACTGCACGAAGGCCACGTCCATCACAGGCCTGTCAGTCACAGCCAGAAGCAGCATCTGAGGCTTCAACATCAGCCCCGCTCTGGTCTCCGCCTCAGGAACCATCACCTGCGGGACACACAGAACAAGGTCAGCGGCTGCATCAGGGCCGCTGCTCCCTGGCCGACGTGGCACCAGAACATCCACCTGGGCCCAAGGCTAAACGGATTCTGTAGGACGAAGGTTCATTCCTAGGCCTAGTTTTATAATCACAACAAATCTGCATACAGCCGGTGTGAAGGAAACGTATTTCTAGGCAGACATAAAGCACTAGCCTTCAGCAGCACCAGGTGTACACAGAAGCGTATCAGGGCACGCAAAGCTGTCATTGATCATGTGCACCCAGGTGGAAACCGTACGAAATCCCAGAACCTGATCCTGGCTTGAGGTCACTCGTGACACAAGCTGTGAACTTGTGGAGGCCACGTGGATGACCAACAGTGGAACTGGGCCATTTCTTCTTCCCTCATTTCTGTGTGCCTTTGTCAAGCTCACAAGAGGGACTGGGAGAGGAGGCGGTGCTCGCCTTCTTCATCCCTGGTAGAGATCACATTCTGGAATTGCCCTTCCCTGGAAAAGGGCCTGATTATGCCTCTGAAAGGGCCTCTAAAGGCTTGTCCGTGTGGCCAACGTCACAAGACACTGGCTGGCTGGTAAAGGAGCTGCCCACCCACACAGTATGCTGTTCGTGGAAGCAGGGGCAAGGCTGTGCGCCCACCCCATCTGCTTAGCGGGGGCAGGGGGGATCCCACTGGCCCTACAGGAGAGCAAAGTCTTAGAAGGACCCTTCCCAGTCCCCTCCCCTGCTCTTCCCCAGGGAGCAGCTGACTTGACGGGTGAGAGCCTGAGACCCCAAGGGGCCGGTGGCCTGACCTCCGCTTCTGTCTCATCTCTTGCCCACTGCCTCCACCAGTGCTCAGGCTTTCACCCTGGCGGGGAGACTACAAGGCAGGGTCTCCCCTGCTTCTCCACCTGCCTGGATGGAGAAATTAGGTGGTGCCTGCCCAGCGTCTTCAATTTACAGCAAGGCAGGAAAAGGGAAGCTCTGTTTGGCCTCAGGGTCCAGAAGCCATGCTCTGTGGATGTTACTGAGCTGCCAAGAATAAAGAGTTCACTGCGATCTCCTTTGGGGACCCGTGGATATTCAACAGCAGCCAGAAGCCTGAGAAGGTGGAGGCATGACTGGCAGCCTGATACTAACCCCTAATAAACATCAGGACTGGAAAAGAGAAAGGCCTGTTGTATCACCTTCAAACCAGCTGCCTGTCTGCTCTAACTGTGACATGCAGGAATGTAAAGATTTCAAAATAAGAAGTTGGGAATGGAAATGCTCCTTCTCTAACCCCATTTTAAAATAACCCTTTTTAAATCATTGGTGTTTTTTTCAAATATCTTAAATAGAACAAAACTCGTCATACCTGGACTTTGTAGGTCCCTGGTTTTGCTTTAAAACAGAATGATCCCTGAGCATCCATCTCCACGGTGACCAAAGACTTGTCCTTGTCTTGAGAGGACAGGACAACTTTGTATTTACTCATCTGCTTGATAGTGTCGGGGAAGCGAATGATTGATATCTGGCCACAGACACTGAACCTGCAACAAGGGGACCGTTCATTCCAGCATGAGAACTCAATTATCACAGGAAAGGTGCTTAGCAACCCAAACTATGCATCCCTCTTTCAGCCCTCGTCCCTAAGACTAGTATGATCTTAATGAAGAGACAGGAATGTAGCCAAAATGACTCCAGTTTTAAAAGCAACCTTTAGAAAGAAGATTAGACCTCTTTCTGCATAAGGAAAAGGCAGAGCGAGGGCCCGGGGCAGGGCTGTTTGTATGTTCTGGGTGACATCTGGCCATCTCCCACTGCAGAGGCAAGTTTCAAACAATCTGTGGATGATAAAAATGCTTCAGATAATTGGGTCGTGGATGGTGGAGCAGCCTCGAACTGAGAATGTGGACTCGTCCTTAAAAGCAAGAGCTGGGCTTCCCTGGTGGCGCAGTGGTTGAGAGTCCGCCTGCCGATGCAGGGGACACGGGTTGGTGCCCCGGTCCGGGAAGATCCCACATGCCGCGGAGCTGCTAGGCCTGTGAGCCTGGCCGCTGAGCCTGTGCGTCTGGAGCCTGTGCTCTGCAATGGGAGAGGCCACAACAGTGAGAGGTCCGCGTACGGCAAAAAAAATAAAAAATAAAAAAAAGCAAGAGCTGTAAGCTGCCTATGAAAGTGTGGTATTACCCAGGGGATAAAACAAGGCAGGGTTATCAAAGACGCCTTCCTTGCCTGTGATTATATATAATGCACAGATAAAAGCAATCTGAGAGACCTGAATAGTAAAGGTAATTAAGTTAAACAAAAATGCAGAGCTAAAACTGAACTCTAGGAGCTAGGAGCCACAGAAGCAACTTATAAGTGAAAAGCCCTATTAAGGTAATGGCTCAGACTGGAGACTGCAATGAGCAGTGTGTAAAGTGCTACAAGGCACACCTCCAGAAGCACATGAAAGGCACATCTGCTCACTAATAAACACCAACGAAGTCCGGCGTCCGTGGAGTGACCGTCTTCATTTTTAGACAGTTGGTGCGTTTAAGTGTAATAATGTCCCACAGCTGGAGGCCACAATCGCTTCTTCAACTGCCTAAAGATAATATTTTCTAATCTTAAAGAGAATCACTTTAGATAAAAAATCAGTTGTGCCTTTTGACAGAAGGAGAATAAAAAATGCCGGATTTAGCGCTGGATAATTATGGGGTGCACTAAATGCTGGCACACCCACTATGCTGCAAAGAAAAAACAGCAGAAGGAACAAGAAGGCGGTAGTACGCTGTGTGTGTGAAGTCTGGGAGCGAAGGAGAGCACATCTGTCTCCCTAAAGGGATGTGACCAGCCTGGCCATGGGGGCTCAGGCTGGACAGTGAGGGGCAAGACGCCACAGCCCACAGGCCAAGTCACACCAGCCACCTGTTTCGGGAGAGACCGTGAGCTAAGATGGTTTTCACACTTTTAAAGGGGAAAAAAAAAAAATCAAAAGATTATTTCATGACATAATAAACGACATGCTACTATGACGTCAGTGTCCACACATAAAGTTTTCCTGGAACACAGCCAAGCCCGTTCATTTATGAACTGTCTGTAGCGGGTTTCGTCACAGAGACCTTATCAGCCCATGAAGTCTGAAATATTTATTCTCTGGTCCTTGACAAAGTGTGCCAGCCCCTGATCTAGATTCAAAGGTTTGCCTTTTGGTTCCCTACTGTGTACTATCAGAGAAAATGGATAGGAAGGGACTACTGACGGAATTATTCTCAAGGACCGTCCATATTCCCTTCATTTGTGCCCATGTCGGGGGGCAAGTCCCCTTATTCATTCCAAGTTGAACCTCTTTGCCTAAGTTTTAAATATTTTAACCATACAATCAGTTTTAGCTCGTACTCTCAATTAAAGATAAGTGTCCAATTACCCTAAACCTCAAATATATATTGTTTTAGTTTAGAAAAAGAACTAAAAAGCCAGTAAGACAATGTTTTGTTATACTGAAGCTCTTAAAAATTGATGTGTCAATAAATTATTTCATCAGGATTTAATACATTAATGAAGAGAAATCAGGAATTTTGGTGCATCGTAAGACAACTATATTCTCGTTGCCATTTAGACAGAAGCCAGAGTTTGATTTTCAAATAAATTAGCAAATAATTTTTTTAAAAGGGAAAAACAGAAAGAGTAAGAAATATCAATGAATTAAAAGGCAAACGGACCAAAAGGAAAATGATGAATTTTTCCAATTATGCTCAACAAATGTTGTTTCTCTTTCTTTGACCCAAATATTCCACTTTAAAGAAGAAAATAAATATAAAATTAAATTATGTTTCCTCATCTCCATGAATGGCACCTCCTCAATCTACCCTGATGCTCAAATAGGAAACCTGGGCTCTGATGCACAAAGCCTCCACATCACTCATCAAATCCACCGACGTCTCCTCCTTCCCCCACCAGCAGGGTCCCAGGTCCCACCGGTCACCAGCTCCTCCAGACAACTGTCACACCTCCCATCTACGCCCTCCACTTATACTCGGGCTTTCCTCCAATCCACTCTTCACACAGCAGTCGGGAGAAAAAAAAGACAAAAGAACCCCAAAACTTTCCAAAATGCCCTGATCCACGCGGCTCCCTTGATGAAAACTCATCAATGGTTTCCCACTTCACTTGGGGAGAAGCCCATCCCCACAAGGTGGCTACAAGGCCACGTGGCCCTCCAGCCTCACCATCGCCCCCAGCCACGCTGGCTGTCCCCACCCCGACCCCAGAGCTCCTCTGTCCCCTCCAGGCCCTGGCACACGCTGTCCCCTCTGCCTGCCAAGCCCTCCACTCGGCTACTTTTCGGTCCTCCCAAAGGTCTCGGCTTCCACAGCGCCCCACCTAAACGAAGTCCCCTCGGAGTCCCCGAGCTCTTCCTGCACACCCACCCCAACTTACCGTCACTGACTCCTCATCTTCAGTCTGCCTCCTGGACCCCTGCCTTTGTGACGTTAGCCTGGTTCCCTGTACACACCCAGCACTTATCATGGTGGCTCACCTGGAGTCGCTGCTCAGAACTGTTTATGAGGGAAGCAGGGAGAACTGCAGCCCAGGAGTCACTTCCTGAGGCTCCACCACGGCACACACGGCAGCAGGCTCCACGGGTGCTCTGCTTCCTCACCTGCCTTTCAACACTGAACCCCGGACCCGGACCCCCCGCCTGCCTACAGACAATGGTCACCTCCTCAGCGACCAAGCCAATAAAGCATGCCGTCAGGGCTCAGCTCCTGGACCTCCGAGACCGTCGGGAGGTCACACCTAAACCCCCGCCCCAGGTTCTCCTAAGGCCACCCCTCGAAGGCTGACATTCTATTTCCGGTCCACTGATCCACTTCTACCTGCTCTTACACATTCGAGGTTCTGGCTGCCACCTGCGGCCGGCCGAGTCTTCCCGATTTACAATCTATCCAAGCACGTGGTGGAGAGCGCCACCTAGTGGGCCTATGGACCGCCACGGCCAAAACTGAAGCTTCATCCCCAACAGGCTCCTCTCCCCGTCCACAGCCATCCTGCCTCTCAGGCTGGGAACCCTGAGACATCTTCCCGATCTGTCCCTGACTTCCCCATAAGACAGGCCCTCATCAACTCTGCTTTCAGGCCTCCTGCACCCTCTCCTGTCCCCTTCGAGGCCTTCCCCGCAGCCGTGGCACCACAGTGTCTCACTGAAGACAAAAATCTAACCACGTTACCTCCGTGCTCACACCGTTCACCGGCCCCTTGACTTTTCTCCCTGGTGGAGAAAATCCCCGTCTTCCAACAGGGAGTGAGGAGCCCCTCTGACATCTGCCCCCTTCATCCACCCAGCACTTTACACTCCAGCAACACCAAGTGCTATGCCCCCATCTGCACCGCGCTGCTCTGAGAGGCCTCTCTCCACGCAGACCCTGCTCACCAATCCCCACCCCGTTAAGTTACTGTTTACTGAGCACCTATTGCCAAGGAGGGATAGCAGCCTCCCCATTCTATAGGTGACACACGGATAAGAGAAAGACCCAAACTCTGACTCCAAGGCCAGGGTTCTCTGCACTAGGCACTGTCACTACTTGGTAAAACTACAGGAATTCAACCACAGGATATCCCCTCACAACTCACAATAAGTACAAAGTGGGAAGAACTGTGACAACGACCCGAAGCATCTTACAGCAAACGTTCTTAACCAACTACATTATCTTCCAGTGAAGCCAAGGCAGGCCTCACAGATGTGAAGTCAGGCGTAACAGATCTTCTCCTAACTTGAACCCATTTTAACTTTGGAGTAAGATGACTTTCTTGAAGCAGCTAACAGTTAAGCACCTTCAGTTTATAACACTTAGCTCTGATCTTTCTAAAGAAGCCAGCCTGAGTTTCTCCATAGGTGTCTGAGACTGGATGTGGACCCTTGGCAGAAACGCACGGTCAGATAGAAGGTGGTCTTGTCCTCCGCTGGCCGCCAACGTAAGCACCAGCGCTTCCAGGCCCCGCACGCCCGCCTTACCCTGTGGCGATGATGTCAGCCAGCTGAGGCGTGTTGGGTGCGATTTTGATTGAGACGGTTTCAAAGTAGAGGTGCTCCTTCTGGGCGTGGATGGTGTACGTCCCGGTTGTTATGTTCTCCAGACGGAACGAGCCATCGGCTTTTGTTTTGACTGTAAAACAAAAACAGGCCAACAAAGGATGAGACAAAAACAACTGTGTAGCCCTCATCTACACAGGGATACTCGAGACCAAAAGCTGGCATGTTTTCATAGAGTCGTTAAGATTTTCTTTCCTTTCCATTCCTCTCTGTGAGCAAAACCCAGCCCAGACAAACAGGCCAGGGCCCAACGTGTCTGCCCACCTTTGATCTGGTTGTTCAGGGTGACCACCGCATCTGGGACACCCTCTCCTTCAGGTCCGTTCAAGACCCTCCCAGTGACAGAGAATCCCATGACGTGGAACACAGGCTAGAAGATGAAGAACAGGGAGGACGCTGTCATGTGCTTGAGCTGCAGAAGCCCCCCTCATGCCCCTCACGCCACCACTCAGCACCCCTGCCTACGCTGCCTTCTCCTGGTGCCCCATGCCAGCCAGCTCCCTCCCAGCTCACCCACCCGCAGCCCCTTCCCACGTCTTGTCTTCCGCTTGGTTTATGTGTCTGGGTCCTCCTCACTTGTGAGGGCCAGGGCTTGGCTCTCTGCACTCAGCTGGGCTCCAGCCACCCTGATCTTGGGTTCCTGCATGCTTTCCCCACGAGGGGCTTTCACACCAGCTGCTCCCTCAGCCTGGATCTCCTCCCACACCTGCAGAGGACTGGGGAGAGGCCGCCCCTTCTCGTCCTTCAGGTTTAGCTCAAACTGTCACCACCTCTGAGATGCTCTAACTACCCTTTCTCAGGAGCCCCTGCCTCACGCCCCAGCCAGTTACTGTCCATCACACTAACCTACTTTCTAGGCTTCAGCAAAAACCTCCCCAATATCTGGTATGTCCTTGTTTGATTTCTTCTAGTTTGTCTACCTCCCACTAGAATGTGAGCTTCATGAAGATAGGGACCTGTTCTGACTCAGTCACCTGCTACACAGTAGGCACTCAATAAATGACTCCTGAATGAAGGGATGGATGCATGCATGCACACATATATGCAAGAGCATTTGAGCTCTAAGAAAATAAAATGGCTTCCTCTTTAGTCAGGTAGCTCTTCTCCTTTTTTTTTTTTTTTTTTTTTTTTGGTACACAGGCCTCTCACCGCTGTAGCCTCTCCCGCTGCGGAGCACAGGCTCCGGATGCGCAGGCTCAGCGGCCATGGCTCACGGGCCCAGCCGCTCTGCGGCATGTGGGATCCTCCCGGACCGGGGCACGAACCCGTGTCCCCTGCATCGGCAGGCGGACTCTCAACCACTGCGCCACCAGGGAAGCCCAGGTAGCTCTTCTTCATCCTTCTAAAAAGGCGTGGTTAACCCACCTATTAAATTATATATTCACTCAACAATCACTTTTATTAGGCACCTACCACGTACCTGGCACTAAATCACGTGTTAGGAATACAGTAAGGAATAAGACTCAACGGTCCCGACCTCATACAGCTTACAAGCCACTCCCTGAAATTCCATTCATGTCTGTTTAAAACCTTGCATTTGGTTGTGATCTGGGAAATGTCTTTCCCCACTCACCTGCCCCCATCCTTCTGTGCAAGCCCCTTGAAGCACGAAGGACTTGACCTTCACCCTTCCATCCCCCCTCCAGGGCACAGCGCTACAGTCAAATGCTTTACTGAATCTTAAAAGGCAGAGTGAGAACCCCACTGAGAATGTGACCTAAAAGCTAGCTCCCACCAGTTTAAGCTACTTTAACACAGTACTTTCTAATGTAACATTAAAATAAAACGATTAAATTTAATTTTTTCAATAACTGTAACACTGGGTG
Organism: Tursiops truncatus; assembly: GCF_011762595.2. Taxonomy (NCBI): domain Eukaryota; kingdom Metazoa; phylum Chordata; class Mammalia; order Artiodactyla; family Delphinidae; genus Tursiops; species Tursiops truncatus. The sequence continues at coordinate 25,030,344 of NC_047048.1, forward strand.
GTCCACTTATGACAGACTGCTGTTTTCTTTGGGGATCTGCTCTATCTAGCAAATTTTCTACAGTAACCATTTTCTACGTCTGTAATTAAAGATAGAACTATGATGAAAAACACATTTACCATCTATTTTAGGGCCTGTATCACCCCATCCATCACCCCACCTGTCATTCCACTGCGGGCTCTATCAGCTCTCACCTATTCAACTGGTCCCTCACTTCCACCTTGCCCCCTGCAGACTCTTCTCAACATGGCAGCTGGAGGGGACACACCTCTTCTTCTGCTCAGAACCTTTCAGTGGTGCCAACTGTTACCCAGAATGGCCCACCAGGACCTGCACAACCTACCCGACCATCTCTCTGACACTCTCTCCTCTTCCTCCCTTCTTCACTTGCTCCATTCCAGCCACCCTGGCCTTTCTGGGGTTCCCTAAACCTTCTGGCCACACTCCTGCCTCAGGACCTTTGCACCTGCCATTCCCTGTCTTAAACACTCTTCCCACAGATGTAAGTACAGTTCGTTGCCTCTTCCCCTTCAGGTTGTTACTCAAAAGTCACCTTCACCCTAAGGCCTTCCCAAGAACAACCTATGAGACCTCAACCCTATCTTAACCTTGAAACTATATAATCTCCTTTCTTGCTTTATGTTTCTAAAGAACAAAGACTTTCTCATATACTTTCTTATTTACTTATTTGTAAGTATATTGTCTCTTTCTGCCATTAGAACATGAATTCCACAAAAACAGGAACTTTTGCCTCTTTGGGTCACTGCTATATGCCCAGCGCTAGAATAGTACCTAAAATATATGTCATTGACACTTGGTAAATATATTTCATTGAATGAAGTAGATGTAAATAGGGCTCTGATTCTCTAAGATAAAGACATTATGTGAGAGAAGTGAAGGATCTAGTGGATCCCAGAATGAAGTGGAAGAGAGTACAACATTCTGTTTTTTCCAACAGTACTTCTAGATAAACTGATTTTTTTTTAACACATTTGCAACACCTGTGCCCAGGGATGGGAACTCCAACAGAGAGGCCTTACCTCAATTTTCAGGCTGTCATGTTCCACTGTAAAGTCAAGTCTAGAAGGAGCAACGTCAAAGGTAATCCTCTCCCCTCTATAGAATGGAATCTGGAAGAAAAAGTCGGTTAATTACCAAGAGCCAATAACATGATTCAACCATCAATATTAACACTCAATCCAGCAGCCCACAAATAACTAGGGGTTCAAAGCAGGCAAAGAGACACTATTAATCATAACTGTTTCAGATTTGTGCAAGAGAAAGACTTGCACTATTCCCAGCTGTTACTGAGGGGACAGTTACATCTTCAGTAACTGCTAAATAAAATGTTTATGGAACTGCAGGCCAACCATTCAGTCCTTTGATATCCAAATGGCACTGACTTTTCCCGTTGATATGTGTCCCAAACATAAACAGAACGGAAGTCGGCTTCACTCACCACAGTATAGCCTCCACTCGGCAACGAAGAGAAGGAGAAGGAGCCGTCTTCTTTGGAGACCGTGTGGCACAAATACACCAGACTCTCGTCTTGGGGTTGGAATCCAGGCACTGGGGAGATGTTGCAGCCCAGGACATCCTAGGCCAGGAGAAAAAACTCAAAATGACTTCCTTTTCCACTTACATGTTCTGATTATTATCAAATAGTCATGCTTTAAAAATACTTGTAGGGGCTTCCCTGGTGGCCCAGTGGTTGAGAATCTGTCTGCCAATGCAGGTGACACGGGTTTGAGCCCTGGTCTGGGAAGATCCCACATGCCACGGAGCAACTGGGCCCGTGAGCCACAATTACTGAGCCTGCGCATCTGGAGCCTGTGCTCTGCAACAAGAGAGGCCGCGATAGTGAGAGGCCCGCGCATCGCGATGAAGAGTGGCCCCCACTTGCCACAACTAGAGAAAGCCCTCGCACAGAAACGAAGACCCAACACAGCCATAAATAAATTAATTAATTAAAAAAAATACTTGTATAAGTTTTATTTCACAAAATATATGTTTCTGAAACCTAGGACAGAGCAGAGGACATAGTAGATTATAAAATCTTTACATTCAAGTTTGAAAAGTTAAAAATGGTCACCATCCTCCAGGTAAGAAACCGGAGTGGCCCAAGTTCACACAGCTGGTCAGCGGCAGAGCTGGGATTTGTCTGAACTTGGGTCTGTCTGATTTCAAAGCCAGTGCACTTTCCACTGAATTCCACTGCCTCCCAGTGCAGACATTCAATTTCTTGTGAGTCAACAGAGAAACACAAGGTTCTTAAATGCTGAAACTATAAATCAACCTTGACCTGCATTTTATTTTTTATTTAATTTTTTTTAAATTGAAGTATAGTTGGTTTACAATGTTGAGTTAGTTTCTGGTGTACAGCAAAGTGATTCAGTTACACATATATATATTCTTTTTCAGATTCTTTCACCATTATAGCTTATTACAAGATATTGAATATAGTGCCCTGTGCTACACAGTAGAACCTTGCTGTTTATCTATTTTATATGTAGTGGTGTGTTTATCTGTTAATCCCAAGCTCCTAATTTATCCCTCCCCACCTCCCGCTTTCCCCTTTGGTAACCGTACGTTTGTCTTCTAGTCTGAAACTGACCTGCATTTGAAACCGTGTATTCTTAGTCTGTGATCCCCCGTGCCCCCAGCCCTGCCCACAATCTCTCTTGTTCTTCACTCTTCTTTGCTTACCTCTTTGGTTACTAAAGAAGAGAAGAGAAGAAACTTCACCCCTTTCATGGGTTCCCCGTCACTGCGGACAGAGCCAGACACGTTGTAGCCAGCCACTATGAGGGGGCCCGCGGCATTGGCGTTGGAGGTCGTTACTCGTACAGTGGTGCTCGCCTACAAGAGAAGATGTCAACTTCCAAAAGAATAAACACAAAGCGTTTAACAACACGAGGACATGCTGACACTAAAATATTAACTGGGGGGAAGCAACATACAAAATTGCACGTGTAGTACCATAACAACTGTTTTTTAATTCGCAAAATGAAGTGAAGGGAACTGTGGCAAAATGGAGATGATGGTGATTTCGTTTAGATGGTAACAATTTACCTCTTTTACAGTTTTCCACCTTCCAGATTTTCCACTTCCGCTCCTTTATGCTCTTCTGTATGTTCCAATTTTTTTAATGAACATGCTTTATTTTTTTCCATGTTTAATGGTATGTATGTGTGTATTTTTAAGCTCTTTGTCAAAGTATAATTCACATGGGGAACACTGCACACAGTCTCAGCGTCCAGCACAGTGATTTTCCCAAACTCACCATGCATCCAACACCCAGACACAGAACAGAACCAGCACCCTAGAAGCTCCCCTCATGCTCATTTCCAGTCACTACTCCCCCAAAGGGCAGCCATTATCCTGACTTTTAACAGCCTGCTTTACTTTAAAACACAATTTTACATGAATAAACTCAAATTCCTTTATGTATAAAATTAACAGACAATGCAAACCTTAAAATGTATTCTATTTATAATGTGTAAGCTATGGAGTTTCAAATGAAACATTTTTCAATGTTGCCCAGAAGAGAAAAATCCTGAAAACAAAGTCATAAAAAGAATACAGACATATCTAGGTGTGAAACTATATCATCAATTATAAATGCGTAAAACTTACAAGGTAAAAACTGAAATATTGATGCTTCTTTAGCAAAAAAAGGAGACGCAGCCTCAAAACTAATATAAAAACTAAGCCTGTCAAAATGTTCTTTAAGTCTTAACTTCAATTTGTTTCTTCACAGTTATTACAGAACCTCGCTTAGTATTTTTCTTCCTTTTTTGATCTTTTGTTATAAACTATTTCAGTCAAACAAAAAATAGATATAGGGATCTATACCAAAGAACACCTATATAAGTTCCAACCAGCTAAAGAATAAAAGAGAAGAAACACAATTCTAGACCCTTGCAGATGCCCACGTCCCCTTCCTCCCTCCCTCTACAAACATCAGTACCATAATGAATATACTGTTTGCCATTCCCACTCACGTCTTTACAATTTTCTACATGTGAATGTATCCATAAGTGGTATTATCATAAGTGTTTTTAATGACTATATAAATGGTATCATATTTCCTTATCCTTCAGCAATTTGCCTTTTCCCTTCAACTTTATGCTTTTAAGCACAGTCATATTGATATGCATAGCTCTGGTTCATTCATTATTGCTGACATACAGAATTCTGCTGTGTGATGAAACCACAATCCATTCTCCTCTTAATGGACATTTAGGTTGTTTATAGTATTCTGTTACTACAAACAAAGCTGCAATAAACATTCTTATACATTCTCCTTGGGCACATGTACAAGAGTTTCTAAATTGTTAAGTATATTTATAGATTGCTATTACAGACTAAAAAAAGAACAATAAAATAATCTCATCGGGTCCTTCTGGTGTTGACTTGGCTTAAAATAGCTATAGTTAATAACAGACCAATTTCACAGCAGGATGACAATGTTGTTACCTAAAACTGAAACCAATATAAGCAACATCTGCTACATGGAGGGAGTTTTCCTGTATAAGTACCACCAAACTAATCAGCAGCACCATTGTTTTTTTCCATCGACTTCTAGAAGAACCATAAAATCATTTCATACCTAGAATTGAAAACCTCTACATTTGTCCCCAAACCAGCACACTGTTGGCATGGCCATCGGCATAACTGAAATAAATGCTCACCTCTTTCAATGGCCAGGTTGGATGAGTTGCAAGGATTTCATAATCTCCAGGAAGAACTTTAAAAAACGCAAACCTGAGAAGTACAAAATACCACTTCACTTTCTGCCAACAACTCGAGCACTTATAATTTTAGGACAACTACTGGAAGCATAAGAAAATAATGTTTGAGTTATCACGAACTTGCCCTTAGCCAGTTAAATGAGCATAAATGAAATTCAATCCTTCGCTGTACAAATCCTCATCAGACAACACTTATTGGGCACTGGCTGTGTGCAAGGAGAGGGGTTCGTGTGCTAATGGGAAGGAAGGCTCATGCTTCCCTTAACCCCAGAAATTTCTGGCCTAAAAACCAGTCCCTGTGGTTCAGCAAGGATCAGTCACAGAACATTCAAGTGTGTGTTGACAGAGTGAGAGGCATGAACAGGAGAGAAGGGAAGCATCCAAAGCAGAAGAAGTGGGAATGGACGAGAGGTGGATAAAGAACAGAGGACAGACCCAATAAGCTGAGACGGACGCTTACACAAGATGACACTAAGCATTAGGGGAGGGCAGGTGAAAATGAGCTTGACTCCTACCCCAGAGTTTATTAAGACCTGTTATCAGACACGAATAGAAGCCAATCTGGGTTCTTGCACAAAGCAACTGTGATGAAACCAGAAGCTGACAAAGATTATTCTAGCAGCTGTGAACACACCAAGACCAGAGTGGGATGAGCTGAGGATGGAAGCACCACTACCAGGATTCTGACACATTTAGCCCTTTAGATTTGCAAAGCATCAGACCATGAAAGGGCTAATTCCAGCAATATGAACTCCAAAAATTTCATGCAATTTCTTCTTCTGTGGTGGTATTTTATTACATCCAATGTTGCCTGTAATAACTGGATAGAGCTTGGAAATCAATTTGCTACAAAAGAGTTGACACTGCCACTGGATTTTGGCCTGGGTAAGATTCAGCCTCTACCTCACGTTCATAGCATCCCGGTTCTGCACGTTACTGTCAGTTTAGTTAGCGCACAGGAAAGAGATTTGGAAAGTGATTTGGAAAGTTCAAGTCACTTTTCCCAGCACGGTCAGCAGCAAATTACTGAAACTAGAAAAAATGCAAGTCCCACATTCAACCCCCTCCTCTGATCCTCTACAGATCAGGGGAGGGGGTTGGAGAGGCATCAATAAGTATTTTTCAAAACTGAAATATAATTTCAACAATCATCATTTAAAAATTGGATGATGTACTTGACAGACTCATTACAAACTTCTATTCTGCAGTTTAGTCATATTTGTGTATTGAAGTAGTCAGTGGTGATTTGCATGCTTCCAACATTATCAGGTGGAACTATTCTGATATTAATCTTGGCATATCTATTAACATTTACAACTCAACGATATAAATCCATTACATAAATGCTTTAAATATGACTCAGCAAGGTTAATTAAATAGTCATTAGTTCCAACTACAAAATGACTGTGATGTAATAGTGATAAAATGATTTTTTTTTTTTGCGGTACGCGGGCCTCTCACTGCTGCAGCCTCTCCTGTCGCGGAGCACAGGCTCTGGACGCGCTCTGGACGCGCAGGCTCAGCAGCCATGGCTCACGGGCCCAGCCGCTCCGCGGCATGTGGGATCTTCCCGGACCAGGGTACGAACCCGTGTCCCCTGCATCGGCAGGCGGACTCTTAACCACTGCGCCACCAGGGAAGCCCGATAAAATGATTTTTAAAAATTGTAATTGAGCTAATCTGTATTGAGCTAAGTTCTTAAGCACATATTCTATGCCAGACAGCTTGAAACGAGAATATCGTAATTTAATCTTCTCAATAACCTTAAGAGGTAGGTTCCATGATTATCCTCATTTATAAATGAGGAAACCAAGGCACAGAGGCGTTAAGTAACTTGCTCCGGGGCAGACAGCTAGCAAATGGGGGAACCAGGATTCAAACCCAGGCTGTCGGGCTCCAGAGCCAGTCCCAACCAGTAAATGAAGGGCTACCATGTGCCAGGCCCTGCAGCAGGTGCTTTATTTATCTCATATTTAATCATTGCATCAACGCTAGATGTAATGGGTCAAATGACTTCCATTTTACAGATGAGGAACTTGAGGCCCTGAGGGGCAGGAACCCGACTGAAGTTAAGAGGCCGAAACAGGATTTGAACGCAGGTCTCCCTAAATCCAAAGCTCCCCCCACATCAGGGCCCGGCTCTAGCCTCGGGGCAGGGCGTAACATGCATGACTCACTTTCCGCCAGGCTGTGTGACTGTGGACTGGATCTTTGCTTCTGTGCCTGTGTTTCTCAGAGACACCTGAACTCCTGCGGGCCCCAGGGGCTGCCCTTTGCTGAGAACCTGCCGTGGAGACGGAGGAGTTAGGAGCCACCCAGCAGCAACGTCCTCCTCCCAGCCGCACGGTCCATCCTGCTCCCCACACGAAGCCCATGACCTTCTTTGGGTCAAGTTTCCTTGGAAAAGATGGTAGAGATTGTGGATACCCTTCCCAGGGAGGCTTGGGGACAGGGAGAGGGAACAGCAACAGTAAAATGACACTTTGTTTCATTGGCTCTAAGACACCTTCAATTAAAGATGCACAATTATTTTACAAACCACTGCGAAAGAATAAATACCCAGGGTCCCCATCTCTAACAAGAAACCCACACAAAAAGCCGAGACCAAAGGCCCTCACTCTCAGGGTCAAGGGAAAGGAGAATAAACCCACCATGAAGAAAAGGAAGGCAATAAATATGCACATCTCAGCCACGGTGCTGGGTGCAGGGAGGGGGAACTCTCCCCCGAGAACCTGTCCCTCTAAAAAGCCATCCTGGTATCTATACTCGGACAGGGGAGTGACCAGCAACCTAGACCCGGCCCCTAAAAACACCCTCTATGTTTTACATGCAATTTCATTGAGCTCCCAGGCCCTCTTGAAGCTTATCTGTGGGTCCCTTGTGGGCTCAAAGCCCCCAGTTTAAAAACATCTTGCTTTTTTAAAGGTAAGAGAAGACCCAGTATGTACCACAGAGCAAATGTGACAAATGCCAAACCTTTCCATTCACGGAGAAGCCCGTGAACACGAAGTTGACGTCCCCGCCCTTCGTGCAGATGTCGCTCACACCATCCACGTAGAGCTCCACGGTGGTTGGCTCTGCCCAATGACAGGGGGAGGGGGGAACAGGGTACAGGACACAAGAGCAAGCTGAGTTCTGCGACAGGATGAAACTGTCTGCGTAAAACACATTGAACTGTTTAACTGTATGCACTTTTGAGCCACTTACATGGCTTGAAATCCGAAGGCACAAGGAGGTACACAGGGAAAAGTCTCCTTCCCACCCCTACATCCTGACACCCACTCCCCCACCCCAAAGGGAACCAGAGTTTACGGTGTAATATACTTTTGTAACAGTCTTGCAGCTGAGCTGTATCTCAGAGTCCCATGGAAAATCCAGTGAGTGCCAAAGAGTTTTATTACTGAACGCCCACCAGAGACCAGGCACTGAGCTAAGTACACTTAATCCTGACAACTATCTTAGAGGTAGGTAGTAACATCTGCAGCCGATTGAGGTGTAAAGTGGGGCACAGGAAGGTTAAAGAATCTCCTAAAATCACAGAGCTTGTGAGGGACAGAGCCCAAATTCAACCCCAAAAGTCTGGCTCCGCATCTGTCTCCTGACCAAGTACAGGAGTTCGGCCACATTATACCAGGACTGTAAACTCCAATGTCCATAGTAACCCGGTGGATTAGAAGTCAGCAGACTGGCCAGGTGCGGACTGCAGCAAATGGAAAAAGGGGGACAGCTTCTACCAACTACTGCCACGTGACCCAGCGCTGCCCAAGCTTCCACCTTCTCAAGAACAACTGGAAATCTGGATTTTATGTGCCGTGTCCTGATTTTTCAATATTAGCAACTAAGTCAAATTTAAAAAAAAACTGAAGAGTTCATTATAATAGGGGTTAAAGTTGAGTTTTTAAAAGGTTCGGAAGACTGTGAAGTGAGAAGCAGAGGAAAAACTGAAGCAGTCAAGAGAATTTCTGGTAAAATGAAGAATGACGCACATACACAGGGGAAAGCACCAGTGAAAAATGGACAAAACCTTGAACAGGCAGCTCACAAAAAGACGATATCCAAATGGCCAGGAAACATATGAAAAAGTGCTCAATCTCATGGACCATCAGGAAATGCAAATCAAAAGCACAGTGCGAGGCCACCACTCCACCACCAGGACAGCTAAGATGAAAGAGACTGACAGCCAGAGGATGTGGAGGTCTGAACTCTTACACACGGCTGGTAGAGCAAAGTTCTGCGACATCAACCTTGGCTGTCCGGCAATCTCTACTAGGGCTGAACATGTAAAAAGTCTATCGCCCAGCAATTCCACCCGGGTATATACTCAACAGAAATGTAGACATGTGTGCACCACAAGATATGTACAAGGATGTTCGCAGGAGCACTGCTCCTAGTGGCCAAAACTGGGGTGCAACCCAAATGTCCACCAACAGTAGAGGGGGTAAATCATTTGATATTCACACAGCAGTAGAATGAACTAATATACTAACACATAACAACACATAATAAGGACGAATTCTGTGAAAATTGTCAAGAGAGAGAAACCAGGCACAAATATGTACCCTGTGCGATTCTATTTACATGAAGTTCAAAACAGACAAAATAATCTATAATTTTAGGTCGGGCGGCGCGATTAGCAAGTGCCTGGGATGGGGCACTTCTGGGTGCTGGTCAGGTTCTGTCTTGTCATCTAAGTGGTGGTTACGTGAGTGTGTTCGTTTTGTGAAAATTCATCGCCTGATATCCCTGTGATGAGTACAATTTTCGGAAAGTATGCTATAATTTAATTTAAAAACTTATTAAAGAAAAAGAACTGACAAGAAGGGAGGGGATTCAAACAAAACACTCGTGCAAACCACCGATCTGTGACCTCTCTGGCCTATTTGTCGTCTCTCTGGCCGTGGGTTGGCTTTGACTCCCCTCCACTTTTCTGGACCGCACCAGCCAGGCACTCCCGGCCGTGAACTGAGAAAGAGCTTGTCGCCCAGATGCGAGTTGGCTGTCGCTGCCACTGTGACAGCAGGGACTCAGTTCTTCCCCCTCTAACTCACAGGCAGGCCTGGTAGGAACAACTGGGCCCTCCACGTCTCCCCACAAGCTACAGAACTGGGGTCACACACCCTCTACCGAAACGTCAAGGCTCTGCTCTCCAAAAACACCAGCCACGTCACAGCAGGACCCCTTCTTCTGATCCAGCCCACTCCCACTCCTCTGACTTTGCTAAAAGACAGTCACCTCAGGAAAGTCTGGAGCTTTTGTTTGTATGTGTGCGGAAAGACTGCTTTTAAGTGTTTACTAATTAATTGCCAATTATGTGCCAGCGATTCTGAACACATAACTACACTGGTCCATTAATCCTCCAGTAGCCTGTGAGGCGGGTACTACTACTCTCCTGACCCCTAGTGAGAAGACGGACGCCAACCCAGCGGAAGTAACTCGTCCAAGGTCGTCACAGAGCTGGTAAGGCCCAAGGTTGTCAGATCTTCTGATCTCTTAAGAGAAGTAAATCTGGATTTTTATGTCAAGTCTCACAATGTTTAATGTTGCCATTAATTCACTGAAAAAAATTTTTTTAAAACACTGAGGGGAAAAAAAAAAAAACAACAAAAAACAAAACAAAACACTGAGGGGGCTAAGAAAGAAGCTGTCCTGGAAGAGGAACCAAGTCCCCACTCCTGACCTCTATATTCATCAAGTTCTACTGACACTTAATGAACGAAGCTGCTAAGGTGGAGTTTTCTGAGGGGTACAAGAAAAGATGCCAACTGTAAGAAACGTGACAGAAAATCTTAAAGTAGGTCTAAAGTAAATCCAATCTACTCTAAAGTAATAGGGGCAAGGCGGTTAAAAAAAAACACAAAAAAACCCTCTTCCACACTAGAAAGGAATCCTTAATATTTTAACAATCTATGCGTTCTGTCAATTTAAATTAATATTCAGCATATAACCTAATCCTTTACAGAGTATACCTGGTTATTTGTTAACTTACCAAAACTCCACCCTAGAGGAGGCTCAATCTTCAGAATGAAATCTCCCTACAAGGAGAAAAAAAAAAATCACTGCAAAGGACTAAGAACTGATGACTATTCAACTAGTTTAATTTAGTTCAGTGCTAGCCTATTATCTAGAATTTTCACACCTGAAATGGAATTCCAATCATAAACTTTGTACTTGTAAATGGTAGTGAGCTCTTGATTCCCTTCATGTGCTGCAATCTCAACCCCCGAATCTCCCATTTAACCCATCAAAGAGTTACAAAGACTCTGTATTCAGTGCTCTTGGTCTTCTGATTACATTCTATTGATCCAGTCTCCTGTTAAACCCTCATATGACTAAGGTTGCCAGTGTCAGCCAGATCTTCAGGAACTAAAGTCATTTCTTAAAACTAGATTTTACATACACCCTTGAGTGAAGGGTTCCTTGAGAATGTTTTAACAGTTTAAAAAGAAAAACAAAAACAGATTTCAAGACCCAACTAGTCTACCTCTAGAAATCAATCTTATGTATTGTGCATAAAGATGTAAGTTCAAGAATATTTATTGCTGTGTGGTTAGTAATAATTTTAAAAACTGGGAAAAAGCCTCTGTGTCTATAGAGAAATTGGGAATAAATTAGTTTGGCCTGCCTCTGACGTGCGTGCAGCCGTTAAAAGGAAGGTCCAGGGCTTCCCTGGTGGCGCAGTGGCTGAGAGTCTGCCTGCCAATGCCAGGGACATGGGTTCGTGCCCCCGTCTGGAAAGATCCCACATGCCGCGGAGCAGCTGGGCCCGTGAGCCATGGCCGCTGAGCCTGCGCGTCCGGAGCCTGTGCTCCTCAATGGGAGAGGCCACAACAGTGAGGGGCCTGCGTACTGCAAAAAAAAAGGAAGGTCCATACATGCTGATGTCCAAAGTGTGCCAAAACATCACCACAGGGAAAAAAAAATCACATTGCAGAACAATGCCTAGTGTTTGAGTCCATTTGTATTTTTTTTTAATCAAAAGCAAAACTACACAGTATATTAACTACTTTTGCAACTTCCTGTGAATCTATGTTTCCAAATAAAAAGTTGAAATGTGGGGAGAATGAGGGGTGGGAGAATGGGTATGCATGGATACCCATATATGTGCACATGTGTTTGTGTATCTGCATATATGTCCATGCATGTATATTCGTGGATATCTGTATAACTCTAAATACAGAGAAAGCCATCTGCTAGGATACACACTGAAACTTTTATCAGAGGTTATCACTACAGAGGGAGGGGGTTTTGAGGGATAAAAGATAAAATTTACTTCATATACTTCTAAACACCTTGATTTTTTTCACAAAGCTCATGAATTCACATATTACTTATATAATTCTTTTTAACAATATTTTAAGCTGCTTGCAAGTAAAGGGTTCTAGTAGATCAGGGTTTCTCAGCCTTGGCACTGGTGACATTTGGTCTGTCCCGTATAGCATGGCAGGATGTTTAGCTCCATTCCTGGCCTCCACTGACGAGATAACTGCACCACTCTCCCTCCCTTACGGTTGTAACGACCAAAAATGTCTCCAGACGTTGCCAAATGTCCCTGGAGACATTGAGAATCACTGCATTCAATCAAACCAGTTCATAAGCTTGGCCAGAATTTGGCCAGAATTACCATACTCCACTTACAACTTACAAAACATGAGTATTTGCACACGTAGGAAAGCCACTCTCCTAGTTAGCGCAGCCCTGTGGGTCACACTGACAACTTCCCATCATAAAAGACTAAAGTACTCTCCCCTCTTACCTTATCATACAAGGGGATCATAAAGTAACCATTGTTAGGGGCACAGTCTGTCTGGTATTTCAAAGTCCCATGCTTGGTGTACAACTTTATCTAGAAAGGAAGGAAAGAAAAGAGAAGTCATAATATCACTGTTGAGAATTAGCTACATATAATGCACCTGAATGCATTCAGTCAAAATGCATTTGCTGAGGACCCACCATATGAAGCTACTAACACTAGGCATTAGGACAGAGGGAAATAAGACAAGTATCCCCAAAATAATGTGATTTGATATTTTTCAGGTTAGAAACTATCTCCCAAAGTCATTTTTTTCAATGTTTTTCAGTTTATTTTAGTGTCTGTCTCTACGTTGTTTCTGGGTCTAAAACAAATTTTCAAAGTTTGCTGTTAGTAAGGGGCTTGTTAAAATGCAATTCCTGGGGCGGGTTGGATTGGAAGTTTGGGGCTAGCAGATGCAAGCTATTATATATAGAATGGATAAAAAACAGGTCCTACTGTATAGCACAGGGATCTATTTTCAATATCCTGTAATAAACCTTAATGGAAAAGAATATGAAAAAGAATATATATATATGTATAACTGAATCACTTTGTTGTACACCAGGAACTAAACACAACACTGTAAATCAACTATACTTCAATTTTTTGTAAAGTACCTTAAAAAAAATGCAATTTCTGAGCCCCACGTCTGTTTCTAAAATAGAAGGTCTGAGGTGAGGGCCAGGGATCTGTATTATTTACCCCAAAGAGTCCCAATGCTTGGAGTAACATCCATCTAGAAACTTTTAATGTTAATAATCCGTAACTATGATAACAGAATTGGGTCACACCAGCTAAGAAGATGTATAAAGCAGCAGACTCAGAACGCGCGCACTTAGGAAAGGAACACAGTGAAATTACGTACAGACTGCAAGCTCCCCGTGGGCGGTGACCACAGCTTACATTCCATGGCGCCTGGGTCAGTGTCTTATTTAGTGTAAGTATTCAATAAATACTCAAACTTGTTCACAGGCCATAAAGAAATTCAGATGCATGCACTGAAAGCAGGGACTGAAAATCCAGCTGTCCAGAGGGGCCATGGAAGTCCTATCAAGGGGCATTCACCTAAAGAGAGACAGATCGCTACTTAACCCAAGCCAAGTTTTGCAGCCCAAAGATCAGCTGGTTTTCCAGAGAAATCAGGAATGCAGTTTTTAATGTGAAATCTCCTGATTGTTAAAGAATTAGCAACCAATATAGTTTTTCTTTTTTAGGGATTTCTGTCTGCTCTGTTCACTGAACTGAATATCCCCACCAGACACAAGGCTTTTGCACATGCCGGGGCTCACTCAACAGTTACTGACTGAATGAATATGATGGAAAAACACCCAGAAGGGAAGAGAGCTGGAGAAGAGTGAAGGTAGTTTTACTGGGACACAGAAAACACAATCAAGAAATGATTGTGAAATATCTTACTTACATTTCTTTCATAAAGCACAGGTCAGGGTACAGAATGGCAATATACATTACACGTATGAAACACCTCATTTCACAATCGGAAATTAAGAAAGAATGAGTGTCTCAGACCACCTGGACAGGCAGCCCTAGGGCTCAGGGAACACATTTCATACCAGGTCACAAAACCTGCCCTCTGCTCTCAAGGTCACTATTAGTGTGTGGGGTGGGAGTGCCCCTTACTGCCTTCACTTCCCTCCTGGAGCCCCAGGAAACTACAAGTTGCAAAGCCTTTCCAGGCGGCTTCTGGAATGTCCTGTGCCCACAACCCAGGAGGTGGCATGGGCACCCAGAGATCCTAGGAGCCCTGCCACTGTCAGTGGGTAGATTCATTAAACGCCTGACTTCTTAAGACCAATCATCTTGAAGGTGACGATTGATTAACTTCTTCAGAAAATACATGATGCTGGGTTCTGCTGCCTCTCACCCAACACCATCTTACAGGAATAAAAATTGGGACTTGGAGCAAGGCCAGGTCAAAGAGCTAGTGGGATGGGAATCTACTTCCTACCCCTCCCCCAATCCTCAGTAACCTACTTTGTAGAACACAATGGTCCAACCCTTGCAGCCATCCAGCTACCAGCACAGAAGCAGCTCAATGTGCTTTCAGACAGACAGCCTTTGGGGTCTTAGTCCCCTCTCCCTTCTCTTTTTCAGCCACTTCCTTTTTTCTCTCTCAAATTCCCTTTTCTGCCCCATCATCAGTAACCTCCTGAAACAGAGGCCAGCCCTCCCTCCATCTGTCCTGCAAGTGACTTTCTATCCCTACCTCTATCTATCTCCCTTCCTCTCACAAGCTTTCTGGGTCATAATTCCACTAGGCTAATAATCATCTAACTGAACAGGGCTTTGCAACTTAATAAAAAGACTTCTGCACAAATCTCTAGCGTAATTCCAATAACTACCCAGTACAGGCAGCTGACAACTCTCCATTTTCAGAGGAAAAGGGGTCCCATGGGAGAAACCAGGGAAATTAAAAATACAGTTTCCCAGCCCCAGAGATGCCAAGAGAGATCTACTGGGTCAGGATCTCTGGGATGGGAATCCATGCTCTTTAAAAGCTCCCCAGGGTGGTTGGAGGAGCAGTGGATTAGAACTTTGCAGGGACTCTCTGTTGTGTGGGTAAGACTTGCTGTCTCTAGGTTCTGGAATATAGGTTTCAGAAATCTGAGTTTCAGGAAGTCTGGGTTCCTGGGAGTTTGAGCATCTGGGGTATCAGTCCTAAGGGGTCTGGGTCCTGCTGAGACTGGGTTTTAAGAGATCTGGGGCCTGGATTCTGCGGATCTGGAGTTTAGGTTTTGAAGAATCTGGGGTCTTGATTTGCAGGATCCTTAGTTTTGCGTGACCTAATAAAAGTTTTAGACCACCATCATCGTCACCAAAAATGTCCCTCACACCCATGTGCACATACCTTCGGGGCCCCGACCCCGCCCCCACTCCGTAGCTGACCCCAAGATAAGAACCCCCACTCCAGCGCGACTGGGGAGGAGATAGTGGAGACCCGCGGAGAGCGGCGCCTTTAAAAAGGAAAGGACTCCCAGAGTGGGGGGCTGGTGGCAACTGCCTGGTGTCAGAAGCGAGGCCACCGCGGCTCAGAGAGGTTGAGCGATTGGCCCGGGGTCACACAGCGAGCTCTGGGCCGCGGGGCGGGCGCTCACCTCGATGAGCGAGTAGTTGATCTCCACGTCCGACTTGACGAAGCCCCCGCAGCCCACCACGATGTCCTCGGAGCCGCGCGCCGGCCCCACGCCGCTCAGCAGCAGCATCACGGTGGCGACCACCACCACCGACCCCGGCGGCCCCACGCGCCGGCGCTCCCGCATGGCCCTGCCTCTGCTGCCAGACCCTCCGCAGGCCTCCAGGTCCCGCCCCTCAAACCGCACGCGGACCGCGGCTTCCTCCTCCGCTGGCGGCTGACAGCCCAGTCCCCGCCCCGACTCGGCCGCGCGTGCGCGATCCGGCCCCACGCCCACTCCCCCAGGCAAAAGAATTATGGCGCATGCTCAGCAACAAAACGAGACCATTTGTGCCCTCTGGAGGCCTGGAGGACTCCGCGCACCGTCTGGCAGGTGCAGTTGCAAGGTGTGTGCATACAGTCATAAACTACAAAGCTAAACCCTACTTTGGAATTCAGTAGCACTGAAACTGGAAAGGACGAGAGACTGTTGATCGAAGTATCCAACAACTTTCCCAAATCTTTTTGACGGTAAATTTCACAAGTATAATCTCAAACCCCTTTTAGGGATTTGTGTCAACTGATGTATTTTTCCGTGATAAATGATGAATTAGCT
Source organism: Tursiops truncatus (assembly GCF_011762595.2). NCBI lineage: Eukaryota > Metazoa > Chordata > Mammalia > Artiodactyla > Delphinidae > Tursiops > Tursiops truncatus. Next base: position 25,046,636 of record NC_047048.1, read on the forward strand.
TTTTTTTTTTAAAAGAAAAACATGTCATTTAAGTTCAGCATAATAGTTAAAAGGTATTTAAATTTTATTTAATCCCAGCTCTAATTACATTTGTATAGAAACAAACTTTGAGGGTTTTCCCCCAGTAAGCAAGAGATGCATGCAGTTTGATTTACTTTGAACTAGCTCCGTGAGACGATGCATGATTTGTCTGCAAATAAGTTCAAAAATCAGCACGTTATATTTTGTCCTAAGACTGAATGTATAACATAGTGTAGATGAACTACAAGTCACCACATCAAAATAGACAAAAATTGCTTTTCTGACCTGATATTTGAAAGTCTTCCATTTTATTCCTGAAAACATCAAGTGCTTTACTTTGATAGTTTTTAATACTTTGTTTCTAAGTGATGAGGTAAGAGAGAAGATTTCCCACTGAAATTTGCCATTGTGGCTAAAACTCAAGCAATATAATACAATTATGAATCACAATGATTTTAAACTACACAATTGTCAAAACCTTCACATTGGCTACAATGCAACGATACACCCACTGAGGATTTCAATCATGAGCGCATCAGATTTCTGCTTCTCACTCTGCATTCTCACTACAAATACAGTGAGATTCTCAACTGTTCAATTATAAAGAGAAACTATTTAAATAATGGTTTTATTTTCTGAGGTTCATTATTTATCATTACAATGGAAACAGATGCCCTTTACTGTCCCTAACATAAATCCCTGGTTTGTCTTAGCAAATTACCAGGCGGGTGAAAGCCATCGATTAGGAAATGCTGGCCTATGGAATCCTCTTATCTTACAGAATGGTAAACCAAGGCCCAGAGAGGGAAAGGGACTTATCTAGGGCTCGGCACACAGCCATGTGTTGTTCAGAGAGCTGGAAAGCAGGCTTTGGGATGCCCGAGTTCTGTTCTTGGCTCACCTACTGATTTCCTCTGTGTTCTTCCTGCCTTCCTAACCATTCTCCCTCAAACTTTCACCATTCCCCTCAAATTCATCTTCAGGTATACAAAGAAATAAAGCACTAGGACTGTGGCAATGCCAACTGCAGCGGGGGTTTCAGGGAGAGGGGGCTCAAGCCTCCCCATAATTTCCATCAGCCTCCACCAAAACCACCTCAAATAAACAGACGTGATCTGAATGTAAACAGCAGACCATCCACACTCAGCCTCAAGACAGATCCTTGAGTTTCTGTGTCCCTGCTCTTCCAGAACTCCCAGGCAGGAGGACAGCTGAAGGCATACTGCCTAGGCCCCAGGCCAGGGCTGGAGAAACTCAGAAAAGGAAAGGGGAAAAGGCCAGGGAACCCATGCTGTGGAAGCCCTGCCGGAGGCACAAAAAAGAAGACAAGAAGTAACAGGGCAGCATGGAGAGCGCAAAGGATTTGAATTCTTCACTCAAACTGAGCACCTGTGCTTGTCGGTCTGAAAAAGCTGAGTCTTTCCTTCCTATTTTGAAAGGAATACATGCTCATTGCAGAAGGAAAGAAAATAGAAAAGGGAATGCAAGGAAAAAGGAAAATTAGGATTCCCATGACCACTGCTTTAGAGCATTTCCATCTTTTCATCTATGCATATATGTTACATAGAGTCATCTCTCAAAAGAACTCGTGGCTGGGGACACACCTTGCTTTAAGACCCAGAGGAAGAAGGTAAATGACTTGACTTCCTTCCCCACTTTCCCCAATTTAAGCATATACTTCTTTCCTTTGGAAACATATCACAGGCTTCTGCAATGGCGCTTTGAACCACAGCTTAGTAACCTAGGGATGAAATAATACTACTAATGCTAATAAGAGCTAACTCCGCTTGCGCGTTTACTGTGTGCCTGGCACTGTGCTAGACGCTTTGTTAGTCATCTTAAAATCTTCCCCCCACCGTAGAGGCAGACAATGTCCATCCCACAGGTGAGGAGACTGCGGCTCTAACTAACCAGGCAGTGCCCCCATCCCCCGTGCCGGTTGTTGGACATGTGCACACCTGTTGGGTTCACTTATCAGGATAAATTCCTGGAATTGTTGGTCCACAGTATTCGGGAAGCTTGCGATGACATTTGTTCCAGGGAGAAGGGGGGTCATATGGGGATGCCGCTGCACTTTCTGGGGCTCCGGGAACCCCTCCCCCGCTGCCTGCTGGGGCCTCCCTTAGCGCCCCTCCACCTCGCCTCCTTTCACCCCTTTGCGCCCCACCCCCGCCGCGCGGCCGGACCTTGCCCGAGGCCTTGCAATCCCGGCGCTCGAATCCCCGCCCCTTGCACGGCGGAGCGCGGCCAAGGAAGCTGTCCAGGGACCCACCGACAGTCTGACAGACGGACTGACGGACGCACGGCGCCCGATGGCCGCGCCTGGCGAGCCCTGCGCGGGCCCGGAGGTGAGTGTCTCCATCCCGCCCCACTCTCCTTTTCGGGCTCGAGAGATCTCTTGGGCAGGGGAGGGGAGAGACCTCCAAACTCCCGGCCGGGAGGGGAAGAGACCTGCCAGTCTAACCGCAGGGCGGGGCGACCCCCTCAACCAAGCTGGTCCCCCGAAGAACCCAGCCCTGTTAAAGGGGCCTACAAGACCCCACCCCCCACCCCTCTCTGGTTCCTGTCTCATCAAAGGGTTTTAGTGGGAGGGTGGCAGTGATGCAGTAGGGGGAGAATTAAAGCAGCGTCTTCTAAACTCACATTCACACTTCTCAGATAAGGAAAGGCCAGCAGAAGGTCTGAGTTAAGAATTACAGATGGCGATCTCCAGTAGAACAAGCTGCGGGCTCAGACAGGCCAGCATGGACTCAGCTCTGCCACTTCTATTTGTGTGAGCCTGAAGGAGTCTGTTCCCCTACCCCCCAAGCCCGTGCCTCAGTTTCTGGTCTATGAAATGGGGACAGTAATACCCACCTCCTACAGTGGTTATGAGTCTGTGCCCAACACTCGTCAGAGAGCCCAGGTCTCCCAGATTCTAGGACCGGACTGCCTTTGTTCAGATCCCAGCACCACCACTGTCCAACTGGGTGACATCAGCCAACTTACTCAGCCTCTCTGGGCCTCAGCTGCCTCATCTGCAAAATCAGTATGACTGCATCTACTTCATAAGATTGGGGTTAGGGCTAAAGAAGTTGAGAATTATGAAGTACTCTAAAGAGTGCTTAGCACATTTTCATGTAAATGTTAGGGGTCCAAAGAGTTGCCTGGCCCCCTAAGCAGGTGAGTTTGGGATCCCTGTGTTGTACCATCATAAGAGTCACCCTGGTGTTCCCTCAGGTCTGGAACCAGACGGAGCCCCAGCCCGCCGCTGACCGCCTGCTGAGCCTGTGCTTCCTGAAAACAGCAGGGGTCTGGGTGCCCCCCATGTACCTCTGGGTCCTTGGCCCCATCTACCTCCTCTACATCCACCGCCATGACAAGGGCTACCTCCAGATGTCCCACCTCTTCAAGGCCAAAATGGTAGCCACTGCCCCTGGGAGCCTGTAACCAGACAATAGTAGGGGGTCGGGGGAAACAGGCTGGAACCTGGCAGAGACCCCAAAGTAGGCACTTCTTCTATCAAGGAGCACACAGTGTGGGGACAAGAAGGGACCCTGTTAATCAAACAGAGCAATACTCCAGAGGCTACAGAGGGAAACTCAGTGGAATAGATTCTCCCAAACAGATCTGGTAATAATAAAAACCATATATCCACAAACACAGCCCCGGACACCCACACATCCAGTTTATGGCCATCACAGCCCAGCATTCCCCAAAGTGTGCAGTGTACACTCCTGGGATACACAAGGTGATTCTAGGGCCATGCTAGGATGAACCTTTTAAATGTTTAACAGCTATGCATTGATTTTTGTGTTTCCCCACTGGCGGTACTAAAGAACAGTTCTTAAAATTGTTATGTATTTATTTGACAGTGTTAGAAAAACACTGGCATTGCAAGTGTGAGCTTTTCTGCTCATCCTCCCGTTTTCCAGACTTCTACAAGAATGCCCTCCAAGGTTCATTTATTCCCATACCACCTTGTAAATTTTTGACCTGTTGCCCACCACCTATCCAGGGTTGGCACACTCTTCCTTAAAGGGCCAGATAGTACATGTCTGAGGCTTTGAGGATCATGTGGTCTCTGTCCCCACTACTCAATTCTGTTCTTGCAGCAGCCACAGACAACGGTAAACAAATAGATGTGACCGTGTTTCAATAAAAGTTTATTTATAGTCACTAAAATTTGCATTTCATATAATTTTCACATGTCATGACATATTAGACTTTTTAAAGTCTTGTTCAGTGATTGAAAAATGTCAAAACCATTCTTAGCTCAGAGGTGATACAAAAACAGGCAGGAGGCCAAACTCAGCCTGCAGGTGGTAGTTTGACCCCTGCTTGAGACTAACTGAAATGTTCAATAGTTTCTCCAGTGTGCCCAGGTCTGCCCACTTTCTTGATTTCTCTTGTTCAAAAGAGAGACCAATGTGTCTTAGAGCAGGCCTGGAGACATATCAGTCCCAACAGAGAGTTCCTCCTTGATTTAATAGTAGGGAGGGAAAGAGACTTAAAGAGGGTATAACTTTTTCACCTAGAGAGTAAATTTCATTTCATGCTGTTCCTTCATCCCTAAAGCATCCTCCCGTGCATTATGGGAGCGCCGCTGGCATTTTGGAAACCACCGAGTTGGCTTGGGCCCTTGTGGTGCATTATTTATATGACAGTTACAGGTCAAGATTGAACTGCATCACCCCTTACAACTTTTTCTTTCACGTCAGCACTGTTTAATGATCACATTGGTACGTTACAGTGCCCCATCCAGAGCCACTGTCCAATTGGATGTGGGGGCACTGTCCAGTTGGCTGCCATCTTTCTTCCCAGCCTCCCACCAGCCTTATCCAAATTTGTTTCCCCAGGTGCTTGGCTTCGCCCTCATAATCCTGTGCACCTCCAGCGTGTCTGTGACTCTTTGGAGAATCCAGCAGGGAACACCCCAGGCCCTAGAGTTCCTCATACACCCCACCGTGTGGCTCACCACAATGGTAAATGACATCCCCAGACATGCTGGCTTGTCCCTAGCTGCTGCTTTTCGTGCCCTGGTGGAGGGCATGGGGCAAAGCGGGGCTCCTTCTCTACCCTCTCTTCCCCCACCCTTCCCTGCCTCTGTCCACCTCCCACCTGACTCTCTGATCCAGAGCTTCGCCGTGTTCCTGATCCACACTGAGAGGAAGAAGGGGGTCCAGGCGTCCGGGGTGCTCTTTGGGTACTGGCTGCTCTGCTTTCTCTTCCCAGCCACCAGCACCGCCCAGCAGGCCTCACAAGGGGTAAGTGGGGGCCTGGGCCACCTGGGAACCAGTAGGGCAGTTTCAGGCCTTGGGTCCCATCCTTCCTCCTCGCCTTTCCACCCATGGCTTACTCTCTACACAGAGACACACACACCACAAGTGCTTAAACTCAAGTGACACACAAACACATTTCACATCGAAGTTCCCATCATCCCATACCTTTTTAGCAACACAAATTCCCATTGTCTTACACACTCAAGTCACACACTTCACTTGCACACACTTGTATGAACCCATTCACGCATCACACAACCACAGACTCTGAAACATCACACACAAACGCACAGACACACACACACTCGCCTGCACACGTCCACTCACACTTACTGCCACCCAGGTGTGGCTATGCCTTCAAGCTCCTACAGGACTCAGGCACAAATGTCCCACATGCACACACTCACACACACTGCGTAGGCATTGAAACACTGTTGGTTTGAAACCTCAGGGGTTCCCGGGTGAAATTAGAAGCCGGCCCCATACACGGAGGGCCTGGAGAGACCAAAGAAAGAGGCAGCCACTGCAGATCAGTAGGTGACGATTTTAACGAGCAAGGGAACTTACCTACGAGGCTTGTCTTGGGTGATGCAAGAGAAGTTGATCTCTGCACCCACCTGCCAGAATCTTAACAGTTTTTAGAAGATTTAACAGGGTTCAGTCACATGTACTGTCCAGAGGGTCTCATCAACACATTGCTCTTTCAAGGAAAGGCTGCATCCTTGAAGTAGTTCCTAGTGCAGGAACAGTGTGGCCACAATGCACATTTCAAGGACAGGGGAGGGGGGAGGAGCCTCCAATTGCTGGGTCCAGCTCACAGGTCAGCCAGCGGTCACGACCTCTGGATGGCCTCCTCCAGCACACACCTGCACTCACTCTGACTCCATGTACCTGCACGTTTCCCCTCATTCTCACCTATTCTCACCCTCACCCATGCTCCCATTTACCCATATTTACACACTCATTTTGCACACTCACCCATATTTGTTTCCCTACCTGGGAGGCAGCGTTTCCATGTTAGGGGGCATGATCTGCACAGAGAAAAATATATAACCTCAACAAGGGTTTCTCAACCTCAGCACCCTTTACGTAATTCTCTTTTGGGTGGGGGCGGGGGGAGGTGTCCTGTGCACTGTAGGATGTTGCACAGCATCCCTGGCCTCCACCCACTAGATGCCAGTAGTACCACCCCATTATGGTAACCTGTGTCTACAGACAATGGCAAATGTCCCCTGGGGGCAAAATCTCCCCAATTGACAACCACTTGCATAGCTGGCGCACTCACCCAGGACGTCGGATAAGGAAACCAATCAGAGGCTGCTGGTCATCATTTCAAGAGCCAAATGGTTACTCTGTCCTGCTCGTCAAAGTAGAAGGCAGAGGGCTTCCCTGGTGGCGCAGTGGTTGAGAGTCTGCCTGCCGATGCAGGGGACATGGGTTCGTGCCCCGGTCTGGGAAGATCCCACATGCCGCGGAGCGGCTGGGCCCGTGAGCCATGGCTGTTGAGCCTGCGTGTCCGGAGCCTGTGCTCCGCAACAGGAGAGGCCACAACAATGAGAGCCCCGCGTACCGCGAAAAAAAAAAAAAAAAAAGTAGAAGGCAGAGAAACACCTTCTGTCCTTAAGGACAGATTTCTTTACAAAGCAATTTTCGTAACTAATGGGAAAATTCCACAGGCCATCCACTGATTTATGAAAGGATGGGTTTCCACAGTTGACTTATCAGTTAGCTGTTTGGAACACAGCGTAGAAATAATACTATTGGGACCACCTATGCTCTGGAGCTCCATGTGCCAGGCCCTGTGGCAAGCACTTGACATCAGGAATCCAGTGAAGACTCTAATCGTCCTGTTTTAAAGATGAGGAGACTAAGGCTGAGAGAAGTGAGTGAATTCCTCAAGGTCATGCAGCTCAGGTCTGCAGAGCCAAGTCCATCTCACCCAAATTCAGAACAAACTTTCCAATAGAAACGATGGTAAAAATGACACTATGGGGAATAATGTAGTTGGAATATCAAACTGTCTACTATCTGCCCCCAAAAAACAAAAATAAAAACAAAGAAGTATAAAAAATTTAGTAGAAAAATTGTGATTTGAAGCTAGGGCTCTTGTTTTAAGCCACAAAAACTCAACTCACACTAGCTTAAGCAAAAAAGTCCAAGGGAATCTATTAGCTCATAGATGTGGGACCTGCCAGGCATTCTGACCTTTAGACCTTTAGATAACACCACCAGATCTCCATTTCTCTCTGTCCCTTGGTTCTGCTTCATTTTCCACTGGGATGGCAAGAAAAGCCCCAATTGCTCCAGACTTATGTTCCATCAGTAGCCAGGGGACTAGATGGTACTCATTAGTCAGGCCTCCATCACCTGCCCACCCCCTGGGATGGAATCAGTTCTGCATAAACCCCATACCTGAGCATGGGGAAAAAAATTAGGGTCCTCTGGCCAGAAGGGGCAAGGGATGCGAAAGCAATCATGGCACGGCAGCAAAAGCTCATGATCTAGATCAGATCATCTGTGTGACCTTGATCAAGGTGCTATCACTCCCCTGAGCTTTGGTTTCCCAACGAGTAACACAGAGCAGGTAAACCCCAGCTGGGGTCAGGGTCGGGAGGAACTTGACGAGACAGTGCATGTAAAGACTCCAGCATGTGCCCGAGGCAGAGTAAATGCTCCATGAAACCAGCTCCCTTCTTAAACCAGAGAACACTAGCCACAAGGGAGTGGGACCGGAGATTGTGGGGGGAGGGGAAGGGGGTCCTTTATTGCACAAGGAGAAAGTCAAAGTGTCCCTTCAACTCATGTCCGGGTACCTAAAGCCAGCTGTCACCTGGCTAAGGGCAAACACCCCACCTGCCATTTGTATGGACAGAATATGCATAAACCAGGTGTTTTCGAGAAGGCCAGGAACACTGGGGGTTCTGACTTTCAAAACTGGCGGCTCCGGCCCCCTGCCTGGTCACTGCTCCCAGCATCAGAAACCCTGTTCAGCCTCCACCCCTTCTCCCCTTCCCCACACCCTCCCCAATCTCTGTTCCTCAAGAGCTCAGACTCAGTGGGTCTTCTGCTTTCTCTCCCACAGGATTTCCAGAGCGACCCCTTCCGCCACCTGTCAACCTACCTATACTTGTCTCTGGTGGTGGCAGAGTTTGTGCTGTCTTGCTTCGCCGATCAACCCCCCTTCTTCCCTAAAAGTCCCCCGCAGCCTGTAAGTCACCACACCTCCAACCCAGTGCCTTGCTTGTCCCTGTTCCTCTTCTGTTCCATCTCAGCGCCCCCAAGTGATGGAAGGAAGTTAAACTAGAGCACAGGCCTTTAATTTTTTTATTCATTCAGCCAAAAGCATATTACATGTCTACCCTATTCCATGGGTTGGCCAACTCTTTCTGTCCAAGATAGAGAATATTTTAGGCTTTGTGGGCCATATAGTGTCTGTATGGCAACTACTCAAGCCTGCTTTCATAGCACAAAAGCAGACACAGACACTATGTCAACAAAGGAGCATGGCTGTGTTCCAATAAAATGTTATTCACAGAGACAGGCAGTGGGCCGGATTTGGCCTGGGCGCTGCAGTTTGCCAACATGCTCTATGCCCCAGCTCGGTACTGAGGATCTATGGTGAACAAGCGATGTCTCTGTCCTCATGCAGCTAACACCCAAGTAGGGGAACTAGACATTAATCACACAATTACACAAACGTGTGGAAAACTGCAACTGGGACTGGTTGTAAAGATTCAAGATTAAAGTGACTTGCCCAATAGAAATGCTCTGCAGGAGAAGTCCATGGTCTATGAGAGTTTACAACAGGTAACCCTGAATAAGTCTGTGAAATCAGGAAAGAATTCTCTGAGAAAAAGACAGCTGAGCTGAGAAATCATCTAAAAGGATGCTCAACAATTTGAATAATTAAGTTAAAACTGTATAGGACTTTTTCCAATGAGAGTAGCAGGAAAAAAATTAAAAATTGGTAACAAGCTGCGATGGCAAAGACGTGGTAAAATGGGCACTCTCAGGCCCTATTGGTGAAGAGTGTAATCTGTGCAGTCTTCCTGGAGCTGCTGGTAAAATCTCACTTCCTCTTCACCTCCTTCCCACATTCACTGAAGGATATTGTTGAGGACATTCTTGTCTGTGTCATGCATGGTCCTTGCTTTGAGAACTTCTTGGTCTCAGTATTATTAAAGTTGTTCTGAGCAACTGTTCATTCTTACCTTGTAGGCACTTTCAGTCCTGTGGCCAAATCCCTTTTTTGCCTTGCCTGCTAGGAAGCACCATGCCCTTTGGTATCTACTGTAGATAAGTAGGCAGGACATCTCAGTCTGTGCTTTCAGTATTAAGCTCATGGCCAGTTCATCCTGTCTTCCTGCCCTTGGTTCTCCTTACCACATACTGGCCATGGATTATGAGACCAAGTCCTCCCCCTTCTAAATCATTTGTCTTTGCAGAATCCATGTCCAAAGGCTGGGGCCTCCTTCCCCTCCAAGGCCATGTTCTGGTGGGTTTCTGGGTAAGTAAAGTAGGAGGGAAGGGGCTGGGGTGGTGCTCCCACCCACCTGCATTTGCTCCTCTTATTTGTCATCACAGCTTTTCCCCCAGGAGGTTTCCTCCGAAGCCTACCAAGGTCAGCCTGGCTTTCTCCATCCCAGACTCCATGCTTCCTTCTCAGATTTTAGTGTGTCCACCATCCACATCCCATTCCCACTCACTCACTGGGGTGAGATCTGAGTTTGAATCCTGGCTCTGTCTCTTAGATGGCCATATCACAAGCATTTGGAGTCTCAGTTTTCCCCTCTGTAAAATGGGAACATCACTGCCTTCATTAAATGTAAAGTGCTTAGTGCCTGTACATGGAAGGCACTCAATAAAATCATATCTCTATCTATTTAGTCATTCCACCAACATTTAATAAGCACCTATTATGTGCTAAGCACCGAGGATGAGGATGTAAAACACCAATTCTTTATTCACTAGAGGCTTCCAGGCTGGTGGAGAAGAGAGATGTTTCCCCAGGGTCAGCACACCAGGTACTGAGGATGCACCCACCTACTGGGCCCTCTCCTGACCACACCACAGTCAGATCACAGTCGCACTCAGATTTGAATCCAAGCCCCACCACTTCCTGGCTGTGTGTCCTTGGGCAAGCTACTTAACCTCTCTGTGCCTCAGTCTCTGCACTAGTAGAATGAGGATCATAATAGCATCTACCTCATAGGGTTTTGAGGATTAAGTGAGATAAGGTTTATGAAACACTTAGAAAAGGATGTGGCCCATAATGAGTATTATATAAAGTGGTTGTTAAATAAATGAAGAATAGGATACTCTGAGGGTGTGGAATTGGTGAAAAGAGCATAGAAATCTGCTAAACATCTCTAGAGAGAATCTAGCCCTCTGTTTCCCAAATGTAGGCACTTATGGACCATTCTTCAAGCTTTTTGCCTTATTGGGGTATCGCTCAAACTCTATTTACTTAATGAATTTTCTTTGAATCAACTCATTTTTTTCTACTTTAATAACCTTTTAAAAAGGAAACTTTCTATCGCTACCAAAATCAGAAAAATCTAGAATCCCTTGCCATGTAGAACACCAAAAATAATTTTAGTGAAAACCAAGTATTGTGAATAATTTCTGGATCCAAACTGTTGCTTGCCTGAGTTTGCTCTGCATTAGAAAAGGGAACTGGAAAGTCTCAAAGAGGAGCTCAAGACCAGCTCCAAACAACACCTTCTCCTTGGTGTCATGAGAAAGATGAAAGAGACCTAAAAAGATAAGAACACTCCTGCTGTGGAAGTCTGCAGTCGTTAATTTCTTGTGTGTGCGTGTTGGTTTGAAAACTGGCCCCAATAGACGGTAGGCTTGGAGAGACGGAAGAAAGAGGCAGCCACTCCAGACTGGTAGGAGGCAGGGTTAACAAGGAAGAGAACTTACATATGAGGCTTGTCTTGAGTGCCGCAATATAAGTAGATCTCCACACCTGCCCACCAGAATCTCAACAGTTTACAGAGAGGCCTTAACAGGGTTCAGACACATACACCGTCCAGATGCTATAACACTTAACTACTGCATCCTTGAAGTAGCTCCTAGTGTGAGAACAGTGGGCGGAATGTACATTCCAAGGACAGGGGAGGGAGGAGCCTCAGATTGCCTGGGTCCAGGTCACAGGTCCACAAGTGGTCACATCCTCTCGATGACCTCCTCCAACAATGCACCAACTACAGTCATCTCATATACCAGTCCCAAGTGATGGGAAACACTCTTATTTTAAGGTGAGAAAATTGAGGTCCATTGCTGGGCAGTGACTTGCCCAAGGTCACAGGGCTGAAAAGTAGTGATTTTTATTTGACAAATCTTGTGCCCTGAGCCAGGATGTGAGGATACAGAAGAGGGAGAATCAAGGCAAGTACTGTCTTTGCCCCTATGGAGCTTACTGTCCAGTGGAGGAGAAAGACTAAATAAATAATCAGACTGAAAAATTAAATAATGATAATTGCAGCAAGCATTATAAAGAAAAAGCTCAGGAAACTAGAGGATCTTGCAATGGGAGAATCTACCAGGACTTGGGTGTTGTGGGTCATCAAGTGGGCTTTTAAGGAAATAACGTCTAGGCCAGAGGTGAAGGGCAAGTAAGAAGTGGCAGGGAAAAAGTTTTAAGCAGAGTGACGTGCATGTGCAAAGGTCCTGAGGCCAGGTGGCTGGAGCAGTGACCGAGGAGGAGAATGGGTACATTTAAAGCTGAGGGAGGAGTTCAGGTTTCCTCCACAGTAATAGTTTTCAACTCTGGACTTCTGACTCCTAGGGAGGTTTATTTCCCCTGTCACATGTCAACCTTTGGTTAAGTCACTTAATCTCCCTGAGCCTCTGTTTTCTTTCTTTTCTGTAAAATGGATCAATAGTAATCTACTGTATAGGCTCACATGAGAATTAAATGAGATGTTCTTTGTAGACCGAGAAGTGCCCCCCAGTGTTAGTGCAGTTAGGTAAATTGCTTTCCTTGTACCGAGGGGCCAGCAGAGGTGCAGAGAGGTGAAGTGACTTACCTAGGGTCACACAGCTACCAAGCCAGGACCCTTCAGGGGCAGACACAGGAGGAGCTTGCTCTGGTGATCCTCTTTTACAGGTTAGTTTGGAGGGGCTACTGGAGGCCGCTGGGACCAAAAGACCTCTGGTCGCTTGCGAGAGAAAACTCCTCAAAAGAACTTGTTTCCCAGCTTGAAAAGGAATGGACAAGGAACTGCAGTGCAGCCCAGCGGTGAGTGTGTGGAAGATGGGAGCTCAGCCCAAAGCTCGGTCAGCAAATCACTCGACCCCAAATACAACCACGCCCCTACTCCAGGCTCCAACCACCACGGTCCCCTCCCTGTCAGCTCACCTCACTAAGCATTAGCAGGCCGGGCTCAAGATGCTTTTCCTCCCAGAGTGCTTTGCAGGTTCCAAAAGGATATTGACAGAGGGGGAACCTCTCCAGGCTCCCAGAAGGAAGCTCGGATGGTGGGATGGAGGCAGGGAACAGAAGGACTATTTTAAGACTGGGGGTGGAGAGGTAGGTATGGTCCATAACATGCAGGCAACTACTCACTTATTACTTAACCTGAGTGATTAGTTTCCTGGCCTTTAGTTTTCTTATCTGTTCAAGGGGGATGCCATTAGCCCTAGCTCATAGCTTGTGGGAGATGAAAAAAAAAAAAAATGATTCATAGTAAAGAACTTAGCGAATTTCTTAAAAATGGTAAAAGGTCCAGCAATATCAGTTATCCAGAGGATTTCAATCTTTTACTAGTCCTGCCCACTCTGCCTCACTCTTGCCCTCTCTGGCATCTCTGGAAACTTCTGAGAAGTGCTCAGAGCCTGAGGAACCTGGTTTGTGAAACTTTGGTCTAGAGAAATAAGCCCTCCAATAGGATTAATTAAACCCGGGTTAAATGTAGCCCTGCCATCGAGTGGTAGATGACCTTGGACAAGTCGCTTGACCTCCCTGGAGCCAGGTATTTCAGGGCACAGACAAAAGTAGCTCTGTGGGAAGAGTTACAGGGTCCCCCTGCATACTCTATGATTTTGTGGTGGTTGTTGTAGGTGGCTAAATCCCACAAATTAGAAGGAGCCAGAGAGAGACAGAGTCTGCTGGCTCACATAGCTGAGAAGGTAGGTCTGGCCTCAGGTGTGGCTGGATCCAGGACTTGAATGATGTCCAAATTCTTTCCCTCCATCTCTCAGCTCAGCTGTTGTCTGGGCACTGGTCTCTCCATGACGCTTGTCCTGTATCATGCCAACTCAGCAACCCCTACTACCATCCACATAGAAAATCCCAAGGAAGGCCTTTTATTGGCTGGCTTGAATCCTGTGCCTCTCAGGGGCCAATCCCAGGGCTGGAGAGCAGGACCCATAATTGGCAGTCCCTTCAGAGCCACACAGGGAGGAGCTGCTCCCCAAAGGAAGGGAGTATGTTTTCCAAAAGGGGTAAGTAATATGAGCAACTCAAAACAGCAGCTCTCACTCTCACCCCAGGCATATCTTACTGTACTGTGAGTTTAAGTACAGCTTAAGTGAGTTTTGAGTGGCAGAATTAATTCAAAAGGACCCTGGAGGTCTTGTCCACCCTCTCCCAGCTCTCACCTCCCCTGCCAGCCTGGGAATGATAGTCACCCAGTGTTAGAGCTATAGCACACAGAAACATTCTCCAGAAGAGTTTGAGGATCCGTGAACAACTGACAGAAAGAGAGGAGGATGGCAGATCTGGTTCAGGCATTTTCTAAGCTGACTGATTACACACCAAGAGAACTTTGGTTTTATTTCTAAAATATTTTGCAACCTTTGGGGGAAGGGAGAGGACGTCATCTTAAGAGGTCACAGACCAATCTGTCTGCTGGCCAAGTCAGGGTCACAGGTGTGTTTGGCCAGCACGGTGTCTTGTTGTTTAAGGATTTTTCTTTGTTTTGCTTTCTAATAAGTCATGAACATTTAAAATGTTGGAGATGTCACATGAAAATCTGGAATTTTGGCCTCTCTTAAAGTAGAATGGCCACATCCCTGCATGGCAACAGGAGGGTGGATCTGGGTAGCAGCTTCCCCATTGAACAGGGCATATGAGCTGCAGTCGCCACCACTCCCTTTTATATCCCCCAGCTTACACCTGGCCACTCACTCACACCTCCTGCCTTGGCCTGTGGTCATTTTTGGGTCCTGCACTAAATGGCTTTGGGGCCACAGACCAAAGACCAGCCACCAGTCTAGAGACCTTCCCTGATGGAAAGTGAGACCAGCTAGAAAGGAAGAAGTTTTTTCCCAAGCCTGCAGGCTGAACACAGTGACTCAGAATTTTGGGGTGAGCAGCTAGAACAGAACAGAGCAAAACATCCAGCTGGAAAGAGGCTTTCACAGTGGTCTCTTCACCCACCCCATTTTATGGATGAGAACACTGAGGCTCAGAGGGAAGGGCATTTGGACCTCAGTTTTCCTGCTCAAAGGCCAGGTTCTATCAACCAAACCAAATCATTTCCTTCCTCCCGCCCTCCCTCCTTCCCTTCCTTCCTTCCTTCCACAAATCTTTATTAATATCAAGCAGTAGGCCCTTTGCACACATCACTCCATCTGTTTTTTCCCATTCACTGGACAAGTATTTATTGAGCACCTATACATTCAGGTGCTGAACTAGGTGCTGGGGGAAATACAAGTAAAAAGAAAATACAAGCAAAAAGTCTACCCACCTGGGTCCCAGTTGGGGTGGGGCCGGAGGTGGGGGTGGCCCTGCTTGGCACTTGCCCAGTGGTCGTCCAGCCCAGTGGGTGTGCAGCACCAGTCGAGTCAGGACAAGCACCCAACATTTGGCATCGAGGTGCGCGGCCCGGACGCCACGCTGGCCTTGCCTCTGACCTGCCCGACCCCAGGCAAATTGTGGGCGCCAAGGAGAGCACATTTCAGGGCTACAGAGGTGACAAGGGAGAGAGGTGAGTGCAGGCTTAGAAAAATGGCTGAATTGCAAATACCGGAAGGGGAGGCTGGGGGGCGGGGGTAGGCTTCAAGACAGGGGTAGAAGATTAACATTTGCTTATTTCTTAGCTAACCGGGTGGTAAAGACTGGTTCCTTATAGCCTCTTGTGCTAAAAATACCACTTTTCCTTTGGACTGCCTGCTGAGATTTGTCCCTCCCCTCCATCCTGAGGAGATGCTGAGAGTATTCTTGAGGGGGAGGGAGGGAGGGACTGGACGACTGGCTTGTGGTGGAGGGGTATTCACACTGCTGGCTGGGCCTTGGGGGTAAAAAGGCTGACTTCTGGGGTCTCAACCCACCTCTCTGAAAAATGAGACCCAGGCACACCACTGATCCTTCAGCTCGTTCAGGTGGAGTGGGGCTAGGCGGTTTGCTTTGCTGGACAACAGGAAACTCATATCTGTTAAAAGTGGGCCAAGAGACTAGTTGCACCCGGTTCTAGTAAAAGCAACCAACAGGGCTTCCCTAGTGGCGCAGTGGTTGAGAGTCCGCCTGCCGATGCAGGGAAAACGGGTTCGTGCCCCGGCCCGGGAAGATCCCACATGCCGCGGAGCGGCTGGGCCCGTGAGCCGTGGCCGCTGAGCCTGCGCTTCCGGAGCCTGTGCTCCACGACGGGAGAGGCCACAACAGTGAGAGGCCTGCATACCGCAAGAAAAAAAAAAAAAGTGCTGAGCTCTGAAGGTTGGGATCGAATCCCAGTTCTTACACTTCTCAGCTGTGTGCCCTTGGACAAGTTTACTTCTGAACCTCAGTTTCCTCATGTATGAAATGGGGTTACACCTGAGGGCACTCTCTAGGTTTTTTTCTTACAAGGGCACTAATCCCATTCATGAGGGCTGCACCTGCATAACCTAATCACCTCCCAAAGGTCTCACCTCCTAATACCATCACACTGGGGATTAGTTTCAACATGAATTTGGGTGGTGGTGAGGGGGTGGGGGTGGGGGAGACCCAAACATTCAGTCTATTACAAGGACCCAGAGCTGATTTCTCCTCTCCCCTAAGGCACACCAAGGCGACAGCATTTAAAAGGAAAGGAAACCGTGGTGCGGAGACCCCAGAGACGGAGACCCTCCTACAGCAACAAGGGGGCAAGAGGGGCCCACTGCTGAGGGCCATCTGGCAGGTGGGCCGCTCCACCTTCCTCCTGGGGACCCTCAGCCTCATCATCAGTGATGTCTTCAGGTTCACGGTGCCCAAGCTCCTCAGGTGGGTCCAGGCCTTGGGTGCCTCGCTGAGGCTGGTGGTCCCTTTAACGGTGTCCGTCCAGGGCCAGGAGGGCTGAAGGTCCCCTGGAGAAGGAGAAGAAGCCCTCCTTCTGCCTCTGCCTAGACCTCTGGTGCTCAGGGCACTGAGGGTGGGTGAAAAGGATACTCAGGAAGGACCAATTAAACGAGAAAGTGAGTGATCTTGGGGAGGAGGGAAAACGAGTGAATTCTAGCCTGACTGTATCAGTTTGCTTTTGCTATACAACAAAGCCCCTCAAAAGTGAGGGGCTTAAAGCCACTTCTTTAGCTCATGATCCTGTGGGTCAGCAAATTCAAGCTGGGTTCAGCTGGGCGATTCTTCTTTTCTTGGCTGGGTTCACTCATCTGTCTGCAGTCACCTGTGGGGCTGGCTGGGGACTGGCTGGTCCAAGACAGTCCCAGCTGGGACATCTTGTCTCTGCTCTGGTGGTCTCTCATCCTCAAAAGATTGATTCCAGCCTGTTCACAGGGCCATTTGGCAGGGTTCCAAGACAAAGCAAAAGTTGCATTTTCTCCTGAGGCCAAAGCTGGTTGCACAGCCAGCCCAGACTCAAGAGGTGGCGCATTAGGGCTGCCATAACAAAGTACTACAAACTGGGTGACCTAAACAACAGAAATTTTTTTCTGGTGCTTATCTTTTCTACTGTTCTTTCTTTCTTTTCTTTTTCTTATTGAAGTACAGTTGATTTACAATGTTGTGTTAGTTTCAGGTGTACAGCAAAACGATTCAGTTATATTGTAAATATATTCTTTTTCAGGTTCTTTTCCCTTACAGCTTATTACAAAATATTGAGTATAGTTCCCTGTGCTATACAGTAGGTCTTGTTGGTTATCTATTTTGTAATAGTAGTGTATATATGTTAATCCCAAACTCCTAATTTATCCCCACCCCTTTTCCCTTTGGTAACCATGAGCTTCTCTTCTATGTCTATGGGTCTATTTCTGTTTTGTATATAAGTTCATTTGTATCATTTTTTTTAGATTCCACGTATAAGTGACATCATATGATATTTGTCTTTCTCTGACTTACTTCACTTAGTATGATAATCTCTAGGTCCATCCATGTTGCTGCAAATGGCACTATTTTATTCTTTTTATGGCTGAGTAATATTCCATTGTATATCTATACCACATCTTCTTTATCCATTCAGTGGACATTTAGGTTGCTTCCATGTCTTGGCTATTATTGTAAATAAAGCTGCAGTAAACACTGGGATGCACGTTTCCTTTCAAATTAGAGTTTCTCTGGTCCTCCAGACCTGACCAGGCTTAGGCAGAGGCAATAGCCATGGGTGCCCTTTCTCACCAGCCTCTTCCTGGAGTTTATTGGTGACCCCAAGACCCCGGCCTGGAAGGGCTATCTTCTCGCCGTGCTGATGTTCCTCTCCGCCTGCCTGCAAACACTGTTCGAGCAGCAGCACATGTACAGACTCAAGGTGCTACAGATGAGGCTGCGAATGGCCATCACGGGCCTGGTGTACAGAAAGGTGAGCCCCAGGGGAGTGGTGTGGCCTTTCCTCTCTCTCCATCCTGTCCCAATTTACAGACAAGTGTTCCAGCCAAGAAGAGGAATGTTCCTGAACCGTTACTGTCATCAGTGCCTAAAACCACACTCATTCATCACGTTACTCATAGTTGCTCACACTACACCCTCACCTTCTTGGCTATTTCTATAAGGCCTTGCATGATCTGACCCTGGGACCTCTTCTATCTGATTACATCACACACTTCCTTCACACTTCTTTCACTTTCCTCCAGCCCCACAGGTCTTCTTTCAGTTCCTCAAGCACGCCAAACAATCTCCCACCTCAGGGCCTTTGCACTTGCTGTTCCCACTGCCTGGGCACCCTTTCCACAACTCTTCATGTAGTGAACACTCACCCCCCTGAGGATAAAGGGCTAACCTACAGGCTGTGTGGAAACTGGATAAAGGTGGACTGTCAGCTATTTTACCAGGTAACACTGCTTACAGTGAAAATGACCCCTGACCCACTGGTAAATTGCATCTGGGCTGGAAGTTCTGCCAATGAACTATGATACCCGGAGGTAAGCCATAGCACTGGGCTTCTCTCTGTGCAGTGATTCTTGTCCCCTTGGGGGACCTTGGAACCGAAACCCATGAGGCTGCTGCTCTAAGAGACGTTGGCCCCTCTGGGGTCTGGAGCATCTGAGCAAGGGCAACCCAGTCCTGTGTAAGCCCCTTTCTCTCACACCTGAGCTGTCACTTGGGAAAGAAGGCACTTGGGAAAGAAGGGGGCAAAGGGATCAGCTCCTGGATGGCCATGTGACTGGCTCCTGAGTTTCAGGCCACATCCCCCTGAGCTGGTATGGCCTGTCCAGTCTTGGGAGTCCACACATGGAGCTGAGGCTGCAGGAAGATGACTTGAAGCCTTTGCTCTTCCCGTCCCCACCCTTGGGGCAGCCGCCTTCATCACCTTATGAGGCCATACCCCTCCACTCTGCCCTCTGGGCTGCTTCTGTTTTAACTGTGTCTTCCTATTTTCTGTATCTGGTGCTTTGACATCTGGGGTCTTGCTGACCCTGGAGGGGCTGCCCCTCTGTCCCTCCCAGGGTCAGCCAGTTCCCAGAGATGCTAAGTGACTCATCTGAAAGCATCTCTTTCACATGCAAGCCAACCAATCCAGAGCTCACACCCCAACTGCCTCCTTTTTGGGCCCTAACACTCTAGGCCACTATCCCCTGCCCTAATCGCCCCAGGGCAGGGTACCAGACAATGAGGCCCAGCTCCTATGCCCAGAGCCTGGTGGAATTATTCAAACTAGCCAATCCTAAGCCTGCTTACCCTGCCTGACCTTCCCATGAAAACCACAACAAGCTCTTGCCTGTGGTCCCCCCAACCCTGCAGCATCCTGGTGCTTCCCCAAGTGGCCCCTCATAGCGTGGGGTGCCCCCTCCTCTTGAGATCTGTGAGTATAATAAACCCTCTTGTCAAGGGCAGTCTTCTCTGATCTGTGGGTTTGCCATGCCTGAATAATGATAAAGCCTATATTTTAAAACACTTCTTCATGGCACTCATCATAATTACTATTAAAGGATGAACTATGTAAATCTTTATTTAATTTTGTTCCCCAGCTCAAACTCCACTCCGAAGAGAGCAAGGGCCCTGCCTCTCTTGATCACAGTACTCACCTCAGAGTGAGGCCCTACAGAGCAGGTGCTCAGTAAAGATTTGAAGGTTTTTTTTCAGAATTTCTACACTCAATCATTTCCAGCTCACCACTTCACCCCCTCACTTCTTCCCTGACACACTCAGCAGAGAGAGGATTGCGAGTAGCACGTAGCATTCAACAGTCTGGAAGGGGTCCACTGTGACCCCAGAGTTAGGGCAAATTTGGGGCTGCCAGAAAACCAGCTTGGTGTCTGAGAGGCACACTGAATGCCTGCAGGGGTCAGTCTAACACCCTGTCTAGCCCACGTCGTGCCTCTGTCATCCTGGATTCCAATCCTGGCCCAGCCACTTAGGAGCCCTCTGGCTTTGGGCAAATTGGTCAATTTCTTTGTGCCTCAGTTTCCTTAGCTGTGAAATGGGGTTAATAATTCTGCATCTCACTGATTCTAGTCTCACTTTTTTTTCTCTTTTCAACTTCTGAAATCAAGATGTTTTAATTTAGTTGGCATTGATTTTTTTCCCATAGTGATACAAAAATAGAGAGTACTTTATCCACAGTGTTTTGGATTGAATGAAATATGGCAGTACCTGCTCCATACTGTTGTCTGATGTGCCCCATCATGGAAAATGGTGAAACTGTTAGTTTATTTAGCACAGTGCCTAGGATCTAGTGCTCAGCAGATGACCACCATTATCAGCATGAATCCAAGGTTTTTATGTAGTATGCTATTAATTGTTATTAGTCCAGTGCTTTAGGGGTTTCAGGGTATTTTCATTTTTGTCTTCTCCCCGGAGTCTCACAATGGGAAGTTAGCTGAGGAGATTTTATTAGCCCACTTTACAGATGAGTGAACTGAGGCTCAGATGGTAAAGAAATCTGCCTCAGCCAGCAGGGGCAGCACAGCTTAGACCCCGGCCTGCTGGGTGGCTGTTCTCTTGCTCAGTCCAAGCCGTGGGCCTCCCTCCCTCCTGGGCCCTTCCTCCCTCCGTGGGTCTCCCTGCCTCCATGGGCCTCCCTAACTGCCCCTCACCCACTCCTTCCCTCCTTCCTGACTCAGGTCTCCACCTTCTGCCCCTCCCAGGTCCTGGCTCTGTCTAGCAGCTCCAGAAAGGCCAGCGCAGTGGGGGACGTGGTCAACCTGGTGTCTGTGGATGTGCAGCGGCTGACGGAGAGCATCACCTACCTCAACGGGCTGTGGCTGCCGCTCATCTGGATCATCATCTGCTTTCTCTACCTCTGGCAGGTGTGCTGGGGCAGAGGGAGCTGGGATTTGAGTTGAATCCTCCCCCACCCTTCCTCGCCTCCTTCTTAATCCTATCTCCACCTGCACCCTGCGGGCTGACGTAATGGGCAAAGTCTTAGACGAGGATGACCTTCACTTCACCTCGGGCAGGATGCTCACCTCTTGGGGCCTCAGTTTCCTTGTCTATATGATGATGATGGTGATGACATTGGCACTTTTTGGGTGTGATATCGGGGTACCAAGTGGGCGGATTAGGCATGTTTTGAAGTTACCAGTAATGGTAGGGCATCATCACCACCACCACTACCAACAACAAAAAAAATGGAAAGAAAATTTAGGGGAAAGAATTTACTACTTGGTTTTCAAAGAGCATAAAGTAGCCAACCAGGCAAAAAAAAATCAGAACTTTTTCTAACTTTCTTACGTCTGTTTTGTGGTGCAGGATTTTCTTTTTAATTAAAATCACAGACTTTGTAGTGGGACTGCCTGGGTTCGAATCCTGCTTTCACCACTTGCTAGTTGTAAAACCTCCCGGTAAGTAACTTAGCCTCTCGGTGCCTCATTTCCTCATCGGCAAAGTGAGGATTATAATTAACCGAAGTGCCCCAGCCCTTGAGTTGCTGAGGAATTAAATGAGCTAATACCTGTGAAGCACTTAGATAGCATCTGGGACACAGCTATACCCTATAGGTGTTTAATTGTCTTGTTGGTTATGCATGGGGATGGGGCAGTTCATTTGAAGATCTTCTTCAGCTCTGCTCCATGTGGGCTGGTTCCAGGCTCACAGACTTTTCTGTAAAGGAGAAGATTGTAGATATTTTAGACGTTAGGGGCCATAGGGTCTCTCTCAAAACTATTTAACTCTGCCCTTCTAGTGCGCAAGCAGCCACAGACAATACTAATCAAACAGGCCTGGTGGTGTTCCAATAAAATTACTTATGGACACTGAAGTTTGAATTTCATGTAATTAACACATATCATGAAATCATCATCGTTTGATTTACTTCAATCACTTTAAAATGTAAGACCGATTACCAATCTTTGTATGGCTTGAGGTCGGCATATAAACAGGAGAGATCTGGCCCATGTGCTGTGTTTCACAGGCCCCTGGGTGGGTGTATCAACAGCATATTGATTGTGAGTGAGTGTGGAATGCTCCAGAATATCAGCTGTGTGTTATCATCATTATTGTACCTCTGCTACTGCTCCAGTGCCCCCACCATAAGGGCTTGGGGCCTGGACACTTTTTGACTTGCTACCTTGCAGTCTAGGACCTAGCATACAAAGGGTGCTCAGTAAGTGCATAAATGTTAGCTGTTATTATTAGAGAGAAAGGGAGGAAGGACACTGGGGAAAATGCAGGGCAGTTAAGCAGGCCGATGGGTGACTCAAGTGAAACTGCAGACAACACACCCATCACTTTCCCTGACCCTTGGCAGGTGGTCCTAACATCAGAAAGTAACCATGAGGCCCTGGTAAAGGGGGAGGGGTAGGAATTGGGGTTGCTACAGTTAGCATTTGTAGCATTTTTGCCAGAGAGAGTTTATTTAACCTTCTGTTCACATTCCTTTGAATACTCTCCCAGCCCTGGCTGTAGGCAGGTGTTTGCCTTCTGGGCATCTCTCCATTTGGCCATTGGGAGGCGCAATTGCTGCGTAAATGAAACACTGGCTCGCTAGGGCGTCAAGATTAGAAAGTAAACATTCTTAGGGGCTGAGAGGGGAAAATGAGGCCCACAGACTGAAGAGGGGGGTGGGGCTTGTCTAGAGAATGGACCCAAATGACCTCAGGAGGAATCTCAAATCATAGCCACTTAAAAATCATTTACCCTACTCGCCACCTCCACATTTTCCAGATAGAGAAACAAACGAGGGAGGGAAGATAACTGTCCCAAGTCACAAAGCTGGGGGGTAGGGCTGCCAGACAAAATACAGGACGTCCAGTTAAAGATGAATTTCAGATAAACAGAAGAATTTCTTATCATAAATATATCCCAAACATGACATGGGATATACTTATACTAAAAACTTATTTGCTGTTTATCTGAAATTCAAATTTCACTGGGCAGGCCGTTAAATATATTTATTTGCTAAATCTGGCAACCCTTGTCAGGGGATAATCATTGATTGTATGACACCAGCATTCACTACTGGCAGTGGGAACAGCTCCATTTCCATTTAATGTGAGAAACTGCAGCTTAGGGAGGGTCAGTAACTTGCCCAAGGCCACACCAGTATGTGTAAAGTCAGGATTTGAACCCAGATCCCGATTCCAGAGTCTGTCTTCACGTTCTAGCCAGGCGCCGCCCTTGCCCTGCCCATCTAGGTGCATGACTCATCTTGACTATGACCCCGTTCCCACTCCATTGTGTGAGGTGCATCATTTCCCCCTCTCTCCCCTCCCTAATGAAGATGGACTCCATCTTCCACAGGTATTTCCTTCTAAGGAGCCCATGAGTCCTGGTCTCTAAGACCTGGTGGCTGCACTCATTGGACTCTCTGACACCTCCCTGCCTTAGGGCCCAAGTCTGAGCCTCCCTCCACCCCTGTACTGACAGCTGGGCTTCTGGAATTGTCTCGTGACATCCTGCCCTTTGTCTCCAGCTTCTAGGACCCTCTGCCCTCACCGCCATCGCCGTCTTCCTGAGCCTTCTCCCTCTGAATTTCTTCATCACCAAGAAGAGGAACCACCATCAGGTTTGGCATTTGGAAGAAGGGACACTCCAGGCAGGAAGGGGGCAGGAAGCCTGCAGGTCCTGGGCCCTGCACTGGTGCATGGCAGTGGGGAGGAGAGAGGTGTGGGGTGGGCGTGGTGGCGGCTTGCGGCGGTTGCAGAGAAGGAAAATCCCGGACTTGCCCCTGTCCCCTCTTCTCTTCTTCCCTCTGGTCCCAGGAAGAGCAAATGAGAAAGAAGGACTCTCGGGCACGGCTCACCAACTGCATCCTCAGGAACGTGAGGACGGTCAAGTACCACGGCTGGGAGGGAGCCTTTCTGGACAGAGTCCTGAGCATCCGGGCCCAGGAGCTGGGCGCCTTGAGGACCTCCAGCCTCCTCTTCTCTGTGTCTCTGGTGTCCTTCCAAGTGTCCACGTTTCTGGTGATGTCACTCTGGTCTCCCTGCAGAGCATGGACTGGGGGAGGGAGTGCTGGATGTGGGGATAAGGGCTCCCCATATAGGATCACAGGGGCACTGACCTGCTGGTCATCATATCATCATCATCATATCGACGACACCTGGAACCAAAACACCACCAACCCCTGGAACAGAACCACCCCCTAGTGACATCCGGAACTACAAATGCCACCAGGACCTAGAGCCCTCCGTGGCTGTTGATACCTGCAACTTCAGAGTCATCTTCCCAGAGAGTCTAGAGTCACAAGTTCCACCCATGTCTAGAACCACACAAATGCCACCAAGATGGAAAACTGTGGTGTCCCCCAAAGCCTGGAACCAAGAGTTTCTGATTCTTAGAACAGGGGTCACATGCACGCAACTCCTTTCATCAGTAGAAGAATTTGGGGGGAGATCTGGGTGGAGGGGAACCCATTCCCACATGGCAGGTGTGGCCACAAGGACCCTTTGAGATACCACAGCTGGCCTGCCTTTCCTGGCCACGTTTAGCAGCTCAATGTCACCTCCTGTGTCTCCCACCCAGGTGGCACTGGTTGTGTTTGCTGTCCATACTCTGGTGGCCGAGGAGAATGCCATGGACGCTGAGAAGGCCTTCGTGACCCTCACGGTTCTCAACATTCTCAACAAGGCCCAGGCTTTCCTGCCCTTCTCCATCCACTCCGTTGTCCAGGTGAGGTGGCAGGGAGGGGAGGCCGTCTTGGAGGAGCCGTGTAGGGGTGTAGCAGGCTGTGCCGGGGCAAGGAAACGAAGCAGGGAAAGAGACAGGAGGGCACAGGGAACAGCGGGAAGATGCCAGCAAACATCCTCAAAATAGGCAGCCTCACCTTTCCAGCAATTCCACATGCAAGAATTCAGTCCGGTTCCCTTTTTATACAAAGCAATTTCACTTCATTTCTCTTCCTCTACTGTCTGCACTCACACCGTGTGATGAAAATGAGAAAAGTGGTCCAGCTGAGCCATCCCTATTTAACTATCCTTTCATCACGGAAGATGGGGTTGGGGCTGGGAGTGGAGAGGGTGCCTCCAAGGTGGACAAAGTTTGCAATCATTCCTGATGATGGCCAACTGGAAAAGCCACCATCCTCTTCCCGGGTCTGGTCTGCAGAATGGAAGCAAGGAGGTGGGAGGTCACCACTACCTCATTGTGCCAACCTCACGTGCATCGTTTTCCGTGACCCAGAAAGCTTTGTGTTGATGCCTTGCAAATGTGTAGGACTCGGTAGTCCGGAAGCTTTCCCACCATCTTGAGGCACCCAACGCCCGAGTTCTTTTTTTGCCCTTATGGCACAGTTGACCTAGGGCTTTGGTTTTTCCAGGCCCGGGTGTCCTTTGACCGTCTGGCTGCCTTCCTCTGCCTGGAAGAAATTGACCCTGAGGCCGTGGACTCAAGGTCCTGCAGATGTGGTGAGAGCTGAGTTCAGCAGGAAGGGGGTGGGAGGGATGAGGGAACCAGCAGGGCTCCCCTTTCCCACAGATGGAATGCCAGGCCCAGCTGAGGGGCTGCTGGCGTGTGCTGGCATGTGCAGACCAGGCCATCGGCCGTGTGACTAGGAAACAGATGCCATGTAAGGGCTCTCCCCTTGTACCTAAGAAAGCATCAAGCTGCTTACCTAGAAATCACCCACATGGTGATTAGAAATATATCCTGTGACATTGTGCCTGAATCCAAACTCTGGCTCCAGCACTGACCCCAACATGGGAGACCTTGGCCAGTTATTAATCTCTCTGAGCCTCAGTGTTCCCATCTGCAAAATGGACATGATGATCATCACAGCACCTCTGCATAGGATTGTTGTGAGGGTTAAATGAGTCCTTTGAAGCATCGCAGTTAGAGCAGGGCCCTGCACAAAGTCAGCATTCAGTGCATTTTAGTTAGAATTATTATTAGGAGAAAACCCCACAGAAGTCAGCAAAGAGGCCTCTAAGTAACCCAAAATTGCTGTTTCTGAGGCTCCTCACGGCTCCGGGCACGTTTTCAGCCGGGCAAAGCTTTGTTCAGCCAAAGCAGTGCGATGTGGGCATTCAGAGGTGGGCTCTGCATTCAAACCCCAGGTCTGCCTCACCCAGCTGTGTGGCCCTGGGCAGTAACTCCCCCACTGCTGGCTCCGTTCCCCACTGTGTCACCCCATCTCCACCAGGATCACCCTGAGGGCCACCAAAAGATAGCAGGTCCCCGGTCTCAGGAGCTGCCCAATAAATAGCTTAGGGTCCGTGATGTCGTGCCTTTATCCCCACAGGAGGGCCCCACGGACCCTGGACCAGAGACCCCTAAGGGTTATTTGAGTCATGACTTTGACACACCTGGTCACCTGCCTGCGGCCAGAGCCTCATACCGCCCCCCACAGTCTCAGTCCCTGCTGTTCCCCCAAAGGTGTGTGACAGTGAGATGAACACAGACACCGACAGCTAATGCTGACCAAGTGTTTACCACGAGCCAGCACATTCAAAGTGCTTTACTTAGTGGAGACCCCCTCGCTCCTCACCCAGCACTATGGGGTGGGTACCTCTACGACCCACCCATTTTACAGATGGGGAAATGGAGAAGCATCCCCACACCCCAGACCATTAAGAAAAGACAAGACCCCAGAGTAGGGTAGCCAGATTCACAAAAGAAAAACATAGGACTCCCAGTTAAATTTGAATTTCGCATACTCAGAAAATAGGTTTTTTTAGTCTTAGTAGCTCCCATGCAATATGTGGCGGCATAATTATCCTAAAAAAGTACTCATTGTTTATTCAAAATTCAGATGTAACTGGACGTCCTGCATTTTGTCTGCAACCCTCCCCTAGAGACCATCCAGTCCAGGGGGTGTCAACGGGTGTCAACTGCTCATTAGATGTAAGATTCTCAGGCCCCACCCCCATGGAGATTGTCATTTATTGGTTTGGGCTGAGCCATGGAGAGCTTTGTGTTTTAAAAAATCTTTCCAGGTGATTCTAAATGTGTATTCAGTGTCCAAAACCACTAAATCTGGCTCCTCCCTCATTATATAGATAAAACATCTGAGACCCAGGGACATAGGGAGACCATATGTCCCTGGTTACATCTGTGGTCCCAGTGGAATTAATAACACTCCCTTCACTCTCCAGAGTCCCGGATCAGGTGATAAATTGTATCAGAAGCCCACTAACCTTTTCTATGAAGGACCCAATTGTACATATTTTAGGCTTTCCAAGGCCCTTTGTTCTCTGTTGTAACTGCTCACTTTTGCCTTTGTAGTGTGAAAGCAGCCATAGCACTACATAAATGAATGATCATGGCTGTGTTCCAATAAAACTTTATAAAAATAGGCAGCAGACAGGATCTGGCCCCTGGGCCATGGTTTGCCGACCCGAGTTGTATAACCATCCGGCAGGGAGAGAACATGACCATCACAGGGTCACACACAAGCCAGTGAGTGGCGGGACAGTTTGTTTAGTGGAAGAGATTTCCTGTTGCCTGGGGGTCTCTTAGAGGAGGGGCCAGCCGGGAGCATTTCTTATAACTGGTCTTTAATGCCCTGCAGCCACTGGAGAGGATTACATCAGAATACAGGAAGGCACCTTCGCTTGGTCCCAGGAAAGCCCTCCCTGCCTGCACAGGTACAGGTGGTTTCCCTGGTAACAACCTTCCTGTTGCCGTTGACGAAGTGGGGGAGGATGGGAAAGCTGGGAAAGGGAGAGCTCCTGCCCACGGAGGGGGAACAGGGCATCTGAGCCTTGCCCAACAGGGAGGAGATGGCTGTCTGGTCCCCAGGCTGGTCACGATGATGCCAAGGGAGGCCTGGCCAAGAACAGCTCCAAGGCCCGGCCCAGTCAGCTGTGGGCGCTTATGTGCCTCCTGTGTCAGACTGGTCATTGTCACCTCCAGCCCCCAACTATTTGGCTGGGTCTCTGTGGCAGAAAACCCCCGCCAACCCCAAAACTCCCTGTGAAGGGAAAGAAAACACCCAGGGCCGTATTTGTGTTTCTTGTCATTTGCTCATTTCATTGTATTTATTGAGTACTTGCTATGTGCCAGGCCTTGTTCTAGGAACTGGGAATAGAGTGAAGAAAACAGATAAGAACCCTGTGCTCTTGGGGCTGATGTTCTGATCGGGGGTGGGAGGGTGCACAAATGAGAAATCAGGGTCGGGAGGCAGAGCACGATGTCAAAGGAGGGGTGTGTGCGGTGAGGGAAGGCTTGGCATTTAAACAGAGGTCAAATGAGGGGAAGGAATGAGCCTTGCACGTGCCTGGGAGAGGAGCTTTCTAAGCAGTGGGAACAGCAAGTGCAAAGGTCCTGAGGCAGGAGTATGCCTGGACCCAGGATTCTCCAGCTCAGCACTGCTGATGTTCAGGGCTGGATAGTTCTTTGTCATGGGGGCTGTCCTGTGCACTGTAGCATGATTAGCAGAACCCCCAGTATCTACCCACTAGATTCCAGCAGCAGCCACACCAGGTGTAACAACTGAAAGTGTCTCTAGACATTGCTGCGTGACACCTGCAGGGCACAACCCCCCCAGGTGTGTTTGGGAAGCAGGAAGTCAGCATGGCTGCAGCAATGGGATGCTGGGTGTCCTTCATGATTGTTAGGACCTCAGCTTTTACCCTGAGTGAAACAGGAACCGCCAGGGGATTCAGCGGGGGAGTGTCATGAGCCGGCTTGGGTTTGAACAGGTCCCTTGGGCCCCTGCATGGAGGACAGACTGCATGACACAGAAAGGGGCGGGGAGGGAGGGCAGAAGCAGGAAGAGTGGTGAGGAGCTTGTGGCAATGACCTGGGCAAGAGGAGATGCTGGTTAAACCTCCTACCCAATAAACCCTGTGTGAGTGTGGGTACATGTTTACACACGGGTGTACATGCGTGCGTGCAGATGTGTGTATGCACGGGCGTGTGTGAGAGCATGTTTGTGTGTGTGCATGCACTTGTGTGTGCATGGATTGTGTATATGTTGTGTGCATATGTCTGTGTGTACACACATATGGTGTGCATATGTGCACTTGTGTGAGGGTGTGTATCTGTGTGTGTGCAGTCTGTGTATGTAGTATATGTGTGCACAGACACATGTGCCCTATGTGTGCTTGCATGCGTCTGTGCTTGTCATGCATGCATGTGTGGTGTAGTGAGTGTGCACATACACATGTGCGTGCATGTATGTGGGCACATGTATGATCACATGCAGAATGGCTGCTCGCATAGCCAGACAGGGATCGGGAGAGGGAAGGATGGCCCCCAGACATCCTCTCAGCGGCCCCCCCACCCCGGGTGTGTCATCAGCAGCCGAGGCTGGCTCTGTCTGGGGTTCACTAATTCTGCGCAGACTCGGGCTGAATCCTACCCAGGGACACGTCACCCCTTCTGTGTTGCCAGGATCAACCTTACGGTGCCCCAGGGCTGCCTCCTGGCTGTCGTCGGTCCAGTGGGGGCAGGAAAGTCCTCCCTGCTCTCCGCCCTCCTTGGGGAGCTGTCAAAGGTGGAGGGGTCCGTGAGCATCAAGGTGAGGCTGCACCCCTGCCTGTCTGCTGGAATGTCCCCGTCTCTGCTCCTCCGTTCCCCGTCTCACAGCTAAGCTCCCTGCCGCCTTCCACCACCACCAAGAGCCTAGCTCCCACCGTTCCTCCTCCGTCCCCATCAGCCTCCTTGTGTTTTAGGGTCCGGTGGCTTACGTGCCGCAGGAGGCCTGGGTCCAGAACATGTCCGTGGTAGACAACGTGTGCTTTGGGCAGGAGCTGGACCTGCCGTGGCTGGAGAGGGTCCTAGAGGCCTGTGCCCTGTGGCCAGACGTGGGCAGCTTCCCTGCAGGAGTCCACACCCAAACTGGGGAGCAGGTGAGGGTCTCAGGGCCTTCTTGGGCCAGGGAGGCATGGCGGCTGAGGGTCATTTGCCACCCTGACCTGTGGGTTGGTGTGGTGGGAGGGTCACTGGGGTGGGGGCAGGGAGGTAGGGGAGAAAAGGGGCCCAGCTCAGAGCCAAGCACATAGCAGGCACTCAATAAATAGTTATTAATGAGTGAATGGTTGAAAATAGAGACCGAGGAGAGGCTGGGAGACATGGCAGGGCTTGGTGGTGAGGGGCTCTCCAACAACTGGGAATGAGGTGATCCAGGCTCCTGCCTTGCCTCTCTGGGTGACACTGGTCAAACTGCTTCTCCTCTCTGGACCTCACCAAAGGGTCTGGGCAGAGATGTCCAATAAACAGGATGTATGCATCCGGAGCTGTGGGTTGGGCAGGGATGGCAACTTATGACCCACAGGTCGAATCTGGCCCACCGTCTGGGTTTGTAAATAAAGTTTTATTGGGACCCAGCCATGCACATTCATTTACCTGTGGTCCATGGCTGCTCTTGCACGATAAGGGCAGAGATGAGCAGTTGTGACAGAGACCAGGGCAGTGGGGGTGGGGTGGGGTGCCCACAAAGCTTTAAGTAGTTACTTTCTGGTCCTTTACAGAAAACACTTCCTGACCCCCAGATTAGGGAATTGAGAGTGGAATAGTGGAAGTTTAAGTCAAGTAAATGGGTGAGGTTTCCTCTAGGGTAGAGGAGAGGGCCCTGGAAAGGGTCTGGAGGAGCCAGAGAGATCAGCTGAGAAGGAACATCTAGGGAGGAGGATGAGGCATCGTGCAGCCAAGGGAAAGGGGTATCAGGAGGGGGTGCCTGCTGCCGGCTACGTCTGTCCAGCTGTGTCACATCCTAAACCAAACGTGATTTCCCGTTACCTCCTCCCCCGAAGCTCGCCCCATCCTGGGTGGTGGAAGTTCCATCCTTTCAGAGCTCAGATCCAAAACCTTGGTGTCCTCCTCAATTCCTCTCTTTTTCTTACACCCACATCTAATTCATCAGCAAATCCTGTTGGATCCACCTTTGAGGCAGATCCAGAATGTTCCAGTCCCCACATCAGCTCTCCCACATTGCTGCAGGAGCCCCTGACTGCCCTCCTTGTTTCTGTCCTCACCCCTAACAGGCTAATCCCAGTGCAGCAGCCAAAGGGATTCTTTTCAGATCTGTCAGTTCATGTCCTTTGTCTGCTCAGAACCCTCCAGGTCTCCCCATCCCCTCAGAGTTATAGCCACAGTGCTGACCATCACTGACAAGGCGCAACCCCACGATCTGACCCCAGTTATCTCCGACTTCATCTCCCATCATGCTCCCTCTTTCCTGCTTCTCTCCAGCCACATGGATCTCCACGATGTTCCTGGAACACCCAAAGTATGCTCCTACCTCAGGGCCTTTGCACCTGCTGTTCTCTCTGCTTGTAAAGCTGTTTCTCAGGAGTTCACATGGTTCATCCCGTCAAGTCTCTTAGTGGAGAGTAGCTTTCCCTGACCACCTTACCCAGCACAGCAACCCTGCTCATGCCAGTACACCCTACACCCTTCCCCTTCTCTATTATTCTTCATGGTGTATAACACCATCTGATAGGTGATAACATTTTATGTGTTTGTTTATTGATTATCTCTATCCCACCCCATCCTCATTAGAGTGAAGGATCCATGAAAGCAGGGATGAGGTTTTGTTCATTGCTGTGTCCCCAGAGCCTAGAACACTGCTGGGTACATAATAGCCATGCAGTAAATATGAGTGGAATGAATGAACAAGTGAAAGAACAAAAGGAAGGAAGAGAGGAAGGGAGGAAGAGAATGGAAGAAAAAAGAAAAGAAAAGAAAAGAAAAGAAAGGAAGGAAGGAAATAAGAACATAAGGACTGAAAAGCTACCACTGGATTAGGCAACAGGGGAGTGACCAGTGTCCTTGAGGAAGGCTGCATCAGTGGAGAAATGGGAACAGAAGCCAGACTCAAGTGGAGGGAGCAGTGGGTGCAGGAAGCTTGTCTGGAAAGGGGAGAAGCCAGGCAGGGTGGAAGCTGGGGGGGATGTTGGCTTGAGAGCAAGCGTTTCAAGCTGGAGGTGGCCCTAGAGGACAGGCCCCATGAGCCACAGCTCACTTTGATGAGCAGACCTGGCCCCTGTCACACCAGCTTCACCCAGCAGGCGTAGACGCAGGTCCCTGTCTCTCTCTTATGGCCACAGGGCATGAATCTCTCTGGGGGCCAGAAGCAGCGGCTGAGCCTGGCCCGGGCTGTGTACAGGAAGGCTGCTGTGTACCTGCTGGATGACCCCCTGGCAGCCCTGGACGCCCATGTTGGCCAGCATGTCTTCAAACAGGTCATTGGGCCTGATGGGCTGCTCCAGGGAACGGTAAGTTTGGGAAAATGTCTCAGAGGGCATAGAGCAAAGGCAGAGATAGTCCTAACCCAAGTCTACTTACCACCATTCTCCATGAATCCAGTGTTCCTCTTTGTAATGGTCAGCTTTTGCTGTGACAGTGCTGCATAACAAACAACCCCCAAATGTCAGTGGCTCACAGCAGCAGTCATTTCTTTTGTTGGCTGTGCTGGGTCTTCACTGCTGTGCGGGCAGTGAGCAGGGGCTACTCTTTGTTGCGGTGCACGGGCTTCTCATTGTGGTGGCTTCTCTTGTTGCAGAGCACAGGCTCTAGGTGCACAGGCTTCAGTAGTTATGGCACATGAGTCCTAGAGCACAGGCTCAGTAGTTGTGGCACATGGGCTTTGTTGCTCCGTGGCATGTGGGATCTTCCCAGACCAGGGATCAAAACCCGTGTCTCCTGCATTGGCAGGCATATTCTTAACCACTGCGCCACCAGGGAAGTCCAAGCAGTCATTTCTTGCTTCTGGGTCTGTGGTTAAACTACCACAGCTCTGCCTCAGGTCACTGGCCACGTTCAGTTGAACTCCGTGTCTTCTGGTTTCGAGACAGGTTGAAGGAGTCCCTCTATTTCACTGTTGGGACATGCTATTTTTGAGAAAAAGGGCAGGAGCACAAGAAGGAGAGCTTTCCCCACTCTGAGCCCCAGGACATTCCCGGCCCATTCCCCCAGCTCTGGAACAGTGGTCAAGCGCACGAGTGTAAATTCCATCCCTTCCTGCCCAGACACGGATTCTCGTCACCCACGCACTCCACGTCCTGCCCCAGGCTGATTGGATCGTGGTGCTGGAAGATGGGGCCATTGCAGAGATGGGTTCCTTCCAGGAGCTTCTGCACAGGAAGGGGACCCTGGCGGGCCTTCTGGATGGAGCCAGACAGCCAGGAGATGGAGGAGAAGGAGGTACTGGCTGGGCTACCCTGTGCCTGGCTTCTGTCACCCTTGGGGAGAAGGTTCCACAGATCCCACTGGCTAGTGAAGCACTCTGGCCACACCCTCCCTGCAGGCCCAGGCCTGGAGGCAGACACTCTCCCACAAGGCCACCCAGCCCCCAGTAAGAGCCCGTGGCACCTTCTGTGAGCCAGGGGCTGTGCTAAGTGCTTCTATAAACATGCATTGTCTCATGTGGTCTCCACAACACCCCTGGGGGACCCCTGCAATTACGGCTGCCACTTTTCAGATAAGCAACTCAGGCCGAAGAGAGTTAAATAATTTGCCCAAGGTCACATTAGAATTTGGGTGTGTTCAACTCCAGGGTCTGTGCTTGAAACTGCTACAGAGACTGAGCAAAGAGGTCATTTGGTGCCTTGAGGCCAGAGACCCCCAACATGCCAGCTAGGGCTTCTACTAATCCAGAGAACACAGTGCCCACTGGAAAAATGACAGTGTTCTGGAAGTGAAGTCAGTGATCCAAGCGCAGCCACAGTGAGTGATAAAGAACAGCCAGGGGCCCCTCCATTCACTCATTTAATCACCACTTAGCCCCTGTGAGGTCAGTACTGTACTTAGCTCCACTTTACAGATGAGGACTGAGGCCCAGAAGTTAAGGAACTCGTCCAAGTTTACCCGGCTCATAAGTGGCAGTGTTGGGCTTTGAACCTCCAACTGCAGGCTGTGTGCTGTCCCCGCATGACAGAGGGGGTTTCACAGCCAGGTCCCCCGTCCCAGGCTCTGCCTCCTCTGTTGAGCCCTGGCTCACCCCGGTAAAAACCCTAAGTGTTGGTTCACGGTGTCAACCTCCTGGAGCTTGAAGATGGAACCCTCCCGGCTTGGGGATGGTGGGCAGGAGGGTCCTTCCCTGGGGGAGATGACACCTGAGGTTGGGTGAGAGCTACCTGGAAAAGAACATCGCAGACACAATGGATTGCTTATGCAAGGGTATTGGGGAGACCCGAGCTTTTGGACTATGTGCAGTGTTTCCTGCTGTTTCCCAGCCCCAAGTTCATAGCCGATGCTTGATTATATTTGCCAACTGAATAAGTGAATGAATGAATAATGTTCCTGGAAGAACCCAGGGAGGATGGAGAGAGGGGGGAGGGGGCAGATCAGAGAAAATGGACGCTCAGCGAGCGGAGGCTGCACAGCCCATGGGTGTCAAAGCTGGCATCCAGACTCCGAGGTACCGACCCCCATAGAGTGACACGGCTCCCTTGACCTTGCAGAAACGGAACCCCCGGCCAGTGCCAAGGACCGCAGAGGCTCTGCTGGAGGTGGGAGGCCTGAGGGTGGACCGGAGAGGTGAGTTTGCTCTGGTGCAGAGCTTGGGGAGGGCACAAAAGCTGAGGCTGAAGCAAGGCGGCTGTGTCACCACCTGCATCTCAACCATTCTGGATTGAACATCTGCTTAAGACCCACCATGGGGCTCAGCCGTGGGATAATTCACCAGAGACTATTTGACAGTCAATTAGCCACAATGATTAAGTCCCCACATGTTCTGTTCACAGGATGACCAGTTTGCCCTCAGATGTGATGAATCCCTTAAAGTTTATCAGAGTTGTCATGGCTGGAGTGGGGCAGGGCCAGCTCCAAAGAAGGATCCACGCCATAGTTGTTAATGTCCGTGCCAGGCCCTGTCATTCATGCTCTGAAGGACATCAGCATCGCTTGGTGCTGGTGGGGGCCACCAGGAGGAGGCCTGCTGCCCCCTTTAGCCAGGCCATAGCTGGACTCCTGTGCTCTCCCTTTTTATGGAAAGTGACCTTGTGAAACAGAACAACAGACTACTGGGAACCAGAGAGTGTGAGCTTAAGTGCCAGCTGTTAGGGAACTGCAGGGGGAACCGGAGGGCCTCGGTCCCTGAGGTTGGGCCCCAGTTCCTCCCATCCCAGCTAGCCAGCCAGAGTACTCCTGGGCCACACACTGGACCGGCCCACCGTCTTCACAGTGCACAGTATCCTAAGTAAGACCAGATAGGTAGATAATAGGTAGAGAGGTAAGTAGGTAGGTAGACAAATAGGGTGACAGACAAACAGATAGATGATGAATGGATGAATAGACAGATAGATGATAGGTAGAGTTCATAGACAGATGGATGTAGATAGATAAATATTGTATTGGAAAAACCTGCTAGTCTTCCCTCTTTCTCTCCACTACTCTCACACAACTACAACGTTCACTCTGACACCAGATGGGTGCCCCCTGCCCCCCCGCAAACCTTCACACCAAGCAATTCTCCACAACTCAGTTCTGACACTATCTGGAGATGTCAGATCCCACAGGTTAAGGGCTCAGTCCCTCAAGTCTGCTCCCCCCACTTCAGATGCCAATTGCAAGTAGTAGGTCTCCAGGGTTTCCACAACTTCTGTCCTACTTGGGGACAAAATGGGGGTTTGCATCACCCCCTCCTCGAGTTCAAGTAATTTGCCAGAACAGCTCACAGAACTCAGGGAAACACGTACATTTGGCAGTCTATTAAAGGATGTGACAAAGGAGACAGAACAGCCAGCTGAGGAGATTCACAGGACGAGGTCTGGGAGGGTCCCACATGCAGGAGCTTCTGTCCCCGTGGAGCTTGGTGTATCAATCTCTGGGTATGTGGATGTGTCCACTAACCTGGAAGCACCCCGAATCCCATACTGTTGGGGTTTTATGGAGGCTTCCTCGTGTGGGCATCATCCATTATTAACTCCATTTCCAGCCCCTCTTCCCTCTCTGGAGAATGTGGGTGGGGCTGAAAATTCCAAGCTTCTAGTCATGGCTTAGTCTTTCTGGTGACCAGCCCCCAACCAGGAGCCACCCAGGAGCCCACCCAGAGTCACCTCAGTAGAACAAAAGATGCTCCTAGGGCTCTTATCACTTAGGAATTTACAAGGGTTTTAGGAACTCTGTGCCAGGGATGGGGTCAAAGACCAAGTATATATTTCTTAACATAAATCACAATATCACAAAGATGGATAGGTGAATAAATAGATTGATTGATAGACAGACAGATAGGCAGCCAGGGAGACATAGATTATCCCCATTTTACACCTGAGGAAACTGAGGCACAGAGAGATTGTCAGCTGCCCATGGTTTCACAGTTAGCAGATGGTAATTCACATTTAAGGTTGTCAGCCTACTCAGCCACAGATAAAAGGAACACTCAAGAAACCTTCAGCATCTGAATTGTGCAAAGCTGACTTCCTGCAAACCTGGACTGACAAATCTGAGAATAAACAGCAGGTGCAAAATGATTGCAGCAAAGCTTAGACCAAAATGAAAACCAGGTTCCAAAGTTGGCAAATAAGTTCATTCAATGAGATGGCGTCGGAAGAACAGGCTTGCCTGACTCTGGGGTGATAGGTGGCATCTAGCTGGGCACCACAGAGGGAGGACTGGGGCATGGCACCTAGTTGGTGCTCAGT
The DNA here is from genome assembly GCF_011762595.2 of Tursiops truncatus. Taxonomy (NCBI): domain Eukaryota; kingdom Metazoa; phylum Chordata; class Mammalia; order Artiodactyla; family Delphinidae; genus Tursiops; species Tursiops truncatus. Next base: position 25,083,178 of record NC_047048.1, read on the forward strand.
ACGTTAGTTGAATGAATGAATGAGAGAGTGGCTCAGTGGCTTCCAGTGGCCATGAGGGTTGGGCATATACACCCCATGAAGAGAGACACTGATTTTTCCTCATTTCCTCTAAATGACAGGTCCATGAAGTTAGTCCCTGAGAAGGACAGCGCCACTTCAGAGGCCCAGAGAGGGGTTCCCCTAGATGATCCTGAGGGGGCAGGACAGCCAAAAGGAGAGGACAGCATGCAATATGGCAGGGTAACCACCCGCTGCTCCCTCCCCCTCTCCACATCCACTGCCGCTGCTGCCCCTGGGGACTCAGGACCTCCCAAGAGATACAGCACTTGGGGGGGGATGGGGCTGGGGGGACGACTCACCTTTATTGAACACCTACTATGTGCCACGTAAGATTCTAGATACTTCATACTTCTTAATGCCCACAACCACCCTAAAATCAGATGGTGATAGCTCCATTGTAGAGATGAAGAAACTGGGTTCTTAAAGAGTTTAGACGTTTGTGTTCTCACAGCTAGCAAGTGAGCAACTTGGGACTCAAACCTAGGACAGTCTGAATCTGAAACTTGTACTACTTCTTCTCTCCTATGCTGCTTTGTCCACCCATCCCCCACCCATTCACCCACCTACCTACTCATTCATCCATCCATCCATTTACCTTTCCACCTATTCACCCATCCATCCCACTCACCCATCCATCCATCTACCCATCTACTCACTCTTCTATCCATCTCACACAACCATCCACCCATCTGCCACCCTGCCATCCATCCATCCATCCGCTCATTTATCCACCCACCCTCCTACAGACCCACTCATTTATTCATCCACCCACCCACCTACCCATTTACTCACCCATTCGCCCACTCAACCATCCACCTACTCATCCATCCAGAAGACATTTGCAGAACCCCCACTGTGTGCCAGACAAAGTTTCTGCCTTGGTGGACCTTGCAGGCTAGTGGTGGGGGGCAGGGGAGAGAGTGAGAAAACAATTATGCTAATAAGCAAGGTGATATCAGGTAGTGATAAATGCTATAAACAAAATAAAGAAAGTGATGAGACAGGGACCGACCAAGGATCAGGGACCTGCTTGGATAGGATGCTCTGAGGAGTGACATTTGACATCCCTGAAGGATGCGAAGGAAGTAGCCATGGAAAGAGCAGGGGGAGGAGCATTCCAGGCAGAGGGAACAGCAGGGGCAGAGACTCTGAGGTGAGAAGGAGCTCAGGGTGCCAGAGAAAAGAAAGGGATCCCATGAAACCAGCGGATAGTGCGTAGACGGTAAGGTGAAAGAGTGTACAAGAGGTTTAGAATTTCTTCTCAGAGCAAGAGAAAGTCCAGGGCAGGTTAGCAACAGCAAGATGTTTTCAACAGCAAGTGGATGTTTTCAAAAGTTCACTCTGGCTGCAGCTGCATGGAGAATTTCAGATTTGTAGGAACCAGACTTTAAACAAGTGGCTTAACCTCTCTGTGCCTCAGTTTCCCTATCTGTCAGGTGGGAATTATGATGAGGATGGAGACACATGCTTGTCCCATAGTAGGTGTTCAATAAATCACTCCAAACTCAGAAAGTGCCACAGCCTGTCCCCTTTAAGGCTCCCACTGCCATCTGGGAGCCATAGAGGAAGGGGGTCCTGAGGCTGGGTGGGCCTGGAGGGGAGAGGATGCTCCAGGTGGGAGGTACTGCATGGTGGTTCCATCTGCCCCACTGGCAAGTTTTGGGAGCCCCACCTGGCCTTTCCTCTCTCCCCCTGGGGTGTCTCTGTGCCCCCATCTCTCCTACGTGTGCTACAGGTGAAGGCTACCATGTACCTGACCTACCTACGAGCTGTGGGCACCCCGCTCTGCCTCCATGCACTTTTCCTCTTCCTATGCCAGCAAGTGGCCTCCTTCTGCCGTGGCTACTGGCTGAGCCTGTGGGCAGATGACCCCACCGTGGACGGACGGCAGACTCACGCAGCCCTGCGGGGCTGGGTCTTTGGGCTCCTGGGCTGCCTCCAAGGTACCCCTGCCAGCCTTCCTCACTCTCCATCCTCCAGCTCCACCCAAGGGTTTCTCAGGGCTCCTTCACCCACACCTCCCTGGCTCACCCTGTCCTTCCTGAACATCTGTGCAAATGTCCTGGGTCCAAACACAGACCTGCATCCTTAAGATGGGGCTGGGGAAGTGGGGGACATCCCTACTTTTACAGAAGCCTCAGAGTCTCTTCCAGCCTCATCAGCAAAGGCAGAATCTTGACCTGCAGATGATGGGGCAGCTGAGCACTTAGGTGGGGCAGCAGGTCCACTGGACTCTGCCCCTCTCCCAAGCTGAGGACAGCCCCAAGTCTGACTGCTGGTGACTTCCAGCACCCCACCCCAATCCCATGCTTCTGCCACTGCCCCACCCCCATCCCCCATAGGAGGTAGAGCCCTGCATCACATCCCCACCATCATCTCCTCCCATCTTCTCTTCCTTTTTAAAAAATAGATTTATTTTTTTAGAGCAGTTTTACATTCACAGCAAAATTGAGCAGAAGGTACAGAGATTTCCCCACTCATCTATAACCTCCATCATTACCAACATCCCCCCACCAGAGTGGTACATTTGTTACAAATGAACCTATATCCACACATCCTAGTTAGCCAAAGTCTGCAGTTTTCATCAGGGTTCACTCTTGGTGTTGTACATTCCATGGGATGGACAAATGTATAATGACATATATCCACTGTTACAGTATCATACAGAATAGTTTCACTGCCCTAAAATTCTCTGTTCTCCACCTATTCATCTCTGTTTCACTGATCTCGTTGTCTATTCTTTCACCAATACCACAGAGTCTTTTTTTCCTGAGTTGTATACCATAATATTTCGTCCCAGTTTTGTTGATATAGTTGACTTACAGCACTGTGTAAGTTTAAGATGTAGAGCATAATGATTTGGCTTACCTACATCATGAAATGATGACCACAGTGAGTTTAGTGAACATCCGTCATCTCATATAAATATGAAATTAAAGAAATAGAAAAAACATTTCCTTGTGATGAGAACTCTTAGGATTTACTCTCTTAACAACTTTCATACATAGCACACAGCAGTGTTTATTATATTTATCATGTTATACATTACATTCCTAGTGCTTAGTTATTTTATAACTGCAAGTTTGTACCTTTTGACGGCCTTCATCCAGTTCCCCCTCCCCGCATTCCCCCATCTCTGAGGGAACATATCCAAAAAAATATTACTAAGGCCAATGTCAAAGAGCATACTGCCTGTTTTCTTCTAAAAGTTTTATGGTTTCAGGTCTTATGTTTAAGCCTTTAATCCATATTGAATTTATTTTTGTATATGGTATGAGAAAGTAGTCCAGTTTGATTCTTTTGCAGGTACCAGTTTGATTCTTTTGCATGTAGTGTCCATGTTTCCCAGTACCATTTATTGAAGAGGCTGTCTTTTTTTTTTTAATCCAATCCAACCTTATGTCTTTTTTTTTAATTGGGGTATAGTTGTTTTACAATGTTGTGTTAGTTTCTCCTGTACAGTGAAGTAGAGTTCCCTGTGCTATACAGCAAGTTCTTATTAGTTATCTATTTTATACATATTAGTGTATATATGTCAATCCCAATCTCCCAATTCATCCCACCCCCACCCCCGCTTTCCCCTCTTGGTGTCCATACGTTTGTTCTCTACATCTGTGTCTCTATTTCTGCCTTGCAAACACCAGTTCATCTGTACCATTTTTCTAGATTCCACATATATGTGTTAATATACGATATTTGTTTTTCTCTTTCTGACTTACTTCACTCTGTATGACAGTCTCTAGGTCCATCCATGTCTCTACAAATGACCCAGTTTCCTTCCTTTTTATGGCTGAGTAATATTGAAGAGGGTATCTTTTCCCCATTGTATATTCTTGCATATTTTTTTGTAGATTAATTGCCCATATAATGTGGGTTTATTTCTGGGCTCTCTATTCTGTTCCATTGATCTGTGTGTCTGTTTTTGTGCCAGTACCATATGGTTTTGATGACTGTAACTTCGTAATATAGTTTGAAATCAGGGAGTGTGATACCTCCAGCTTTATTCTTCTTTCTCAAAATTGTTTTGGCCATTCAGGATCTTCTGTGTTTCCATACAAATTTTAGAATTATTTTTTTCTAATTCTGTGAAAAATGCCATTGGTATTTTGATAGGGATTGCATTGAACCTGTTGATTACCTTGGGTAGTATGAGGATTTTAACAATATTAATTCTTCCAATCCATGAGTATGGTATATCTTTCCATCTGTGTCATCTTCAGTTTCTTTCAACAGTGTCTTACAGTTTTCCAAGTAAAGGTCTTTTACCTCCTTAGCTAGATTTATTCTGAGATATTTTATTCTTTTTGATGCAACTGTAAATGGGATTGTTAAATTCCTTTCTAATAGTTCACTGTTAGTGTATAGAAATGCAACATATTTCTGTATATTAAATTTGTATTCTGCAACTTTACTGAATTCATTGTTGGGTTCTAGTAGTTTTTTGGTGGCATCTTTAGGATTTTCTATGTATAGTACCATGTCATCTCTAAATGGTGAGTTTTACTTCTTCCTTTCCAATTTGGACTCCTTTTATTTCTTTTTCTTGTCTAATTGCTGTGGTTAAGACTTCCAATATTATGTTGAATAAAAATGGTGATAATGGGCATCCTTGTCTTGTTCCTGACCCTAGAGTAAATGCTTTGAGCTTTTCAACACAGTGTATGATGTTAGCTGTGGGCTTGTTGTGTATGGCCTTTATTATGTTGAGGTGTATTCCCTCTGCTTTGTTGAGAATTTTTATCATAAATGGATGTTGTAGTTTGTCAAATGGTTTTTCCATACCTATTGAGATGATTGTGTGATTTTTACTCTTCAGTTTGTTAATGTGGTGTATCACATTGCTTGCTTTGTGGATATTAAACCATCTTTGCATCCCTGGGATAAATCCCACTTGATCATGGTGTATGGTCCTTTTAATGTATTGTTGAATTTGGTTTGCGAATATTTTGTTGAGAATTTTTGCATTTATGTTCACCAGTGATGTTGGCCTGTAATTTTCTTTTTTTGTTCTATCTTTGTCTGATTTTGGTATCTGGATGATGCTGGCCTTGTAGAATGATTTTGGAAGTGTTCGTTCCTCTGCAATTTTTTGAATAGTTTGATAAGGATATGTATTAACTTGTCTCTAAAGAGTCTGGACCATCTGGTTCTGGACTTTTTTTTTTTTATTACTTATTCAATTTCATTCCTGGTAATTGGTCTGTTCATATTTTCTATTTCTTCCTGTTCAGTCTTGGGAGGTTGTACATTTCCAGGATTTGTCCATTTCTTCTAGGTTGTCCATTTTATTGGCATATAATTGTTCATAGTCATCTATTATAATCATTTCCATTTGCATGGAATAGCTTTTTCCATCCCCTCACTTTCAATCTCTGTGTGTCTTTAGGTCTAAAATGAGTCTCTTGTAGGCAGCATACATGTGGGTCTTTTTTTATATCCACTCAGCCACTTTATGTCTTTTAATTGGAGCATTTAGTCCATTACATTTAATGTACTTACTGCCATTTTGTTCATTATTTTGGGGTTATTTTTATAGTTCTTTTCTGTTCCTTTCTTCTTCTTTTGTTCTCTTCCCATGTGATTTGATGACTATCTTTGGTGTTATTTTTGAATTTCTTTCTCTTTTTTTGTGTGTGTGTCTATTATAGGTTTTTGGTTTGTGGTTAGCATGTGGTTTAAATATAGCAATCCATATATGTGTGGGTTTTTTAAGTTGTTGATCTCTTAAGTTCGAAAGCATTTAACAACCTTGCTTTTTTTTTTCCTCTCCCTGCCACATTTACTGTTTTTGACATCATATTTTACATCTTTTTGTTTTGTATATCCCTTAACTACTTATTGTGGATATAGATGATTTTATGACTTTCATCTTTTAATCTTCCTATTCGCGTTATATGTGGTTGGTTTAGCACTTTTACTGTATATTTGCTTTTACCAATGAGATTTTTCCTTTCGTACAGTTTGTATTTCTAGTTGTGGGCTTTCCTTTTTTTGCTGGCATATAGGAAAGTGATTGAATTTTTCATACTAACCTTGCATCCTGGAATGTTGCTATAATTGCTTATTAGTTTCAGGAGTTTTTGGTCAGTTCTTTTAGATTTTCTACATAGATGATCATGAGATCTGCAAACAAATACAGCTTTATTTCTTCCTTGGAAATCTGCATACCTTTTATTTCCTTATCTTATTGCATTAACTAGGACTTCTAGCAGGGTGTTGAAGAAGAGTGGTAAGAGGGGACATTCTTGCCTTGTTCCAGATCTTACTGGGAAAGCACCAAGCTTCTCACCATTAGGTTAGCTTCTCACCATTAGGTTTTTAATAGATATTCTTTATCAAGTTGAGGAAGTTCTCGATTCCTATTTTACTGAGAGAGGTTTTGGGTTTTGTTTTGGGGGGGTTGTTTTTGTTTATTTGTTTTATCATGAATAGGTACTGGATGTTGTCTAATCTTTTTCTGCATCTATTGATATGGTCAGGTGATTTTTCTTTTTTAGCCTATTGATGTGATAGATTACATTAATTGATTTTTCAGATTTTTAAAATATTTATTTATTTATTTGGCTGCACTGGGTCTTAGTTGTCACACGCAGGATCTTCATTGCCACGTGCAAGATCTTCATTGTCGCAGGCGGGATCTTTAGTTGTGGCATGCAGGATCTAGTTCCCTGACCAGGGATCAAACCCGGGCCCCCTGCATTGGGAGCACGGAGTCTTAACAACTGGACCACCAGGGAAGTCCCAAATTTTCAAATGTTGAAGCAGCCTTGCATATCTGGGGTAAATTCCACCTGTTCATGATGTACGATTCTTTTCATACATTGTTGGATTTAATTTGCTAATATTTTGTTGAAGATTTTTACATGTACGTTCTTGAGAGATATTGGTCTATACAGTTTTCTTGTACTGTCTGTCTGATTTTGGTATTAGGAAATGTTGCCCTCATAGAATAAGTTAGAAAGTATTCCCTCAGCTTCAACCCTCTGAAAGAGAGTGTAGGGAATTGGTATAATTTCTCCTTAAATATTTGTTAGTGAACTCATCTGGGACTGGCAGTTCCTGTTTTGGAAAGTTATTAATTGTCACTTCAATTTCTTTAATAGTTATAGGCCTATTCAGATTGTCTATTTCTTCTTGCATAAGTTTTAGTAGATTGCGTCTATCAAGGAACTGGTCCATTTCTCCTAGGTTTTCAAATTTATGGGCAGAGAGTTGTTTGTGGTATTCCTTTTTTATACTTTTAATATCCATGGGATCTGTAGTGATGTCCCTTTTAAAATTTTTTCAGATATTAGTAATTTGTGTCTTCTCTCTTTCTTCTTAGCCTGGCTAGAAGCTTATCAATTTTCTGATCTTTTCAAAGAACTAGGCTTTGGTTTCATTGACTTCCTGTTTTCAATTTCACTGATTTCTACTGTAATTTTTATTGTTTCTTTTCTTCTGCTCACTTTGGATTCAATTTTCTCTTCTTTTTCTAGTTTCCTAAAGTAGAAGCTTAGACGATGGATTTTAGAGCTTTCTTTTTTCTAATATATATTTATTCAGTGCTAAACATTTCCCTCTAAGTACTGCTTTTATTACATGCCCAAAATTTGATAAGTTGTGTTTTTATTTTCATTTAGTTCAAAATATTTTAAAATTGCTCATGAGGTTTCTTCTTTGACCCACGTGTTACTTAGAAATGTGTTAATATTCAAGTATTGGGGATTTTCCAGGTATTTGTTATTTCTAGTATAATTCCACTGTGGTCTAAGAACAGACATTGTATAATTTCTCTTCTTTTAAATTTGTTAAGGTGTATTCTATAGTCCAGAATTGTGGTCTATCTTAGTGAATGTTTCATGTGAGCTTAGGAATTTGTGTTCTGCTGCTGTTAGATGAAGTGGTCTGTTTATGTCCATTATATCCAGTTGATTGATGGTGTTGTTGAGTTCATCTCTGTCCTTACTGATTTTCTCCCTGCTGGATTTTCTGCCTTTTCTGATAGAGGGGTGTTGAAATCTCCAGCTATGATAATGGATTCATTTATTTCTCCTTGCAGTTCTATCAGTTTTTGCCTCACATATTTTGATGCCCTTTTGTTAGGCAATACACATTAAGGATTGTTAAGTCTTCTTGAGTAACTGACCCCTTTATCATTATGTAATGCCCCTCTTTATCCCTGATAACTTTTCTTACTCTAAAGTCTGCTCTATTTGAGGTTAATATAGCTACAAACTATACAGGTATAATATACTAACTATTTAAAACTATATGTCTCAGACTAGCTTAAGCAACAAGAGAATTTATTGGCTTGTGGACTGGAATCCATAGGTAACTAGCTTGAGGTATGGCTGGATCCACGGGTCCAGCAAATACTGGAAGATTAGCTTCATTTTCTTCCTCTATAATAGCTTCCTGTCCAGGCAGGCTACTTCCCCTGGTGCTAACATAGTATCCCACAAAGTGAGTACCTCTTCCCAGAAGTCCCAGCAGAGTCCCAGGTCTCATTGGCCTGACTTGGGTCATGTGTTCACCCCGAGCCAACTGCAATGGTTCGGATTGGCTAGGGATGAAATTTTCCCCACCCCAGAAACAGAGAGTGAAGTTAGCTCCGTTCCAAGCACACAGATTGGCATTGGGAGGAAGGGGGTGTATTAGTTTCCTAGGGCTGCCATAAAACGGATTACCACAAACTTGGTAGTTTAGAACAACAGAAATTTTTATTCTCTCACAGTTCTGAAGCCAGAAGTCCAAAATCAAGGTGTCAGCAAAAATTGGTCCCTCTTGGAGGCTCTGAAGGAGAAACTGTCCCATGCCTTTCTCCTAGCTTCTGCTGGTTGCCAGCCATCCTTGGCATTCCTGGGCTTGTGGTGTATCACTCCAGTCTCTGTCTCCGTCTTCACATCATCTTCTTCTCTGTGTCTCTGTGTGTCCTCTCCTCTTCTTATAAGGACACTAGTCATCAGATTTAGAAGCCGCCCTAAATCCAGGATTTCACCTCAAGCTCTTTCACTAATAACATCTTCAAACGGCCTCTTTTTTTTTTTTTTTTTTTTTTTGCGGTACGCGTGGCCTCTCCCGTTGCGGAGCACAGGCTCCGGACGCGCAGGCTCAGCGGCCATGGCTCACGGGCCCAGCCGCTCCGCAGCATGTGGGATCTTCCCAGACCGGGGCACGAACCCGTGTCCCCTGCATCGGCAGGCGGACTCTCAACCACTGTGCCATCAGGGAAGCCCCAAAGGCTGTCTTTCCAAATAAGGTCACATTCTGAGGTTCCTGGTGGACATGAATTTGGGGGGAGACACTATTTAACCCACTGCATGGTGGTCCCATCAAAGGATAAATCAGGGTGGCCAGTTCATAACATAGCCACCACAGGGTGATGGGGGTCTCCAGCCCTTATGCCTTGACCCCTTCTCTCTCCCCAGCAATCGGGCTCTTTGCCTCCATGGCCACAGTGCTCCTAGGAGGGATCCGGGCATCCAGCCTGCTCTTCCGGGGGCTCCTGTGGGACGTAGCACAGTCTCCTATTGGCTTCTTTGAGCGGACGCCCATTGGGAACCTGCTGAACCGCTTCTCCAAAGAGACAGACATAGTAGACGTGGACATCCCAGACAAATTCCGGTCTCTACTGATGTATGCCTTCGGACTCCTGGAGGTTGGCCTGGTGGTGACAGTGACCACCCCGCTGGCTGTCGTGGCCATCGTGCCACTGCTGCTCTTCTATGCTGGGTTTCAGGTAAGGGGAGGTTGGAGAGGCTCCTGGGGCCAGCCGAGGTCACCTCCACCAGTCCCCTGTCTCTGGGCAGGACTCAGTGTAAGAAGTTCTGCCCAGCTGGACATCTAGGAGCTGCCCCTAGAAGAATTCTCAGAGACAGAGACACCACAGTCTGTTTCTAACACTTACTCTCATCTCTGTCTCCCAAATGTTCACATCAAAGTTCTTAACGTCTAACAGTTTATCCTGCTGCTGTTGCTGAAATCAGCTCTCTCTTCCTCAGTGATCTGGAAACCAAGAAGGCATTGCAAGCTCTCAAAGACCGTTGTATTAGGCTCGACTCTTTCAGTTGCCAGAACCAGAGACCAACTTAAATTAGCTTAAACACAAGAACAGAATTAATGGCTTATGCTCCCAGGGTGCAGGGGGTCAGCTCTTACTAGGATGCTGTCACTCTTTCCATATCTTCCCTCAGTGGTTCTTGAAGTGTGGTATCAGACCAGCAGCATCAGTTTCACCTGGGAACTAGTTAGAAATGCACATTCGCAGGCCCCATTCAAGACCTACTGACTCAGATACTATGGAGCTGCGGCCCAGAAATCTGGGTTTTAATGAACCTTCCAGGTAATTCTGATCCATGCTAATATTTAAGAATCACTGGCTCAGCTCTGCTTGGCCTAACTTTGCACACACTCCTTTTCTAGGGGGCAGGTCTGATGGCCCCCTTGCAACCCTATACTCACAGCCTCCCACCTCAGCAACCCCCGACACAAAGCAACTTTTCTCCAGCTCAGCATTCACACATCCATCCCAGGGAAGATTCTGATTGGCCTTTCATGAGGCATGTGTCATCCCTGAGCTCATCACTGTGACCAAAGGAATAGTTTACTCTGCCTAGCAGGGCTGTGTCATGTGACTACCTCCATGATCAGGTCTCATGATTGACCGCCAACCCCCCATCCCCACCAAGGAAATCAGAAGTAGAAGAAACCATGGTAGCCAGACAAAAATCAGAAGTAGAAAAAACAAAACAAAACATGGTAGCCAGACAAAAACCATGGCCATCGCTGCCCTCCACAACTATCCCAAGTCTTTTCTATAGCCTCTTGACCTGGGGGAGGAACTGCTTCTCTAGAGCTTTGGAGTCGGACAGAGATGTGTTTGAATCCAGGTCCTGCCACTTGCTTGCTATAGAGGCTTAGACCAGCTGCTTAATCCCTCTGAGCCTCTGGTGTTCTTACCTATAAACTGTGAACGACCCTAATGCCCACCTCACAATGACTGAATACTGCAGTTGACCCTTGAACGACGTGGGGATTAGGGGCACTGACCCTCCTTGCAATTAAAAATCTGCTTAGAAGTTATAGCTGGCCCTCTGCATACACAGTTCCTCCATAGCCACAGATTCAGCCAAGTGCAGAACGTAGCACTGTAGTATTTACTATTGAAAAGTATCCACAAATAAGTGGACCTGTGCAGTTCAAGCCCATGTTGTTCGAGGGTCAACTGTATTTGGAAAGCGCCTGGCATGCAGCCTGGGTGATCAGCAAATGCAGGTTCTTTCCTGCCTGCCAGCCGCAGACAGCTTCCAACCTCAAACCAAATAACGATATATATTGTTTGTGCGTCATGGTGTTCGCAGCACCTGGCATGTAACCTTCGAGTTAAGTGAATGAATTTGACTTGTCAAGCTGCCTTCCTTGCCCTTTGTGGCTTTGTTCCCACAATGACTGGCCCTAAGTGAAGCAGTTGGCCTTAGAGCTGAGAATGAGATATTTACTATAGACTAGGTCTATAGTAAATAGACCAGACTCCATCCTGGCCGTACATGAGAATCACTCGAAGGCTTTTTAAAAATTCCAAGGCCAAGGTGATGCCACCAGAGAGGTTGATGCCACCAGAGATTCTGATTCAATAGTTCGGGGGTGAGGCATTGGGAGTTTTTGAAGATTCTCAGGTGATTTTTAAAAAGACCCATGGAACTCTGATTCTACAAGGAAATTGGAGCCCAGAGAAGAGAGGCCACTGACCCAAGGTCACACAGCAAGCTGGTAACAGAGCTCCCTATGCTTCTCAAACTGTCTCTCTGTGTTTGTGACCTCTCTGCTCCCCACTGTCCCACTTCAGAGCCTGTATGTGGCCAGCTCATGCCAGCTCAGACGCCTGGAATCAGCCAGGTACTCATCCGTGTGTTCCCATGTGGCCGAGACATTCCAGGGCGGAGCAGTGGTCAGGGCCTTCCGGGTCCAGGGCTGCTTTGTGGCTCAGAACGACGCACACATGGATGAAAGCCAGAGAGTCAGTTTCCCGCGGCTGGTGGCTGACAGGTAGGAAGGGGGCAGAGAAGAACCTATAATCCTTCTGTGTCCCCAGAGGATGAGACCTAAGGTCATACTGTGTGGTCAGAGAGGTCACGTGGCCTGCTCAAGGTCACACAGCGAGTCGAGGGTAAAGCAGAGCCTAGACCCCATGGGTGCACATGGCTCACAGTGTGAGCAGATGGACCTTGGCCTGAGGGATCCCCAACCACAGATGGGCAGGAAGTACAGGTGTCAGCAAAAGGGAAGAAGCCTCTGTTGCCAGGCCACTAGACCAGCCTCTGTTGCCTTGGTGACAAAGGAGCTACATAAGCATCCTCGGCCTCCTTTCGGTACTAAGCAAGAATAAGAACACAAATTTTGAGCACAGACAGACACAGGTGCAAATCCCAGCTCTGCAACTTACTAGCTGGATGATCTTGGGCAAGTCACATAACCTCTCTGAGCCTCATTTGTCAAAGTGAGTTTGCACTCATGGAGTGGCTACTGAGATTAAACAAATACACTCACAGCTAATCCTTGTAATGTGCTTACCACATGCCCAGCACAGTCCTCAGCATCCTCTGTGGATTAATTTATTTAATCCTATTAACAACTCCACCAGGCAGAGACCCTTTTATAGATGATGAATCTTAGGCACAGAGAGATTTAGGAACTTGCCCAGGGCCACACAGCAAATACATGGTGGAGTGAGGATTTGAATCCAGTCAGTCTGGTGCCAGAGTGTGGAGAGGGTCAAGCACACAGTGGGTGTGAATTCAATAAATGTCAGTTCCTTCCTTCTTTCTGCCCAGATCTCCAGCCAGCTGGGGCTATGAGGCCCTGCAGCTGTGGGCAGTGTCTCAATGCCATGTGCCTTCTGGGTGAGCTGCCCTGCCCCTTCCTGGGGTCCTAGCCTAGGGAGGAGGGACCTTACAAACATTTACAAAGCACCTACTTTGTGGAAGGGTCAATGATTTCTGCGCCATATACGATGGGTGTATCTCATTTAATCCTCACAACTATAATGAGCCAGACGTTACTTCATCCCACAGATGGGTAAACTGGGGTTCGGAGAAGTGAAGGGACTCCCCCAAGGTCAGCCATCTAGGAAGTGGCAGACCCTCAGTCAGGCAGATGTGGCTTCAAATCCCGGTGTTTGTTATGTTTGTGGACTTGGGCAAGTACCTAACCCTTCTGGTGTCCTCATCTGTCCAATGGGGACAACAGTCCTCCCATCGTGGGGTTGTTAAGAGGACTAGGTGTTATATGCAGTGAAGCCCAGAGTTCCCTGAAGACAGGGATTTTTATCTGTTTGGTTTGCGGCTGTGTCCCCAGCATCTCCAGCATGCATGGCACACAGTAGGTGCTGAATACATATCTGCTGAATGAATGCATGAATGAATGGTCAAGTAGGAATTCAATAAAAGGAAAAAGAAGTAGGAATTCAATTTCCTCATCCATTCAATATGTATTTGTTGAGAACCTACTACGTGCTCAGTCCTGTGCTGGGTCCTGGGGACAGAGCCATGAACAAGACAAAAGTTGATGGACTTCCCTGCTGGTGCAGTAGTTAAGAATCCACATGCCAGTGCAGGTGACACAGGTTCGAGCCCTGGGCCGGGAAGATCCCACATGACGCGGACCAACTAAGCCCATGCGCCACAACTACTGAGTCTGCACTCTAGAGTCCACGAGCCAAAACTACTGAAGCCCACGTGCCACAACTACTGAAGCCCGCACGCCTACAGCCCATGCTCCGCGACAAGAGAAGCCACCGCAATAAGCCCGCGCATCTCAACGAGGAGTGGCCCCCACACGCTGCAACTAGAGGAAGCCCACGCACAGCAATGAAGACCCAATGCAGCCAAAAATGAAATATTAATTAATTAGTTAATTAAAAAAAAAGACAAAGTTGCTGCCCTCATGAGCCTGCTGATGGAGGCCGACAGTCAAGGACTGATTAACTAGTTTAGCTATACAGAGTGATAAAAGGGAGGAGTCGTCCTGAGGGCTCTCTGAGGAGGTGAGGCTTGAGCTGGCTGTGTGAGGGTAAGATGTTGGCCATGTGAAGAAGGAGGTCGGATTCAGGCAGGGGGAACACAGGGGACATGGCTTGGCATAGCCTGGGGACAGAAAAGTGGCAGCACAGCAGAGCTTACTTGAGCACCTACTGTGGGGCCTGGGTGTGGAGGAGACCATTGCTGGGACCCCATGGGCACTCGAGCCGGCATGCTGTCCAGGCCTTGTGCCCAGGGAGGCAGGTAGCACAGAGAGGCCCCACTGACCCCACTCTTACCTGTCCCCTCGCAGGTGGCTCGCTTCCAACCTGGAGCTCGTGGGGAATGGGCTGGTGTTTGCGGCCGCCCTGTGCGCAGTCCTGAGCAAGGCCCACCTCAGCCCCGGCCTCGTGGGCTTCTCTGTCTCAGCCGCCCTGCAGGTACTTCCGACACCCCAACCTGGGCTCTGGGGTGCGGGCAGAATGGACACAGACCTCCGCCAGTGGGACCTTCAAGGACCTGAGTCCAAACTACCAACCAGTGAGGAAGACACGGCTCTGCAAGAGCCTAGGCTGGACCTTGGAGCCTCGCTGTGCTCCTCTGAAAAATGGGCAGTAATCCCTTCACTTCAGACACTATAAAGACTCATTGAGATAAAGTAGACAGAGTCCATTTCCAGTGCATTGTTAACGTTTTGTTAACTATTAATAACAATATTTAATGTCAGGTTATGACATCTGTAAAGGAAAAAATATATATATATATACATATATGTAAATAGCATTCATTATGAATGAGACATTGTTCTAAGAGCTTTATAAATATTAGCTCATTTAATCCTGCCCACAAGCCCACCAGGGGTACTATTACTGTCCTCATTTTACAGTTGAGGCAACTAAGCTTAAGGCTAAAGCAAGTAACAGGAGGGAACATGATTGGGGGGAGGGTGCTTTTCTTTTGCATGGCCCAGAAGACCTCTCTGAGAAGGGGGCTTGAGATCTGTGGCCTAAAGGAAGTGGGGGAGTAGGGGAGGAGCAGTCCTGGTGGAGGGAACAGCAGGAGGAAAGGCCCTGCGATGGCGGGAGGGGTGCGACTGGTGTGTTAGAGGAACAACAAGAAAGCGGTGTGGCTGGAGAGAGTGTGAGGACAAAACTGGAGGGAAATGAGGTTGGGAAGGGGTGGGGGCAGGGCGAGCAGACTCTGGGGAGGAGCTTGGTGTGGTACCAAGTGGGAAATCAGTGTTAAGTGGAGGGAAACCTCTCTGAATGGAAGTCTTTGGGCTGGATCCTGCTGGGTGTCCTTGAGAGGGCCACACACCTTCTCTGGTCCTGTCTCCCTACCTGTTTCAAGAAGGGTTGGATAAGCTGATGTCCGAGGGCTCCTTTCTGGTCCATATACTCCAGTTCAACTAAAGGAAAAGAGGGATCCTTGTGGCTACAGCCAAATTCTGCCCCCTCGTCTGCTCCGGGTCCCGCCTCCCAGCCCCTGCCTCACCTGTGGGGTGGCCTTGCTGAAGCTGTCCTGAGGTGTCTTCTCGAACCAGGTGACCCAGACGCTGCAGTGGGCTGTTCGCAGCTGGACAGACCTGGAGAGCAGCATCGTGTCGGTGGAACGATTGAAGGACTACGCCCAGACGCCCAAGGAGGTGATGGGCAAGAGATGGAGGGGGAGCGGGCACCATCCAGGACTTACAGCAGAGGACGGTGGACCCATGTTGACATCTGCCACCGGCTTTAGAGCCCCCACCACTGCAGACTGCAGTCACAGCCAAGGTGGCAGGAATGGTTAAGAGGGTAGGGTCTGAGACGAGGTCAAATCCTGGTTCCTCTGAATGGCAAGGCAGGGCACTCTGAGTGACAGGGGACCAGGAGTAACAGCAACATGACAGTAACATAACAGCAGCTTGGTAGCAACATTATAGAAACATGACAGCAGCACAACAGTAACACGATAGCACTACTGAAACAGAATAGCAGGAACAGTAGAGAAACATAGCAGCAACGTAACGGTGCTGGGTGTACTAGGAGGTCATCCCACAATAAAGGACTTCATACAGTGTCTGGCACACCGCAAACACTCAATACATGTCCACACTCTAATTAGCCCCATTTCACAGATGGGGAAACCAAGGCTCAAGGGAGTGGAGTGACCTGTTCAAGGTCACAGGAATAGCAAATGGCAGCACTGGTCTCCCCACTGCACAGACTTGCCCTTTTCCCTAAAAGGAGAGTGTCTACCTCTACTAGCGAAAGAGAGAATATTTGAAAATTAATAATGGCTAATAACAAAAATAGATAAAGAGTAGCCAACATCATTATTTTTTTATTTTCACTATACCAAATATTATTTGTTTTTAGCCTTGCTGCATTCCATGCCCCATAACAACCCTGTAAAGTAGCAGTAAATAAGCCCACTTTACGGAAGAGGAAACTGAGGGTCAGAGAGGCAGGCCCTTTTGTGAGAAGCCTGGAGAAAGGCTCCTCTGACCCAATGTCCCCTCCTGCCCTAGGCACCCTGGAGGCCGGCCACCTGTGCAGCCCGGCCCCCCTGGCCTCGTGGGGGGCAGATCGAGTTCCGGGACTTTGGGCTGAGATACCGACCCGAGCTCCCGCTGGCCGTGCGGGGAGTGTCCTTCAAGATCCACGCAGGAGAGAAGGTGAGTGGCTCACCTACAACTTCCTCCTCGTGGTGGCCAGGCCACAGGGCGGCTGGAGAGGCCTCAGGGCCGTGGCCAGGCTGGGCATCACCCAGAGTCCAGGTCCTGAGCACCGGCTGCCTGCTCCACGTCCGCACCTCAGGTCCCCCAGTCTTCAGACCCACCACGCCCTAAAGGGAACTTATCATCTTCCCCAAACCTGCTTCCATCTTGGTGAAACCCACCCACCTTGGTGTCCCAGATGAGGAGGCATCACCCCAACTTCTTTCTTCTTTCTCTATCATTAGTTGAACACCTACTATGTGCTGGGTGAGGTGCTGAATGTTCCACATACTTATCCAGTTTGCATGGGCTCAGTTCCTTGCTTTGCCGTGCCTGACCTTGGACAAGTCACTGCATGCCTTGGTCTCAGTTTCCCATCTGTAAAGTGGGAATAATAATGTCAACCTCATAGAGTTGTTGAGAAGTTTACCTGGGTTAATACATAGAAACTGCCTGGAACAGTGCCTGGCACATAGCAAATGCTACAGAAGTGCTCACCAATGCTTTTATTCATTATTATTTGCATTTTCACTCTGACAACACACCTAATATCACCTCATTTACAGATGATTAGTCAGGCTGCTTCATTGAATCCTTCTCTGCCCTCCCCACCTGGTGACACTTCCTCCCTGCCCTCCCCTCCACTGCTCCAGGCCCTCAGCTTCCTGTTTCACCCCCTCCAATCTATTCTCCTGTGATCTTGATTTGAGCATGTCATTTCCCTGCTCCAGACCTTCCTCTCTCTCCCAGCTTCCTTCTGGTAAAGCCCAAACTCCTGAGCTTGGCATTCAAGGCCCTTTCTCCACTTCATTCATTGCCCTGCCAGGGCTTAGCCAACATTTGTGGAGCAGCAGCCTCTGGGCCAGGTGGGTACATGGTACTGCCCTCGAGGAGCTTACAGGCTAGCAGTTGGTGTGGTTCACCTGGCATCTTCCCCCTCCCTGAACTCCTAGTCATCCTTCAAGATTCCACTCAAGTATCTTCTCCTCCATGAAGCCTTCTCTGATTACCCCATCAACCTCCATCCCAGGCAACATGAACAGCAGCACCTCCATGCTTACCTCCATTGCTGCAGGCCAGAGCCTGGTTATAGAGAGTGCTTGTTCATCACACTGTATTCAAGTTTACTCAGGTGCACTGTTTCCAAGACCAGATGGTGAGCCCTTTGGAGCAAGGACTCCTTAATTTCTGTATTCCTGGTGCCTAAAAGAGTGCCTGTCATACAGTGGGCGACACACATGCTTCGTTCACTTATTAAACAAAGAGTGTTGAACCCCCACCAAGTGTCAAGGAAGGATGGGGGATGGATAGAAAGATGGGCAGATAGATGGAAGGATGAAGGATGGATGGCTGGGATTGGGGGCTGGATGGAAAGAAGAAAGAGGCATGGATGGAAGGATGAATGGATGGATAGGATGAAGTGGAAGAAAGGATGAGAGATGGAAGGCAGGATAGGAATATGGATGGAAGGATGGTGTGTGGAAGGAAGGATGAAGGACAGAGGGAAGGATGAGGGTATGGATGGAAGGAAGAGGAAGGATGAAGGAATAGGAGGAAGGGTGGGGAAGTGGATGAAAAGATGGGAGAGGTGTATCAGGATGAGGGGAAGATAGAGAAGAATGCACAGACAGAAGGTTGGATGGATTGATGAATGGATATATGGACAGGTGGACAGATGGACAGATGGAAGGATGGATGCTCAAAGGATGATGGATAGATGGATGGGTCTTGGGTGCAGGGGAAACATCTAGCAAAGACATGCCCAGGAACCCTGTGGGCTATGGCCTGCCTTCTGGCCGGGCCTGGTCAGAATGGGCCTTACTCCCCCATCCCCCGGCAGGTGGGCATCGTCGGCAGGACAGGGGCAGGAAAGTCCTCCCTGGCTGGGGGCCTGCTGCGGCTCCTAGAGGCGGCTGAGGGCGGGATCTGGATCGACGGGGTCCCCATCGCCCAAGTGGGGCTGCACACACTTCGGTCCAGGATCACCATCATCCCCCAGGTGAGGCCTGGGGAGGGGTGGGCAGAGGTGGGGGGAGGGGGATAGGTGGGAGGCATGGCTGGCCCAGCTCTGACCCACTGTCCCTTCCGGCCAGGACCCCATCCTGTTCCCCGGCTCTCTGCGAATGAACCTCGACATGCTACACGAGCACTCAGACGAAGCCATCTGGGCGGCCCTGGAGACGGTGCAGCTCAGAGCCGCGGTGGCCAGCCTGCCCGGCCAGCTGCACTATGAGTGTGCCGACCAAGGCGACAACCTGAGGTAGGGTCGCCGCACCCCAGCCAAACCCTGTGAGATGCTGGGGGAGAGGCAGGTGTGGCCAAGGTCCCCCCCAGGGTAATATGCCCTGGAAGTCACCTCCCCACATAGGATGATCAACCCCATTCTATTCCTAATCACAGTACAAATCCCATCCCTCATCAGCCGTTCCAAACTCCAACACAATCTCTGAATATCAAGAGATATTTTTTCTTTTTCCTAAATTTGTTTCTAAGTTTATTTGGTGGCAAAACTCAACCTCTACTGACACGAGGCTACTTCTGGTCTGTATTTATCTCACTCAGCATTTATTTTGCTGCAAAGATACTGTGTTTGATATTGGGTGCTAACCCCACGCTCACTGGGGTCGTCAAGTAACATAGGGTGTACGCCTTTAAAAGCTTTAAGAAATCGTAGTAAAATACACATAGCATCTTAACCATTTTTTAGTGTCCAATTCCATAGTGTTCAGTACATTCACATCATTGTGCAATAAACCTCCAGAACTTTTTCATTTTGTGAAACCGAAATTCTGTAGCCATTAAACAACAATTCTTTATTCTTCCCTCCCACCAACCCCCATTTCACTTTGTTTCTCTAGGTACTTCATTTAGGTGGAATATTATAGTATTTGTCTTTTTGTGACTGGCTTATCTCACACAGCATAATGTCCTCCGTGTTCATCCATGATGTAACATGTGCCAGAATTTCCTCCAGTTTTAAGGCTGAATAATATTCCATTGTATGGATAGACCACATTTTTCTTATCCGTTCATCCATTGATGGACGCTTGGGTTGTTTCTACCTTTTGGCTATTGTGAATAGTGCTGCTGTGAACACAGATGTACAGGTGTGTGCCTTTTTAAAAGTCAAGACATTCTGGATTCTAAAACCCACCTGACCCAGAAGATGTTAGGGTGAGGGACCGTGGGTGGTAATGGCACTAGAAGGGCAGCAGGGCTTGGTAGCCAGGAGCATAGACATAGTTGTAGGATCTTGGGCAGGTTGCTTAATCTTCAGTGCCTCAGTTTCCTTATCTGTAAAATGGGAATAATAGTTAGAACCTGCCTATCTGTGCAAGGATTAAATGAGTGCTATGTGTAAAGTTGTTGCAACAGTGCCTGGCATGTAAGAAATATTCATTTCAATATTCATTTTAATCCTCAAAGCTGCACTTTCACTAATCCCATTTCACAGAATTGGAATCTGAGGCTTGAGAGTTGCCAACTCACCTACCCCATAAGTGGTGAGTCTGGAGCAAAGCCCAGGCACCTGACACCCACATGGCCGTAGTAGGTCCTGGTTCCCTAAAGGGTTTACTCTGAGGAAGCTGAACATGGCAGGAAACAGCCCCAAACACCCTTGAGTCTCCAGGCTCTGGGGGCTCACTGACTGTGTGACCTTGACTCTCAACTTTCTCATCTGTAACTGGAGTAAAAGAAGGGTTTACTCTGTGACATGCATGGCTTTTATATGATTTGTCTTATCCTCACAACCCAGTGTGGAAGGACTCATTGACACAATACCTACCTTTGTGGTCTTTATGAGTTAATATACATAAGCATATAGGATGTGTCTGGCACATAGTGAAGACCACAGAATAGAAACAGAGATAGCCATTGCACGGATGGGGAAACTGAGGCCCAGAGGGTTTCAATGACTTGCCTAATGTCACTCTGCTCAAAAATGGCAGGATGGGGATTCCTACCAGCTCTGTAGACTAGGGACCCACGTCTGGGGACACACAGGCACACATCCCCCACTCCCGCAGCTGCCATGAGGACACATTTGTGGGCACCCCCTGCAGGTCAGTCCTGATGTGCAAACATCTGGCCTGTCCCACTCATTCCCAGCCTAGGCCAGAAGCAGCTCCTTTGTCTGGCACGTGCCCTTCTCCGAAAAACCCAGATCCTCATCCTGGATGAGGCCACGGCTGCTGTGGACCCGGGGACGGAGCGCCAGATGCAGGCCGCCCTGGGGAGCTGGTTTGCGCAGTGCACGGTACTACTCATCGCCCACCGCCTGCGCTCCGTGCTGGACTGTGCCAGGTAGGCCCCCACACCCCACCCCTCGCAGCTGGCCCCCAGGGCACCCCTGCAGGCAGAGGAAGGCATCAGGGTTTAGAGCTGGAAGGGCACTGGAATAGATTATGAAGTGCCCGTTGTACAGGTGGCAAGACTGATGCCCACAGGGGAAGGATAAGCCCGAAGACACATGCCCAGCAGATGCTTCCAACTGGGCCGTCGGGGTCAGTAAGCCGCGTGGAAGCCCAGACTTGCTTAGAGCAGACACACTGGGCATTCAGAGCGGCCAAGACCCTGGGCTGGGGTCCAAAGAGCTGGCTGTGTCCCTCTCCCTTGCAGGGTGCTGGTCATGGACGAGGGGCAGCTGGCAGAGAGCGGCAGCCCGGCCCAGCTGCTGGCCCAGAGGGGCCTGTTTTACAGGCTGGCGCAGGAGTCAGGCCTGGTCTGAGCCCAGCCCCTGGATCCTCCTCCCGCCCCACCAACCCGGAGAGTCTGCCAGGCCCTGGAGACACAGTGACCCGGGGTCATCAGTGGCCCCATGGAATTGAGTCTAGACCCCTCTCTGCTCTCTGGGAGGAGAAAATGCCCGATCACCCCAGACCCAAGAGGACACAGCAACCCACAGGTCAGCCTGATCAGGGCTCATCCAGCCCCATCTACCCTGGAGCCAAAGTCGACAGCAGCTCTCTGCCCTGGCTGCCCACTGGACTCACCTGGGGACCCCAAAAAACTGCCTGTGCCCAGGCTCCACCATAGACCAATGAAATGAGAATCCCTGGGGCTGGGGCTGGAACAATGGTGTGTGTACCTTTTACAGAGTAACCTTTTATTTTGAGATGATTGTAGATTGACAAGCAGTAAAAAATAATCCAGAAAACTACTTGTGTACCCTTTACTACTTTTCCCCAATAAGAACATCTTTTTTATTTTTGAAGTATAGTTGATTGACAATGTGATAATTACTGCTGTACAGCAAAGTGATTCAGTCATACATATATATATACATTCTTTTTAAAAATATTCTTTTCCACTATGTTTTATCATAGGATATGGAATATAGTTCCCTGTGCTCTACAGCAGGACCTTGTTGTTTATCCATTCCATATATAAAAGCTTACATCTGCTCACCCCAACCTCCCGCTCCATCCCTCCCCCTTGGCAGAGTCTGTTCTCTATGTCCATGATTCTGTTTCATAGATGGGTTCATGTGTGTCATACTTTAGATTCCACATATAAGTGACACCATATGGTATTTGTCTTTCTCTTCTGACTTACTTCACTTAGTATGATAATCTCTAGTTGCATCCATGTTGACGCAAATGGCATTATTTCATTCTTTGTTATGGCTGAGTAATATTCCATTGTATATATGTACCACATCTTTTTTTATCCATTTATCTGTCGATGGACATTTAGGTTGTTTCCATGTCTTGGCTATTGTGAATAGTGCTGCTATGAACATAGGGGTACATGTATCTTTTTGAATTACAGTTTTGTCCAGATATATACTCAGGAGTGGGACTGCTGGATCATATGGTAATTTTATTTTTAGTTTTCTGAGGAACCTCCATACTGTTTTCCACAGTGGCTGCACCAACTTACATTCCCACCAACAGTGTAGGAAGGTTCCCTCTTCTCCACATCCTCTCCAGCATTTGTTATTTGTAGACTTTTTAATGATGGCCATTCTGACTGGTGTGAGGTGGTACCGCATTTTGATTTGCATTTCTCTAATATTTAGCAATGTTGAGCATCTTTTCATGTGCCTATTGGCCATTTGTATTTCTTCTCTGGAGAAATGTCTATTTAGGTCTTCTGCCCATTTTTGGATTGGGTTGTTTTGGGGTTTTTTGTTGTTGAGTTGTATGAGCTGTGTGTGTATTTTGGAAATTAAGCCCTTGTTGGTTGCAGCATTTGCAAATGTTTTCTTCATTCTGTAGGTTGTCTTCTCCTTTTGCTTATGGTTTCCTTTGCTGTGCAAAAGCTTGTAAATTGATTAGGTCTCATTTGTTCATTTTTGTTTTCATTTCTATTGCCTTGGGAGACTGACCTAAGAAGACATAGGTACGATTTATGTCAGAGAATGTTTCGCCTATGTTCTCTTCTAGAAGTTTTATGGTGTCATGTCTTAACGTTTAAGTCTTTAAGCCATTTTATTTTTGTACATGGTGAGAGGATGTGTTCTAACTTCATTGATTTACATGCAGCTATCCAACTTTCCCAATACCACTTGCTGAAGACACTCTTTTTCCCATTGTATACTCTTACCTCCTTTGTTGAAGATTAATTGGCTGTAGGTGTGTGGGTTTATTTCTGGGCTCTCTATTCTGTTCCATTGATCCATATGCCTGTTTTTGTGCCAGTACCATATTATTTTGATTACTGTAGCCTTGTAGTATTGTCTGATGTCTGGGACAATTATGCCTTCTGCTTTTTTCTTTTTCTTCAGGGTTGCTTTGGCAATTCTGGGTCTTTTATGGTTTCATATGAATTTGAGGATTATTTTTTTCTAGTTCTGTGAATAATGTCATGGGTAATTTGATAGGGATCGCATTAAATCTACAGATTGCTTTGGGTGGTATGGCCATTTGAACAATAGTAATTCTTCCAATCCAAGAGCATGGGATATCTTTCCATTTCTTTGAATCATCTTTAATTTCCTTTAATGTTTTATAGTTCTCAGCATATAAGTCTTTCACCTCCTTGGTAAGGTTTATTTCTAAGTATTTTATTTTTGGGGTTGTGATTTTAAAAGTTTTTTTTTTTTTAAACATTCCCTTTCTAATATTTCATTTTGGTGTAAAGAAATGCAACTGATTTCTGTATGTGAATCTTGTATCCTACTACCTTGCTGAATTTATCAACTCTAGCAGTTTTGTGTGCAGTCTTTAGGGTTTTCTATATACCATATCATCTGCATATAATGAGTTTTGCCTCCTCCCTTCCAATGTAGGTATCTTTTAATTTCTTTTTCTTGTCTGATTGCTGTGGATAGGACTTCCAATACTATGTTGAAGAGGTGAGAGTGGGCATCCTTGTCTTGTTCCAGATTTTAGCAGGAAGGCTTTCAGCTTTTCATCATTGAGTATTATATTGGCTGTGGGTTTGTCATAAATGGCTTTTATTATCTTGAGACATGTTCCCTCTATATGCACTTTGGTAAGAGCTTTTCTCATGAATGGATGTTGAATTTTGTCAAATGCTTTTTCTGCATCTATTGAGATGACCGTGTGGTTTTTGTCTTTTCTTTTGTTTACGTGGCCTATCACATTGATTTACATATGTTGAACCGTCCTTGTGAACTTGGGTGAATCCCACTTTGTCGAATCCCACTTGGTTGTGATGTATGATCTTTTTTATGTGTTGCTGGATTTGGTTTGCTAATGTTTTGTTGAGAATTTTTGCATCTATATGCATCAAAGATATTGGCCTGTAATTTTCCTTTTTGGTGGTCTTTTTGTCTGGTTTTGGTATCAGGGTGATGGTGGCTTCATTGAATATCTTTGGGAGTGTTCCCTCCTCTTCAATTTTTTGCAAGAGTTTGAGAAGGATGGGTGTGAGTCTTCTTTGTATGTTTGGTAGAATTCACCTGAGAAACCAACAGTAACATCTTAAAAGACGACAGCTCAATATCACAATCAGGAAATTGACATTGGTACAATCCACCGATCCTGTTCAGATTCCCCAGTTTTACTTGTACTCACTGGGTGTGTGTGTGTTTACTTCTATGTAATTGCATCATACGTACAGGTTCCTGCATCCACCACCACAGTCGGGACGCTGACTGCTTCCGTCTCCACGTGGACCCCTCAAATTGCCATTTTGTAACCACACCCACCTCCCCCTGCCCTCACAACCACTGGTGTGGTCTCCAGCCCAAATGATTCCAACGTGCAGCCAGGACTGAGAACTGCTACTTCACCCTCATGCATGAGCTCCAGGGAGCATCATGTCTGAACAGATGCACAAGCCACAGCCCACACCAGGGAAGAGCCTCTCTGGGCACAAGCCCTCGCCCAGCACACAGTTCAATTCCAAAAGGGAGATGAGAAGAGCCAGGTCTCCTGGGCTCTACCGGGAGAATTTGCTCAGGATTTGGTGCATTTCATCCATTTGTTTATTCAGGACTAAATCTGCCCCAGCAGCTGTTGGAACACCTCGGGCGTTTCTGGTCACACTTCCACCCGCCAGGCACCGTGGGGGAGACGCTGTTGGAAGGCCGAGGTCAGGGGTGGGTCAAGGTCCAGCGCTTGCTTCCATGAAGGGCAGTACACAGTGCACAAGGCTCAGGCCCGGTTGTGACAGCGATCAGCATTCTAATAAAAATGGCTTCAGGCACCAGGAAAGAGGTGAGAGCCTGAAGTAGCCAAGCCCGAGGTCACAGGGACACAGCTGAAAAGCACAGCATGAGAAATGAGACAAATCCCCGGATCATAACTACGGCTGCCCAGGGGTCTGCACTGACGCCCGGCACTGCAGCTGGGAGAGAGCAAGTTAATACTCAGAGAGGGTCGGAGCCGAGCAGGGTACAAAGTAAGTGCTCAATAACCGTTCGCTATTGTTCTTGATACTGTTGTGTTTACGGGCCTCTGAGGGGCAGCAGAGGAGGGTAGATACAACAGGATTTCTTTTTAACCTCTTCACTATTGATATGCGGGGTGGGTAATTCCATGTGGAGGCACCCTGCTTACTGTCAGATGTTCAGCAGCCTCCCTGGCCTCCACCCACTTGAAGCCAGGAGCACCTTCTCCTCTAGTTGTGACAAAAATGTCTCCAGACACTGCCAGTTGAGTCATGGGTCTCCACCATCAATAATGCACCGATACCTGGGCAACGGCTGTGTTGGTGTGTCAGGAGAGGCCCATGGACACACACCTACTTGCCCGGACACAGGGCCTGCCCTGTCCCAGACAGCTCATGGGGACATTTTTTTTTTTTTCTATATTCCTTTGAATAGTTTAAGGCTTGAGTTGTCATCTTTGTTCTGTATACACTTTTTCATTGTGCCTATTGACCTCCTAACCTCATGGGGACTTTCTGATTGTCCATCCTGACTTAGGGTTTTTGGCCCAGAGGAATCTAAATCCAGGTCCAGTCATGGCTGCCTCCCCTTTTCAAGATGTGACCATAGTTCATTTTTTTTTTTTCATAGTTCATTTTGACACCTTCAAAATGGGGTAGGGGCCTGCATCCCTTGCCCGCCCCCTGTCATGCCAACAAAATGCCATCATTACTAGTGATTTTGCTCCATCTTGCAGATGAGAAAACTGAGGCTCGGTCAGCGGACGTGACCTGGCAAGGCCACCTGGCTAGTAAGTGGCAGAGCGGGGATCTCCCCTTGGGCCTAACACCAAAGTCCAAGTCATCTTGTGTGGGTGTCTGTCCTACTGCGAGGCGTGGGAAGGGGCCAGACACAGCACTTCTCATGTCTCCTCCTGGAGCCGAGTCAGCTGATGCCCTGGCAAAGCGACTAAAGGCAAAGGTGGCAGCTGTGTGCTTGGCATGGTCACGTGGTGTTGTTCCAGGGCCACAAGAGCCTCCTTCATGGAGGGAGGTGTTTTGCCAGGAAGCAGAGTGTGGGCCGTGGAACCAGCGCCCGCAAGAGCCCACTAACAAGGCTGCTGTTGGGCCCACCCCATGGCTCCTTGGACATCAGCCAGCGGGCCACCCGGGCCATTAATCCCCTGGCTGTGGCTCCTGCCAGCAGCGCCTGGCTGGCGAGTGAGCACAGCTAAGAGGCAGGAAAGCTGTGTACAGACCTTCCTTGGTCAGTGCCTCTCTCGGTAAGTCCTTAAACCTCACCCGAGTCCCACTGGTCACAGCAAACACAAAGCCCTGCTCTAAATGCCTGTCACCCAGTTAATCCTCACAATTGGAGGGTGACTACCTTCCAGTAGTCACCCCACACCTTACTAGGATGCTGTGCTGAGGAAGGTACTATCATTAGGCCCCTTTTACAGGTGACAAAACTGAGACAGAGTGTAAGCAAGTAGGGATCTGAACCCAGGAAGGCTGGTGCCAGAGCCGCCCACGTCCTAACCACTGTACCACACTCCCTCTCGCACATTCCTTTAGCTCTAGCACATCGCTCATGGATAAGAGCTGAATTCCACTCTAGAATCCCACCAGAAGGGAAGGAAAGGGCTCCTTTCCTTCTTGAACTGAGACGAGAGATCTGTGCATTTGTATTGGCTGTGCTTTCCCTTGCACCCAGCGTGGTACACAGCACGTAGGAGGGGTCAATAGATACTGACTGTATGACTGGATGGATGGAGGGAATGAATAGGTGGATGGATGAACAGACAAATGAATGCATGGACGGCATCACCACGTATGAAGGCATCCTAAGGGCAAGGCATGACTGTCTTCATCCTCACAGCCACCTGGCCAGGTGGCTACAAAGATCCCAGTTGTACCAGCAAGGAAGCTGCAACTCCAGAAGGGCAAGTTCTAGGGCCCGAGTGACTTCACTCTGGGTTCCGGCCCGGCACAGGGACAGCACAGTCCCAGGTTGGAGAATGCAGTCACTAAGCACGTGCCACATGCCCTGCTCTAGAGATGAGCCTTCAGCAAGAAATAAAGAGATTACAGCCTTGCTTGCACAGAGCTGCCCCTGTCAAATAGGGAAAGGAGCAGGTGACGCAGACGTCTGGGAAGAGAGAGAGGACCCTGAGGTTGGAAGAAGAGCAGCGAGGTGAGCAGGCAAGCGTTGCTGGGGATGCTCTCTGGCCCGGGGCTCCTTTCCCACGAGGAGAGCTGTGCAAAGCGCTGAGCCCCGGGCCTGGCACGCAGCAGGTGCACAACAAAGCTTGCTTCTCCCCTTCTTCCACGGCGCTGGGGCACTCACCTGGAAGAGCAGGTGTGCAGGCCCCCTCCCACCCCCCTCCACACCCTGGCTCACTCTCTTCAGGGTTAATGCTGCACCCGCCCCTCTTCCTGACGTGGAAGGCACATGCCGATCGCACACTCATTTAGCATCTGACCCAGGATTTTAATACTCAGGGCCAGGCCCTGAGACAGAAACACACCCACATCTAAAGTCGACTCCCCACAAGGCACATCCAAGTGCTTCTCATTCTAAGGGTGACAACCTCGCTGCTGCTTTTCGTTGAGCACCTTCACCTCCCAGCTCCTCAGACAAGGCAGCCTGGAGGCGGGGGGCGGGTAGGGGACACGCAGCCAGCGCTGGCCGCTCCACCTGCATGTGTCCTTGGAGCATGGTCCTGGGGTGTGTGCTCCCCAAATCCTGGCATTCCTCACTGTCCAGACTCACCAATACGAACTCAGATCCCAACACCCCGGTCTTCCTCCCCCACTATCCAAAACTGAGAAATGACATCAGTTACCACAGGAAGGGGCTTCCTTCCTTATGTGTCCCTGCATTTCCTGCCTCCTTTGTGGCCTGGTGGGGCCATGTGACTAATTCTGGCCAACAGGCTGTGAGTGGAACTGACTTGTGTGACTTCTGGTTTGAGATACGTAACAGTGGGTGTGAGTCGTCCACAACTTCCCTTCCCCAGCTGTGGTGACCCAGAAGCCAGCCCCCGAGAGGCGATGTCATAAAACCAGAACGGTCTGGATCTGTCAGTCATCGTACCAAAGGAGAGGCGCCTGATTCTCATCAAGAAATATATGAGAAATACACCCTTGTATTCATGTCCCAAGAGTTTATGGCCAATTTGTTACTGCAGCATAGCCTAGCCTGGCCTAACACCACAAAGGGATTTCCAAGGCTAATTCTTGCCATGTGTGATGTTTGCCTCGCCTGTGTCTTAGAACCCAACCTGGGCCATGCACGTAACACACACATCAGTGCTCATCTTCACAACAAGCCCAGGAGGCAGGGATCAGCCCCATTTTACAGACGAAGCAACTGAGGCACGAAGACTAAGTGACCTGCCTAGGGTCACACAGCCTGCAGATGACAAGGGCAGGACCCTGTCCACTGTGCTACGCCGATTCCCCACCAAACCCCACCTGATTCTTAATCTCTAGGTTCCCAATTCCAAGAGCTCCCGCTAGAAACAACATGCTCGCCAAGGAGAAAGAACAGCAGCAGATGAGAGGGTGCCCCATCCCGACTCCTGGAGAGACGGCAGGAACCTTCGCTAGAAAGAAAATGGAACAGTCGTTTAGAAAGAAATAAAATATTTTTTTTAACTGCAAATTATTTGCAAATGTTCACGTTTCCAGTGTAAGTCATTACAAAAAGATCCCCAAGAAACACTTGGTTTATCTAATGTGAAATAATGGTTTAACTTACAAAAAATAAATATGTATTTCCACCCAAAAGAAGAAAGATGCTTCTCTGGCTTGAAGTCAGCAACGTAATTCACATAGCGAGCATGAATCCTGGGGCAGCCGTGACCTCTCTTTGCTTTTTGGGTCTCACTTTGGTCTCCAATCAAGGGACCTACAGGGCTTTGAAGAAAGGACCCCACTTGCCCGTTTCCTTCCAGGAACACAGGGACCAACCACCAGATGCTGAGCCAACCTGGCCTTTCCCTGGGATGCTGCTCCTCGGCCCAGTACTTCCTCCCAAGAAATTAAAGTCTTGAGACTGTTTTTCTCCCTAGAGCAGTACTTAAAAAAAAAAAAAAGAAAAAGAAAATCACTGACACTCATGAATGGGTTCTTTTCTTGTCCCAGAAGAGACTCAGTAACCGTAAGTCAAGTTCTCCACCCCGCCGCCCCTGACAGCCAACCAGAGGCCCCGGGTGAGAAACTGAACTCTAAGAACAAGGAGGAGACTCAACGGGGCTCTTTTCAGTACCAACTGCTCACACCTGGAGGCACCAGCGCTCTTGGCTTTGAATGCTGAATAACCATGACCAGGTCTTCTCTTTCGGGCACCTGAAGGCGTAAACCCATTCTAGCTACAGGTAGAAAGAGGGAGGAAGGAAGGCAAGGCAAAGACGGGAGCGGGTGACGAGGTGAGCAGTCAAGCGGGGAAGTCGGCGTTGAGAGAGCTCTCCCGGCCTGGAGCTCCAGGGCCAGGTCACCCGGAGGCCAGCCCAGTCCCGTCAACGAGAAGCACTGGGAGACATGCGGCCTCTGGTCCATGAAGCAAGTCCCGGTGGAGGCAGCGCTGTGACACTGGTTCCCACGTCTGAGCACCCAGAAGACCAGATGGCTGGTGAGAAGCGCGTCCATGCCCCTCAGGACACTGCCTGAGAGTGAAAATGACCTTCACCAGGCCCCTCACCTCCAAACTGCAGCCTTGGGGAAACAAGCATCTGGGTAGAGCCAGGCAAGGACAGAGAGGTGCCGGGGACCAGGGAGCTTCTCGAAAGCTTGGAACCTGCAGACTTCGGCTGGAGAGATCTGAGGCAGTTGGCTGGATTTGGTCACTAGCATGTTTTATGCAACCGATTTCTCTGGAAGTCTGGCGGCCCAAACCTCCCCACAGAGCACGGAGAGCACATGTGCCCTCCCAGGGGCGTGAGAACATGTGTGCATCTGTGGGGGTAACAGAGGCAAGGATGTGCGTGTTTTGGGGGCACTGCATCCCTGTGTCTCTCCTGTTTCTTCACAGCCAATTCCAGGCAGGGGGCCAGAGGGTGGCTGCTTTCTGTGTGTTTTGGTTTTGGGTTGTTCTTTTTTTTTTTTTGGTTTCAGTCTACGCGAGGCTTGGGTTCCCAAGGATGCCGACTGATCCCTGGCTGCTGGCATGTCGGCCCTGCAGTTCTGAGCAGCTGCACCAGCTCTGGGCTCACACCAAGCCAGCGTCTTTGGCCATGCTGTAGAAGAGACCTCTCTGTTGCAGGAGGCCGGAGGGAGGACCACACTCGCAGATCTCCCCTTTGTCCAGGACAATCACCCTGCAAGGAGGGGACGCAGACATGAGGGGTGGGGAAGGGGTTGGCACCTCGTGCCCCAAGAGCCCACCTGGGCAAGTCCCTGCTTTGGGTCAGGCCCCTAACACCCTATGCCAGGACTGTTACAGTAGCCTTCCACCTGGCTGCCCATCCTCAACCCCAGTTCTAGTCAATGTCAACGTCCTGTGATGCTACCTCCAGTACTCTCTATCACCTTTTATATTTCCTTCCCAGCACAATTCCCTTTTATTTGTTGCTGTGTTTATTGTCTGTCTCTGCACCCAGCCCCCAACTAATCTGTAAGGTCTCTTAGGCAGGCTCCCTGTCTGACAGATCCCTGCTCAGTCCCCAGTGCCTGGAACGGAGCCAGGAATGTGGCAGGCACTCCACACATGTGTTGACTGAATAAATGATTGAGTGATGTCAAAAAATGCCTGGTACTAACCAGGACAAAGAGACGTTCCACCACCTCAGGCTGTCACTAGGCATAACGACAGTGTTGAATGAATGAATGAATGAATGAACGGGTGACTGGGGTGGACCGCAAGGTCCAGAGGCCTTCTGTGCCAGGGCATCACCTCGTGTAGTCCATGATGGTGTTGAGCCGGTGAGCAATGGTGAGGACGGTACAGTCATCAAACTGCGTCCGGATGGTGGACTGAATGAGGTCATCCGTTTCCAGGTCCACAGCCGCCGTGGCCTCATCCAACACAAGGATCTTCGTCTTCCTCAGCAGGGCCCGGGCCAGGCAGACAAGCTGGCGCTGCCCAACGCTTGACCGGGAGAGAAGGACCAGGAAACAGTGTCAAAACCACCCTGACCCTGAGCCTAGGCCTGAACTGTGAGAAGGGAGAAGAGACACTGGGTGCTGCTTAGACCAGGAGAGCACTTCCACTCCCCACATCTGTGCCCATGGCAGACATCACTAATCAATCAGAATGGTCTTCCCGTTGAGCTAGAAGCAGGCTCAGAATCATTCTCAACACAGGGCTCAGAGGTGCTATCCAAAATAACAGGTAGCAAAAATGATCCCATATCCATGCCTTCTGTGGGGCCCCTCACTGCGGACTTTGGACTCAGTCACGTGCCTGGCTTTGGCCAATGGGATGCTGGCAAACATAAGGCCGGCAGAGGCTTGAAATGGGAATGCACACCAGGCTTTGCTCACTCTTGCACCTCTGCCATCACCATGACAATATGCCTGGGCTGGTCTGCTGGAGGATGAGGGACACACGGGGCAGAATCTAACTGCCCCCAGCGGAGGCCGAATAGATCTGCCTACAGCCAGCGGCCACCACCCACGTGCGTGAGCCAAGACTAGCAGAGCTGCCTGGCTGACCGCCCCAGTGTGTGAGCGGTCAGGCTCTTGTTGAACACACCTGAGGTTTGGTGCTTGGTTGTCATGGTGATGGGTAAGTGACAGAGGCACAGGATCTCTGCTGCGCCAGGCATTAACACTTCAGTTGCTGGATCATGGGTGGATCCTGGGGAGCCTGGGAGACGGACCACGGCAGCTGGGGCAGTGGGTGGGGACAGGGAGGGCTCAGAGCAGTGCTATTTACTGACTGGAAGAGAAGCCTTTCCAAAGTTTAACGACTGATAGCCACTCTCCATTGAATGGACCTGGTGTAAGCAAGGAAGCGTTTTGGCCATCCTGGTTACACCTCATGGTAAAATGAGCCTAGATTGAAACCCATTTTAGATACTGAAACTGAGGCCCCAAGAGGTTAAGAGACAAACAGCTCACGTGGCAGAGCTGGGACTCAAACCCAGGTCTGAACCAGATGGAAATGGACAAAACCTACAAACGCCCTGACGGAGGGAGAGCTGAAGCCGAGGAGACCCGGTTGGGGCCTCACCCCCGCCTACCTGAGGTTCTCCCCGCCTTCTGCGCACTCGTGGTTCAGCTTATGGGGAAGGGCCGACACGAAGCCCTTCAGGTGGGCCAGCTCCAGAGACGTCCAGACCTCTTCATCTGAATACTGGCTGAATGGGTCCAGGTTCATGCGGAGGGAACCCGAAAACAAAACGGGGTCCTGTTCGAAGGGAAGATGGCAGATGACGTGTGAGGCTCACGTCACGGTGGACACGGGTGGGGCAAAGAGGTGCAATGTAGAAAGTTCTTGCCAGAATTGTTCAAAATGGGGTTTCACAGTCCCTTGGAATCACCACTTCCGAAGATGTCAATAATGGGGGAAAAAAGCCTGGAAAACTCTGGATTAAGTGAAATAAAATAGATTTCTTTCTTGCAAGATTTCCCAGAGCATTCAATATGCAAATGTGTTGGGAACTTTCGGGAAGGGAGATGCAGCATGGGCAATTCCTAATTGCAAGGTACCTGGATTCCTCCCCATCCCACCTCCAAATAAGAACCTTAGGAGAAATATAAGGCAAAACAACACTAAAAGGCAACGTATTAAAGAATCACCACCTACTGGCATCAGTCTAGAAAATTCATCATTCTCGCCTAGCTCTTGGGAGGGTCAGAGATCCCTGTGCTGACCGGCAGCCGGCAGAGAAGCCAGTATCTTAACTGTATCCTGTGAGATGCTCAGGAAGCTGCCTACTGGGTGGCAGGAGTGAAGGAATGAATGAAACCTGCTTAAGGCTCACTGTTATTTATGTGCTAAGAGGAGATTCCGTGAAGAAACACAGCATAATTTCAGTAAAAAAAAAAAAAAAAAATCATGAAAGTAGGAATAAAGGTAGGTTTGTCCTGAAAATACACACATGTCGCTTTCAGCGTGACCCAGCCCAGCCCATCGGCCCCACCTGGGGGATGATGGTGATCTTGAAGCGGAGGTCGTGCAGGCCAATCTTGGCAATGTTGACATCGTCAATGATGATCTCTCCCTCGGCAGACTCGTTGATACGAAACAAGCCCAGGGTCAGGGATGACTTCCCAGCTCCTGTCCGCCCCACGATGCCAACCTGTGGGACAGGAAGGGCCCAGGGTGAGGTGGGAATGCTGCTATCTGGGGTTACCTCCTGCCCCATGGTGCCCTCATTTTAAGTACCAGCCCCAGAGCAATTCAGTCATCTGGTCAACCCACCTCTCACCGTAGCCCCCACCCTCAGCAGCTTCCCAGAGACATTCCTTTAGGGGCTGTTTTGGCCAAAGGTCAAGAAGGACTCCCTTCTCTTTGCCAGCTCTTTTTAGAAATTAAAATTAGGTTTTTTTAACATCTTTATTGGAGTATAATTGCTTTACAGTAGTGTGTTAGTTTCTGCTTTATAACAAAGTGAATCAGTTATACATATACATATGTTCCCATACCTCTTCCCTCTTGCATCTCCCTCCCTCCCACCCTCCCTATCCCACCCCTCTAGCTGGTCACAAAGCACCGAGCTGATCTCCCTGTGCTATGCGGCTGCTTCCCACGAGCTATCTATTTTACGTTTGGTAGTGTATGTATGTCCATGCCACTCTCTCACTTTGTCACAGCTTACCCTTCCCCCTCCCCATATCCTCAAGTCCATTCTCTAGTAGGTCTGTGTCTTTATTCCTGTCTTACCCCTAGGTTCTTCATAACATTTTTTTTCTTAAATTCCATACATATGTGTTAGCATATGGTATTTGTCTTTCTCTTTCTGACTTACTTCACTCTGTATGACAGACTCTAGGTCCATCCACCTCATTACAAATAGCTAATCAGCTGTTTTTTATAAATTAGTTATTTTCAACTCAAGATAATATTAAGTAACAATCAGATTGTTCTGGTGAAATATCTGAGCTGTTGAAATATCTCCAAGGTTCAAGCAGATCCCCCTGCATCCCAGCTGAGGAAGCAGAAAGAGGTTAGGGATACAACCTGGCCTCTACTTATCCTCTCTTGAGGGAACTGGGCTCCCCATTTAATGGCCAATGATTGATGTTCCAGTTAGAACTCTCCCTTCTCATCTGGGCTCCAAAGAGGCCAGCTCCTCCACCCTCTGACAGCAACTCACAGAGCAGAGTCTCATGATGTAACATAAGCCATAAAGCGTCAGTGAGAACACCGCCCACTCTGTTCCTCCCCTTGTTATAAGTTGGAGAAATTCTCTCATGGGAACGGTACATTCTGAGCCTTGGGGTAGGAAGTTTAACAAATTCGTATGTTCAGAGATGAAACACTGTCTTCTGGCAAACGGCCAGGAGGACCCTGGGTCTCAGAGCAAGGATGTCTTCCAGGAACAGCAATACGTTCCAAAATTCTGTCCATTTCACATGTCCCTTGAGCCATCCCTAGTAGTGACGATGACGTCTTTCTGTTCTAGAGACTGCCAACTCAAATGCCTAAGGGGCTGAGTGGGCACATGAATGGAGCAGGAAGGGACCAGTCGGTGAACTGGGAGGCTCGTGTCTTGTCTAGAAAGAGTCAGGCAAGGAGGATGGGCCCAGTGTTGCCACGTGTTCTGATCTTTCAAGAAAAGCAGGAAATGGATTTTTATATAAAACATTCCAGATTTTTCAACATTTGCAATTTAGATTTCTTTCAAAACGTATCTGTGGGCTTCCTTTGGCCCTCGGGCTACCAGTCTGCAACCCTGCTGGGACACTCTGAGCAGCTTTTACTTCCATAAGCCCCTCCCCGAAAGGCCACTCCACCCTGTGGTTTGGGACAGGGACAGACTGGGAAAATGAGGAAGCTCATTTCATCTGCCTGGTGGCAACCTACGCCCGACCATGAACTGGTGGGGGTCAAAGTGCGCCCACCTTCTCCCCTCCATCGATGGTGACGTTGATGTGCTTGAGAACCAGGTCCAGGTCCTCTCGGTAACGCAGGCCGTAGTCTCGGAACTCCACTCGGCCCACCTGGGGCCAGTTGCTGGGGGGTGCCATCTCCTGGATTCGCCAGGGAGCCTGCAATCACAGTGGGTGGTGGGGTGGGGTTCAGGCGTCTGAAGTCCACCTCATGTGCCCTAAGGCTCTGTGTGAGTGGCCTCCATGACCCCTCTGACCACATGGCTCTCTCTCTC
The DNA here is from genome assembly GCF_011762595.2 of Tursiops truncatus. Taxonomy (NCBI): domain Eukaryota; kingdom Metazoa; phylum Chordata; class Mammalia; order Artiodactyla; family Delphinidae; genus Tursiops; species Tursiops truncatus. Next base: position 25,118,991 of record NC_047048.1, read on the forward strand.
ACTCACTACGCTCCCCACACTGAATTCTGGACTGTTCCATGAACACCCACACCTGTTGCTTCAGGGCCTTTGCACTTGCGGCTTCTTTTGCCTGGAGTGCTCTTCCCCAAACTACCCTCTGGACCTGCTCACCTGCTGCAGATCTCAGGCCAATGAGACCACCCTCCTAGCCCTGGGCCCATCTTTCCCCCCCCCTCCATTTTCCTTCAGAGCACTTACCCACCTCCTAGCATTTTAAGTACATATTTGCTTGTTCTGTCACCCACGCCCACTGGAAATCCCCTCTATGAGGACAGGTTCTTTTATTCGTTCACTGCTATATCCCAGGGCCCAGAGCACATAGTAGGTGTTCAATAAACACTCATGGACTGAATCAATGAATGGGTGGTCTTCTCTCGACAGACACAAGGGTAAAGGTGAGATACTCCAATGGCTTCTAAGGTCTGGTAAAAGCAGCAACTAACACTTGAAGGTCACTCTATCACATTACGTCGTTTAATCCTCAGTACAATCCCACGAGTGGGTTCTTTCCTATCCCCAGTTTACACATGAGGAAACTGAAACACAGAGAGAGAAAGCAACTTGCCTGGGGTCACACAGCCCCTGTTTCTGAAAAGCTGCTTAGTTCATTTCAGCATTTCCTGAGGTCTACCTCTGGATGTGCTCTGGGCCAGGCTCAGGGCTATCTTCAGGGAAGGAGAGGAATGGTGAGGGCAATAAAAGAGAAAGTCCATCCTTTCTCGCCCATAAACTTCTTATGTTAATTTTTTTACACCCTTTATATAAATAAGGGGACATGCTATAAGAACACAAAGGGGACTGGAGATAAGTGGTTGGAGCTTTCTATCTATAAATAAATATCATACATAATATAAATAAACACATAAGTAAATACATATATTTTAATAGTGGTAGGACTGGTGATCTTTCTCTTTTTCAAATATGCTCTTATTCTAAAAGTATAAAAATAAATAATTAGAAGTAGTAAAATATTTTAAAAGTAAATTAAGTTGAATTTCACACTTTAAACGGGTGAACTGAGTGGCATAAGAATTACATCTCGAAAGCTTTTATAAAAATAAATTAAAAATAAATAAATAGATAAATTCAGTGTAGGGTGGGAAACTCCTGGTGTAATGTGCTCTTATTTCCACAGGGGGCGCTCACACCATTCTGACAGATGCTCTCTGAGGAAGTGGGCCCTGGTTCACCGAGTCAGAGCATTAAAGGACCTGGTGTAGTTCACCTCTGTAAATCCTCAAGACAAAGTCTAACCAGGGTCACTTTGGTCTCATTCCCAAGGGGCACTTTCTTGGAATAAAGTGCGGCATAAAGGCACACACCCAAATCCTGGGTCTGCCATTTACCGGCCATGTGATCTTAGGCAAGCAACTTAACCTCTCTCTGTCCATTTCCTCACCTGCAAAATGGGGATAACAGTAGAATGTGAGTTATAAGGCTGTGTAGAGAATAAATGAATTATTCTATGTAAAATGTTTAGTACAGGCCCTGACACCCCACAAGAGCACAATATGTGTGTCCCTATTACTATTATTATTGGTAGTAGTGGGGATGGTGGTATCTCCAAGCATCACTGCTATTACCATTATTAACACTACTACTGCTATTCGGAGGTGGTGTGTGGGCAGAATAAGGCAGTTTTTAGGGGAATCATGGCACCAAAGCCTGGAGACTTGGGTCCTACTCCCAGCTGTCCCACGGACCATGCGTGACCTCGGACCAGCCATCGTCCCTCCCTACATGCCTTTTTATTCCACCTATAAAATGAGGACTTGGGTTAAATAAATGCAGGGTTTCCCAAACTTTGGTCAATTCCTTACCAATAACATGATTTTTGCAATATCCATGTACTGATTCTCTTGTTCCTGACTTTTAATATTTTTAAACGACTCATTTGTATTTTAATGTTTAAACTTATTTAAAGAGAAAATTAGTATGATTCACTTTCCATAATGTAAGTCCTCCCCGCAAAAAACATAACAGATAACAGAAGATTATTTTTGTCAGATAGAGGTTGCCTATTGAAGGCCCACGTGGTAGGGCTCAAAGGATTATTTTGGGTAAAGCCACACTGAAGATCATGGCCAAGACGTCAGGGCGGGGGCTTGCTTTACCTCCTTCTCAGTCTCTGAATACTCCTTGAGTCTCTCCACGGCCACAATGTTGGTCTCCATCTCGGACGACATCCGAACAAGCCAGTTCAAGTATGTGGTGACCTGTGAGTGGAAGAGTCACATGGAGCTTCTAGAGTGAGCGAGAGTTGCTTTATTTCCATGAAGTCATTATTCATTATGAAATGTTTCAGATAACCAAGGTACACAAAACAGCAACCCCAAGTACTGTGGCCAGACTTCCTACATTGTGTCTCTTAAGCAAGCACCACATGTCAAAATAACCCAGGGGCCACACAAGTAATCAGAAAGGAAATGAAGAGATATTTTGAACCAGATGATAAGAAGAGAACGCAATGTATCAAAATTTGGGAGATGCAGCTAAAGCAGTACTTCAAGGGAAATTTATAGGATTAAGTACATTTCTCTTGTAGCTGGGGGCATCCTCTCATGCCATCAAGGACTCTCCTTGGCTGATGGGGGAATCAGGGCCGCACATCTAATTTCTCTCCTGCACCAGTCGGTCACTGGGCTCTAGACCTGCTCGTCAAACTCTACTTGGTCCCCTTTCCTCTCCCCCACTCCCACAGAGATCCAAAGCAAAGGCCCAAAAACCTGACAATTGGCTCCCCATTAAGAGAACTGGAAAATCCACCTGAGAGCACCCCCCTTACCTGCAGTGAGTAAGACACCGAGAGGCCCACCAAGCCAGCACTGAGACTGTGCCGGGAGATCACTGCAAACAGGGCGGCAAACAGGACAATGCAGTTGCCTACACACTCCAGCCGCACAGCCAGCCACCTACGTGGAGACACAGGCAGAGGGACGGGCGGACACATGGACACATGGACGGACACACACACACACACACACACACACACACACACGCCCAGAGTCAGCTTTTCAGGGACTTGATTTATAGCTGGGGGGCGGGGTGGTGGTGGTGGCCACTTTGCTAACTGAAATAATTCCCCAATAGTTCCTGAGAGAGGCCTCATTTGCCCTGCTCATGGGACATGGGGAAGGAGGGCCGAAGGGACACGATTTCAGGAATTCCTCACTAATCTGGCAAGCCCAGGAACTAAAATAGAGTTCTACAAAAGTGACCTTTCCAGGAAACTGAAGCTTGCCTTTTTAAGAACCAACTTTTTCTCACTGAAACCTTTAAAATATACCCATGTGTGCTTTTAAAAATATGTCCCAGAAAATTCCTAAATACTAAGAAATCATCAACTATAAGAGGCACCCCCTGATTTAAAATAATTTTCTTCTTGGCAGGAGACGAGGAGGTGGGAGTGAGAAATAAACCACCATTTTCAACACAGCCAAAGGGTTCCCAGACCCAGATCACCCTCATTTCAAAAACATTAAAATGTATTGCCTTAGCTTTAAAATATAAACTGGTTTAAAGCTAACTTTTATAAGATATCACATAGGAACATTATTTTAATGTTTTAAAATGTAAAGCATTCTAGAAAAGACAGTAGTATCAACATTTTTTCCACTACAGCGTTAAGATCCATGTGACTGGTCCTCAGGGTGTGAGCTATTCCCACACACACCCAGATTTTGACAAACTCCCTAAAAATTCTTCAAGGGAAGGCAAGGTTCTCTCCAGTACTTCACAATCTCCCTGCCCAGTCTTACACGATGGGATTACATTGTGCACAGTGGGTCACTTCCAGGGTGCTATTACCCCTCCCCAGAGTTTTCCATCCCACATCTCAAAAAATACATCAGGAGGTAAGCAAGTGAGGAGGATACTTTTCCAGATTCGTCAGTAATTAGCAAACTTCTACCCCCTTTTTTTGATTGATGGTATTTAATCATTCTTGATCCCCCAAATGGCAATTTCACATGGTTCAACCTAATATAAGTAAACTGCTTCCAATACTCATCACACAGGGGTGGTGTGATGAGAAGCATGGCGCAAAAACACTCAATAGCTGAGGCTGCCTGCCGTCACTGATGATCCTGTAGCACCAGGACAACAGCTAAATGATGGATCCTGCAGTATCTTCTGACCCCAGAAGAACTCTTTGTCCTTGCACTCCAATGCCCCTGGAGCTGCGTGCTGACCGTGCTCCTTTCTGCTTTTAATGGTTATAAAGTCCTCTCCTCGCACCGAGTCTATCGCTCCACACCCTCATCCAGGAACCAAGGGGCTCCCCCTGCCCCCTCCCACGGCCCCACGCCCACCTGTTGGCCACGATGCTGGGGTAATAGGCCTTCTGGTTCTCGTCCACCTTCAGGTCGCTCTGGCGGATGAAGCGCTCCTGTTCCTCGAAGGCGCGGATGACACTGACCCCCAGCAAGGTCTCGTTGAAGTGGGAATAAACCGGGGAGCGGCTGACTGACTCGAGGCGCTTCAGCTGCCGGGAGGAGGCCACATAGAACCTCTGTGGGAGAGAAGAGATGGGGAGTGGGGGAGGGTTCCTCATCCCAGCCTCCCAGGGCTGCGCTGGAGAACGTCTGGATCCTTCCAGGGGCGAAATGTTGGAGCTGGGCTGCTCTCAGAGGGTGTCCCGACTCAGCTGGCGAATGGCAGGCACAGCGCCCACAATACTGCCGGTGGCGGTGATGATGATAATAACTAACGCTTACGTGGAGCCCAGCATCCTAGGATTGTTTTAAGTTCTTTCACATATATCAGCTCATGCAATCCTCACCAAAAACCTACGAGGTGCTCATTCCAGTTTCACAATGAGTAAACTAAAGACAACCTCTTCCCTAAGGTCACGTGGCTAGGAAGCGGCAGAGCTAGGATCTGAACCCCGTCAAAGTGCTAACCTCAGCACTGCATGGCCCCTCTGATACCACTGACCTCTAGGGTTTATGGACCCTGCAGTGTGGCTTTATGACAACCAGACCTCAGCGCAAACCCTGCCTCCACCCGTCCCCATGGACAGTGACCACATCCGCTCTGCTCCTGCCCTAATGCCGGGCATTCAGCTCGTTAGAGATGTAACAAGATGGAGTCGCTCACTGGAAGTGCTGAGGAGCTGTGACACAGGCTGGACTGGTCATCTGAAGACACCTCTATTCTCCTGGACGTGCTGCAGTCCACTGCTTCATCAACAGCGGAGGCGGGCAAGCAGACACAGGGTGCTCAGGGACATGGCCTCCTGCCTCCTGGCCTGCGTCGGGTGCCCTGGGCCATTTTGGGGGCAGAGACCTTCCACGGAGAGCACTGAACAGAACAGGTGGCTCTGACAGGGCCTCCAAGGTCAGCCACTTCTTTCTGGATGGCAGCTCACGTGGTCATTTGAACCGCAAGCTGGGCAGCCTTCTGGGGCTCCAGAAACTCTGAAAACTCACCCAGGGACCACGCCAACCAGGGCCATCTCAGAACAGTGGTTCTGACAATCCCTGCACACGGTCAGATGCTATCTCTTCCTCTGGCGGCAAAATGAAATCCAGACCTCCTGTCTGGCTCAAGGCCCCCTGGCATCTGTCCCCATTACCCTCTCCTGGAATCACCTCCTCTCCCTGGCTTTCTTTCATCCTGGGTGGAAACAGTTCTAAAACATTTTACCTGCTCAATTTATTCCACTTGTCATGTCCTCAGAATTTTATTTCCTCTAAAAAGCTAACCTGAGATTTATTTTTGTTAAGGAATAGCCTGGTTTTTAAAAAATAATTATTAGCTTTCCTTTTAAGCTCTGTTCCAGGAGACATAATCCACCTCGTGGACTCACCTTACTCTTTCAGAGACCAAGACATTGCCTGGTCTCCTGAGTGAAAATAACTGCCCGACACACACCTGCCTTGTGCCAGGAAGCGGGCTGAGAGCCGAGACACTAAGACGTGTGCCGGGTAATTTTCATGGATGCCAAACAGTTCCACAGGCAGAAATGCCTTATTCCAGCAATGTGGAAGCCCAAACAGAATTCCACATCATCTTACCTCTTACATTCCTTTTTCTAAAAATGACTTGCTTTTAAGTTAAAACGGTAATGTATATCCATTTTTTAAAATCTTGGAGTGATATAGACAGAAAGATTAAACATTACATTAAGTCCACAATCCAGAGATAAGCACTATTCAGATTTCAGTATATAACCTTTTAGATCTTTTCCCGAGAAAGAGAGTGAGAGAGAATACATACCCTTACACACATACACCCTTAAAAGCCTTTTTTTTTTTTTTTTTTTGGCGGTACGCGGGCCTCTCACTGCCGTGGCCTCTCCCGTTGCGGAGCACAGGCTCCGGACGCGCAGGCTCAGCGGCCATGGCTCACGGGCCCAGCCGCTCCGTGGCATGTGGGATCCTCCCGGACCGGGGCACGAACCCGTGTCCCCTGCATCGGCAGGCAGACTCCCAACCACTGCGCCACCAGGGAAGCCCAAAAGCCACTTTTTGAGATGCAACTTACATCCACTGGAAAGTGCACTAAATCTTTACAGCTTTATGGATTTTATGTTTATCTACACCTGCATAGCCACTACCTGATCAAAATCTAGAAAATTCTCTCGTGTCCTCTCACAGTCAACACTCCTTATAGCCACTACTCTGACTTTTACCACATCGTACTTGCCTGTTCTTCAACTTCATAAAAACACAATCACACAAATGTACTCTTTTGTGTTTGGCTTCTTTCGATCAACATAGTATCTCTGAGATTCATCCTCCTTGTGTGTATCAGTAGTTCATTCCTTTTCACTGCTGAGTCATTGTATAAATATACCACAATGTACGTATCCATCCTCCTGTGATGGACATTTGGGGCTATTATGAATCAAGATGCTAAGAACATTCTAGCTTTTTTTTGTTTTTGCTTGATAGATTCTCTTCTTTTGCATATACACTGAGGATTGAGACTGCTGGGTTATAGGACAAGCATATATTCAGTTAAAAGCCATTAAAAAACTAAATTCTCCCATAATCTCAGCCCTTAGAAAGGCAATGTTTTCATTTTTATGCCTCTCTTTCCAGTCCTGCCCACACACATTATGCACGTGGTCTTAGTTATAATGGTAGTGTGCTGACAACATGGTCCTTCGCTAACTTCATTCCCTTTGTTGTTTAAAAATAAAATTGTCAGTGTCGCAACAGTGTCTTCCTAATTCTCCCATTAAAGGCACATAACATTCCATTACCCAGTTGTTCCATGGTGTGCTCAAGGCCCTGCTACTGGCAGATATCTGAGCCGCCTCAAACGCCGCATTTGGCCCATTTTGTTCTCTTGAATTGGGTCCTTCAGGAAATTGTCCAGCCAGGGTGTGAACTCGGATAGCATCTGGGTAAATGCAGCTGGATGACTTTCCAGAAAAGCTGGCACCAATTTAAAGAGAACACAGCGAGGGTCCGGGACCTGCTCTGATTCCACCTTTGTTCACACTCACCAGTCACTGGGCCACAGTGTGGGAGGGTTTGGGCGCTGGCTGACTGGGCCAAGGCCTCCCAGGACCCACACGAACAGGCCACACAGAGTGCAGTTTGAGGTATGGAGCACCTCGTGGTTTCTTACTCTTACTTTGTGCAGCAGTCATTACGCTCCCATCTAAACAGCAGTCCCCCACTAGCAACTGTGCTGCAGCTAACCTCTCAGAGGCAGGAAAGCACAACGCAGCACTGCAGTTACCAGCAAGAGCTTTCGAATCGGGCACGAGTTCACATTCCCAGCTCCCCCACTTGGGCCTCAACATGCTCATCTGTCAACTGGAAGCACCACAGCTGATGTTGACTCAGCTGTCAAATGCTCCCTTGCCCTGTTCCCCTTCCTCAAGCTTATTTTCTGAAATAGAAATGTGATGGCTGGAGCTCCAGTAGCCAACTTGGACCATGAGACCAACTTAAGAACGGAAGGCAAAGACGATAGAACAACACCCCCTCCCCACCCCGAAAAAAAACAACCCACAGTGAAGGAGTCTGGGATATTAACAAACTCATGGAGCTGCCACACCAGCCCTGAAGAGTCTACCTCAAGATTTCTATTACAAGGGAAAAAAATATTTAAGTTGCTGTTATTCATGTCTTCATTATCTGCAGGGGACTTAGGACCTAAAGAATTTCATACTTAAAGGAATTTTAATAATAAAGATGCCTTTATGGCTATAGTTTATTTTCTTTTATAACTTACAGCTTAAAAAAACCCTTATTGCTAGGAAAAAAGGATATTTGGTTATTGTAAGCTAAAAACAATCAACTTAGGTATTCAAAACTGACAAAAATAAATCTAACCCTCCTCCAGCACGTCCTCCACAGCCCCACACTGAGGAAACACAAAACAAAGGGAGCCCTGTGCTCACGTGGAGAGTGATACAGAGCTGGGCTCGTCCTGGACCCTAAGACCCCACCTCTTACCTGGACAAAGAAGTAGATGAGGCCCAGGGGCGGGATGATGACGGCCACCATGGGAGTGGCCAGCAGGATGATGATACAGGCGCCAATGACATTGAACAGGGAGCCCATGAACATCTTGATGACCTGCGGGATCATCGAGTCCACTGTGTCCAGCTCCTTGGAGAAGCGGTTCACCAGGTTCCCGCTGGGGGTCCGCTCGAAGAAGCTCATGGGCGACCTGAGGACGTTATGCAGCAGGTCCAGGTGCAGGCGGCGCGAGGCGAAGATGCCCCCGACGGACACCACCATGGAGTAGCCGAACACTGTGATACCTACAAACACTCTCGCGTTAAATTCCACGATGGGAGAGGGACCGGGCTGAGGGCAGGGACGAGTGGCCATGTGACCATGTGGACCAAGCAGCCTGGACTCCCAGCTTCTAATAACAATAATAATGGTGGCAATTATGAATCGAGCACTTAGTATGTACAAACCTCACTGTGTGAGTTTTACATGCATCTAATCCTTATGAGGACCCTGTATAAGTTCTATTAGTACTCATGCCACAGAGATAAGGAAATTGAAGCTCAGGTAGGTGAATTCCTTTGCCCTCAATAGACCCAGCCAATCAGAAGCAGAGCTGGGGTTCCCACGGCAGCAGCCTGCTCCAGCGTCATGCTCTTATCTGTACGCCTCATCCTCTAGACCAGCGCTGTACAGCAGAACTTTCTGTGATAATGGAAATGGTATGCAACTATGCTGTCCCATGTGGTAGCCACTAGCGACATGCGACTATCAAGCATTTGTCATATGGCTAGTGTAATTCTATAACTGATATTTTAATTTTATTTTATTTTTATGAACTGAAATTCAAATAGCCACATGAGGCCAGCGGCTACCATACTGGACAGCACAGCTCTGGAACAGACATTGCTGCTATGGGTCCAGGTCAACATCACACCCTCTCTGTGCTCTCTCTTCTCTTAATTATAATCTGAAGGCCACAGACCCTAGCGCTTTGAGGGAGTTTTAGGGATTAGGAAATTGCCTGCTCTTCTGGTTTTTTCAAAGCCATCTCTTGGAGATCATGAGACATTTATGGTCCCTCCAAACAAGCCACAGTAGGGCACCCTTTCTGTTCAGAGAGGTGATTTCACAGGGATAGAGAAGCTTCGATCTTGGTCTCCTTGATCAAAGAAGGAAGCCATGAGGCAGGGGCTAGGACAACAGACTCTGGAGCCAAATCCTCTCGCTGCCACTCACCAGCCATGGGACCTTCCTTAAGTCACTTAACCTCTCTGCAGCTCAGTTTCTTCAACTGTAAAATGGGGGACAATGACACATCTTGTAACACTGCTGAACGTAAAGGGCCCACCTGGCAATGTGCCTGGTACACAAGAAGTGCTCCAAATGCAGAATGTATACACTATTTATCATAAATACATCATTTTTATGAGCACATAAACACATAGCTCAGGGACCATGTAGCGTGGTGGTGAAGAGGATGGGCTCTGAGCCACACTGCCTTGCTCAATGCAAGCTGTGCCATGGATTAGCTTCATGACTTTGGGCAACTTACTTAACCCCTCTGGGCCTCAGTTTCTGCATCTCTAAAATGGGGGAAACATTAGCTCCTACCTCATTTGATTGCTGCAAAAATAAAATAAATTAAAACACCTTAAAGTGTTTAAAACAGAACCAGGCACCAAGTAAGTGCTCAGTAAACATTAGCTATGACTATTAACGCTGCTGTGTCTAGGTACCTTCATGGGACCACAGGAAGGGTATATGCAGGATTTCTCAACTTCCTCACTATTAACATCTGGGGCTGGAACATCCTCTGCTGTGGAGGCTGTGCTGTGTACTGCAGGACGTTTAGCAACATTCTTGGCCTCTAGATGCCAGTAGTATCCACCCCTACTCTGAAGCTGTGACAACTCTAAGTATCGCTAGATATTGCTAAATGTCCTCTGAGGACAACACTGCCTGCATTATGAACCACTAGTATAAACTAATTCCCACCTTTAGGCAGCAGGCAAAAGTCCACAAATAAGACTTTACAGAAACACCATTACCCTGCCAGAACAATGAGGGGCAAGGGCCCTTGGTCGCCTTCTATTTCTCAACTTTCCTCATCTGTAAAATGGGCACATTGGAGCTCCCCTCCCCTCTGTCTCCTAGGGCCACACGAAACAGAGCGTTCGAGAAACATTCATTCTACAAATACCTCAGTGTCTATTATGCGATAGTTACTATTCATGTGTGTTTGGTTTGTGGGTCTGCAAAACCCTGACAAGCTGGGGGACCCAATCCTGTAACAAGACATGGAAGTGGCTCCAAGTGCCAACAGCAGGGAGGCCCACCTTGAGAAATGCCCAGGGCTCCATAGACGCTCAGCCGGACTTTCGTGTGCTCCTGGGTCCCATTGACGATGGGGTCATCAGTCCAGAGACTGAGCCAATAGTTAGAGGCCAGAGAAGCAACGTGGTTACACAGGAAAAGGAAGATGCTCAGAAAGGAGATGAAAAGTCCTATCGCCTTCATGTAGTCCCAGTACACGGAGAGCTTGACCTGAGACCAGGGAGAGAAGGCATCTTACAGAATGCACCCACCAGCCATGCCCACCCAAGGTCAGGAACTTCAACAGCTTCTGTGGTCCAGCCCCCTAACCTGTGCTCATGCCTACGACCCCCTCCCCCTTAGTTCCTCGGCAAACAAGTCAGCAGCAGCAAAGTCAAGGTTTCTGCCCTCACGGAGCTTCCAGTCAAGCGGCAAGACAGGCTTTCAACAAATCATTGCCCAGATAAATGCATAATCCCAGAGAAGGGCTGGAAGTGGTACATGATTTCATATGAGTATAAAACTGGGCATCCTGACCTAACCCAGGGTGGGGAGGTATCAGAGGAGGTTCTCCCTAAGGAAGGGACATCAAAGAATTAACCAGGTGAAAATGGAAAAAAGGCACTCCAGGCAGAGGGACCAGCATGTGCAAAGGCCTTGACGTGGGAGGGAACCTGAAAGGAGGAAAGGATGGCTGGAGCAACATGAGGCTGAAGAACAGGAACCGGCCAGACCACACAGGGCCTGAGAGATCCTGTCCCGGATTCCGATTTTTACTCCAGGACCATCAGGAAGCCATCAAAGAGTCTGAAGAAAATGGGAAGATGGGACGTGTTGCCTAGCACCCACGACCAAGTGTCACATCCCCCCCACCCCCAGTCCTCTGAACACCCAACACCAATTCCTCCCAATCGCAACTGGCCTCCCATTGCTCAGCCCGTTCCCCAACTCCACCAGGTGACAGCTGGGGGCTTCTTTCACTCCTATATCCCTATGGAGCCCAGCATGAGGGCTACGTAATTATGTGTAGCCACTCAAAGGGTGGCTGAACACCACAGACAGGGACAATGTGCTTTGGGCCAGCCTCACACCCAACCCGCTTGGTGTGGTTTCAACAAACTCCAGGTATCTTTCCCTGTGTGTGTGCTCATTGTCACATCAGGCTTTTCATGCTGAATTTTGGGTCATAAGCATCATCTGTTTGAGGTGCAATCTGGTTAAAAGGAAGCAGGTGAGGGCTTCCCTGGTGGCGCAGTGGTTGAGAGTCTGCCTGCCGATGCAGGGGACACAGGTTTGTGCCCAGGTCTGGGAAGATCCCACATGCCGTGGAGCGGCTGGGCCCGTGAGCCATGGCCGCTGAGCCTGCGCGTTCAGAGCCTGTGCTCCGCAACGGGAGAGGCCACAACAGTGAGACGCCCGCGTACCACACACACACACACAAAAAAACAACTAAAAAACAAAAACAAAACAAACAAAAAAAAATGAAGCAGGTGGAAGAACAGAGGTCCAAGGTATAACTGAGTGCTTCCTTTTTACTTTCCAAGTCTCTGTGCTATAGATGGAATGTTCGTGTCTCCTCCCGAATTTGTAAGTTGAAATCCTAATCCCCCACCCTCCATGTGACAGTATTAGGAGGTGGGGCCTTTGAGAGGCGATTAGGCCATGAGGGTGGAGTCCTCATAAATGAGATTAGTGCCCTTATAAAAGGGGCCCCAGAGAGCTCCCTCATCCCTTCTGTCATGTGAGGACACAGCAAGAAGATGGCCATTTATGAACAGGAAGATCTCATTAGACACTGCATCTGCTGGTGCCATGATTTTTGACTTGCCAGCATCCAGAATTATGAGTGATAAATGTATGTCATTTGTTTTTCTTTTTGGATGTGGAACATTTTTAAAGTCTTTACTGAATTTGTTACAATATTGCTTCTGTTTTACGTTTTGGTTTTTGGGCCCCGAGGCTTGTGGGATCTTAGCTCCCTGACCAGAGATTGAACCCACATCCCCTGCATTGGAACATGAAGTCTTAACCACTGGACTGCCAGGGAAGTCCCCAGCGTATGTCATTTCTAAGCCACCTCTACCATGGTCTTCTGTTACAGCAGCCCAAAGGGACTAAGACAGGTATTAAAGACAAAGCCCCGGCCGAGACTTTCTCACTGACATACAGGCACACCTCAGAGACATTATGGGTTTGGTTCCAGACCACTGCAATAAAGCAAACATCGCAATAAAGTGAGTCACACGAATTTTCCAGTTTCCTAGTGCATATAAAAGTTATGTTTACACTATACTGTAGTCTATTAAGTGTGCAATACCATTATGTCTAAAAAAACAACGTTCACACCTTAACTTAAAAAATACTTGATTGCTAAAAAATGCTAACCATCATCTGGGTCTTCAGTGAGTTGTAGTAGTAACATCCAAGATCACAGATGACAAATATCATAATATAATGTTAATATAGTATAATAATAACCAATATAATATTTTATATAGTAATAATAACAACAAATTATAATACTAACGAAAAAGTTTGAAATATTCCAAGAACTACCAAATGTGGCAAAGAGACACAAAGTGAGCAAATGCTGCTGGAAAAACGGCACCAGTGTCCCACACAGGATTGCCGTAAACCTCCAATTTGTAAAAAATGCAGTCTTTGTTAAGTGCAATAAAGCAAAGCACAATAAAACAGGATCTGCCTGTAATCATAAGGGCAAAAATAGAAATTAAAAAGTGAAAAACAATTTTTTCTGACTACACAATTAATGTTCTATAGGGCTGAATCTGTGATGACCTGAAACCAAGGCACACACAACTGAACCCTGTGAGGTGGGAAGCCCTGATTTAAGGCATCCGGGTCACCTACGGCTTACAAGGGCCCCAGCTGCTCGAAGCCTCGGTGGTCAGGACGGCAGAGACTACAGATACCAACCCTGGAGTCTGAGTTCCGGGTTCAAATCCCAGCTCTGTCACGCACCAGCTGTGACCTGGGGCAAGTCACCTAGGCCCTCCGGTATGGTTTCCGGCCCTTAAAACAGTACCTTTCGAGGCTCCTTGTGAGGAAGACATGAATTAAGACGACCCCAGCACTCCGCACAGGGTCCAGCCCCCAGGGACGCACAGCGACGCGGGCCGTCGCCCTCACCTGCCCTGTCTGAGCCTTGTCTGCCTCCATCAGCTTCCAGGTGTCCTCCTCCACGGGCCTGGGCTTCTGCAGCTCCGCGGTGCTGGTGTGGTGCCGGCTGACATCCCCGCCGTAGGAGGAGCTGCTGAGCTGTCTGGGGAAGCAAGGCACGCAGGGGTCAACCGCATGGAGGCCCCGGGCAGAGGTGGGGCCCCAAAGCACCAAACTAGTTCACCCTTGTGATTTTACACAGGTGACCCCGAGAGGGGAAGGGTCTGGCCCCAGGGCCTCATGGAAGAACCGCTCCTTTATGCAGACTTCAGAAAGCATTTCCTGCCCACCAGTACTCACCAGCTTTATGCAGATCATGACAGATCATCATTCAGAGCACTTTCCTCCCTGGGGCAGTCTCTTTCCCAGAGGAGGTGTATGCTTGGGGAATGACATGGGTGTGTGTGCGTGTGCGTGCGTGTGCGTGTGTGTACACGGCTCAGACCCACACAAGCAGAGGGATGGGGTACGATTTCCACCTTGGTCGTCAACCCTACTGCCTTCTTGGTTTGCCTGCCTTGATGAAGCGTGTGTGGAGGTCAGAGAAGCCCACGGAGCTGGGAACGGAGGGATGCTCCAGGCTGTGGCCAGTTGGGAACTGAGGAACTGAGTCCTGCCAACAGCTACATGAGCTTGGAAGCCGACCCTTCCCCAGCCCAGCCTTTAGCTGAGACCCCAGCCTGGCCAATGCCTTGGTTACAGCTTGTGAGAGACCCTGAGCAGAGGAGCCAGCTAAGCTGTGCCTGGACGCCTCGACCCACAGAAACTGAGATGACAAACCACTAAGCTTGTGATCCTTTGCTATGCAGCAATGGAAAACGAATACCCGGTGTTCTGTGTGTTTCTGCTCAGTCCGCCTGTGGCTCTCTCTCGCAGTCACCTGCCCCTACGTCCCAGGACAGCCTGCAGGAGCCTGCCTCATCTCAGCTAATTCTTAGACTAATTATGCTGGCCGCCTGCACAGACCGGGGCAGTGTCCCCTCACGCCCCGGCTGACTCCGGGCAAGGCACTGTTCTAAGTGCTTCACACACACACACACACACCGAGCTCATCACCGGTGATGGGCAGGGTTCTGGGGGGCACAGATGCTTGTGCCAATTTCCTTCCCAGCCCATTTCTGTGAAATCACCCCACCCCAAAAGAAGTAACCCCAGGCGGTCCCAGCTCACCCAAATAACTGAGTGGCATTTACTGAGTGCTGATGGCTTCACAGGCAGCGTATCACACAAGCCTTCCTACAACCCTACAAGGTGAGTGCACCAAAGACCCTATTTGACAACTGAGGAAACTGAGGCACAGGGAGGTTAATGCCGCTCCTCCAAATACCCAATGATCTAACCAAAAGCAACCTTCTTTAAAGCACCGACGTGTAGAACTTAGGAGCATTGACTCAGAAGCCGAACTCGGGTTCAAATTCAAGCTCAGCTTCTCTGCAGCTGCGGGACCTATGGACAGCTCTCAGTTTGCTCACCCGTAAAATGGGAAGATGACAGTAACTACCTCCAGGTCCACAGACCTTACAGGGCTTGACACTGTGCCTGGCTCCTAACAGGACATAAAACGCAGCCGTCAATATTACTTCTATTTTGAATCAGCTGCTGGTGCTTAAAGCCTGAACGTTCCAGGCCCCTCTGCGTGACTTGAGCAAAGAGCCACAGACACCATGTAGGGAGCTTGAGTGTCAGAAGCGCAGAGGGATGGGTAAATCGTGAGGCCTGTGTGAGCCATGCCGTCTCGCAGGAACAGAACCAGGCTTCCCCTTTGGGCCTCTGTTCCCTGGAAAGTGAAGTCCCCCCGCAAGGATTTGGGAGGGAGGCAGAAGCTGAAGGCCTTTTTTGGTAGGTAAGCCTCGCCGCGGGCACCCGTCTCCCTCCTCTCCCCCCTCCCCAGGCAGGGGGCAGAAAGTGGTGCCGGGAGAATCCCCAGGGTGTCCCCACCCCCACCCCCCACCTTACCTCTGCAGTTGCTTCCCCACAGCGTCCGTTACCAGCATGCCGTTCTCCACCTGCTTCATCTCCTTCCCTGGCCTGCCAACACCTGCTAAGCCTGGCAGAAGCGGGGAGGGGGAATCATGGCTTTAAGAGCTGGACACCAAAACCTGTCACTGTGCGGGGAGATGGCAGATAACCTGGCCTCCCGGAAGCTTAGAAAGACCTGCTTTGCTGCAGCCACGGACAGGCTCCCCAGCTGGGCTGCAGGAGATATTGGAACCAGCTTCCTTGGGGCAGCGATGGTGCTTTGCAACCGTCTCAAGGGCCCTGGGCATGAGCAAGTGCCCTGTGCCAGCAGTGACCAGTAAAATCCAGTTCTGGTGATGGCATCTGTGCTGTGTGAAGCTCGGATAATGGAGCCAGGACACAGTGAACCACATGGGGGAAAGGGCACAGTCCTCTGGTCCCCAAGCATCCCAAGCAGGGGTGAAACCCAAAATAAATGACAACCAGTTTTGACAAGGGCATCAGACACTAGAGTCCCAGATGCCCCCAGCCAAGAGTTAACCCTCTGTTTGCCAGATCAAGGGGAGGGCCTGAAGATCGGGGTAAGGGGTACCTGGGACTGCTATAGGGCAGTGGCTGCTTTTCCAGTAATAAGGAACTATTTCAACACTTCAACAACTGATACAGCCACCACGGGGCACCATACCAGCCGGATATCTGCCCCAATCCCAGGAAGTATCTGCCCAGCATCAACAATGATCACCGTCACCTTAAGAACGGTGGCTAACATTTATGGTCAGCCACTGTGCTGTGTTGAAATACAGTCTCTCCTTTAATCTTCCAGCAACTCAGTGATACGTTTATTACCGCCCACTTTGCACTGATTTCCTCACTCTTTGATGCCAGGACAGAGAAAGCAGGAGAGAGAAGCATAAAGTAGGGCTCCAAAGGACTGACCCTGGAAGAGGAGGGGATGCAGCACAGACGTTATATGAGGGGATAAATACGCAGCCAGCAGTGACCCTGAGAACATGCTGATGTGACATGAATTAAAGCAGAATCCAGAAAGGCAGGCTCTCTCAGGCATCAGCCACAGGAAGAAACAGAAGATGGAAGGGAACCAGGGCTTGGGGTCATTCCTGGGTTGATGGGAGGAGCTCTGAGCTGGTGATTCTCAATCTTGGCTGTGAATGAATCACCCAGGATGCCCTGGGCCAGCCAGGCCCCTGCACTGACTCTGCCAGGAAGGCCAACCTCCATGCTGAGAGCACAGTCAGGTAGCTGGGACGTGTGAGAAGTGTCCTCTCACTTCCCAGCTGTGGGTACTGCAGAAGGAATGAACCTCTGAGCCTCAACTTCCACATCTGCAAAATGGGAGCAACAACAGCACCCGCCCTCATTAGCGGGAGGGCGAAATGAGGGTGTGCCTGGTGCTCGGGAAATGTAAGATGCTGATGAGGCGCTTACTGTTATATCTGCATCTTTAAACGTGTCCCACAGGTAATTCTGGGGCACAGCCAGGACCGAGAATCACTGCTTTAAATGTTTCTTTAAATATCAGCATCCTTTTTTTTTTAATTGGAAAAAAACCCCTAAAACAAACAGAAAAGAAGACTGATAACAAGCGGGACTTCCCATGCAGCCGCATGCAGACAGTGCTCATATACATGCACAGCACTGGGGCCCAAGCCCGGCCTTGACTGTCTTGCTCTGTGCAGGGATGGGGATGCTTTAAAACACTCCCAGAGACACCTGTCCTGCGGCGGGTGCTTCAGAGAGCTGTCTGTCCTGCACGGCTGCCCAGGGGCCCTCTGGGAGCCTCAACTTTCCCTCCCCCTCCTGTTTTCCCCACACAGTAGAGGCCCCCACATTGGCCTCCATGGCTGCCTCCCCGTCTTCTCCACCCAGTTAGCCCACAGGTGATACGCCAGCTGGAAAATACTCGTCTGCAAGGGAGGGACCGAGAGTCCTAGGAGGGAACCGAATGTGTGTGCCGCAACACCCCATAATTTTCAGGGGCTTAGTCCCCTTCCTCCCGAGTCTCCCAGGCCTGTCTGCCAGGATGCCCAGGCTCCCCGCCAAGGGGGAACCTGCCCAAGGCCAGCCTATCAGAACCCCTCCCCCCGGCACTTTCAGCCAGGGACCAAAGATCTGTACAACTGCTCTGTCCTAAAGGAGTCTCATGCCCAGAGTTCCCACTGCCTGAGTCCTGCTTGTTCAGTTTTGCCTTTGATTTCTGAGCTGGCTGTAAACACCCTTGTTTAACTGGCTGGAGTTGGCTCCTGTGGCTTCCAAAAGGGGCCTCTGTCTGGACCCTCAGCCACACGTACCGGTTACGGAAGACAGGAGGGAGGGATCTGCTCTGGTGGCGGGTTCACACTTTTCTGTCACTAGAGAGAGCCAGGGCAGCCTTCTCTGCTGAAGTTCTTCTAGAAACATCCCACCTCCGGTGCCCCAGCCACCTGCAGCTACTCCATCAGGAACCCATCACCCCGGTGCTGTGTTGGCCTGCCTGGGTCTTGATCATGCCCAGGAGGTACGGGTGGGGTCGTTATAATCAAACTGTTACATTCATTGTCCACCTACTGTGTACCAGGCATTTCGCAACCAGGATCTCCTTCAAGGCATGCTGGTCATGGTCATTTGACCTGCAAAGATGGTAAAGCTTAGCTGAGGTCACTCAGCCGACCTGTAAGAAATCTGGAGATTCGAACTGTATCCCCAAGGGTCAACCACAAAGCCGGGCACAGAGCAGGTGCCCAATAAATGCTGGAGGAATGATGGAAAGGGATGGAAAGGCAGACATTCAAGGGTCCCTTCCCAGGCATGCAGCAGCAGGACAAGCCCATCTGCAGCCTCATTCTGCAAGCACAGCCCACTCCACCTCGCTGTCACTGACCTTCCTCATCCATCACACTGGTGCCTGGGAATTCACAAGACCCAAGAAAGCGTTAAGTACCAAGGTAAAACCCCCCAGCCTTGAGTTCCCCCACTTAAATGCCCAGAGGGTTTGGATGAATGTCTTTCCTTAAGGGTGAGGGGCAAGGACAGCTGAGGGACCTGCTGCATTTGTGCCTCAGTTTCCCCATCCCACGTGTTCTGGGCGCATCCCTGACAAGTGCACTGCCTGGGCCAGCCCCCTACTCTAAAAGCTGCAAGTGTTCAAACATAAAGAGAGCTAGAAAAATGCAGACAGACCTTCTGTCTTCATGCCTATTTTCCGGGCACCACAGGGAGAGAGAGAAAGTATTACAGACCGCAGGGCAGGTGTGCCAGCTGGGAGATGGCACAGGCCTCTCACCAGCCCACAGCCTCTGCTTCTTCAAGGACACGAACACCTTGCTCTGAGCCAGCTCCACGTGGAGAGAAGGGGGAAGAGGAGGTGACTTGGCTTAGATATCATCTTGGACCCTCCAGGCTGGGACGGGGACCCCATCTCAGGGTTCTTCCAGCTCCCCAGGCTCGCCTCCAGCACCGCGTTTAGCACGATGATGTCCCTGATTATTTAGTGTTTGTCTCCCCCATCATACTGTGAACTCTTGAGACCATTCCTAGGTCTTATCTACCACTCTACTCCCAGCACCTGGTGCATCCGATGGTCATGTGGGGTTGCACAGGATGTGCACTGCACAATCCAAGGGGCACCATTTCATATGGTGGCTCATGTACCAGATGTCCCCGTGGCACACAGCAGATAAGCAGATGGACGGATTAACAAACGAGTGGCCAAGGGAACGAGCAGAGCCACCTTCCAATGCCAGAAGGGGCACAGTATGGGCCACAGTGGTGCCACCTCCTAGCCTGAACCCACAAAGATGGTTTCTAAACCAGTCCTGAGAGAAATGGGCAATACCAGCTCATGGCTCTTTCCAATCTGGGATATATACATAGATGTGTTAATGTCCGATGGTTACGCAGGGCATGCCTTAAACAATCAAGATGCAACTCATTCAGTCACATATTTAACACATTTCCTGAGTATCCACTCTGCGCCAGGCACTGTTCTCAGCCCTGGGGATACAGAGGTGACCAAGAAAACCTTCATGGAGCTTAAATTCCAAGGGAGAAGAAGAAATGATCAAGTAGTAGATCCAGAGCATACCGTCAGGCAGTGTTAAATGCTACAAAGAAAAATAAAGCAGGGGAAGGAGAAAATATGAACGGTGGGGGGTTGGGAGAGGGAGGGTGCTATAAAATAATAAAGAAGCAAAGACATAAAACTTGCAACCCAATGACTCTTCTTTGAGTACTTCTAAGCACCAGGGACAGGCCTGTGATACTAGTAAGCCAGGCGCCACCCCAGCCCTTGAACCACATACCTAAGCACTGCCCGGGCCGTGTGTTCAGCCAGCCACTGACCCTCAAGGCGGCCACCTCGCAGGCTCGCTGTTTATTCTCAAGAAGGTTCTGTAACTCAGCTTGGGCAAGAGCCAGCAGGCAAGCCTCCCCCTTGAGGGAAGAATTCAAGTCACTGCTTTACAGTCAACGGCTGGTTTTTGACCAAAAACGGAATCGATCGGCTACATCACCCAGCCCTATCCTCCCGCCTCGGCCCTGCAAGTTCTTCAGACTCAAAAGGGGAAGAAACACGGACACTGAGGACAGCAGGGAGGAATGTGCCATCTGTCTGACAGACTCTCCAGCTGCTGTTCGGTGCTTACAACAGACTTCTGCAACACGGGGAGGTGCCTGGGGCCTGACGTTAAGAAACAAAAGAGGGACAGGAGAACTGATGACAAAAGCACGCCCTAGGACCCTGCTCTTCTCAGGGAAAAGGTCCTGGGCTAGAAAGACAGGTGGGAAAGGGGCCAAATGCCAACGCAGTTCCCCTCTGGGCAGTGCAAGAGCAGAAGGATGTTCTTTTTTGCTGGTTCTTGGAGCTTTTCTACACTTTGCCATTGTCTACACGGAGCACATGGTGATTTTATAATCAGGTAAAAAAAAATTCCCCAAAAAATCTGAAAAAAGGGAAAAAAATGAGTGACAAGGTTGAGAGATGTCTCGAGTAAGGTTCTGAAAAGCAGCCAGGTCGTTGGAATCAAAGTCTTTCTCCCAAGATGACAAGGGAAGAACCTGGGCAGAGAGAAGTCAAAGCAGAGTGGATTTCACACCCTCGGCTCTACTGACATCGTGGGCTGGGTCATTCTCCGTTCCTGGGGGACACAGGGGGTTGCCCCGTGCACTGCAGGTTGTTTAGCAGCATCCCTGCTCTCTCCCGACTAGATGCCAGGAGTGTCCCCCTCCACCCACACTGTGACAACCAAACATGTCTCCAGACATTGCCAAGTGTCCCTGGGAGGCACAAATGTTCTCTACTGAAAACCACCATTCTAGGTTTTAGGTTTCTAATAAAGAAACCAGAGAAAATGAAAATGTTCTATACCTTCCAAGTACAAGGTTAACGAACTACTTTGTAACTCTCTTTGCAACCAAAACCAACAAACAGAAAGTCTCCTAGAAACAGGATCATGCATATCCCTGGGGAGGGGTCAGTCTCCCCCGACCCCAAGCCTAGCTACTATTCCCCGTTCCAGGGAGAAAGAATCCCCTCACAGCAGACACTTGTCCTTCAGCCTGTGTGTTCTAAAAAAGACCTGATTAATCCAATGAGGAAACAAAAGTTTCCCTTTAGAAGGAGCCAAAAATGTGGTTCAAACAAATCCAAGGTCACTGGCACTCAGAGTTGACTACAGCTGAGCAAGTCTGGACCCTGACGCCAAGCCTTATCGCTGGGGCCCCTCCACAGAGGTGGAAAGAAAGGGGGGAGGGCGTTTGATTTTTAGACCCATGGGCAGAAGACCTCTGTGACCTGTCCAGCTTGGGGATGGGTGGCTGAATTGGGGAAATAAACCCACAGTGGAGCTAGGGTGGTGGATGGTATTTTTACCACTAAATTAAGTGCTGACGTGCACACAAAACTATTTTTTTTACTGGCAGCATTCCATGTTCTGCATAACCTGCTTTGGATATGCGGGCGGCTGGGGCGGAAGGGAAGGGAAAAAACTCAACAAGATATAAGGACAGTCCCTGCTCAGCTGGATAGAAAGGGGAGACAGAGACCTCATTCTGGGAAAAAGATTCAGATAAACCCACACACGTCACTTTAGAAAGCATAGAGGGTTATTTTTGCCTACATGCAGCCCACCAAGCAGGCCGGTGAAATACAGTGATCTTGAAGTTGCCACCACCCATCGTGTGACCTTGGCTTGACTTGGGCTAAGAGACAATCTGAGGAAGGAGACTCTGCAGCAAGAGGAAAGCAGCTTAGACTTACAGCAGAACCTTCCAACCACAGGAGCATGAACATGTAGAAACTCATTCCAACCTAGAGTTTAAATGCTGGAGGGAGCGTCAGCTATCTTGCACTGGCAAAAGAAAATACTTTTCTTTTAAAACCCCTAGGGTTTGTAGCAGCACTATTCATAATAGACAAAAAGTGGAAACAGCTCGAATGCTCGTCAGCTGATGAATGAATAAATAAAACGTTGTGTGTCTACAATTCAACAATCAGAAGAAATGAAGTGCTGATGCAAGCTACCACAGACAGACCTTGGAAACATCAGGCTAAGTGAGAGAAGCCAGGCACAAAAGACCACGTTAAAGAATTCTGTTTATATGAAATGTTCAGAGTAAGACAAATCTATACAGAAAGCAGACTTGAGTGGCGGTTGCTTTGTGATGTATAGAAATATCAAATCACTGCACTGTGTACCAGGAACCAGCATAGCGTTGCAGGTAAATTACACTTCAAAAAAAACCAAAAGAGAGGGTTTCCCTGGTGGCGCAGTGGTTGAGAGTCCGCCTGCCGATGCAGGGGACACGGGTTCGTGCCCCGGTCTGGGAAGATCCCACATGCCGCGGAGCGGCTGGGCCCGTGAGCCATGGCCGCTGAGCCTGCGCGCCCGGAGCCTGTGCTCCGCAACGGGAGAGACCACAATAGTGAGAGGCCTGCGTACCACAAAAACAAAAAACAAAAAAACAAAAAAACTACGAGGACTCCAGCAATCTCTAACACAGAGGAATGAAGGTGTGCACTCTTGCTGTGTGCGCTCCCCTTTCTGACATTCAGTGGCTTCCTGCTGCACTGAGAACAAAACCCAAACTCCTCACTCTGAAGGCCCCGAAGGGTAACCACCCACCCCCCTGCCAGCCTCGTCTCCCACCCTGTCCCTTGCCCACCACGGTGTGGCCACGCTGGCCTCTTCTCTGTTCCTTGAACAGACCAAGCTCACGCCGGGCTGAGGCCTGTGCTGTTCCGTGTCAGAACACTGTTCCCCACAAAGGGCTTCCCTGACCACCCTGCCTGAGTTGCCCGAACCCCCATCACTCCCCAGCCCATTACCCTACGTGCTTTCCTTCACAGCACTTAATGCTGCATGACACCATCTTCATCTGCTGATTGCTTACTGCCTTTCTCTCTCACTAGATTCTGAGCTCCACGAGGGCAGGATTTGCCTATATTTTGTTCACTTCTGTCTCCTCAAAACCTAGAACGGTACTGTTATGGGCTGAATTATACTCCCCCCGCCCAACTAAATTCATATACTGAAGTCCTAACCTCCAGTATCTTGGAATGTGACTGTACGTGGACATACAGTCTTTGTAGATGTAATAAGTTCAGGTGAGCTCATGAGGATGGACCCTAATCCTATATAACTGGTGTCCTCATAAAAAGGGGAGATTTGGAGATAGACACACCACAAGGAGAAGAACACCATGTGAAGATGAGGGTGGACTGAGGTGATGTTTCTGCAAGGAATGCCAGAGATTGCCAGCAAACCACCAGAAGCTGGGGTACAGGTATGGAACCCTCACAGCCCTCAGAAGGGACCAACCCTGCTGACACCTTGATCTCAGACTTCCAGCCTCCAGATCTGTAAGAAAAGGCATTTCTGTTGTTTAAGCTACTCAGCTGATGGTACTCTGTTACAGTAGCGCTAGGAAAATAATACAAGCACTTAACACGTATTAGGTGCTCAGTAAACACCTACTGAATGACTAAATCAATGAATAGTAAATAGCTTTCTTAGTGATCGGCCCCATTCACAGGGACAGGGACCCGCCTGCCCCAGGCATAGAAGGGACAAGCTTCTTTAAGCCTCAGTTTCCTCACCAGTGAACTGGGAACCACATCCTACCTCTTTCATGAAAAGCTGGTAGGAGGAGTCAACAGGATAACCCCTGTTGAGGACAGAAGCCCCAGTAAGTAGTCAACAACCATTCACTGTTGTGTGTCTTTACATCACAGACACCTCGATGACAACTCTGCCCACAGGAGTTGTGCAACGAGGCAGTCCTGCAGCCCCACCCTGGGGGACAGCCAAGCTGAGACCTGTTTGGGGACTAAGTATGTAACAAACACACCCCAGACACTCAGGGAGTCTGTAATTAGCTCCTGAAAGAGGGAGATCGGAGTAGGACAGGTGACCTCTCTTTAGTTCCACTCTTTTTAGCAACAGCTGAACCCAAAGCAGAAGAGGCATCAGGTGACCTCTTCCCTCTCCGTATTAACTCAGGTCGAGGCTCCAAGGAGGACCGGCAGAGGATCCATTCCAGACGCCAATCTGACATAAACACAGGGGAGCCTGGAAAGGCTACCAACCAATTTCCTGAATTTTAAACCGACGAATAAGAGAGAGAACAGGATTCTCATAAGCCTCACCCCATTTGCTTCAAATAAAGACAGGATGAGCTCCCAGCCCAGAATTCAAAGCGTACCTCTGGGACTATCCCTGCTCTCAGAGTCCTGACCTGGGAGGACAGAGCGGGTGTGGTGGCTGGGAAGCGGGCAGGTCTACCTGGACCTGGTAGATGCCAAGTGCATGGGGACATCAGAGGGGCACGCTTCCCAGGGGAGTAATAACAGCAGCTGTCATTGGTACCGTGCCAAAGGCTCCAGTAATCTAGCACATGCATTCCACACCAAGTGCCAGAAGGTTGGTTCTGTTGTTACACTGCTTTATCAACAACGGCCTGACATCACACAGCTGGAAAGGGCAGCAGCTGGGGTTTGAAGCCAGGTCCTGCCAACTTCCAGCCTGCAGGCTCTGCCACCACGTATGGCCTCATGACCCTCACATCTATCTGTTCTGGATTATGGCACATATGCCATTGGCTTCTCACAGCCTCTTGGGAGCCAGGAGGACTGTAACTATCACTACCTCCATTTTTGCCACTGAGACCCTGAAACTCAATAGGCACAGAGCCTCATCGCAGAAAAGTGTGCGGACTTGCGTCCAGCTCTGCTGACCCGGCTATAAGCACTGGGGCCCCCTCTCAATTCAGCCCAGAAAGTCCTTCCAGATGGTTCCTCAGGGTGCCTGGCCCAACCCCCCATCTGATGCCCTGATGAGCTGCTAGGGTGGCTGGTGGGAACCTCCAGGGGACAACTGGGGCTGGACAAGGCACCACCCGCGCCGGGGCCCCGCGCGGCCCTACCGTCGTCGGGCTCCCCCTGCTCTTGCTCGGCGCTGGCGTATGTGCGCAGGAACTCGGCAAAGGCCCCGTCCCGGGCCAGCAGCTCCTGGTAGGAGCCCATCTCGGAGATCTTGCCACCACTCATGACGATGATGACATCCACCTGGGGCAGGTAGCTGATGCCGTGCGTGACCAGGATCCGCGTCTGCGGGCAGAGCCACGGCCACATCAGCTCATGCACGCGAGAGGGAAATTCCCTGCCCCCCTCCGCCCACCTGGACACAGATCTCAACTCTGAGGTTGGACACGCGCCTGGGATGCAAGCGTGCAGAAGCATTCCAATCCGCACGTGTTTTCATTCAACATGCATTGGCCGGGAGCTGGGGTCGGGGAGGGCAGCAGGGAGGGAAACAAAGATTTCTGCCCCAGATTCCAGGGTCGGGGGAGAAATGACCAACGTAAGTAAAACACTGTGCTGGATGGTGAGCACACATTAGCAAAGGGGAAGGGATATCGAGGTAGTTAGGGGTGGTGAATTTTAACAAGGGTTATGGGGGAGGTTATTTTTAAACAAAGATCTGGAGGAGAGGGAAGGAGGGAACCATGCATGTGTAGATGAATAAAAGAATGACACTGCTGCAAAAAATGTGCAGGCAGTAGCTGAATTTTTTTCAAGTTTCTCCCTCCCCGAAAAGAGTACAGAGTTTTGTACATGTGTATACATTTTATCTAACTATCTCAAAGTTTGGGAGGATGTTCATCAAACTGTTTACACAAGTTGGCAAACTTTTTCTTAAATGGTCAAATGGTAAATATTTCCAGCTTTATGGGCCCTCTGGTCGCTGCCAGGTCTGAAGGCAGCCATACACAAGACATAAACAGATGGGCTGGCTGTGATCCAATAACGCTTTATTTATGGAAGCTGATATGTAAGTTTAATGCAATTTTCCTGTCACAAAATATTTTTCTTCAGGTTTTCTCCAAGCAGTTAAAAAACGTAAAGACCATTCTTAGCTAGTGGGCTGCCCAAGAAACAGGCAGCAGGCCAGATTTGCTGGCCCCTGCTTTCCACAGAGGAGCTAGGGCTGCAGGATGAGGGAGAATCATTTTTTTAACTTTACATATGCTCTCGTACTCTCTGGTTTTGTTACTATGGACATATGTTACTTTGACAACAGCAAAAAAATTTTTTTTACTATTTAAAAATTATACAGAATTTTTGTGGTGTGCATGGGAATGCTTACAACACATTAAGTGGCATGAGGTTTACTATATCTAGGCATGATGTGATAATCCTATTAAAAAGCTTATATACACAGCAAAAAGACTGGAAAGAAATACAAAAATCTCCAAGTGGGGGGATTATGCATAACTGCTTTTGTTTTTCTCCTCCGTGGTTTTCTGAATTTGCTACATTTTTCCCACGGGCATGTCTTACTTTTTTAATGGGGAAGGGGGAAGAAGAGCCAGTTAACCTCCCTCTCCTATAATTCCCCTAAACAAATAAATTAAAAAGTAATAAAAGAGGAAAGGAACCGTTTCCTGTCACGTTAAGGTGTGGTGGCAGTTTTCCTGCTCAAACCTCTGTCCCTCAGCCCATGGCCATCTCAGCAGGGAAGGGAAAGCGGCCTCCCTGCTGACAGGGGATCTTGGGGTGGGATTTCCCTCTGCGAAGCCACCCCCCGTTATTTAATCAGGAAGAGAGGCTTCTTTTGGCCAAGTGGAGGCAATGACTTCCAGTCAGTGCCGAGGACGTCCGCCTATAAAGACAAGAGCAAGAAGGCTGTCCCGGGAAGGCTGCCAAGGGAAGGATTAGACACATGTTCTCGAGTCCAGTTAAGTTCAGGTATCCCAAAGGGGACACACTGCGACTTGACCAAAGAGCGACGGCCAGACCCAGACCCCGAGCCACACGTGCAGCAGGTACCTTGTTCTTCAGCATCCCCTTGGGGCCAACCACGTTTTCAAATATGTGCTTCCCCACGTGGGCGTCCACTGCCGAGAGGGGATCGTCAAAGAGGTAGATGTCGGAGTCGCAATACACGGCCCGGGCCAGGCTCACGCGTTGCTTCTGGCCGCCAGACAGGTTCACGCCCTGGGGAGAGACACGTTAGAAGGGTGGGCCTCCTGGGAAGCAGAGACAGACAGAGGGGGCCACCTGCTCGGGATGCAGGAGACGGCGGCCGTAGGCCCTTCAGGGCTGCACCCGCCACCCACGGATGGAGCAGGTGGCAACGGCGTGAGATCACAGCTGCACCGATGTGGGTTCAAGTGCCGGCAGGGGGTGCGGCCTCAAATGTAAAACAGGCAAAGAGAAAACCTGAGCCTCCGGGCACTGCTGAGCAGGGTACTCGGCACAGTTGGGAAAGGGAGGCCGGTGGCACCAGACAGTGCTGGCTACAGGGAGGGCTCCTGATCTTGGAGTCTGGTTCTCACTCTGGATCACTCACTGGTGAAGCCACACAGTCAAGGCAGGCTGTGCCCTGGGGGTGCTGCAGTCCAGCCTGTGTCCCACTCGCCGGCAGGAAGGGCACCATTTTCTAATTTGAACCAGGGGGCATGGCCCACACAGCCCTCCTGCAACAGATAACCCAGCATGACTTCCATATCTGGCTGGAATCAAAGTGGACATGGGCTAACTGCCCAGCCCCTCTCCCAAGAGATGCCCACCCTCTCCATGCTCTGAGGTGGGGTCCTGGTAGCCAGGTTCATTTTGAGGGTCCCTCTGGCCACAGCTTGTTGGCCCAGGGCAGACACCAGACCCAAACTAA
This sequence comes from Tursiops truncatus, assembly GCF_011762595.2. Taxonomy (NCBI): domain Eukaryota; kingdom Metazoa; phylum Chordata; class Mammalia; order Artiodactyla; family Delphinidae; genus Tursiops; species Tursiops truncatus. Next base: position 25,147,054 of record NC_047048.1, read on the forward strand.
GCCAATCATGTCCTCTCCCTCCAGAATTTGGTACTGGGACCTAAACAGCGAAAGTGAGGAGTCTCCAAGTGGCAGAAACAGACACTTGTGAAAAAAAGGGACAAAGCTGTGCAGAAAAGCAGAGACAAAAGACAGAGGAGAAACCAGGTTGCCTGTCCCAGGTTGCCTGTGAGCCCCACCACATTCCAGCCCTTGGATTCCAGGAAATGCATTTGTATCCTTAAACTCAGTTCTCACTGAGTTATTTTCTGCTTATACTAGCAATAACTCAGGCTCCTTTTCTACTTAAAAATCCAGAAAACCCTAGTAATTTGTTTTTTCTTTCCAAGGAGCTGCAGATTTCCCTCAAATAAAAGAAATCATTCACCAACTAGGAAAGCTGGTGGAGCCACTGGCTTGTAACTAAAAGCAAAGATGGGAAAGCTCTTCGGTGCAGCTGTAGAACATTCACACTCCCCGAGCGCACACCACGTAACCACTAGGGGGCACTCGAGCAAGCCAGCCAGGCAGAGGGGAAAGCACATGCAAAGGCCCTGAGGTGGGAAGGGGCTCAGGCAAGTCTTTTGGCCTCCTTTTCCTCAACCATTACATAGGGTTAACAGTAAATCCCATCTCGTGGCTTGCTGTAAGGACAAAATACGTATAAAATGTTTAGCACAGTGCCTGGCTCATAGTAATTACTCAGTAAGTGTTAGCTATTGTATTATTTTTACCGTTATCACAGTTTTGAAAGGAACTGTGGACATTTGAATCATTGACACCCCTCTTCTCTGTATAGTGCCCTTGGTCATGCGACAAAGTCACATGACTGCAAAGGTAGAGTGCACTTCCTGGTCCCTTGTCTTTGGGCTCAACCAAGTGATTTGCTTTGTGGGTAGAAAGGACAGTGTGCGTTAAGGGACATCACTTTTTTTTTGTTGTTCTCTTGGGCTTCTGCTGCCGCCATTAGAAGAGCTTCCCCCCGCCGTGGAGCTGCTGCTCCCTCACCTAGGCCCTAGCAAGAAGCCACGTGGGGAGACCTGAGCCAACCCACAGCCTGGAGCCAGGATCAGCTGGCCGGCAACATGGAGCAGAGCCACCCAGCTGAGCCCAGCCTGGGTCACCAGTCACAGTCGACTCACCCATAAATAGGAGAGTAAGTGTTTAACATCATAAGCCATTCAGATTTTGTAGTTGTTACACAGCAACAGCTGACTGATACAGGGGCCATGCTGAAGGCTACTGACCTTCTCACCAATCTCTGTCCGGTCCCCACTGGGCAGGATTTCCAGGTCTGGGAGGAGGGCACAGGCTTCTATCACAGCCTTATAATACTGTTCCTGTAGCTGGCGTCCAAAAAGGATGTTTTCTTGGAGAGAAACATTCTGAATCCAGGCCTGCTGGGGGACGTAGGCCACTGAACCCTAGGAGGAAAGCGGAGAAGGCAGCAAGACCGACAGACTTGGTGAACAAGACAGCAGCCGGCCTACCCACCCACCAGGAGGGCCCTGCTTCACAAGACATTTTCATCATATCTATGGTTTTAACAAGAGGGAAGCCGAGTCCCAAAGGACTACAGTCACCAGGGCTGGGACCAGAGCCCATACTAGGTCAATCACTAGCCCCAACATTAGGAGTTCGAGAGCTGAAATCCTCGTTGATGAGATTACACTTACATGTTTAGTAACTATTCACTGAGTGCCTACAGCAGCGAACAAAACACTTAGCTCCACTATACTGTACACCTGTAACTTATAAAATATTGTACATCAACTATACTTCAATTTAAAAAATTGAAAAAGAAATTAAAAATAAATTTTAAAATAAACAAAAACCTCCTAACTCCAAAGAATGGGAAGTACCTGAATGATAAAAGAAAATGGTTTGATTATTGTTGTGGTAAATGCTAAGAGAGAAAAATATGAGACTTTTAAAAAGTCCTTTAAAAAGGGAGACTTAACCTATAATGGAAAAGAATCTGAAAAAGAGTGTATATATACACATACAGCTGAGTCACTTTGCTGTACACCAGAAACTAACACAACATTGTAAATCAACTATACATCAATTAAAAAATAATACTTTTTTTTTTTAAAAAGGGAGACTTAGGGACTTCCCTGGTGGCACAGTGGTTAAGAATCCACCTGCCAATGCAGGGGACACGGGTTCAAGCAGGAGTCTGGGAAGATCCCACATGCCGCAGAGCAACTAAGCCCGTGCGCCACAACTACTGAGCCCACGCGCTGCAACTACTGAAGCCCATGAACTCTAGGGCCTGTGCTCCGCAACAAGAGAAGCCACCACAATGAGAAGCCCGTGCACCGCAATGAAGAGTAGCCCCCGCTCGCTGCAACTAGAGAAAGCCCGCACGAAGCAAAGAAGACCCAGCACAGCCAAAAATAAATTTAAAAATTTTTAAATAAAATAAAAAGGGAGACTTAGTCTGAGACATCAGGGAAGGAGTCCTTGAGGAAATTTCCTTGATGAAATTTAACCAAGGATGTCTGTATAAAAATTGTCCATTTCTAAAGTCTTTGTTTCCATATAATATCAAGTGTCAAAAGTGGCACAAGAATAAAGGCTAGGGGGAGGGCACTTGTTTTACATATTTTAGTAATTGAAAAAAAATTTTAAACAAGCACCGACAGGTGAAAATAATTTGGTCTGATCAAGAGAAGAGGGAAGAGCATTTCAGTCGGAGGAACAGCACATGCAAAGGCGTGGAGATGAGTGGAACTTGGCAAGTTCAAGGAACAAGAAGCCTGGTTGTGACAGGAACATGCTGTGAGGGGAAGACAGGCAGGAATGAGCTGGGAGGCAGGGGAAGGCAGGGGGGCTGGTGGTCCTAGTGAGGGGTATGGGCTTCACTGGAAAGGCAAAGGGGAGCCATCAAAGTTTCTTCAAAAAGGGATTCTAGGAGGACAAGGCTGGGAATGGAACCCAGGTCACCCAACTCTTCTCCTTCATTCTGAGATAAATAACCAAATTGCTGACTCCAGTCTCCTAACTTAAAGGGGCCAAATTATCACAAAACCTCACTGTACAACCCACAGATAATTCAGACACAGTATGCACAAGCCCTACCAACTAAAATATTTAGAAAAAAATAAACGTTTTAGACACATTTCTAACACTCCCCTTACCAAGGCAAAATAACCAGTCACAAATAAATCTATAACCTTATCAAACCAAATACTCAAGCACCCTCACTTTTTAGAGCCATCATATCTTTGTATTTAAAGCATTTTTACTTGAAAACAGTGGTTCTCTCCTGGGGGCAATTTTGTCCCCCAGGGGACATCTGACAATGTCTAGAGACACTTTTGGCTGTCACAACTTGGGGCTGCCACTGGCATCTAGTGGGTAGTGGTCAGGGATACTGCTAAACATCCTACAATGCACATGACAGCCTCCACAGCAGAGATTACCTGGCCTGACATATCAATAGGGCTGCAGTTGTGGAAACCCGGGGTTAGTGAAACAGAACGCAATGTGGATCCCACCGTGATTTGGAATTTTCTTCCATTAACCTACCTCACATTGCCCATTAATCTTACTTTATAATGTATATTTGAAAGTAATGACAGATCATTTCTTAAAACAAGGGCTAAATGTCATTAGTCTGGACCCAACTGTTGTAATATACGCTTTCTCTAAGGCACACTAGGCTCAAGGGCATCATATAATCAGCAAAGGATTTTGCTCTGAAATGAAAACAATGGCACAAACCAGCATCCCCAAAAGCAGATTCCAGGAGACAGTAATTTTAGGGATTTACGGAGTTGCTACACCAAACAACCAAAAGATGCAGACAAATGTGTCTGGGACACGCTGGATTAACCAAAGTTAAATAGGTTTTTTCTCCTTGCAGGACTTCTCAGAGCCTTTACTTTATTAATGTTTCTTATAAGTCTCCAGGAGGGAGGGAATCAGAATACGCAGTATTTCCCAAGCTTGTTTGAGCCCAGGACTCTTTATTCCCCAAATGTCCTGCAAGATGAGTTTGAGTTTGCTGCAGACCACGCTGCAAGAAATGCTTATCGAGTGCCCACGACATGCCGGGCACTATTCTGGGTGCTGAGACACAGCAGGAAATAAATGACACCACAATCTTGCCTCCTAGGATGGCACAGAGAAGAGGAGAAAGGATGAAGCTGTTCCCACTTAACAAGGTCGTCATAAAAGAGAACACAATGTTGCCCTTGGCCTCCCCCTTGGCCATTAGTTACCCCACCCCCACCCAGGCCTCCTACCTTGATAGCCACGTGTCCCTCCACCTTGTCCATCTCAGCCAAGAGCGCTGAGAGCAGAGACGACTTCCCACAGCCCACCTGGCCCACCACGGCCACCAGGGAACCTTCCGGAATGGAGAAAGTGATGCTGAAACGACATGACACACCCTGGGGCTCAGCTGGGGGTGCTCGGCCCGCCCAAGCTGGATGGACCCCTGAGTGGAGAGAGAGACAGAAGGCAGGGCTGTCACGAGCCTTTGAGGTCTGGAAACTCCTCCCGCCGCATCTACGATGAGCTTAGCTCAGGGAACTGTCTCAGAGGCCTCTGGGCCTGAGGCCCATGACAGGTGCCGGGATGCACCTGCATCTTAGAAAAGATCCCGCGGGACAGACCTGAGGGGCTGAGCCACTCTAAGGGGGCCGAGCAGAGGGGATCAGCTTTGCCTGGGGGCGTGATACAGGTGCCCAAGGGAGAGGACACCCCAAAACCAACACTGGAGGAAGAGTGAGCGTGCCCCAGACCCAGGGGACAGCCTGAGGAAAGGCCCCTGGGTGTGAAATCACAGGCGTGATCAGGGGTGGACACGTCGATGACACAAGATGAGGCAGGGAAAGTAAGGCCAATCCTGAAGAGGTGGGTGGGTGGCAGCCAGACCGAAGAGGGCCTCAGAGGACACGTTTCCCAGCTGGGAGCCATGCAGGGGGTGAATCTGAGTTTCAGAAACACGTCTCTACAGAAATTGCCCTATGGCAGATAACAGTAATCGAAGTACAATAAAACAGGCTCAACACTGCCAGAAAGACTGGCCTCTCCAACGTGGACAGCAAAGTCGGAGCTGGGATTCCACCCACCCGGGGAAGAGCGGGTACGTCCAGGGCCTCCTTGGGTTCACCTACATCGGCTATTGGCTGCCTTCCAGCCGCTGCTATTATGATTTCAACATATTGGTGGAAAGGCTGATGGATTTTGCTGCCATTGTCTAATTCTTGTGTACCTGTTGCATGGTCACACTGATTTTTTTGTTCTGTGCCGGGAGGGGAATGGATTAAGGGGGCAGAACAGAACAGGAAGCCCGGTGAGGCAGCTCTTGTGATCATCCAGGCGAGACAGGAATATTTTACAGGCTGAGGAGAAAAAAGGTTTGGATGGAGAAATTTGCAGGGGATTCAAGGGGTGAGGAAAGGTGACTGGAACAAGAAGGTAAGGTCTTTGAGACTGGAAGGATGGAGGCAGGGATGGGGGCACAGGTACAGACTATTTAGTTGTGAAGCAGGACTAGAGACAAAAGCTAAAATTGAAGCAGGCAGAAGTTAAGTTAGACACAAGAAAGAACTTCCTAAACAAGCAGTCCCATCAAGGGAGGTGTTAACACAGATTCTTTTCTCTGGAGAGTTTGACCCTTGCCCCTCCCCATGTCCCCAGATAAAATACAGCAGTAATTTGGCTACCCAGTTAAGGGAGCAATTCTTTAGGGGCATGGAGGATAAACCTGGCCCCTAAAAATGTCCCATGTGGCCCTGTGTTTGGGGGACTCCTTAAGGAGGCTTAAAAGAGCCCCTGGGCAAGGCCTCCGGTCAGAAAGAAATCAGAGGCAATTGACAAGTTACCCAGGGAATCAGGTCAATTCCCTGGATCCTGTGATTTGGAAAAATAAGGACCAGGGTGGGCAGGGTCCCAGATGTGGAAATGGTGTGAGAAAGGGTAAGCCAGGCAGCTGGGGGACCTTGGAGAGGATGGAGAACAACCCATCCTGATAGCAAACGTGAGTGGACAAGAATTCTTTTCAGCTGACCCAAGCCTTCCTGCCACCAGTGGTGGCATCACCACCTCAGACCCAGCCTGGCCAATCAGTGCACTCAGTCTCTTCTGGCACAGTGACTGGCTCAGGGAGGGGCATATAACCCAACCTGGGCCAATAAGAGGCAAGTGGGTCTCCTGATGAGGTAGGAGGGACACTTAGAGTCAATGGGGGCCATCTGGATCACGAGGGGAGAGGACGTCTGAAAAGGAAGCAGCACAGATGGAAGGGCAGCAAAGACAAGATAGAGAGAGTCATGATGGCATTGTCTGAGCCCCTGGGTCCATGTCCCTGAAAGGGAACCTTCTCAGTTACGTGAACCAGAAATTTCCCTTTGTTGCCTAAACCTATCCGCTATCTGTACAAGGTTTGTCACATACAGTCTGAGGGAACTCTCTGAGCCAGGCACACTCTCAGCTGCTTCTCCCTGAAGGCCAAGCAGGTGTGACTGGATCTATCTGACAGACGAGCCAAACTAAGGCTCAGAAGGGCAGTGACCTATTCACGGTAACAGAGCTGGAGTGCAGCTGGAATTCAAACTTGTGCTTGCCCAGAGCCCCGTGGCTTTCTCCACGTCCCACTTACCCATGCAGCGTGGGAGGGTCGCTCCTGGCCCAAGTGAACGTGGCATTCTTCACAGTGATGCTGTTTGTGGCCCCAGCTGGAAAGCACCAGAGACAATATGTCAGGCGTAGATGAAGCCACGGCCTGAGCGTGAACAGCAGGCTCTTACTGTTTGCTTTTCCTCATCAAGGGGTTCAACTCCAGCTGCTAGCCACTCACGCTAGGCATTATCTGGTTACATCAGTCGCCGTTTCTAAAGAACTTCAACCAGCAGCTCTGGAGGCGGCCTCAGACCCAGAGAGCAGCAGGAAACCGCGAGAGGGCTCTGCCTTTGAAAGATAGGACGCTGCACCATCTGGAAAGGTCGGGGGACCCCTGGGGGCCTCCCTCACTCAGTCTTGGGAGGTTCCGGCAGCTCTGGCTGGGTGAGTCGAAAAGCAGCCAAGGTCACGGGGCACAAGCAGTGCCCTCATGCAGATGCCTGTCCATCAGCTCGGGCTGGCCCAGGGCCCTCACTACACCTCTGGGGCCCCTCCTTTATGTTCAAAGCGGGGTCCTTTGCCCTGAAACTCCTGGATTTCAGGGCAGCCTCCTAACTCACCTCCCTGCATCCCCCCCCTCCCCCGCTCCCTCCAGCCACTCTGCTCACATCACAGCAAGCCAGTCTTCCTAAAACACAGGCCACTGTAAACTGTGCAAACTCAGGGATGGAACAGGAAGTCGGGAATCGTGGCAGAGGAGGGGAGGGAGGGTGCTTGAGACGAAGCCTGCGTTATATGGACCCTCTGTGATTCTAGCACCTCTGCCTTCATCTACTTTCGCTCCCCTTATTTTCTTTTTACTCCACGCCCCTCACTTACAAAAACAACTTTTGACTCAATTATGAGCCAACTTAAAACCATCTAGAGAGAAGATGGGGGTGTTTTCAAGTTGTCCAATGAAGAAATAAATTCCCCCACCCATCAGAGAAACAAAAACTGTGGAGAGAGGAAGTTACTGGTTAACCTAACTTAACCTCCCCCTCCCCCATCACCCCCCTGAAACAGAGAACAAGGAGGAAGCTGGAAGGTGCTATTAAAGGAATTTAAGAAAAGCCACTTGAGTCGGTCAAGCTAGAGGCTGCAAGACGTGGCCCGGAGCTGCAAAGGGGGCCCCGCCTGGCACCCAGAGAATGTGGGTAAACATAAAGTCAAACCGCCCGGGAGACTGCTGTCAGGGCAGGAAGTGGGGCTGAGGCCCGGGCTGAGGCCCAGGGGTTTTCCAGTGTGACTCCTGTAGTGAGCTGTGAACAACGTCAAGAGCTCAAAACCTCCTCGGCTGCCCCAAATTTCAGCCCTGTGTTATGCAGGGAAATTTGACCCTGGTAGATGGCATCATTCCACATCGTGCGTGCGTGCGTGCGTGTGTGTGTTCACATCTGTGTATGTGTGTGTGTGTGTGTGTGTGTGAAGGGGGGAGTGACTCGGTCCTCACACAGCAGAAACTGGATGACCACGGGCCAGGGACATCGGGAGGGAGATTCCAGCGAGCAGTGGTTCTCAACTCAGGGTGACTTTGACCCCCGAGGGACACGATGTCTGGGGACATTTTTAGTTGCCAAAACTGGGGCGGGTGCTACTGGCATCTAGTGGGTAGAGGCCAGGGGTGCTGCTCAACATCCTATAATGCACAGGACGCCCCCGCAGCAAAGTGATCTTGCCCCAAATGTCGGTGGTATTGAGGCTGAGGAACCCTGCCCCCAGGCCGATCGCCTCTCACACATACTGGTGAAGGAACAACCACCGTGATCTTTGTTTGGCGGGCACTGTGCTGGGTGTTTTCACGTCACTGAGGACATCTGAATGCCTGCTAGGTGCCAGGCATCGCTCACACATTATTACCAACATATACACACATTCATTCTCCTGACCATATCTACTGGGCTCGGGAGCCAGACTGTGTGGGTTCAAATCCCCGTGCTGCCACTTCCTAGCTGGAGAACCACAGGCAAGTTACTTAACTTCTCTGTGCCTCACTTTCCTCGTCTGTAAAATGGGACTGATAATGGGATCAACCTCACAGGGCTGTGAGGAGAACATTATGCACAACAGACAGTCCTTAGAACAATGACTGTCACATAGTAGGTGCTCAATAAATCTCAGTGCAGAGATGTTCTACAGTGGGTGAGAGCACAGATTCTGCTGACAGGCTGCCAGTGTGAATCCTGACTCTACTTCTTATTGGCCGTGCAAGTTAACCAGATGAGTCTTCTCATCTGTAGGTGGGGGCCCCTCTCCTTGAGCTGCAGTGAGCAACGGACGGGGAGTACAGTGATGTCCTCAGGACGGGACGTGCATGGCGGGACTGTCATTTCAGCAAAAGTGGTCACTACCATTAGTGCTATTAATATTTATTATTAAGTGCCTGGAAATCCCTGCTCAGGGGGGTTGACTAGGAAAGGATAAATTAATAAGCTATGAAATAAACAAACCTACCAATAAAAATCCATGTAACACCCAGCCAAAGAAAGGCACCTGCATTTCCATTGCCCAGGTGGGGAAAGTGAGGCTCAGAGCACTGAAGTGACCTTCTCAAGGCTGCACAGCTAGTGGGGGTAAGGGGTTGGTCAATCTCCAACATCCTTGATTTGCCCATCCATCTGCCCAGTATGGAATCAAAGCCCAGGCCCTGGAACCCGGCCCTCAGGGGTGGACCTCTCCCAGGGAGGCTGCCTCTCAGCAAGAAAGCAAGATAACAGAAGTGCAAGTTCACCCTCCTGGGAAGACTAGGTAAGACCCTGCGCCCGCCCACTCTCCTAGGACACACCGTCTTTGATGGGCCGTCGCTGGATGCTGTCGGGTTCCAGCTCCTCGTGGGAGAGGAAGATCCTGAGGCGCTTGAGGGAGACACTCGCCTACACAGAAAGCAACGACAAGGTGTAGTTATTTTGAAAAACGTCTCTGCAAAACAGACCGAGGCTAACTTACAGTGGTTTCCTCTGGGTGCAGAGGGGCCCACATCCTCCCTTATTTCTGAAGGTGCTGCAGTGCCACACCTTAGAATAAAAAACAAAAAGGGTTTTGGTTCTTGTTTGCTTTCCTTTAAAAGCCTACAACCGGTATTAAAAAAGACAGCGGGGGACTATCGTAGCTGACAAGGGCCCTAAGAAATAACCGAAGGCAATGGCCCCGTTTAAGACAAACTTGCGACTTGGAGATAAACGTGTCCTGGAGATCGAATGCATGGCATGGTGGTTATGGCCAACAACACTGTATAATAAACTTCAAAGTTGCTAAGAGACTAGAACTTAATGGTTCCCCCCCACAAAAAAAGAAATGATAATCGTGGCACGTGACAGGAGTGTAGCTGACGCTATGGCGATAACTGTATAGCAACATATCCACGGATCCAATCACCACATTGCACACGTTGAACACAATGTGAATTATGGTTCTACAAAAATAAATTTTTAAAAAAAGCAAAGGTTCTGATTCAAACAGCCCAATGGTAAGGACATTTCTGAGATAATCCAAAAAATTTTAATATGAACTGGGTATTAAGAGATTACTGTTAATTTTGTTAGGTATGATAATGGTGTTATACTTATGTAAGAAGAAATTTGTGCTGAAGTATTTATGGGTGAAATGCCAAGAGGTCTGTGATTTGCTTTAAAATTCTTCGGCAAAGAGAGAAAGTAATGAAGGGAAGAAGGAAGACAGAAAAACGATTAGACAAAGTAACTGTGGCAAAATGTTGACTCTGGGTGACAGGCACACAGCATTCTCATGCTATTCGCTCCACTTCTGTGTATATTTGAAATTGTTCGTAATAAGAAGGGGTTTTACTGGCTTATTTTTTTAAAAAAAACCTTGACCAGGGCTTGTACAACCAAATCTTAATCTTAATTTGTCTATGTGGCTAAGAAAAGGGTTTTCACAGGAAAACGTGCAAGGCTAGGGAGAAGAGTGTGACAAATGCTGTCGGCAGCAAAGTGCAGGAGCTTCAGATGGTGCAAGTGCGACTGAGCGGTTCCCTCTCGTTACAGAACCACTGCAGGGACTGGGGGGATTCTAGGGGGGCCAGCTGGGGTTTTTCAAATGGTGAGCCAAGGCCTGTGAATGGGTTGCAAAACCAATTTAGTGGGTCAAAAGCTGCATTTTTTGAAGAAACAGAACAGGATAAGGTAGGGCACGGTGGAACAGACTCGATCAGAATAGAAGAGGATCAAATGTTTCAGAAAGAATCTTGCAGAGCTTAGGACAGCCTAGCTGCAATAACTTGTTTCATACACTCGAGTGTGCGCCGAGAAGTAAAACGTATGTCTCTCTTTGGGGCAGGACCAAAAAAGCACGAAGGCCACTAGTCTGGGCCTTGATAAGCCCCCCGGCCACAGTGGGATGGGTTGCACAGAGGGAGCTGCATCCAGGGGGATTTTCATGCCCTTTTGCTTTGTTTCCCCCAGAGACCCCCTCTCTGAAGTTCCCCAGCCTCGCCTGTACCTGCACGATGCTGCTGATGACCATGGGGAGAATATTCAGGGGGAAGCGAAGGATGTTGAACAAGGCCAAGGACACGAAGGCCTTCTGGGCATCCAGGATGTTGTTCTTGTCGATGGTCACGTAGACGGCAAACGTGCACAAGGCCACCTGCAAGCAGAGGCCAAGTCAGAGTCCCAGTCACAGAAGCAGTGACCTGCGCCCGGGGAAGTTGCTCCAGCCTCCTGGTGTGAGCTGCAGGGGCTGACGACTGGCCTCTGGAGGCAGCAGAAATGCCAGAACAGTGTCTAGCACACAGCAGGCACTCACTAAACACCCAGAGAACGAACTGGATAAACCAATGACCAGAAGCCAGAAGTCCGGGCCATTCCCACCAACATTCTCCATGGGACACCGGATGGCATTCTCAGGGTCCCTCAACATCACCAAGCATGATCCCACCTCCGGATCTTTGTTCTTGCAGTTCCCTCTGCCCGAAATGACCTTCCTATCCAGACAGTGGCCTGGTTACTCCCTCTTCCCGGTTCCAAGAGGCTGCCCTACCCAAAACAGCCCTGCTACTTCCCTCCATCCTTTTATCCTGGTTTATTTTTCTTCATAACACCTATCACTACCTTACATTGTAAGATTATAGGTGTTTATTGTCTTGTCTCCTGCAGTGTGAAATGCAAACGCCACAAAGGCAAGGACTTTTGTACACGGCTGTATCCTCAGGGCCTAGAATGACCCCAGGCACATAGGAGCACCGAGACCTCACGTAAGTCACCTCCTCTCCCCATGCCTCCGACATCTCATCAGTGAAATGGATGTGGAGGATTCGTGCTACTGTTGAAAGCTCCTTCCAGCTTAGAGTATAGGGTTTTATACCCCCAGGAAAGGAACACAGGTTTTCAAAAAAAAAAAAAAGAAAGAAAAAGAAAAACAAACAGCCAAGGGTCCCCCAAAGGCTACTCCCTTCCTCACAAAGTCAGACCTGCCTTAAGCCTTGCAGTGGGGCCTGGGATTTCAATTCCCAGGCAATCGGAATTTGGGTTCGGTTGTTTGAGACAGCAGCACTTCACTTCCCTCGCCAGGAAAAAGGAAGGACCCCTGAATAATCCAAGGCTGGGCTGCGTGGCTTAGGAAGGAAAAGATCAACAGGTGGATCTCCATGCCCCGCCCACCTGTTGGCCCCCGAGCAGTGCCAGGTGTTGCCGGAGGAGGCTAATAACATCCCCCCTGAGATCACCTGGTATACACCACCAAAGCAATCTGGAAAACCGTGCACCCTAGCAGATGGGCAAAAGTCTCTACCCCATGCTAGTCCCAGGCGCCAAGAGCCACTAAAGGCTTTCCCTAGGGGAAACAAATTGCTTGGGACCTCATTCTTGAGCTCAGGGCAGATGTCCAGCAATCAGGAGATGGCGGAGTGGCCAAGATTCTGGTGTGGATGCGGTCCAGGGTGTTTTCAGGGTCTCAGCTGCCTCATTTCTTTGTTACCTATTAAAAGGTCCTACATCTTAACAATTAAATCCATAAGCTCTGCCTGTTTATCAGCTGGGTGACCCTGAGCTGTGATGTCACCTCAGCTCTCCAATGGAGCCTCTGTTTTTCCGTCTATAAAATGGGGGTCATGATACGTATTCGCAGGGCTTCTGGCAGCAAGGAATCAGGCACTTGTGCAGAGTGCTTAGCCCTGTGCCTGGGGCACAGTAAAATGCAGTAGATGGTGGCTGTTCTATTTCTTGTTTCAGGACTTGGTCCAAACTCCTTGGACTATTTTTCCAAAGAGTCTATTAACTGGTTCCCAAGAACAAGGTACTGGAAAGCAGAGCTGGTTCCTGTTCTGGTTCTGACATTAACGAGCGAGGTGACCCTGAGGGGAGACACAGAAATTTTCCAGGATCCTTGGCCAGGAGGGAAGTTAGATGCTCAAAAAGCCACTGACACCTGATCCCTGGGATGGCTGCACACACAGGTCCCCTCCTCCAGGTAGTGATGACGTACTTGCCTCTTAGCCAGAGATTCTCCTCACTCAAAACTCTCTAAACACATCCACGTAGAGGAACAGTATTCAGCCATAAAAAGGAATGAAGTGCTGACGCCCACTACGACATGGACGAACCCAGAAAACATGATGCTAAGTAAAAGGAGTCAGACACAGAGGCCACACGTGTTACATGATTCCATTTAAATGAAATACCCAGAAAAGGCAAATCTACAGAGACAGAAGGTAGATTAGTGGGTGCCCGGGGATGGGGGGGGGAACGGGGGGATGGGAGTGACTGCCAGTAAGTACGGGGCTTCCTTCTGGGGTGATGAAAGTGCTCGGGAATTAGACAGTGGAGATGGTTGCCCAACCTTGTGAATATACTAAACACCACTGAACTGCACACATAAAAGTGGTGAATTATATGTCAATAAAAATAATAAAGTTTTTGGGCTTCCCTGGTGGCGCAGTGGTTGAGAGTCCGCCTGCCGATGCAGGGAACACGGGTTCGTGCCCCGGTCTGGGAAGATCCCACATGCCGCGGAGCGGCTGGGCCCGTGAGCCATGGCCGCTGAACCTGTGCTCCGCAACGGGAGAGGCCACAACAGTGAGAGGCCTGCGTACCGCAAAAATAATAATAATAATAAAAAAAATAATAATAAATTAAAAAAAAATAATCTCTCCAATATCAGTCTATTTTACTCAGTATAGAAGCCAAAGTCTTGACTCAGGCTCAGGGGCCACCTGATTCCTAAACGTCCCTTTTCTGAACTCTTGTGCCCTCCTCTCCTACCACTCTCCCACCTCCTTCCCTCTGTTCCAGCCCCGCTTGCCTCCACGATTATTCCTTTTTGGGGCAGCACGGTCCTGCCTCAGGGCCTCTCACTCTTCCCTCTCCCTGGTCAGGCCCCTGACCACCATTAGGTTAAGACTCAAGTATCACCTTCTCAGTGAAGGCTCTGATCATCCCTTTTGTTGTTGTTGTTTGTTCTTTTGGGGTTTTTTGGCTGCGCTGTGCAGCATGGGGGATCCTAGTTGCCTGACCAGGGATCGAACCCATGCCCCCTGCAGTGGAAGCACAGAGTCTTAACCACTGGACCACCAGGGAAGTCCCGTGATCACCCTATTTAAAAACTGCAAGCCCTCCCTATCACTCTAACCAGAACCTTTTTTTCCCATAGCACTTATGACGGTTTAGCATACTATATATTTATCATACTGGTGTGCATTATCTGTCTCTCCCAGTTAGAACGAATGAACACCCCATGAGCGTGCGGATTATTGTCTTCAGTATTCACTGCTCTATCATCAGTGCCTAGGACAGCACCTGGATCATGGCAGACACCCAGGAAATGTTTGTGGGTGGGTGGATGGATGGGTGGGTAGACAGGTGGATGGAGAGGTAGGCAGATGGATGGGTAGGCAGGTGGATGGATTTGCCCAAGGGCGAGAAAGCACACACTCAAGGGTGTCTCTTCAGCAACAGAGAAAATCAGGCCTCAGGCATCTCACCACCAGAATATCCCAGCTCCACTGGCCCAACTAATAGGGTGGCTGCTGGCAGCACAGGAAGCGCATTAAGAGGGAGAAACATCGCATGGTCCCCGTCAGATCCACATCATCCACTTCTCCAGGAAGCAGAGGTCACTCATTCATCCATCAGTTGTTAATTGGGCACCTACTGTGTGCCAGGCACTGTGTGAGGCAGCCTTGGAGATCCTGAGACGCACGGTCTAGTGGGGAACAGATATGCACCAGGGGTCTCTCTAGCACAAGTGTCTGCGTGTGGAGGTGGACGGGGAGCTGGGGTTTGCTACAGCCTTATAAAGGGTGAGGGTCCAGGATGCGAAAAATCCTTCACAAACAAGGAAGACTAACGCCCCCCTCTAAGTGCTAAAAGAGCCTCCCCCCCATGCTGAGAAATGGGGCAAATGATGGAACCAACTTCCCCAGCCCAACCCCTAAAAATCTGCCATCTCTCCATGAGGACATCTGTTCCTTCTGCCTGGTCGGCATCCACTCTTGTTGCTGGTAACAACACGTCAGTTTTCCTTTGGGGAGCTGAACCTCCCCCAACCTCAGTCCATGAGCTTCAGCCACAGATGAACTGCCCATACCGGACCCGACCCCAATCTCCAAAGAAGCCACATGACCCAGGCCTGGCCAATCCAAGCATCCCTGCTCCCTGGCCCCAGTGATTCAGGGACAAGCATGCAGCCAACCGCAACCAATGAGACTCAACCCCACAGCTTTGCAGGAACTAATGGGAAAAGGGGAGCTCTCTCCTTGGTTACTGTGGTTACTGAGATGACAGAATCAACTGTAATCACATGGCGAGTTTCCATCTGACAAAGAAACCACCATGGAGAAAGCAGAGCTGGGAGACAGAGGAGGAATTATACCCAACATTATCTCTGGAGCACCTAGGTCCAGCCACACCCAAAACCCCAGTCGTGCTTAAAACCAGCACCTTCCTAGACTTTTCAGTTTTGTGACTCAAAAATCTCCCTTTCGTGTTTTTACTCTAGTGGACCTACGTTAGGTTTCTGCCACTTGCAAGATAGTTCCTGACTAATACAGTTTATTCAAATCTTCTGTCCATTCATTTAGTCAGTCATTCCTCTACATACACCTAGTGAGTGGGTACCATTTGCCAAGTCCTCTATGTTCTAGGGATACAAGCAAAAAAAGACAAGGTCCATGTATGTTCTGGTCAGCAGAGAACTGCACAACAGGTAATTAGCATATGGAATGATAATTATTCTAAAGAAGGGACGGACATACAAGGCACAGAGAAGGCAAGAAGCTCACAAATCTTCCAAGAGAGCAAATGTTAAATACTGACAGGGATGCTATTTTAGGAAAGTGCACTAGGTGGACATGAGGACATGATAAATGCCAGGCTCTATATTCCAGAAAAACAGTCCCATCAATCCTGCCACATGGCATCCCTATTCCTGCCTGACCTCCCCAGGCCTCTGTCTTCCATCACACCTACCAGTGGGTAAACACCACATCATCCTTGAAGTGCAGGAATTCACCAGTGGAAAGCACATGCAAACACCTTCCAAGGGAACAGAAGGCCACATATTTTATCCTAATGTAGTCAGAGGCTTCAGTGTCTTGGTCTGGGCCAAGGTCCCCGACTGACCCCTGGGCTCATCTGTTTCATACCAAACAGCTGAACCAACACCGTCTCTGGAAGCCCATCATCACCCAAAAACTTTATGGCAAATTCAAGGTCAAGAAAAGCCAGTTCCACTCTTAAGCATCTCTTGCTGTGGCCTCCTAACGGAAGCCAGGGCAGGAGATGATATTTGAAGGGTTAGCAGTGAGGGTGACAAGCTGGAAACTGCAGGTTTTGTCAGAGGATCTGATGTACAGAGCAAAGGGTTACGGGGAAAGGGGGAAAGGTCCCCTTCGTCCTAAGTGTAACACAACCCACCGACTAAACCTTATTGCCTGACCCTTCTGACTGCAGATCTTTTCCTATTTAAAAAAAATGCAATCCAAATGCCTTGAATTTCTGTGTGATTTGCTATCACTTGCATAAAATTAAAGTAAATAAAAGAGATGGTTACGTTTGATTACATTTATTGCATATAGTCAATGTTACGCTGGTATACATGCAGGCTTTCTCTGGAAATACACAAAAGAAACTGGTATGGAGAGGGAAGCTAGGTGATGGGGGTCTGCGGAGAGAAAGAGCAGTGCCTTTCACTGCAGACTGGTGGTTCTCAACTGGGGGACATTTGGCAATGTTTGGAGACAATCAAAAATGGACGGTCATAACTGGGGAGGTGGGGGGCAGAGGTACCACTGGGCGTCTAGTGGGTAGAGGCCAGGGACGCTGCTAAGCATCCCACAATGCACAGGACAGCACCACCACAGACACAACGAATTACTGGGTCCCAAACGTCAGCAGCGCTGGGGCTGAGAAACGCAGCTGCAAGGCCCTCCGTGGAACAGCTTTAACTGTTCTTACCACGCGAATGCATTACTTTCTGTTTTTAAATTAAAATGTATCATATATACAATAAGGACTAGTTAGCAGTCGTATTTAATACATAGAGACTATTTAACAGTTTAAAAAAAAAGAACGAACATCCTCTATACCATCCAGTCTTATATTTTTACTTTTGAAAAAAACCAAGAGAGTCGCTAAGGACCTGGGGGAAAGCTGGAGAGACTGGAGTACGAAAAGAATCAGACAGCAGACCCTTCCAGCCTGGAATGCTGGAGGGGAGCTGGAGGGGATCTTAGGGAACACTGAATTTCAGAACAGCTAAGATACGTCTCTGCTTGGGCCAACTCCAGTCAATTGGCAGCGGTCACCTGGAGGGTTGATTGAACGTAACTCAGTGGGAGAGAGCACCACGACAGACCGGGGGTGTCTGCTGTGGTATGGGGGCGGGGGAGGGCAGGGCCCGAATGTCACATCCCTGGGGCCTAACCCCTTCATCTTTCACGCTCAAAAACCCAGAGGCAGGGAGGTGAAATGACCGCTGCAGGTCACACCACGAGCTGGCAGGAGAATTCAGGAGGGGTCCTGACTCTCAGCAAAACATTCCATTCCTCTAAGCCAGGGCTCAGCCAACTATGGCCTGTGGTCGACCCACCTGTGTCTGGGCCCGTGAGCTTAGGATGGATTTTATATTTTTAAAGGATCAAAAAAAATCAAAATATTTCATGACACATGAAGAGTGTATAAAATTCAGATTTCAGTGTCTATAAAGTAATGTTTACAGGAACACGGCCACACCCATTCATTCCGTGTTATCCACAGCCGATCCTGCACTACACCGGCAGAGATGAGCAGCTGCAACAGAGATCGCACGGCTCAACACCCAAAATATTTGCTAGCTGGTCCTATACAGGAAATGTTTGCTTACTCCTCCTTTTTCCCAGCGTTTCTCGAACTTTAATGTGCATACAAATCACCCAGGGGGAGATTGCTAATACTCAGGTCTGTCTTAGCCTGGTCTGGGGTGAGGCCCGAGAATCTGCATTTCTAATAAGCAACCCCGTGATGCCGGTGCTGCTGGTCCATGGGCCCCACTGTTGAGGACAAAGCGTGGATCCCAAACCAAGAGCATCAGCAGCACCTGGGAACATGTCAGAAATGCAAATACTCCGGGCCCACCTAGACCGACTGGATCTGAAACTCTGAGTGGGGCCCAGTGAGCTGCATTTTAACAAGCCCTCCGGGTGACTGGGAGGCCCACACAAGTTTGAGCATCACTGATTTCCACCACACTGCCTTGTGTTCGGGTTAAGACTCTGGGAGACATTAAGCTGAGCCTAAAAAAATCCAGTGTCAGAATGGATACACTTTGACAAACACTGAAAAGGCAGGAGTTTCCTTCAACATTCCACCTGCAACTCCGCTGTGATGAAGCGGATGGTAGCCTAACAGAAAATTCTGTTTCTAATTTATGAAAATGTGTGGTTTTAGTCATAGGAACTTCCCATAAGAATATATATTTGCCAACATAGCTAAGTAATACTTATTAGCACAACATCTTTTAAAAAGAATGACATAGTTAATTATATAAAGACAGAAAAAATAAACATGGGTGGGGGCATGATCTGAAGTCCTCCATAACCATGCTCAACTGTCAACTGAGCTTAAAGGGTTTCCACAGTCCATACTGTCTCCTGGTTTGGGGCCAGCTTTGGAAAATAGTTAACTCATACTATTGTCTTTAAACTTTTCAAAGTTGGCCAGCTAGGGGTAGACCCATTATAGTACCCCAAGACATGCATATGGGAACATTCAGGGCAATGTGGGTCATAACTGCAAAGAAGAGGGACCAGCCTAAAAGGCCAGCAACGAGAGATGGGTTAAGTCAACTACAGCACATCCATGCTCTGGACAAGTACACATCATTAAAATAGACGAAGCAGGGCTTCCCTGGTGGTGCAGTGGTTGAGAGTCCGCCTGCCGATGCAGGGGACACAGGTTCGTGCCCCAGTCCGGGAGGATCGCACATGCCATGGAGCGGCTGGGCCCGTGAGCCATGGCCGCTGGGCCTGCGCGTCTGGAGCCTGTGCTCCGCAACGAGAGAGGCCACAGCAGTTAGAGGCCCGCGTATCAACAAAAAAAAAAAAAAAAAAAAAAAAAACAGACGAAGCACATCTGAACACATGAACTGAGAGATTACATATCAAGTCCAAAGGTCTAGAACACCATGTAAGTATGAGTCCATTTGAATATATTACAAATATTTTTAAAATATCTATATGCATAATTTTCCTAAAAAGACATACAAAACTGTCACTTTGGAGGAAAGGGACAGATGGAGGGGAGGACAATATACTTTTCATTTCATAACTTTCTGTACAGTTTGAATTTTTTTCAGTGAATGACAAATATTTGTTGAGCGCCTATTAGGCACCATTTTAGGCACCAGGATACAGCAGTGAACAGAAGAAATCCCTGAAATTCTAGTGGAGAGAGGCAGACAATTCATGAAATAATAAGTACTTTCAGAGTATGTTTGGCATTGCCACTTGAAGTGTGGTCCACAGGTCACTGCCAATCCACGGTTTGTGACCAGATGACAGTAGATAAGGAGCTGATACCATAATGTAGCTCAACTATGGCAACAAGCACACATGTAGTTCAGCTGACATTTTTTTTTCTTAGCAGACTTTCTCGGGACTTCCCTGGTGGCGCAGTGGTTAAGAATCCACCTGCCAGTGCAGGGAACATGGGTTCAAGCCCTGGTCCAGGAAGATCCCGCATGCCGCGGAGCAACTAAGCCTGTGCGCCACAACTACTGAGCCTGCACTCTAGAGCCTGCAAGCCACAACTACTGAAGCCCGCGAGCCACAACTACTGAAGCCCGCGTGCCTAGAGCCTGTGCTCCACAACAAGAGAAGCCACCGCGATGAGAAGCCCGTGCACCACAACAAAGAGTATCCCCCGCTCGCTGCAACTAGAGAAAGCCTGTGTGCGGCAACGAAGACCCAACGCAGCCAAAAATAAAATTAACTAATTAAAAAAAAAAAAAAAGACTTTCTCAATGAAGGAAGCAGACAGCAGAAGTTTACATCCCACCACAAACTTCTCATCTTATCGTGAACCTGTAACAAACAGTTCCTGAACTAGCTACTTTGAGTATCCCTGGGCTGGAAGCTGTAAATGCTGTGAATAAAACAAAAGGTGGGAGTAGCACTATTAAAAAGGAGTGGTTGGAGAAGGCCTTGCTGACTTGCTGAAACAGTGACTTCTGAAAAATATTTAGGCATGACAACACAATAAAACATTAAACAATGTGGGCCAGGATAAACTTGGCTTCACTCACCAGGAAAGGTGTGCAGACCCAGGTGAAGGTCCCCACGGCGGCCAGGTAGGCAGATTTCTTCAGCACCTTCAGCTCCTCCTGCCTGATGGCCAGTACCTTATCTTTGAATGCCAGCTCCCAGGCATAAAGTTTTAGCACTTTGATCCCATTCAGAATTTCATTCATCAGCTTAATCCGATTGTCTTTGCTCTTCATGTGGGCCACCTTCGAAGAGAGGAGCAGTCAATACCACACCTGGGGGCCGGCTGCTCACTTCTGGCCCTGGCATCAGACCAACACTCAACAACCCCACCTATTAAAAATGGGCCGTCCTAAGGGTGGGAAAGCTGGCCTGCAATCCCTATGAACCCTAACTCTTGACCCTGAGAGCACTCCAAGGGATTCTTTTTTCAAGGGAAAAAAAACTGCTCCGAATCACATTAAATTTGACATCAGAGAAACCTCTTAAATTCAGAAGGGAGGAAGAGAGGCAAGAAAAACCTTTCAGGTATCCAGGGAGGAAGGGGCACATGCCCTACTCTGCTGATCTAAACCGAGAGATGATATTTTTTTTTCTTCCATTTTCTTATTTCCTTTATTGCTTTTCAGGCAGTACACGGTTGTTAAAATGCTGAAGTGTTTCTGTACAGCTAGCACTGGTTCTGACCATTTGGGTGCCCATGCTGCAGAGTTGTTAAATATTTTTAATACCACCTGGCATTTTCCTTACGCCAGGCACTTTTCTAAGCTTTTCAAGTGCATTTAGTTCTGCTCACGAGAACCCTATCATTAAGCGTTATGTCATTCCTGGGTCACAGAAGAGGACAGTTTAAGCAACATGAGGTCAAAGCCAGAGACTGAAGCCATTTCAGAGGTGGGCCGTTCAGGGAAGAGGCTAAGAGTCGACACAGCCCCATGCCCCTCCCACGCCTCTCCTCCCTTCTCCCCAAACCTCATTCCAACAGCCCCACGTCCTGCAACTCTTCTCTCCTTCGGCATCACCAGCGCGGCCAAGCTTTCTCATTTGAAATTCCACAGGCACATCATAAATAGCCATCAGTGGGGGAGCAGAGGAATGAACTCTGGCCTGTCTCTGCTATGGACCATCAGGCACGAGTTCAAGACAATGAAGTCAGACCACACGGCATGCTGCAGAAAGATCCCCCAGGCATGGTGTCGGACGATAAAATCACTCTGCCAAACAGGCCCGTTTGTGTTAAAATATATATGGTGATAACACCACGACACACACACACATATACACACCAAGCCTAACTATAGAGTTAGTCCGATCTCTATATAAACACATCAAAAGTTCTAGAAGGATTTGCTTCAGTGTGTTAAGAGGACAGGGAAGAGGGGCTTCCCTGGTGGCGCACTGGTTAAGAACCCGCCTGCCAATGCAGGGGATACGGGTTTGAGCCCTGGTCCGGGAAGATCCCACATGCCGCGGAGCAACTAAGTGCGTGCGCCGCAACTACTGAGCCTGTGCTCTAGAGCCCGCAAGCCACGACTACTGAGCCCACGTGCCACAACTACTGAGCCCGTGTTTCACAACTACTGAAGCCCACATGCCTAGAGCCCGTCCTCCACAACAAGAGAGACCACCGCAATGAGAAGCCCGCGCACCACAAGGAAGAGTAGCCCCCGCTTGCCGCAACTAGAGAAAGCCTGCGTGCAGCAATGAAGACCCAACACAGCCATAAATAAATAAATAAATAAATAAAATTTAAAAAAAAAAAAAAGGGGACAGAGAAGGGACATGCCCTTTTAATCTATATACTTTTGTATTATTTGAACTTCCTTTTATAATGAAAAGGCATTCACTCTGTTACTTGAGTATTTAAAAACTTAAAAAATACGAAGTATCTCTGAAAATAAAGAGTTTAACCCTGCGACCAGCATAAGGAAATGGGGAGAAAAGCAAGGGGTGATTTTTGCTCAGCTCTTGAAAATGCACACACACAGAAAGGAATACACCCGTGGGAAATAAGGAATCTCTTGGAGGCTCACAGATGGGACTTCAGTCACTGGCCCATGAGGTCTAACTATTTCGGGAGCTCTCAACCTCAGCGACCCAATGTAATAACCTGGGAAGCTTTAAAAACTCCCAATGCCCAGGCCTCACCCACATTAGATGAATCAGAATCCCTGGAACTGGGCCTAGGCATCAGCATTTGTTAAAGCTCCCCAGGGGGTTCCCACAGGCAGACAAGGCTGAGACCCCCAAGGCCTGTGCAGAAGGAACTCAACTAACACCCAAGTGGAAAGGCCTTAGGCAGGGGTGCAGCTTGGAGCCCTGTGCAGACACACCCCCTACCTGGTAGGTCTTGGTCTTCATGGCCATCACTGCATTGAGGGGAACCATGAAGATCATCACAGCCACTCCAGCCAGAACGGAGGGGCCCAGGTTCTATGGAAGGAACAAGAACAAAGGCCTTAGCACGGGGCTTCCACGGGCTGAGCCACCCAGTGTAGCCACATTACTTTTCAGATTTATCCGGGAGCATCCCTTGGGGTCCCACAAACCCTGTAAGAACGTTCAACGCCACAATCCTTTATCCGAAACCCTCGGGACCAGGTTGAGTTTTGCACATGAGAGCTTAAGGATTTTAGAAAGGTAACAGAAAACAGTGGAGCAGAAAACAGTGGAGCAGAAAACAGTGAACATGGCCCACCTGACGGCTTATCTTGTTCAAAGGTCCTTGGCTGGCGCCTGGGTGCTTGGATTTTGGGAGGGTTCCCACCATTCTCAGAACTGATAAGACTGACTCACTGCACCTAAGCTGTTTGCATGAACTCACTGCGCTGGTTTCTCCTGATTAACCCCTTTTCCCTCTGGGAGTCTGGAAGTTTGGTCTGTGCCAGGCAGAGGCTGCCGGTGTGACCAGCCCCCAATAAAAATCCCGGGGCACAGGGTCTCTCCTGAGCTTCCCTGGCTGGTAACATTTCACATGTGCTGTCACAATTGTCACAACTCGTTGCTGGGGAATTAAGTGCATCCTGTGTGACTCCAGGGGGAGAGGACTCCTGGAAGCTTGTCCTTGGTTCCCTCCAAACTTTGCTAATCTTGCTGTAATAAATGATAGCTATGAGTCCTCCTAGCAAATCACGAACCTGGTGGGGTCTCGGGGACCCCTGACACAGGTAGATATGCCTGTATATCGCACCTCCACAGGGCCCTGGCACAGTGCTCCAGAAGCAAATGCAATGATTTTTTTCAGTAGCAAAATAGGAATATTCCCATGAGAGGGATAATCAAAATTATAAATCACACATCAGTTCAAGTCAAGTCTTGCCACCAAATAAGTTAAGAAAAACTTTCAATTTTCAGAGCTCTTTAATTTGAGGACTTGTAGATAAGATGCTGTAGACTGTTCTATTATCGCATTTGCAGATAAGGAAACTGCATCTCAGAAAGGTTAAGTGGTCATGACTGAGACAAGATACAGATCAACATTTTTCAACTTCCAAGTTACACAAATAAAAAGAGACAGCCTACGAAGTCCGTCCAGTGCACACTTGCTTAGCTGAGACGGATGGAACTAAAGGGTAAGCGTGTTAGTCCCTTCCAAGGAGTCACCCTCGGGGTCTCCAGTCCTAGTTACCAAAAATATGCTGCCACCGCTTGTTTCTGCGATGGATCTCTGCCCAGTGAAGATTAATCCACCTCTAAGCGCGAAGGTGATTTCTACCAACAATCTAAAGCATTGGGAATCAATTCTGAGAGCAAATCATAGTAACTAAAAGATATCAAGCACGTCGCTGTACCATGTACTGTTCAGGGAACACTACCTGTGCTAATTTATTCAATTATCCCAACATCACTATGATGAGGTTCCCTTATTATTACCAGTCTACAGATGAGAACACCAAGGCTTAGAGACGTTAAGTAATAAGGTCTGGAAGAGGCAGGATCTGAACCCAGGCAGCCTGATTTCAGAGCCACGCTGTCCCCCATTATCTTATGTCATGTTCTTGATTGTCAAATAGAGAAACCCTGGTTTTGGTCTAAAGCAGCGGTTCCCAACCAGGGAGGACTATTCCCCCAGGGGACATGTGGCAACATCTGGAGACTGTCACAAGCAGTGGTGGGAGTGTGGGGGAGGGGAGGTGGGGTGTTATTGCGATCTAATGGAGAGAGGCCAGGGATGCGGCTAAACATCCTACAATGCACAGGACAGCCCTCAACAAGGAAGAATTATCCGGCCCCAGATATCAGTAACACATTCAGCAACTCTCATCTAAAAAAAAGCAATTTTGTAGTGGATCACAAATCAACCCTGAAGGCAATTCTAAAAGAAGTGTTCTATAGCAGCACTTTCTGGGGAAGCAGATGCCCCAAGACATCTGCTAGATGGAAGAAGTCCATCTAACTGAGAGGGAAAAAGAATCGGTGGAAGTTGCATTTGTCACAGCCTTGAAGTTTGGGTGGGATTCCATCAGTAGGGAGGAAACAGGAAAGGGAATTCCTGGTGGAAGGAAAGACACGTGCAAAGCCCCAAGAGTAGAACAGAATAAGGCACATATTAGGCTATAAGCACCTTTGCTTGTCATCTTTATATTTTGGGAACTGCCCTTCCCCGTGTGGAAGGGCTGTCAATCACACCTCCACCCCTTCCACAATGAGAGAGAGCATGTGACCCAGGGTGGCCCATCAGAGAACTCTGCCTATTTCACAGTGATTGGCTCAGGGATGTGAATAGTACTGTGCCGAGCCCATCAGAGTGCCCCCTGGGACCCGGCTGAGACAAAGAGGAATGCAAAAAGGAATCTCTTTTCTCTGGCACCACTATCTGTGAAGATGATATAAGCCCAACACTATGGAGGCCATTTGAAGAAATCCCACTGAGAATAAAGTCAACTCAGAGAAACACAAGGCTAAGAAATGATAAGAGTATGAGACTGAATTCTTACAGCACTGCTTGAACTCCTGGATCCATCCCTACCTGAAGCCAGACCCTGGACTTTTCAGTTACATGCACCCATAAAATTCCCTTTATTTGCTTATATTACTCTAAGATGCATTTCTATCCCCTGCAACCAAGAGACTCTTAACCAACATAACCTGGGACTTGTGAATAAATGAGTTTGGTTAGCATTTGGGGAGATACAGAGGGAGAAATACAATGTATGTCATAGGGTTGTTAACTACATACACTGTCAAGAAGAGACAAATGCAAATGAATACCATGCCACCCTAGAGAACATAACCCAACAACTGAAGAAAGGAATAAAATATCCAGGAACTGGCTGACAGGCCAGAAAATAAAATGTGAATGACGGCAAGAAATGCCAGCGAGCTACAGAGGTTCTTATCACTGACACCCGCTCACCCGCCCCCAATGCCCACACGTGGAGGCCCCGCCCCACGCGCCACGGGAATGACATCAAACACACACCAGCCACAGGAGGTAGAGGGCAAGGATGACTTGCAGAGGAGCTGACCAGATCATGTTAATGTACGTGGCCAGGTCCATGAACCTCTGGGCATCCACAGACATGAGGTTGACGATCTCCCCGACGGTGGACGATTTTCTGGCTGAATTGGTGATCACCAGGGCCTGGAGACAATGGAGAGGGAAAGAGGGTGAGTGTGACAGGCGACAGCCCAGCGCCCTCCCTCCAGGCCCACGTGGAGGAAGGAGACAGCTCAACCGTCGAGAGGCCACTGCTCTTTTCTCCTCTCCTGGCGGCTTATCTGCCTTCCCAGCCCATGTGTCTCATCACAAAGTCCACTCTCTTATCGACAGCACTCACTGCCTCCCCATCCTGAGCTCTTCAGTATGGAAGGGACCTCAGAGGTCGCCTAAATCAGGGCTTCACACACTTGAGTGTGTACGCACCCCCAGGGAGTTTGTTATCGTAGGACTGGAATAGGGACTCTGCATTTCTAACAAGCCCCCAGGAGATGCTGACGCTGCTGGTCCCCAGGTCACCCTGAAGGACCAAGGTCTCCGCCAGGGTTTCTCATCCTTGGCATTACTGACATTTGAGGCTAATTCTTTGAGGGCCCGTCCTGTGCCTTTTAGGATGTTCGGCAGCATCCCTGGCCTCCACCCACTAGATGCCCCCCCGCCCAGCTATGACAATCAAAAATGTCTCCACACGTTGCCAAACATCCCCTGGAGGGACACACATTCATCCTGGCTCTCGACGGTTTCACGCTGTCACCTGGGGAGTTTTAGAAATACTGATGCCTGGGTCCCACCCTCGGAGATCATGACTTAGTTGGTTGGGGTGTAGCCTGGTCCTTGGAAGTTTCTGAGGCTCTCTGGGTGAGTCTAACTTGCAGGCAGAGCTGAGAGCCCAAGATCAAGTCCATCCTTCCTGACTACCTGCTGAACAGTCTCTTCTTAACCCACGTGGCCCAGAGGCTAAGAAGTGAAGGGACCGAGGAGGTAATCCAGGTCCCATAAGGCTGTCCGTGCCCAGGTACCTGCCGAGTATCTGTCACCCAAGGAACATACCATCTGCTCAGTTCAGATGGAGGGTTAGAACACACACAGACTGTTGGCAGCACAGCACGGATTCAAACCTGGATCTCCCCGAATCAAGCGCCATCTAAGAAATTCAATTACCCGCAGCTGACCCCAGGGCCCCGGACATGCTGAACCCAGGGCCCCAGACATGCTGACCCCAGGCCCCCGGACACGCCGCAGGCTTGCCCTCGGGATCAGCTTTGCTAAGCCCTCAGGCCTGACGGTCACTCCCTGCCGCCCGCGACCACTCAGGCCACCATCATGCCACTGCTCCAGAAGCTGGGCCTGAGAGGCGACCCGGCCAAGCCCCCAGGGGTTCCACGGCGGCAGCGGGAGCCGCGGGCCCACCTTCCGGTACACAGCCCCGATGACGGCGGTCTTGATCCGCATGCCGCTGACGAAGCAGATGTGGAAGTACTGGTGCAGCACGAGGGTCTGCAGGCAGGCGCTGACGAACAGCAGCGCCGTGTAGAAGTAGCCCTGCCAGTCTGGGGCCTTCCTGTCGTTCACGAAGCTGATGAGCAACCTGTGGGGCAGCAGGGACAGAGCCCCACGTCAAAGACCGCGAAATACGTGCGCGTGGGGACAAGTCCTCTGGCTTCCGCGGGTGACCTTCTCCTGAGCCAGGCAAGGCAGGCACTCTCAACGCCAGTGTTATGGACGGGAAGCCCAACCCACGTGGTGATGCCCATGCCGGGGTGGGGGTGGGGGGTAGTAATCACGGCAGGGCGCGCAGCCCCGGGCTTCTCGCATTGATTGCTCTGCCTCATCACCCAAAAGTGACCAAGTAGAGAGCACAAGGGGCGGAGGGAGGGAAAGAGAACGAACATGTGGCACCAAAGAGACAGACAGGAGCAGGGAGGGAGGGAGGTAAACAGAGATGACGTCCTTTCTGGGTTTAGGCTGCAGCTTTCATGCAATCGGACATTTCCCTGCTTTTGGTTTCCTGAGATAATCCTCTATCTTCCCCCTTTTGGCTTCAGGGGAGCCTGGTAAGGTTTCTGTTACTTGCAACCAACGTGGCCTTAATTAAGATGGTTGTATTAAAGCAAAGCATCAGGCAAAGCAGGTAAGGAGGTAGAGGCCTGGCCCCGTGCCCTCGGGAGCATGCCACGTGACCCTAAGGGAGGGTGAAGGGTGTCGCAAGTGGAAGGTCTAGGACGTGAAGAGCTGCCTGGCTGAGAGGGAAGAGGCCTTACTTTAAGATCTCTGGGCCGGTAAACATCATCAGGTCGTGCACAGCCTTGAACAAGAAGCTCATGAGGAAGTAGGGCCCAAAGGTCTTGTATAACACCTTGAACAGGGACGGGTTCCAATCCTTCTGGGGGGACTTGATGATCAAAGCCTCGGCCTCCTCGTTCACATCCACCTTGGAACTCCCTTTCGGCTTGGCGGGATCCTTGGAGGAGTACACGATCTTCACCGGCTGTCTGGAACATGAGGAGCAAGGAGCAGTTGTGGGGTCTGCCAGACACTCAGCCCACCAGCCAGGAGAGGGTAGGAGAAGGCCCCCCCAACAGGGAGGCCTAGCCAAAGAAAACCAGTCGCTGCAGAGAAGCAGCTTAGCACGGTGACTCTGACCACAGACTCAGGATCCTGGCCAGCTGTGTGACTTTAGGCAAGTGCCTTACCTCTCTAGGCCTTAGTTTTCTCATTTGTACAATGGGGAAATAGTAGGACCTACCTCACCTATACATGACTTAATATAGCTAAAAGGCAGAGAAAAGTGCCAACCCCAAAATGACCTACAGATTCAGTGCAACCTCTATCAGAATCCCAGCTGGCTCTTTATAGAAATGGAGAAGCTAATCTTAAAATTCATATGGAAATTCAAGGGATCCAAAAGAGCCAAAACAATCTTGAAAAAGAAAAGCAAAGTTGGAGGATTCACATTTCCCGACTTCAGAACTTACTCTGAAACAACCATAATCAAGACAGGCATGAGGTTGAGCATATACAGAGATCAATGCGACAGAATTAAAAATCCAGAAATAAATCTGATTGATTTTGACGAGGTTGTCAAGGCCGTTCAATGGGAAAAGAATAGTTTTTTCAACAAATGGTGTTGGGAAACTAGATAGCTGCAGGCAAAAGAGTGAGTTGGACCCTTACTTCACACCATATACAAAAATGAACTCGAAATGGATGAAAGACCTAACATAGAGCTAAAACTATAAAATTCTTGGAAGGCAACAGAGGGGGCAAAACTTTAGGACCTTGGATTTAGCAATGGATTCTTAAATACGACCCCAAAAGCACAAGCAACAAAAGAAAAAATAAACTGAACTTCATCAAAAACTTTTGTGCTTCAAAAGACACCACCAACAAAGTGAAAAGACAACCCACAAAATGGGAGGAAATATTTGCAAATCAAAACTCTGATAAGGGACCTGTAACTAGAGCAAATAAAGAACTCTTACAAATCAATAAGAAAAAGACAACCCAACCATAAAAGGCGCAAAGAAGACATGCGAACGGGGTAAGCACATGTAATGTCGCTTAACATCTTAAGTCATCAGGGAAATGCAAATCAACACCAGGATGAGATACTGCTTCACACCCGCTAGGATGGTTATCATCAAAAAGTCAGATAACAACAAGGTCTGCAAGGATGTTGAGAAATCGGAACCCTCATACATGCCCCTGTGAAGTCCCCTCCCACTTGTAACAGGATATTGCAGAAATGATGGAGAGAGAGTGTCATTCCCAAGATTAGGTTGCAGAAAACACTGTGGCTTCTTTCTTGCCCTCTCATGGATCATTCACTCTGGGCAAAGCCAACTGCTGGGTCAAGAGGACACTCCACCAGCCTCCTGGAGAAGCCCCCATGGTGAGACCTTGCCAACAGCCAGCACAGTCTTACCAACCATGTGCAATGTGGAAGCAGGTCCACGGCCCCAGTCAAGGCTTCAGAGGACTGCAGCCATGACAGACCCTGAGCCAGAACTACCCAGCTAGACCCATCCCAGACCCCCGACCCAGAGACCCTGTGTGACATAGTAAATGTTCATTCTTATTTAAAGCTGCTACGTTTGGGGGTGACCTGTTATGTAGCAACACATACAGCTTCCCTCTCCCAAAATGCAGTCAAAGCAACCTCCTCAAAAGGCCAAACGTGGGCTCCATCCCTGAAATGTGCACCCAAGCTTCATCCCCATCGTCCACCCGACACAATCGTCCACTGCATGAGCTCACTGAACATCGTTTAATCACAGGGGATTCTTGCCTCTCCCATCTAAGCCACATCTGACCATCTGGACCAACTGAAACGCCCTCCTGGAGACCACAGCCTCCCAACCTGCCTTGGAGGAGACGCCCTCCTCCGTCCCCACTCCAAACCGTGGGCACTGGTCTGGGCTCTGTCAAGTCGGTATCCTTCCCCTCGATGCTCCTCACCCCAGGAAAGGACCAGAAACATGGGAATCATCCCTGAACCCTTCTCCTCCACGCTCCCAGCTCTAGTCAGGCACGTGTTGTGTCCATCCCACTCCCGGAATGTGTGCAGTCATCCATCCACGCTTTCCATCGCCACAGCCTCTGACCCATGCAAGTGACCATCACCAGGGCCTCCTCCCCACTCCCCCCATTTCCTTCCACTCTCGGTCCCTAACAACCAAGTCCCTGCACGGCAGCTGGTGGGATCCTCCTAAAGTGCATCACCCCAACCTCAGCGCCACTGCTGGCCTCCCACTGCATCCAGAATACAATCTAAAGTCTGGGTGAAGGTGTAGAATTTCCTACGGCTGCTGCAACAAATTAACACAAACTCAGTGGCTTGAAACAACACAAATTTAACATCTCATAGTTGTGGAGGTCAGAAATCTAAGGTGGCTCCATGTATCTTTGGGACCTGTCAGCTGTGGAAGTCTCCCTTCCTAGCCATGGAAGAGCACATTCTTGTTTATTGGAAAAGCTGTCACTATTTAACTGGTATCAGATTCTGACTGGCACAAGTAACATTCTTCACATCAAAAACCTGGAGGGTACTGGGTTATTGGGCAAACATCTAACTACTGTTCAAATGTTTCTAGGAAGCTGAACTAATTGTTCCAATGGATGATGGAAAATATAACAAAATATCAAGATATCTAAAGCAATATGGACGAAGTCTTATTTAGCATCCTGTAGTACACTGCCAACTGTCATTTTATTTTATTTATTTATTTATTTATTTATTTTGCGGTACGCAGGCCTCCCACCACTGCGGCCTCTCCCGTTGCGGAGCACAGGCTCCAGACGCGCAGGCTCAGTGGTCACGGCTCACAGGCCCAGCCGCTCCGCGGCACGTGGGATCCTCCTGGACCGGGGCACGAACCCGCGTCCCCTGCATCGGCAGGTGGACTCTCAACCACTGCGCCACCAGGGGAGCCCCACCAACTGTCATTTTAAATCTCAAGTACGGTATTTAAATGGAGAATAAAGGAGTGCTTCCTTGCTATATAAATAAAATGCTTGATTTGTACAGATTAAAAGAAAAAAGAAATCTAAGGTGGGCCTGCAGGCTCCATGGGAGAATCTGTTTTCTCCTTTTCCAGCTTCTAGAAGATGCTTACAGGGACTTCCCTGGTAGCGCAATGGTTAAGAATCCGCCTGCCAATGCATGGGACATGGGTTCAGTCCCTGGTCCGGGAAGATCTCACATGCCACGGAGCAACTAAGCCCGTGCACCACAACTACTGAGCCTGTGCTCTAGAGCCCGCGAGCCACAACTACTGAGCCCGCACACCACAACTACTGAGCCCATGTGCTGCAACTACTGAGCCCGCATGCTGCAACTACTTAAGCCTGTGCGTCTAGAGCCCATGCTCCACAACAAGAGAATCCACCACAACGAGAAACCCGTGCACTGCAACAAAGAGTAGCCCCCCCTCACCAAAACTAGAGAAAGCCCGCGCAGCAACAAAGACCCAACGCAGCCAAAAAAAAAAAAAAAAAAAACCAGCCCACACACCTGGGCACGTGGCCCCTGCATCCACCTTCCAAGCCAGCCGCTCAGCATCTTCTCTCTCTCACCTCCTCCTTATAAGGACCCTTGTGATTATGACATCAGGCCCACCCCAATAACCCAGAAGAGTCTCCCATCTCAAAATCCTGAACTGAATCCCATCTGCAAAGTCCCTTTGCCATGTAACATATTCACAGGTTCTGGGGATCAGGATGTGGCCATCTTTTTTTTGGGGGGGGGGGGGTCATTCCACCAACCACAGAGGATTATTTCTATTTTTCGTGTTGTCAGTGTCACTGCGTAAACTCTTTCCCTGCTCACTTTACTGACTTCCCCTGAAGCTGGGATTCTGGCGGGGATTTTTAGTATGATTTCATTCAGCACACACATGCCCTCTTGGAAAGGAGGACAAGAAGGCAGGACCGGGGGGCAGGGAGTGGCTGAGTCGTTCCCCCCTCCGCATTCATTTTCTGCACCACGTCCTAAGCTGGGCCCTGGCCCTGGGCCTGGGCCTGGGCCTGCCTGGGCTGCCACTGACCCAGGCTGTTTTCTGTGGCCAGGAGATGGGCGGCCAAAGGGCCAGGGAGAAGGTCTCAGGAGGGCAGAGAGGAGGAAGGCTCAGGCCTGGGGGGAAGGGGTCTAGAGAAGTGGAAGGGACCAGCTACGGCCGAGTCAGGAGAGAAAAAATACCCAGTGAACAAGAGCCCTCCAAGGGAAGCTGGCGCTCCTGGAGGGTGAGGAAGAAAGCAGGGCACCTGAATGGTCTGGCTGGGAAAGAAAGGAAAGTTGGAGAGGAAAGGTCTGAGTCAGAAGAAAACTGCTCAGGACAGGGGAACAGGAAGGGGTGGGGAAGCTGGAGGCTGGGAAGAAAAAGGAACTTGCTCACCCAGGGGATTTCGATATGGGCAAAGGTGCCCATTGCTCTCTCCTCCACGAATGCCCTGCTCTGGGCCGGGCCCTGGGGAGAGCCCCACCATCGAGCAGCCCCGTGAGAGAAACAGATCAGCCGTGTGAGGGGGGCTATCATGGGGGCTTCCTGGAGAGGGCGACATCAAAGCTGAGACCTGCATGATGAGGGATCGAGTCCACTTGGGGAGGGAAAGGGTGCTCTAGGCAGGGGAAACAGGATGAGCAAGGCCTGGAACGAAGGGATTTTGAAAAGAGGTGAGGCAGCCCTTCCAAGAACCCCAAGTAACCAGAGCAGGGCTGAGAGAGCAGACTGGGAGGTGCGTGAACCAACCAAAGGGCCATGAGGAGCTACTGCAGGCTTTGTTTGTCATTTGTTAAACAAATAAGATCTCTAATGTTGAGGCAAAGGCAAAAACCTCAAACTTATAAAGATCACAGCTCAATTAAAACTAAAATTTCTGGATGTACTCTGAGCACTGTCTTTGACCCATGATACCCCGTATAATACGGAAGGGCAGATTTGACCTACAATTGCAGAGAATGGACTTTACACCCTTAACGCACATTTTCATTCTCCTCAGAGCTCACAATATACGGGATAACAGTTTTGGAAACCACAGATGGGCATGGCAGTCACCTCCCCGCTCCCACCCCTCCAGTCCCGCAAGGAAAGTATAGCCCTGGCAGGATTTTGACTGTGTTGGGCACAAATACAAACGACTCAAGATCATTCTTTCCCTTTTTGTTGTTGTCGTAGAGTGCTTTTTGTTTCTCAAAAACAGGCTGTCAAAAAAAAAAAAAAAAAAAAAAACAGGCTGTCAAGGGGGTTTCTCACCCTCTGATGTCACAATGACTGGGCCAGAAACCAGACCCTCTTTGAGTACAGGACCATCCCAAAGGAACAAGACCCTACCAGGCATCCATGTAGGTGAAGAGCCTACTAAAATCACCTAAGTCTATGGGGGGTTTTGTTTGTTTATTTGTTTGTTTTTGCCACCACCGACGAGAGCTTGTGGGATCTTAGTTCCCCCACCAGGGATCGAACCCGCGCCCCCTGCAGTGGAAGCACAGAGTCTTAACAACTGAACTTAACAACTAACAACTGGAAGTCCCCAAATCACCTAAATCTACACTCTTAACTCCAGCTTTGGCATAAATCCATACACAGAGTGTTTTTTTTTTTTTTTGCAAGTTTAAATATACCTCGATTTTTTTCAGAAATGCAGTCAGTGTGCAAATTAAGTTCTGTTCAGAAATTTGCCAAGCATGAATCACCACTTTGCAAAACCCTGTCCGTGAGGGTGATGATGGTTCTGATCTCCACAACCGCAAGACTGGGTCGGTCAGGATTTGCTGCTGCCACAGAGAAGGCTCCACTTACGAGCACTCAGCGATTCTTCATTCTCTATTCTAGCATGTGCCTGAGCGTTTACACACAGACATACGTGGATGACGTTTTATTACAAATCCCTTGCCTTTTAGTTCTCTGTTAAAGTTGAGCAAGAACACTTTGTTGATTTTTAAAGTAAGATACATGAGTGGGTTATTTTTATATATTTCATTAAAGTACATTTAAGGAGGTGTTAACAATATCTTTATTACTCAAGGGGGTAATGGGTCTGAAAGGCTGGGAACCATAGCTTAACACCTGTATTTTGGAGCATTTTGTTTTCTTTGTTTTTGTTTGTTATTTGCTGCTTGCACTCCTTTATGAAATAGACACAATTAAGTAAAATGGTCGCCCTTCCTTTAAACACTACTGCTTTTTTATATATTGCTTTATTGGAGTATAACTGAGGTAAAATCAAGTTCACACATTTGAAGTGTACAATGTGATGAGTTCTGACATATTTACACACCTGTCAGACCATCAGGGAAACCAAGATAATGAACAGGCCCATCACCCCCAAAGAGCTCTCCTCTCTGAAATTTCTCCTCCCATCTCACTACCTCCCCCTACCTCAGGCAACCACTGATCTGATTTCCATCACTACAGACTTGCTTTCATTTTCTGGAACTGTATATAAATGGAATCACCTAGTATGTACTGTTGCCTGGCTTCGTTCACTCAGCGTAATTATTTAAAGATTTTCATGTGGCTGAGTGTACCAATAGTTCATTCTGTTGTTTTGCTCAGAAGTGTTCCCTTGCATGGATACACTGTGATTTGCACATCTATTCACTTGTTAATGGTTGTCTGGGTTACTTCCAGCCTTGGCCATCACACATAAAGCTGCTATGAACATCCCTGTACAAGTTTATGAACATATGTCTTCAGTTCTCTTGGGTGTACACCTAGCAGTAGAATGGTTGGGTGGTATCATAACTATTTAACTTTTAAAAAAAACTGCCCAGGTCTTTTCCAGAGCCGCCAAACCATTATATAGTCATTCCATCAGGAACCACAGTCCAAAATGGCCTTAACCTATGCGAGGCCATAAGTTGAGAAATTTCTACTCCATTTTGTTAAACTCAAAATCATCTAATAAAAACCAGTGAGGCACTGGATTTTAAAACCCAAAGGTCAGGGGAGCAGGGGAAGCAGCTCAGACCTGACTCCTGAGAGGAGCCACTCAGGGGTGAGGAGAAGAACTGGGGGCGGGGTGGGGGGGGGAGGTTGAGACCCAAGGCCAAGAAGCCAAGGCAGCCCTGCCCAGGCCACAGTCACCTGCTCCCCGGGAGCCCTGGGAGCACAGGGCTCTCCCCTCCCCACCCATGCCCACAGGGGTCACAGGGCCGGATGTGGCTCACGCCTCTGGGAACAGAGCCACTGACCCATCTGCCCCTATTCTTGCCCCACAAACCACCTTCCCCAACACAGCCTAACTGGTTGATATAAAACAGAACTCCAGGCATGCCGCTGCCCTGTGTAAAACCCAGCGGTCTTCTCACCGCATTTGGGATCAACCCCTAAGCCAGTACCATAGCCTATGAGATCCCTGCAAACACTTCTCCTACTTTATCTCCTCCTGTTCTCCCCACCTCTCACTCCACTCAAGCCCTATGGGGCCCCTTGCTGCTCCATAAGAATGCCACACTCACCTCTACCTCAGGACCTTTGCACTAGCTGTTCCCGTGAAACGGAAAGCCCTTTCCCCACATTTGCTCGCGGCTTACTCCCTCCTTTGACACGAATCTCTGTTCAGAGAGGCCATCCCT
Organism: Tursiops truncatus; assembly: GCF_011762595.2. NCBI lineage: Eukaryota > Metazoa > Chordata > Mammalia > Artiodactyla > Delphinidae > Tursiops > Tursiops truncatus. The sequence continues at coordinate 25,182,856 of NC_047048.1, forward strand.
GACCACCAAACCTGCATCACCTCCCACAGTCACTCTCACCCTCATTTCCCTATTTAACCTCATCATCACACTAAGGCTCTTCAAAGTTTCTCAACAGTGTGTGTTTGACTCCCAACTCCCTGTGTCCCACACGGAATGTAAGTAGCACCAAACAAGGAGCCTGTCTATCTTGTTCCACTCTCTGAACCCCCAGGGCCTAAACTGCACTCAGCATATCAGCAGTAATCAACTGCATCTGCTGAATGAACCAATGAACGGCCAGGCCCATGATGAAGCTTCATGCTGTACAGCCAGTCCTCTTCCCACGAAGCCTCACTGCCAGCCCCTCCTACAACATCTGCAGCAACCGGCTCACTGGGTGAGCCCCACGGGACAGCATGGTGGGCATCCCCTGCCACCCAACGTGGGAAGGAGACGGAGCCAAGCAGTCAGCGAGGCTCGGGTAACTCAAGCTGAGGACGCAGCCTTCTCATCAGGAAGGAGGCTGCAGGCCAGGCCGGAGGAAACCAGAGACCCCACTTCTGCCTGAGAACCTCCAACTGGGTCACAGACATGGGACCCTGCCAGAGCCGTGTGTGCACAGAGCACCGGCCATCTCCTCACAACGCCCAACCACAGAGGCTCAAGCTCAATCCACCTCCCAAGGGACAACTCCTCCGTCCGTGGCCACCCCGAACGGGCCGCGGCACAGCCTCACAAGTCCTCTGCTGATGTCCTGGTGGCCAGCACAGATGTCCCACATTCCCATCCACAGCCTCGGCCTGAGTGAAGACCTGGAACTGCTGCAGTGGGTGAGGAATCAGACCTAGAGCCTGGGCCTCTCTCCTGGGAGGCCAGCTGCTCTGCGGGGCCACACACCAGGCTGGGCTCTCGTCAGCCAGCTCTCCGAGGTGGACAACAGGCCCAACCCCGTAACGACAACAGAAGTAATGACACCGTCCCCTGCCACCAAATCCCTTGTGATTCCTCTTCCGGCCCCTCTGGACGCAGGATGCGTCTTATGTCAACGTCATGTCCTGGTTTAATCGGCAGCCGTTTCTCTTTCTCACTGGTGCATAAAATAATGATACATCGCACAACTGATGACGTCCTAGATTTGATGAAATAAGGTATGTGCTGGGGAGGCCCTGGCCTGATTCCCCAAATAACCCGATGACAGAGGTCGGGGTTGGCATGCAGCTCTCATCGGCGAGAGTCTGAAATCCTGGACACCGAGAGTGAACCCTGATGTAAACCACAGATTCGGGGTGACAATGCTGTGTCAATGTGGGCTCACGGGTTGTCACTAATGTGCCCCTCTGATGGGGGATGCTGACAGCAGGGGAGGGGTGCACCTGTCTCCGCACCTTCTGCTCAGAACTGCTGTGAACCTAAAACTGCTCCAAAAAATAAAGGCTGTTGGAAAAAAAAAATCCAGTACAGCCCAAATCACTGTCAAATGGGGGTTCTTAGGCTGAACACCTCAAGAAGTAGTTGATGTGGCGTGTTGAACCAAAACATTTAAAACAGCAAGAACGTTCAGGATGCCAGATGCTCGGAGAGAAGCAGGGAAAATGAGACTGACTCGGGAAGGGCAGCGTCACACAGCCAGGTACACGCGCGCCAAGGTCACGGCAAACAAAATGGTTCTCCCACTTGACATCTTTCTCTCTTCTTTCCTACCCAAATTGTCTTAGCTACACGTCAGACTCTACCCCATTCTGCAGATGAGCAAACCATGGCTTGGAGGAGGGAAGCAGCCCTCCCAGGGCCATGAAGCTAGCAAGAGGTGGAAGGATGGAGCTATGGGGTCGCCCCAGTGAGTGCCCAGCTTCCCCGGGGCAGGATGCTTGGCACTTACTTTCTGGACTTTGCACATTCCTTCTTCCAGTTCTTTACCAAAACGGGCACAACTTGTTCTGACGTGTCCTCCTTATTCAGGGACCAGAGGTCAGTGCTCTCCAGGGGTTGGCGGTAGCCCTGGACCATCATCCTGTGGCCGAAACACAAGGCGCGAGGCGATGAGAGTCAGAAGGAAGAGGACGACGACGACCCTCCCTGCCACCACGGCCATGCGACCGAAGGCGGCCGCAACTCAGGAATATCTCAATAAGGAATAATGGACATGTGGGCACATTAAATCATTATTGGTAATTTTACTGTTAGGTCACCCAGGAAAAATAGCCTCATTTTTAGAGATACATACAGAATATTTAGGAGGAATAGCAGGATGGCTCTAATTTACTTAAAAAAAAATTTTTTAAGGCGAATATGACAAAGCATTAACCATCGTTAAATCAGGTCATGAGTTTATTGAGGTTTATTAAACTAGTCTTTCCGGTTTGAATACTTTCATGATAAAAAGCAAACCTAATATTTTAACTTGTTATTTTGAAACATTTCAAACTCAGAGAAAAATCACAGGAATCTTACAAAGAATTCCTGTCTACCCTTCACCTAGTTCACGACTGTTAACATTTTAAGTGTGCTGTATCTGCCTCTGTCTCTAGATACATACATATGCAAACACATACAGGCAGAGCTCAGAGATGCTGTGGGTTCGGTCCCAGACCACCGTGATAAAGTGAATATTGCAATAAAGCAGGTCACAGGAATTTTTTGGTTTCCCATATTAAAGTTATGTTTACACTATCCTATAATCTATTAAATGTGCAATAGCATTATGTCTAAAAAAACAACAGAGCTTAACTTAAAAATACTTTATTGCTAAAAAATGCTAAGCATCATCTGCACCCTCAGCGAATCCTAGTAATAACATCAAAGGTCATGGATCACAGATCACCATAATAAATATAATAATAATGAAAAAGTTTGAAGGATTGTGAGAATTACCAAAATGTGACACAGAGACACAAAGTGAGTGAATGCTGTTCCCAAAATGGCGCCAACAGACTCGCTTGATGCAGGGTTGCCACCAACCTTCAATTTGTAAAAGACACAGTGTCTGCGAAGCGTAATAAAATGAAGTATTTCAGGGCTTCCCTGGTGGCGCAGTGGTTGAGAGTCCGCCTGCCGATGCAGGGGACATGGGTTTGTGCCCCGGTCCGGGAAGATCCCACATGCCACAGAGCGGCTGGGCCCGTGAGCCATGGCCGCTAAGCCTGCGCGTCCAGAGCTTGTGCTCAGCAGCGGGAGAGGCCACAGCAGTGAGAGGCCCGCGTACCGCAAAAAAAAAAAAAAAAAAAATGAAGTATTTCTTTTTTCTGAACCATTTCATAGTAGGTTGCAGACTCTACACATCTTTACCCCTAAATATTAGTGTGCATCCCCCTAAGAGAAAGGACGTGCTCTGATATAACCAGAGTACAATGACCAAAATCAGAAATACGAGCCTGGCTGGCGTGACCTACAGTCCATATTCAAATTACACTGTCCTAGCGCTGTTCTTTAACAGCACCTGAAAAATAGTTAAGTAAGACAAATATTAAATGGAAAAAAAAAACCCACAATGTTTGTAAAAAGTTTATAAAGACAAGGAAAAATGCTTGGGGGTTGGGGGAAGGATTTTAATAATCCCCAGTAGGATGCTGACAATGTAAAGAAAAAAATGTGCAAATAAAAGGAGGGCGAGAAGGGGGTGTATTGAGCTGTGGACGGCGGCTGCCTCTGGTGCTCTGTTGCTATTGGTCCACACTCTTAGCCACTTTTCCTACGGTGCACGGGCATTATTTTTCTCATGGGGGGAAACAATGCCAACAACAATAATTACACCTAATGCAAAAAAACAGCCAAATTCAAAGCTGAGCCAAGAGCGTGCAGCTTCTTGCCCAGGCCAAGCCGTCCACAGAGGTGCAAGCTGTTTAGGTTTATGCATTTATCACATGAACGTGGGGTCAGGGTGAGTGTCTCTGAGACCCCGGCCCAGGGGAGGCACACTCAGGACACAGCCCCATCGGAAAGGGCAAGGGAGGAAGAGCAGGGGCCCTAGTGGCACACTCATGGCCCAGCAGCCGCCCGAGGTTTGGGGACCAGGACTTACCCTGTGATCCACCAGAAGGTGATCCTGGAAAGGAAGGAGGCGCTGGATTCTGGGCAAGGATTCTAGTGGAAAGAAAGCACAGGGTGGGGAGCAAAGGGGAAATGAATGGTTAAACTTCTCATCTACGCCAGCTCTAGGCAGGGAGCAGCCAGCTGACTGCTCTTCCTCCCAGTGGACCAGCGGCCACTCTCACGCCACTGATTTTCACCCTGAAAGGGCTTCCCTCCTGAGCACCAGTGGCCTGGAAAGAAACACCTGGCAGCTCCTCCAGTTTTACCCGGTAACTGTTTCCTGAGTGTCTGCTATGTGTAAAAACGGTACAATGCGTCCCATACCTGCCTTATCTTATATCCCCACAGCAACCCAACAAACACGGCCCTACTGTTGTCCCTGCTTTAGTTCATTCATTTGTCCATTCAACAAATATTTATTGAGCATCTACAATGTGCCAGGCACTCAACGATGTACTAGCATGATCTCATATCCTCACAGAACCGTAAGTGTGGTACTACTAGTATTCCTATTTCTTTCATTCATTCATTCACTCACTCAACAAATATTTTCTGAGCACCTACTATGTGCCTGCCACCTGTACACAAATCTGGACAAACAGACATAACCCTAAACCAGGGCAATAACACCACCTGCTAACACTCTCTGCTAGCTAGCTCTGTTTTAAATGTTTTACACAAATTAACTCATTTAATCTTCATAACCACACTATGAAGTAGGTAAAAGCATCATCCTCATTTTGTAGTTAAAGAAACGGAGGCGCAGAGAGATGAAAAGACTTGCCCGGGGTGCCAACAGCTAGAAGCAGCGGAGATAGAATGTGAGCCCCAAACAGTCAGGGTCCGGAGAGAGACATTAATCAAACGATCACGTGAACAAGTACAAAACCGCAACTGTGACAAGGATCATACCCCGAAGGCAAGTCAATATTACCAGTGAGATCACTGGTATCTCACTGGGCTGATCTAGTTGACAGAGGTCACGAAAGGCGCCCCTGAGGAAGATGGTCAAGCTGGGGAAGGAACTCTACCATTTTTGTAACTTTTTGCGAGTCAAGTTATTTCAAAATAAAATGTTATTAAAATTTTTTAATTCCTTATCTTTCAGAGATACATATTGAAATGTTTACATGCGATGCAGGGTAAATAGTCCATGGCGGTCATTATACCATGCTGTCCACATTTGTACACATTTGAAAGTTTCCATCATGAAAATCTTCCCCAGTCAGTCAAACAAGAAGCCTGGGCTGAGAACCACCAGGTTTCACTCTGGGGGCCATGAGGCGTGGGGAGGTTCCGGTCCTACCAGCCCGGGAATCATCTGGGGAGCTTTGTAAACACAGGTGCTGAGAGTCCCAGCCCAGACCAACTAGATCACTCTCTCTGGGGCTGGGGCCCTGGCATCAGTATGTCTTTAATCAGATGCAGCTGGCACACAGACCTACATTCTAAACAAACCTAAAGCCAGATGGCCCTGGGTTCAAATCCCAGCTATGCCATTTTCTAGCTGAATGACTTTGGGCAAGTCCTTTCACCCCAAAGTCTCAGTTTTCGCATCTGGGAATTGGAAGCGGTCAGTCCCACTGCTCAGCCTACCTCATGGGACTGCAAGGAGGGACAAGTGGAATGAGGTCCATGGGACCTCATTTTTCCAACCTAAGGCCGCAGCATTATTCCTGGAGCAGGTGGTGGTATTTGCTTTGTAGGCTGGCTTTTCTTCCGGAAGTGGGTGGGTTGTCACGGAACCGCAAATACACTTCAACTACAGCCCAGTTCCCTAAGGTGCTGGCAGAGAAGGGGATGGGGGCGGGATACAGCTGGCAATGACTCATTTATTTCTTAAGCAAATAATGAGGGAGGATCTGCTTATATGCCAGGAGGTGGCTAAATACATCCAAGACTGAGCTACGCAGGAGAGACAGTGAGGTCCCGGCCCCGTACTGCCTCTCGCCTCGGAAGAGAGGGACAGTAAGCAAACCAAGATGCAAATAAATATACAACTATACACGGTGAGAGCTGTGACAACAACAACAAAACAGGGTCCCGGCGGGGGTGGGAGCCAGGCTGGGGGGCGTCCATGGGTGAAGCAACATGAAGCAAGGTGGTTAGAGGGAGGTTTGAATCCCAGCCCTGCCACTTACTAACTGAGGGGCCTGGGCCAAGTTACTTGGTGATGATGAGATTAAATGAGATAAAACCTGTGAAGTACTTAGGCGACAGTTCCTGGTGCAGAGTAAAAGCTCAAGCAATGACATCAGCAGTATTAACATGAATACTAACGGTAAACACAGTAACAAGTCCGCCATTTCCTGCAGACCGTGACACACCAAGAACTGTACCAGATGCTTCACATCAGGGCTGGCAAAGTCAGGCCCACAGTCCGGCCACTTGCAAAATAGTTTTATTTGGACACGGCGATGCCCATTCATTTCCGTACTGTCCACATCTGCTTTTGAGCTACAGTGGCAGAGCTGAGTACTTGCGACCGAGACCATGTGCTCTACGAAGACTAAAATATCTACTATCTGCCTCTTTACAGAAAAAGTTGGCTGCCCCCTGCTTACATCAGACCTCACGACACCAAAGATGGCGATTCTTAAGGGGAGGAACTAGAACTCAAACGCGGGCCTTCTGCCTCCAAATCCAGCCTTCTTTCAGTCTTGGCATCAACACAGAGTCAGCCCTGCACAAAGAAGCCCAGCCAAGGGGGCGAGTGGGGGCTGAAGTGCAGCTGGTCCTGGGCCTGGGGGCGGCAGGACTGCATTGGCTGAAAGGACGCAGGGCCTTTCTCAAACTCATCCACCCAGAGCGGGCCAGATGCCTTTTTCTAACCTGCACAGAGGCCCGGTGCAAACTGTCAGGGTGTCAGGCTTATACACACAGGGGCCTCACAAATCCTGGCATTGTTTCAAAATCAGGCAAGCCCAGCTGTGGGTCAAGAACAAAGCAACCTAGACTTATCATGATCATTTTGTAAATGTATAGAAATGGCAGATCACTATGCCTACAGCATTGTAGGCCAATTATACTTCGATTAAAAAAAAAAAAAGGGACATGTAAACACAGAATTCAAACAGGTCTGCAGTGAACAATATTTACAATTGTTATAATGATGCAAACACTAATTACTGGTGTAATTTAAAGTATGATAAAATTGGGGGGAGAGGATGAGGAAGGAGAGGTGGAGTTATTCAATCTTCATCTCAACATTTATAAAGTTAAAAACTGCTCTTTTGGGCATTCCCTGGAGGTCCAGTGGTTAGGACTCCACACTTTCACTGCTGAGGGCCAGGGTTCAATCCCTGGTCGGGGAACTGAGATCTCAAAAGCCACGCAGCACAACCAAAAAAAAAAAAAAAAAAAAAACTGCTTTTTTCTTTTCCTTTTATTCGAGAAAACAGATGTTATTAACTAAACCAACTGTGGTAATCGTTTCACAATATATGTAAATGAAACCATCAATGCTGTTATACCTTAAACTTAATCAGTGATGTATGTCGATTATTTCTCAATAAAACTGAAGGAAAAGAACAAAGCAACCTGTCAGCTACATAACTGAAGGTGAATTCATTCCCTTTGTACCCAATTGTACCCAAATGGAGTCCTACCCCTAAGACCATAAGAAATGACGGCCCAGCGGGGAGAGACTAATCCTCACTCTGGCTAGTAAAAATCCCAGCCCCTGCGAGAAAATGCACCCTCCAGATGCAGTAAGGCTGGATCAGCAACGTGAACACTTCAGCTTCTACTGTGCACAATCCAGGAGCCTCCTTAAGCTCGGCTCCCCACCGCTCCTCCCTCCTCTGGACCCAGATCCAGATGTTCAGATAATCAGAAGTCACATTGGGCAGACACCGGCTCCTGTCACCAGCACAGATAAAAAATTACATCAGTTTGGGAGCTGGTTTCTGGAAGTCCCTATCTGACATGAGAGGCCTCATGTGATAACAGACAATTAGAGTTCCGAAGTAGTCAAGAACTGATAATTAAAGAAAGAAGGAAAGGGACTTCCCTGGTGGCACAGGGGTTAAGAATCCACCTGCCAATGCAGGGGACACGGGTTCGAGCCCGGGTCTAAGAAGATCCCACATGCTGTGGAGCAACTAAGCCCACACGTCACAACTGCTAAGCCTGTGCTCTAGAGCCCTCGAGCCACAACTACTGAGCCCACGTGCCGCAACTACTGAAGCCCGCGCGCCTTAGAGCCCGTGCTCCACAACAGGCGAAGCCACTGCAATCAGAAGCCCGCTACGAAGAGTAGCCTCAGCTCGCCGCAACTAGAGAGAGCCCATGCACAGCAATGAAGACTCAATGCAGCCAAAAATAAATTAATAAAATAAGAAAGAAGGAAAAAAAAAAAAAAGGAGGCCGCTGGACAAGGATCCAGGCAGCGTTCCATTCAACCAAAACCAAGCAGAACTTCTCGAGGTGGAAAAGACAGGGCTGCTGGCTGGGGGCTTCCCGGCCTCTGAGACTGAAATGGAGTAACTCCTGTCCCAGGAGGAAGGAGGATTGTTAACTGATCCCCCATTTGGTTAGAAACAAGAATAATTCAGGGCTTCCCTGGTGGCGCAGTGGTTGAGAGTCCGCCTGCTGATGCAGGGGACACGGGTTCGTGCCCCGGTCCAGGAAGATCCCACATGCCGCGGAGCGGCTGGGCCCATGAGCCATGGCCGCTGAGCCTGCGCGTCCGGAGCCTGTGCTCTGCAACGGGAGAGGCCACAACAGTGAGAGGCCCGTGTACCGGGGGAAAAAAAAAAAAAAAAAAAAGAAACAAGAATAATTCAGACAGGCCCTGGCTGAAGGCGGAGGAAGAGGAGCAGGGAGGTTCATGCAGAGAGCTGCATTCTTTGGCATCTCTACCTGGTGCAGGTAATTTGGCCTGAAACTATGAGGTTTAAACTAATTTGGTACACAGCCCCCCAGGCACTGGTTCTCTGAGAACTGGTCACCCGTGACCACAAGGCACTCTGAGGACCTTTGTCTGGGCCCTCAGCATTCTGGCCTTTCTGTCAGAAACTCTCTGGGTCCTCACCCACCTTTTCTGGTTTTGATTCTACTTTTAGTTCAGTTTTCTGCCAGTTACTCCAGCAGTAAGGGACGCGTAAGCAGCACTGTAGCTCAGACCAGGGGTTCTGAAACCTGGCCCCATCACCAGCATCCACGGTGCCTGGCAGTTTGTTAAAAACAGAAAGGCTTAGGCCCCACCCAAACCGACTGACTCAGAAGCTCTGGGGGTGGGACCCAGCAATGATCTGTGTTTTAACAAGCCCTCCAGGTGATGCTGATGCAGGCTCTGATGTGAAGGGCTCACCTGGTGGAAGGGCTCCCAGTCCAGCCCTGTCAACTCAGGCGACACTACACCACCCTGAACCTCGGTGTCCTCATCTATAAAATGGGGGGAGACTCACAGTTCCGCCTCAAAGTTGGGTTGCCGTGAGGATTAAATAAGTTAATTTTATTTATTAACACAAGGCTGCTATCGTTATTATTGGCTGGAACCACCTAAACGTCGGACAATAAGAAATCCGTTGGTACAGCATGTTACACTAGTGTCCTTTGTTGGCCCTGCCGCTTCTCAGCTGTGTAAAGCTCCTCCGGGCGCAGGACCACAACTTCTTCTACTGCAGCACACACGATGTGTGCTTTGCCCATGAACTTGTCCGATTTCTCTTCCTGGTTTTTGATGCTCTGCTACACACAGGGTCACTGTTCAGGCCAGCCTTCCTCTCAACCTGCCTGGACTCTGGCAATGGCTTTCCTAAAGTGTCCCCAGCCTCATGCATCCTCCTTTCAGCAAGAGACCCAACCAAGCAGAAGTCCACACAGTACCCAAACACCCACAAGTTCCATCGTACCGCTGGACCTCTGGACATGCTGCTTCCACCACCAGGAGCACCTTCCCATCCACCCTCCAAGCCTTCAACCTTACGGGAGGGGATGGAGGCATCCCCTCATTCGGATGCTGGCTCTGGCCCCCCAGGCTGAGTGCAGGACTGCTCCTTGGGCACCCGCAGCCCCCAGCACTCCCCTGTCTTGGAACCCCACTGTCCATCCCACAGCAGCAGCTTATTTGCCCGCCGCCTCCTCCATCTTTCCTAAGGGGCGGTCAATGTTGGTTCGTTTCTAGGTGCTCCGAGCCCAGCGGAGCCCCCGGCACAACGCCGAATCACTAAATGGCCGAAAGCAATTAATTTTTTTAATTCCGAAAGGAATTAAAAATGGAGTTTTCGATGCTCTCATTAAAGGTCTAGGCCCAGCAGTTGCCTCTGGGCTGCAAAGGGTAGAGACTGACCATGAAGGGGCAGGAGGTCCGAGACTTTCTGGGGTCCTGGGAATGTTCTGTATCTCAATAGGGGTTTGAGTTACTCATTTGTCAGAACTCATCAAATGGTAACTTAAGATTCAGGAATGTCACTATGTAAATTTACTTAAAAAAAAAAAAAAAACGAACCATAAAGAGATATTGAGCTCTGGCTAATGATTTGCACAGTGAAGTGTGTGAATGAAGGATACTGATGTATTTCAAGGTCACTTTTAAATACCAAAAATCTTAGCCGGCTGGCTGACTAGATAGATCTGTGATAAAGCAAATTTAGCAAAATGTTAACTTGTAAAATACAGTTGGTGGGTAGATGGGGAGTACTCGCTGTATCTTTCAACTTTTCTGTAGATTTGAAATGTTCACAGTAAAATACGAACAGGATTAAAAATACCTCTTACACCAAATGAGCTGAGCAATTTTTAAGAATTTGCTAAACCAGTGCTTTCCAACCATGAACCACCCAGGGATCTTGTGAAAATGAGACCCTGACTCAACAGGACTTGGCAGGCCTGAAACTCTGCATTTCTAATGAGCACCTGAGGGATGCTGATGCTGCCGGTCTGAGGACCCCACTTTGAGAACTGAGGGTCTACTATCTGCCACATTTGCCCCTGATGCCCCCAACTGCCAACGGCAACCCCGTCCCTGCATCCTAAGCGGTAGCCTCAGGGCCAGCAAGATCAAAGCACTAGAGGCTGGGGACAGGTGACAGCCTCAGAAAGCCTGCGAGGCCCACTCAGCCAGGCCCCACCTGATGCACAGAGGGGAGCAGCCCTGCCAGGAAGCAGGGCCAGGACACAGCTCTGAGTCACACATCAGGCACGGGGCCAGCTGGGGAGGACGACAGCTCGGTGACTCAGCAGGGGGAGAAGGTCAGCACTGCCGGCCCCCAGGCTGGCCCCGCCTGACCCTGGGCTTGGCTGACTGCTCTGAGGACAGGTGACATGGGACTGCTGCTCTGCGGGTGGGACAGCGACAGGGACTGGACTCACCCCATCTTCCGGCTCCACTGTGATGTGAGCCCTGAGGGTGACGGGGAGACAGCAGAGGTGACACCTAGCAGCGTCCTCCTCCCCAGGTCACAGGCCTCAGCTCCGGGGCAGGGAGGCGGGTGCGGCCAGCATCAAATCGAGCCTCAACCCATTTTCAAGAACAGGACACTGAGGTCTTGAAAGGAGGAGCGACTTGCCCAGAGTCAGATCCAGAAGTCACATAACCTGATTCCCAGCCTTCATCTCGACTGTAGTCACACAGTCTGCTGACCTGCTTAAAGGGACGATAGCTTCCTGGGGGCATGCAGTAGATGGTACTTTCCAAAGTTGGCCAGGAATCACCTGCCATCTCACATGCTCTTCTTACAATGAGACCTGGCCGCTCCCCCATCTAGAGGTGGGGGCCTGTGTGCGCCCACCCCTTGCACCCAGAAGACCTTCGTGGTTCCCTCAATCAGAAGAGGGTGGCAGGAGTGACTCTATGTGACTCTGGGACTAGGTCCTAAAAGGTGACACAGCTTCCACCTCATGCGTGCTCACTCTTAGAGACCAGCCGTCACGCTGTGAGGAAGCCCAGGCAGCTCGGGGAGACCAGGTGGGGCTGTCAACCCTGGCTGAGGCTCCAGCCAGAGGCCAACGCGCTAACCACCCGACACGTGAGCAAGGACCCTGAGTGAAAACCACCCAGCTGAGCCCAGCCAACGCCCGGGCCTGTGAAACATAACAAAGTACTGTTGCTGTTTTATGCCACTAAATTCAGGGTGGTTTGTTACAGAGTAACAGATAAGCGTAGCAGGGCATGGACCACACTTTTTCACATACTGCTGTGTCCCCAGAACGAAGCGCAGTATAAAAACGGTGCTTAATAAATATCTATTGGAAGAATAAATGGGACGCAGGTGAAATTAAAGCCCAGGGTCTGCCTGACTCCAAAATGAGGCTCTCCTTCCATTACCATGTTGCCTCCACCATCAGATTCAGGCTGTAAGTCAAGACAACCTCTTTGAGCCTTGAGTCCCACAAGAGAAAAGGAACAGCTGGGAGAAGAGTCGGGGTACCCGGGCAGAGAAGGCCCCACACCCCAGAACTGCAGAAAGCACAATGGGAGGAGGAAGGCAGCTCTTTGAGACACCCCGAGGCACACACACCCAGGAGAGAAGAGACAGGAATTCTATCCAGATCCCAGAGGGGACCAGAAATCAGAAATTCCCCATAAAGCATCAGGGACCGTCCAGTGGGAGAGGCTGCTTCTCAGGCCCCACAGGGAGCCTGAAGAGTCAGGAGATCCCCACGTGGGCCTGTCCGCCTCCCCTGGGCTCGGTTTACCCCCAGAGCACCCCAGGGTCTGCAGTCACTCGGGGGGGTATGACTTGTTCAGTGCGATCCCCTTCTCCACAGAACAGCCTGACACCTAATGTTTCTGATGGGGACACTCCACTGTCACACACCCACACCCGTGCACACAAACACCTATGAACAGCAGACGTGAGGGCCGGAGACATCTTAGCTCCTCCTCTGTGCCAGCCGGGGGCTGGATCCCCTGGGTGCTCACGCATGGCTGCTGCCCTTGTGAACTTTATACACATGCAAAACACACTCACATGAACACACAAAAACACACACATGCACACACTCATACACATCTACATGCAAGACATGTAAACATATGTGCATGCACGTACACACACCACACACACACACACCCCTATGTGCACAAACACACATATATACACACATTCACAGACACACATACACACTTGTCTAACTTCTCCAACCCAGCTCCTCCCAGAGCAGGGAGATGAGAAAATGGGGCCTCTCTGAACACACTCTAGGGCACGGGTTTCTGAAACTTACACTGGGAGCATCCGTCACCTCCTCCAGGCTGATGCCCCACAGATCCTTTCATCACCCACAAAAGCAGCCTCAGCCTTTTGCTGAGGTTCAGGCCAAACCCAGCAGAACCACAGCTGAAAACTGCTCCCACTGCAATTTCATCCGTTAGCAGCTGACTAACCATGAACAAAGCATCAAATGAACGCTCCAAAGGCTTCCCATCCCTCTCAAAATAAAATCCAAACAGCCCCCCCGGCCCATAGGTGACTGTCGCGGCTCTCAGAGGCCATCCCTCAGCCCCCTCCTGCCTCTCGCTTCTCCAGCCACACTAGCCTTTCCTGCTGTTCCGGCGACATTCACGGCAGCTCTGCCCCAGGGCCTTTGCACTTGCCACCCCTCTGCCTGGAACCTCTTTCCCTGGGTATCTGCTTGCCTGGCTCCCTCACTCCTTCAGGTCTCTGCTCCAATGAGGTTTCCTGGAGGCAGGGGGGAGGCAGGCTTCCCTGATGGCTTTTATCAAAACCACACACGACCCCAAACCATCATCTCTACCTCCTTTCCCCACTATTCTTCCCAGCCTTTACCACCACCTGACTGATAGGATATATACTTGGCTCCTGGGTTACTGTTTGTGCCCCTGCCCATGAAAACATAAACCTCAAGTGGCAATAACTCTGCTTTATTCACTGCTACAGCCCTGTGTCCAGATTGAGGCCTGGCACTCAGCACTAGACAGAAGGAGGGAGGAAAGAAAGGGGAGGAATGAGGAAGGCAAAGAGGATGGACGGAGGCAGAGAGGGAGAAAGAAGACAGGCAAGGGTGATAAATAACCGTGTTCACTTTCCTGCTACCAGCAGAAGGGCGGCCATCCCCACCCGGCCCACTCAGATCCTTCTACACAAGCAGGATTTCCCTCAAGCGGACGGAAGAGACCCAGGGTCTCAAACTCAAACCCCCCCATGGGCCAGGCACGTACACAGGTGACGGAAGCAAGACTGTCTAATGAAGCAGGGAGTGGTGAGGACTGTGGAAGGAAACCAGGGCAATGCTCCTCAAATCTGGCCAACCGCTGCCATGTGGGATAACAGCCCTACTGCTGCCAGAACTTCTCATTTTTCTAGAAAATCTGGACAGTTTGAACTTATATGAAATTTCCTGATTTTTAAAAGTTCACTCACACTGTCTAAAACCACTACGCCAACCAAATGAGACAACGGGCTGGAAAACACAGCAGTTAACAACTGTGAATCAGATTCCCTCCTTAAATCCCCCGAGCCACGTCTACGGCTCAGTTTTTCCAACGGTAAAGTGGAGAGGATAATGTTACGTATCGCCAGGTGTTCAGGGAAGACAGAAGGAGCTCCTAGATGGACGATACTGGCTCAAATCAACGTTAGCTGGCACTGTGCATTCTCTCTTGCATACGCACATGCACACACACGTGTCTGTGCTCATCTGTGATCACACTTACGGGATCGTGGATGGTTTCGGAGAACAGGGGTGAGCGGTCTGAGAAGCAGGACAACACAAGCTGGATCAGCACGAGGGAGAAGTAAATGTAGAAAGTGACATCGCGAAAGACGTCGACTTGGGCATCCTGAATGAGAGGGAGGGAAGGAGGAAGAAAACATCACTTTCTGGAAGCAACCTGTGGAGGCTGGGGGAGCAGACAGCAGGAGGCCCACTCTCTCAGCCTGCAGGCCTGACGGCAAGCTTTCCCACCCTGACCCTACCCCCTGCAAGATAACAGAAGACAAGCAGTTACGTCACAGCCTGGTCCACACTGCCTGGTCCAGGCAGCCGACACGGCGGAGGAGCCCCAGGCTTGGGAGTAGCACAGACCTACCTTCAAGGCCTGACTCTGCTCATTCTGGCCATGGGACTTAACCTCTCTGTGCGTCAGTTTCCCCATCTACAGACAGACCAGTGGTTCTCAAGTGGGCGTGACTTTGCCTCCGGGGGAACATCTGGTAGTGTCTAGAGACACTTCTGTTCAGGAGTGGGAGGCTACTGGCACTGCCCCGCACATCCGACAAGCACAGGACAGTCCCACAAAACAAAGATGTCTTGGGCCCCAAATGTCAATGAGTGCTGAAGCTGAGAGACCCTGTCAGGGTAATTGTGAGAAGTCAGTAAGATTATTCACGGAAACGACTCAGTCCCCGGCCTGGCACTTTGTAAACACCAACTCAATAAATGTCAGCTGCCTGCAATGTACACTGCAGGTGCTCAACAAACATTCAGTTACTCTTCCTTCCTTTGCCTGATGCCAGTTCCTGATTAGCCCGAAGGTGACAGGGAACCACGTGACAGTCTGAAAGAGCACGCTCTTCTGAATCCCTAGGAGCAGCGGATGGCAGCCAACGAGAGCCACTTCCCAGCCAGAGCAGCACCAAGGCAAAGTGGGGACGAGTCTAGGGTCCCCAAGCCACCACCCTGCAAACATTGCTCCCTGCTCTGCTCTGTTCCAGACAATAGACACTGAGCGCCAACCTGCCTGGCTGTTACCGCTGACAGAGGTTCAGAGGGTGGCGTGCATCTGCCCGTAGCTCCTGCCCGAGAGCTACACAGACACATGGGGCCCTGAGGAAAGAAGGTTCTAGAACAAAGGTTGCACAGGCGAGGGAAATCCTCAGGAAAGAAGCTGGGCCCGTGCAGTAGCCATCCCCTGGTTCCCATGGAAACGCATGGTCTCCACAAAAGCCAGAAGGAACAAGCATCTTCCAGGAGATGCTGACGGAAGACGCAAAATGAGGCCACCACTTACCTCTTTTAAGGCAGTCATGATTTTGGATCTCAGGATGGCCAGGGCACACAGTAGGGCTATAAGCCAGAAAGTGAGCATGATTCCTGAGGACTGAACTCCCCTCCTTCTCTCGATCTGAATTAAAAAGGTAGCAAGCAGCTGGAAGAGAAAAGCATACAACAGGAGTCGTCAGGAGAAGGCCAGGCTCCCAAGGCTCCCACAGTCCAGAGTCTGGCAGATGCAAGGCCTGGAGGAGGGCTGCTGTCGGGCGTGGGAAGCACTGGGAACAGCCTGGGAAGGACCTGGCTCCAGTCCCAGCTCTGCTCTCGCCTTGCTGGGTGACCCTGGACAAGTCACCGAACCTCTCTGAGACTCTGCTGCCTTGTCTGCAAAATGCGGATGACAACAGTATCCAACTCAAGAGCTGTGGGAATCTAACAGACCAGGTACAGACCCAGGACAGGATGGAAAAGTCAGGGGAAAGCTCAGTTTACGACAGAGATCGGCACACTTTTTCTTAAACAACTGGAGAGTAAATATTTTAGGCTTTGTGGGCCATGGAGTTTCTTTCACAACTACTCAAGTCTGCACTGCAGTGTGAAAGCAGCCTTACACGATACATGAAAGAGTGGACACGGCTGTGTGCCAATAAAACTTTATTTACAAAAACAGGTGGCAGGCCGACCCTCGATTTAGATCAGGAAATCCAGCCCTGATACTGACTGGTTCTTGTGCCTTGGGCATCAGTGGTTAACTGCTCCCCTTTATTGAGCTTCTCTTATCTCCGCCACACAGGAGGCATTCACACGCACCGACTCGGTGCAGCCTGTTTTCAACTGTCTTCAACCCCAGTTTGCAGATCAGGAAACTTACTTAACCTGCTACTGTCACACGCCTGTCTTCAGGAAACTTCATTAGAACAACCGTGGTGGGAGGATTGGGATTTTATTTCATTCCTGATACCCGGAGCTATGACTTCCATTTTACACGTGACTTAGAGATCAGGAAGAGAAAATAAACAATGAAACTGTGTTTCCTTGAAAGAAGGAAATGCCACGGCCATTCCCCAGACAGGCGGCCCTCTGAAGGCAGACCCCAACGCCAGTCACAGTCACGAACCTGACTCCCGTGGAGCTACGGGCACCCAGGGCACCTCCCCTCATCCCCCAGCTGCTTGAGCCAGAGACACGTCTGTCTGTCCTCATCTGTCCTCCTCGGCGCCCCATCTCCCTCACTCCCTGCATCTATCCATCAGCAACTCACACTGGCTCTGCCACCAAGGCCCACCCTCAGCTTACCTGCTGCTCACCCTGGTCTCAGCCTCCATCCCCTAATGCCAGAGGACCCCCTACTGGCCTCCCAGCTTCCACTCCTGCACCACAATCCATTCTCCACTTGGAGGCCACGGTCAGCTCTTAAGTATGCACAGCCTGGCATGCCCTTGCTCAGAACCTTTGCCTTTAGGACTGGGGGGTTTTAACCTGGGGTCCAAGGACAGGCTCTGGATAGAACCCAGGGGTCCATGAACTTAGATGGGAAACAATTACAGTTTCACTTTCCCTTATTAGCACCACCAATGACACGTGAAAGCAACACACCACAATGGCATCAGCAGTGCCTGGGGCTCTGTCATCCTATCTGAAAATAGACAGCTGAAGGCACTTCCCTGGCGGTCCAGTGGTTAAGACTCCGTGCTTCCACTGCAGGGGCATGGGTTCGATCCCCAGTTGGGGAACTAAGATTCTACATGCTGCACGGCGGCAGACAAAAAAAAAAAAAAGGTACCTGAAGATGTCTCTGACTATCACGTATGGTCAATTGCTATTTGGAAATTAAGGAGGCATCAGTCACAGCTGCTGGTAGGTCTTGATTTGAAATGTATTCATAAAGAAGCACATATATTTTTATTTTGCGTTTTAATCTTTTCATAACTGTGATTAAAGATAACTGGTTTCCCAGCCCAAATGTACTGCACCCGAAGAACGGATAAACAGTGCGTGCGGAATCCATACAATCAAACACGCTGAGTGACTTTAAAAAAAAAAAAAGATCTTTGGAACCGCAGGGCCTGAGACGTCAGACTCAAACTGCTCCAGCCTTCATGGTTCCATTCACATGACATTCTGGAAAAGGCAAAGCGACAGGGGCAGAAAACACAGCAGCAGTAGGCGGGCGGGGGGCAGGGTAAAGAGGTGGAGAGAAGGGCTGGGGCGGCACCAGGGAACTTTTGGGGGTGATGGAGCTGTTCCGTATCTTGATTGTGGACATGGTACTCACCTGACAATATTTGTTTATCAAAACTCATGAATTGCTCAAGGAAAAAAGTGAATTTTACCCTATGTAAATTAAACCTCAAGTAAAAATATAAATGTACATCACAAAATCTTCACATGTATACATATGTGTGTGTGATTGGTTTCCTTTGTAAGCCTACGTGTTCTGTGATTATTCTGAGGAGACCAGATTGGCAAAGAAGAAAGGGGTCCATGGCACAAAAAAGGTTTAGAACCCACCTTCAGGAATGAAGAACAAGACAAAACCCACTAAGCCTGAAGCTCGAAGTCCTTCGGGGTCAGTCCTCTGCCCTTCCTGCCATTCCTGCTCCCCTGCTCTCCCCTCCTTACTGTCTCTGCCCCAGCCACACAGGCCAACTCTCACTCTCTCTCTCCGACCCCAGGACTTCTGCACATGCTATTTTCTCCAACTGGATCATCCTCTACCCCCAGCCCCTTCAACTTTTTAACATCCTGCTCATCCTTTAGGCCTCAGCCCCATCATCCCTTCCTCCCTACCCCCCGCCCCGCCAAGACCACATCAAATCCACCTAACACAGCTGTATTTCTGGATTTCTACTGTGAAATCATTTCATTTCTAAATGCCAGCCACTACTTCTGGTCTCCACAGTGCCAGCCCCTACTTACCATGGTGATGCCCAAGAGGGTTGGGCTGACCAGAAACACTGGGGCCAGGAGCTTGCCCAAACTTCTTTCCCAGAAAGAGTAGAAGAGGTCTGCCCAGCAGACGGTCCATAGCAAAAATCCCAAGGCCTGGAAGAGAAGTACATACACATCTTACAACGGACAGCGACGGAACCTCCCCCAGCACCTGTGCAAAAATCTCAGCCTTGGGGGCACCAGCCACCCCCTAAACCATCAGCTGTGGTCTTCAGGTACAGCATGTATCCTCTGGAACACAGACAAGCCCTAGGTAGGGTGAGCCAGCACCTGGGCCGTCCCACACTGGTCTGTATCTCTCCTGCACCACAGGCACAACTCTGTGTGGTCACTATTCTTCCCAGCACCTGAAAACGCAAGTCTGGCTCATCTACATCTGTAACCCCAGCAGCCTGCACAGGGCGCCTCTCACGATGACCATTCATCCAACCAAAATCTACTGGGGTCCTACTGTGGGCCACATACCTGCCAAGGTGCCAAGGGGATAACAGAATAAAACAGACAGAAGTCACTGCCTTCATGGAGCTGCGATTCCAGTGGAAGGAAACAGGCAAGAAACAAACTGAAAAATACATACTATAATGCCAGCAAGAAGTAATATAAGGAGAAATAAAACAGATTAGATAGGGTGGTCAGAGAAGGCCTCTCCCATCAGGTGACATCTGGGTAAAGAGCCAACAGTGACTATTGGAGGGAAAGAACAATTCAGGCAGAGGGCAAGTGCAAAGGTCCTGAGGTAGGAATGCGTTCAGTAAGGTTGCGGCTGCTGTGGCATGAGCCGTGGGTGTGGCAGGAGATGGCTGAAGAGGAGCCTGGAGCCAGACCAAGCGGGGCCACTGTGAGGACGTCCAGGTTTTATTCCCTATAATGAGAAGCCACTAGAGTTTTTTTGAGCAAGGCACGGATAAAATCTGATTTACATTTTAAAGGGAGATGTTGTTCCCCAAGAGAAGTACAAAGCGCTTCCAGAAGTCTAAGAGGAAGACATCAGGTCCAGCTGAGGATAGGGGAGCAGACAGCATGTTGAGATAGGCTCGGATTGTGGTCTGAACGAGACAGGTTTGGACGGCGGTATTATAAGCAAGGGGACAGCTTCAGTAAAATCACTCAAGTTTTCCTGTTTGCCAAGGGCTTATGGAAATAAATTTTGGGAAATGTGGCTTAAAAAAGGACTGAGACACATGCTAAGTCAAAAGGAGAAAGTGGAATGAGGAGCAGGTATACACATGCCCTTCACGTGTCTCCCCCAGAAAGCTCATCCTTATGAGGGGAAAACCAGCACCTGCACAGCAGAGAAACCAGACACGCTGACCAGAGGAACAAAATTAAGCCGATCACCGAGGGGCAGACGGACACCACGCGGCCTTAGATGTAACCAGAGAAGGACCCCACATCCCTTTTGTAGTTTTCCAGCCAGACAGGCATTACCTGAATCTAATCATGAGGGAACATCGTCCCAACGCCCAAGTTGAGGAACTGACTCTAAACTAACTGGCCCACGCGCTCCAAATATGCCAATGTCATAAAACACAAAGAAAGGTGAAAAGTTCTTCCAAAATTACAGAAAAATAAAGAGTGTGACTAGAGGCAACACATGGCCTTGAAGTGAGGGGAGGGGGAGGGGGGTGCTAGAAAGGACAGTATTGAGACAAGTGACAAAACTGGAATATACACAGTAGGTTTTTTTTTTAAGTATTGTGTCCATGTTAAATTTCCTGAATTTACTGTACTGTTGTTATATAAGAGAATATCCCTGTTTTGAGAAAAGATACACTGAAGAATCACAGGTAAAGGGGTGTGGTGGATGCTAGCTTTTCCCAAATGATTCAGAAAAACATAAATAATACGTGTATATGGAGAGAGCAAAAGAGAAGGATGAGGTTAAAATGTTAAATGTGGCAAAATATTAAAAATCGGTGACTATGAGTCACGGGTATACAGGGCTGGGGAGTGCTTAGTATCATCCTTGCAACTTTTCTAGAGTTTGAAACTATTTCAAGATAAAAACTTTTTTAAAATTAAAAAGACATCCTTGGGACTTCCCTGGTGGTCCAGTGATAAAGAATCCGCCTTACAATGCAGAGGATGCGGGTTCGATCCCTGGTCAGGGAACTAAGATCCCACATGCCATGGGGCAATTAAGCCCATACGCCACAACTAGAGCCCATGTGCCACAAACTACAGAGCCCACGCACCCTGGAACCCGCACGCCACAACTACGGAGCCTGTGCACCCTGGAGCCCGTGCACCACGACAAAGAGCCCGCATGCCTCAACGAAGATCCTGCGTGCCGCAACTAAGACCTGACACAGCCAAAAGTAAATAAAATAAATAAATAATAAATCTTTAAAAAAAAATAAAAAGACATCCTTGGTCAGGCAGGAAGACCTCCGGATAATCTCGTGAGATAGATCCTATCACCCCCACTATAATCATGGGAGAACTGAGGCTCAGGGAAGTTAAGATATTTGCTCAAAGAAAAAACTTTCTATTTCTTTGATTTTGTTCCTATAAAAGATGGTGGACGTTCACAAAACTTACTGTGATAATCATTTCACGATGTAAGTCAAATTATTATGCTGTACACTTAAACGTACACAGTGCTGCATGTCTATTTTATCTCAATAAAACTGGAAGGAAAAAAGAAATTTGCTCAAAACCACACAGCTAGTAAGTGACAGAGCCGATATCTGAACCCACGTCTGAACTCAGAGCCCCAGCCTTTACCCACCACATTATTATTCTGTCTCCCAGTAAAAGGAACTCAGGGCCAATTAAGCAGAAGGAACATGTCAGTTTTCACAACCACCATTCCCCACCCCAGCACACACACACCCACAACACACACATCATGATAAACTCCCACGTGACTTACAGTTTTGGCTTTGTTGAGATGTGTCATCTGAATGTAGCCCCGGTCATGGCGGGAGAGATAGAGGAAGTAGAAGGGGAAGCAGGCCCAAAGGTAAGAGCAAGGCACCCACACGAGGACGGTGTTCTGAAAGCACTTGGTGAAGTCGGGGCTGCTGGTATTCCACGTGACATTCCACTCCTGAGGACACAAACAGGCACAGGTCAACAGGACGTCCCCAAGAGCTTGGACAAGGGGCCCATGAAGAGTTCAAAACTAGCTGTCATGGGGTTTAAGAACAACGAGGCCCCACCAGGCAGAACAGGCAAACTGGAAAGATTAGTAGCCAGAAAGACTACAAACAAGGAACAACGAACAAACGTATATCTCATCTCACCTAACGGACAAGTTCTGGGACCTGTGGTAAGTTCCATTATTGTACGAAAGATGGAGACTGCCATTTAAAGGAATCCTAAAGGGTATTCTGTAAACTGACACGTCGTTTAGTCATATAAATCATTCCTACTTTACAATCTTGGGAACTAAGAGCTTTCTATTATTCTTCTTCATTGTCATCACCATGATCCCTGTAGCACTGCCATCAATGTCATCAGCATCACCACTATCGTGATCACTTTCATCAGCACCATCAGCATGGCCATCATGGCCATCGGCATCACCACCTTCAGCAGCAGCAGTAGCAGCATGGATAACATCCAAATTGCAGTTCTATGTTCTAGGCCCTATTCTAAGTCCTTTATGTGTATTACCTCCTTTAATTCTATAATTACTTTATCATTCCTTTTTCAGGGGGGAAAACTAAGGCACAGAGAGGTTCAGTGATTTGCCCAGTATCTCACAGTTGGTAAGATCTGGAGCCAAACTCAAACTCAGGGAATTCAGCTCTGGAGTTCCTGCATTTAACCACTAAGCTATCCAGCCTCAGAAACAAATTTGTTTTAATTACTTTTAATTTTTTAATAAGCCACCTGTACTTCATTAGAGACACGCCAAATAGATAAGTAGATAGATACATACATAAATAGACCAGGTATATCTGTATCTGCCCAAGAATAAACTTCAGACTTCCGTAATGGAAAATTTAATTCAAGTCCTGATCTGACCACTGAACCATTATACAACTTTGGGAAAAGTTATTACCCTATCTTGGGTTCTCAATTTCCTATCTCTACCATAATTAGGTGGGATGAAATTAGAGGTCTGAAACAGGTGGCTCCCAGGCTGATATGGCTCACAGATTGTTTGCTGTTACTGTTGTTGGTGTTTTAAGCATGCTTTTTTTAAAAAAAAAAATCTTATGTTAGCTGCCAACATTTAAAAATCAGGAAATTTCATGTAAAACTTGGATTTCCAGTGTCTCTTTTAAAAAATCAGAAAATCTGGCAGCACTGGGCCCATATTCCCACCTTACAACCATTGGGAGGAGCTAGAAGTAGCCAGCCTTTGGATAAGGTCCATGCGGTCCAGCTGGCCAGTCCCCATGCAGCCCCCTTCCCCCAGCACTCTCTCCCCACCACTGGATGATGTGCTCTCCAGACACCTCCAGACAGCTCCGGTTCCAACAGCCTTCCCACAATCAGATAAGTGAGACCACCAAGGAACTCCAAGGAACCTGGATTCTTACAACTCCATGCAAGTTTTAAAGCCACATCAAAGAACGTTATAGAAGAGAAAATGATGGGAACAAGCAGACCATTTCACTTAAAGATACATTTGATGATCAATCAAAATATATGTTCCGAGTTTTTCAAAAGAGTTGTGCACAACACTGTGAGTATACTTAACACTACTGAGTGTACACTTAAAAATGGTTAAGATGGTTGAAAAAAAGGATTTGACTTGAAAAAGAGGGAGCGAGAAAGACCTAGGTATTAAGTACCCAAACTGGTTCTTCAGAGGTTTAATTATTCTGTGATATAAATGGTTATTTTTCCAGAACAAAGAACAAGGAATCATTGAAAAGTAAACTTTAAAAGGTCAACATACACCAAGGGATTTAGCCAGGAAACTTCTAGACGCAAAGAAACCCTTAAAAGGACAAAGGTCATGCCTCTGGACTTGGGCACTGGAAGACAGCCTTGGAAATAAGAATGAGCATGGAGAGGAGTCGTTTATATCAAAGACTATTTTAATTGGTTTCACTTATAATTCTTAAGGTGATGGTGAAAATGGGGATTAAACTGTTGGTGGTTATTATATACAAAGCAGTTTCTGGGCAGTTGCCAGAAAAAGCTCATTCCAAAGGCATCTGCCTTTCTAGTAAGAAAAGAATGCTGGGACTTAATATACACAGTTAGGTATACAGGAAGCTCGGTTCCTATGTGAATCAATTCAATAATCTGATCCTTACCCCAATTATTCCTTGCCTGGACTCCTGCAGTAGTTTCCTGGCCATTCCCTGCTTCCAGCCCCTCCGGGCCCCACTTAGTCCTCCCCACCACAGCCAAATTTATCTTATTTATCTATGCATCCATACGTGCATCAGATATGAACTCAGCCATGAACCCATCCATCCATCCACCCACCCACCCATCCATCCATGTACCAACTCATCCATCCATCTACCATCTATGCATTCACCCACCCCCACTACCCATGCACCCATCCATCCATCCACCCACCTACCCACCCACTGACTCATCCATCCATCCATCCACCCACTTACCCACCCACTGACTCATCCATCCATCCACCCAACTACCCATCCACTGACTCATCCATCCATCCATCCACCCACCCATCCACCGAGGTATTCATCCATGTCTCTCTTTGTATTAATTTACTTTTAATGGGTAATACATTTACTTTACGTGCTAAAATTTTCCCAAACTACACAAAATGGTACACTGTGAAAAATAAATCCTCCTTCCTGAACTCACAGCACTCCCCTCCTAAACCACAGGCAAAACTACCATGGCTAACACCTTGTATATTCTTCCAAATATAGCTTACCTACTTTGCTTCCCCAAAAGGTACCATAATACATACCAGTTCCATGCCTTGCTTTTTTTACTTAACATTAGAAACTGATCTCTATCAGTGCCACAGATCTACTTTATCCTTGATAGCTTAATTTTATTTCTTTTGAAAAAAGGGTAGAAGTCACAAGCCACCTTCCATTCCTGGTCCTTAACCTCCCAGTTCCTCTCTCTAGAGGTGACAGTATCGGTTTCTTGTGTATCCTTCCAGAAACTATTTTATGCATCTATAACAAAAATAAATACGTATTTTCTGTTATCAAATGGAGGGAAACATACTCCACACATCCTGCGCTGTACCTTCCTTTCATCTCTTAATAACAGATCTGAAAGATCATCCTGCTCTGCACACTTCCTCATTCTTTGTTCCAGCTGCTTTGTATTCCATTGTATGGATGGACTTGACCTTATATCATCAGCCTCCTGCTGACTGGGCACTGGGCTGCTCTTACAAACAATGAAGCCGTGAATAAATAACCTAATAAGTGCCTCATTGCACACAAAGCAAGCATGTTTGTAAGATAACTTTCTAGAAGTAGACCTGCTGGATCAAAAGGTGTATGCATTTAAAATTTATACAGACACTGCCTCCAACGGGTACCATCAGTTTATACTGCACCTAACAAGGTACAAGGGTAACTACTTCCCATACCACAGTATATTAAAAGCTTTTGATCTCTGCCAATCTGATAGTGGAACATATCTCCCTGTAGCTTAACTTCCTTTTCTCTTTACGATGAGTGAAACTGAAAATCCTGCCATTTTTTGCATTTAAAAGCAGTCAGGTTCTCCTCCTTAGGGGAGAAGTTATAGGCTTAAATACTTGTGATATTAAGTGGGACAGATCTGATCACCCCCGCCTGCCAATAGTGGCCCTGACCACAACTGTTGCTATTGGGTAACAACCTCCAATAGCTCCAGATCACCTTTCAGAGCCGATCCTTGCTGCGGTTCATGAGGCCTTCCACATTCAAGCCCCATCTGTTTCTTCTACAATTTCTCCCGCCCTGTTCCCCAATGTGTCAAGTCCACTATTCACTCAAAGGAGGATTTATCAAGCCTGTGTCAGGCACTGCTCAAGGCACTGGAGATTCAGGAAGGTTCCCTGGTGCCTTAAGGTGCCTTAAAGGTCCCTGCCTTTAAGGCATTCCCCAATTGCTAGTCAAATGAATGGTTCTTTGGGGATGCCTTGCTAGAAGCTCTTCTTGCACTGTCTTTCCACAGTAACAAACTCCTATTCATCCTTCAAAACCCAACTCAGATACCTCCTTTAAGAAGCCTTCTTCTTCACTCCCCAAACCATCAGGACACCCCCTGTACACTGCAATGATTTTCTCACGTGTCTGTCAATACCTCTGTCCTGCAAGGACCACACAAGGACCTCAGTGCCAGGACTGTGTGGTATTTACTTTTGACTCATCTCCTCCTCACCCAGCAGGTATCCAAAGGTTACTGAGTAAACAAATGGCCCAAACCATGTCTCCCCTCCCCAGCATTATTTCCTACTTTTTTTAAAATAATTTTTTAAATTAATTTATTTTTTATTATTTATTTATTTATTTTTGGCTGCATTGGGTCTTCGTTGCTGTGCACGGGCTTTCTCTAGTTGCGGTGGGCTAGAGCAGGGGCTACTCTTTGTTGCGGTGCGCAGGCTTCTCATTGCAGTGGCGTCTCTTGTTGCGGAGCACAGGCTCTAGGCACGTGGGCTCAGTAGTTGTGGCACACGGGCTCAGTAGTTGTGGCTCACGGGCTCTAGAGTGCAGGCTCAGTAGTTGTGGCACACGGGCTTAGCTGCTCTGCGGCATGTGGCATCTTCCCAGGCCAGGGCTCGAACTCGCGTCCCCTGCATTGGCAGGCAGATTCTTAACCACTGCATCACCAGGAAGTCCCCCTACTTTGTTATTTAAAAGCAATCCAACTGGGAGATTGGGATTGACATATATACACTAAGACGTATAAAATAGATAACTAACAAGAACCTACTGTATAAAAAAATAAAATAAAGTAAAATTCAAAAAAAACAAAACCAAACAATCCATCAAGGTAGAACCTGGCTATGACCCTGGCTTTCTGGTCTGATAGATGTGGATTAAAATTCAGGCCCTGACCTCATGTGAACCTGGGCAGGTCACTTAACTTCTCCAAGCCTCAATCTCCTTAGCAGTGTGGTCAGGAAAACACACAGGCCTGGAAAAAGTATCAAATGGGCCCATCTCTGCACCAGCTGGCACGGTCTAGAGTTGGTAAGTGATGGCTATTAGTTGCAGAGACCAATAATTAGTAATAATCTCCACCACTAACCGCAGCACCGCCCAGACTCAGGAAGCTTAAGGGACAAAGACAAGTTCAAGTTAGGAAGTGAGCAAGAGGAGACTGGGGAGCATCTAAGGACACGGAACTCCGGGGAAGGAGAGGTCGGAGAAATGCTTAGCAAAGGAAGGGGTTTATTCTTCAGACAGCAGCTTCCTGCTAAAACCAGGTGGCCAGCCCTGACGGAGAGGGCAGAGACGGGAGGGAGGCGGAAGGACAGGGGGGCATGAAAAGAGGAAATCCGATTGTGACCGTGAACTTGCACCATCCCTGCTGCCACTACCGCCCGCCAATAGTGGTCTTGACCACAACACTGTCACAGCAGTGACGTAACTGGGTCAAAGGCCTCCTGCATGTCCCTCACTTGCTGGGAATTTGATGAATCCTCTGTGCAATCCCCTTGAGAACCCCTGAAGACAGGCAGTGGGGCCCCCTCTATTTGGGGTTTCTGGGGGAAACAGGGAATGCCGAAAGCCACTCTTAAGGAAGAACGACTCACTGAGACTGCCCCGAACCCAGAGATGACAGCTAACCACAGTCTTCCTCCTCAGGTGCTCTACCTCCAAACGCAGGGAGCTTCGGAAATCAAGCTGGTCGGACCATCGTTCCCTGCTTCTGCTAATGGAGCGTCCATCAGCCCAACTACTGGGAAACAAAATTCAGCTCCAGGAGTCTGGAAAACAGTCACCAGCGCTGGCCCAGGCTCTGCACTTCTGGGAACCCGGCCCATGGAAATCTTAGAGAAAGGGCATCCCCTGATCCCCCCAGTTGAGGCTTTTCTTCTCAGGACACCTTCGTCATCCATTTATGTCCCTCTCCCTCCAGTGCTGACATTCGAGGATCTGGGGAATAAGTACAAGTCTGCTTGGCCCACAAGCTTTGGAAGTTCATACAGTTTCTACTGTGTGGTGTCAGGTCGCACCCTTCTCCCTCAGAGGAATAATGACAAGCAGCACATTCTGAGCACGGATGGGCCAGGCACATCACTCAGCCCTCAGAAGAGGCACTGCTGTTATCCCCATTTCACGGATGAGGAAATCAAGGCACCAGGAGATAAGGCATCTTCCCAAAGGCCATGCTGCAGTGGGTTTATGTTGTCCACGCCCCACACACATTTTCCCTTCTCTGGCAACAGCCGCTGGCTCTTGTTCGTAAGCAAATCTTCTCCTCAGCCACATGCTTGGGGCAAAGCTCCAGGGGTAGGTCCTCTTTAGTATCAGCCAGTCAGCAGAGTCCTTTACCCACGTGCTAGTGATTAGCTCCAGAATGGGCACTTGATCCCAGTCAATCCAATCACTACAAGGACACATATTCTCTTGTCCCCAGTGACACGGAGTGAGGATGTGGGGTTGACAGGTGTCTCAGCCATTCATAAGGGAAGCACCAAGAGTTGGGAGTGGAGAGGAAGGGGTGGCACCACCAGGGCAAGTGTGAGAATGAAGCTGACATCGTGAAAGGCAGAGATGAAAGAAACTGATGCTTGGTGTTTTGTGGGCTGCTGGATCAAGCTTCACCTGCAGCCCACCCTCCCACTGGACTTTTCCAATAAATTCACTTTTACACAAGTGTGAAATAAATTTGCTCTCACTTACAATACAAAGCACCCTAGTAATACAAGTTCTGATCCACTACGTCAACTTTTTATACAACAACATGATTCAGAACTTGACACGAGTGAATTTAGGGATACAACATTACTAGAAGCATACTGCTGGATAGGTCACTGTTCTTCTCTGAGGCTCAAAAAACCCACTGGCAAAATGGAGCTACTACCTTCTCCTCCACAGGAGATCCTAAAAGCCCTAATAAATGTTGATTATGACTATTATTTATAACTGCCTCAGCTGACTTTTTGGAACCCACTTCTCTTCCTATTCTCTTTCCCAATCACTCCTCCTCCCCTCCCCAAAAGACTATCTGTCTCCTTGTCCCTTTTCTTACAGGTCCAATTTCCTTCTCTGTTCGCTGTGTGACCTTAGACAAGTTATTTAACCTCTTTGAGCCTTACCTATGACTAACGGCTAATACCTATCTCCTAAAGCTATTCTGCAGTTTAAATAAAATTACATACATACAGCTCAGTGTCATATCTTAACGCTCAATAAAGGACTATTGTCACTAATCTTAATTCTTACATCAGTAATAAAAATAAATGAAGTTTATAGCATTATACTCTTAATACGACAATCTTATATTGTTATCGATAATAACAACACCTAGCTTTAACTGAGCACTAACTGTATGCCAGGTATTGCTTCCATGCACTTTATGTGAATTAACTCAATCTTCATGATCACCCAGAAAGGAGGTTCTGTTTTGATCCCCATTTGGTAGATGAGGAAATTGAGACACAGAGAAGTCAAATAATTTGCCTAAGATCACACAGCCTGTAAGGGATGAGGCTGGGGCTCAAACCTAGGAAGCCTGACTACTGAGCCACCCCACCCCTGACGCCAACTCCTAGTGATGGGCAATATAAGAATTCTAACAGAGCTTTCTGGAGCACATGCCTTCACCCACAGGGAATCTGGGCCAAGAGGAAGATGTGAATCCCCAAAACACCACCAAATTCAGAACCAATTACCTGTATTAGTTTCCTACAGCTGCTGTTACAAATTACCATAGATTTCGTGGTTTAAAATGACACAGACTTTTTCTTATCATATAGTTTCAGAGGTCAGAAATCTGAAATGGGTCTGCCTGGGCTAAAATCAAGGTGCTTGCAGGGCTGCAATCCTTCTGGAGAGGAGCACCCAGGTACCAGGTGTCCCCTAGGCCAGAGCCTAAGGTCTCTGCAGGGCTGCCCCTACAGCCCCGGCCTGTCGACACAGCTTCACTTGGCTGGGGCCTGTGGAGACAATGGAAACGGTCCTGCCTGGACCCAGCTGGCCAACCTCGGGACAGGAGGGAAGCTGCAGAGAGGATGATAGGGGAGGCGATTATGAACTTGAACTGCCGCTCAGCATCACCAGCATCCGTGAGCAGAGTTGCTCTGACACTATTGAGTAATGAGGGCCTACTAGTACCAGGCTGTTCCCCCGGGGCCTGAACATCCCTTTTCGCATTCAACTGTCTCAATAACTTACAACCATCAGGTTTCTAAGGCTCAGTGGACAATTTTTTTTAATCAATTTATTTATTTGTTTGTTTGTTTGTTTATTTTTGGCTGCATTGGGTCTTCATTGCTGCACACAGGCTTTCTCTAGTTGCAGCGAGCAGGGGCTACTCTTCCTGGCGGTGCACAGACTTCTCTATGGTGGCTTCTCTTGTTGTGGAGCACGGGCTCTAGGCGCACAGGCTTCAGTAGTTGTGGCTCACGGGCTCAGTAGTTGTGGCTCGCGGGCCCTAGAGCGCAGGCTCAGTAGTTGTGGTGCACGGGCTTAGTTGCTCTGCGGCATGTGGGATTTTCCTGAACCAGAGCTTGAACCATGTCCCCTGCATTGGCAGGCGGATTCTTAACCACTGCATCACCAGGGAAGTTCAATGGACAACTGTTAGTCATGAGATTCCTATGTGCCAATACCATTCGGAGGTAAATAAGGTTTCCATTCTCAGTTTCATTCTATCACAAGAGGTAGATACTAAACAAACAACTCTATGTATGTCTAGGCAACAAATGACCTGACGAAGAATCAAGGGAACAGAGGATCATGGTGGGCACTGGGTGCTACTTTTATATCAGGTGGACAGGAAAGTCCTCTGAGCCAAGATGTCCTCTAAGCGAAGATGTGAAGCAAATGAAGAAATGTGTGCTACCTTCTACTATCTATGGAAAGTGAAAGAGTCAGTAAGGTTCTTAGTAACATGTGCCAGGACTGATCTAAGGGCTTTACATCATAAACAACTCCAGGAGGCAGGGCTATAACTAAATCCATTTTACAGATACAGAAACTGAGGCCGGGTCACACAGCCTGTAAGCAGTATGGACAGCCAAGAATTTGAATCCCAGCACAGATGCCTCTATATACGTAGCAAATGTATTGTCTGCAATATTTTATCATATGCATGTACTACTGTTCCCACTTAAAATTAGTATAAAAGAGTATATAGATGTTTGCCTAGGCAGGGAAATTTTCTTAGCAGGGGACAAGAACAACAAAAGCTAACATTTTTGTTAACATGAAGAGTGATTATCTCCAGGGGGTAGGGCTGAAGCTGGTGAGAGGAAGGCGACTACTAGTTTTTGTTTTATTATCTTTTGTACTGTTTGAATTTTTTTACTCCACATGTATTACCTCTAAAAAATAACAAAAACAAAACTAGTTCACACTTTAAATAAATAAATAGCAGCAGCAGGAGTTTAAGAGTAGAAATTTCTAAATGCTGGGCTAGGAATAAAGAGAGAGCACATATTTATTGGGTGCCTATCATAAAAGCACAGTGGCCACACCGGGCCCCATGCTAAGTGTTTTCCAAGCATGAGTCCATTTAAACCTCCCAACAGTCCTACAAAGTTGGGAATGTGAAAACTCCCCCTTTTCAGGTGAGGACTCTGAGGCCCAGGGAGTTCACAGAACTGGTTCAGGCTCACAGAGCCAGGAAGAGTCAGGCAACACGGGGATTTGAACCCATAGAGAGTCTGTCTGACACTTGAGTTCTTAATTCCCGGGCTCCACCACCCGTCAGCCAGGTGCTTGGAGCGCTAAGCGTTTTGCGAGGCCAGTGGCCCCACCGTCCCGCCAGAGGCAGCTTGCAAGGCAACGCTGTCCTCAGGCCTTGGGGATTCCAAGCTCATGGGCACAGAATGGAGAAGCAAAGTGCTGACTCAGACACAGAATCTTCTACAACTCCCCCTACCCATCCACCCAATGTGAGCAATGCAGGATGATGGTTAAGAACGATGGTTCAAGGTCTGGGTCCTAATCTCCTCCGGGTCACAGATACGTGCCCCAAAACAAGGATTCTCAAGCTCAGCACCACTTACATTTGGGGCCAGAACATTCTTTGAGGGGCTGGCCTGTGCACTGTAGGACGTTGAACAGCATCCCTGACCTCCACCCAATAGATACCAATAGCACACATCAGGTTGAATCCTCACAAACCACCTTAGGAGGCAGGTACTATACTTAAACCCATTTTACAGTTTTCTTACAGAGTAAGAAACTGAGGTCACATAACCTTCAAGTGACATACACAGCCAGTTGTGACAGTTAAAATGTCTCCAGAGACTGCTAAATGTGCCCCTGGGGGGCAAAACTGCCCCCACTACCCTAATGCAGTGGCCTTGCCAGGCCCTGGTTTCTTCATCTGTGAAATGAGACTAATTCCAGGACCCACCTATTGTAGAGTGATCGGGAGGGTTAAATGAGATGATCCAAAAGGTTCCAGTTTCAGTTCCTGGCCAAGAGACTAATCAACAAACACAGGTGCAAGCTTTCATTCATTCATTCATTCATTCCATCATGCAATGAGTATGTATTGAGTGCCTACTCCATGCCAAGCTCTGGGCTAATCATGGGGATATGGGAACAAAGCAGGTGCAGACCCTGCCCTCTTAAGACTCACAGTCCATTAAAGACATAAGGTCACAAATCAAAACCTAGTTACAAAGGACAACACTTGCTATGAAGGGGAAGAGCGATGGGACAGAAAGTATCAGGTGAGGATCTGAGAGGATCAGAAGCAGCCAGAGGTCGGAGGAAACGTGTCCAAGGCAGGCGGAAGGGACCCAGGAGCCTGTCCACATTTTCAGAAATGGAGAAGTAAGAGAGGGAGGGAGAGAAAGGATAAAGGGGATAAAAGGAATACAAACAACAGCAATAGCCACAAAAGAGTGGGGACCCTGGAACCGCTGGGCCTGGGTTTGAATCTAGTCGCTGCTGCTCACTTGGCTCCGGACCTTCAGAAAATTAGCTCCTCTCTCCCACCCTGACCGCTCATCTGCAAAAACAGGATTAAGAATGGCACCAATACTCGGACTGCGGGGGTGAGCGCCCCAGCTTGGCGGCAGGGGCTGGGATTGGGAGGGTAGAAGGTGC
This sequence comes from Tursiops truncatus, assembly GCF_011762595.2. NCBI lineage: Eukaryota > Metazoa > Chordata > Mammalia > Artiodactyla > Delphinidae > Tursiops > Tursiops truncatus. The sequence continues at coordinate 25,215,834 of NC_047048.1, forward strand.
AAACCCAGGGGGCTGAAACTCAGACTAACAATCACAGCAATAAGACGGCAGCTCTTACCGAGCCCTGACTGTAACGACAGGCGCCGTGTTCTGGGTTCAGTGTGCATCGTTCCATTTCATCATCATCACCACCCTATGAGGTAGCTTCTGTCTTATTCCCACTTTACAGGGAGGGACACAGAGGCAACTGGAGGTGAGAAGATTTGTCGTAAGGTACCCGGGCAGCACCTGGCAGAGCCTGGATTCACACCCAGAGAGGCTGGTTCCAGAGCCAGGGCCAACACCCCCAGCAAAGGAAAGAAGGAGCTTTGCAGGACACAGCCAACGACTGGGCCCACCGTGGAGGGGCAGGGGCGGACATGGAGGCAACAGGCCATCTATAAAGTCCATATGCAGAACCATCCCGGGTGCGAGATTCCTGGCAAAGGGGCAGCTCTGGAGCAAAGGGAAGCCGAGAAAAAGAATGCTGGGAGGCCCAAGTTAGGTCAGGGGACCTGCTGGGCTTCTGGACATTAATCCTGTTTACAGAGGCGGCAGGGGGCCTCCACTGCCCCGCACAGTCCTGGAAGAGATCTGGGAGAGGCCTGAGGCCACAGCCCCCACACAGCGGTGGAGAAGGCAGTGGTGCCAGTATCACGCTGCGGGCAGAGCCGTGGCCCTCCTTCCCCCTCTGACTCACCAGAGCTAAGAATAAAGCCCAGAAACCTGGGGGGAGGGGCGGGGCAGCATCCAGGTCTTACCCCCAGCGCCCGGGAAGGCCCTGGCCATGCCCAGGCAAGAGTCCCAAATCCTCACCGAACCCTCCTGCCCAAGTTGCAGATTTGGATACTTTGGCGAGACAGGGACAGGAGTGACACGCAAAAGTCTGCCTGAACAGGACTTCGAGCGCCAAGAAGAAAGCAGCCACGGCTGCCCATCATAGGTGTTTTGAATGTCAGCAGCAGGCAGTCTGCTCCGACCTGCCTTGACCCCAGCCCGCCCAGTGAGCACATGGGCAAATTACACACTTGTCCTTGCACTCTCCATCCAGCCCTGACCCCTCTGCCAACTCCTCTCCTCTTATCGGACTCTGGAGCTTCACCAAATCCTCCATTTGGTCACGTTCCAGGGACCTGTCAGGGGTCAGGCATGTGCCAGGCATGTCTGGGGACACAGCAGTAAACAGGAGGGATAGCATCTATCCATCCACTGAGCACCCTTGTAGGTGCTGAGGACCCAGCAGTGAACAGCAGGACAAAGGGCTGCCCTCCTGGATCTGACAGTCTAGTCTGATGAGAGAAGACAGTGAGTCAACTAGAGGAAATATATATACACGCAAACTACGTATTATATAAAATATAGTGTGTGTGAGTGATGATTAAAAGGACTCAGAGAGGGGGGACTTCCCTGGTGGTCCAGTGGTTAAGACTCCACGCTCCCAATGCAGGGGGCCCAGGTTCGATCCCTGGTCAGGGAACTAGATCCCACATGCCGCAACTAAGAGTTGGCATACCACAACTAAGGAGCCCACATGCTGCAACTACAACCTGGCACAACCAAATAAATAAATAAATATTTTTTTAAAATAAAAGGATGAGATAATAAAATTAAACAGAATTTATTTTAAAGAATAATAAAAGGACTCAGAGAGGGAATTCCCTGGCCGTCCAGCGGTTAGGACTCTGCGCACCCACTGCAGAGGGTGCAGGTTCGATCTCTGGTCTGGGAACTAAGATCCTGCAAGTTGAGCAAGTAGTGCAGGCAAGAAACAAAACAAAACAAAACAAAAAAACAACAACAAAAGGACTCAGAGAAGGGGGAAGGCCTTGCTGAGAAGGCGTATGTGTGTAAAAGCTTGAAAGAAACAAGTAAGTAAGCCGACTGGCCATTTGGGAAAAGAATCTGGGAGAAGAGCGCTCCAAGCAGAGGAAACAGCCAGTGCAAAGGCCCTGACGTGGGAACACGTCTGGCGTTTGGGAGCAATAATAGAGAGGCCAATATGATTCAAGAAAAATGGGAGAGGCAGTCAGGGAGGAAGGTGGGAGCTGGGGAAGGACAGACTGTGCAGGACTCACAGGCCATTGTCGGGATTCTGACTTTCACTCTGAATGGCATGGAGACTGTGGATCTGACATGTCATCACCTGCTTTATGTTTTCAGATAGTGGTTCTCAACCAGAGGCAAGTTTTCCCCCAGGGGACATCTGACAAGGTCTGGAGACATTTTTGGTGTCACTCTTGGAGTGCGGCTGCGGGGTATGCTATGAGCATTTCACAGGTAGGGGCCGAGGCTGCTGCTAAACGTCCGCAATGCACAGCACAGCTGCCCATTGGAGGATGACTCGGCCCCAAGTGTCAATAATGCTGAGGCTGAGAAACCCCGTTTTAAGAGAATCCCTGCCCTTACCAAGGTTAGGGGCCCTATTCCCCAAACACACCCCTAATCAGGCAGATGGAGTTTCAGCTCCTCACCATGTGACACTGGGCAAGCCACTAAGCCTCAGTTTCCACACCTGTAAAGTGGAAATACTAATGAGATGATGCAAACATGCACTCAATTAACCATGAGCCAGAGTCCACAGTAGGTGGTCAACAAATGTCACTGCCAGATCCACCTCTTGTTATGTCCCTTCCACATTTCCAGCCTCACCAAATGATTCTTTCACCCAACAGAGATGTCCTGAGCCCTTACAATGTGCCAGGAACTGTGCTGGCCAGAGCCCCCCAAAATGTCCACATCCCAATCCCCAGAATGAGTGGGTGTTTTGCCTTACATGACAAAAAGGGACTTTGCAGATGTAATTAAGTTGAGGATCTTGAGATGGGAGAGGATCCTGATTATCCAGGTGGGCCCCATGGACCCACAAGGGAATTACAAGGGAAAAGAGGGGGGGTGTCAGACAAGGAGATGTGATGACCAAAGAAGAGGGGTCAAAGTGAGGCGGTGCCACGACTCAAGGAACGTGGTTGGCCTCTAGAAGCTAGAAAAGGCAAGGAAATGGACTCTCCCCAAGAGCCTCCAGAAGGAACACAGCACCGCACCCTGGCCTTCTGACCTCCTGAACTAGAAGAGAATAAATCTGTGTTGCTTTAAGCCAGAAGTTTACAGTGATTTGTTACAGCAGCCATGGGAAACTCATACAGCACAGAGCCCGCAGGGCACAAGGACCAGCGGTGCCCCCCAGCGAGCAGACGCTCCTGCAGGCCTCCATGCGCTCGGGCAGGCTCTGGTCCCCACCTCATCCTGACCTGGTCCTGCTCTGAATCAAACTCGGCCTCCACAGCACATGCTCCCTGACGCCCTGGGTTCTGCTGGCCCGGGGGGGCACTTCTGACATCTTCCTGAAGGACGGGCTGGCTCATCCTTGCGTCCCCCTACAGGGGAGCTGCTTAGGAAACACTTTTGTATGATTTGGGGAGCAGGGAATGATGGAAAATATTAATCCATCTTTAAATTTCACTTTAACAGGCAACGCATGACTCAAATTTAACTACGTATATGTTATGTACATATGTGTGTAAAATACAAGGGCAAACAGTAGAAAGTTACTCAGTCTCCCTCTTCCCCATAAGCCCATCCCCTCTGCACAGTCCCTACTGCCGGCCACTTGGGTGGCTGCCAAGCTTTTGCTATTCCAAACAATGACACAATGAATTCCCTTAGAAATTACTCCTTAAGCTAAAGAAAACACGGACAGCCTGACCCGAAGACCAACAGGGCTTCACTTAATCGCTCGTAAGCCACGCGGGCGGAAAACAAGGTGGCCCAGGTTAACTGTGATAACCTGGAGATACACAATGAGAGTCACCAAACTAAAGATAAACGCTGACCCAGGGATTCCTGTGGGAATGTAGTCCTTAAAACAGGACGAAATACACCCGAAGGAAATGCAATCACTCACCAAGAGATATCCGTACCCCATGTTCACTGCAGCATTATTCACAACAGCCAAGATGTGGACACAAGCTAAGTGCCCATCAATGGATGAAAGGGTAAAGAAACTGTGATACACACACACACATACATATACACAGTGAACTATTATTCAACCATAAATGAAGGAAATCTTGCCATTTGTGACAACACAGATAAACCTTGAGGGCATCATGCTGAGTGAAATGTCAGACACAGAGAGACAAAATAGTGTTATGTTCTCACTCACATGTGGAATCCAAAAAAGCCGAACTCAACTAGAGAGAATGGTGGCTGCCAGGGGCTGGGGGTGGGGGAAGTGGGGAGATGCTGGTCAAAGGGTACAAACTCCCAATTGTAAGATGAGATACTGTATTGTGTGCTTGAAAATGGTTAAGAGAGTAGGTCTTAACAATTATCACCACAAAATGAAAACAAAGAAAGTAATTAATGTGAGGGGATGGAGGTGGTAACTAACCATACTGTAGTAATCATTTCACAATATACATGGGTATTAAATGCTTTACAGCCTAAACTTACATATGTTGTACGTCAATAATATCTCAATAAACCTGGGAGGGAAATCAGTAAATAAAGTAGTATGTAATTCCTGGAGGTATATATAGCTCTATAAATATTATAATATTATTATATAATGTTTAATTTTTAACAAAATAAGAGAAAACACCGACACCTTCAGTGTCCAACACAGTAACTCCCAGCTTCCTGGGGCTATTAGGCCCTTAAGATGAAGCTAGTCCAAATTGAGATGTGTTTAAAAAACACACACACACCGGATTTAAAAGACTTAGGATGAAAAAAAAGAATACAAAATATCTCATTAATTACATGTTGAAATGATAATATTTTGCATACATTGGGTTAAATAAAATATATTATTACAATCATTTCACCTGTTTTTTTTAAATGTGGCTACCAGACAATTAACATCCTATATGTGGCCTGCGTTATATTTCTATTGGGCAGTGCTCAGCTAGCCACTGAAAGGTAGAGAGATCATCAAGGAAATGAGAGCGTATGGGTTTACTGGAATAAGACATAGCCATGATTTTAGGGTTTTTTTTGGCCCTGCAGCGTGGCTTGCGGGATCTTAGTTCTCCCACCAGGCCTCAAACCCAGGCTCCGGCAGTGAGAGTGTGGAGTCCTAACCACTGCACCGCCAGGGAAGTCCCTAGCCACGGCCTTTTGATAAATAAGAAATCCTTTTGAATCCTAACTTGAAATAATAAAACAAAAAAGTGACGCACCGCTAGAAGGTACGTGACTGCTTCGATTCATCCCACACCTGATAAATGTTTATTCCATCCCAGTCTCCTAACAGGTGGCCTGATCTTCCTCCAGTCCATCCTCCACACAGTAGCCAAGGGGAGAGCTTCAACCTGCAACCCCGATCCCATCACACTCTGCAGCCTCTGAGTCTAGCCCTGGCTTGCTGTTCTTGGACCACCCTATGCCTCAGGGTTTTACACGGCCAGTTCCTTCGGCCCTGACTTCAACTCAGAGGTATCCTTCCATTCTCAGCTGAAACATCCCTTCCTCACGGGGTCCTGCCCAACCCCCAAGCCCTGCTCAAACAAATCCCTCATTTAACCACCTCATGGAACTCTGTGTGCTTCCTTCGGGCACTCACCACACTCTGTCACTACACGTTTCTTTCAGATATTATTTATTTGTCGATGTCATATATTACCTTATTTAATACTTTATATTACATTTGTCATGGAATATGCAATATAGTATATATTATGTATAATATATGACTAAGATGAACCATATGAATTGCCATTTGTGCAGGACAAGGGTTGGCAAACTACAACACATGTGCCAAATCTGCCCCGCTGCCTGCTTCTGTACAGCCCCCAAACTAGGAATGGATTCCACATTTTTTTTAATTTAAAATGTAAAAAATAACAATTGGCCTCTGCCAACGGCGTGGCTCAATTTTGCCTCTTGGCCTGCAAAGCCTAAAATATTTACAACTTGGTCCTTTACAGAAGAAGTTTGCCAACCCTGGATATAGGTCAAGAATCACTGAATGCCAGCAATTTCCAACGCTGCTAATTTTATACATTATTTCTTCTGCATCCCGCTCTCCCCCCAAAGGCGTCGTGGTGACGGATGTACAGCTCTGTGACTACACTAGAAGCTGCCGAATTGTACATTTTGAATGGGCAAATGACCTGGCATGTGAATTCTATCTCAATAAAGCTATTTTAAAAAGATGAATAAGACCCAGCGTCATTTTAATTCCATGAAGTTTTCACCTTATATATGCTGTCCTTAGAACCTAACACTCTTCAAAAAAATTAGTAAATATACAAAGACCCCCCACTTCATCACCTCAGGAAGAGGATACATCTAGACGGGACTTGTTTGCACTTGTTTAAAAAAAAGAATTGGGCTTCCCTGGTGGCGCAGTGGTTGACAGTCCGCCTGCCGATGCAGGGCACACGGGTTCGTGCCCCGGTCTGGGAAGATCCCACATACCGCGGGGCAGCTGGGCCCGTGAGCCATGGCCGCTGAGCCTGCGTGTCCAGAGCCTGTGCTCCGCAATGGGAGAGGCCACAGCGGTGAGAGGCCCGCATACCGCCAAAAAAAAAAAAAAAAAAAAAAAAAAAGAATTAATGCAATGTCTTTTCCCATTGTTATCTTGCTTATAACTAGATTTTACCTGTTCCCCTAACCTAGGTTTCTCACCTTCACACTAGTGACATTTGGGGCCATGTAATTCTCTGCTGTGGGGCTGCCCTGTGCACTGTGGGATGTCTGGCAGCATCCCTGGTCTCTACCCACTAGAAGCCAGTAGCATCCTCTGCCCCGCCCCCAGTCATGACAATAAAAATGTCTCTAGATCTTGTCAATGTCCCCTAGAGGCTAAACTGCCCCAGTTTTGATCCACTGGCTTAACAGCTTTTCCATCTGGCCCCACTCCTGCCAACACCTAGTGACTCTCAAGACCCACCCACCTGCCATCCATTCATTTAACACATTTCCTAAGCCCCACTTTGTAATAGGGGTGAACCAGAAACATCCACATCCTATCCTGCCCTCAAGGAGCTTAGAACTTTGTCCAGAAGGTAGGACGGGTACATAAATGGCTAAAGGATTTTGAAAGCACTAAGTGTCATCGAAGACATACACATAAATGGCAAGACACTTCCAGAAAAGAGAGAAGGGTTAATTCACAAAGCGAATGGGAAGAAAACTCAGCTTCCTCATCCACACGGCAAGGGCAATAATACCTGCTTTTCAGAGTCATCATGAAGAGTGAATCCACACATCACATTATTTCATCTTCGCCCCCAACCCTTTGAAGTGGGTACTATTGTTCCCATTTTGCAGAGGAACCAACCAAGGCACAGAGAGGTAAAGGAACTTGCCCAAGGTGGCACAGCCTTGTGGCCAAAGCAGACTTCAACGCAGGCAGGCTGGTTCACTGCTACAGGTCCTGCCTCCCTGAGAAAATACACATGTGACAACAGACGGGTACCCGGTGACCACTCTATTAGTGGAAGTTATTGTCATTGTTGAGAGAACTTGAGAACTCAGCAGTCTTCTTGAAGTAGGTAAAATCTAAGGGGAGGGGGCCCAGATTTGCCAATATGGAGACAGGAGGGAACGGTGTTCTAAGACGGGGGCATGGCAGGATGGAAGGCAGCTGCTGGACAAGCTTAGGGCATGTGAGTGGAACAAAGAAGTGGAACGAAGTGCCAGGAGGGGACTGGGTGACAGACAGGGCTGGGAGGACAGGCCAGGGCCTGAACAAACTAAGCAAAGCAAAGGGGAGGTTCACTTAGGCTTCCCACCAAGAAAGTGCTGCATCACCTATACGCTGCAAAAGCTCCAAGGAATTGTGAAACCGAGACAGAAAATTCCTGGCTTACTCTTTTCATTCCCTTCTCTTGAATAGGGCCAAGAACAGGAAACTGGGAAAGCCACCTCATCCTCAAAACAATCCCTTGGAGACACCCTGTCACTGTCCCCTGCCCCAGAGCCTTCCAACGCAAAGAGTGTCCCGGCTCGCCCATCTCCATGTCCCAAGGTCTCTACTCCCAACTGAAATCTGAACTCTGTGCTCCGCATCCGTGCCAAGAAGCATCACGGGCACTGTTGAAGAGGACCAGAACTCGATGGCCAAAAGCACAAGCTTTGGAGCCGAAGGCCTTGAATCCTATCACCACCGCTTCCTGGCTGTGTGGCCTTGGGGGAGTCACTCCACCTCTGACTTTGAGCCACTCATCTCTCATTGGACTAAACACTCAACGTTACAGGACTTCCCTGGCGGTCCAGTGGTTAAGACTCTGCACTTCCACTGCAGGGGGCACGGGTTCAATCCCTGGTTGGGGAACTAAGATCCCACATGCTGTGCAGCATGGCCAAAAATAAATAACTAAACAAACAAACCAACCCAGTGTGAGGGGAGGGAGTGGCCACTGGGGGTTGAACGTGCTGCTGCTTACTTCTGCTATATTATTACTGCCACTGTTATTGTTGTTGTTGTCGTTATCATTGTTTGAGTGAGGATAACAGCTCATAAAGCCACGTGCCGGAATGCTGAAGCCTCCCCAAGGAGACTTTCTTTCATCTGTCTTGCTCCAGGCTTAGTCAAAGTCATTTGACACAGTCTGTCAGAAAAGCCTCCACTCTGGCCCACCTGAGTCCTCCTACCATGGCCACTGACCTGGAAGCACCCACAATGGCTACTGTCAAACAGGCCACTATTGTGACAACAAGGGACACTCCCATCACGGTGGAGACAGTGCCACCCCTGAGAGCCTAGACTCTGGGCCAAACAGCTGGGGTCCCATCCCAGCTCTGCTACATATGAGCTGTATTACCTTGGGCAAGTCACATAACCACCCTGGGCCTCAGTTTCCCCATCTGTAAAATGGGGATGATAACAGTCTATTAACCTCATAGGGCTGTTTTTGAGGATTAATGGAAAGTGTTTTGTCCAGGGCCTGGGACTAACGAGCACCGTGACTGTTAGCTATGATCATCGGTCTTACTGGGTCCTGTAAGGCATGGTCGTGCCCCTACTTTGGCCCATGGTACTCTCCCCCTGACCTCTGATGCTCTAGCTGTGATGGCCTCCCCATTGTCCTTCAATTTCACCCAGGTTTTTCCCCACCGTGGGGGCTCCCACCCGCTGTTCTGGCCCTGGAATACCCTTGGCCAGGCCAGCTCCTTCACATCCTTCCAGCGATGCCGGAGGAGAGAGGCCTACCTGTCTAAAGCGCCCCCCTCCCGGGTTCTTCACTAGGACCAAACCCCGTGTATTTCCTTCAGTGCCCCTATGTTTATGGGGCAGCACAGGACAGGGGTTACCAACCAGACTCGAGCCAGAGGGCCTGGGTTTGAAACCAGCTCTGCCATCTACTAGCTAGGTGACGTCACCTCTCTCTGCCTCCGTTTCCCCATCAGTCTCTGCTCCACTACTGTGGGACGGAATCATTAGGACTTACAAAGAGCTTAGCACAGTCCCCAGAGTTTTGCAAATGCCCTGCACGTCTGCACTATCAACTACTTCCCGTTTGAGTTCTAAGTGTCTCTCTTTCCCTCCTACCTGTAATCTCCCCAAAGCAGGATCATGTCCTTTATCACCTGCATACAGGAGGTGCTCATTAAAGACTTGTTCAACAAATGAAAGAAGGGGTGAATAAATCTATCTGAAGAGCAACCCAGAAACGCGCAAAGAAAAGCCAGAGACTGTCCCCGCCTGTGACCCAACAATCATAGTTATGGGCACAAGCCCAAAGGAAATAACTCAAACAGCAAGAAAAGGAACAATTTTCACATGCTGGGCCATTCTCAGTGACAACCAGGAAGCTCCCAGGCACGCAAGAGCTGAGCAAACAGTGGCAGGGGATCCTGCTGAAAATGACCCAGCTGTCACGAACCAAAGCCGGGGCCACCTCCGGCCCTGGAGAGGCCACGAACAGAGAGGGGCAGGCATTGGCCACCCAGGCTCATGCCCTCTGATGAGGGTTTTTAACCTGCATGTGAAAGCAGACCAAGAACAAGAGCTGTGATTAAGGGTTAGGGGAGGATCCCACATCACAGAAATGCTTGGTGCTGAAGGTGGAAGGGAGGTCTTGTTTTTCTGGAGAGGTTTAGGTACCCTCACAGAAAGTCCTTAAATAGCCCCAGGCACAGGCTCAACCTGTCTAATCCCTGAAACAAACCTATGAGGAGACAGGTCCTATCACTAGTCTCCATTTTACGGATGCGGAAACTGAGGCACAGAATGAAAACGCTCCCTGACCTGGGCCAAGGAGACCGTGTTACCCGGAAGACCAGAAGTCAACTGTGGCTAACTTAGGGGCCAATCGAGGGGCCTACATGGCTGTCCTGTACTTTTTCCACCTCTGCTTCCTCCCAGATCCTCAGATTTCACTTTGGACCAGAGCAGGGACTGCTGTGTAACGATGATGATGATGAAGACGATGGTAATAACAACGATGGAGAGCAACAGTAATAATAACAGCATTTCGCAGTGACAGGACTGGCACCATAACTGTATATTAACTCATTTAATTTTAGCACTCTATGAGGCAGGCGCTACCACTGTGCACACATGAGAAAACACAGGCAGAGAGAGGTAAAGTCACTTTACTGAGGTCACAGTGCTGGCAAGCAGCAGAACCAGGATCTGAGCGGAGGCTACACTGGCTCCCTGTGTTGCTATTTTCCTCTAAACATCTTCCCAACTGGCCTCCATGAGGCAGGGAGGCTGTGGTTTCACTTGTACTTAGCACTGGACCTACAGCAATAACACACAGAAGAGGGAGGGATCAGAAACTATTATCTTGGGACTTCCCTGGCGGTCCAGTGGTTAAGACTCCGCGCTTTCACTGCAGGGGACAGGGGTTCGATTCCTGGTCGGGGAACTAAGATCCCGCATGCTGCGCGGCCAAAAAGAAAATAAAACTATTATCTTATTGTATCAATTCAAAGGCCCATGTTTCGTCACGTGACATCTGTCTGCATCTCGAGATTAGTGCATCCTACAATCTCTGCTGGCCACGTTTTCATAGCCTAGCGGCCCTGAAATTGGGATGCATGTCACAACTGCCAGCCTCCTGGATTCGATGAGATGTGGTGTGCCTCTCTCAACACCCCAGCCTCTTCTCTAATCTTACTGCACCATGAAGGATGGCAAGAGGCTTTTTCCTAAGTTTGCAGAATCAAGAAGGAGAAATAAAAACTGCCCTTACTTCTTGGCCAAGCTAACCCTAGGAGAGAGGCAATCACCACCCTGCCCCACCTCTTCAGCACAGCTCCGTAACAACTCGAGTAACTTTAATGGGGGTGCGGGAGGATGAGTGTAACTGTCAAGCTACCTGACCAGGCCACCTAGGGCAAAACCGCCAGCAGCCTCATCTGATAATCTCCACCTGCCAGCTGCGTTCTTGTCTCCACAGTTCCTTCCCCAGGCCCTTGCCCAGGCCAGGTTGTTTTTGCCAAACCCAGGCAGAGAGGAGGCAATAAAACCTACTCAACAAAGGACGTACAGCCCTTTCCCAAGGGTCATGGTTTCTGCCTGGCCCCATGAGAGAAATCCTCTCTGCCAGCACAGTGTTCTTTCTGAAACACACACTCAGATAGGATCTGCCTCAGAAAAGGGTTTTTATTTCAACCACTTCTGGGCCCATGAGCTCCCTTCTCCTCAATTTCTATAAGATACTTGGGGAGCAGCAACATGCTGAATTCACATCCACATGTATACTTCTCAGGTTTGCTGGAGATCTGATTAGCTGTGGGAAGAGGCCTGAAAAGTACAAGCAGGCTGCAGATGTAAAGTGTTACCGATATACCGTCACCCGGGAGAAAACAGAATCACACAGACAGTGATACGTGACTAGCAAATCATGGCCTTGCCCAAAACATGGCAGCATGTGGACTGAGTCTGGGCAAGGGTTTCTCAATCTTCACACTCTTGACATTTGGGCCCCGATAATTCTTTGTTATTGGGGGGGCTTCCCTATGCATTGTACAATGTTAGCAGCATCCCTGGCCTCTACCCACTGGATGCCAGGAGCACCCTCCTTCCAGTTGCAACATCCAAAAATGCTTCCAGATGTTGACAAATGTCTCCTGGGGCCAAAACTGCCTGGAGGAGAGAAGCACTGATCTAGGCAGTTTGCAGAATATCCTATTTTTTCATTTAGTGGTGACATATTTAACAGCTATTAGGTAAATACAAGAATATGACCAACCTGCAACCTAATAGAAATTCAAAAGTGACATGAAACTTCCTTTGGGGATAAATTTATTTAGGTTTAAAAAAAAAAGTGAACTTATTTAAAGAAAAGTAGTAAATAAGTAGGTGGCAGACACTACTGGTTAGCTTCCTCAACAGCCTTTCCCAACTCCCTTCTCTCTCGCTGTCTCCCGCTAAAGAAGCGTAAAACCAAATGCTCACTTTCCCTGCCTCCCTACTAGCTAGAGGTTGTCATGTGATCCAGCTCCAGCCAAGGAGACACGAGCAGAAGTCTACAGCACCAGGAGAGGGGCTTTGAGGGAAGATTTTCACTCTCCTGAATAAAAAGAGATAAATGAGGCTGGTGTGCTCCTTCTCTCTCCCTACCTTGAACCTACATGTGATGGCAGCCATTCTGGGGCTTTGAGGGAAAGACAAAGAAAATGGTGTCAGCCCTGACACCACTGGGTCACTAATCCAATGCCAGCAACCGCCAGAGGTACTAGACCTCCTGATGTGCAAAAAAGTAAATACTTTTAGGTCTAGGCCACTGGAGTTATGTTTTCTGTTCCTTAGAGCCAAATGCAATCCTAGTAGGTATGAAGTGAGATATAAATGTCAAAATCATGAAGACTACACACAAGGGACTGAGGGTGAGACAGTGGAGAAGAGGGCAGGCACTGAGGTCAAACTGGAAGCTTTGAACACTGTCTACAACCCTTGCCAGCTGTGTGAACATGGGCAAGTTTAACTGTGCCCTCAGTTTCCACATCTAAATAAGGGATCACAAGAGCACATACCCAGCATTACCATGAGCCCCAAACAAAGTATTTACAAAGAAGGCACTACTTGACATAGAATAATCCTCAATGCATGTTATTTACAAAAATAAATTCTCACCAAAGTTACCCAATAAAATAGGACTAAAGACTAAAATTGGGGACTTCGCGGGTGGTCCAGTGGTTAAGAATCCATCTTGCAATGCAGGGGATACCAGTTCGATCCCTGGTCGGGGAACTAAGATCCCACATGCAGTGGGGCAACTAAGCCCATGTGCCACAACTACTGAGCCCACATGAAGCAGCTACAGAGCCCACGTACTCTGGAGCCTGTGTGCCACAACTAGAGAGAAGCCAGAGCTCAGCAACGAAGATCCCATGCACCACAGCCAATAAATAAATAAGACTAGAATTGATTCAGTCATTAGTTCTTTGCAACACCTAGAAAGGAAGCTGCCTGTAAGGACTGTATGTAAAATACCCCTGCCTTGGTGCTAAAGACAGTAAATCAAGCAACCAAGACTTTCTGGAGGATCCAAGTCTAGAGGTCCATGTCTGTCTCCTCACGACAGTCCCCCTTCTCTCCAATCTCCACACTGGCCTTCCTTGTTAAGCTGGGGCTTTTGTACATGCTTTTTCCACTGCCTAGAACACTCTTATCTTCTGCTTTTGTCTTTGTAGCAAACTACTAGTTGTACTCCAATACCCACTCTTCCTGAACCCCTAGTAATTAATCTTCAGCTGGGCACATGCCTGTCCAGAAAAGAAACTACATTTCCCGGACTCCCTTGTAGCTAGATGTGGTCACATGACTAGGTACTGGCCAGTGGGATGTGAACAGAGTGATGTGGGTGACTTCTGGGTTGCACCCTTCTGCCCCCTTCGCTCTGGCTGGAATGTGGACATGGGGTTGCACATTCCTTTTTTTTTTTTTTTTAATATTTATTTATTTTAGTTTTGGCTGTGTTGGGTCTTAGTTGCGGCATGCGGGCTCCAGAGCGCACAGGCTTAGTGGTTGTGGTGCACCGGCTTAGTTGCCCCACGACCTGTGGGATCTTAGTTCCCCGACTAGGGATCAAACCCGCATCCCCTGCACTGGAAGGCAGATTCTTAACCACTGGCCCACCAGGGAAGTCACAGCAGTACACATGCTTGGGTCAACAATGTGGGTGGCACCTGGGGACAGCAAAGCAACAAGACAGGAGGGGCTTGGGCCCCTGACACCCTCAGGGACAGAGCTGCCACACCAAACTGGGATTTTTACACCAGAGAGAATTTAGCTTCTATCTTAAGCCACTGTGTTTAGGGTCTACGCCACATACAGCCAAACCTATAATATCACGTAGGCTCAGGAAGTCTCTCCTTTCCTTCGTTGGATCAGATCAAACCCCCTACCACATCACAGAGCTCCCTTTCGTAGCACTGCACAGCTATGATTTTCCACTCATTTGTTCAATCCCCAGACAAGACTGGCACTCAAAGGTGGCGGGAGCTCTGCTCTGCACATCTTTGACTCCCGGCATCAAGTTCAGTGCAAGGATAATCAAGAGCACCCAGAGAATGTCGACTGAATGGGCCCAGGCTACGGGACCAAGGGGTGAGAGCTCTGTCTTCTGTGCACAGCTCACGGTCTTGGCACACTGACCCTCGGAGGCTCTGTCTCCTGCAAGGGGCATCTAAGAGGGTGGAAAACATGCCCCTTTGACACCCACCCAACCTTGCTTCACATCATTCCCAGATCTCCCTTACATAGAAGTTAAAAAACAAGGCTATCCAACCGCCTGGAGAGGAAACAATTATTAGCAAATTACTTAATTAGGCTCATGTTGACATTTCACCTTTGAGTAAATATGTTAGTTAAAAATGGGTCGAATCCAAGATGCACAGTTACTGAAACATAAAGAATGTTTTCAGAAAATCCCGTTCCTGCTTTTAAAAAAAAATATCTTATATTTGGGATGTGCGGAGAAAAGAGACTGAAAATTAAAATGCCAATAAGAGGTTATCTCTAGAAGAGCATCATTATGGAGGATTTTCACATTCTACTATACTGGTTCCTGTACTGTTTCATTTTATACTGGACCTCTTATAATGTCAGACAAAGAAGAGCATAAGAGAAAAGAAGTCCCCTTAAGTAACTCAATCGTGACCATCTTTACAGTAACTGAAAACCTGGAACTTCCCAAGTATGCATCTGTCAGCAGTCTCAGCTGTCACAGCCCACCTTCACTCCTGTGCCATGGATTTAAGTACTTAAGCAAGTCTTCTTAATCCTCAACTACAAAGAAAATCTGCAGAATGAATTTCCCCACCCATCAGCCCAATTTCAGAGCTGACACCCAACACCCTGGCATGCCTCATCCAGACCCGGGCACCCTACAGACACCCCATAACAACTGGGCGAATTAGCCCAAATCCTCAGATGCTGGGGACCGGTAGTCTGCATCCCTGAAATTGCACTGGGCTCCATCCTGATTTTGTCAAGGCCTGCGTGGGCCCAGAGGTTACAAGGAGGTGATAAACCAGAAGAGAATTGCCACACCAGAAATCCCCACTCCACTGCCCCCAACTGTCCATCACGGTCCCCTCCTGTCCAGCCTCCTGCAGCACCACAGCAAGTGCCTGCCACGCTTAGCTAAGCATCCTCTGTATCTTGCCTCTTTTCTTTCCAACTCTGTGAGATACACGGCATGATCATGATCCCCACTTTACAGATGAGGACACTGAGGCTCCCAGAGGTGAAGTGACTGGCCCAAGGTCGCACACCGGGAACTGGCAGGACCGATTTTCGCACCCAGGCCCCTGAAGCTGGCCTCGTGACCCCAGCCGTATGTGTCCCTGGCTTTCTTTGGAGCAACACCTTCTCCTCGCCCAAGTATCCCCATGCCTTCAGCTGCCAATGCTTGGCCCCACCACCACCACCCCCAACTAATATCCTCTTTGGGAATAAAGAGGGTCTGACTGAGGGGGGGGCCATTTCTCCAACCCCTCCCCACCAAATGTGCAAATGAGCTGGAAGTAGGCCAGCCCTGACCCCAGCACCAAGTGTGAAGTGGTCCACCTAGACCACAAGGATCTCAGTGGACAAAAGTAAAAGAAGGGAGAGCCCCATTACACTACAACTGCAGTTCTCAGAGCCTAAACTACCACGTGTCTTTGCTCCGCGACCCTGAGTGAGTGAAACTGTTTTTGAGGAAGAAGCCTTATCATAGGGCTCCTGGGTAATCTAAATTATAACTACCTTCCCCAGCACCCTAAAGCTCCAGCTTTCCCCTGGGCCACTGGTCTCCAGCCTTATAAAGCTGATTAGAGGGACTGCAGAAGGCACTGCCATTAATATGCACCGGTCATCTGCTATTAACAATCATAAAAACAACAACAATAATGATGGGCACCCTTAGAGAGACCCTGCTAGAATTGAGCCACCACTTTTTTAAACACAAGCCAGGCTGTAGATAGGACAAAACCTTTTCGATGATTTGAGATATTCACTCCACTCCTAAGAGTATGTTCCAAGAAAGTAAGTCAACAGGCACTACCCATGTGATATTCATTACAATGTTCTCTGTGAAAGAAAAAAAAAAAGAAGGGGGGAAACAGCAACCTAAATGTCAAACCACAGGCAATAATTATATAAATTACAGTCTACCAATACTAGGAACTACTGCTTGGACATTTAAAGGTATAATTACAAAAGTTGTGCAGGAACATGGGAAAATTCTTACAAGAATAAATGAAAATGTGGGATAGAAAATAGTGCACACTTTACAAGCGCAACCTGCAAAACCACATAAAAATCTGGACAAGAATCGGATGTCAACACACCAACAAACAATGGTCAATGGAAAAATATGTGCGACACACATGACAGACAAAGGGGCGAGATTCCCAATATACTGAGAGGCCCCGCAAATTAACAGGAAAAAGCAAACCAGAGTAAAGATGCACGAAAAGGACACTGAAAGAAAGACATGCACAGAAAAGAACATGCAAATTACCAGGGAATATGTTGTAGGATGCTCAGCTTCTAACTTCTAAGGGAAACGTGGGTGAAAAAAGATATCTTTTTTGTCCATCAAATTAACAGAATTCGGCCATGTCCAGTGCCAGGAAGGATGCAGAGAAATGGGAATTCTCAGTCCCTGTCACTAGGAATGGACTTGCTACAACTTTTCTGGAAAATAACCGGCCAATACCCATTAAAAACTAAAATTTACATAATTTTAACCCATGTACAAGAATGTTCACTGGAGCATTGTTTACAGAAACAAAAAATGGGGAATAACACAAGCAATGTTATTAGCTGGGAAATGGCTGAATTAATTATAGCAAATCTATATTATACAATTCACTAAGGAATTACTAGTGAGATTCTATGTATTGCCATGTATCATATGTTAAGCAAAAATAAAGTGATGATTATAACATAACCCATTTTATTTTTAAGCATATTATTTATGTTTATAAACATTTCCATGATTACAGAGAAAGGACAGGAAGTATAGCTTGGTTATTGATTAGAGAGAGAGTTAACGCTTTATTTAAATATCTCTATGTTGTTTTCTCACAAGGAGTATCACTTTGGGAACAAAAGAACTCTACAATGAAACTAGAAAGTTTACATGTAAAAATTAAATCCGAGTTGTATTAGCATGTATTAGCATTAGATTATGAGTAAAACTTTTACCTGTTGTTAAATTGTTGATGTAAAAACACTTTTTAAACAACAAAGACGTCAAAGAACGTTTAAAATTTAAACATATCTTTTTAAAATTAGAACAAAACCAATCATTCTCTGGACCAAATCCACTGGAACGTAAGGTTTAACTCCGCTGGGCAAAACCCTCTCATACACAGGGAAGCAACATGAGCCTGGTCAATTCCCAGCCTGATCAATGCTCTCAAATGCCACAAACATAGCAGGTGCTTAATAAATGTTGCTGAGTCCATTAGTGGGAGTATAAACTACAGCTCCACCTGACGATTAGAACGGTCAGATTTCAAAATGCACATATCCCCCAACCCAGCAATTTCGGGGTGGGGGGGTGGGGGTAGGGATTTACTCTGCTTTGTCATTTACATCTATTTGCATACAGTACCAAGATGAGTGCTCGTGGCAGCACCGTTCATCACACTGAAAACTGGAACCAAGGACCCTGACAGCAACCGAGGGAGGACTGGGTGAATACACAGCACAGTCCTTAACAGAAGAAAGTGTGGCCTGCAAAGTATTATTCCCTTTTTCTTTCAATTTGCATGGACTTAACATGTAAAGAAAATCAACACTGGTTTCTTAGTGAAAGGAGCCAGATACAGAACATTATTTAGAATATGAAACTATTTGGGGAGGAAAAAAAGATACTCATTTTCAATCTCTCCCCACCCCCTCACCCTTCATACATATTTGCATATGCTTGAAATTTTCTAGGACACCCAAGAAACTACCATGAATGGTGACTTCTGCAAACAGAGCACAGGGAGAGGAAGTACTGAAACTTTTACTTTCCCTTTATATTCTTCTAGAATATAGTTTTATTCTGGGATTTTTATAACTTTTTAAAAAGTTATAACTTTTTTAAAATGATCATTTTTTGAAAGTAAAAGCACAATCAAAAAAGTTACCGTGCAAGATCTTCCAGGCCAATTCAACATCTAGTTTTGTTTTGTTTTGTTTTTAACATCTTTATTGCAGTATAATTGCTTTACAATGGTGTGTTAGTTTCTGCTTTATAACAAAGTGAATCAGCTATATGTATACATATATTCCCCACATCTCTTCCCTCTTGCGTCTCCCTCCCACCCTCCCTATCCCACCCCTCTAGGTGGTCACAAAGCACCCAGCTGGTCTCCCTGTGCTATGCGGCTGCTTCCCACTAGCTATCTGTTTTACATTTGGTAGTGTATATATGTCTATGCCACTCTCTCACTTCGTCCCAGCTTACCCTTCCCCCTCCCCATATCCTCAAGTCCATTTTCTACATCTGCATCTTTATTCCCGTCCTGCCCCTAGGTTCTTCAGAACCTTTTTTTTTTTTTAGATTCCATACATATATGTGTTAGCATACGGTATTTGTTTTTCTCTTTCTGACTTACTTCACTCCAACATCTAGTTTTAAAAGAAGAGTTTTCTAGCAATCTATAGAAAGTCATCTTAATCGTGCAAGAAAAGCACCTCATCATCTTAATGGGTCCTGAAAAGGCTTTGAAGGGGAATCAAGTGGGGAATTCCAACTTGATCTGACCCTGAACGGTGCAGCTAAGGTTCTGAAACAGATGAAACTCATTGAAAAATATAAACCTGAGACTCGCTCAAACCTAAATGGATCAAAAGCCCATGACTATCGGGGAGCAAGTAACGCTCCATCTCCTCGCTAAGCTGCAGTGAGCTTCTTCCTTGGAATTTCCAAACCCTTATTATTACCACAAGCCATTTTATTAGTGCTTTATGGATTTTTGCAGAATGCTCCAGGCAAGATTTTCATGAGACGGGCTCTGCATCTCAGGGTCTTTGCATCTGCTGTTCCCTCTGTCTGAGGCTCCCTTCCCCCAGCCCTCGCACAGCCAGCTTTGCCATTCAGGTCAAAGGTCAAATGTCACCTCCTCCAAAAAGCCTTCCCTGGACATGCCCCTATCATAGCTTGCACCCCAGTTCTTCCCAGTTCACATCTTTGCGGCACTTGCCGCCACCCAAAATCATTTTGGTCATCCCCAGCGTAAGCTCCATGAGAACGTGGACCTCGTCTGCCTTGTTCGTGGCTGTATTCCCAGCGTCTAGAACAGTGTCAGCACCCTGTAGATGCTCAATTAATAATAAAAGACTGAATAAATGAACGAGTGAGAAAAGGTTGCGGGAAGAACAGGAGAACAAATCCAGTGTTGTAAAAACCACTCTCAAGCTGTCCGTGCCGGGGAAACGCAGGCACTTGAAAACTGCTCTCCAGAGAGGAAGGTATCCCCAAGCAAGTATCCGTAGTTACCCAAGAGGCCAATAAAAGGTAAACGGAGGTTCTCAGAGAGACAACTCACTGAGAGGGAAGGAAAAAGCCTCAAAAAACCTGAATTATTCCCCGAGGGTACCGGATGCCACCCTCCCCGGGTCACCTAGAACCCATTTTCCAGAACTTGGCATCCTCCTCCAGGAGATGAAACCCCACAATTAAACCAAGGGGAAACTTAAGTAGAGTCTCGACTTTGTAACTGTCCACCTATCCTGGGGCAGTTTAAGATGAAGGAGCAGCGCTTCAAAGCTGACCTCTAAGGACCAGGACTTCACGCTGGGACTGAGCCGTCAGAAACCCCACTCCCAACCCAAATGGATTCGGGGAGAAAAGCCCTGGGTGGAAAGTGGCAAACAGCATGGAAACGGCTGCAATCGCTTCTCTAGCTAATTGGAGTTTAACCTCCTTAACATCTCATTAAGCTTCTCCACAGCAACCCCAATAAGCCAATTACGGGAGACGTTCAACAGCCTAAAAACTCAAGGAAGGCTTCCCTAGTGGCGCAGTGGTTGAGAGTCCGCCTGCCGATGCAGGGGACACGGGTTCGTGCCCCGGTCCGGGAAGATCTCACATGAGAGGCCCGCGTACCGCAAAAAAAAAAAAAAAAAAACTTAAGGAAATGCAGGAGGGGTGAGGCAAAAGTCTTGCCCCAGATTTCTCCTCCAGATTCCTCCCCACCAACGGCTGTGGGACTTCGCCACCCAGGGGACGTCTGACAACGTCTGAAGACATTTTTGTTGTCACAACAGCGGGGAGGTGCTACTGGCATTTAGTGGGTAGAGGCCAGGGATGCTGCCAAACAGCCCAGAGCGCACAGGGCAGACCCACAACGGAGTTACCTGGCCCAAAAGGTCAAGAGTGCCCAGGATGAGAAACTGCTCCACACCTACCACCCCTCCCCCACGCCGGCTTCCTCACTGCTCAGCCTTCAAGAGGGAAGCAGGGGTTCCACAGCTCCACCGGAAGAGCCGCTGTCTCAGTTACCATGCCAGGTTGGGGGAAACACTCGCCTCAGGATGTTCAAGTCCTTGTCATTATCTCAATCCATTTCATTAGCCCTTTATCCCTTTTGGCAAAACGTTCAGGTAAGTTTTTATGGGCTAGAGTTTTACTGACCATTAAGAGCTGATGAAATCTAGACCTTATCCCACCATGAAAATCTGGAGCCGACATCACAAACTAGACGCTTGCTTCAAATTCCCCGGGCATTGATAATTTGTTTATCCATCTCCCTCCTGCCAACATGACCAAGCTAGAGCAGTACCAAACCAGTGAGCCAGAGCGGCCCCAGTCACCTCACCAAAAGGCCGGGCTTCAAAGCAGGAGATGCCGACTCAAATGCCTATGGGTGCCAGGTGGGGTCCATCAGTGAGGGAAGCAGACCAGGTAAGAAAACACGAAGAAAAAAGGCAACAGACGCCGGGCCTACGAATTAAAGTGCAATAAGGAGGAGCGGGGACTGCGGCAACCTGGGGCCAGCAGGCCTGTTCTGCAGGGGGCAGCCCCAGCTGACCACCACCACGTACAAACACGGGCCCTCATGCAATGATTTTTCAAAAGTCAGAAATGCAGATTTTTCTGTGAATTCTCCCCATCTGTAAATATTAGCAATCATAGTAATTCAACATTAAAATAAAGTCAAAGCAGCACACCAGTGGGCCAGATCTAACTCCCCCCAAGGAACTCGTACCTTAGACACTCAAATTCAAATGCTAATGGCGCCTACAGTATGCCAGGCTCTGAGTCCTGGAAAAAGGGACGGACCAGACTCAGTTCTGACCTTTGCAAGACAAAATATAAGCAGTTGGATGTGGAAGCTGGAAGGCTTGTTCTACCTGAGAATCCATTCCAAACAGGTAAGGGACTGTTTCATCCTTAGAGGGCTCTGGAAAGAGGTTCCAACCCAGCTCACAAGCCACTCCAAAGCTTCATGTCATTCATTCCTTCAGTAAATATTTACTGAGCACCTACTATGTTCCAGGCACTGTTCCAGGTGCTGGGATTACACAGCACAGGCAAAACCCCTGTCCCTGTGAAGTTGACCTTTTGGTGAGAGTTTACAGGGAGTAAACAAAACAAATAAGTAAGAGATTTGGTGTAGGGCTTCCCTGGTGGCGTAGTGGTTGAGAGTCCGCCTGCCGATGCAGGGGACGCAGGTTCGGGCCCCAGTCCGGGAGGATCCCACATGCTGCGGAGCAGCTGGGCCCGTGAGCCATGGCCGCTGGGCCTGCGCGTCCGGAGCCTGTGCTCCGCAACGGGAGAGGCCACAACAGTGAGAGGCCCGCGTACCGCAAAAAAAAAAAAAAAAAAAAAAAGATTTGGTGTAGATGGCAGTACGTACTGGGTTGGGAAGGGGGGGTTGGGAGGAGCCAGAGGACTGGGAATACAAGGAAGCAGCAGGGAGTCAGGGAAAGGCTGACTGGGGTGACATCTGAACAAGGATTTGAAGGCGCAGGAGCATTCTGGGCAGCGGAAACAGCAACTGCAAAGGTCCTGAGGCAGTGTGAGGGAAACAGAAAGTACCAGGTGATGTGGTCAGAGAGGTGAGGGGACCAGATGCTGTCAGGCCTTGTAAGCCTCTCTAAGCCCTCTGGCTTTTTCCTGAGGGAAGTGGGGCGTCGCTGCAGGGTCTTGGGCAGAAGGGGGAGAGGATCTGACCTCTGTCCTTAACAGGAGCCCTCTGGCTGCGGGGTTGAGACCAGACTGTAGGGGCCAAGGAGGGCAGCAGGGAACGCACTGAGGCGGGAACACCCAAATGCAGGATTGAGCCCATGGTGGCTCTGGCCAGAGCAGCAGCTGGAGAAGCAGTGAGAAGCAGGCATTCTGAAGGAACAGGCAACAGGATTTGCTGAGAGATCAGCTGTGCAACGGGAGGCAAAGGTGGGGAGTCACGGATGATGCAGGGTTTGGGCCTGAGCCTCTGGGGACAGGGCTGCCATCAGCTGAGATGGGGAGGGCTGGGGTGAGGGGGCTCCAAGTTCCATGTGGGACGCGGTAAACTGGAGCCACCCATGAGACACCCAGGTGGAGACGTTAGTTCCAAAAAGTTGAGAACACAAATGGAAAGAGAGATTTTCCGTCCACCACTGGGTTCCAAACGTGAGGCTCCTCCAAGACTATCACAAACAGAGCCGGTCCAGCTGCGAGAAGATCACTGCTCCTTGTTGTTGGGTCGCTGCGGCTTCGTTCTGCAAGGCTGGAGGGGAACCCAGGAACCCTGAACTAGCCCTTGCCCTGCCCTAGCCTCTCAAATGGCTTTTCTCCTCCCAAAGCCTTGTCACGCTGCCATTCTGAGCCTCAGATTCAACATGCGTGAAGTGGGGTGGACGGAGGGGAAGACCCCATCAGTTCCAGGGCCCCTTTGGCTCTAATCCGCAAGGGAGAGAGGAGACTGGAAGGAGGGGCAGAGAGGAAGGTGGAGGAAGGCACAGTGATGCGTCTAAAAACCCATAGAAAATTTGAAGAATGGGGGAAAAATAAATCCGCTCATTCTACATTGTTGTAAAGCCTAAGGGAGCTAATTACGCCAGGAATTAGCCTGACCCCAAGGTCAGACCTTACCCCAAGAAGAATTTCAAATGGTTTCTAAAATACTCCTTTTCTCCCACCCTTTAGCAGCTAAATTGAATATTCAGGGGGTTACTCAGGTGGAAGATGGTTCAGGGCAGCTCCGTGGCAAGTATCAGCACCAGGACCAAATATTAGCAGGACTCCATGAACCATGACACAGATCCACCACTTCTGTTCATCCCCAGCAGCAGCAGGTACAGCAGCAAAAATTAACTAGAAAATTCCAGTTGCTGCACCGCTCACATGTACTAAGTGCTAACTGTATACCAAGCAGCAACATTCTAAGCACCTGCCAAGGATTCTCTTGGTACCGTGTTACCATCCTCATTATACACATGGGGAAACTGAGGCATGGAGGGGGAAGTAACTCGCCCAAGCTGCAGAGCCAGGCTTTGAACCCCAGGGATGTGAGCACTGCTCAGAGCCGCCATACTCCACTGCTTACTGACTTGTCGCTTACTTTTCGACATTTTCTGATTTTTCTACACTGGACACGCAACACATTAATAAATGAATTTTTTAAAAACATTAACTGGCAAGGGGAGGCCCGGGCCCATTTTCCCAACCATCATTTAAACATCAGCCACAAAACAGTCCTTCCTACCCGCCCCCCTACAACCACCCTCAAAAAAAAAACAAAGGCAAACCCAGCGCTGGGGAACTCAGCCCCTGTTTTCCATTTAGATAACCAAGTTCCTCTTTTTCCATCCCAGAGCATTTGCCTGGGTGAAGGTGGGAAGTCAGCCAAACACTCACCACAGGCTATTTCCACGTGCTGGTTTTTCTGGCCATTTCCTGGGGCTCAGAGGCCAGCACTGGCCCAGGAACAAAGCTCTGACTAGAGTCTCAGGTGGGCTAGTCACCTTGATTTCTAAACACATGACCTTGGTCAAGGGAGGAGGCAGGCATGACTGGGTGGGTGGCCCAATCCCATGCCCCAGGGGAAGAAAAAGTGGGTCCAAAGGAAGGACAAGCAACTCGAAACACACAACTTCATCTTTGGAAAGAAGAATAATAACCTCTGCTTAACTCTGTGCAGGGCACAGGCTGAGCCACTTGCACAGATGGACTCATTTACTTTTCAAAACAACCGCAGGAGGTTGAGACTTTGGGGGCCCCCACCCCCACTTTACAGATGAGGAAACTGAGGCACAGAGAGGCACACTGGCTTGCCCAAGGTCACAGAGTCTCTCCCGGCCTTGAGTGTGTGCCCTGGAAAACACAGAAGTCACCTGCTTTCAATTACTTTGGTTTCTCCTGCTACCTGGAAGTTCTCATGCCCCAGCTGCCTACTCTCAAACTCTGGTTCCAGGGCACCTCCAGAAATTGGGACATCCAGCAAGTCCAGAAATCCAGAGGGAGGGAGCACAGAGAAAAGTCTGCAGGGCCAAAGACTGGGGAAAGATGCAGGGCCTGGCAGAAGGGAAAGCCAACCACCTGGCAACTTCTGTAGCAAAAGTCCTTGCAGGAGAAAAAACACAACTGTTTCCCCGGATGAGCTTCTTTAGCTAAATAAACGGAGGACACCCCCAAACCCAGTCGACTTTGGAAAACCTGACTAGACGTCAACTGCCAGTTGCCATCAATGAAATACACCCTGGTGCAGAATCTAATTTACAGCCGCCTATTTTTTCCCCTCTGTAATTTATGAGAAGAAAATAAACAAGGAAATACTCCAGTATTCACAGCCAGCACTAGACCAGATCCACATCTGATTCTTGCAGAAATCATCTTGCTGTTGTTACACCAGGTACGGGGAGCAAGGACTCCTCAGATTCTCCTCTCTCTGCTAAGTACAACACTACTTTGCAAATAAGTCTGCTCTCCAATTAGTCCTGGACCTTGAGTGCAAAGCTCTGGACTATTTCCAGCCCCAGAGTAAATCTCTGATCCCACTGGCCTGAAAATGTGAGACATACCCAGCAGTGTTTTGTTATTCTACCAAGTGATACCTCCCAAAAATAAAGCCTTTCCCACGGGGCCCTCAAGGATGACTTTTCAACACTCCAAATGCAGCCTGCAAGGAGAGGACCACAAAACAGAACAAGAAGGTATTTTTGGATGCTAATCACTGGCTCCAAAGAACCAAGGGTGTTTCCCTCTCCTGATTCCTAAACAAAAGTGGGAAAACTATCCTGTCCAGAACTGCATTCCGTGTTTACCAATAATCAAGATGGTGGGACACAAGAGTGCTTCCTGTAACAAAGAGGCAAATAGCATTACTGGGAAACTAAAGCCCAAGACACTGGGGATTAAACCACAGAGAATGGACTCCGAAGACTCAGCAGGCTCAGCAATGGACATTCAGAAGAAACCTGGAGGTGGGGGTCCCCACAGAGACGAGCCTCACGATTCAGGGGGTGGAATGGCACGCCCACTGGTATCAGGATACTGGGCATCCTCAGCTGCACCCCAAACCTGACCCCAGGGTCAGGCAAGTCCGAGCAGGGGTGAGCAGCCCTACCTTCTTTCCTGGCTGTTCCTCAAACTTCCCTAATTTTCCCCCTGTTCCCCCCAAACTCCCCTCAAAGTATAAGCAAAAGGAAAGTAAAAGATGACAAAAAAAATTGTAACCACAGGAGACTAATATGGATGCAAAACAAGTGGGGAGGGGGAAAACCTCAACCCAGTCGCTGGAAGCCCCTTTCCATAGCCTGAGCCCTTCCCCAGCTCAGCCCTTTGGTAACGGGGTGTTTGCGAAAAGGGGGCTCCAAACCACAAAGGAGATGGGGGAACTTAAGCAGCGAGACACCCCCCAAGTCTGGCGCCTCCTTCCCCGGCAGGTTATTTTTAATCGAAAAGGGAACCCCAGAGCGGACAGGGCCCCTCTTTTCAGCCCCCTCCCCCAGGCTCTGGCCCCTCACCTTCCCCCAAAAGCCCCAGAGTCGGGCACAGGCAACCCCTCCCCAACGCCCTGCTTCCCCGGAGCCGAGTCACCCAAGTTTTCCCCCCTCAGCAGCACTCCCGAAGGGGCCGGCCGCGGGCGGGTTGGGGAGCGGAGCCCCCAGGCCAGCTGCTGGGTGGGGAGCCCGGCGCTCGGGGCGGCAGGGGTCCCCGGGGCTGCGGGCCCGGCCCGCCCTTCCCGGCGCTTCGCCCTAACCGCCTGCCTCCCCGCCCGCCGGCCTCCCTCCCTCCCGCTCCCCGCCGCCGGCCCCACGCGGCACGGGCGGCCGCCGAGCACTTACCCAGAAGGGGTCTGAGCCATCGACGCTGCAGAAGCCGCGGAGCGCCATGCGGCCGGCTCGGGCACGGCGGCCAGCGGCGGACGGACTAGCCCGGCTGCTGGCGGCGGCGGCGGCGGCGGCGGCGGCGACGGCGGGAGGCAGCGGCGGAGGGAGCCGGGGCCGCAACGCCGCCTGGTTGGCCGGCGCGTCACGGGGATGCGGCGGCCCCGCCCCGCACGGCCCCGCCCCGCTCACCTCGTCCGGCCCGCTTGGGCCACGGCGGGAGGTTGCACTGTCGCTGGTCCGGCCGGTTGGCCCCGGACCCTCGGGCGCCCGATCTTACCCCCTCATAGGAGGCCCGGGGAAGTCCGCTGTAGATGCGGCCGCGACCTTTGCGTCCAGACCCCGCGACCAGTTTTCAAATCCTGCTGTAACAACAACGACGACGACAGCATTAGTAATAGAAACAACCGGGGGAAATAGAGTGTACTTATCCATCTATGAGCCAGGAGAGTGCCAGACACCGTAGCTGCGTCCTCACTGCACCCTCACTGTTATGACTCCCTTTTCATGAAGGAAGAAAACAAGAGGCAGAGAGGTTTGAGTGACTTCTCCAGGGTCACCGGGCTTACCCAGCCTGCTGACTCCAGAGCTGACGCAGAAACAGTAGGAGGTGGATACTCTATTTAAGCTATGCTTTACAGGTGGAGAAACTGAGGCTCAGAGAGGTGAAGCGACTTGCCCAAGGTCACACAGCTGGCAAGTGGCAAAAGTGGGGCTGGAACCCATGACCAGTCTGACTCCAGAGCACTCGTAGCCTGAAGGCTCCAATCTCTAACCCAAACAGCTGTGTGCAAGCAGCTTTGACATTTTCTCCACCTTCTCTGCAGCACTTAGGAAATAACCAGGTTACTGATCTTTACCTTTGAGGTAAAGAAACTGAGGACTAGAGATACAGTAATAATTAACAAGCATTCACAGTCATGGGGCTTCCCAAGGCTGAGCTGTTAGCAATGAACATGAATTAACATGTGTAATGCTCACAGGAACCCCAAGAGGTAAGTACTATTATTATCCCCATCTTACAGTTGAGGAGACTGAGGCCCACTGAGGCAGAGTACTTTGTCAGGGATTATGTAGACCATAAGTGACTGAACCAAACTTTGAATCCAAGCTGACTGATCGGGAAGGGAGGAATCTATAATGCTAACCATCTTGCCATACTGTCTTTTTTTTTTTTTTTCCTTTTTTTTTGGACCTCAGATTCGATGAGGAGACGGTAGAGTGTTCTCACTCATTTTGTTCAGATTTTCCAAGGAATGCATACTATACTGTCTCTTTTTAATACACAGGCAGCCAGTGACAGAAGCTGGGCCTGGGGCCTGGGAGTCAAAGCTTTCCTCCACACACACACACACACCAGCTGTACCAAATAAAACAGGAAGAGCGATTGAACTTGAGACTGCCCCCCTCCCCCTGCCACTGCCCTGCCATGAACCTAGTGAGGGAGGGAGGGAGATAGCATTGTTTTCTGTGACTTTTTTTTATTGGCCCAGGTTCCCCTCAGGGTGAGTGAGTTTTTATGGGATAATTACTTTCAGGTTATAATGCTCTTTGAGCTGTTGCTTTGACATTTATACATTTAACAAATACTTACTGAGCATCTACTATACGCCAGGTCTTTCTGGAAACAGGACAAAGTTGCTGCTCTTATGGTGCTTAAAGTGTTGGGGTTTCTTGCGGGGGAGGGGTGTTTAAAGTGTTTTTTTTTAATGGGAGGGGAACAGGTTAATCAAATAATCACACAAAGTATATTTACAGCTGTGATAAAAGCTAGGAAGAAAAAGTGGGAGTAAGAGGGTTTTAAAGGGTCCTCCTGGCCTACTGGCAGTGGAAGTCAGTGAAGGCTTCCTGGAGGAAGGGTCTTTTGAACTGGGATACAAGTGATGAGTCTGGTTTCATGAGGCCTGGGCTGTGTTCTGGGATGAAGAAAACAGCTTATGGAAAACCATGAAGCAGGACAGAGCAAGTCCCTGGAGGAACCTGAAGACAGTCTGGGTGGTAGGAATCAGAGACAGAAGCAGAAGGGACTCATCTGGGGCAGGAGGGATCAGGAGGGGCCAGAGCATGCAAGATCTTGTTGGCTGGAGGAGGGTTTCAGCCTGGCCCCACGAGTGATGGGGAGCCATTTCTGGATTTTAAGCAGGGTACGAGATGGTCAGATTTCTTTCCATTTTTATTCAAATTCTTTATTCATCCATTCTTTCAACAAATATTTATTTTTATGAAAAGGTGCTCAACATCATTAGTCATCAGGGAAATACAAGTAAAACCCAGTGAAATACCATTACACACCCACCAGAATGACTGAAATGAAAACGCCAAGTCTTGGCAAAGACGCGGAACAACCGAAACTCACCCTCTGTTAGTGGAAGTGAAAATTGGTTCAACCACTTTGGAAAACCGTTTGGCAATTTTTGCTAAAGCTAAACATACAACTACACGGTGACATAGCAATTCCACTCCTTTCCCAGAGAAAGGAGTGCTTTTGTCCATCAAAAGACCAAAATCTGTCATCAAAAGACCAAAAGACCATCTACCAAAAATGTCCAGAACAGCTTTATTCAAATAGCCCAAAACTAGAGACAGCCTGACTGTCCATCAATAGTCAAAAGGATGAATAAATTGTGATGTGACACAGCAAAAACATAAAAAGGATCAAACTACTAACGCATGTAACATTATGGACAAATCTCACGACACATAATAAGGAGCAAAAGAAGCCAAACACGAAAGAGTACATTTTTCATGATCCCATTTAGATGAAGTCCAAGCACAGGCAAAAACTAATAAATGTTGATTGATGTCAGAATAGTGGTTACCTTTAGGGAGTGTGATTAGGGCAAGGTACAAGAGAGCCTGCTGGAGAGCTGGAAATGTTCTATAACTTGATCTGGTGGTCATTAGATGGTTTACACACACACACACATATCTTAAAATTTGTTGAGCTGGACACTTAAGTTTGCTATGCTTTGCTTTGTAAAAGTTATACATTAGGGAATTCCCTGGTGGTCCAATGGTTAGGACTCTGTGCTGCCACTGCAGGGGGCACAGGTTCGATCCCTGGTCGGGAAACTAAGATCCCACATGCCACACGGTGCAGCCAAAAAAAAAAAAGTTATAACTTACACGAAAATTTGAAATAGAAAATAAATAAATCAAATAAAAATATGTATTGGGGCCTACCATGTAGGTGCTGTAGACACTTCGGTAAACAAAACAAAGATCTCTGCCTTCGTGAGAAGCAAGCAGACGACAGACCAAATGAATGAGGATACCGTTTTCCAGGAGCAGAAACTGATGGTTAGAGGGATGAGATAATTTGCCCATGATCCCCCAGCTGGGATGTGGCAGAGAGGAGACTCAGCCCTGCTTTAACCACCAAACCCTCTCCGCACTTCTTTTTCAGCCACAGACTCACAAGTCTTCCCCTCCCCTTCTTTCCAAGCCCCTTCCTTCCCACCTGTGGCTCAAGTACAGTAATGAACACCCTCAGACCCAGCAGCTCTGGGCCCTGGGCCAAACCCACTCAATGAAAGCAAACAAAATAAATTGATGGTGAAAATGTGGGATCTGGATTTCAAGCATCAGCAGCCCTGGTAGACCATGAGTTGAGTGAATCATATATCAAGAATGCCAGAGAGATCCTTTTTGTTTTTCCCTGAAATCAGAGTACCATGTTCCTGTTCATTTATTTCATAGGACTTTTCACTATTTGTAATCATCTAATTTACTTGCTTCATATAGGCCTCCCCAGCCATACTGGAATCTTCCAGCTACTGCTGTCTCTCACCTGGACTGCTGTAACAGCCTCCTGCCCGGTCTCCCCATCCCTGTCCCTCCCCACTGCAATCAGAGCTCAACACAGCAACCAGAGGAGTCCTATTAAAGCAAGGAAACAACACCCCTACATAAAGCCCCCCTGGCCTCCTATCGTGCTTAATACAAAATCCTACTGGATGTGATCCAGCAATTCCATTTCTGGGTAGACCCCCAAAAGAAGTAAAAGCAGGAACTTAAAAAGATATTTCCACACCCATCCCATGTTCATAGCAGCATTGTTCACAATAGCCAGGAAGTGAAAGCAGCCCAGGTGTCCATCAATAGATGAATAGGTAAACAAAACGTCATCTATACATGTAATGGAATATTATTCAGCCTTAAAAGGGAAAGAAAATTTGACACATGCTACAAGGGTGAACTTTGAAGACATTATGCCAAGTGAAATAAGACAGTCATAAAAGGAGAAGTATTGTATGCATCCACTTATATGAAGTTCCCAGAGTAGTCAAGTTCATAGAGACAGTAGAATGGTGGTTGCCAGGGGTGAGGTGGGAGATGGGGACTTAGTGTTTAATGGGTATAGAGTTTCCATCTGAGAAGAAGAAAAAGTTTTGGAGGCAGATGGTGGGGACAGTTGGACAACAGTATGAGTATAATTAATGCCACAGAACTATACACTTAAAAATGGTCAAGATGGTAAATTTTATGTTGTGTACATTTTATCACAATAAAAAAATATATGAAAAAAGAAAGCAAAATAGAGTGGTTAAAAAAAAAATCCTACTAGGCCTCTGTGATATGGTTCTTGCCCATCCCCAATGTCATCTTTTTTTTTTTTTTTTTTTTTTTTTTTTGCGGTATGCGGGCCTCTCACTGTTGTGGCCTCTCGCATTGCGGAGCACAGGCTCCGGACCCGCAGGCTCAGTGGCCATGGCTCACGGGCCCAGCCGCCCCGCGGCATGTGGGACCTTCCCAGACTGGGGCACGAACCCGTGTCCCCTGCATCGGCAGGCGGACTCTCAACCACTGCGCCACCAGGGAAGCCCCCCAATGTCATCTTGAACCCCTTTGTTTTCAGTCGCTGTGCTGCTGCAGCCACACTGAGAGCTTTCTGTTTCTTGAACACCCCAAGCCCAACCCACCTCCAAATCTTTCCCCGTGCCGATCCCTCTGCCTGGAACCCTCAGCCTCTGAAGCTTCAAGTAGCCTGGGCTCCCTGCTCGCCCAGCCTAAGCTCGAATGCCATCTCCTTAGAGAGGCTTCCCTACTTCATTTACCTCGAGTAGCCACCATCCCCTCATCTCACCCCTGCTCTAACACGAGCTGAACTTTTTTTTAAATTGTCTTTTACCCTTCCTTTCCCCAATTATTCCTGCCAGACCCTCAAATTCTTTTTATTTATTTATTTATCTGGCTGCATCGGGTCTTAGCTGCAGAACATGGGATCTTTAGTTGTGGCATGTGGGATATTTAGCTGTGGCCTGCGGGATCTAGTTCCCTGACCAGGGGTCGAACCCCGACCCCTGCATTGAGAGTGCAGAGTCTCAGCCACTGGACCACTAGGGAAG
This sequence comes from Tursiops truncatus, assembly GCF_011762595.2. Lineage (NCBI taxonomy): Eukaryota > Metazoa > Chordata > Mammalia > Artiodactyla > Delphinidae > Tursiops > Tursiops truncatus. The sequence continues at coordinate 25,247,871 of NC_047048.1, forward strand.
TCCCTGAAATTTTTTAATTGGTTCTTCTTCCTCCTAGAATAAGAGCATGACTTTATCTTCCTTCACAATTAAATCAGCAAATATTTATTGCCAAACTGTGTTCTGGGCAGGAGATGGCAAACTACTACCAGCCACCTGTTTGTATAAATAAAGTTTTATTGGAACACAGTCCCACATGTCCTTTTATGTATTTTATTTTTTAATGTTCTATGGAATTCTTTCTTTTTTTTTTTTTTTGGCTGCGTTGGGTCTTTGTTCCTGTGTGCGGGCTTTCTCTAGTTGTGGCTCACGGGCTCTAGAGCTCAGGCTCAGTAGTTGTGGCGCATGGGCTTACTTGTTCCGAGGCATGTGGGATTTTCCTAGACCAGGGCTCGAACCTGTGTCCCCTGCATTGACAGGTGGATTCTAAACTGCTGCACCAGCAGGGAAGTCCCCTTTTATGTATTTTTCAAGGCTGTTTTCATGCTACAACCTCAGAACTGGGTAGTTGCAACAGAGACCGCGTGACCAAAAAGCCTAAAATGTTTACTGCCTTGCTCTTTACCTGAAAAATTGTACTGACCTCTGGTCTAGGAGTTTGGCCTACATCAGGGAGCAAAACATACCAAAATCCCCTGCCCACACTTCTGGTGGAGCTGAGATTCTAGTGGGAGAGAGAAAGCGATTTACCTGTTTACAAGATAAATAGGACAGAGTTTAATATAGATGACTTAGGATAGTTAAATGCTGAGAAGAAAAATGTACAGTATGGGTCAGGAGGGTGGATATCTAGACTCAGTGATCAGGGAAGACAGGCCAAGGAGGTGGCATTTAAGTAAATGTACGGAGTGAGAGTGGATTTTGGGGGAGTACTAAATCAAAGGCCTGGGCTGAGGCAAGACAGCCAAGCTTGGGGAAGAGCAGAGAACCCAGGGGGGTTGGAATGGAGATGCAGCCAGTTCACATAGGGCCTCGTCGGCCCCAGCGACGACTTGGTTATCCTTGGAGTGAAGCAGGAGGTCACGGGAGGGAATTGAGCAGAGGAGCTGGTGTGACTTGAGTTTATCAGCATCCCTTGGGCTGCTGGGTGAAAAATAGACTGTGATGAAGAATGTCACCTGCCATATCAGTAAACAAAGGATGTTGTGGCCATCAAGCCATCAGCCCCTGCAGCCACCTCCAACTGTGCACCCTGAGAGGATTCAGGGTGGAGAAAAGCAGGATACTGGCCCTGGATAGTTAAGGTGCCTATCAAAGGAATGATTTCAATGAGCTCAGATTCTTGCATCTTCCCATGCATAGAGAAGCACTAAATTCATCGACTTGAGATGCCTGGCTTTCTTTGATTAACAGTAACCTTGTGATGATCCAACTACCTGGCTTTTGTTGCAAAAACTCCTGTATATCCTGGCTCCTCCCTTGCCTCTTCGGAGCAGGCCCTCAGAGCTATCTGGAGAGGCTGCCTCCCAGGTTTGAGTCCTCAGAAAGTCCATACAATAAAACATAATTTTTTAATAATTTAATAATCTCAGCTTTTAGGCTGTTCATTTTTTGTCAGTTGACAAGACCATGGGCTGGGCAGGGAGGGGCAGAAGCAGGGCTAGCAGCTGGGAAGCAGGGTTTGATATGCTCAAAGAGGTCGAGGAGTAAAAGGGCTAATATCAGCCTAGACTGCCAAGTGGACTCAGGGTCCTGTTTTTGCGAAACTACAGCGTTCAATAATTGTGGACCACTGTATTCAGAACACCATTATCTGAAGCTCTGTGTCTGGCTTGGAACTCAAGGCAGCTTCTCAGCGTCTGAGTTCCAGGAGAGAGAAAGGCATGTCATTGGTACTCATAGAATTTCAAACTGCAAATTTTCTATAATTTTAGAGAACAAAGTTTCTCAGTGAGTAAGAAAGTAGTGGTCACTCAAAGAGGGGGGGTACTGTGGCACTTTAAATCTATGAGTGTCCTTGGAAGAAATACTATTTTCTGTTAACTTTGCAGCCAGCTTTATTATGTCTGTTACCCCAGCCTGGCTGAGTTTTGGATCTCTCAGTCCGATCCAATTTTTACTTTCCTACAATTAAGGATCATGTACTACATTTAGTAGTTTCATCTCTTAAGTGTCTTTTAATCTAGAATACTCCCCACTCTCATATATATATAAAACATTGTCCTGTTGAGGAGAGCAAGACAATTATACTGTAGAATACCCCACATTCTGGATTTCTCCTTTTTTGTTTCTTCATTGGCATGGTTTACTGCGTTCCTCTGTCCCCTGTATTTTCTGTAAACGTTAGATCTAAAGGCTTGATTGGATTCAGGTTAGTATACATTCTTCCCAGAATAGGAGCTACTGGGTGAGGGGGGATTGACTGCAAGGGAATATGAGGGAACTTTCTGGAATGATGGAAATTTTCCATGTCTTGAATGCAGTGGAAATTAGGTGTATACATGTCAGAACCCATCATCAAAGTGGATACTTCAAATGGGTGCATTTTATTAAACTATATCTGTATAAAACATACCTTTATGAAATTATATCTCAATAGAGGAGAAAGAGAATCTGTTTAGATCTCAGCTTCTGTGTGTTCTCTCTCCTAGAACTAAGATGCCTGAGAAAGGGCCTGCGTCCAAGGTGTTCCTGCCTTCACAACTGTCCTTCCTCCACTTTGTGAAAGTAAGGCAAATGCTTCTCAGTCATCTTGAAACTTATTTAAGGCATGTTGTGCTGTGGTGTAAAAACCTGGATGCCGAACAAAAGCATAAACATAATAGTGTGTGGCTAGGAAAGGCAATGACCCTAAGGACTGGGTAACAAATCCTTTTGCAATTCGGATGATTTCCTATTTGCTTCCAACCAACATGAAGGAGGCACTGCAAGACTTGTTGGATAATAGATTATTACAAATAATTTCTGGTAATGAATCATAATGTGATGTGTGGCAAATAGGCATCCAAACATGGGTGACCTTGGGGACTTCCCTGGTGGTACAGTGGATAAGACTCCATGCTCCCAATGCAGGATGCCCGGGTTTGATCACTGGTCAGGGAACTAGATCCCACATGCCGCAACTAAGAGTTCACATGCCACAACTAAGGAGCCCACCTGCCGCAACTGAGACCCGGTGCAACCAAATAAATAAATAAATATTTTTTTAAAAACATGGGTGACCTTGAATTACTTGGCTGTGACAAAATTTCCATTCCAGTCTCCTGTTTATGTGAAAAACATTTCTCAGTATTTACTTTATAAAAGCAAAAAAAAAAAAAAAAGAATAGAGCTTCTTCTAAACTCTATCCCATTCCAGCAATAAATAATATTTATCCACAGACAGATGGACAACCCCCAAAAAACACCAAAAAATAACTAGCCCATCCATCTTATTAAAAGACTCATTTAGATAAAACATACTTTTCAATGTATAACAATTACTGATCATAATGTGGTATATTTATGTTGTTTTGATCAATTATATTCAAATAATAATTGTAATGATAGTTTAGAGAAAAATTTTAACACTTAGAGCCTTTTTTAAAATTTTAATTTTATTTATTTTTTTTATGCAGCATGTTCTTATTAATTATCCATTTAAAACTTAGAGCCTTATGAACACACGATACTCTTCAAAATTAGAGTCTTAGGGAAACCGGACGTTAATATATATATACACATATATATTAACATAACTTACAAGCATTTCGTTGCAGAGAAGTATGATCTGGTGGTTAATTTTAAAACTTTTCACATATTATATCAGTATTAGAATAGAAGTCTGTGGGAGAAATAGAATGGAAATACAAGTTCAAGGAGAAAAAAACGGTAAAATTAAACTTCCAGTTGTTAAAAGCCTGTTCTTTTTTTTTTCCCTACAAGATTTTCCATTTATTTCCATGATGGTGTGTGATTATGTTCATGGATTTTTAAAAATAAATGATGATAGGTATATTTAAAAGTATGAAGTAAAATTACATTCTAAAATATCAATATTTATAATAACTAGGAAATTAAGACTGCAACTATTTAAACTTACAATAAACAAATTTTAGGGACTTCCTGGTTGGGCAGTGGTTAAAAATCCACCTGCCAATGCAGGGGACACGGGTTCAAGCCCTGGTCCGGGAATATCGCACATGCCGCAGAGCAACTAAGCCTGCGCGCCACAACTACTGAGGCTCGTGTGCGTAGAGCCCGTGCTCCACCACAAGAGAAGCCACCGCAATGAGAAGCCCATGCACCGCAATGAAGAGTAGCCCCCACTCGCCACAACTAGAGAAAGCCCGTGCACAGCAATGAAGACCCCACACAGCCATAAATAAATAAATTTATTAAAAAAAATTTTAGATGTCAAGTTAAAAATATGCAAGGCGTACAGAGTTCTTAGAAATTATTTAAGAAGAAACACAAGTAAAATACTTGAAGATCACTAAACAAGACCTTTTGTCCATCTCCTGAGCAGAAACCATGTGCAGGCAAAATGCTCAAGATCAAGACTGACAGGTCCCTGCTCTCATGAGATATCATAGTAATAAACAAATATAAACAAAGGAAGAAAAACAGCCAGTTTCAGGAGTTGATACTTTGAAGAGTACAATAAATATAATAGACTGTTCCTTGGATAAGGATGAGGGTGGGAGTGGGGGGAGAGGGGAAGTTGGGTTGGTCAGGGTCTCACAAAGGAAGTGACATTTGAACTGAGACCTGAAGTGAGGATGTCAGCAACCAGAAAACCCAGGAAAGAGAGATTCAGGCTGAGGAAACAGCAAGCAAAGGTCCTGTGGCAGAAACAAGCTTGGTGTGTTCCAGGAACAGAAAGAAGATGCTGTGGCTGGAGCATGGTGAGCCAGGGGGAGTGCAGGATATGTAGGCTGGGGTGTTGTAGGCCATGCTGTGGAGTCTGAATTTTATCCTGAAGACAATAGGAACCCTTTAGAACAGAGTTTCTCAACTTCTGAGTTTCTCAATGTCCTATTGACATTTGGTCCAGGTAATTCTTTGTTGTGGGGCTGTCCTGAGCATCGTAGGATGTTTGACTGCATCCCTGTCCACTACGCATTAGATGCCAGTAGCCCCCTCATCCCAAAACCCATTGTGACAACCAAAAATGTCTCCAGACGTTGCCAAATATCCTTTGTGGGAGGATACGTCCCTATAATGGGAGGCTACACACCCACCAGAAACGGTTATGCTGGTCTATAGCTGATGAACAGGAAAACACTCATGACCCCAGTAAGTCATGACAAATTAAACACATTTTCTCCCTGCTCCCTCCCATAACCTCCCTGAAATGACCACTGAGGAATAAGGAAGGTTAAACTAATGAGGAAAAGGAGAATAGGAGAGGAAACAACATTAGATGAAGAATGTTGACAAAATTTCAGAAGATAGAAAACAGGTGGGAAGTGAATTAGCCAAACACAGAGACGGAGGCCAAGAACTAAGCTAATCCCCAGTGGACAAACCAGAGGAATCTGAGAAACTGAAAATGCCCATCATATATGGAGGCTGGGGTGAGTTGGGACCAAAAGCTGAAGAACTGTGTGGAAGTCAGTATAAGGAGAGGGTGGATTCTTCCACCCTATAGAGGAGGTGACTCTATCTTTCCCAGCCACAGCATAAGACAGGAAGTTTTAGAGAGTCTAGATTTGGGAAGGGGCAGAGTAGAGGATGGAGTGAGTCATGAAACTGAAAACAGGAGGATGAAGTGAGAGGGTGTCTAGAAATGGTGAGATTTCCAAGCTCCCAACCCCACTTGGCTCCCACAATGATGACAGTCAGGCTTAGACCTCTGAAATAATCAACACAGGCTCAGTTATGCTGCAGTAACAAAAATCCCTAAATCTCAGTAGTTTAAAACAATGTTAGTGTATTGTTTGCTCAAGTTTTATGTTCTTGTGGGTTGTCTTCACTCAGTTTCTTGGAGAAGCCATGATCTGAAGGTGGATAATCACCACACCAAAGGGAAAAGAGAGGTTCAGAGTCCTGCTTAGAGTGATACGTCAATTTTTTTTTGGATGAAATTCATATAACATAAAAGTCACCATTTCAAAATGAAAAATTCACTGGTATTTAGTACATTCTCAATGTTGTGTAACCACCAACTCTATTTAGCTTCAAGTCGTTATCATCATCCCAAAAGGAAACCCATACACATAAGCAATTGCTTCCCAGGCCCCTCTCCGCCCCCCGTCTCTGCAAGCATTCATCTGAATTCTGTCCCTAGGGATTGACTATTCTGGATTATTCTGTATGCAGGTAATCCTCATTATATGTGGATTCCATATTTCTGTCTTACTACATTAACTTTAACTTATTTGTAATTTCAAAATCAAGAGACTTCCCTGGTGGTCCAGTGGGTAAGACTCCGTGCTCCCAATGCAGGGGGCCCAGGTTCCATCCCTGGTTGAAAAACTAGATCCTGCATGCCGTAAATGAGTCTGCATGCCTCAACTAAGAAGTCCACATGCTGCAACTAAGAAGTCCGCATGCTGCAACAAAGATCCCATGAGCCACAACTAAGACCCGGCACAGCCAAAATAAATAAATACGTAAAAATAAATCCTAAAAAAAAATTGATAGTTGTGGACTTTCCTGGTCATTGGTGGAGCAGCAACAAATTTGACTTGCTCTACATGCATGTTCCCAGCTGAGGATGAAGGAGGCAACACCCTTCTTATTTCAGCTCTCATACTCTAAACAAGTGTTCATGGTATATTTTGTGCCACATTTTGCATTTTCGTGCCTTTTGTTTGTGATTTCGCTGTTTAAAATAGTCCCAGGTATAGTGCTGAAGTGCTGGCTAGTGTTCCAAGAAACTACATGTGTTAGGTAAGCTTTGTTCATGCATGAGTTTTAGTGCTGTTGGCCGTGAGTTCAATGTTAATGAACCAACAATATGTATTAAATAAGAATTAAAAAAATTTTTTTTTATTTTTGGCTGCGCCGCACGGCTTGCAGGATCTTAGTTCCCCGACCAGGGATTGAACCTGAGCTCTCGGCCATGAAAGCACGGAGTCCTAACTTGGACTGCCAGGGAATTCCCTAAATAAGATTTCTTTCAACAGAAGCACATATAAATCAAGATTATGTGTTGATTGGTTCATGAAAATGTTGTGAACAGAGGTTCACAGGAACTGTATTTCCCTAGAAGAAGCGATTCCGTATTCAATAACTAAGTGTTCCCAGAGACGCTGTAGAACATATCTACCATGAATAATGAAAATCGTCAAATGGAATTTGTAAACGGAATCATACATTATGTGACCTTTTGTCTGGCTTCTTTCACTTAGCATAATATTTTTGAGGTTCATCCACATTGTAGCAAGTACCTGCATTTCATTCCTTTCAATGTATGGATATACCACACATTGTTTAGCCATTCATCAGTTGAACATTTGGACCGTTTCCATCTTTTGCCTACTGTGAACAGTGATGCTGTCAATATATGTGTACACACATTTTACCAGCCAAAGACTCCAGTCATCTGAGAAAAGCTTTTATTATGAAAGACAACTCCAAAACAAGCAGGAAAATGGGATTTGGAGAAACAGTGACAATGAGAGGAATGAAGTAAACTTCTAAAAATCTGCCATAAACATCTTAGAGAGATAATAGATGATATAGCATTCCTGGAACCGAACAGGCTATCTTTTTTTTTAATTAAAATGTATTTATTTATTTTTCTTTCTAGTGTTAAGATGTAATTGATATACAGCACTGTATAAATTTAAGTTGTAAAGAACAAGATATCTTTTTTTTTTTTTTTTTTTTTTTGTACGCGGGCCTCTCACTGTTGTGGCCTCTCCTGTTGCGGAGCACAGGCTCTGGACGCGCAGGCTCAGCGGCCATGGCTCACTGGCCCGTGTCCCCTGCATCGGCAGGTGGACTCTCAACCACTGCACCACGAGGGAAGTCCCAAGAACAAGATATCTTTTAAAAGGAATATTCAGGGAACAACAACAACAACAAGCTCTTGGAAATCAAGAAACTAAGAAGTAAAAAATATTCAATGAAACAAGAGGAAGAAAAAAATTGAAGAAGTCTTCCAGAGAGAAGAGGAAATAAAGAACATTAGAAGACCACAACGGAAGATCCAATATCCAAATAATAAGAATTTGAGAAAAATAAACCTGGAAAAATAAAGGAGAGAAAATTATCAAGAAATAATAATTAAAAAAAAAACTTTTCTGAACTGACAGAAGTGATAATTTTTTAGAGTGGTATACTGGAGTATTTAAGGTGAAATGTCATGATCTCTGTAACTTACTTTAAAATATTTCAGCAAATCACAATGTGATACCACATTATACACACCAGAATGACTGTAATAAAAAGGACAACGTCAGAAACAGATATGGGTTGTAGTTTGCCTTCCTTCTTTCCAATTCATGTCTAGCTTCTGCCCACCCCGCAACTGCTGGCCTTGCTGATCTCCAGCAACTTTAGGCCCATTGAATTCCCCACCAGCGTCCATAGTTTTATAAGACTTAATCTCAATAATAAATCCCTTATTATGAGTTGTAAGGACTCATACTGGTTCTGCTTCCCTGTTCAAACCCTAACTGATGTAAGTATGGCACTAATTATGTGAGGAAAGGTGGCTGCTTATGCATAGATGCTACGGCAAGCACAGTCTCTGAAAGGCCTCACCAGCTATTAGTAACAGGACGTATTTGGAGGGAGGGGTTTGGAGGTCCAGTGGTAGGGAGAATTTTCACTTATTTGGTTTTTTGCAATTTTTTGTTTACCTTGTGATTGTATACATTTTAAAAACACATGCTAATGGTAAAATATAACATGTATCCAGAAAAAGTGCTGTAGGTAGAGTATGCAGTGGTATCTCATTGTGGTTTCAATTTGCATTTCCCTGATTACAAATGAAGCTGAGTACTTTTTTTTTCATTAGCCATATCGATTTCTTCCTTTTTGCAAGGGCTTCTTAAAGTCTTTTGCCATTTTTCTATCAACTGTCTTTTTCTTAATGATTTCAGGGAGCTCTATTTAGTCTAGGTATAAATGCTTTGCCATTTACATATATTTCAAATATCTTCTACTAGTCCATGGATTTTTTTGACCCTCTTTTGAAGAGGTTTCTTTTGAAGAAATGTGTATTTCCTCTTGGTACAGCCTGAGTGTTTGTGTCCCCCCACCCCCCTCAAATCCATGTTGAAATTCAAATCCCCAATGTGATAGTATTAGGAGGTGGGGTCTTTGAGAGATGATGAGGTCATGAGGATGGAGTTCTCATGAATGAGATTAATGCCTTTATAAAAGAGACCCCAAAACAAAAACAAAACAAACAAAAAGATTAGCTTTGGGACTTCCCTGGCAGTCCAGTGGCTAAGACTCTGTGCTTCCACTGCAGACGGTGCAGGTTCGATCCCTGGTCGGGGAACTAAGATCCCACATGCCGCGTGGCACGGCCAAAACAAAAAACAAAACAAAACAAAAGATTAAAAGAGAACCCAGAGAGCTCCTTTGCCCCTTCCACCATGTAAGGACGCGGCGAGAAGGCACCAGCTATCAACCAGGAAGAGGACCCTCACCAGAAGGTGACCGTGCTGGCACCTTGATCTTGAACTTCCCAGCCTCCTGCACTGTGAGAAATCAATTTCTGTTGTTTAGCAGACCAGGGATCGAACCCAGTCTGTGGTATTTTGTTATAGAAGTCTGAGCAGATAAGACACCTCTTTTCTCAACATAAATGCCATAGACTCTGGATCTTTTTTACCAACTCTCTCACGAGACTCTTGCGGGCAAGGTGAGAAGGCACAGGCTGTGTTACTTGTGTTCAGAAGCTGGGTCTGCAAAGCCCACAGGCACCGATAAAGAGGTCTTTGGGAAACGTTCTCAGTGTCACACTCTGTTCTCTGCACAGTCCTTTTTAAATTTGTGATCATCATTTATTAAGTTACAAAGATCCAGGCCCTGTGGTAAGAACTTTATATACTTGGCCTATTTTCTCTTTTTCACTCCCCCAGTTACCAGAGCCCATGTATCCATCAGTTACACAAGGCACAGTCTAAGGCCACGGTACGTTGAAGTCCCCAGGAAAATGTTTTAATTCTTTTGGAATCAGAAGAAAAATAAATAAATATAACCCTGCCTTTATTATATTTGTCTTTATACCAACACCATCATAAAATATAATTTTAGATTTGTGTGTGTGTGTGTGTGTGTGTGTGTGTGTGTGTGCGTGTGTATGTGTGTGTGTGTAAGAATGTGTCCCAGCCAGCAACCTTATAAGGTGGGCACTATTGTTATATAATTTATTCAAGGGAAGAAACTAAAGTCTGAAAAGTGACTTAGCCAAGGTCAGACAGCTGGAAAGTGTGGGAACAGGGACTTGAACTTAAGCCTGGGGAACCCTAAAGCTTTTACGCTTGGCCACTAACCTAAAGGGTCCCCAGGTCAACACTGTCATATCCAGGGGGTGTATCTGGCTGGAGCTGGGGAGGTTTACCCTGGAAGAAGTCTTAGAGGAGATTTGATACAGTCTTCAAATATTTTAAGAGCTGTCACATGGAAAAAGGATTAGCCCAGTTTTTTGTGGCTCCTGAGAATGGAGCCGGGATAGGTGGGGTGGGGTTATAGGAAAGCAGATTTTGACCCAGTCACCTGTCAGTAGCAATTTATCCTGAAAACCATACGAAGGAAGTTTGACCTCTGTCCCTGACAAGGAAAGAATTAAGAACAAAGCTGTGTTGGAGAGGATTACTGCCTTGGGAAGGGAGTTGGAGGAGAACGAGATGAATCTTTACGTCCCTTTAACATTAAGATTCTACACTTGCAGATATTAGAGGTTCAGCAAGTGTAGATGAGTCGGGATCCTCCCCACCCCCACCCCAATTTCACCAATCCTTAGCGAGCCTTCTCATGCACTCCTAGTGGGAGTCTAACTGGAAACAGTCTTTTTGGAAGAGCTATTGGCAGTATCTACTGAGACTTTCCATAACTTTTGACTTAGCACTTCTATATGGAAGAATCTCTACTATGATATAAATGCACAAATGTGCAAAGATATTTGCCCAAGGATGTTTACTGCAGTGTGTTTATAATAGCAGAAGGTTTACAACAGCCAAGTGTTCATCAGAAGGGGACGGGTTAAATGAATGATGAAACTAATACAACATTGTAAATTATTGTCAATTAATTATGGACCATTATTTGACATTGTAATTATTGTCAACTATACTTCAATATAAAACTAAACAATATTTTTGAAAAGGAAAATAAATGAATGATGATAAACGATTCATAGATCATACATGGTATTAACGATCCAGGCTCTGTTGTAGGCCCTAGGGATGCCCAAATGAGCCTAAGTGGCAAAGACCCCCCCAGCCCCACCCTGTGGTTGTCCCCCTTGTGGAGTATGGGAGGAAAATCAGACAATAAACCTGTTTAATAAGTAAATCAAACTGCACATTAGAAGGTGGTGAGGGTCGTACTGAGAACGCAGGGATGCGGAGTGGAGGTGGGGGCGGGTTGCAGTTTTCGGTAGGGTGTCCCGGGTAGACCTCACTGAGAAGGGAACATTAGAGAAAGGCTCGAAGCTGGATGGGACACCCGCCACTCTGAGGAGTCACTGGGAGAACACCTTTGAAGGGCCTGGCATCCAGCAGGCTCTGAAGGACAGTAGCTGTTGTTTATTTCAGTCCCCAGGAATTAGAAAGAGCCCCCAAAATGCTTATCTAAGGAAGATGCCTAAAAGTTTGCAAATGAAGAGTGGAAGGGCTTGGACTCTGGTGACTGTTTTTTACCTGCCTCCCCAGAAAGCAGTTGAAACATCTCATGCCAGGGAAGGTTCTTGCCTGTGTGTCTTGTTTGCCCACCTGCCTTTGTAGCAATCCATCTGCCCATTGTATTTCTTTCTATCAGTTTCACTGGGTGGAGGAGGCTCCCCAGCTCCCTTGTCCTTGATAAAGCCCCGGAGGGCCCCCATTAGGCAATGAGGAAGCTCTTGGTGTGGTAAGGTCTCTCCCTAGACAGGAGGTTACTCAGCAGCAGCCCCTTAAACGGTAGGAGTCAGTCCCTATCAGTGCATTTATTTTGAGTCTTGGCAACAGACAGATGGGAAGTACCAAAGGGATCTATGGGTTTTTTTCCCTGACTCCAAGCAGGCTTTTATCTAGCACCTTCTAAAAATGGCTCTGGTCTCTTTAGGGTAACAGGTTATGGGGTCTGCTCTGGTTTAGATGTTACCTGAAGTAGGGAAAGGGGCTCCTTCAAGGGGAGAAGAGACAAGAGATTTCTATACAAAGCTGGAAATAAGTATCCCACGAGATGAATAAAGTCCTAATGGGGGGATAAGGAAAGGCTTCCCTGGCACCAAGGACACTGCTGGTGGGACAGGAGGAGACACAATTGGGGTTTTGACACAGGGAAATGGGGATGGTGTCCCAGGCAGAGAGCACAGCAAAGAAAAACACACAGAAGCAGCTAACAATGGAGCATATTCAAGCTGTTCTAAGTAGAACCTTTTGTCAGGAGCATAGTGATAAAGAAAATAATAAATAATAGTAATAACCAACATTCATTGTATACTCACTATGTGCCTGGCAGCATTCGAAACACTACATCCTCTCTCTAACCCCCACAACACTCCTAGAAGACAATATATTAACAGCCCAACTCTATAGGTGAGGAAACAGAGACAAAGATTGGTTGATAATTTGCCCATTTGTGGCTGAGGGGTTTATAACACAGCACCACCACCAATAATAATAACCACAATTATTAGCTGCCATGGATTGATCGCCAAGCCCTTTCCCGAGTGTTGGCCATACCTCCTCCTCTGATCCGACCCTCACTGTCCAGTGAGGTGCCCAGCTCAAAACCATGGAGCTGGTTAAGGGTAGAGCCAAGATGAAAATCCAGAACTGACTTCCAAGTCCTGGTTCTTAACCACTCCATTGAATGACAATTTCCTTAACTCACAAGCAACAGAAGAAGATGTGTTTTGTGTAAATTCATCTAGCAACTGGAATTTGGAGGAGAAGGAGGCAAAAAGCCTTCCTATCATAGAGGAGTAGTTAACCTGTTTGCCCAACAGAATCATTGGGAGAAGTGTATTATACCCTTCAGATTCTGGCTATAAATGCCAGCTCTGTTTCTTACCAGCTGTGCATCCTGGGCAACCTCTCTGTAACCCAGTTTTCTCATGTACAAACTAGAGATGATAATACTTATTATTTAGAGTTACTATGAAGATTAAATGAGTATATTCATGTGAAATGTTTACATCTGTATACAATAAGCATTTACTGTTCGGTAATAATGATGGCAGTAATGGGCAGCCAGGTTTGGGAACCACTGAGTTTAGAGCCTAAAGAAATAATGTAAACTAGCACTTCCCAAATTGTATAGCTGTCCTCTGATGTGGGAGATAAGAATTTTCTTATCATATGGATTTATGGACATATGGACTATTTATGAAACATATGGACTATTTATGAAACAATGAGATGTTTTTATTCTTAGGAAATACAAAGTGAAGTATTTATGTATGTATGCAACTTATTCTCAAATGTTTCAGCAATAATTATATATAGATACAGATAGATATAATTATATATGTTATTACTGCTGAACCATATACTATCTATATATATAGATAGTATATATATTGAGGATATATGTGTATATATATATGTACATATATATAAATAATCCTCTCTCTCATAGATAGATAGAGATATAGGTTTAGAGATAGGTATAGATATAGATATGAGAGAGAAAGAGGGAAAGAAAGAGAGAAAGGGAGGAGAGAATGTAAGAAAATGTTAACAATTAATATATCCAGGTAACAAATATTGGGAAGTTCATTGTGCTATTCTTGAGATTTTTTCCATAAATTGAATTATTTTGCAAAATAAAAAGAAAAGAATATCTATTCTTTAAAAATCACATTGGCTCATTCAAGGCTCTGAGAAGTTCTGTGATAAATAAATTTGTGTCCCCCCAATGCTCCCTGAATGTGTTTAACCTGAAAAGCTGTTTCTTCCTTGTTACTTGTAATTCCAGACAACACTTTGGGCATAGTCTCGGATGATACATGTGGGAATGAAAGAGAGAAAGGCTATAAAAGACGCGACAGAAGTACAAACCACAGGACTAGGCACACTGAGTCATGAATTTGGGTTTTGGTTTCTGGGGGGGGCGGTGATCGAGCTGTAGATAATTCAGCTCCTCTGCTGGTTGAGTAGGGGCAGGTGGAGAAGACATTAAGTTTTACTTTAGATGCCCTTAGGACATGCAAGTAGAGGCTCTGAGCAGACAGCTGTAAACATGGTGTGGAAATGGAGAGAGAAGTCAGCTTTCATTCTGAGAATTTGATAGAGTAAACAGTAGAAGTCAAGTAAATGGCTGAGACCACTGAAAGATAGAGGGATAGTGGATATTCGTCATTTTTTCCTACTCAGCATCCATTCCCCCTGCTTCAACGGCATCTTAGTTTTCTTTTGCTGAGCTACCTACTCCTCACTGAGAACATTCTTGATGAGACTGTCAGTCAAAATGCCTTCCCTCTCTGGCCAAGGAATGGGCATGTGAACCAACCTGGCCAATTAGATTCTTTCTTCTGGAAATTTGAATACTGACCAAAGTGACATCACAACCAAAAATGTTTGGAACCAATTCATTCCAACATCATTGCCCTGGAAAGACTGTACATACACGTTACTTATGTATCATCTTGCCAAAAATGTTTAACCTGGATCCAATTATGAGGGAACAATGAGACAAATATCAAATAGGACATTCTATTAGACATCTGACGTTGGCTCTCCTAAAAAGCCAATATCATTAAAAAAAAAGAAAAAGGTGGAGGAATCATTCTGGACTGAAAGATATTAAAAAGATATAACAATTATGGGCTTCCCTGGTGGTGCAGTGGTTGAGAGTCCGCCTGCCGACGCAGGGGACACGGGTTCGTGCTCCGGTCTGGGAAGATCCCACATGCCGCGGAGCGGCTGGGCCCGTGAGCCATGGCCGCTGAGCCTGCGCGTGTGGAGCCTGTGCTCCGCAACGGGAGAGGCCACAACAGTGAGAGGCCCGCGTACCGCAAAAAAAAAAAAAAAAAGATATAACAACTAAATATAGCACATAGTCTTGATTGAATCCTGAACTGAGAAACAAAACAAAAGCCAACTATATACATTTTTTAAAAAAACAGAATATCTAAACAAAGACTTTAAGTCAACTATTCTATTTATTTATTTTATTTTTGGCTGTGTTGGGTCTTTGTTGCTCCGCGCGGGCTTTCTCTAGTTGCAGCGAGCAGGGGCTACTCTTCGCTGCGGTGCACGGGCTTCTCATTGTGGTAGCTTCTCTTGTTGTGGAGCACCGGCTCTGGGTGCGTGGGCTTCAGTAGTTGTGGCACGTATGCTCAGTAGTTGTGGCTTGCAGGCTCTAGAGTGCAGGCTCAGTAATTGTGGCACACGGGCTTAGTTGCTCTGCAGCATGTGGGATCTTCCCGGACCAGGGCTCGAACCCATGTGCCCTGCATTGGCAGGCGGATTCCTAACCACTGTGCCACCAGGGAAGTCCCAAGTCAACTATTTTAGATATACTCAAAGGGACTTCAAAAACTGGGAGAGATCATTGCTGGTAGACCTGACACGCAATAAATGCTGCAAGGAGTTCTTCAGGCTGAAATAAAAGGACACTAGACAGTAATTCAAATCTACATGGAAAAATAAATAACACTGGTAAAGGTAACTACATAGATAAATATGAAAGTCAGTATTAATGTATTTTGGGCTTGTTACTCTTCATTTTTGCTATGTGATTTAAAAGACAATAACATAAAACAATAATTACAAATCTATATTCATGGGCACACGGTGAAAAAGATGTAATTTGTGCCAATAACAACACAGAGGGAAGAATGGAGCTATGTAGCAGTAAAAATTTTGTATAATATTAAAGCTAAGTTGGTATTAATTCTAACTAGATTGTTATAAATTAAGCATTAATTATAATTCCCAGGGAACCACTAAGAAAATAACTGAAAAATATGCAGTAAAAGAGAAGTAATACCAATCCCCTTAAACCTTTAAAAAAATAGGAGAGGGTAATACTTCCTAATTCCTTCTATGAAGCCAGCGTTACCCTGATACCACAGCCAGACAAAGACATCACAAGAAAACTACAGCTCAATGTCTCTTATGGATATAGAGGCAAAAATCCTCATCAAAATACTAGCGACTCCAACAGCATATACATGGATTCTACATAATGATCAAATGAGATTTATCCCAGGAATGCAAAGGTGATTCCACATTTTAAAAAATCAATCAATGTCATACACCAAATTAATAAAACAAAAGGGGGAATGGAAACCACATGAACATCTTAATTGATGGAGAAAAAAGCATTTGATAAACTCTAACACCCTTTTATGCTAAAAGTACTCCAACAACTGGGACTTTTTCAACATGATAAGGGGCATATATAAGAAACCCATATCACAAACAATGATGAAAGACTTAAAGCTTTCCCCCTAAGGTCAGGAACAAGACAAGGATGTCACTTTTGCTACCTTTATTCAACATTGTATCAATATTTGAATGTTTTTAAATATAGGTTTCATTATTATTCAGGCATGGTGAGGCCAACAGATTAGGAGATGACGGCCTTTGAAAGACAGTTTATTATACCTTCAGATCCCAAGGAAAGGGAGCATGCCACATTGTGGCAGGGGTCACAAAGGGAAACACAAGAACTGGTCAGCCGGTAGAGGCATAAGGAGGAAATGTGGACAAGAGCCTTCATTGGAGTTTCAAAGGGAAGGAATGGGAAAGGTAGAGTAGGCAGTTTAGGATTGGCTAGTTTGAATAATTTCAGTGGGCTCTGGGGTATAGGGGCTGTCACTAGTTGTCTCATTCCTGGCCCTAATAATTACAAAGCATTGCTGAAAGAAATTAAAGAAGACCTAAATAAATAGAAAGACATTGTGTTTCTATGGATTGGAAGACTTAATATTGTTAAGATGGCAATATTGCACAAAAACAATCTATAGATTTAATGCCATCCCCGTAAAAATCCCAATGTCCTTTTTTGTAGGCATGGAAAAGCCATACCTAAAACTTATATGGTATTGCAAGGGCAAGGGACCATGAAAAGCCAGAATGATCTGGGAAAAGAACAAAGTTGGAAGATGCATGCTTCGTGATTTTAAAACTTACTGGAAATTCCCTGGTGGTCCAGTGGTTAGGACTCAGCACTTTCACTGCCAGGGCTCGGGTTCAATCCCTGGTCGGGGAACTAAGATCTTGCAAGCTGCGTGACATGGCCAAATTTAAAAAAAAAAAAATTTTTTTTTAATTACTAAAAGCTACGATAACCACAGATTGTGGTACTGGCATAAGGATAGACATATAGATCAATGAAATTGATTGAATCAATGAAATTGAAATTAAATATGAGTTGAGAGTCTGGAAATAAACTCATACATCTATGGTCAGTTGATTAGGGAAACATTTCTTCAACAGCTGGTCCTGGAACAAGTGGATATTCACATGCAAAAGAAGGAAGTTGGACCTTGAAGTTACATCATACACAAAAATTAACTCAAAGTGGACCAACAGTTGGTGGGAATGTAAAGTTAGTGCAGCCACTATGGAAAACTAAAAGTAGAGTTGCCATATGATCCAGCAATTCCCACTCCTGGGCATATATCTGGAGAAAACCATAATTTGAAAAGAAAATGCACCCTAGTGTTCACTATTTGCAATAGCCAAGATATGGAAACAACCTAAATGTCCACTGACAGATGAATGGATAAAGAAAATGTGGTACATATGTACAATGGACTACTACTCAGTCATAAAAAGAATGAAATGATGCCGTTTGCAGCAACATGAATGGACCTAGAGATTATCATGCTAAGGGAAGTAAGTCAGAAAAGAAAGACAAATACCATATGATATCATTTATATGTGGAATCTAAAATATGATACAAATGCACTTATTTATAAAACAGAAAGAGGGAATTCCCTGGTGGTCCAGTGGTTGAGACTCAGCATTGCCACTGCTATGGCCAGGGTTTGATCCCTGGTCAGGGAACTAAGATCCCACAAGCCGTGTGGCACAGCCGAAAAAAAAAGAAAAAACAGAATCAGACACATAGACATAGAAAACAAATTTATGTTTACCAAAAGGGAAAGGGAGTGGGGGAGGGATAAATCAGGAGTTTGGGATTAGCAGATACAAACTACTGTATATAAAATAGATAAACAAGGTCCTACTGTAAAGCACAGGGAACTACATATTCTGTAATAAACCATAATGGAAACTAATATGAAAAAGAATATATATGTACATATATGTGTGTGTGTGTGTGTATGTGAAAAAAGTGGATCAACAAACCAAATATAAGAGTGAAAACTATAAAATACTTACAAGAAAACCTAGAGGCAAATCTTAATGATCTTGGATTTGACAATGGTTTCTTAAATATGACACCAAAGGCAGAAGCAGCAACAACAACAAAAATAGGTGAATTAGACTTCATGAAAAGTAAAAACATTTGTACATCAAAGGATACTATCAAAAGAGTGAGAAGACAACCCACAGAATGGGAGAAAATATTTGCAAATCCCATATTTGACAAGGCTCTAGTATCTAGAATATGTTAAAAAAAACTTTTACAACTCAACAACAAAAAAGCAAAGAACTCAATTCAAAAATGAGCCAAGGTAGAGACACAGATGTAGAGAACAAACGTATGGACACCAAGCGGGGAAAGCGGCCGGTGGTGGGGTGGTGGTGGTGTGATGAATTGGGAGATTGGGATTGACATATACACACTAATATGCATAAAATGGATAACTAATAAGAACCTGCTGTATAAAAAAATAAATAAAATAAAATTCAAAAAACAAAAATGAGCCAAGTGTTTAAATAGACATTTCTCCAAAGAAGATATTCAAATGGCTAACGAGCACATGAAAAGAGGCTTACCATCATTAATCACCAGGAAAATGCAAATAAAAATTGTAATGAAATGTCTCCTCATAGACACTGGGATGACTATAATAAAAAACGAATGGAAAATAACATCCTCTTTGACAAGGATGTGAAATTGGAACACATATACATTGTTGATGGAAATGTATAATGCAGTCTCTATGGAAAACAGTTTGACAGGGAACCCCCTGGAAGTTCAGTGATTAGGACTCTGCGTTCTCACTACCCAGGGCCTGGGTTCAATCCCTGGTCAGGGAACTAGAATTCCACAAGCAGCGCAGCACAGTCAGTCAATCAATCAGTCAATCAATAAAACTGTTTAACAGTTCCTCAAAAAGGGAACCAGAGAATTACCATATGGCCCAACAATCCCATGACTCCATATTTGCCTGAGAATTGAAAACAGGTGTTTTAACATTAACTTGTACACAAATGTTCACAGTAGCATTATTCATAATAGTCCAAAAGTGGAAATGACCCAAATGTTTACCAACTGATGACTGGGTAAATCATATTTTGTCTATCCATATAACAGAATATTATTCAGCCATAAAAAGGAATTAAATACTGATACATGCTACAACTTGGATGAACCTTGAAACCAAGCTTTTTGAAAGAACCCAGGTATAAAAGGCCACATATTGTATGAATCCATTTACATACACGAAATGTCCAGAATAAGTAAATCCATGGAGATAGAAAGTAGATTAGTGGTTGTCAGGGCCTGAGGTTCTGGGAGAAGGGGGGAATGGGGAGTGACAGCTTAATGGGTACAATGAAAATTCTCTGGAGTGGATAGTGGTGATGATTGTACAACACTGTGATTGTGCTAAAAGCCACTGATTTGTACACTTTGAAATCGTGATTTTTTAAGTTATGTGAATTTTACCTCAATAAATTAAAAAATGATTAGAAAGTGTGATCCAGTTCAGACTAATGGAATATAAGGAGAGCTTTGCTAAGTGTTTCTGGGAAAGTTCTTCCCAGTTTGCTGGGAGACATTCTGGAAGTTGTTCTCTTTTCTCCTCTGATCATTGTAATGCTTGAACGTGATACCCAGAACAGCTTGGGTCATCTCAACAACACTTAAAAAATGATGCCCATCTATGGAGGAGGGGATGTGAAGGTTACTTGCATGCTATTTTGCACTGTGCTCTGACTAAATGCTTCCCACTGGATAGGTAGTTGGGGGCTGAATTTCAGCCTCTGTTCTTCTTGGTATGTGGTTGAGTCTTCCCATGGAAAGAGATAATTTTTTCTAAAAGTTGTTCTTCCATAGGGCCCTTTTCTCTAATTTGCTTAAGGCCTCCATGTATACTAGTGGCAGCCCTGGGGCAATCATGGGAATATAAGGAAAAGGAGCCAGGGCCACAGGCATAGTAGCTTTTAAAACTGCCAATGTCTGGATATTCAGTTATGTTTAACATTAAATTTTCTTACCAATAAGACAGCTTGATTTGCATTAAAAAATAGTCTCATCTGTACCCCAATGTTCATTGCAGCAGTATTTACAATAGCCAAGACATGGAAGCAACCTGAATGTCCATCGACAGATGAATGGATAAAGAAGATATGGGATATATACACAATGGAATATTACTCAGCCATAAAAAGAATGAAATAATGCCATTTGCAGCAACATGGATGGACCTAGAGATTATCACACTAAGTGAAGTAAGCCAGAGAGAAGACAAATATCATATGATATCGCTTATATGTGGAATCCAAAAAAAAAAACAAGATACAAATGAACTTATATACAAAACAGACCCAAAGACATAGAAAACAAATTTATGGTTAAAGGGGAAAGTGGGGGAAGAATAAATCAGGAGTTTGGGATTAACATATATACATTACTATATTTAAATCGATAACCAACAAGGACCTACTGTATAGCACAAGGAACTATATGCAACATTTTGTAATAACCTATAAGCGAAAAGAATCTGAAAAAGAATAGATATATTGTATATGTATAACAGAATCACTGTGCTGTATACCTGAAACTAACACAACATTGTAAATCAACTATACTTCAATTTTAAAAAGTCTCATCAATCAGGAGGGTTTTTTGTTTTGTTTTAGTGGAGGAGGTAAGGAGGGAGTAAAAATAAATCAGACAGATAGCTGCTGATTTGACATGTTCCTCTAGCATACTCTAAAAGAACCTGCCCAAATATGCCCAAGATCCATCTGTCCCCTGAAAAGGACTGAGGGAGATCTTTAATCTAGACAAATCCTCCAGGGGCATAATATTTGGACATTTTAAACTGTCCCATAAACTGTCATGTATTTTCTATTTGATTAATCATTGACCAACAAGACAATTGGCTTTATTACATATTATTTTTATTCAAGAAGCAAAATTTATAAATGTTATGTACAAATGTTCTTAAATGTTCTATAGAATTTGTTTGAATCTCAAACAAATTTAACTTGACATTTAGACTGAGAAGCAATAAAAAAATTTATTGATCACAAACACACAAAAAAAATTCAGGAAGAGGCCAAATGAAGTGCTGGAACAATTCAGGAAGGATAAGCATCAGGATAACCAAAATCCTAACGGTGAATTTAAACAGGACTCTTGGTTGCAAGTGACGAAAATTAAAATCAGCTTAAACCAAAATTTATCGACTCATGTACCTAAAATGGCAAGTGGTAAATTTCGCTTTAATCATGGTCCAGGAGCTCCACAGTCTCTATCACTTGGTACTGCTTTTCTCTTTGTTCCCGTTGAAAATTAATAAAGGAAACCTCACTAAAGTTAGAGCCAGGACGGGCCAGCAGAGGAAAGTCTCATACATTAACACTCATCATCATTTGCAGGCACTGACCTTCATTTGCATGCACTGACCTTCACTTCCACGCCACACAGGGAAAAGGGAAAATTGCACTCCCAAATAGGAAGCGCAACTACCTTACTAGCCCAAAGGAAGAATTTCTCCTCCCTCAGCAACTGCCCAGCCAATGGGAAACATTGCAGCTCAGCCAATGAGAAGCCATCGCCACCTACTTTCCTCCAATGAACTTTCATTTAGAACAGCACCGCCCAACTCCCCACCCCTCCTTTTTCCTATAAAAGCAGTCTCCCTTTGTTTTCCGGACGTGCCTGTGGTTTGCCATAGATTGCACGTCTTGAGTTGCAGTTCTTCGCTTTTCCCAAATAAACACATTTTGCTGGTAAAACTGGCTGATTTTAGGTTAACAGTGTCATTCTCAGTCAGGTTCTTCTCACTCAGAGTCAAAGATGACACCCAGCACTTCCAACTATATCCTGCCTGGCAACCCCCAGAGAAAGAGTGCATCCCTTGTCCAGTAGCTGCAGGGGTGTCTTGGGTTTGAGGCTCATTGGCCTTGCTTGGGTCATGTGTCCATTCCTGAACCAATCACTGAAGCTGATGGGAGTGTGTGGAATGTCCTAAATGGTGAGAACTGGGTCTATGTCCACTCTTGCAGCCCCACTGAAAGGGGCCGGTGGGGGAGTAACTGTCCCCAAGTGGTACTCTAGGGTGCTGTCTATTCTGGAAGAATTGACAAGAGAACCTGAGCAGAAACAAGACATTTAAAGCACATGACAGAAAAAGTCCTCCACCGTCAGCCCCTTCACATTCACTTTGTGTCTCTCCTCTCTGCTCCTGTTACTTGGACCTGCTTTCACTTCCTCAAATGTGCTCATTGCTCCACCTCAGGGCCTTTCTAAATGCTGTTCCACGTTCCTGGAATGCTCTTCCACCACAGTGCCTAGTTAACACCTACTTATCTTTCAGCTTTCAGGTCAAACGTCACACGTCCTCAGGGAAGCTGTGGCAGTTATTATCCAAATATGGCCACAGTTATATCTCCCATGGTACACTCTTCTTACAAGGTGTTTTGACACTCTGCCCATTGAGAAGTGTGGTCTGTGTTCCTTTCCCTTGAATCCAGGTGAGCTTGAGACAAACATCAAAGTGACACTATGTGACTTTCAAATCTAGGTCATAAAATGTGAAAAGCTTCTGCCTGATTCTCTTAGGATGTTCACTCTTAGAACCCAGCCACCATGCCATTAGGAAGCCCAAGTAGCCCACAAAAGGGCCCCGATGGAGAGGAGCTAGGATCCCTAACCCAAATCCCTGACTGAATTCCCAGCTGTCAACCAGCACCAACTTACAGGCCAGGTGAGTGAGCCATCTTTGAGAGAAGCCTCCAGAACCTTGATAACGTCAAGTGACAGAAGCCGGACACAGAAGGCCACGTTTTGTATGCCTCCACTTATGTGAAATGTCCAGATTATGAATATCTACAGAGACAGTAATAAAAGAAATTTTCACATATTGAGATATAGGGAAGTCATTCTGGCTTATACATGAGTTAACTTGAATTTTATGCTAACTAAAATAGCCTGTTTGTGGCCCAGCAAACATACATTGTACATCTGCTTTAATTATCAGAGAAAAGGACACATTGACCAAAAGAAAAAATGTCCATGTTAAAAATAAAGATTAAATGCTTCTCTTCCTGGATGCCAATGCTGGTCCTCCTTTGATGATAAGACTCCCTTCCCAGGTGCCAAGGTCATGCTGACTTGCGGTATACATGCTGACCTGTGTGTTTTCTTTTTTTCCCTTGAAATGTATCCCTGACTTATTTAATGTTCTTTGTTCTGACAAGATATAAAACTGTGCTGGAAACCATGCTTCTCTGGAGCAGTTTCTCAAATTAACGTAAATTAATTTACTCTCCAATCCCAGTCAAGTTGCCCCAGATGACACCAAGTGGAGCCCAGACTTGCTGTCCAGGTTGAATTCTGCCCAAATTGCAGATTTGTGGGCAACATACATGACTGTTGTTGGTTTAAGTCACTAGGTTTTAGGATAGTTTGTTACAGAGCTTCTGAGCCAGAACCTTTCCCTAACCACCTCTCCATTCCAGGGCAGGTCTCCTGTTGTCTCTGTATTTTTTTTTTATTGTAGTACCTATTCAGTTTGTAATTAAATATTTGATTAATTGCTGTCTTCCCCATTGGCCAGTGTGCTCTGTCACTGTGTGTAGCAAGGGCCAGTTCCCAAAGGTGTGTGTACACGTGGTGTTTGAAAACTACGTGGCAGATATCGAGGTGGATGGAGAACAGGCAGAATTGGCTTTGTGGAACACAGGTGGGCAGGAAGAGATCACCTGAGGTCCCTTGCCTATCTGGATGCTGATGTTATACTGATGTGTTTCTCCACTGAGAGCCCTGATAAAGGGACATTTATCAGGAAACATCAGACATTCATCAGAAAACATCCCAGAAAAATGGACTCCAGTAGTCATTTCTGTCCCATTATCCTGCTTGGGAGAAGAAGGATCTTTGGAAGGATGAGAGCAGAAGGTGGGAGCTAACCAAGATAAGGCAGGAGCCAGGAAAACTAGAGGAGGACAGAAATATGGCAAACAGAATTGGAGCTTTGGGGTAGATGGGGTGTGCATCAAAGCCCAAAGATGAAGTGAGAGAGGTTTTTGAAATGGGCATGAGAGCAGCTCTGCAAGCCAGATATAGGAAGGAAAAATCTGGGTGCTTCATCTTGGGAAACTGTGCTGCAAAGCACAGCCCTCATGTGGTAAATTTCGAAGAGCTATTTATTAATCTTAGTGGCTGATTAGTGGCCTTTTTCATTTATCTATAATTTATCTAAGATTACATATCAGAAGTCATCTTGCTATCAGTGTTTAGAAGTCAACCATGATTATCAATGATGCCCAAACCATCTGGCCTGCCAGGGTTCCTCTGACATAGCTCTAACAGCCCTCTGCTCTCCCATCTGACACACCAGGCACTAATTCAAGTTATAACTGTGGTGCTCCAAGGACAATGGTACTTCAAGGACAAAGGACAACCCTGCCTGAAAAAGTGTCAGCATTACACCCCCTACCGGACTCTTACTCGCCCTCTCCACCATGTTGTGATGGTTATGAAATTCCTGAGCCCACCTGGGCGATGCCCACCTGGGCAGCGGGACCTGTCCCAAATAAGGAAAGGCATCTGCCCTGTCCCACTCCCACCCTATAGAAGGAAAGTATATGTCCCTCGACCAATCAGTAAACGAAATTTTCACCTCGGACCATTCCTTTGTTTTCTGGCCATAAAAACTGATCAATAGCACATGTTCCGGCTTGAGTCTCCCAGACTACTAGGAAGTCAGCCTGCTGTTCTGGCAGTGACCCTTCCCCATAATAAATTCTATCTTCTTTACATTCTGCCTTATGTCTGGAAATTCTTTTCCAACCCGCGTTCAGACCATAACAATAACTATACAGTGGTTATAACTGCTTTATAACTAACATGTCCTGCCTATTATCTGTCAGCTGCAAGGTATTCTGGTGAGTCACCGCTGCAGAGCTTTACTCCTTAACAGATTTCACTGGCCTAGCTCTGGGGTAGGCATCCCGTTTTTGATGTGCTCAGCCAGAAAGGCCCAAGTCCATGAAGCTGTGGCAAAGTTACAGTTCCATGGTTTCATGTTAGTTACCTTATAGTTACTGTGTAATTAGTGTCACTGAATGTACATTACCCCAAATAAATGTATCTACCCCAGACTAGATGTAGTATTTTTTTTTCTTTTTGTATAACTGGATTTCCTAGTACTGATATTTGTCATCCCTGCTTAAAGTGTCTTTTTTTTTTTAAAGAAAGTGTATTTGAAAATAAAGTCAGATGAAAAATTCATTAAAAAAATTCCCGTTCTGTCAGTTTCTCTAGTCAAATATGGCCGTCTCACCCTCTGGAATGTGTCTCATTCCGCCCCACACGTCCCAGTACCCCTGGCCCTGGGCTGGGCTAAGTAAATTGGAATTCGGTTTCATGCCTGAGGCACTTAAACATTTCAGAAGGTGCTATAACCTGCCTCACCTGGGTGGCGGGGTCGGGCTCTGGTTCACAATGCCTCTTTTCCTCTCCCTTTCACGTTTCCTCCTGTTCAGTTCTCTTGGGGGGCATTCAGTGTCTATCGTCTCTCCAGCTGACTAAACTGTTTCTCTGCATCTGTTAATTTTTTTCAACTACTAATCAAATAAAGGCAGTTTTCTAAAAAACTGTGTTGAGCGCTTATCATGCATTAGCTAATTTGTAGCCAACATCCCAGGAAGTGGGTATGATTAGTCTCCTTTTGATGGATGGGAAAATCAAGGCTCAGAGAAGTAGAGCAATTTGTTCAAAGCCATGTAACTATCCAGCATTCACCCCCAGTGCTGTATTTTAATAGAGCTGTGTAGATAACCAGGATCCTGCAATGCTGTCCTAGGTGGGAAATCAGAGTTGCAAGGGTACCACAGATGCATTTGTAAGAATGTTATCAAGAACCAGTACAGCAGGGTGATGGATAGAGATGTCACCTTGCCTGGCTGAGCTTTTGCTTTGCTTTCTCAGATTCTCTTTGGGAATGAACTTCCTGGATTTTGTGAAAGCTACTTCTTTTCTCTCTCCTTGGGAATACCTCTTGAATCCACAATGAAGCCATAAAAAGGCTTATTGGGTTGGGTGGCTGTTAAGAAACCCTTACTCTCCAGACAATGGATCCTTTGAATTGGAAAAACTTCTAAACTGACAATTTTCTCAGCTTCAAACAATTGTCTCACCGGTACCCATGAAAAGACCAAACTAAAAAGTGGATACAAAGAAATATAACACCCAGCCTTTGGGACTCTCTTAATAAGATGGAAGAACAGAAATTAAATTTAGAACAAAATTAAAAACCAAATCTAGCATAAATTCCCCCTTTCTCTCCCTCTTATACACCCCTTATCCCCAACAGCCTGTCCTTGATCCTCTAGAAGACCTTTTGGATCTACGGACCCCTGGTCTAAACCCCCATCCCCTTTCACAAAGGAAACAGGTGGCCAGAACTTTTCCCAGGCCCTCCTGCAAATGACCAGGAAGTAGCTCAGCTGGAGGCTAATAGTCAAGATTTGATAGGTATGATATTAGAGGCTGTCTCCTCTAGAGTGAATTGGCCTAAAGTTGAATTACGCACTCAGAAGGAAGGAAAAAAATTAACAGCAATTACTGTAGACTTCTGATAATAGACAAATACACTCCAAAACTCTTAGGAGAAAACTTGCATTCTCTCTATGTCCCTTGAAGACCTTACCTTGTCCTTGAAATGTAAATACTCCAGGAGGTATCTAGAACCATGCCCACTGGGCTTCCCTGGTGGCGCAGTGGTTGAGAGTCCGCCTGTCGATACAGGGGACACGGGTTCGTGCCCCGGTCTGGGAGGATCCCACATGCCGCAAAGTGGCTGGGCCTGTGAGCCTGTGCGTCCGGAGCCTGTGCTCCGCAACGGGAGAGGCCACAGCAGTGAGAGGCCCGTGTACCGAAAATAAAATAAAATAAAATAAAACCATGCCCACACTTGCTTGAGACTAAAGAAAGAGGATATTTTATTTATTTATTTACTTTTCTTTCTTTCTTTTTTTTTTTTCTTTTTCCCCTCGCGGCTTATAGGATCTTAGTTCCCTGACTAGGGATTGAACCCGGGTCCACAACAGTGAAAGCGCTGAGTCTAGCCACTGGACCACCAGGGAATTCCCTAGTTTATTTTATTTTTGAGGGCTTTTAAAAATACAAACTGCTGAGGACTTGCCTGGTGGTGCAGTGGTTAAGAATTCGCCTGCCAATGCAGGGGACACGGGTTTGAGCCCTGATCCGGGAAGATCCCACATGCCGCGGAGCAACTAAGCCTATGCGCCACGACTACTGAGCCCGCCCTCTAGAGCCTGAGAGCCACAACTACTGAAGCCCGCGCGCCTAGAGACTGTGCTCCACAACAAGAGAAGCCACCACAATGAGAAGCCCAAGCATCGCAATGAAGAGTAGCCCCCGCTCGCCGCAACTAGAGAAAGCCCTCACGCGCAGCAACGAAGACCCAATGCAGCCAAAAATAAATAAAATTTTTAAAAATTTAAATTAAAAAAAATAGAAATACAAACTGCTAAAAGGGCTCTCTTGCCCAAACTCTAAATCACAGCCTCCTTAAGATGACAGCTGACCCTTGAACAACATGGGGATTAGGAGCACCAATTCTCCAAGAAATCACAAATCCATTTATAATTTTACACTCATCCCTCGGTATCTGCAGTTCCACATCCACGGATTCAACCAACCATAGATCATGTGGTTCCTGTGCAGGACGTTTAGGCCCATGTCTAAGTGGACCTGTGAATTTCAAACCTGTGTTGCTCGAGGGTCAACGTACTTGTCAAGGGCAAATACAAATCTTCAAAACCTTCTCCACAAATATTACCAAAAAGCTTTAAAGCAGGTAACCTTCACTTGTTACTTTGTCTAAAAGAGTCTATAAACAGCCTGCTTTGGTCATTTCTTAGGTCCTATACCTGTGTGACCTCTGTATGTACAAAATTAGATTTGTTTAT
This sequence comes from Tursiops truncatus, assembly GCF_011762595.2. Taxonomy (NCBI): domain Eukaryota; kingdom Metazoa; phylum Chordata; class Mammalia; order Artiodactyla; family Delphinidae; genus Tursiops; species Tursiops truncatus. Next base: position 25,276,203 of record NC_047048.1, read on the forward strand.
CTCTCTTATGTCAATTTCATTATTAGACCAGTCAAAATAACCCAAAGGGGTAAAGGAGAAATCTTCCTCTCCTAAACAGCTGTGTGACCTCTGTGACCCTGAACAAGGTCCTTGACCCTTCTCTGCTTCGGTTTTACTGTGTATAGTCTCATGATGATTGGAGCTCAGAGAGGACACGGAAGCCCTAACTGAGATAAAGACTAGGAAAGCTGGGAGAGATTTTGGACAAGACAGCATCTTTATCCTACATTCTTTTCCAGCATGAAAACGTCCTTATTGTGTGGATCTGTACGTTCATTATAACAACCACACATCATAGGTTTGTCTAGCCCATCTGGAATATCAAATAGTCTGTCCATTTGTTGTATGAATGAAACATACATTGTGAAACCGGGCAGGACCCTGTGGGGCTCCCGGCTACAAATCCTTTTTGTGTCCCCCGTTTCTTGTTTGTAGGAAATAAGCTTCATTCAGTCTCCTTGACCTTCCCTGAGTTCCAAAAGGGCAGATATGGGAAGGGAGGGAATGCAGAAACAAGGGAGGAGCAGTCAAGAAACAATAGTGCAGCCTTGGGGCAGCGTCCTGGTTCCCCCTCAAAGAGTATATATATAACAATATCTTTGAGTTCTTCTGCAGAATTATGGTCCTCACATGGGTAGAGGATGGTAAATTCAGGCTGAGCATGAGATCCCTGGAGTACCACCCTGTTGCCTCACCAGCAACCAATCAATAGAAAGTCACACACCCTGCAGCCCTCATGCCAAATTTTGCCTATAAAAACTTCTCCCCCCAAACAATTGGGGAGTTGGAAGTTTTTGAGCACAAGCCACCTGTTCTCCTTGCTTGGCCCTGCAGTAAACCTTTCTCTGCTCCAAACTCTGACGTTTTTGGTTTGTTTGGCCTTACTATGCTTCAGGCACACAAACTTTGTTTGGCAACACTTAGACTTGGCATCAGACTGTTTGAATGGTCAGGTCTCAGTCCAGCTGTCTGACCTGGGCAGGTCACTTTGCCTCCTGAAGCCTTGTTTCCTCATCTCATCTTTAAAGCAGGATAACAGTAATACTTACCTCCTGGGGTAAAGTGAGGATTCAATTACATAATACATGCAAAATGTCTCACACAGTGTCTAGTAAGAGGCAAGTATTTAAAAAATAAGTCACTTCTATTTTTAGCACTGTGCTCAGTGCAAAAATATTGCAAAAAAAAAAAAAAAGACAGTAGCTGTTTTCCTCCTTAGTGAATCAGAAGGAATTTGAATTCCCCTGGGATTCAGACCCATCCCTTTGACTCAGCAGCTTAGATGCCATAGTCTCGGGGGCTGTGAATGACTTACGTGCAGGCATGTCGTATTTTCAAAAGATGCCTTAACTTGTCTGTTGAGGATAACGTTTCTATAAAGTAGCTGTCTCCAATTTGTAAAATTCCATCTGCACTCCCCACCTCACCCCCATTCTCCAGACAGCCTTTCCTGCAGCTCCTAAGAAAAGGGACCCTACGAGGAGGGAGGTGACTAAATCTTGGTAAGGGACTTAACTCTTTTGGTCTCAACCAGCAGCTTTGGTCCAGCTGGGATTCTCTGATAGAATACATCAGCAAGAGTTACCTCAAGAATTCCTTAATCCTTAGCCCTCTTGGTAAACAAAGCATTTGATGAATTTATTGCTCATCCATCCCTCCAAAAATGTCCTGTTGGCAGTGGCTTGAGAATGTCATTTTACCTGGCAGATTCATTTTACTTCCTCTAAAGGACTTACATTAATTGCCACTGCCTCTTCCTACCCCCCAACATTCCACTCTAAAATCTCCTACATGGCAACGTTCCAATGTGAGAACTATGTATATGCCACAGTGCAGAAATCAGGATCTATGATCTCCGTGGGTTCCATTTTCTTAGTCCCTCTGGAGGAGAAGGGCTGGGCTGCAATCCCCACTCCACAACTTATGTTGTGGGTCAGTTACATCTCTGAGTCTCAGTTTCATTTGTAAGATGAGCCACCTTTCAGGACTTCATTCATTCAGTCATTCTACAAATACTTGTTTTACCAGAGAAGAGCAAGGTAGGCAAGGTTTCTGTCCTTCAAAGCAGTCCAGTGTGGGCACCGGACGTGAAACAGAGTCTCCGTCCAGCCTATGTAGGTGGCTCTGCCATGGTGCTGGTGCAGGGTGGGGGAATTCTGGGGCGTTCTGAGGATGACTGTGACTTTACATTCCTGCCGCTCTCCAGGTGCAATGCAGGAAATGCCCTAAACTCTGGAATTGCTGAGTGATGAGTCATCAGAGAACCGGGGGAAGGTAGGGGACCAAGGGCAATTGGAGCTATCCCTGGTCTCTGGGATTGAGTGGCAGGTTCCCAGAGAAGCTGACTCAGAGAGTGAGGTTATTAGGAAGTGAGATTATTATTAGAGAGGGCTCTTGGGTTCAACACCTAGGGAGGGGGATCAGGAGAGGGGAGGAGGAAGCTGGGTCCCAGAAAGGCCTCAACCTACCACAGGAAGCTCTGAAGTTGAGGGGTCCCCATGGAATTGTCCCAAGCTGTGGTGCGAAGTCTGGACCTTTATACTCCAGCATGGACCAGGCACTGGAAGTGGTCTGCCCTCAAGAAGGGGCATGACCTTGAGCCTTGGTTGGGGAACCAGGTGAGGTACATCTCTATTTGGAAGCTTTCTCCTATCTCTATATTCCTCCCTTTTCTCAGCCCCTCCCAGCTCCCAAAATAGATGAGAAGAGAAACCTATTCTAGCCAGATAGCATTGAGTAAGAAATGAGATATAAAATGAGAGCTGAAGAATGAGTGGAAATCAACTAGGAGGGAGAGGAGAGAGCAGGAAGAAGTTTTCAGGCTGAGGGAAGGGCATATGCAAAGGTCCAGTGGTAAGAGCCGGGGGGGGGGGGGGGGGTGGTGGGCAATGGGAGGGGCAGGGAAGAAGTGCCTCTGGTTCAGGATAATGGAAAATAGCTGAGCAGGTTTCAGTGGACTTGAGGTCGTCCTGACTCTGCCATTTACCTGAAAGTTACATAAACTCTCTAAACCCCAGTTTCTTTATGAAAGGGGATGATATACCTGCCTCCCAGTTTTTTTGTTTTGTTTTGGTTTTGGTTTTTGGCTGCATTGGGTCTTCACTGCCGTGTGAGGGCTTTCTCTAGTTGCGGCGAGCGGGGGCTACTTTTTATTGCGGTGCACGGGCTTCTCATTGTGGTGTCTTCTCTTGCTGCGGAGCACAGGCTCTAGGGGCTCAGGCTTCAGTAGTTGCAGCACGTGGGCTCAATAGTTGTGGCACGTGGGCCCTAGGGCGTGCGGTTTCAGTAGTTGTGGCTCACAGGCTTAATTGCTCTGAGGTATGTGGAATCTTCGCAGACCAGGGATAGAACCCGTGTCCCCTGCATTAGCAGGAGGATTCTTAACCACTGAGCCATCAGGGAAGTCCCAGTATTTTTAGGATGACGTGAAATAACATGCACACAGTAAGGGCTTATAAATGTTGGTTGCTCTGTTTATTATTAATGGATATTGCTCTGAAAATAATAATGGTCCATTTGTTAATAATATACTCTTTGCCTAGAAAAATCATAGAACAAGAAGTTAGGAGTTGGCAAACTTTTTATTAAAGGATCAGATTGAGTATTTTATGCTTGTGGACCCCATTACAAGGGGTCTCTTACAACTACTCAACTCTTGTAGCATGAAAGCAGCCACAGACCCTACATTAGAAAGTGGTGATGGCTGTGTCCTAATTGGACTTTATTTACAGAAAGAGGCAGCCAACCCCGGAAACCAGATTATTAAAACCCCAAAGCAAGTCTCTGTGGTTCGAGAAGACATTTCAGGTCCTTCCTCTATGTACCCTTCCTTCCCTCATTTGGAATGCTCTCTGTACACATCAGTTACATATATTGGGTTGGCCAAAAAGTTTGTTCGGCTTCTCTGAACGAACTTTTGGCCAACTGAATATTTGCATCAGCGTACAATATCACATAATGATAACATACAAAAAGGTGAGCTGCAACAATAAAATTCCCATTTTGTCATCATAAGAGCTCGTGAATTCAGATTGAAGTTTATGAGCTGCCATTTATTGCACTTGAGGTGGTCAGTTGCAATGATCCTGTGTCAAGAAGCTGAAACTCCTCATTGCGATGATGAAGAATCGTTCAAGAACTCTGCATTTCCTTCAATTGTCCTAGCTTGGTTTAACCCAAAAAGCAAAATCTGAGACAAGGAGTTATTGTGGAAATAGTTTTTTGCAGGGAAGAATTCTGAGAAACTGGAGTGGGGGAACTGTGACAGTGAACTTGGGAAGAAGGTGAAATCAGTGCAGTGGTGACTTACTGCTCTGGGCAACTAGGGCTTAATCCCACTGGAGACCTTCTAGGGAACTATGTAGAATATGTCTCATAAATGTCCACCTGAGACATGGAGTATTCACTGGCTCCCATTGGTCAAGGGAGGTGTTACTTACCCCCCCACACTTCAAGAATTGAGCATGTCAAGACCCTTAATGTGGTCAAAAGCAGGGCTATCAAGTTTCACCTGCACACAGCTGCTTGTGCACAGTAATGTAAACACATAATTAAAACTTTAAATCAAAATTACTCTACGGATTAAAGAATGTCTCTCTCTGACCACTGACCCCTAGCTATCCAGTCTTCCCCAGGGGCAATTTTTGTTTGTACTTCCTTGTATATCTTTTCAGATGTGTGCTATGTATAGCTATTGCTGAACCAGGTTTGTTTGCCTGATGTGCCACAAGCCAAAATGCTGAGGTGCCAAGGTTTGCAGCAGAAAAAGGGTTTATTTACAAGGTAGTCAAGTGAAGAGACAGGAGAACAAATCTCAGATCCACTTCTCTGCAGGCGAGGGGCTTGAGATATTTATGGGATAAAGAAGAAGGATGGGGCTTCCCTGGTGGCACACTGGTTAAGAATCCGCCTGCCAGTACAGGGGACATGGGTTCGAGCCCTGGTCGGGGAAGATCCCACATGCCGCAGAGCAACTAAGTCCGTGCGCCACAACTACTGAGCCCACACACCACAACTACTGAAGGCTGCGCACCTAGAGCCCGTGCTTCTGCAACAAGAGAAGCCACCACAATGAGAAACCCGCACACTGCAATGAAGAGTAACCCCCGCTCGCTGCAACTAGAGAAAGCTCGCGTGCAGCGACGGAGACCCAACGCAGCCAAAAATAAATAAATTAATTAGTTAATTAAAAAAAAGAAGGTTGGTCTTAGATATGGGGAAAGGTGATTGGAGGTAGGGAAAATGTGAGGTAATCACTGTTCTACACAGACGTATCTGAGTTACACGCTTTTTCATGGGATGTATGTTCAAAAATGGAGGCACTTAGCACGATCCGAGGGTGGCATTTTTGGCCCTCTGACATCAAAAGGTTATTCATCAGACACCCACACAGGCCCAGTTTTAGGGTTGGTGGTCCCAACCAGTCTTAGCCTGATTGAGCTTGAATAAGACACAGCTGACTCCAAGTTCCTGGAAAACAACTCAGGCAAACATCTTATTGTTTAGGCTTCATGAAGCTTGCTGCCTATGCAATTTGAACAAAATAATTAAGGCAAGCTTGCCTAGTGAAGGTGGGCTACAAGCAGAGGGGTTTTTAAGCAAGCTGTTAGACAACCTCAAGAATTTCTATTAGTGACCAGTTTCTGTTAATCCTATGAGGCACAGTTTCAGGATGAGTTGGGTTTTTGGGGTTTTTTTTGCCCCAAGCTTCTCTCTCTTTATTTTTAGGTATTAATTTTTTTTATTGGAGTAAAATTGCCTTACAATGTTGTGTTAGTTTCTGCTGCACAATGGAATGAGTCAGCTCTATGCATACCTATATCCCCTCCCTCCTGGACCTCCCTCCTCCTCTCCCCCCCCCATCTAGGTCATCACAGAGAAGGATGAGTTTTTTAATTATATGGAGAATGGTTTCATAGGTAAACAAATAGTATTTTCCCTTTTTTAAGACCATCGGTGACATACTACACACAGTCTCCTGTACCGTGCTTTTAAAAATTTCTATCTATTCATCTTTCTGATAATTACATATATATGTTTAGAGCTCCCTCTTCTTTGGAATGACTGCATAGTATTTCATTTACCTTAATTTACTTAACCAATCCCCCTACCGATGATATTGTTATTTCCAGTTATTTTTTAAAAGTCAAGATGATTGAGGTATACATGCGGTAGTGTACAGCTCTATGAATTTTGATAAACATATACAATCATGTAGTCACAACCACGATGCAGAACAATTTCATCACTCCAAAAGTCTCCCTAGTGCATCTTTATACATAGTCATCCCCTTCATTCATCCCCAGCCCCTGGCAACCACTGATCTGCTCTCTGTACCCCGCCCAAAAGGACTTTCCCTTTTCCAAAATGCCATATAAATGGAATCATACAGGATGCAGCCTTTGAGCCTTGTTGCTTTCACTAGGCACAATGCATTTGAGATTCATCCATATTGTTGTGTGTATGAGTGTTTGGTTCCTCTTTATTTCTGAGTTATATTCCATGGTACAGATATACCACAGCTAGTTTATATCCATTCACCAGCTGGAAAACATTGGGTCATTTCCAGTTGGGGCAATCACGAATAAATCTGCTATCATTGCATACTAGTTTTTGTGTGGACATAAGTTTTTATTTCTCTTGGGTAAACATCTAGGAGTGGGATTACTGGGCTGTATGGTAAGTGCATGTTTGACTTAATAAGTACTTGCCAAACTGATTTCCAAAGTGACTGTACCACTTTGTCTTTCTACCAGCAATATATGCTAATTCACCCGCATTTGGTATTGTCATTGTCAGTTGTTTTTATTTCAGCCATTCCCATAGGTATATATAGAATTTTGTCTACCGCAAACAGTGCTACAATGAATATTCTTATACACATATCCTTTAAAATCGGGTATGAGTATAACTGTAAGATATAGTCTTAGAACTAGAATTGATGGGCCAAGGATGTGAAAGGTTGTTTAGGTATGCTAAACAGCCTTCTGAGAAGGTGGGGCCAGTCTCGTTGCCTACGAGCTAGGTATGGCATTGTGTTGGCCAAAAAGTTCATTCTGGTGTTTCCGTAACATCTTAATAATACCTGTTTCACCACATCATCACCAACACGGTGTATTACCCAATATCACTACAATTTTAAATGAGATTTCACTTTAGACGACTGCTCTATGCGTATCTATCTCATAGGGCTGTTGGTGAGGACTTAAAGTAGAGTTTTAAGAGCAGGGCCTGCCACACACAGAGTGGCAATGGAGGTTAATAGTTATTGTATGATTACCACTATTAATCATTATTATTTGCCTCTCTCTCTCTGAGTTCCTCATCAGTATATTCACAAACGCTTTTTCCAAAGAGCTCAAACGTTCTGCCTACGGAATTTAGTTAATCCTCATAAATCTCTTCAGATGCTGGCTAGGATTTCAGGCACTGTGGGCTTTACAGAATAGGGAAGTGCAACAGGATAGCACTGTTCTAAGGTTACAGAACAGATCTGTGTCCCACGAGGTCAAAATGAGTCGAGTTTGGAATAGGAATGGGTTCCTCTAGGTTACAATGGCTGTGAAGCTTTTTTTCACTGCCATCCACTTTAAGAAATACACCAGGAACCAGAACACACATATAGACCTGAAACAAAAGTTTCAGAAACAATACTTCTATGTTTTCTATTTGTTCCATTCCATTTTATTGAAAATATGTTCATTGGGATATGCTAATAGATTTCAAAATCTACTATTGGGTTAAGACTAGTAGTTTAAAAGGCAGTGTTCTAGGTCAAAAATGTTGACCTTTCTGGGAATACAACTGGAATCATAGAACCTCACACTCAGTTTTGGGTACATTATTCCCTTGTTCCTTTTTCTTCATTTCCTTGGGACGCTAGAGCTTATTCGTTCATCAATCTTCACAAATAGCTCTTGGATTCCTTATGTGCACTGCCCAGTATTAAGCGCCAGTGGAGAAAACAGGCTTTGAAGAGCAAGAGGCCTGGATTCAAATCTCACCTCCACCATTTGCTGGTGATCTTGGTTACGCCTCTGCAGTCTTAAAACACTCAGTTTCCTCCTTTGTGAAACGTAGTAGTAATAGAGAAATCAATGTCAACGCATGTAAAGCACTTATAAGAGTGTCAGGCTCATTCATAGTAAGCCCTTAATACACTGGTTCTCAAGGAGTTATCCCCAAGATCAGCAGCATCAGCATCATTTAGTAACTTGTTAGAATGGAATTCTCGGACCTCACCCCAGATTTACTGAATCAGAAACTCCAGGGGTGGGGCCCAGAAATCGGTTTTAACAAGTTCTCCAGGTGATTCTGATGCATTCTCAAGTTTAATACCTGGTAACTATTAACAATTAGTACTTGAGGCTGCTGAGGTGAGCAGTGGGCAAATTATGAAGGCTAAAGTTAAGCCCTACGGTGCCAGCAAGACTCCTGGTAAGGTTCCAACCTGCCTCAGCCCGGGCTTACCCTCCCTCCTCCCTCAGCAGGGCCCGCCTAGTGCACTCGCTGATTGGTGGGGTCTCTCTGGACCGTCACCCCATCCAACCACGGAGAACGTAAACGAAGAGGGGCGGGACTAGGCGCGGCGAGAGCGGCGAGCCTGTTGGCTACAGGCCACGCCGCGGGGCGGGGCGGGGCTGCGCGTGCGCACGGCCTAGGCGCGCCCGTGTGGGCCGTTGAAAAATGGCGACTGTTGCTGAGCTGAAGGCGGGTGAGTGCGAATGGGAAGCTTGCCGGCTGAACTTTGTCGGCCTTCAGCCTGTGAAAAGGATGGGACGAAATGAGGGTGCGCGGAACACTAGTCAGCCTTTTCGCGGGTCGTTCTGTGGCGTCAGGGCCTGCGGAGCGTCCAGAGGGTGTGGCGGCCGCCGCGCGGGGGCCCTGAGGGGATGTGGTTGCATAGGGACAATGTTTAAACCGGCTTTGAGCTGGAGGAGGAGTCCCAGGATCCCCAGGTACCTGAGAGGTCTATAGTTCTGCACCTTGGGGCTCTGGCGCATCCTTCTGGACCTCGACGGGGGCGAGGCCGTGGGCCGGGCCTTTTCCTCCGGGCTGATGATTCCAATGTCTAAACCACCATTGTTGGTGTTCCGCACAATCCTAAACCATTTGCTTGCTTATGTCATTGCGTCCATACAACCACCTGCGAGGTGGGTCGCGATTTTCCAAGGGGAAAAAGTGGAGGTAGAAAGGTGTCTGGCTTGGCCATTCTCCTGTGTTTTTAGGAAAAGTTCCACAAAGGTTCGAGCCCTTAAGCTGAGAACATTTGTACACCGTTAGTTTTGACGCAAATGTCCAAACAAGTAATAGTAATTATAGTTATTAGCCATCGAGCCTTATGTGTCAGGCACAGCCCAGCGCCTGTGTTATCTAATTTATTCTGTGTATGAACCTTATGCCCATTTCATAGATTAGGAAATTGAGGCGCTGAGAGGTGAAATAGATTGACTAAAGTAATTTAGCTATAAAGAGGCAGAGTGAGAACCTAGAGATGCTGCACCAGGCCTGCAGGTCTTAGTTACTGAGTGATACTGCTGCCTGCCTAGTAAAACCAGTTACATTTTTCAGGGAATTTAGGCTCTAAATCAGTGATTCTTAGAGATTTGGTGGGGAGAGTATGATTTGAGAATATGATTCAGGAATTATTGATCTAAATGTATATTTGCGGCCCAGGACTGATGAACAATCATTACAAAGGCATACCTCTATCCACAAGGACAGACTTGACATGAATTGGTGAACTCTCTCCCCAGGAAACACATATCACCTGTACTATTGCATGCAACTTCTGAGGATTTAAAGATACGTTGGAATATAAACCAGGTTAAGAAGCTCTTTCCAAAGAAATTGTCATGGTACAGTGTTTTAATAACCATGATAATAGAGGGCAGATCAGGATGATACGGAACCCTAGAACTCTCTAGACAAGGGATGTCCTACACAGATGTAGGGAGCCCTTTATGCTTTCCTGCATTTGTCAGCTCTGAATATACTTAGTGTTCAAGAGAAACCCATTGAAAATGCTTGCCAATCAATTATCTTATATGGGCTTTCACCTTTTTAAAGCACTTTCCCCTCACATTTTTCCACCTTACTTGGTTCTACCTCTGAGACATAGAACTCATGTTGGAGAAGACAAGTGAGGCAGGAGTTAGTGATCTACCGCTGAGGTAGTGATGGGACATGCTGGGTTTCCTAACTCCAGCTTCATTAATTCTCATTTCTTTGCTGAGTTCAAGGCTGTGCTGTGTGCAAATACAGAGTAATTGGGGGGAAAAAATCTCTCCGTCTAATTTCTAAAGATGAAATTGGAGAACAGGGGTTCAGTTATGATCCCAACATGATAAAGCTGTACCTGCCTTTTATGGGCCTGTTGCACAGTCTGACTGGGTGATAACTACTCTTAACACACCTGCAAAAAAGGTTGAGGGGATGAATCTACATATAAGGGCCAAGAAAGGTTAAAGTCTAGTCCAGATTGTATCTCTTTAATCAACAAAACCTGACTCAGGTTTTTGTTGTTTATCAAAGCTTAAAAAAATTTCATGTCCATGCCTACTTGGATACACTCCCTGGGCTCCTTTTATTTTATTTTTGGCTGCATTGGATCTTCATTGCTGCACGTGGGCTTTCTCTAGTTGCTGCGAGCGGGGGCTACTCTTCGTTGCAGTGCGGGGACTTCTCATTGAGGTGGCTTCTCTTGTTGCGGAGCATGGGCTCTAGGCGCATGGGCTTCAGTACTTGTGGCTTGCGGACTCTAGAGTGCAGGCTCAGTAGTTGTGGCACATGGGCTTAGTTGCGCCGTGGCCTGTGGGATCTTCCCGGACCAGGACTCGAACCCATGTCCCGTGTGTTGGCAGGCGGATTCTTAACCACTGCGCCGCCAGGGAAGTCCCTGGGCTCCCTTTCTGAATTGTCATTATTGGGGTGTACTTATTTATAGCATAATACAGTATTAAACTATATTTATTACACCAATAGTATACAGCACAGTATTATAATGCCTCTAGGCAGCTCTCTATTCTAGGCACTATGGGTGAAATGTGTTAATTCTCTGGAGTTGTTATTTAGCTATTAAGGACAATGTGAGAGAAAAAAAAAAAAAGGTTCCAGACCACTGCAAGGGATGATGCCAATTCAGCCCTATCCATATTAGTATTTATAGCTAAATCTCATTATCATAACTACTGATATTTGTAATAATGACCCTTGCTTATCAAGAAGTTAGATTACATTCAGCATATATATCCCTGATTCCTTGAGATGACATTGATAAAGTTACATGTTAGATTTCTAAGTAGGCTTACAATTTCAAAATCTTACTGTTTTAAGGAATTAACTCATAATTGCCTTTAAAAAACAAACCCCCCAGAACAAAAGCCCACCTTTTTGTTCAGAATGGGCCATTTCCCAAGGTTTCTGGGTATCAGTTTTTATACAAAGGGCACGACATAGTCCTTCCTTTTTGGAGTGTACTTGTTATCTTTAATCGTCTACTTTCTGGACCAGAGGGTTTTAGTGACATACAGAACCTGTCTGCAGTGACAACCATTCTTGAAAAGATATGAGACACTGGGAGATAAGTTCAGGTCCCAGTAAGCTGAGTATATTTCTCTCCCCCTTTTCTTCTTCACTAAAGAATATGTATCAGTCTGTAGCCTCTGACAGTGATGATGTTGGAAGGATAAATTTGCATTTGCTTAAATATATTAAAATAGTAAATCATCGCAACTCAGGAACTTTATTTTTTATTACAAATGTGGCTTGTGGTAGCTAATGTGATGATTGTTCAGTTTGTCATAGAGTATAGGTTGAAAGTGCATGTTATGCCATTTACCTTTTAAGCATTTTTCTTCAGAGTTTGGCTAAGAATGACAAAATTCCTTCTGTAACTGAAGCATTAATATTTTATATTTAACAGTTTTAAAGGACACCTTGGAAAAAAGAGGAGTATTAGGGCATTTAAAAGCAAGGATTCGAGCTGAAGTTTTCAATGCTCTTGATGATGAAAGTGAACCTCGACCATTATTGTCTCATGAAAACCTTCTAATTAATGAATTAATTCGGGAGTATTTGGAATTCAACAAATATAAGTATACAGCATCTGTCCTCATAGCAGGTAAGAGGTTATTTATTGTTAGTTACCTGATATGAAATCTGCCTCTTCCCTTCTCCCAATTCTCAGAAAGTGTTTAGCCTAGAAATCTAATTCCATTACCAAACAGTATCATCTGGGACATGACTGGAACATAAAACCTCCCATGGGCTCTTTCCATAGCTTGAACAAGTGCTTGTGAGGTTTATTGTATTATAGGGGGAAATAACTCAATAAACACTTAAACTAGGTGCATACTTTGAAAAATCATCCATAATTCCTGGCACTGACAATAAATACTTGTTTACTGGTATTGAGAATAAACAATTCTTTACATTTTACCCTATGTGCTGTCCGTCTTTTTTCTATGTATATGCTTTAAAAATACACACACACAGATTTAATATATATTCTTTATTAAAAAATATAAAACATTGGGAGATAAAGCCTCAAAATATTGCTACCATGTATTGATCAGGCACTGTATACAAATGTATGTGAAAGCATGATATCTAAAAAGGATTAGATAATCTATAGAAATTTCAAATAACTGTGTTGTACACCTGAAACTAATATAATATAATATTGTGAACCAACTATACTTAAATAAAAAAAGAAATAAGAGGTCAACTATACTTCAATTAAAAAGAAGAAGAAAAAAAAAAGAAAAGGATTAGGAAGGTAAACTCCAAACTCATTCTAGTGATGGGAGGGAGAGAAATGGTATTGGGGGGAGGGAGTCAACAGTTAAAAAGAAATTTATTTTATCTGTTAAATTTTATTTCTTAAGAAAGCAAAAGAACTGGAAGAATATGCACAATAGTCAGGATCAGCATTGCCTCTGGGCTGGGGGAGATGAGGTTGGGAGGATGATCAAAAACACCTTGCATGTACATAACTTGATTCCCTTGTTCAAGGTGTAATCTGTGCTTTAAGACTGTTTGGTGCCTTGGAGATGTGCCTCATCAAAGAAAAGAGATCATGAAGTGGATTTTGGAAGAGAGAATGGATTCCTTATTTGTGATGCTGGAACTTTCCATTCGATAGATCTTTTGTTAATATTCTAGATCTTTTATTTAATGTTAACTGAATGTTAATACCTTAACTGAATGAAGACTGATGATCTTTATTGGTTTAAGGATCTTCAATATCAGTATCTTCACTTTCTTCAGTTTGTTATAGATGGCTATATAATACATTAATAATCAGAAAAGAAGAATATGAAAATATCATCAATTAGATGTCTTGGACTTGTGCTTACCTAGAATGGAATATAATGATATAGTCAAGTTTCTACAGTGTCTTGGCTTTTTAAAACAAAAAATGAGGTAAAATTAACATATAAGATTCTTTACCATTTTTAGTATATAGTTCTATGGATTTTACCAAATTCATACAGTTGTGTAACTACCACCACAATCACAATCACGATATAGAACGTTTCCATCACCTCAAAAAATTGTGTCCCTTTGTAGACAACCTCTTCTACCCTCAAACCCCTAGCAACCTCTGATCTGTTGTTTTCTGTACCTATCATTTGCCTTTTCCAGAACATCATATAAGTGAAACCATGCAGGATGTAGCATTTTGAATCTTTTTCCTTTCACTCAGCATAACACATTTGAGACCATGCTGTTATTTTTCCACTCCGAATAGCATTCCATTGTATGGTTGTATTGATGTATCTATTATCAGTTGATAGACATTTGGGTTGCTTCTAGTTTTTGGCAATTATGAGTCAAGCTGCTATAAAACATTCATTTACAAGTTTGGCCGAACGTTGTTTTCATGTCTCTTGGGTAAAGAGCTAAGAGTGGGATTGCTGGGTTGTGTGTGGTAAGTGTATGCTTACCTTTATAAGTGGATGCAACATTTTGTTCTCCTACCGGCAGAGTATGAGGGTTCCAGTTGCCCTGTGTCCTTGCCAGCACTTCATATTAGTGTTTATTGTACTTTTAGATTTATTGCCGCCAAATGGATATCAGCACTGTCATGTATTTAATTTACAGGCTTCTTAGAAAATAGGACTTCTGAAGTCTAGTATATAGAAACAATATTTTCCCAACTCAAAATTGGGGGATTTAAAAAATAAATTTATGTTAAACTGTATTAAAATATGCATTTAACAAAGTGGCTATTCTGAAAGTCATAAAATCACACACAGTTGCATCTGCCTTGGTGTGTGCCATCATTCTTCTAAAATCTGAAAAATGTGTATACCTCGTAAGTGTGGTTTTTATCAAAATCCTATTTACTTTTTACATTAATAAGGACTCAGTGTTTTATGATTTTCCCCCCAGAATCTGGTCAACCCATAGTTCCATTGGACAGACAGTTTCTCATCCGTGAACTAAATGCATTTGAAGAATCAAAGGATAATACAATGTAAGAAGTTTTTTAAAAAAATAAGTTTTCAGATACTGTTGTATTGGAGTCATAATTGCATAGCAGTGGTTTTATTTCATTTTAATTCAGGAGGTATGTATTTGGGCCCAGTGTGTATCTAGCACACGTCTACGGTGTGCAGCTGTGTGTAGGTGCTAAATGCCTGTGGTTTCAGAGGACTGAGCACCCCTGCTTTATCCTAAGGGTCACGTCTCTTGGCTTCTTCATCCATCCTTTTGTTTTTTACCTGAGGCTTTGCTCTATCAGTTGTTTTCTTCCTCACATTTAACTCTTCCTCCTCACTGCTTCCTTCACTTCAACTTGGGAATGTACTCAAATCTCTCCTCTCCAAAAAAACCTCTTAACTCCTTTTTATCCCTGAACTTAGTGAAGATCAACCCCCTGTTTTCATTTTGTTATTACCCCCTCTTTTGCCTTCTCTGCATTTTAAGTTCTCCCCTCACCATTTGTACTGAAACTATGCTCTTGAAAAAGAGTGACCACTTTCTAGTAGTTTCTTAGTTTTTTTCCTACTTTAGTGTTTCTTAAACTTTTTCTAGAGGATCCCTGAATGGCAGAAAAAATTGTACCTAGGATGCCTGGGAACATAGATCAAAGCACCTTTCCCCTGGTAAGAAATTTCTTTGAAGTCTCATGTTTTCTCTTTCTAAAAGGTTTATTGAATTTTTTCATTCTACTTCATGATATAATTATTTTTACCATTAAAATGTTTTAAATGACATGCCAATTAAATTGAACTCTCCCTCAAATCTTTGTGTAAAATTAGTGTTCTGGGATCATATGCCACCTGTACTTTGTACCAGGCCCCTAGCACTAAGAGTAGATATATATCTATTTCCAATTTGAGAAGCTCAGCTTTACTTGAGTTTCTGCAGTGTTTTGTAATATTGACAACTCTTCCTTAAAACACTTCTTGTCATTTGTCTTTTATGACCCTTTACTGTCTTGGTTTTTCTGTCTCCCTAATGGTCGTCACAGTTTCTTCATTGGTTCCTTTAAGGTTCCTTTAAATTGTGGGCACTCTCCCCCAAGTTTTGTCCTTAACTTTCTTTTCCTCTTGTCCCCCTGCCCACTTTTCTATGTAGTCTTGAGTCTTTAATGATGTCTCCACGCTGGTGACTGTGCTTTAAATCTTACAGAGCTCGTGAATTACGGGCCCACATTTCTGCTGGCATCTCAAACTCTGTGTGTCCAAAAATCAAGTCCATTATTTTCATCTCTTCAAGCCCCCCTCATAGCTTCCTCATACAGCCATTCAGGTCTTCACCTGAGAGCTCACTTGCACTTCCGGCTCCTTACTTCTCCACCAGTCATTTTGCGAGTCTCATCAATTTGGCCTGTGCAGTAGCGCCTGTCTGTCCTCACGACCTGTGCCGTGCAGTTCAGGAGGCGTCTGTCCCGTTTCTCTCCAGTCACTTTCTTTTCTAACTCATGTCACGCTGCCAATAGTTTGCTTTCTGAAAGCAAATGTTGCTTTAAAGCATTTCCATTGAAAAGTTTTCAGATTTCAAAAAGTAATGTGGTCCATATATGGTGTAGGCTCCAGTGGAAGTCTGAAGTAGCATTAATAGTCACATTAATATTTTTCAGTGAAACTTAAGAATTTTCACAAAAAGTAGATAAAGTGTATAATAACCTTATATTAGGTCAAGCCATGCCACCAAATGAGTTTGTGCCAAATTTATGAAGAAAATTAGTTTTCAGAGTTTTTGTTTTTCAGAATTGCAAATAAGGCATTGTGAAGCTGTACTTTAAAAACATTAAGTAGGATTTTTGAAAAAAGAAACCTTAATATTCATGAAGCTGCAGGTTAAATGTGGTAGTTTTATATTTTCTAATATGTCTTAAAAATTTTAAATCTTAAGTAAATTTTATTGTAAATTTGGAAAACAGAATTTTTTTAATTTAAAAATCTTCTTTGACCAGTTAACACTTTGGGAAACAATGGTTTAAAGTAGACGAAGAGACCTATTTTATATTCCTGTATGAAGCTTTTATAAGAGCTGAGGCATCTTATTAAATAGAGAAACTCACTCTCTTGGTTTCTTTGTGGTATGGAAAAATTGCTTTTGTGTGTAGTTGGTTATTTATTGCTGTATAACAGATTACCCCAGAAGTTGGTGGTTTAAAACAACAGACATTTATTATCAGTGGAGAGGAATCTGGGCATGGCTTCTGTGGCTGGTCTCACTCAGGAGATTGCAGTTAAGATGTTGACCAGAGATACAGTCATCTGAAGGCTTGGCTGGAGCTGGAGGATCCATTTCCATGTGGCACATTCACATGGCTGCTTGTTGGAGGCCTCAGTTCTTCACTACATGAACCTTTCCACGGGACAGCTTGAGTGTCCTCATGACATGGCAACTGACTTACCCTAGGGAGAATGACCAAGAGAGAAGGCAAGGAGGAGGCCGCAATGCCGTTTATGACCTAGACTCTAAAGTTGCAAGTGCTGTCACTTAATGCCTTACTCAGTTCCTGAGAAGTGAGTTCAGCTCACACTCAAGAGGACAGCAGTTAGACTCCACCTTTTGAAGGGAAAGGATGTCATACTTTGAACCATCACACCTGCTAATAAGTAGATAGATTATCTCAAAAAGACAGTCCATTAAATTGATATTTTCAACAGTGATATTGGAAACAAGGGAAAACCACTCTTTATTGTCATCAGAGCAGCCTCCATTGGTGCAAGGGCACTAATGTAAATCTCCAGGCAGCATGCTGTAAGGAAAAGAATATGGGACTTGGGGTTCAAGTGTAAAGTTTGTTGACTATCTAAGCAATCTCTAGCAAATCCTCAGTGAGCTGTGGTTTTCTTATTTATAAATTGGAGATGATGATTATGATATCACAAGGTAAAGATAAAATGAAGAGAGAGAAGAGTATTTTGTAAACTGTAAAGTAGCTTTTAAAATACTAGTTCTTGCCCGACTCCTGTATAGCTTGCATTTATATACCATTTAATATGTGCCAGGTATGGTTCTAAGCACTTGATATTTATTAACTCATTTTGTCCATAACTGCCCTATGAGGTAGAGACTATGCTTATCCTCATTTATAGAGGAAGAAACATTTATGAGGCTGGGGACGTTAAGAATCTTGCTGAGGTCAAGTGGCAGGGCCAGGATTTGAACCCAGGCAAGGATTTATTAATCCAATAAATATATATTGAATAGTTGTTTTGTATCAGACCATGTTAGGTAGTGGGAAATCTTATACTGGACTTCGGAGTTTAAAAAAAAAATGCTGATTCCTGTGCATTGATTGAAATTGTATTTCAGCTTAGGTGAGGTTTAACTTGTTAGTGTTTTCTCTGGATTTTAAAATTGTCTTTAGAGTTAAATGGTACACTTAAATTTGAAAAGGCATGAACAAGTTTGCAATTTGGATAATAACCATGCATCTTTTTTCTTTTAAGTCTGGTGAATTACTTGGCTATTTTCGTGTCAGAGGCTACCTTTTAAAGAGTAGATATTTTTAAGCTTTTCCTATTTATTCAAATTGAATTGATTTTGATTTTCTTCCTGCTATAGACCTCTTTTATATGGAATTTTAGCTCATTTCTTGCATGGAACTAAGGATGACATCCAAAATACATTTCTGAAAGGGTCTTCACTTCAGCCTCCAAACCCAAATCTTGGCAGACAACCTAATGGAAGAAAGCAAATGGGTATGAGTTTTCTGAGACTTATCATTTAGCTATCAGCAAGTATGTTTTCTTCCTATCTGTTTTTATCTTTGGAACAGTTTTTCCTAAGATTTTGAGTCAAAGTTTAATTCCATTTATATCCAATATAGTTAGCCCGTGTTATTTATCCTCAAAAAAACAATGCTTTTCAGAATGAGAATCTTGTGAGGGGTGGGGAGATGACTAGACAAAATTCTTAGATATAATTTCTATAAAGAAGTGTTGAAAAACTTGATTTTCACATAGATTTTGTACTCTTTGGAGTAGCTTAGATCCTTAGCGTACTGAAGAAGGAGCTTTTTATCACATTATCAATTTTTTCCCCTCTAAGACTGAAAAAAGGCAAGATTGCTGAATATAGATAGAGCAGTCAGAGGTTTATGTGTTGTCCTTTGCATTTTCAGGATTCCTTTCTTTTGAGGGGGTGGGGGGAATACTCTTTGTGGTAGTGTTGTAGTTATCTATAAATAAATTCTTAGGAGAACAGCTCATATTTCTTTTAAGAATGCTCACTCTTCCAATGAGGTTTCAGTTGTTTTGATTATATCAGCAGTAGAACCTCAGTTTGATAATCTAAATTGAATGGTTTATAGCTCAGTGTTTCCAACTGTGGTTGAGAGTTGATCTCTCTTTTTAAGGATAGTCATAGGTGGGGCTCAGGCAGCTGATTATCAGAACAAATATAAATCTTTTTTTTTTGAACCTGCACCCTTGGCAGTGAAAGCGTGGAGTCCTAACCACTGGACTGCCAGGGAATTCCCAGAACAAATATAAATCTTGACTGTTGAAGTAAACTTTTAAGAAACATCTAAAGTGCAAATTGTCTTTTGCAGTTTTCCTGAACTGCCATGAGCAATATTGATCATGTTGGGCTTCCCTGGTGGCGCAGTGGTTAAGAATCCACCTGCCAATGCAGGGGACACAGGTTCGAGCCCTGGTCCAGGAAGATCCCACATGCCGCAGAGCAATTAAGCCCGTGCACCACAACTACTGAGCCTGCACTCTAGAGCTTGCGAGCCACAAATACTGAGCCCACGTATCACAACTACTGAAGCCTGCGTGCCTAGAGCCCGTGCTCTGCAACAAGAGAAGCCACCACAGTGAGAAGCCTGTGTACCTCAATGAAGAGCAGCCCCTGCTCGCTGCAACTAGAGAAAGCCCGTGAACAGCAACGAGGACCCAACACAGCCAAAAACAAATAAATAAATTTTAAAAAAAGAAAGTATTTAATTGCCTTTTGAGATAATTGCGAATATTTAAAAAAATATATTGATCATATTAAATACTTACTCTGTCTCTTAGATCTGAAAGCAAAATATTTGTGAATCACGGTGATCTCTTGAAGGTTAGTTCTGACTTTACTAGGAGTTATCCTTCTATATATCTTAGAATTCTAAGTCCATGGAACATTGGAAAAGAAATCATTCCCGTCTTCTTATTTTAGTTGAGAAAACCAAGACTAAGAGGTTCATTGACTCATCTAAAGCCTGTAGCTGATCATTTTTAGCAGAATCAACACCCTTGATTGCCATTCCTGTACACTTTCCACTTAAAGAATATGGAGAAGTTTTCTTAGTTCCTTTTTCAGGTATTGGTAAGGAACTGTCATTGTTGCCTACTATTTGGCAAGAACTTAAAAAACAAAACAAAACACACAGTACAAGAGTAAATGTCTAAACATCAGTAGTATAATGTGAAATTCCCTCTAACCTCCTCCCTCCTTGCCTCTCCCTAACGCCTTGATTTCCCTCCCCTCCACAGAAGGTAGTGCTGTTAGCAGCTTGGTGGGTGTCCTTCAGGAGTCATTTCTACATATTTAAATTTATATGCACTGTTCCTGTGCATATTATTCCTACAGTTTGCTTTTTTCACTTGTTTTATCAATTTATGTAGATCTGCTTCTACCTCGTTCTTTCTGTAGTATTCCATAGTACTATTGTTAATCACTCTTTACTGATCTACTTTTGTATCTTTTTTTTTTTTTTTTTTTTTTTGGCTGCATTGGGTCTTCATTGATGCGCATGAGGAGCTTTCTCTAGTTGTGGTGAGCGGGGGCTACTCTTAGTTGTGTTGTGCGGGCTTCTCACTGTGGTGGTTTCTCGTTGCAGAGCACAGGCTATAGGCGTGTGGGCTTCAGTAGTTGCAGCACGCGGGCCCTAGAGCTCTCAGGCTTCAGTGATTGTGGAGCACAGGCTTAGTTGCTCCGTGGCATGTGGGATCTTCCCGGACCAGGGATTGAACCCGTGTCCCCTGCGTTGGCAGGTGGATTGTTAACCACAGCACCACCAGGGAAGTCCTACTTTTGTATGTTTTAAATTTTTTGCTTTTACAGTATTGCAGGGTAGCATTAGTATTTTTCTTATGTGGATGCCTAGAAGTAGAATTGCTGGTTCAAAATATATGCATATTAAAAAATGTAGTAGATATTGTTTAATTCCCCTCCAAAAAGGCTTTACCACTTTACATGCTTGCCAAGAATATATGATAATGCCAGTTTCTCTTTAATTGTCACCGGTGGATATTGTACACATTAACACATGTTAACACAGCAAACCCATGACGTTGGTATTTTTAGTTCCAGTTGGGTGGGTGGGGGCAGGGTGTGCTAGAGAGGATGCAAGAGTCCTTGGGTTACCTTGGCTCCTGTCTGTATAAAGTGCCAGAGACATCAAAGATTCGAGTTCAGCAAAGCTATGGGTACCTATTCTGTGGAAGACTCAGAAAGGAGAATGAGTGCACTAATAGGAGAACAGTGATATTGCAAATTATTTTTCTTGATCATCAAAAATGTTACTGACACAACAGGAACCTCGTGCAATGAATTGTGAAGAATTGTTAGCCCCAAATTGCATTATTTTTCAGTAACACATTTAGGCATTTAGGCATTCCATTTACTTTCTCAACTCCAACTTATTGTGTGAAAGATACATAAGTTTTATTTGACAACATCGAGACGTTATAAAGGTATTAAAATAATTATTCTTCAGATTATATACCTTCTATCTACACAAAGTCATCCAGCTGAAATATAAAACACTAAAATTAAATTCTCTTTTATTTGAAGATAAGTCCAAAGCCTGCCATCATGAAAGCACTTCTTTTATTAAAGCTTTCAGAGTACAAAAAAAAAATGAAGAGGGTTTATATAACAGGCACACTCACCTTTGAAATGGTAGCCAGTTCATTAATGCTGCTGATATTAGTGCTTGTAATATTGAAAGCAAGGTAGTTTTTGCTATAAATAAAAGCCCAGATATTTTATAATAGAGAAAATCATTATCAGCTCAACATTATTGCACATCTATGAAGTACATGAGTGACATACTTAACTCTTTTATAACACTTCTCTAGAAAACCTAAAATGGTTTTGCCTTAAGGATATTGTTGATCTTGTTCTTCCAGCAAAGTTGCCTAACACTGAGGGGGATGAATTTTCCAGACCTGTGGTAGTGTTAGCACTCTGCACTGCCTCTGAGGATGAGGGGCTGCTCTGGACTAGCAAGACTGTGTGTACAGCAACTTGTCCTCAGAATTAGCAAATCTAGTGTGCATTTTTGGTGCTACAATTGCATATTTCTAACAACTTGTCTAAATTTGTATTTTTTTGTCTCCTGTTATCAAAATGGTCATTAAAAAGGTTTTGTATTTTTACTTGTAAAGAGTGTTTGGGGAATTGGGGGTTAGGATTGGGGGGTTCATGTTTTCTTAGGAATTTAGTTTGTGCATCACATTTTTTTCTTTTTTTTTTTTTGGCTGCGCTGGGTCTTCATTGTGGTGCGTGGGCTCTCTAGTTGTGGCACGCAGGCTTAGTTGCCCCATGGCATGTGGGATCTTAGTTCCCTGGTTGGGATCTTAGTTCCCTGACCAGGGATCAAACCCATGTCCCCAGCATTGGAAGGTGGATTCTTAACCACTGGACCACCAGGGAAGTCCCTGTGCGTTGCATTTTTGTCGCATTGGATGTTAAGTCTCTTTAGGTTCTTTTAATCAAGAATACTTCTGCCTGCTCCCCTCTCCCCCAGGACAAAAGAAATGGAGCATACATAACTAGGGCCCTTTCTTTACTATTCTGGAGCACAGTGTGTGGTCACAGAGGCTCTGGGCTCCTCTGAACCTGCATGGAACTTTCTTGTTTTGGGCTGAAGAACATTTTCTACAATTTCTCGGGGGGTTTTCTGATTTTGGTAGGAAGTTGTAAACCATGCTAGTTTTCTTCTTGCCGCAAGAGGGTGCTGCTGGGAGGATTTCTATTTGAAGAAAAGTTTTTTGTTTTTTGTTGTTTTTCTTTTTAGTTGAGCTTTGGCATCCCTCAAAATACTAATTGAATACACAGTCCTTTCTTGTGAATTCCATTCCTTACATACAGTGTAAGTTTGTAAGTACTTATCCATGGGTTTACTCCAGGGTGTACTCTATTCACTTACAAAAAAATAGTCAGGAAACACTTGTGAAAAATTAGAGTGAGTCCCTAGTACTAAACATTTCTGATTTCTTCAATAGGGTTTTTTAAAAAAACCCTTTTATTGTCCTAAGCCATCTAAAGAACTCAAACAATATTAAATATATAACATCCTATAATGTATGTAGATAAGTCTGCCTGCTGCCCATTTTTACTTGGGATGAGTACTGACCTTTGCTTCTGTTCATTGCAGAGGACCACCTACAGAAGGAGCAGGGGAGGAGCGCTAACACTGAAAACCTGCACACTTCTCCCGCAATGAAGAGATGACATTTCCATGTGGGGCATTTTTTATAAACTTGTATGCATTAAATAACGTATTTATCCTCCTAATGTTACCAGAATTCATCACTAATATTTGTACTTTGTGGAAATGTGAGTTTCTGCAAAACCTTTAGCCCCTTGTGTTTTACTGCATTTGTGAATAAAAGCTAACTCTGTCATCTAGCTTACCAGATTTGACTTGAAAGAAAATGTGTTGTTTTTAGGAAGATTTTAAAGGCCCCTAAAGTTTTGAGAAATGAAAGGGTTTTTTAGTTCCCTATAAATTCTTCTAAAAAAAAATCAGGTCTTTATAGCCATACGCTCTGTTCTTTGTTTGGCTGCACCACATGGCTTCCAGGATCTTAGTACCCCAGCCAGAGACTGAGCCCAGGCCCCCGCAGTGAAAGCACTGAGTCCTGACCACTGGACTGCCAGGGAATTCCCTGCTCTGTTCTTTACCATGGCACATTAATGAAATTTCCTTCAGGCTGGAATTATGTGGATTTATAGGAAAATTCATTCATGTTTAAAAAAAAAAAATTTAAAAGAACACCAAAACCAGAAAAAACTATAATTCCTATAAAGTTTGATTGTTTTCGGGGGTGGAGCTAGCTATTTTTCAGATAACCATTTATAATTAGGTTTAAGTATCTGAATTACTACCTAAATTTGAACATTGAAACTTGGTAACGACGTACTTTTTCCTTCCTTAGACAGTTTGGTTTCTCCTAGAAGATTTAATTAAAAGGTGTGTGGGGGGGAATAATTCTTTTAATTCTGCTGTAAGTAAACCAAGAGTTTATTACGTGAAGAATGTGGAATAAACATGAAGAGACAGGCTTTATGAGAAATACCAGAAAGTACCTTTTAAAAGATGGCATTGTTTAACCTCCATGTGGCCTTCAGTTGTGCAATTACAAGATGAGCTATGAAAGGGCCAACTCTTACTTGTATGGGCTCTGAGTGTCTTATTAAATGTCGATTTTTATTCTTGGGGTAGAAAAATAGTAAGAGCTCTTATAGTGCCATCTCTAAAATGCTACTTTGATATTCATTGACATTTTTATAATGTGGAGTCTTCAGACTGATTTCACTGAAAACAACAAACTATTATAGTAGACACCTGATTGGCACAAATCATAAGGTGTATTCAGAACAAAACTGCATGGGCGCCTGTACACTGACAACATTTAGCTTAAACATTTTCCACAGGGAAGGTGATAAGCGCTGTAGTTGACAGAATTGGCGTTCTTTTCAGGGTATAGATTCTGTGCTGCTTTTGGAAATTATTGAAACTTGATTTTATTTTTGGTGCTAGTCAGGGTTCAGTCCTTACAGATTAACCAAGAACTTTTATCTGAATGCAGAAAATTATTTAAAAAATTGCCTTAAACCATACTTTACAAGTCAAAGGATTTTGAGAGGCCCTATTGGTGGGCTAAAATTACATATACAGATGTAGAAGTATTATAAGGGCTCATTTCCATTTTTTAAATGAAATCTATAGTACCTGATTACAGTTATGAATTCCATTGTATTGTATGGGGAGTATAAATATCTGAATTATTCTCAGAGGATTTAGTTTACATGCAGGGCTGTTGGTAGTGGACACTGTTTACCTCAGGAATTGCAATCATGCAGGACTGGGTTAAGAAAAAATGCTGGAGTTTGTCATTTTGGATACTGATATAAAATCATCAAAATAGAAGCTAAACAGAATTGTCACATGTAGTCTATAGCACATTTGTATGCATTATTCTATAACTGGTTTGTACCTAGGCAACTTTTATACTTCAGTGTATCATTTAATAAAAAAAAAAAAATTCAAGCAACTCACCTTTGTGCAAAGGGCTTTCCTCTGACTGTTCTGTCATCAAGAGGTGTCCACTGGAACCAGAAGAAGGCTTGGCGATGGCTCCCTAGGCCTTCATTCGGGATCTCCAGGAACCTAGTTGTTGGAGGGTGCATAGTAAGGTTGAGGGTACTTGGCATCAGCCATATCACCCCGGGACAGTTATTCTTCATAGGTGGAAGTGGTAGGGGCTGGTGGTGGTATTCTCTGAGGGGACAGTATCATAATGTGTGGGGCCACATATGGCTTGAAAAAGTGCATTTAGTAGTAGTTTTTTTTTTTGGCCATGCCACGTGCCTTGTGGGATCTTAGTTCCCTGACCAGGGATTGAACCCGGGCCCTGGCAGTGAAAGCTCCGAGTCCTAACCACTGGACCGCCAGGGAATTCCCATATGTTCTAGTAGTTTAAATAGGTTCCTGAGCTGAGACACTTAAATTCAAGGAAGGAAAAGACAAAAATAAACACAGAGGACCCATCAAACTCTTCTCACGAACCCATAAATTAAATTAGTACATCATTTCTGGTGGTTTTCATGAGGTTGTTGGGAGAAGTTATCCTCCAGACATGCTCCAAACTCCAGGAGAAGTTTCAGGAGAAAACTTATACAAAAATAGGATGGGAATTGGACTTGAAGAGGGATTTAGGAAAAGTAGACATTTAAAACTTTGGCAATGTAAAAACTCGGCAAGAGCAGAGGTGGCGTTTGAAGATGATAAATTTAAGCATAGCATATATGCTTGCTTAGAATAAACTAATAGCTTTATAATTATGTGCAAGAACACATTTATATATGACTCACATGCCTGTATGATTATGTAAAATTTGATGTGTTCTTTTAACCTGAAGCCAAGTGTACGTGAATGATTAACATTTTGTGAAAATATGCCTTTAAAGGCATTTAGGGCAATGCTTCCCAGCCACTTGGCATTTCATTTTTGTAACAACCATTCTGCAAGGATTGTGTGGTCTTCATTAATTTTTGTTTAAATGAAAGTGGGGTAAAATTATCTTAAAAAAATAGACAATTTTGTAAAGCAGTTTTAGGTTCACAGCAAAATTGAGTGTGAAGTACAGAGTTCTCACATACCCTTTGTCCCCACACACTCACAGGCTCCCCTGTTATCAACATGACCCCCGAAAGTGGTACATTTGTTACAATCAGTGAACCTACATTGACCCATCATTATTACTCAAAGTCTGTAGTTGACCTCAGGGTTCACTGTTGGTGCTGTACAGCCTATGGGTTTGAACAAATGTATAGTGACATGTATCCACCCACCATTACAGTATCAGTAGTTTCACTGCCCTAAAAATTTTCTGTGCTCTATTCATCGCTCCTTTCTCCTCTAGCTCCCGGCAACCACTGATCTGTTTACTGTCTCCATAGTTTTGCCTTTTCCAGAATGTCATATAGTTGGACTCATACAGTGTGTGGCCTTTCATATTGTTTTCCTTCACTTAGTAATATGCTTTTGTTTCCTCCATGTCTGCTCATGGCTTGATAGCCCATTTCTTTTTAGTGCTGAGTAATATTCTGTCATCTGAATGTACCACAGTTTATCCATTCACTTACTTAGAAGAACGTCTTGGTTGCTTCCAAGTCTTGGCAATTAATGAAGAAAGCTGCTCTAAATAACTGTGTACAGGTTTTAGTACAGACATAGGTTTTCAGCTCATTTGAGTAAATCCCAAGGAGTGTGACTTGCTGGGTCATATGGTAAGAATATGTTTACTTCTGTAAGAAACTATAAAACTATTTTTATTGAGAATTTTAGGACTTTCCTGATAAGAGAATCCGGAGTTACCAAGACACCGGAGCTGGAAACTGGTGATAAAGGAAAGAGCACTGCAAGTTACTGTGTGATTCGGTCTTGAGCCTGGAGAAACGTGGGGGCCATGATGAGTGAAACCAAGTGCTTCTGCACAGGAGAGTTGGAGCGGAACCGTGCTTGTGGTCGGGAAAGATGGCCCTTTATTCGCAAGGAGGCAGAGTCCTGTGCAGATCTTGAGCTGGATGACTCGAGTGCTGATGCACTTTTAAATAATTGTGAAGGACAAGCCATGCTTGGACCCAGTTTTTTTTTTTTTTGCAGTATGCGGGCCTCTCACTGCTGTGGCCTCTCCCGTTGCGGAGCACAGGCTCCGGACATGCAGGCTCAGCGGGCATGGCTCATGGGCCTAGCCACTCCGCGGCATGTGGGATCTTCCCGGACTGGGGCACGAACCCGTGTCCCCTGCATCGGCAGGCAGACTCTCAACCACTGCGCCACCAGGGAAGCCCCCCAGTTTTTGATGTTATTAGAAACTGGAGGGAATCATACTTTGGAAGTTTTTGAACCTAGTAGCAAAATCAAAGCTATTTGATTAAAAAAAAAAAAAAAGATGCTGAGAGTGGAATTTCCCCACTGCTATCTTGTTCCATGAGTTCATGGAAACTCCCAGTACCCAGCGCCTCACAGAAGACATGCCAGGGAAACTTACTTGACAGTCACAGTAATGTTTTTTTGTTTTTTTTGTTTTTTTTTTTTTGTGGTACGCGGGCCTCTCACTGTTGTGGCCTCTCCCGTTGCGGAGCACAGGCTCCGGACGCGCAGGCTCAGCGGCCATGGCTCACGGGCCTAGCCGCTCCGCGGCATGTGGGATCTTCACAGACCAAGGCACGAACCCGTGTCCCCTGCATCAGCAAGCGGACTCTCAACCACTGCGCCACCAGGGAAGCCCCACAGTAATGTTTTTTGAAGGTAACTTTCCCCCTCTATCTTTAACTGGCTTTTTGAGCCATGAGAAATAAAATGGAGGCATCTGATTTTGAAGATTCAAACATCTGAGCTTCTGCATTGGACAGATATTTATTGAATGACTATTATGTGCACACACTGTCCCTAAGTACTTCTAGAGTATACCAGAAGGGTATGAAACACTTTCCATGTTGAGGCAAAGATTCTGACCATCTGTGCTTTGAGAAAACACAGACTCAGAGAGGTTCACTGACAATCCTGTGGCTGCCTGGCTGGTGCTTAGCAGATCATGAGTTAAAAACCTCAGAGTTCTCACCTACTTACCCTAGACTCCATCACAAAGGCAGGGTTGGGATCCCTGCTCTACCATTAACTAGCTGTGCTAAATTGGCTGATTATTTCACTCACCGAACCTGGTTTCTCCACAGCAAAATGGGAAAAAAAAGTTTAAGTACTTTATAGGGTTGTTATAAGGATTAGGTTCGATAATGTAGTACAATTCAGTGTCTGTTATAAAGCCTTCATTTATTGATAATTTATTATAATTATTTTCTTTTAAAAGTTACCAAATTCTTTAAAGAATCAAATGCACCCCTTTGGAATATCGTTAACGCCTCCAGAAAAGTGCCTGTTTTTACTCTGAGGCCAGCAAGTTAAGACTGATGGCCTGCTCTGGGTTATCTTTCCAGGATGGGAAGGGGATGATCAACTTCAGTTTTTCCCCCTTCCTATTCTCTGCTCCACATCAGCTCTGTACTAACGCAGAGAGGATTTCCACTCCTTTTACAGTGCAGACATTAAAAGGCACGTGGGGAAGCAGTGCATTCATCACTTTCTGAAGAACTTAACCCCTAACGTCCCAGCCAACTGAATGTTGGCTGTTTTTGACTCTCTGACTTAGGCCCATTGTTGGGTAGAGAGCTGGGCCTGCGTGTTTTCAGGGGTGAAAAGCAGACAAGATGTTGGAGGGATGAAGGGACCGAGAGGGTCTGAGATGCAGAACTCTACAGAGGAGACTGGTAGCCTGCAGGAAACAGAGGGCAGGACAGGCCCT
Source organism: Tursiops truncatus (assembly GCF_011762595.2). NCBI lineage: Eukaryota > Metazoa > Chordata > Mammalia > Artiodactyla > Delphinidae > Tursiops > Tursiops truncatus. The sequence continues at coordinate 25,304,783 of NC_047048.1, forward strand.
CACCATTATGACGTCCCCCAGGCCTGGTGCAACTCTGCTTGGTTTCATGTTTGTTTCGAATAATAGCAGCTAACATGAAGCAGTGTACTATGTTCATTTTACATGGATCATCTCAAGGACTGTTTACAAACAGCTGGGAAGTAAAGAAGTGACTGATGTTCCTCCCATTTTACAGGTAGGGAAACTGAGGCACAGGGCCAAATAGCTAGAAAATGGCACTGGCAGATTCAAACTTAGTTATCTAACCTCAGAGAGGAGTCTTTAGCCTCAAGGCTAATTTTCCTGGGCATTTCCCCTTAAAGTCTCTCTTGGAAGTGAATCATGGCAACAGTGGGCTCTGGACCCAGTAAGGGTTCAGGCAAATCCCTTCACTCCTCCAGGGCCTCAGTTTTCTCACCTGCAAAATGGGGGTATTAATAAAGGCCCCACCATCACCCGGCCTCGTGGCTGGGGGAGGGTTTGTTGGATAAGACTGGGGCGAGTGCCAAGCACAGAGCCTGGTAAGGGTCTTCCAACATCTTTAACCCTGTCTGTAAACCCTCTGGCTGGAAGCAGCTGGGACCCACGGGGGACTGGGGGCTGCCCCCTTCTGGCTCTGCCGGGAGCAGAAGGGTCCCCTTCCCACCCCGCTGGTCTCGGATGCCACCCCCTCAACCTCCGCGGGGCGCCGGGAGGCCGCTCGGCACCATATTTAGTCAGGGGGAGCGGCAGCCCCGGGCTGGTATGCGGCGCTGGGAATTCCTGCAGGAAGGAGCCTGAGCCTGCCCTTTTTGGGTTGTCTCCCGCCCGCCCGGGTAGGGAGGACCGGCCGGGAACCTCGGAGCCGGGCCAGGCGGGGAGCGGGGCGCCCGGCTGCCCGCAGGTCCCCGGCCTGGCGCGGGGCCAGCCCACCGCCGCGGCTTCCTTTTATGGCCTGTGTGCGTGCATATGACAGAGTGGAGAGAGATGGAGAGAGATGGAGAGAGCGAGAGAGGGAGGGAGATCTGGAGCCAGAGACACAGAGACCAGAGACAGAGTGAGACAGAGGGACAGAAGGAGACAGCGGTGGGCAGAGTGACGGAGACATAGAGAGAGAAAAAAGGCAGAACAAGACAGAAACGGTGATGGAGAGACACGGTGTCAGACACACAGGAGGGGGTGGGGCGGACACGGGGTAAGGGAGTGGTACTAAGAGGGAGGGAGAGAGAGAAAACTTTCAGGCAGCTTCATTTTCAAGAATTTCTTCGGGCGGGGAGGAGCAGGTGAAGAGAACTTTCAAGAGCGCCTGGCACCCACATTCTGTTTGGATCCTGACATGCACCTTGCAAATTACATAATTATACACAAACACACACACACACACACACACACACACACACACACACACACACACTTTTCAGCTTCGGACACTGAGGCTCAGAGAAGGGAAATGACTTGCCTGAGGTCACACAGCCAGCGAATGGCACACCAGGACCTGAAGTCACAACAATTGGGCCTCTTTTTTTTTTTTTGCTTGTGGGTGGAGGTGGGGATGCCAAGTTGGGAAAAGTAAAAACTTCCCCTTTCTGCACAATTCCCAGCAGAGTTGGGGGGTCTTGCCTTGTACTTTGCAAAGTTCAAAAAATCCCCTTTCCCCACCCTTCACGCAGCACGGCCAGGCCCTTTCCAGGTAGTGGGGGACGAAGAAAAATGGCGAGCGGGGAGAGGAGGTGTCAACTCGGGCCCCCCACAGTTCCCGCCACGCGGAGGAAGCGGTTAAAGACCGTGAGGCTAGAGCTGACTCAAGGGAGAAATTCTCAAGCATCCCCTATAGACGCCGGCCGCTCAACCCCTTTCTTTAGGGACCCGGAGTCTCGGTGACTGTCCCAGAACCCGGGTCAGACACTGGCCCCGAACGCTTCTGCCCACTGCGCCTTTCCCGGGAGCCCTGCGGCCCCCCGCTCCCCCCTGCGCCGCCGCCTGGGTGCGCCCCTCTACGGGCGCCGCGACAGGTGCGCGCGAGACCTGGACCAAAGCCGCGCTTTTCGGACCCTGCAGGTGGCGCTGCGGAGGGAGCAGCGCGAGACTCACACCCACTCCGCCCCCTCCACCGCCTCCCCTTTCCCTCCCGCGGGCAGCTCCGTGTCTATAAAGAGAGGCGTCCCAGGCGAGCGAGAAGGTTTGGACGCCCCTGCCTGGGAGGTGTGCCAGATAGGAGCTCTCCATCCAGTTTCTTCTCCGCTCTCCCCCAAGTTGGAGATCTGTAAGTATGTGGTCCTGGTGGGGGAAGGGAAATTGAGTAGAGGGTTTAAGGATCCTAGAAGACATCCTACAGGGGCTGGGGAGCAGTGAGGAGCATCTGTTGACCTCTTCTTAAGGACTATGGGGTTGGGGGTTCACAATTTTCATTTCTCTCTGCCCCATCATCCTAGATTTCCCCCAAACCAGCATCTCCCAAGGTAACCAATGATAAGTACCACCTTGGGGGTACTTATTAAAAATAATGCCCGGGCCCAGCTTCGGTTACACTAGAATCTTCAGAAAAACTGTTCCCTATATATATGAGTCCCAGATGATTCTTGTTATGAGGCAAATCTGAGAGATGTGCTCCCTTAGAAATCACAGAGGTCTGGCTTGAACAGCCAGGCTTCTTTTATTCTGGCCACAAAAAGGGTGCAGCTGAGCTTCACTGAAAAGTTACTTCCTATCACATAGGCAGGCAAAGTATGGCTTCCAGTGGAGCTTGCTTAGTTCTGTTAATTATATCAGTTAAAAACACATGGGCAGAAAGGGGAGTGTTTTTTCCTCACTCTAGAGGATGCCTGCTGATAACCCTTGGGTGATAAGCTGGTTATGATCCAGTTTATTTATTACAGCTTGATTTTCTTCCAGACACCCCCCTCCCCAGATTTTTAAAAATCTCATCCAGGTTGACCACAAGGGCCTCAAATACTCAGAAGGGTGCCAGAGTCCACATTTTCTTACAAAGTCTGCAGGTGCATTAGCAAAGATTGGGCTGGGATTTCCTGCAGAGCATCCAGTACACATGTTACTCTCATGTCCTATTAAGTGGGCAAAGTGAGAGAAAGTGGCTACTGCCTGTTGTATGTTCTCTCTCTGCACTGAGAGCTGGTGGGGATTTGACTGCTTGAGGAAAGGCACCATTCAAAGCCATACTTATCAAGAAGTAAAAGTAAATATTTAGAAACCCCAAGAAAGGGAACATTTACTACAGTATTAAGAATAGATAGATTAAATTGCAAAGTGGCCATTTTATACAGAGAAGGAGCTTAAAGAAGCAGAACTGAAAGTCGTTAGATAGCAGTGTGTGAAATAGGATATTGAAGACCCATGGAAGGAAATGCAGTCTTTCCTTGGTGCTTTCGCATTGAGATAAACTACCATTGACAGAGCACTTACGTGCCATGCACTGTAGCACCGTTTGACTTAATTGATCTCATTTAATCATTGCAACAACCTTTTAAGGGAGTCATCATGATGCCTGTTTAGTATACAAGGTAGCTGAGGCTCAGAGAGGTTAAGTAATTTGCCCAGTGTCTCACAGCTAACAGGTGGTGGATCCCATTCCTGTGTCTGTCTGATGCTAATTCTATACCCCTGACCCCGCCATCTTTTTTCTTTACCATGAACAAAAACTCTGTTGGAATCAGGTTTCTGATGGGACCAGATGTGTCCAGTAAGGCAAGTGCTTATCATCTCTTTGAAGAAAACATAAACTGACTTTTTGCAAATTTAAAATAAAATGCACTGTTTGTCCCCTGTGGCGGGGTCATCTAGTTGGCCCGATGACTAGATTAGGTGGGCTGCCATCCCAAGAGTCCAAAACGTGAACTAGCCGGGCCTTCCTCGAGAAGCTTCTAGGGCTCGTAAACACTGTGTATCTTATTATCATGTCTGAATTAGACGTGTTATTCCGTACAAGGTATTTGTTATGGATTTGTTATCCTTACTTTTCTGTGTGAGGGCTGAGATTGAGGCAAACATGCCCATTTATGGTAGCGTTTTCCATGAGGCCATCCTCGGGCCCCCTCACAAATTAGCCTTGTATTGCAGCTTTGTTGGTCATGCCTCTGGAGATTTCTTTGCCCTTGTCCTTCCCCTTTGGGAACAAGTGGGGGAGTCCAGAGGAGAAAACATTTGGGAGGAAAGGGGGATTACCTTTCCCTACTCTCTCTTATTTGGAAGTTTTATTTTTGGGGTGGGAAAGTTGTCTTCTCCTTTCCTCGGTGTATTGAATCCAAACAGGTGGATTTTATGCTGTTAGGCACAACCATGTACTTCTAAAATTGGGTACACATTAGATTTTTCTGGAAAACCACATCCAATTTTAAGTCCACTGGAATCCGAGAACATCACAAGCAAATTTAGAAATCATGCAGGTTGACCTTCCCAAACCTCAGTTTTCCCATCTATAAAATGGGGCTCGTGAGAATAGCTAATGTTAGTTGATCACTTTTGCTGGACAACACACTGAATCCTTTACAGGCATCATGTTTCTAAGTCTTTACAACAGCCCTTTGGAATGGATGCTATTATTATTGGCCCTGTTTTACAAATGTGGAGTCTGAATAACTTGCTCAAGATAGCTCGACTAGCCAATGAGGAAGACAAGATTCTATAGACCTAGCTCTTTCTAACTGCAGAGCCTAAGGGATTGCCCTTTTGGGAGGATTCAAGGGGATCATGCATATGAAGGATTTAGCGGTGTCTGGCCCCTGGTGAACTTCTGTGGATGATTATTTATAACATACATGACCAGAGACCTTAAGGATCTTGCTCAGTGTAACCCATCTGGTACTTGGCAGAACCAGGAACCCTATGGTATAGTCTTTCCGTAAAAGAGAAACTTGCCCTTAATTTTCTTTTTGTGTAATGTCTTTTCATAAACTCAGTTCCTATTCTTCTTCCACTCGAACATAGACCCACTTCCTCACCTGTGTCAGGAACATGACTGATACGAGGTTTATTGGCCCTTTTTTAATTCATTTAGGGTCTCGAGGGCATCCTTTAAGAGCTCACCTGTGAGTGGGAGGAGCCTGTCTGGCTTCCACGGTGACTCTTTTGCTACCAGGGGTCTCTTCCCTCTACCCCTGACCTTTAAACACAGTTAACTATGGCCACACCATGGGGGAAAGGCTGAGTTTGGAAAAGGCCAAGTCGGAATTTGAAGGAAATTTTTGTTTTGTTCTGTTTTGAATAGTTGCCTTTGAAGAAACTTTTGTAAGGGATCAGATGATGGAGGAAGAAGCTAGCGCTGCCCGTTGTTCCTGCAGGGGGAAGTTGGGTGTCTCTGAGTTGCATCAGTGACTTGGGGGTTAAGGAGGAACAGCCCTCATCCAAGTTCCTGAGAAAGGACCATAGTGCTCGCCTCTTGCTCACCCATGCAGGCTTGAACTTCCTTCCCTCTGCTGGTGAAGCATGCAGCAAACGATACAGAATCACAGAAGGGGCCAGTGTCTGAGACCCCTGTGGGTCATTATAGCCATTCCCTGGTCTCCAGGTAGAATTCCTGACCCTCTTTCTCCTTCCCCACCTCTCCGCTCTTCCCCATCTTTGGATATTGATATAAACATGGTTAATGTATTCTTGCACATCTTTCCAAAACTTTTCTATGTCAAATCTTCCTCTTTTGCACGAATATTGGCATTGTAAATTAGGTGTTTTTTTTCACTTGATTACATATCTTCATCTTTCTATATCAGCACATTGTGATGTTTCTTTTTATCATCTGCATAATATTCTATTATGTGGAAGGATAGCATCTTACTGAAACAACCTCTTATTGAAACATACCAGCTTCACTCCACCATATAAACAGGACTTCAGGGACCATCTTTGTGTATCTATTTATGTCTAATTACATGAGTTATCTGTAGAATAAATTCCCAGCAATGTGATTTGCTAAGTTACAGAGCATGCACATTGAAAATAGATAGATATTGCTAAACAGTCCTCTAAAGACATTGTAAATTTAAACTTCAAATGGGCATATAGGAGACTACATTTCTTTTAAGTTGTGGTAAGCCAGATTTGCAAGACACAAGACACAGTAGGGCTTTTAGGGCCAGAAATGGCTAGTTCTCTCTAATCCTCAAAGCATCCTCCGTGAGAGCCACCAGACCTCTTGCTAACCAAGTTCTCTTGGGGAGGTAAAAATAATTTAGCTTTACTGATTATAAGAACTTCCTTCTGGAGGTACTTTAAAAACAGTATTCTAATGAGCTAGGCAGATATCAGAAGGGGGTGCAGCTGGTGGGGGAGTGGCACGGGGACCAGTCCATGCAAGGAAGTTCAAGCAAGGAAGAGACTTTTTGCTAAGAGTAGATCAGGTGTCAGATCTGGGTTCAGATCTTGGCTCCAACTTTTACAAGCAAAAGCCTTTACTTTCACTTACCTTCCAGGACCTCCATAGCCTTATAGGAATAATAAATAATGCCCACCTTGCTGGACGCTTAGAAGACATAGCAAGATGGTGTATATAATAGATTGCCTGGCCCGATATCCCATGAATAGAAAGAGCACAGTGATAATTGTGCCTATTATTAATGACAGATTTAGAGTCCCGATTACTCGTGGGGACAGTTTGGGGCTTGGAGATCTGGTGCGTCTGGGGGGCCCACCCCCTCCCTGCTTCCCTCTCCACTTTGGCTCCTCCCACACCTGGGCCAGACCTTGAAATAGTTGCTCCTCTGCAGAGGTCCCGCCAGCTGGTGGTTCGTGTTCTAGATCAAGCCCAGAGGGTTTTCATTTTGCCTGCATGGCATTCAAAATGTGCAGTGATTTAACTTTAGGGGTGGGTATTTCATTCCTAAATGCAGACTTCGGGGTCTGTTGGAAATCTGGCAATGCAGGGCCCACATTCTCACTCACCCCAACGGGAGTTGAGAAGCTGCCACGCTCTTTGGGCAGGACCAGAGGGCTCTGTCCAGCCACCTCCAGCCTGGGTCACCTTGCATTGCTCACCTGACCCCAGGGACATTTGGGTTGGTGTCTCTAGTCTAAAATCTTGGCAGTAAAATACTGAGGGAAGCTGTTAACTAGGCCTGATGATGTGCAAATCCTGTTACTGTTTGGGCTCTGGGGTATTTTATTCATTTTCCTTTAATACAGAAGCAGAAGGGGCAAGATCTTTTACCCCTGAGTTCCCCTGGGGAAAATAAAACCGATGCTAAAACAAGCTAAAATAGTTAAACATTCTCAGTTGGTTCAACTTCAACACTTTGATCTGGAATCACAGTTATCATAAAATGTTACAGCTAGGGGCTTCCCTGGTGGCGCAGTGGTTGAGAGTCCGCCTGCCGATGCAGGGGACACGGGTTCGTGCCCCGGTCCAGGAAGATCCCACGTGCCGCGGAGCGGCTGGGCCCATGAGCCATGGCCGCAGAGCCTGTGCGTCCGGAGCCTGTGCTCCGCGACGGGAGAGGCCACAACAGTGAGAGGCCCGCGTACCACACACACACACACACACACACACACACACACACACACACACACACACACACACACACAAATGTTACAGCTAGCCAGCCCTCCACATTTCTGTCCCCAAATGAAAAGCACAAGGCCCAGAGAGGGAGAGTAACTTGCCCAGATTCACCCAGCAGGTTCGGCGCAGAACGGGGACTTGTAACCCTGTGGTCTTACAGAGGCTAACGAACAGCTTGTCTGCACTCAAGGAACGAAGCTGGGTGTCGTTGGTGAGGAATACAGGACTGTGTATGGAGCCGACGCACTCGGCAGTGTCAGGCGTTGCTAAGGCCATTGATCATGAACTGTAGGTAGTATCCGTCAGTCCTGTATAATGATCCTGAAGGTGTCCTTTCAGCTCTCAGAGCTGATGCAGGACATTGGACGAGGGGTGGTGGGGGAGGAAGGCTTGAGAGGAAGAAACCAGGTCGGTGGGGAGTCTCCTTGAGGTTCGGCTGTCTGGGTGTCTGTCTCTTTTCTGCTCTCATGTGCCCACACTCCACCCATGTGACCTTCTACACTTGGCATTCCAGGTTGGTTGGGACAATTTTTTCCCCCAGGGGACATGTGGCAATATCTGGAGACATTTTTGCTTGTCATGACTGGGGTGGGGAGGGTGTGCTACTAGCATCTATTGGGTAGAGACCAGAGATGCTACTAATGGCCTTAAACTACACACGACAGTCCCCCTCCCCCCCCACTCTCGGCCTGCCCACCACTCCCCCTCTGCTACATGGCTTCTGCCCACCATTCATCCTACCAACAAAGAATTATCCAGCCCCAAATGTCAACAGCCCCAAATGTCAGCATGCCGAAGTTGAGAGAAACCCTGCTCTAGCAGCAGGGAGGTGCAGACCAAGTTTTCCTTCCATTCAGTGCATGGAGAATTGTGCTCTCTGATCACTGCTGCCGTCTTGCAAACTGCTTTGCGTTCCCCCCTGTGCCTCACCTAATGTCTGACCTGACACTTTTTGCCTGATTGTCCACTACCCCAAATTTTAAAAACTCAAGGCTCTGGGTGCACGCTGAGGCAAGTCCTTGCGGCAATAAAACCAAGTTATCTGGAGACTTCAAGTTGCCGCAGACCGATGCGGGGTGTGTCCCGTGTGTGTCTGTATTTCTTTCAGTCCTCAAGTTCTCTCCCTATTTCAAAGAAGGTAGACAAAGCAGAAAAGATCACTTTGAAAGTATATCTTTATTCAGATTCCACCATAACTAGCTGTGCCATGATGGGCAAGTTACTTAACCTCTCTGTGCCTCAGTTTCCTCATCTGTAAACCAGAGGTAATGGTGCTTCTCGTAGCCTTTTCGAGGGGATTAAATGAGTTAATAGCTGGCATTCAATAAGATAGAGCAGCAGCTATGATTACTAATATTAATAATATTAATTTGCTAGGCTCACCACATTTTCTCAAGGACAAATCTATGGGATTTAATCAGTGTTTGGTGGGAAAAGAGGTCTGCGGCTAAATGTTTTTGAGAGCCATGGGCTCAAAGGAGTGAAATAGCTTTCAGATGTCAGGACCTCGGATATCCCGATGGGAGTTCTCCCTCTTAATGATGGGGTGGGTAGATGTGTAGCGCTTTTCAAATGGATTTGACCACAGAATCGATTTCTTTCTCTTTTTTTTGGCCGTGCCTCAAGGCATGTGGGATCTTAGTTCCCTGACCAGGGATCAAACCCATGTCCCCTGCATTGGAAGCACAGAGTCTTAACCACTGGACCACCAGGGAAGTCCCCAGAATTGATTTCTGAAGAGTGTCTCAACCTCTCTGAATCCTGCCCCACCCCACCCCAAATATTTTGAGGGATTAGGGTTCCAAGGAACACACTCTGAAAAATGCCATTCTAGGGTGAAGCCAAGCTCCTCTTCCCTTTTCCTTCTTTCTTTTGACCAAAACAGATTTCACACATCGTGACTGTCAGGCTTCAAAGACATGAGAAGCAACCCAGCCTCTCTCCTTTTTCTGGACAGAGACTGAATCTTTGTGCTTGATCTTCTTTGCATTTTTGAATCCTAGATTAGGCAGGGTTCGTGGCAGTGGGGATTCCTCTGTCCTTTTATTTTTCTGTTGTAGTTTTTGCTTTTTTTTCTGATTTGTAAGGCAACTCAGCAACATCATAATTAGAAAGAGCCCACTTAGTTGTCATGCTGCCCTAAACAAATAAAACATGTCTCCCCACCCTCCTGGGTATACTCGGCTACCATTCAAAAACGTTTCATTGATTGTACTTATACTACCGAACTGCACAATTAAGTGCTTAAGGTGGTGAATTTTATTATGTGTATCTTACCATAATTAAAGATAAAAAGAAAATTTTTTTTTCATTGAAGTGTACTTTATATCAGAACAGTACACCTCCCTGTGGGTATGCAGCCCAGTGAATTTCCACAAAGTGGGCACACCCATGTAACTGGCACTCAGATCAAGAAACAGAACATCAACCCCACACACCCCCATCACGTCCTACACTTCCAGTTACAACATCTGACATCTACCACCTTAGGTTAGATTTGCCTGGTTTTGAACCTCATATACAGGCACACCTCATGTTATTGCCCTTCACAGATACTGTGTTTTTTTTTTTTGTTTGTTTGTTTTTTACAAATTAAAGGCTTATGGCAAATCTGTGTCGAGCAAGTCTGTCGGTGCCAATTTTCCAACAGCATTTGCTCACTTTGTGTCTCTGTGACACATTTTGGTAATTCTTGCTATATTTAAGGCTTTTTCATTACAATATTTGTTATGGTGACCTGTGATCAGTGGTTTTGTTGTTGCTACTATGACTCGCTGAAGGCTCAGATGATGGTTAGCATTTTTTCGCAATCAAGTATTTTTAATTAAGGTGCGTATGTTGATATAATTGGACAGTCGACATAATGCTATTGTACACTTAATAGATGACAGCATAGTGTAAACATAATCTTTATAAGCACTGGGAAACCAAGATATCCATGTGACTTGCTTTATTGTGATATTTGCTTTATTGAGATGGTCTGGAACTGAGCTCGCAGCATCTTCACGTCCTGCCTGCAAACAGAATCACACAGTATGTCCTTCTTGGGTTTGCCTTCTTTCACACAAGTGTTTGTGAGGTTTGTTCTCATCGCGGTGTGGAGTTATAGTTCACTTCATCTGATTTGGGTCCCATTTTGAATGTTTATTATGTGCCGGTCACTGTGCTAGGTGCCTTAAAGGGTCGGTTCATTGATTGCAAATACTCCACTGAGCTTCTGACAAGCCCATCAAGCTTGTGTAGGAGACAGAAAAGCACAGGCTTCGAATCAGACCTGGGTTCGGATCCCAGCTCTGTCACTTTTTTTTTTTTTTTTTTTTTTTTGCGGTACGCGGGCCTCTCACTGTTGTGGCCTCTCCCGTTGCGGAGCACAGGCGGACGCTTAGGCTCAGTGGCCATGGCTCAAGGGCCCAGCTGCTCCGCGGCATGTGGGATCTTCCCGGACCGGGGCACGAACCCGTGTCCCCTGCGTCGGCAGGCAGACTCTCAACCACTGCGCCACCAGGGAAGCCCAGCTCTGCCACTTTTTAGCTGTGTGACCTCAGGCAGATTCCTTCACCTCTTTGAGCCTCAGTTTCCATGTCTGTAAGGTGGAGCTGATCATCAAACGGAACTCCTAAGGCTGTGGTGGTGTCGCTCGATGATCCTGCATGTGAAGGATTTAGCCCAGGGCCTGTGAGAAGGCCAGGAGTGTTAAGTATCACTGTTTGGTGTTCAGAAAACTCTGTCCTGGGTATGACATACAGCCAAGTGGGAGGTGGTGTGATATTGGCATTGCTTACATGTAGAAGATAGTTTTATAAATTTTGCGTAGTAATATCTTTCCTTTTAAGGAAAATGTCAGTCATGAAATAGTAGACAGAAGAGTTTAACCCTCCTACAGGTACTCCATCATGAGGCTCCAGCAATTACACTGGGCCGATCCTGGCTCCACCCAAATTTCCTCCCTGCCCTGATTATTTTGAGGTAAACCCCAGATTTATCATTTCATCTATAAATACTATATGATTTTCTTTTTTATTTATTTATTTATGGCTGCGTTGGGTCTTCGTTGCTGCCCACGGGCTTTCTCTAGTTGCGGCGAGTGGGGGATACTCTTCGTTGTGATGCGTGGGCTTCTCATTGTGGTGGCTTCTCTTGTTGCGGAGCATGGGCTCTAGGCACGTGGGCTTCAGTAGTTGTGGCACACAGGCTCAGTAGTTGTGGCTCGCGGGCTCTAGAGCTCAGGCTCAGTAGTTGTGGCCCACGGGCTTAGTTGCTCCACGGCATGTGGGACCTTCCCAGGCCAGGGCTCAAACCCGTGTCCCCTGCATTGGCAGGTGGATTCTTAACCACTGCACCACCAGGGAAGTCCCTTCACGATCTTCTAAAAGGAAATACTTCTCTAAAAGGGAAGGACTCTCTAAATAGGTGAAATCACAGTACGATTTTCACACCAAAGAATATAACCAATTTCCTAGGATAAAACATATTGAGTCAGTGTTCAAATTTCCCTGATTAGCTCATCCATTTTTCTTTTCGGAGGGGTTGTCAAGTAAACTTTTATTTTTCTGACAATTACATTCAGTTGCTCAAAGATTTTCATTTAAAGGGTGGCTTTTTTAAAAAAAATTATTTATTTACTTATTTGGCTGCGTTGGGTCTTCCTTGTGGTGCGCAGGCTTTTCTCTAGTTGCAGCGAGCAGGGGCTACTCTTAGTTGTGGTGCGCGAGCTTCTCATTGCGGTGGCTTCTCGGAGCATGGGCTCTAGGTGTGCAGGCTCAGTAGTTGTGGCTCACGGACTCTAGAGCACAGGCTCAGTAGTTGTGGCACACAGGCTTAGTTGCTCCACGGCATGTGGGATCTTCCCGGACCAGGGCTCGAACCCGTGTCCCCTGCATTGGCAGGCGGATTCTTAACCACTGCGCCACCAGGAAAGTCCCTAAAGCGTGGCTTTTTAAGACAGCAAAATGTACCTTTATTTCTGATTTGCTCCGTGTGTGGATGTGCATGTTGACAGGATAGGGGAGTTCTTTCTCTGCCTCTACCAGTGTTTGTCTTTTATTGTACTTGTTAGACTTTTTCATTACGAAAATTTTCAAACATATGCAAAAGTGGAGAGAACAGTATGACGTACCCCTTGGTTCCTGTCACTCACCTTCCATATGAGGCCAATCATTTCACCCCCACCCTCCTCCCATTTCTTTTGTGGGTCCCAAAGTCCTTTCTAATCTATAGGTTACCCTTTTTAAAAATAATTTACCTGTTAAAGAAACTGAGTCATTTGTCCTATGCTTTCCCACCTTGTGGGCTTTGTCACATGCCCGTGACCTTGTTTGGCATGTTCCCTGTGCCCCGCATTTCCCTTAAATAGGTGTTAGATCCAGAGGCTTTGTTGGCTTCGGTCCCCCAACCCCACCCCATTTTCCTTTTTGTAAGAATATTTCATTGGTGGTGGTGGCACTTCCTAGAGCAACCCCTCTGGAGGCAGGTAACCTCTGATCGACTTTGTTTTTGCAATGTTAAGGTTAATGAGTAGGTATAGGTGGTGCCAGCCTGATCCATCCATTATAAAGTTTGCCATCTGCTTTTCATCTAATACAGTGGGTCTGAAAGTGTGGACCCCAGGCCAGCATCCTCAGCATCACCTGGGAACCTGTTAGAAATGCAGGTCGTGGGCTCATCCCAGACCTACTGACTCGGAAGCTCTGGGGTGGGCCCAGCCATCTGTGATTCCACAACTGCCCAGGTGAAGCTGATGCACAAGAAAGTTTGAGAATCAATGGTCTGATGTTTTAGCAACATTGATAGTCATTGTCAAGACCCATTATTTTATTCAGAGTTCCAAAATTGCTACATTTTAGTTTCATCATTTCTTCCACCTTTATTGGCTGGAATTCTTCTAAGTAGAAGGTAGTTTTTTTTTTTTTTTTTAAACAGTGAAAGTGAGGTGAAGGGAGAATGGACTCATTACATCCCAAGAGAAATTCAATAACAATTTAAAAATGCAGGAAATGTGATTGTTAAACCTGGGACAGTGCACATTCTCTACGATTCTTTAGTTCACTTTTTGGAATAACTGAAGTGATTATTCAGGTTTAGGGAATGATTCACCCATTTCTCCATCTTTTTTTTTTTAAATGAGCTACTAGATCAGGTCTCCCAGGAGAAATAACCATCCCTTCTGAACAAATCAGCCTTTGGGTTTTTTTTTGTTTTTTTTTTTTAATTTGTATTTTTACTTTAAAATAAGTTTGAGATTGAGTGAATTTGTTGGCAGCCTTTGGTTTGTATTATTGTTATCTTCACCCCAGAAGAGAAAAGTGGTAGTAACTGCCCCTCTGATTTTTGCCTTGCAAAGTCTGCATTTTAGGAGGTGGCTGCCCAGCTCCAGGGGCCCATTGATGGGATATGGGGGTTACTCCATCTCCGTGGGATTTGTTGGCCTAAGTGTGGAGATTATGTTTGAATTCAAAGGAGTTATGAATTGTTTTCCGCTGAAGTAAGGGGATCAACCACAGAGTACGTCCTGGTGGCTGTACATCCTAACTCAGCTTGCACCTTAGTTCTTTGGAACCAACAGTGGATGGGGGGAGGAGAGATGGGGTCGGTTGGAGGAGCTGAGTGAGAGCGAGTGTTACTAGAGCAGGGCAGCTCCTTCAGGTATGGTCAGAGGGTCTGGAATGGGCCCTTGGATTGGCCTGTAAAGAGTCTGTTGCCTCAGCACCTTGCCTCATGAACACATCTAGACAACAGAATGGAGAATCTGTCACAAATGGGCTCCCCATGTTGAGAGGGCATTTAATGACTTGACGTTTTATATAAAGACAGACTTCTTGTCAATTATTTAGTGACCTTGAGGAACAGTTTGTAGAAAGGCAGCATCAGTGTTTTAGTTTCCCCTTTTCTTTACCAGTTTTCAATACAATGGGTTGATTCCCCAGCATCTTACAAGGATGACTTGTGAATTTTTTTTAATCATTATGAGCTCATGGATTTAAACATATTCACCTTTCAACTCTTGTCCCATATTTGACCAAATAGAACCCTAGTTTAATATTTTAGTGTGTAGTTTTCTAGACTTTTAAAAATGTATATACAGACATATAAAATGACAAGAATTACTCTATTATAAATATTTTAATCAGCTTTATTGATATTTTAGTGTGTAGTTTAATATTTTAGCGTGTAGTTTTCTAGACTTTTAAAAATGTATACACAGACATATAAAATGACAAGAATTACTCTATTATAAATATTTTAATCAGCTTTATTGAGGTATAATCTACATATAACTCACCATTTTTTAAAAAATGCACTGATTTTTAAGTGTACAGCTCAATGAGATTTGTCAAATGTATACAGTTATATAATCACCACCATAATCAGGATATAGAACGTTTTCATCATCCCCAAATTTCCTTTGTGCCTCGTGGCAGTCAGTGGCCTCCCCAGCCTCTGGCAACCAGTGATCTGCTTTCTGTCACCATAGTTTTGCCTTTTCTAGACTTAACACATTAGTGGAATAATAGAGCATGTAGACTGGGTCTTGCTTCTTTCACCGAGCTTGCTTTTGAGATTCGTCTATTTTATGTGTAGTTTGTTCCTTTTTATTGCTGAGTATTCCATTTATTCATATTGTTTTTAACCTAAAAAGATATCGGAAATATTTGCATGGTCCAAAGTCATCTATTGTGTTATTCCGTTTATATGCAATGCCCCGAAAAGGCAAATCTATAGAGACAGATAATAGATTAGTGGTTGCCGAGGGTGGTGGGTAGGAACAGGGAGTGACTGCAGACCAGCATGAGGAAACCCTTTTGAGATGATGGGAATGGTCCAAAATTTAGCATCATGATAAATGCACAGCTCTGTAAATTTACTAAAAATCATTGAATTGTGCATTTACAATGAGAGGATTTTAAAGCATGTAAATGACAAATAAATATGTTAAGATGAAAGGAAAAAATCTTTTTGTTAACAGTGAGGCCCTTCACTGTTGTGGCCTCTCCCGTTGCGGAGCACAGGCTCCGGACGTGCAGGCTTAGCGGCCATGGCTCACTGGCCTAGCCGCTCCACGGCACGTGGGATCTTCCCGGACCGGGGCACAAACCCGTGTCCCCTCCATCAGCAGGCGGACTCTCAACCACTGCGCCACCAGGGAAGCCCAATTTATAGTCTTTTGATGTTCAAAAATTGTGTGCAAATCTGAAACCAACATTAACTCTATGAATTATCACTTTTATTATTTCTTCTTTTTTTAACATTCTTTTTTAAAATATTCTTTTCCACTATGGTTTATCACAGGATATTGAATATAGTTCCCTGTGCTACACATTAGGACCTTGTTGTTTATCCATTCTAAATGTAATAATTTGCATCTACCAACCCCAAACTCCTAGTCCATCCCTCTCCCTCCCCCTCTCCCCTGTGGCAACCACAAGTCTGATCTCTATGTCTGTGAGTCTGTTTCTGTTTTGTAGATAGGTTCATTTGTCCATATTTTAGATTCCACATGTAAGTGATATCATATGGTATTTGTCTTTCTCTTTCTGACTTACTTCACTTAGTATGATAATCTCTAGCTGCATCCATGTTGCTGAAAATGGCATTATTTCGTTCTTTTTTATGGCCAAGTAGTATTCCGTTGTATATATGTACCACATCTTCTTTACCCATTCATCTGTTGATGGACATTTAGGTTGTTTCCATGTTTTGGCTATTGTGAACAGTGCTGCTATGAACATAGGGGTGCATGTATCTTTCTGAATTATAGTTTTGTCTAGGTATATTCCCAGGAGTGGGATTACTGGATCATATGGTAATTCTGTTTTTAGTTTTCTGAGGAACCTCCATACTGTTTTCTATAGTGGCTGTACCAACTTCCATTCCCACCAACAGTGTAGGAGGGTTCAAAAGGGAAAAATCTTTGCGTGGCATAAATAAGTCTACATCTTGAATTTTGGGTGGAATTATAGGATTCTGTTGCCTGGATGCTCTGTAATTTAACAAGGCACTCACTGAAGGCCGTTTGGATTGCTTGCAGGTTTTGCTGTTCCAAATAGCACTGCAATGTACATTTTTATACATCTGTTAGCACTTCTCAGTTTCCTTAAGCTAAATTGCTAGAAATCGAATTGCAGGTCAGGGGGTGTGCATGAATTTTAGGAACTTTCCATCTGTAAGCATGATGTATGCAGAGGCCCGGACCCTACACTCTTGACAACACTGGATATTATCAGTGGTTCTCACCTTAGCCAAGCTATGGGTGAAAAGCAATATCTCACTGCTTCAACTTGTATTTCTTCATTTACTAGTGAGGCTGAACATCTTTTTCTTATGTGGATTGGCTATTTGAAGGTGTTTTTAAAGTATCTATTTTTGTTGATCATAAATTTAATAAAAGTTATAAAACTGTAAGTATGGCAAAAATACGTAATAGAAAGTATACCCATGTTCAGAGTAGCATTATTCACGATAGAGAAAATGTGGAAGTAACTCAAATGTCCATCAACAGATGAATGGGTAAACAAAATGTCATATATCCATACAATGGAATATTATTCAGCCTTAAAAAAGGAAGGAAATTCTGATTCATGCTGCAACATGGTTGAACCTTGAGGACATTATGCTAAGTGACATATGCCAGTGACAAAAGGACAAATACTGTATGATTCCACTGACATGAGGTTCCTAGAGTAGTGACATTCATAGAGATAGAAAGTAGAGGGCTTCCCTGGTGGTGCGGTGGTTAAGAATCTGCCTGCCAATGCAGGGGACACAGGTTCGAGCCCTGGTCCGGGAAGATCCCACATGCTACGGAGCAACTCAGCCCATGCATCGCAACTACTGGGCCCGTGTGCCACAACTACTGCCTAGAGCCCGTGCTCCACAACAAGAGAAGCCACCACAATAAGAAGGCTGCACCCTGCAACAAAGAGTAGCCCCCGCTCGCCACAACTAGAGAAAGCCCACGTGCAGCAATGAAGACCCAACACAGCCAAAAATAAATAAATAATAATAATAAAAGATAAATTTTAAAAAACAAAACAAAAAAGAAAAGAAAGTAGAATGGTGGTTGCCAGTGGCTGGAGGGAAGAGGCAATGGGGAATTAGTCTTTAATGGGTGTGGAGTCTCAGTTTTGCAAGATGAAAAGAGTTCTGGAGCTGGATGGTGGTGATACTTGCACAACAATATGAATGTACTTAATGTCACTGAACTTAGTGTCATAAAATGAGTAAGATAGTATACTTATGTATATTTTACCACAATAAAAAATTGGCAAAAAAGCCCATAAAAAGTAAAAATCCCTTCATAGCTATATTGATAAGTGCATATTTCTCCAGTCATTCTGTCTATATGGATTCTAAATATTTTTAAATAAAATGGGTTATTATACCTACTATTTTACAATATTCCCTATATTTCATTTTTAAACAGTTTTATTGAGATATAATTTAAATACCATACAATTCACCCATTTAAACTGTACAATTGAATGGCTTCTAGCATATTCACAGAATTGTGCATCCATCATTGCAGTACATTCTAGAACATTTTCATCACCCCAAAAAGAAACCCTGCACCCCTTCTCTGTCACCCTCTAATTCTCTCCCAGCTGTTGGCAACCACTAATCTACTTTCTATCTCTATGGATTGCCTATTCTGGACATTTTGGGTAAGTGGAATCATATAATATGTGGTCCTCTGTGACTAGGTTCTTTTACTTAGTATAGTGTCTTCAAGATTCATTAATGCTCAGTGTATATCGGTACCCCATTCCTTTTTATGGCTGAATAATATTCCATTATATGGAGAGGCCACATTTTATTTATCCATTCATCTGTTGATGGACACTTGGGGGTTTTTTTTTGACACTTCTTGGCTATTAGAAATAATGCTTCTATGAACATTCACTTATGAGTTTTGTGTGGAGGTGTGTTTTCATTTCTCTTGGGTATATACCCAGGAATGGGATTGTTGGATCATATGATAACTCTCTGTTTAACCATTTGAGGACCCCCCTTTTATTTTTACAGTAAACTATCAGACTTGGATATCTTCCTGTGTCAACACACCTTGACATACTTCTTGCATCTTAACCCCTGGATAGCATTTCATTGTATGAAAATATAATGGTTTATGTACCCATGCCATGTTGATGGACAACAGGCAATGATGGAGATCCTTTTCTTTTTTTTAAAAATAAATTTATTTATTTATTTGTTTGTTTTTATCTTTGGCTGCGTTTGGTCTTCTTTGCTGCACGGGCTTTCTCTAGTTGCGGTGAGTGGGGGCTACTCTTTGTTGCAGTGCTTGGGCTTCTCATTGTGGTGGCTTCTCTTGTTGTGGAGCACGGGCTCTAGGCACGCAGACTTCAGTAGCTGTGGCACGTGGGCTCAGTAGTTGTGGCACGTGGGCTCACTAGTTGTGGCACGTGGGCTCAGTAGTTGTGGCACGCGGGCTCAGTAGTTGTGGCTCGTGGGCTCTTGAGCGTAGGCTCAGTAGTTGTGGTGCATGGGCTTAGTTGCTCTGCGGCATGTGGGATCTTCCTGGAGCAGGGCTCGAACCCGTGTCCCTTGCATTGGCAGGTAGATTCTTTTTTTTTTTTTTTGAAGATGTTGTGGGTAGGAGTTTATTAATTAATTAATTTTTGTTGTGTTGGGTCTTCATTTCTGTGCGAGGGCTTTCTCTAGTTGTGGCAAGTGGGGGCCACTCTTCATCGCAGTGTGCGGGCCTCTCACTATCGCGGCCTCTCTTGTTGCGGAGCACAGGCTCCAGACGCGCAGGCTCAGTAGTTGTGGCTCACGGACCTAGTTGCTCCACAGCATGTGGGATCCTCCCAGACCAGGGCTCGAACCCGTGTCCCCTGCCTTAGCAGGCAGATTCTCAACCACTGGCAGGGAAATTCTTAACCAGTGCACCACCAGGGAAGCCCCTGGAGATCCTTTACTGAAGGGCCTTTGGGTTGTTTCCATTTTTTGACAACATAAGCCATCCTACAGGGAACACCTTTGTACTCTATGGAATGTTTCTGCAGACTGCATTCCCAGACATGATGAGGTGAGGGCTTTATCTGTCTTTAGGGCTTGGTTCTGGTCTAATTCTGACCCTGTGGCCTTATTCCCCAGGAGATCAACCAGGCACCATGGCACAGAAGGGCCAGCTCAGTGATGACGAGAAGTTCCTCTTTGTAGACAAAAACTTCATCAACAGCCCAGTGGCCCAGGCTGACTGGGCTGCCAAGAAGCTGGTATGGGTCCCTTCGGAGAAGCAGGGCTTCGAGGCGGCCAGCATCAAGGAGGAGAAGGGGGATGAGGTGATCGTGGAGCTAGTGGAGAATGGCAAGAAGGTCACGGTCGGCAAAGATGATATCCAGAAGATGAACCCGCCCAAGTTCTCCAAGGTGGAGGACATGGCAGAGCTGACGTGTCTCAATGAAGCCTCCGTGCTGCACAACCTGAGGGAGAGGTACTTCTCAGGACTCATATACGTGAGTATCTTGGGGCAGCCAGTCACTTCTTGCTGGCCTCCTGCACCCCTGAGGGAAGGGAGAGGCTTGGAGATGTCTTCGGGGTGCAGGTTGGGAGGCTGAAGTTTTCAATGAGAGAGGCTGCATGGTGGGATGGAATCGTCCAGACCTGGGTTCCCATTCACCTTGCCCTACCTAGTTCTGTGACATTGAACAGGTTATTTCACCTCTTGAAGCCTCAGTTTTCCCATCTGCAAAATGAGAACAATCACCCTCCCCACGTAAAGGAGATCCAAAGATTCCATGTAATCCCATAGGCGCTTGGTCAGTGCTCAACGGATTTCAGTGAAGTAGTTCCCTGCCCTTCCTCCATCTTGGAAATAAAGAAGAGCTCTTAACCTCCTTGGGAAGGCTGGTCAATCCTGGCAGTCAAGTAGGTAGGAGACATGAGGATCTTGGTGAGGTTTGGTGGAGGCCTTCCCTGTCCCAAATGGGAACGCCTAGATTGACCTGGGCTCCTCTGGGTTGACTGTGCAGATCAGAGTGCACTAGAGCTGCACTGTCCAATATGGTAGCCACCGGCCACATGTGGCTAACTAAATTTAGATGTAAACTAATTAAGCATCAATTCTTAAAAGTTCACTTCTTCACTTGTACTGGGCTTCATGTTAAATGCCCAACAGCCACCTGTGTCTAGTGGCTGCTGTATACCTGTGACAGCACAAGTGTAGAACATTCCTATCACTACAGAAAGCTCTGTGGGACAGTCTGGACCAGATGATGTGTGACTCAGGGGTACAGGTTCCTTGTGGGGTGGGCCAGCTCCCCAGGATATAGAAGGACATGGTAACCCCATTAAGCCAAACTGGTGGGCAGAGGGTCCCCCAGTCCAGCCTTTGTCTATCTTGCCTCTCAGAAAGGGTATGTTAATCCCTTGGGCAAGTTATCTAATTTCTCTGAAATTTTGTTTCCTTCTGTATAAAATGAACACAAGAATAGTACTAGCCTCATAGACTGGGTTACTCTGAAAAGAAAGCACTTGGCATGCTTCTTGGCATGTTGTAGGCACTCAACATGCTAGGTGTTGTTTTTGTTAGTTTTGTTGCTGTTATGGTAATTTTTGTTATTACCAGACAGATGTTCTTGGATTCTCTGCAAACTTATGGAAACAGTCACCTCCATCTTTAGGCCCTCTGGTCCTGCCCTTTGTGTTTTACCATGTGAAAATTACAAAACTCCCTTGTCATCTCTAAAATTGTCCTGCAGACGTTTTTCCTAATTAGGAAAATAAGGCACATTTATTCCAGAAGATTTGGAAAATTCATAAAAGCACAGTAAACACAAAAATCAGTCCTCCCCCAGAGATAACAGCTGATAAGATGTTGGTGCATTCCCGGTGTTTCTATGTGAGAATAGTGCGTGTTTACATATTGAAAAGCCTGTGCACCTAGGCTGGGGACCTGCTCTTCTTTCTACATATAAGTCAGTGATGAGCATCCCCATTGCTCATTCATAACGCCAGAATGTCCCTTTATGGGCTTTGTGACCTATCCTATGGATGTACCATAATTAATGATCTATTCTTCTTATGGATTGTTCAGAGGGGGTTACAATGGGTTTTTTCTTTTTAAAGAGCCAAGGGGGAATGGGGGAGCAACTCATAATTCTATAAATGCCTCCTCTTTATCTCATTTAATTAGTACAACTCCACTGAATGAAGTATGCTAGTCTGTAAGATGGGACGAGCATACTTCATTCAGTGGATGTTGTGCTAATTCAAGCTGAGGCTCAGAGTACTAAAGTCCCTCCAAGGATAGTCTAAGATGCTCTCTAAGCAGGGAAAGTCCCTTTTGTCGAACTCCTTGTTTGGAAGCATTATCAACCTGGGGCTCTTGGCACAGAGTGGATATTTCTAAGGACACCAATCTGCAGGGAGTAAGAGGGGAGCGGGTCTCCCGTCCAAGATGAGTCGTCTTCATCCAAGGAGGTCAAGGATGGGCCTGGATATGAATCTTGCCTGCTATGCTCTGACACAGATGTTTGAGCCCCAAATAGAAATCAGGAAAAATGAGGGGCTTATGAAGGTCCCAAGACCCAGACTATCTTCCGACAGCAGATTAAAACATGAATCAAATCTTCAAATTCCTGCTACGCTTCTCTGGACAGATTAGATGAAAAGCCTTTCAGTCTTGTGACCACACGTCCACTCCTGTCTCGTTCCTTTCTGGTCAGTTTAATCACTTAAATAGAAACTGTTGTCCGTGACAGAGGAGATAAAGGAGGACGGGGGTGGAGATGGGGGGCACAGCAAGTTATTCACCCGGCGCGTGATAGCGGAAGGCGCAGCAGCCCTTATTACGGGTGGGTGGCAGGTGATGCTCAGGCAGCTGGCCGTGGCCGACTTTGCCCTTGATAAAGAAGAGAACGTTCCCTTCCATTCTGCAAGGCTCATTTCGAACAAGGCACTTTTGCTCAGGTCCTGGCTGATGTCTTGTCCTCTCGGGTCTAGAAGAGGTAGAAGCCAGAGGGTCCCGTCTCCTAATCTTAGAGATGCAGGTTCTTGCCTGAGCTGCCAAGGATCATTGGCACATGTGGGGCGTGCATGTGGCTCTGATCCCTGGTCCAGCACTCTCTTGCTATCTTGGCTGTTGCTGTTGGCTGGCTTCTCTCTGCCTGGGATTTTTCATGACTGCTTAGCAGTCGGCTCTGTCCCTGGTGTTGGGCTGGGAGATGAGACAAGGGTTTCAGGCACAGGGAACTCAGTGAAGAGGTGGGCCTTGCTTGTACTGGCTACCGTCCCAAGTCCCAGCTCTCTGGCGAGAGTGAAGCTCACATCCCACCCTGCGCACGAAGTGACCGAGGCAGAGAGGTGACGAGACTTGCCTGGGGAGGGACCGGATCAGACTCCCCTGCTTCCCTCTCTGTGGGATGCTGAGAGTCACAGGGCCCAGTCCTCTCCCTGAGGCTGATTGATAACTGAGGGGAGGAAGATAAGGCACACTTGAGCTGGATGCAGGTGTGTAACATAGATTCTACAACGATGAATGGATGAAGGAAAGGTGGTAGATACACCGTACGATGTAATAACCCTGCTTTAAAACAGAAGGAGATCCTGCCATTTGTAACAACATGGATGAACCTGGAGGACATTATGCTGAGTGAAATAAGCCAGAGAGAGAGGGGAAAATCCCGCAGGATCCCATTTACATGAGAATCTAAAATAGTCGAACTCAGAGAATCAGAGAGTGGAATGGTGGTTGTCAGGGTCTGGCAGGGAGGGGGAGATGGGGAATTTCTTATTTATGTATTTATTTGTGGCTTTTTCTTGGTCTGTTCACAACTATCTAACCACTCAGACTTAAAACATTTTTTTTGAATAGACAACACATGCAAATAGTAAATAAAATAGTATATAAGGGTATTATAGAACTTTTCCTTTCAACCCCATTCCTCACCTTCTGGTTCCCCTCCTTAGAGAAACCGTGGTCACCAGTTCCTTATGTAGCGTTCCAGCAATATTTTATACATATAGAGGCAAATATATGTGTATTTGTATACATACATATGTATTCCTTTAAAGGGCAGTGAGCCATAGTTATTGAGCCAGTCTCCCACTGATGGGCATTTAGGTTGTTTCTAGTCTTTTTTGCCCTTTAAAATCAAGGCTGTAGCAGATCACATTCTTGATGGACCAGGTCTTTCTCTAGGATACATGTTCAGAAAGTCATGACATTGCACTACAACCTGGTAAAGAAAGTATGGTTATCCACTGTTTTATAGATGGGGAAGAAGAGGCTCAGGGGTTTGGCCTCTTGCTCAAGTCACACAGGCAATGAGGGCAAGGCTGAGGTTCAACCAGGCCTCTGTGACCTAAAGCCTGCATCTCTTCCACCTTCCCCCACTGTTCCTCATTTCTGCCGGAGGCCTTGGGAGCTCAGGGCTCCACGGCTGACCATATAAAGTGTTAGGGAAAAAGTGGACTCACTTCCTAATACGGTCACAAGAGGGAAACCCTTGGCCTGCAGCTGGGACCTGCTGTGGCACCGGGCCCTGAGATGCCGGCTGGGACATGGGAAGCGGGGATGTTGAAACCTGAACTTGACCAGCTGGAAAGGGGCCGGTGGGGATGGGGAAGCAGAAGCACAATCAAGTGCAGGTGGGCTGGGTCAGGTGAGACCAACCAAGTTGGAGCAATGGAGACTGAGACTCCAGATTCTGAAGCCCAGCTTCTGTGTGGGGTGTGCTGCTGCCTTCCTAGTCCTTCCTGTAGGGCCACTGTGCCCCGGAAAGATGTGCTGAACTGGACAGAGATTCAGATCTGTCTGGAAGCATGGATTAAGTGCTTGCTGTGTACATAGCACCAGGAGGTGTCCTAGGCAGACAGGAGGAAGGTGATATTTCTCCTTCAGAAGCTGATGATGGAGTTGGGAGAGCCATGCCTTCCTTCCTTCCTCCTTCCCTCACTCCCTCCCTTCTTTCTTCTATTCATTGTATTCAGCAAATATTTACTGAGTGTCTGCTATGTGCCTGGCCCTGTGCTGGGTGTCAGATATATGCTGGTGTGCAGCTTGCAGTCCAGGAGGGACATTTAGACTGAGCCCTGAAAGAGCAGATGGAAATGGCTCTGGGAAGATCAAGGAGAAGTGTTCCAGGGAGAGAGAACATTCCATGTGAAGTTTCCAAGGTGGCAAGGTTCTCATCATCATGAAACAAAGGGAGCACTGGGTGGTCACTAACATTTATTGAGCCCCTATTACATACCAGGTACTGAGCTAAATGCTTCACGAGGGCTATCTCACAGCAAACCAATGAAGGAGCTCCTATTACACCTGCCCATTTTGCAGATGAGGATAACTGAGGCTCAGAGAGGCTAAGAGACTTGCCCAGGGACACACAGCCAAGAAGTAGCAGAATGAGAGCTCCAACAATTCCTTGGTAGTCAATCCTATGCTCTTAACCACTGCCCTTTACTGCCTCCAGGTCCCTGGAGGGGTGGTTAGGATTGTAAATGATACATTCTGGAAAGGACATGGCAGTGGCAGTGGGCATGGCCTGAGAGGAGCTGGAGGTGGAGTTGAGGCCTGAAGAGGAGGTAGGGCTTGGTTGACCTTCATTCAAACGATCGATTGTTTGTTGGGCACTTACTCCATGGAGGCCCCAAGCTGGGGAGCAGGACACAGATGAACAAGACACACAGGCCCTGCCCTGGAACAACTTTGCCACCTGTTCAACGAATGTCTATTGAGCACCTACTATGTGCGGACCAGTGCAAGGCCCCGGGTCACAGAGACGAAGGCAGCACTGCCCCTGCTCCAGGGAAGCTTTGTAATTAACTGACCCCTCAGGCATTCATTTAGCAGGCATTTAGTGAGCACCCACTGTATACCTGAGCTGGTTAGCACCTTATCTGTTAAGTCTCAGTGCTGGGAGTACCTCCCCACTGAAGTTTCTCTGAGCACCCCCATGTGGGTTAGGGCCCTCCCTTCCTTGCTCCCATAATACGCTGGGCTCCATCCTTGTTGTTATGATGTTAGTTTTGAATATCCTTGTCTCCCTTTTGATCTGGGGGCTTTTTGAGGCAGGAATGATCATTGATTTATTTGTCTCCAGCATCTAACACAGACCTGGTATACAGTAGGTGCTCAATAAGTGGCTGATGGATGTTTAGATAAGCCTTATGTTGACCTCACTCTTGCCCTTTCTGGGGAGTGGTGAGAACCTGGGGGATTACTCCTTCCCTCCCCCACCAGTCCTGTACCTTTTCAGGAACATCATTCTCCCTGTGCCCGGGCCCAACGCTCATCATCATTGTCCCTTAGCAAATGGTGCCCTGGAGGGAGGCTCCCATTCTTCAACCAGTTGCCAGCATGACTGAAAGCCCTTTGTGGGCAGGACCTTGTGTGTTTTGTCTTCCAGTATAACCCCAGAGCCTTGCACAGTGTGAGGGCACACACAGAATGAATGAATGAGTAAATGAATGAACAAATGATCTATTGTCTCTGTAGGACAGGGATAGGTCTACAGCCTTATGGACAGTGTCCACTCCTCGGAGTGGGCCAAGTTGGAGCTCAGTGCTGCCAGGGTCTTGCTGGGTGACTTTGGTCAAGTGAAAGTGACTTTGATCACTGCTCTGAGTGAAACCCAGTGATGGAATATCTGTTCCTCCTCCTTTAGTCACTTCTCGGGGGAGTTGGAGGGAAGACATGCTTCCTGGCCATCGGAGCCTTGGGCTGCACTGATGTTATTGTTTGGAAAAGCAGTTCCTGTGGGACAGGTTGGTGCCTCCCTCCTGGGCTGTGACCTCAGCCCATGGGAAAGGCCAGCGTACAGTAAGAACCAGGACAGCGCCTCCCCCAGGCACAGCACGGCAGGGTGTGCGAGCCTCTTCACGCCCCTTCCCTGTTCTGTTCATTTTCACACGCTCCTCTGCGCTTGGTAGGGCAGGACAATTTTTTTTTGTTTTTTACATCTTTATTGGAGTATAATTGCTTTGCAATGGTGTGTTAGTTTCTGCTTTATAACAAAGTGAATCAGCTATGCATATAGGACAATTTTTTAAGATTAATTAATTTATTTTTTTGGCTGAGCCGTGTGGCTTGCGGGATCTTAGTTCCCCGACCAGGGATTGAACCCAGGCCCCGAGCAGTGGAAGCCCCGAGTCCTAACCACTGGACTGCCAGGGAATTCCTGACTTTTTAAAAAAAAATTGTGATAAAATCCATATGATATGGATTCACCATATTCATCAGTTTAAAGGAAGCAATTCAGTGGCAGTAATACACTCACTCACAGTGTAGTGCTACTATCACCACTGTCTGGTTCCAGAACATTTTTATAACCCCCCAAAGAAACCCATTCCAGCTAGCAGTCACTCCAGTTCCCCCGTTTCTGCCGTCCCTGGAAACCAGAGATCTGCTTTCTGTTTCTGTGGATTTGCCTGTTCTGGGCATTTCATATAAATGGAACCATGTGATACGTGACCTTCTGAGTCTGACTTCTTTCATTCAGTGTAATGTTTCCAAGGTTCATCTGTGTTGTAACGTGTCAGGAGCATTCCTATTTAAGGGCAGCTGTGTTCATCACCATTTTAGAGACAAGGGAGTGTGTGCTTTGTTCATGGTCGAGAGTATGAGCTCTGGGGTTAGCAGTCGCGATTTTAGTTCCGAATTCCCCAGCAGCTGTGTGACCTGGTGACCTCACTGAGCCTCAGTTTCCTCATCTGTCAAACGGGCAGCAGGGAAATCATAGTATCCCTGTCACAGGGTGGATGTGAGGATTAAAGAAGAAGACGACTGTGAAGTGCTTAGCTCAGTGGCCGGCGCACAGTAGATGCTCTGGAAGTGGTAGATGTTATTTAAGCCCACGAGGCTCAGGGAGGCGAAGCAACAGTGGTGAGAGTGGAGCTGGGATCTGAACGCAGAACTTATAAACTATAACACAGGTGCCCTAGAAATCCAGTCTTTCCCCTTGCTCCTCTTCCCCTATATCCAGAGACAGTGATGCCAAGAGGTTCCCACTAGGACTCTGAGCCCCAGTTTCCCCCTCTCTAAAATGAGACTCTGAGCGCATCTGTCTAAGGCTGCCACTGTGAGGATGAAGTGAGAAAATGCACACGGTGGTGCTCAGACAATGCAGGTCGTGGTGGGTGTTCTCATGGCCGGACCCCCACAGGCTGTTTGTCCCTGCTGGGTTCTGGAAATAAGATGGGTTCTCTGTTTGGCAGACGTACTCGGGCCTCTTCTGCGTGGTGGTGAACCCCTACAAGCAGCTGCCCATCTACTCGGAGAAGATCATCGACATGTACAAGGGCAAGAAGCGGCACGAGATGCCCCCCCACATCTATGCAATCGCCGACACGGCCTACCGGAGCATGCTGCAAGGTGAGCCGCCCGTGGGTGCATGGAGCTCCTCCTCCTCCAGGGAGCCCACCAGGGCTGCTTACAGTCACGCCCCGGGCCCCTCCTGTCCTGCCTGACTGCAGTTCTCGCCAAGAATGCGGAGTTTGGCAGGCAGCACTGGGCCTCAGGAGGGCTGTGACTGAAAAAGGGAAAAAGCAAACTGAACATCTGTGTTTGCGGCCCGGGAGGGCAAAGGAGGGCAGATAGCTTGGGCAAATATGGGCATGGGCCCGCTCTGGCTTCCGCTCCAGAGCTCGCTGTCCCTCCCGGGCTGCCCGAGGCCCTGGGCAGGCCAGCTGTCTGGAAAATGGTAGGATGCTCTCACCTGGGAAGGGAAGTTGGTGGGGAACAGCCCTGGGGCTGAGCCAACCAGATGTGGATTTGCAACCAGCTGTCACTCACACCCTGCGGTATCCTATGCAAATGTCTTTTCATCTCCAGCCTTAGTTTCCTCATCTGTGAAAAGAGAGTGAGGATCCATCTCTCAGCTTGTGGTGAAGATTGTAAAACAGGCTTTTCCACACTGAAGGCCTTTGCGTATTACCTCCATGTTTATGTATTATTACTATCATTAATAACTTTTACTGAGGTAGAACATACATACAGTAGAATGCAAAAAGTGTACAAATTCAGTGTCCAGCATAAAATTAATTTTTACATGTCTACAGTTGTGTAATCACCACCCAGACCAAGATGGGAAATAGTTCCAGAAAGTTCCCTCATGCCTCTTCCCATAAATGGAATACCTCCTCGTATAAATGGATCTGGTCTTGAGATACAGGAGTTCTGCCCTCCTTACACTTGGGAAAGGGCAACAGAAAAGAGCTTTGGCAGTTTTAAAGCTGTGCACAATTGTTATGTGATTTTTAGGTGCGAGTAGTCTAGAGGTTGTAAGCCGGCAACTGGTAGGCTGGATCCAGCCCTCAGATAAGTTTGGTTTGGTCCACGTGGAGTTTTTTATTTTTATTTTTTTTTAACATCTTTATTGGAGTATAATTGCTTTATAATGGTGTGTTAGTTTCTGCTTTATAACAAAGTGAATCAGTTATACATATACATATGTTCCCATATCTTTTCCCTCTTGCGTCTCCCTCCCTCCCACCCTCCCTATCCCACCCCTCTAGGTGGTCACAAAGCACTGAGCTGATCTCCCTGTGCTATGCGGCTGCTTCCCACTAGCTATCTATTTTACATTTGGTAGTGTATATATATATGTTCATGCCACTCTCTCACTTTGTCACAGCTTACCCTTCCCTCTCCCCATATCCTCAAGTCCGTTCTCTAGTAGGTCTGTGTCTTTATTCCCCTCTTACCCCTAAGTTCTTCATGACCTTTTTTTTTTCTTAGATTCCATATATATGTGTTAGCATACGGTATTTGTTTTTCTCTTTCTGACTTACTTCACTCTGTATGACAGACTCTAGGTCCATCCACCTCACTACAAATATCTCAATTTCGTTTCTTTTTATGGCTGAGTAATATTCCATTGTATATATGTGCCACATCTTCTTTATCCATTCATCTGATGATGGACACTTAGGTTGCTTCCATGACCTGGCTATTGTAAATAGTGCTGCAATGAACATTGTGGTACATGACTCTTCTTGAATTATGGTTTTCTCAGGGTATATGCCCAGTAGTGGGATTGTTGGGTCGTATGGTAGTTCTATTTTTAGTTTTTTAAGGAACCTCCATACTGTTCTCCACCACATGGAGTTTTAAGGATACCTAAATTAGTTGCCAACTTTTAAAAATTTGGAGATTGTACATAAAAAGCCAGATTTCTAGGTTGTTTTGAAAGTATTGGAACGTCTGGCAACATGTGATCCCACCTGTCAGCTGCCCCTTTAGAAGGGGTATGAGTTCTCCAGTTCCCCAGTTCTCACCTGGCCTGATGCACTTGTTTGTGTTAACTGCCTGGCCCCTGTGTTTGACTTTGCAACCCCTGGAATATCTTCCTCCAGGAATGTTCTGAGTTGGGAATTGAAAGGAGCCCAGTTTTGGAAGCTCCTGAGGGCAGAGATCCAGATATGCCTAGGAGATATAACCCCCCAAGGTAGAGGGGCTCAGATATAGTTCCCCAAAGGTTACTGACAGGGTTAGCCAAACCCCACAGGTGCGACTCAAGCTGAACCACTCCAGACGAGAGACTACCATTACCTCCAAAGGCCAGAATATGGAGCCTTGCAAAGAGGGTTGTGGAGATAAAATCTCAGGTTTTAAAGTGATGACTCTTGGAGTTAGGTATGTGTTTTTGTGAAAAAAAATCATTTGTGGTCTCCCTTAATGGAAAAGTATAAAATGGTGGTTCACACAGCTCTTTGCGAAGCTGAACATCACAAAGTTACAGTGCTTGTATCATTTGGGGTGCTTTTGCTTGCGAGAAACATAGCAACCAATTAAAGTGGCTTAAACAACGGGAATTTATTACCTCACATAGCAAATAGTCTGAAGGTTGATGATTTCAGGCTTAGCTAATTCAACAGCTCAAAACCAGACTTTTTTGGGATTTTCTTGGCTACTTCCTCATGGTCACAAGATGGCAGCCATAGCTCCAGACATCACATCCTCATGTGATAATATCCAAAAGCATGAAGGACATGGAGGGTTAGGTTTTTTTCCTATGCCTCTTTTTTATCAGAGAGGAAAACCTTTTCCAGAACCTTCTCAGAGCAGGCATCCCTTATGCCTGATTGGCTAAAACTTGTTCACAGGCCAACCTCTAAACCAATCATTGGCAAAGAGGACTGTAACATTTATGATTGGTTTGGACTATTCCTGGTTCTTTTCTGGAGCTGAGGGAGCTCCCACTAAGCACATTTTATATGAATACCAGAATGAAAGAAAATTTCATTAGCAAAGAGGAAGCGGGGAGTGACAGTGAAGCACTGCCATAGTGCTCTTAAAATATATATGTGTAACTTTTAAAAAAACTTGAATCTTTTATATTGATTCTAGAAAAAGTAAAACATATATTTAAGCAAAAGAGAATATACCAGCACCCATAATTCTATCACCCAGAGATCACCACCATTAACCTTTTGCTATGAAACCTTCATACACTAACTGAGCTGGATGGCATGAAATGAAGGACGTTTTGACTATCTGAAAATAATTGGTTCCAGAAAAAAATCACTTAAAACAGGCACTGTAGATTAAAGGGGAAGGGGGCTTGAGGGGCTTGAAAAATGACACTGCAAATTATGAAAACAGGCTTATTTATTTTACATGTAATAGGAATTTGGTGGTAATTTCAACTAGATGCTAATTCTTAGATTGAGTATAAAATTAATTCATTTTTTTGCCTTAACTTTTTTTTGGACGGAACCATGTGAGAGCATAAGACACCATTCTTCATGTCATGCTTGCTTTCTGCAGTGTAGGGTAAGAGGGTAATTTTTGCAGACTTATTGGAGAGATCACCACTTTTGCCACGGGCTTTTACTTATTTGGCGTTTAACACAGCGCCTCAAAGCCCCTGTTATGTTCCCTTTCCCGATGACTCTCTGATATTTGGTTGTGAATTGATCTGACTTTCTGTGGCCTTTCAGAGGACATGGACATGTGACATTGCACCTTCAGGGAAATCAACAGTTTTGCGGAGCTGCCACTTCGTTGTGTTTGTATCAAGACAATGGATGTTGGCACCCAGTAGTTGGCAAGGTGAAGCCTTTGAGTCGGAGGGCAACAGTGATGCAGACCAGAGAAAGATGTTTCAGTGGGTTCTGATTTCCTAAATAGTCGTCTCATTGAAGAATATTTTTGTGTTGTGATAACTTTCATCTCCCTAGACAACTTCCCATCCATGGGGCAATGTTATACTCTATACCGGGACCCCTGGGGCTGATAACATTTCATTCCTTTTAGGCCCTATATTTTAACACAGAATTATATAGTGAAATATAAAATTACTTAGAAATTTCAGGGTCTTCCCTGGTGGCACAGTGGTTAAGAATCCGCCTGCCAATGCAGGGGACACGGTTCATTCCCTGGTCCAGGAAGGTCCCACATGCCACGGAGCAACTAAGCCCGTGCACCACAACTACTGAGCCTGCGCTCTAGAGCCTGCGAGCCACTACTAAGCCCTCGTGCCACAGCTACTGAAGCCTGCACGCCTAGGGCCCCTGCTCCGCAACAAGGAGAAGCCACCGCAATGAGGAGCCCGCGCACCACAACGAAGAGCAGCCCGCACTCGCCGCAACTAGAGAAAGCCCACGCACAGCAACGAAGACCCAACGCAGCCAAAAATAAATTAATTAATTAATTTTTAAAAATAAAATTACTTTGAAATTTCAAACCTCAAGAGAAAATGACAGCCATGAGCGCACAGAACCATAAAAGATAAACTCTTTTTAGATTAAATGTTAATCAACAGCTGCTACGTATGTATTCCTTTTGGCCTTACCTGGTGCTTCCTGGCAAATTAGTGATGATAGACTGCAATGGAAAAAAATCCCTCCCCCCCAAGAAAAAATCAAGGAGAAAAATATAGGCTTGGGAAAAATAATTTTTTTTCTCTAGAAAGTGGGAATTTGGTTTTTGTGAAGGAACATGTGGGCTCAGTTTGTGACTCTATTGGTGAATGTTGCTATTCCAGGCTGTACAGTCATTTGGCTTGAATCATGCTGAACTTTCTATCTTGGAGGTGTCAAGCTAGCAGCTGTGGCTTCCTCCTCAAGTCCTCTGTGGAACAGGCTGGAGTGTGAAGAGATGGGGTTGGGAAGGGGTGGAGAACACGTTCACTGAATACAGAATGAAATGTTTAAAATATGTGACGTAGATGCTTAAGTTCCCGAGGACCCCTAAACTCCATAAAACCCACAAACTCCATCCTTGTCTGCCTGCTCATCACTGGATCTCTGGCATGTTTGCTGGTGCCTGTCGTGGAGTAGCTGCTCCGTTAATATTTGTGATGAATGAAGGAAGAACTCTCAGAGTTGTTTAAAGAAAAGAACCAACCAGGGTCAGGATGGGGGGGTTTGTCTTAGAGGGGTGGGGAGTTACAAGCCTTGATGGCTTACTAAGAGGGGAAAGGGGATCTGGGGTGGCGTTCTGGCTGAGAATAGTAACAGGGGAGTTGGGAATATGGTAGGGGATTTCTAAGACATAATTTACTGACTACCCCCTCCTCAAAGGAAGCCAAGCCCCTGGGGAAGAAGAGGATGGGAGAAGTAGGCATTTAAAGATGCAGCTTATATATGTGTATGTGTACATGATGTCGTGTTTACTTTTTACATTCCCAATTTTTTTCTTTTTTTTGGAGAGATGATAGATTAAATTCAAAAGCTGAAAATTCTCACCTTTCAACCCTTGTGCACTAGACACCTAATTTCCCTCCCCAGAGATAACCGTGGTTTCTAGTTTATTAGATATTCTCCTAGAGATATTTTCTGCACATGTGTGCAGATACATATCTATTTCCCTCTCCCCAAGATTTCCCCACAAATAGTAACATTCCATATGCACCGTTCTATAGGCTGCTAGAGTATTACATGCCTAAAGGGATTCTTTGTTCCTTTTTTCCATTTTTAGTTTTTATTTTTAGTGAAGGTATATGTGAAGATGATTCAGAGTCAATTCCTCAAGGCTTATTAAGGAAAATAGCCCTCCTTTGTTGCTTCTCTACTTTCCCCTTCTCCAGGGGTATCCATTATCAACCCTTTAACTGATTTTTGGATAGTTACCTCTGTAATCACTAAAAAACTTGAGTATATTGCTCATATCTTAATTTTTCCCCTGTTTTAGTCAATAGCCTATTGACTTTTCTTTCTTTTTTTTTTTTTTTTTTTTGCGGTACGCGGGCCTCTCACTGTTGTGGCCTCTCCCGTTGCGGAGCACAGGCTCGGACGCGCAGGCTCAGCAGCCATGGCTCACGGGCCCAGCCGCTCCGCGGCATGTGGGATCTTCCCGGACCGGGGCACGAACCCGTGTCCCCTGCATCGGCAGGCGGACTCTCAGTCATTGCGCCACCAGGGAAGCCCTAGCCTATTGACTTTTCATCATGGAACATGAGGATTTAGCTCAGTCACTCCTTTGCTTTGCGCCTCCTGTCTCCTCCCAGCACACATGCATTTGCGCCCTATCTCATAGAATCCCAACATAGTTTTGTATTAACGTTGATGAAAACTATATTCAGAGTTTACATTATTATGACTGTGTAGATGCTATTCACAGCTGAGCTCTGCACTGTCTTGTGAATGCTTTTCCGGTACAATTATTCTTTTCCCTGGAGTTAGTAATTGCCTTTTTTTTCCCAACTTGATTATCTATGTACTTAATCACTAATTCTACCCCAAATTTTCCTTCAGAATATGTTAATCTCCTTCTAATATGTCTAGCTATGTGTTCAAGATCCTATTGATAGCTTCTCCATGAAGGTGATCGCTACTGGAGTCTTCTGACCTGCCCTGGCTACCTTCTATGACTGGTAGCTGACATTTGGGATCTTCTTTTATCATTCTTGGAATACCCTTCAATGCTCTCATGGTGGATTCCTTGTTTCCTAGTTTCCAGGTCTCCTTCCTTGATTTACTCCCTGTTTAAATGGAACACTTTCTCTAGCAGCTTCTCAAGAAAGGATGTATGTGAGGCAAATTGAGATCTTGCATATCTGAAAGTCTTGATGCTTCTCTAATATTTAAGGGCAGTTTAGCTGGTTCTAAATTTTTAAGCAAGAAATAGTCTTCTTTCAGAATTTTTAAGGCATTGCTTCATTAGCTTTGAGATTCAGTTTCATTTTTGAGGAGATAAAAGCCAATCTGGGGCTTCCCTGGTGGCGCAGTGGTTGAGAGTCCGCCTGCCGATGCAGGGGACACGGGTTCGTGCCCCGGTCCGGGAAGATCCCACATGCCGCGGAGCGGCTGGGCCCGTGAGCCATGGCCGCTGAGCCTGCGCGTCCGGAGTCTGTGCTCCGCAACGGGAGAGGCCCACAACAGTGAGAGGCCCGCGTACAGCAAAAAAAAAAAAAAAAAAAAAAAAAAAACCAATCCGATTCTTGATCCTTTGTGTATGACCAGTTTTTTCTCCTTCTCTGGAAGCTTTTTTTTTTTTTTCCTGACTCTTCTTTATCCCCCTGTTTATGATGGTGGAATCTGGCATGTGTCTGTTTTCAACCATTGCGCTGGAGACTGAGTGGACCCTCATAATCTATAAACTCACATCCTTAAATTCTGGGAAATTTTTGTGAATTACATCCTTAATGATTTCTTTCTCTTTGTATTCTCTCTCCTGTTTTTTTTCTAGATGTTTTCTTATTTCCATAATGGAATTCCTAGATTGTTTTTATGATTTTCATCTTTCTCGTCTCATTTATTTTCTGGGCAGTTACCTCAACTTTATCTTATGAACCTTCCATTGAGTTCTCAATGACTGCTTTCATTAAAAAAAAAAATTCCAAGAGCTTTGTTTTGTTTCCTGAATGTTTCTTTCTTATAACATTCTTTTTTCCATGTATGTCCCTTTTCTTGGAGGGTACTTTTCCACAGGCAGGTCTCTGTTTCCTCCAAGAGGCATATTTTCTGTTTTATTTGTTTTAATTTATGTTTGTCTTATTAGTGGCTTTCTTCGGATGCTCAGTGAATTGTTGGCTGTCCATTCATCTGGGATGCTTTAGTGCATGGGCACCAAAAGGTTGATGGCAGCTCCGTGCTTGCAGGAGGAGCTTGCTCGTGATGAGCCTGGCTATGGGCGGGTGAAGCTGGGCTGCTCCATCGGGGCACTTCTGCTGTATCTTTCAGTCTCTTTTCTTGGGCTGATGAGATTCTTCAGAGAAGACTTGTGCAATCTTCTGCCTGGAGGAGAAATATCTGTCTAACATCATTTTGAGGGTCTAGTTGAGAAGAGGCTGAGGGTTTCAAACTGTGGGATCAAACTTGTGTGTTACTCTCCTGCTGTCAGTAGGGTCCCTGGTGTCCCCCAAGACAGAGACCCTCTATTTCTTCCTCTCCAGAGAATAAATCTGCCCCCCTTCTGTGGGTTGTGGGAAGGGCAGTCACTTGGCTGCAGGAGTGTAGAAGGTATCTGGAGTATCTAGCAGCTTCTCAAACAGACATTCAATCAGTCCTTGTGGGTTTTTTTTCCCTCTACCCCTTTCCCAAGGCCCCGGGGGCTGCCAGTTACTGAGGTTTGGGGCTGGAGGCAGGGGGCTCTGCTTCTCCACTTTCCCCACCGCCAGCTTAGACTTCTCTCCTGGGACTGTCATCACTCATCCTGTTTGCTGGCTTCCCAGGTTGTGCTGCTGTTCTCTCCTCTCCTGTTCATTTGAACGGCTTCATGTGTTTTTGAAAAACCCCTTTACTGTCACTTTAGTAAGGTTTGGGGAGGAAGAAGCGCTAAATACCTGTGTTCAACCCACTATCTTTTTTTTTTTTTTTAGCATCTTTATTGGAGTATACTTGCTTTACAATGGTGTGTTAATTTCTGCTGTATCACAGAGTGAATCAGCTATACATATACATATATTCCCATATCCCCTCCCTCTTGCATCTCCCTCCCACCCTCCCTATCCCACCCCTCTAGGTGGGCACAAAGCACAGAGCTGATCTCCCTGAGCTATGCGGCTGCTTCCCACTAGCTATCTATTTTACATTTGGTAGTGTATGTATGTCCACGCCACTCTCTCACTTTGTCCCAGCTTACCCTTCCCTCTCCCCATGTCAAGTCCATTCTCTACGTCTGCATCTTTATTCCTGTCCTGCCCCTAGGTTCTTCAGAACCATTTTTCTTAGATTCCATATACATGTGTTAGCATACGGTATTTGTTTTTCTCTTTCTGACTTACTTCACTCTGTATGACAGACTCTAGGTCCATCCACTTCACTACAAATAACTCAGTTTTGTTTCTTTTTATGGCTGAGTAACAGTCCATTGTATAGATGTACCACATCTTCTTTATCCATTCATCTATCGATAGACACTTAGGTTGCTTCCATGTCCTGGCTATTGTAAATAGTGCTGCAATGAATATTGTGATACATGACTCTTTTTGAATTATGGTTTTCTCAGGGTATATGCTCAGTACTGGAATTGCTGGGTCATAGGGTAGTTCTATTTTTAGTTTTTTAAGGAACCTCCATACTGTTCTCCATAGTGGCTGTATCAATTTACATTCCCATCAACAGTGCAAGAGGGTTCCCTTTTCTCCACACCCTCTCCAGCATTTATTGTTTGTAGATTTTGTGATGATGGCCATTCTGGCTGGTGTGAGATGATACCTCATTGTAGTTTTGATTTGCATTTCTTTAATGCTTAGTGATGTTGAGCATCCTTTCATGTGTTTGTTAGCAATCTGTCTATCTTCTTTGGAGAAATGTCTATTTAGGTCTTCTGCCCATTTTTGGATTGGATTGTTTGTTTTTTTGATACTGAGCTGCATGAGCTGCTTGTATATTTTGGAGATTAATCCTTTGTCAGTTGCTTCATTTGCAAATATTTTCTCCCATTCTGAGGGTTGTCTTTTCATCTTGTTTATGGTTTCCTTTGCTGTGGAAGAGCTTTTAAGTTTCATTAGGTCCCATTTGTTTATTTCTGTTTTTATTCCCTGTCTCTAGGAGGTGGGTCAAAAAGAATCTTGCTGTGATTTATGTCATAGAGTGTTCTGCCTATGTTTTTCTCTGAGAGTTTAATAGTGTCTGGCCTTACATTTAGGTCTTTAATCCATTTTTGGTTTATTTTTGTGTATGGTGTTAGGGAGTGTTCTAATTTCATTCTTTTACATGTAGCTGTCCAGTTTTCCCAGCACCACTTATTGAAGAGGCTGTCTTTTCTCCATTGTATATTCTTGCCTCCTTTATCAAAGATAAGGTGACCATATGTGTGTGGGTTTATCTCTGGGCTTTCTATCCTGTTCCATGGATCTATATTTCTGTTTTTGTGCCAGTACCATGCTGTCTTGATTACTGTAGCTTTGTAGTATAGTCTGAAGTCCAGGAGCCTGATTCCTCCAGCTCCGTTTTTCTTTCTCAAGATTGCTTTGGCTATTCAGGGTCTTTTGTGTTTCCATACAAATTGTGAAATTTTTTGTTCTAGTTCTGTGAAAAATGCCAGTGGTATTTTGATAAGGATTGCATTGAATCTGTAGATTGCTTTGGATAGTATAGTCATTTTCACAATTCAACCCACTATCTTTTGATGGAAATTCTCTCACACCTTTTCCAAAGAAGCAATAATGGTGATAGTGGATTTTTATTGTGTGCTTCCTATATGCACAGGGCTTTCCAGAAATAATCTCCATTCATCCTTCCCACAAACCCACAAGGGAGACAGGATCACATTAGAACCTTTAAATTAAGCCCTGAAACTATTACGGTGCCCACACATGTAATCCAGAATAAAAAGAACACTAAACTATAAAGTAATGAAAGCCAACAAAGTTTTAAATTTTCCCATGACATTTACTATGATAGTTTTTAAGACGTAGCAAATATTGACTCCTTTGAAATGTTCTTTATTTTTACCTCCCTCCCTTCCTTTGCTTGTGGACCTATGTTTACATGACTGGTCAGATAATCCAACCCTGGAGGCAGGTGCTATTTTTAGCCCCATTTTATTGCTGGGGAAACTGAGGCTCAGGGAGGTGAAGAACTTGACACATGAGTATCAGAGTGGATTTGGACTTGCTTTATCAAACTGCAAAGCCCAGGGCTTGCTGGACAAGTGGGTGATGCTGAGCTGCTGCACAGGCCCCTCCTGCCCCATGGAAGGCTGTTTGCTCCTGCAGGACTGTCTCCTTACATCTCAGGGGGTTAGTGTTGAGGGCCCAGCACTTGGGAAGCTGACGTTAGTGACTTCAGCAAATTAGCATGATGAGTGTGGGGAAAGCTCACCAAAGCTTTCCTGACAAAATCCACTTTGGATCTCCCACCGCCCCTCTGTGTGTCCCTGGGGTGAGGGACGGTGTGAAAGGCAGATGAGATTTCATTCTGAGGATGAGAGGAACTGTCAGGATCTGTCACTGGAAGTGTTGTGTCCTCACCTAATTAGCACCCAATGGCCACTCTCAGGGGATTAAAGAAAAAAACAACAGCTACAGACTTTTATCAGCCCAGGCTCTTGGCTGAAGCCTCTTCAGGCTGCAGAGAGGTCTGTGGGAGTGGAGTGATCCAAACTGCACTCTCTGCTTTGCAAGTTCCCACACTCAGTCTGAACCCTCTGTCCATGGCCGGCAGGCACTGGGGGGCTGGCTCGTGCTCCCCCAACTCCCAAGGGGCTCCCCTGTAAGCTCAGCAGAGACAGGAAGGGCAGCGATGCGCATTGGGCTCTCTGCCCCGTAGATCCTGCCTCCCTTGGCCATTGCCGGTCCCCTGCAGGACAGCCTCCCCATTTGACAGACTGAAGAAACTGAGGCTCAGAGCACTGAATGGCTTGGCCCCCGAGCTGAGTGTCAAACCTGGCAACGTCACCTTTTGCCACCCTGGAAACGTTCTCTGAGGCAGTATGGTAGATAGTGTAGTGCTATTACCCCCATTTAACAGATGAGGAAACTGAGGCCCCACAAGGCTAAGGGACTGGCTTAGGCCTTATAATTAGAAAGGGTTGAACTTGGCCTGATACCCTGTCCTCCTGGGACAGAATCACTGCCGTCTGTAACCACGTCACTGGCTCACTGTTGTAGAGGACTGAGAGGATGGAGTGGTAATGATAAAAAAGCTAATAGTAATAGCACTTATTATGCTTTTGAATGGGCCTTGGGTATTTTTAAGCTCTTTGTGTGTCCAGTCTCATTTCATTTTCACATCCCTTCCTGGTGAGGAAACTGATGCTCTGAGTTGCCTAAGAGGTGGAGCTGGGAAGTAATTCCAAGTCATTTTGCTCTTGAGACTGTGTTCCTGTGACACATCCCCAGGGAGGGGACCGGTTGCATGCTTCTCTGCCTCTTGGAGACTTTGCTGCAGCTCTCTGCTCAGCATCTGGCCTGGCGGTGTGAGGGATGCTGGCAGCTCCATCTGTCTGGCCCCATCTGGTTGGCCCTCTGAGGTATCATGAGAAGATCACGTTCTTAGGTAGGAAATGAGGAAGAAGGATCATCTGATTCTGATGAGCATTTTACGGACTGCCCATGGTGTCTCACACAGATGGGAAAGAGCTAAGGAGAATTAAATTTTTAAAATAAGCAGTAAATATTGAGTTGGAGAAGCAGATATGCTTAAGGGAGTGGATTTGGGAAGTTCTGGCTGCCACTTGGTGATGGTGTGTTCCTCTTGGGCTATGCAGGCTCCAGCCTCCTGGCTCTGTGTCCTCCCAGCCTCAGAGAGAATCTAGCTCCATGTTCCCTTTTTTGTCCAAAAGTATTGATTGAGGCCTCACTGTGGGGAGGCTTGTGGTGGAGGACACAGTCTACTGAGGGTTGCAGATGTTAATCAAATCCAACCACAAGTACATGTGTTGTCGGGAAGCTCAAGGGAGCTGTGAGGTGGACCCTGGGACCTGTCCCAGGCTGGGAGGGCAGAGGAGACCTCCTTACGAGGTGACATGTGGGCCTAAGGGAGCTGATGGGACACACGAGGCTGTGGGGCTGGAGCAGAGAGGAGGACACAGAAAGTGAGAAAGTGGAGGTGGGAGCTGTGGCCCAGGAGACCACCGGGAGGATATCCATCTTTGGGTACCCATGCCCCCTTAGCTGGCCAGTTCCACTATTAAAGATGCCAGAGCTCCATGCGGGTCTGGAAGAGTCCTGCTGGGGTCCAGCACAAGGTCTCAGAGTACCTCTGCCCACCCAGAATCTCTTCCTCCCCACGCTGCTGGGGGGAGGAGGGTGGAGAGAGGAAAGCCTGGACTTACAGAGCAGAGGTTTAGGGAGTCGCTTTGGAGCGGGTTCAAATCCCAGCTCTGCCAAGGCGCCCACTTCTCTGTGCCTCAGTTTCCTCATTTGTCCCATGAGGAGACCCCTATCCCGGTGGTTGTGAGGGTTGATTTGGACAGTGCCTGGGGAGTACAGCACCAGGCAGGCAAGTGCAGGGCCTGAGCTGTCACCTGGCTGGGCCCAGGGTGGAGGCCCAGCACTGACCTTGGGTCTGGAACCCTCCGCATCCACCTTTGTGGGTGGCATTAGGGAGGGAGCCACCTTTCTGCACTTGGTGGAGGCCAGATCCTTCCCTGGTCGGGGGGGAGCGGTGACCCTGCGGGGACCTGGGCTTGGCCACCTCCCTCTCCATGGGTCCCACAGCAGCCTGGCGCGGGAGGGAGGAAGGGAAGCTGCCAGCCCGGGCTGCTCTCAGGCCCAGCTCGGTTTTGTCCTTTTATGGTCAGCCTGCAGGCCTCTGGCTCCCCAGCCAGAAACCACGAGCTGGTGTCGGGATCAGGCCGAAATAGCTGGTCTGTGGGGAGCTGGACGTCTCCTGGGAGACTCAGGCCTGGTGCGGGGGAGAGAGCAGGGAGCCCTTTCTGTCCTTGGAAAGCTCCCCCGCACACCTGCTCATCAAGGCCAGACCCCCGGCCCGGGAGAAGGAGGGAAGACAGGCACGTTTGGGGCTGGGGTGTGAGGTGAGGCAGACTCCAGGGCTCCGGGCCCGGCAGCTCAGCCAGGCGCAGGCGGTGCTGGGATGCGGGCTCCAGCCCTGCCATCTCTGCTCTCGTGCTGTGCTCTTTCCCATCTCTGACTTCCTGTGGCCTGGGCCCTCTGCTTGGGATGCTCTGCCTCCCTGGTGCCGTTTCCCCTGCGGATTCCTACACCTCCTCCTCTGTGTGGCTCAGTTGTCCCCTCAGCTGCTAAGAGGTCCTGTCTGTCTCTTGGGGAGCGTTAAAACAGCCCTTCTGTAGCACTTCTGGCATATACCCATTGTGGCATTTGCCCACATCTTGCAGTCCGTTCTTTGCCCATCTGACCCCCACACTGGATCATAAGCCTCTCAAAAGCAAAGACTAAGTAGGTCTTAGTAAACTTTGTGTTTCCAGTGCCTGACGCATAGTATGGGCCCTGGACTTGTTTGCTGAGTGAATATGTGAATAAAGGAAGAAGCGCTGACTGTGGCTTCAATCTGAATTGCCTTTCTGAGAGAGAGAGAGAGAGAGAGACAGATTGAGAGAGAGAAAAAAATGATTGGTTGAGACTGATTCAAATCAACAAGCATTTCCTGAGTACCTACTATGTGTCAAACATGGTCCCTGCCCCCCTGGATCAGGCACAGCCCTTGGACCTCGGGAATTCATGGGCCAGTAGGAGAAGCATTAAAGCAGTTTTGTCAAGTAAGCAAATAAATAAATAAATAATTTCAGGCGATGAAATTATACAGTTATTTTTCCCCCCTAAGGAGAAGATAAAACAGGATGATGGGATCAAGAGAAACTGAGGGGGCTTCCCTGGTGGCGCAGTGGTTGGGAGTCTGCCTGCCGATGCAGGGGACACGGGTTCGTGCTCCGGTCCGGGAGGATCCCACATGCCGCGGAGCGGCTGGGCCTGTGGGCCATGGCCGCTGGGCCTGCGCGTCCGGAGCCTGTGCTCCGCAGCAGGAGAGGCCACAACAGTGAGAGGCCCGTGTACCACAAAAAAAAAAAAAAAAAAAAAGAGAGAAACTGAGGGAGTGGCTCTGAATGCATGGTGGTCAGAGCTGACTCCATCTGAGGATGTGATATTTGAACTTGGATATGAAAGGTGAGAAGGAGCTGTGGCCACATCAAGAACCAGGGAAGAGCTTTAGAGCAGAAGAAGGAGGCAGTGCAAAGGCCCTGAGGCAGGAATGGGCACAATGTGCTAGGGAAGTGCCAAGAAGGCTGGTGTGGCTGGGATGTAAGTGGGGGAGGGAAGTAACCAGATGAGGTTGAGAAGCAGCAGGAGCCTCCCCATAGACTATTACAAGCCCATTTAATATCAGCAACAAAGACTGTATGACATGGTCAACGCTTATAGTCAAATGTTAAATGAAAAGGACTAGAAAATCACGC
This sequence comes from Tursiops truncatus, assembly GCF_011762595.2. Classification (NCBI taxonomy): domain Eukaryota; kingdom Metazoa; phylum Chordata; class Mammalia; order Artiodactyla; family Delphinidae; genus Tursiops; species Tursiops truncatus. The sequence goes on from NC_047048.1 coordinate 25,347,475, forward strand.
CAACGAATGGCATCCATTGTGTAAATCACTCTAAACCTCTATAAAAAATGATGAAAAGGAGATATATCCAAATATTAACCATCACAGGGTAGGGGGATTTTGTCTTTGCCAAGCTTTCTGCAGTTGTTGTGTACTAATTTTGTAATCCAAATAAAAAATTAATACCTTATTTAAGAAAAAAAAAGCAGTTTTGTAACTTGAAAAATGAATAGATCTGTATGATGTTTAAGGAACCAGATCTCTTGATTTAGAGGTGGTGTAAAAGTAACATTGTTTTGTAAAAAACTTTTATTGTGGTGTCATTTATATACCATAAATCAATCCATTTTGATATGGAATTCACCAGTTATTGGTGAATTTACAAGGTTATACAGCCATCACCACAATCTAAGTTTATCTTTCTATCATCCCAGAAAGAAATCTTGTGCCCACTTGTGGCCTCTTATAGTGACTCCCCCATTCCCACTCCCAGTTCCACCCCGTCACTACCTACTTTCTGTCTCCATAGATTTACCTCTTCTGGATATTTAGTAGAAATGGAGTGAATGATACAACATGTGGTATTTTGTGACTGACTTCTTTTCCCTAGCATAATGTCTTCAAGGTTCATCCCTGTTGTAGCCTGTATCAGTGCTTCATTCCTTTTTATGGCTGAGTAATACTCTATTGTATAGATAGACCACATTTTGTTTATCCATTTACCAGTTGGACATTTGTATTGTTTCTACTCTTTGGTAAAGTAGCATAATTTTTACTAAGATGAAAAAGAAATATTCTGCCTGTCATATTAAGGGAAAATGGTCCATTACCATTCCAAATAATCCTTTTCTCCTAAAAAGTATTGAGGTGAAACAATGATCATGGTGAGGTTAAGTGCTACGATGGAGGGAATCTTTGGACTATGGGAGCCAGGGTCACCACTAGAATAGGTGGTACATTTATAGAATTAGAAAAAGGTACCCTTTTCTCAAGGCATCTTTCTTCCGTCTGCTGAAAGATGGTTGTAATAAATATACAAATCTACAGTGACCAGTGTGAATGGTTCTCCCTTAGAGTTATGCAGTGTACAACTCATACCACTGTCCATGGCAGCCCTGGGGGTGATGTAGAGTACAAAGGCCCCCAACTTAGCTCTAGGGAGGTATGGAGTCAGAGAAAGTATCATAGAGGAGATGACTCTCAGGGTGACATTTCAAGAATGGATTAGGGTATATACCCCAAAGAATTGAAAACAGGTGCTCAAAAACTTGTACTTGAATGTTCATAGCAGCACTGTTCACAATAGCCAAAAGCTAGGAACAACCCAAACACCCATCAACAGATGAGTGGAACCATAAATGTGGTCTGTCTATACATTGGAGTACTACTCAGCCATAAAAAAGAATGACGTTCTGATACATGTTACAACGGGGGTGAACCTCAAAAACATCATGCTAAGTGGAAGAAGCCAGACACAAAAGGCCACATATTGTACGATTGTATTTGTGTGAGATGTCCACAGTAGGCAAATCCATAGAGGCAGACAGCGGGTTGGTGGTTGCCAGGGGTTACGGGGAGTGGGGGATGGAGAGTGACTGCTTAAGGGATATGAGGTTTCATTTGGGACTGATAAAAATGTTTTGGAACTAGACAGAAGTGTGAGTTGCACGACATTGTGAACGTACTACATGCCACTGAATTGTTCACTTTTCCACAGTTAAATTTATGTGGTGTGAATTTCACCTAAAAGGGAAAAAAAAGAGAAAAAGAGAATGGATTAGGCGGGTAGAAAAGTGATGAAGATGGTGCTCCGGGCAGAAGGAACAGTGTGTGCAAAGCTTGAGGGGGAAACTGCTTTGCACATTGAGAGACCTCTGCTCTCTCGTGTCAGACATGATCTCAAGCTCAGGGAAGGAATCAGCTAGGAAGCCCGGGGAAGCCCGGGGAATCAGCTAGGAGCCCTCCTGCCCATAACCAACCAGGGCACAGTTAGCTTCCCACGCTTGGAGCCGGTGTGTTTCCGATGGGAATGTCCCAGGCCGGAGGTCTCCTGGCAGCGCCCAGTGTGGATCCGCCCCGGCAGCTGCCCAGCCTTTCCCTGGAGCCCGCTCCCTCTCCTGGGGACCTGGGAGGACAGGCCTCAGGACAGGCATCTGACCCTATAAATCTCTCGTCCTCTGGATGTAGGTTTCCCAAGGCTGCTGGGAAAGACTGCCTGTCTCCCTGTAGCGGATAGATGGAGATAGCCCGTCCGTCTGTCCATCTCAAAATCATTCCTTAAAATAGTACAGGCTCTGGGCCAGCCCCAGCGGGTTCTCTCTCTGCTTGGGTGCTGATCACAGGGTGCTGGTTCCTGCATGTCTTGCCTTTCTGCCCCTTCCTGAATCCGTTTTGAACTGGTTTCCTAGTTTGCTCTGGTCCTCAGCAGACTTCTCCCTCCAGGTGGAAGGTGGAGGCACAGGCATCCACATTCCCTCGATTCCAGTCCAAGGAGCTGGGTGTTGTACCAGCACAGGGTACCTCCCTCCACAAATTTCTTGTGATGCTGACCTCTGTCTCTCTCCAGAGTGTACTGGGGAGATGAAAGTTTTACTGTTTTTATCTTGGAAGGAAATGCCGCCAGCGCATGGTTGTGGGTTATCTGAGGAAGACAGAACAAAGCCGTGGGCTGGAAGCAAGGCCTCGGGGATCGTGCACCTCAGTTTGAGTCCCCGCCTGCCACTTCCTAGCCGTGTGACCGTGTTCATTATCTAGGGCTGCCGTACAAATGGCTGCAAACTTGGTGGCTTCAAACAACAGGAGTTTGTTCCCTCATAGTTCTGGATGCCAGAGGTCTGAAATCAAGGTGTCATCAGGGTTGGTTCCTTCCAGAGGCCCTGAGGGAGAATCCAGTCCAGGCCCTTCTCCTCTTCTGGCTTCAGGCGGCTGCCAGGTCCTCGGCATCCTCACCTTGAAGCTGCATCCCTCCAACCTGCCTCCTCCTTCACGTGGCTTCTCCCTCTGCCTCTAATTCCCCTCTCCTTTCTCTTATAAATAAGGACACTGGTCATTGATTTAGGTCCCATCCTAAATCCAAGATGATCTCATCTGGAGATCCCTAATTAATTACATCTGTAAGACCCCTCTTCTAGATAAGGTCACCTTCTGAGTTTCCGAGTGGACATTTCTTTGGGGGCCACAGGTCAGCCCGCTGCAGTGACCTCGGGCAAGTCGCCTCACTCCACCATACTGCCCTCATCTGTAAAGTGGCCGTGGTGCCAGTGCCCAGCTCAGGGGTTGCTGTGAGGGTGGAATGGGTCACCTTGCACAGAAGGAGCTCAGGGGGCCCCGCGGCACAGTGCCTACTCTGGAGGTGGGCGCTGCTGGGGACGCTGCAGGCAGGCAGCTGTTTCTTTCCTCTCTTTCCTAAGTTTCATGGTCATAATGGGCTCCTTGAGAGCAATAAAGACTATTTTTACATTACCCATTTTTGGTGAGATGCGGGTACGGTCATACATACTCATAGCATAAACACGAGCGGGACAGAAGGAGATGGAGTTGAAGGGAAGTCTCCCTCCTGTGCTGGTTCTCAGTCCCTCAGACCCTCTCCTCAGGGACAACCATCGTTGGGGTGTCCAGTAGCTTCACGATATATCCAACATATACAAGTATTTGAAGGTGTGTGTGTGTGTGTGTGTGTGTGTGTGTGTGTGTGTGTGTACACCTTAGGTATGTATATGTGTGTGTGTGAACGTATATCCCTCTTTTTAAAACGTAAAAGGTGTAATGCTATGTCACCTAGTCTTTTATTTTTTAGCTTACTATGTCTTGGAGATTGTTCTGCGTCAGTCCATGACGAGCTGCCTGGTTCTTTTCAGTGGCTGCCCAATGTGCTGCTGTGTGGCCCTACCAGATTTTTTTTTTTAATGTCTTCTATTTCTTTCTTTATTTTTGGCTGTGTTGGGTCTCCGTTGCTGCGCACGGGCTTTCTCTAGTTGCAGCGAGCGGGGGCTACTCTTCGTTGCAGTGTGCGGGTTTTTCATTGCGGTGGCTTCTCTTGTTGTGGAGCACGGGCTCTAGGCATGCAGGCTTCAGTAGTTGTGGCACGCGGGCTGTAGAGCGCAGGTTCAGTAGCTGTGGAGCATGGGCTTAGTTGCTCCGTGGCATGTGGGATCTTCCTGGACCAGGGCTCCAACCTGTGTCCCCTGCATTGGCAGGCAGATTCTTAACCACTGCACCACCAGGGAAGTCCCCAGATTTTTCTCTAAGTTAATTTTTAGTTTATATTGGAATATAGTTGATTTACAAAGTTATGTTAGTTTCAGGTGTACAGCAAAGTGATTCAATTATACATATGCATATATCCATTCGTTTTCAGATTCTTTTCCCATTTAGGTTATTACAGAGTATTGAATAGAGGTCCCTGTGCTGTACAGTAGGTCCTTGTTGATTATCTATTTTATATATAGTAGTGTGTATATGTTAATCCCAGTCACCCAATTTATCCCCCCCACCCATGCCCTACCAGATTTTAAATACCAAAATGTATTTTGCTAGTCTGCAGTTGATAGACTGGTTGAATGGTTTCTTTCCAGTCCTTTGCTTTCGCTGATATTCTTGCAGTGACCAACTTAAACGTCTGTCCTTGGGCACACGTGTGGGAGTTTCCGATGTGGCTCTCTTGAGGTTTGTGGAGCAGCCCACGAGTCGTAGTAGGAGGCAGGGACGTAGGCCTGATCGGAATCAGCACAGCTGGACCGGAAGACGGGACTTCGTGGTCATGGAGAGTCCTGATGCCAAAGGAGGGGCCGCCTCTTTCCTGTGGCCCTTCTCCCTGCGAGGGCTGCCCCTGGCCCTCGGCTCAGAGGTCAGACTTGCCTGAGGGGAGCCTCTCCAGACCCCCTGAACGTGGCCCCTGCGGGCAGCTGTGGCCCTTGCTACCAGCTCAAGGTGGAAAAAATGAGAGTCAGAAAGAAGAATGAAATAGCCTTTTGGCTCTTCTGCCTTTTGTCCTGAGGATTGGGCTCAGCCAGGCCACCAGAATGTCCATCTGTTATCTGAGGGGATAGAGGGCAGGTTGTTTGGAGATGGGCATAGGGTCCATGGAGCTTGCACAGTCATCTCATTCATCTGACCCTGGAGTGGACCAGATCTTCTTTATGTGATGTAAATCTGCCTCCCTCTCCCAGATATGGTCATGACTATCCTCTCTGGTCCCCAGTGATGCATAGGCATGGGCTATTCCAGTCCCATCCATCCTCCCATCCTTCCTTCCTTCCTTCCTTCCTTCCTTCCTTCCTTCCTTCCTTCCTTCCTTCCATCCATCCATCCATCCATCCATCCATCCATCCTCCCATCCTCCCATCCTTCCATCTAACAAATATAATTGAGCACCTGCTATATGCCAGGTACTTGCAATACAGTGTTAAACAAAACAGACAAGCCCCCCTCTTCCCCAGTAAAGCTTGCTTTTCAGCACAGGGAGATAGACAAACACAAGATGTCACTGCAGATGGCTCTAAGTGATGTGAAGGAAATAAACAGGTTAATTGCCTGAGTGCCCTGAGGCAACTGCCTGCATCCCTGTGGACAGAGACTTAAAAAAGGCCTCTTGGAGAGTGGAAGCCCTCAAGATGATGGGAAGGCATCACCCATGGCAAAAATTGGGGAGAGAGCGTTCCAGACAAAGGCCCTGGAAGGGAAGAGTGTGTTCTCTGTGAGGAGCAGGTGGCTGTTTAGGAGCTGCGCAGGGGTAAGGAGAGAAAGGTGCCAGTGAGGCAGCTGGGTGGGGACACATCAGGCCAGACTTCGTAGGCCATGGTGGGGAGACTGGGGGCCACTGGGACTAGCCAGCTGGTTTTGACCAGGCCGTGGCTGATCTGACTTTTTTTTTTTTTTTGTGGTACACGGGCCTCTCACTGTTGTGGCCTCTCCCGTTGCAGAGCGCAGGCTCTGGACGCGCAGTCTCAGTGGCCATGGCTCACGGGCCCAGCCGCTCTGCAACATGTGGTATCTTCCCAGACCAGGGCACGAACCCATGTCCCCTGCATCGGCAGGCAGACTCTCAACCACTGCGCCACCAGGAAAGCCCCTGATCTGACTCTTTTAAGAAGATTTTTCTACTATAATGCAATAGCACCTCACACCTGTCAGGATGGCTGTTATCAAAAACCAGACAGTAGTTAAGTGTTGATGTGGGTGTGGAGAAACTGGAATGTTGGTGCATTGCTGGTGGGAAAGTAAACTGGTGCAACCACTACGGAAAACAGTATGGTGACTCCTTGAAAAGTTCAGCAGAATTGGCACATAATCCAGCCATTCTGCTTCTGAGCATATACCCCAAAGACGTGAAAGCAGGGACACCAACAGATATGTGTACACCCATGGTCATAGCAACACTATTCACAGTAGCCAAGAAATGGAAGCAACCCAGGTATCCATCAACAGATGAATAGATAAACAAAATGGGGTGTATCCAATGGACATTTTGACATGTGCTGCAACATGGATGAACCTTGAGGAAACGATGCTAAATGAAATAAGCCAAACACAGAAAGACAAATTCTGTGCGATTCCACTTACATGAGACACTTAGAGTAGTCAAACATCGTAAAGACAGAAAGTAGAATGGTGGCTGCCCGGGGCTGGAGGGAGGAGGCACTGAGGAGTTACTATTTAATGGGGATGGAGTTTGCTTGGGAAAATGAAAAGGATGGATGGTGGTGATGCTTGCACAACAATGTGAACATGCTTCATGCTGCTGAACTGGACACTTTAAAATGGTCTCCATGGTACATTTTATGTATGTTTTACCAAAATTTTAAAAGTTTATAAGAGAAAAAAGAAGACCCCTCCGGCTGCCCTGTGAGAACGGCAGGGGCGTGGGCAGAAGCAGGGAGATGGGAGGGGAGGATCTGGGCCTGAAGTGATGGTTCTCAGACCAGGTGTGGCAGCAGTGATGGGACGGATCTACGCTGATTCATGGGAAGCAGATCCTTCCATCCCCGAGGCCACTTCATGCCCCGGTTTCCTTCTTGTCACCTTAGACCTTAGGTGGTAAGGCTGCTTCTCTGGCCTGGGAAAGAGGCCTCACTCCTTCCCTTGACTGGTCCCTGCTGGTCTCTCCAAGCTGCCTTGTCTCCCAACGCCTTCCCTAATCCAGCAGAAGCCTTGGCCGCTAGGGATCCCCGTTCCATTTCCTGTGCCCCATCCTGTATTTGGAACAGCAGAAAGTGCCCAGACTCTGATGCATGATGCTTCAACCCCCAGGTTGGTCCCTGAAGTGGCTGCGTGACTTTGGGTTACCTGACCTCAGTTTCCTTAAACTTAAAAGGGTTAGGATCAAAGACCACACAGGGAAAGTGCCAGAAAAGTGTATCTGGCCCATAATAGGTATTCAATAAGTAGTAGGTGTTGGGTTCAAATCCTGCCTCATCCACTTACTGGCTGTGTAACTGTGGGCAAGTTTTAAAATGTCTCTGTGCCTCAGTTTATTAATCTGTGAAATGGGGATAAAATTGGTCTGTCTCATAGGATGTACGGGGGTTGAATGAGTTAATACAGGCAAATGATTGAAATAATGCATGACACAGAGAAGGTGCTAAGTAGTAGATACTATTATGTAGTATTTTCAGGGTCTAGCATGGGGAAGAATACCTGGTAGATGCCCTAAATGCATTTGTTGAATGAATGAATGAGTGACTCAGTTTCTTGTGTGTATATTGAACTTCCCCATCAAGAAACTCATGTCTTCCAGGTTTGGGGTTGGCTCTTTTCAGTGCTCACCAAGCTACACCTTCTCTGTGTCAGGGACTTAGGGTTCAGGGGCTGGGGATCCAGAAACTGAGGGAAGCGGGGTCCAGAACTGGATACTTCTGCCTATGAGCGGTTCATGGTTCTGTGGGGGCAGAGACACAAACAAAGAGAAAAAAAACAGCCTGGGACAGGGCGCTCGGGCAGCACAGGGGCTGTGGCAGTGGAGACATCTGTCTTGGGGATGGGCAGGAGCCAGCGACAGCTCCAGGATTTCTGTCTGGGAGGGTCTTAGAGGCAGCAGTCAGGTTATCTGATGGAGGCTGGGGGCTTTTCTTAGGGCTTCTTCTCTCTAACAAGGTTGACTATTTGTGATAGCTTAGGAGCGTTGACAGAGATTTACAGCCAAGCCTCCCCCTGGCTCCATCACTGTGTGGAAGGCTTCTTAGAAGAGGTGTCATCTTTGAGACGGAGGGAAATGGGCAGGAAAGGAGAAGAGAAAGGCCTGCTAGGCAGCAGGAGTAGCCTGAACAAAGGCACAGAGTGCGTTTGGGGGTTGATCCGGGTGGGGTTGCTGGGGAATTAACAGTGATGGACATAGAAGTACCAAGGCTGGGGAGGCAGGCAGGCAGGGCCGCTCACGGGAGGCCTCGGATGCCCCTTCTGGGCCTCATCTGAGGACACTGGGGGCCGTGGACAGCTGTTCAAAACTGCTTTATTAAGATAAAACTTGCATACCAAAAATCCTCCCAAGATAAGTAAATTTCAGTGATTTTCAATAAATTGAGTTACGTAAGCATCACCGCAGTCCAGCTGACAAACCCCAGAATGATCCTTCATGCCTGTTTGCAGTCACCCCAGCCCAGCCCCTGGCAACCACTAATCTACCTTCCCTCTTTTATGCTTTTACCTATTCTGCACATTTCTTATAACTGGAATCACACAATATGTAGCCTTCTGTGTCTGACTTTTCCTTAGCATCATGTTTTGAGGGTCATCCATGTAGCCTGTATCGGTACTGCATTGTTTCTATGACTGAATAATGTTCCATTGTATAGATTGACCACATTTTATTTATCCATCCACCAGCAGATGGACATTTGGGTTGTTTCTACTTTTTAGCTATTATGGTAACGCTGCTGTGAACATTTGTGTGCAAGTCTTGTAGAGACACATGTTTCTGTTCTCTTGGGTAGATTCCTAGGAGCGGAATAGCTGGGTCATATGACGAATTTATGTTTAACATTTTAAGAAACTTCCAAAGTGGAAGAGGGTTAAGAGGCAGAGGGATCAGGCAGTTCAGCGTGTCAGAAAGATTACTCTGAGAAGGGGTTTGGAGGGGGATGTCACAAGATCCCGGGAGATCTTTGATCATAAGAGGCTGAGGGTTGTGATGGTGGGAATGGAGCAGGGAATGGAGTTAAGAAATGCCTGACGCTTCACCATTGCCCGGCAGAAGATGTGATGCTCTGCTTTCTCAGTTATGGTTAACTGGCTGATGACTAAGGTGTTTAACCTTCCCCGTGTCCCTCATAGGGGATCTTGACTCCACCCGCTAAGGCCACTTTAAGAGCAGTAGGTGATCAGTAATGTCTGCTTAATCACGTTTAACCTCACGATGCCCTGTGCACCCACCAGGGTTCTCTGGTGGTTAGCGACAGAGACCTTATCTAGAAAAGGAATTTCTGGAGGAGTATTGGGGAGCTCACAGATGGGGTGGGAAGAGTGGGGAGCCAGCCTCAGAAAATGTTAGAAAACGGGGCTGTTTGGGCTCTGGGGGCAGGAAGTGAGGCCCCCTCAGGGCCTCCGTTGTGCTTCTCCATCCTTGATCCAGCTCGGAGTTTGAGCTCAGAGATTCTGATTGCCATAGCCTAGGAAACGTTGTTGCCTCTTGGCTGGGGTAGCTTGTGCGTCAGTCCCACCAAGACTGTACATGATGGCGGGTTGGGGGGGTTGGGGGGCAGGGAACATGGATCCTTAAGGACCATAGGATGCTCTTCTTGGAAGAAGAGGAAATGGATACTGGATTTTCAAACCAAAAATGTCCACTACCCCATATTCCAGATAAAAAAAACTGAACCATGGAGAGGTTAAGAATATTTGCCCGAAGTCATAGAGGTGGGAAGTGGCCAAGTTGGAATGCCAGTCTGTCTGGATCCAAAGTCAGTGTTCTGTCTGTGACCTAATCTGGGCAGAGTGGGTCTCCTGGGACCCTCCAGAGCTAGTGGGGCAGGGATTCTCACTGCCTCCTGAACGCGTCAGTCTCCGGTATCTTTCTGGGGCTGCCTCCAGGACTTCAGGGGGTCGGGAAAAGTATCTAAAAGAGCCCTGCTGCCCTCTTGGCTTTGGTCTTATCCCCTATGACCTGGGCAATGAGCCCAGCTGGCCCCTTGTCGCCCCCAGGGGGGCCAGCATGTAGGAGCTTAAATGGGAGGCCTGGGAGGCACCATATCCAGGCACTCAGCTCAGAGCAAATTCTAACTCATGGCTCTTTTTTTCTTTCTGTTCTCAGATCGAGAGGACCAGTCCATTCTCTGCACGTAAGTGGAGCTGCTTTTTCTTTTATTTTTCTAGAATCAAGATCCAACCTATTAAAGAAAAAGGTCCATGAGAACAGGGCTCTTTGATGTGTTTGCTGTTCCACGCACCCCTAAACTGCCAGGGGTACCTGGTGCCGTCTTGTTCTGCGCCACCCCCTTTTAAAAACCAGCATTTATTGAGCACTTACTGTGTGCCAGGTCCTGAACTAAATATTTTACAGACAGAATTGCTTCTAATTCCATAACAGCTCTGTGAAGGTAGATGCCATTTCCGTTGGTGAGGAAGTCTTGGCTTGTGTTAAACAGTCACCCTCAAATTTCACAATTAGTAACCACATTGTGCCATATTTGGTGGCTGGTGTCATTATTTCTTTGAAGACCTGGATACATAGTCAGAAGATACTAACTCAATTTAGAATCATTCAGAGGGTTTTCAGTGTTCAGGAAAATCTCTCCTGTGGTGGGCAGAATACAGGTATCCCTTGGAAAATTTGTGGACTTAGTTCAGACCACTGCAACGAAGTGAATATCACAGTAAAGCGAGTCAGGCAGATTTTTTGGTTTCCTAGTACATATAAAAGTTATGTTTATACTATACTGTAGTCTATTAAGTGTTCAATAGCATTATATCTAAATAAACAACTGTACACACCTTAATTAAAACATACCCGTTGTTAAAAAATCTTAACTATCATCTGAGCCTTCAGGGAGTTGCAATCTTTTTGCAGTAGTGACATCAGAGATCACTGATCACAGATCACCATGACAAATAGAATAGTAATGAAAAAGTTTGAAATATTACGAGAATTACCAAAACATGACACAGAGACATGAAGTGAACAAATGCTGTTGGAAAAATGCTTGACACAGTGTTGCCACAAATCTTTAATTTGTAAACAAACACAATATCTGCAAATTGCAATAAAGCAAAGTGCAATACAAGTGCCTGTGATGGTCCCGCCAAGGTCTCCACCTCCTAATCACCAGAACCTGTGAATGTGTCAGGTGACATGGCAAAGGGGAATGAAGGTTGCCACGGCATTACAGTTGCTAATCAGCTGACCTTAGAATAGGGAAGGGATCGTAGATTATCCAGGTGGGCCTAATGTAATCACAAGGTCCTTACAAGTAGAAGAGGGAGGCAGGGGAGGAGTCAGAGGGAGATGCAATGTGAGAAGGACTTCACCCACCATCCTGGCTTTGAAGATGGAGGAAGCCCAGGATGAGAACAGCTTCTAGAAGCTGGAAAAGGCAAGGAAACGGGCTCTCCCCTAGTGCTCCCAGAAAGAAACACAACCCTGCTGACATCTTGGTTTTAGCCCAGTACAATCCATGTCAGACTTCTGCCCTCCAGAACTGTAATATAATCAGTTTGTGTTGTTTTAAGTCGCTACGTTTGTATAATTTGTTACAGCAGCAATGGGAAACTAATACACCCTCCTTCCTTCTTCACCTCTACACCCACTCCTGTCTCACTCACTATTCAACAGATTGAATGGGTCTGTCCCACTGGTGAGTACTTGGCGTATAGGAATGAACCAAAAATAAATGACTTCTCAAGAGGGAAGACAGACACTAAAACAATAATTACACACTTCCCTTTGGTACTGCTTGAATTTACTGTTTGGTCCTGTGAAGGTACTACCTTTTCAGGAACTAAAAAAAAAATACATACACATTTTAAAAATCACTTAAAGAAATGTGTAATTACAAACTGAAAATTATGAAGAATGAGACATGTAAGGAACTAGGAGAATGTGTAAATCAGAGAAGTTCTAACTGGGGAGAACACTAAAGGTTTCCCAAAGAAGTGATGCAGAGATGATGAAGAAAAGAGAGGAATAGTTTACAGCATATGCAAAGACCCTGAGGTCAGATAGAGCGTGTTCTATCGGAGAAACTGAGAGATCAGTTTGGCCAGAGTGTGTCTCCCAACAAAAGCCCTCTGTCTGAGAAGAGGCATTACAGGACATTTAGGACTGTGGTTGCAAACTCAAAGGCCAATCAAAGTCAACCAAGTACTGTTAATGTGTGAAAAGTCCTGGGTGTAGCACAGTAGGGAATGGTGGGGAGTGTGGTGAACTGGAGAAAATGGCCCATCTGAGGGGGGGAGCTGCTACCCATCTCCTGTCTACTGTTGCCAGGGGAGAATGCAGGTCCAATGTTGCCAGACTTTCCTACATTTCAGTAGAAGCTGGAAATCTAGGTTTCTATGTGAAATATCAAATTTTTAAACATTGGCACCTAATTTACATGAACACATATACACAGATCTCCAGCCAAATAAAGTCCATTTGTGGGCTGGCTTTGCCAATGGGCCACCTGTTTACAACCTCTGTCCCAGAACTTTGGGCCAGGAAGGGTCCTCAGAGATAACTGAGACTGCACTTCCTGCCCCCCCAACACACACACCTGGTCAGTTACGAGCGTTGCAGGAAATTTTCATAGAGCATCAAAATCGGGAATGATTCATATTATTTAATATGAAAGTGGATTCAAGTTGGTCTCTGTAATAATATCTCCCTTTCATTCACTTGTATTCCAAATATTGCTTTGAGGGGGTGGGGTGGCGGCAGGGTGATAATTATGGTGGAGAATTGGGTCAATAGCACACAGACAGGCTGGTTATGGCCAGCGTGAGTTGTACGTGTCAGGGGTGGTCATGGCTGTTGGCGCTGGGGTCTCATACTGTGCACGTAGCTTAGAGAAACCAACCACACCCTTCGGGAGGAAAACTAGCACTGGCGGATCTAGTGCAGGTGAGGTCACCACCATCCACCCAATGGATGTGTTCCAGAGTGAGGGTGAGAATAGACATGGGACTCTGCCGATCCCTCCACTGGTCTCGTTCCCCTGTGGCCCTGACGGTGTGAGCATCTCGCCTTGCCGAGCCCATTCTCTCCCCTGCATTGTCCGTATTGCACACTCGGAATCCCTGCATCTAGTTGGCATTTATACACAGAGGCTGCTTTAGAGGGGCGTTGCATACCAAGTCACAGATGCATTGCTTTGAGGATGTTTTAAGGGATTTTTCAATTTTACCTTTCTGTGGTTGATTGTGTTGACTTACAGGCTGTTGGTCCCCAGCCTCCATATCAAATGTGATTCCACTTCTCTGCAGGTCTCATTAGAATCTAGGGTCATCCATGGAAGGGACTGTCCACCGAGTTATGTCATTGAAAGCCTCCTTAGAGTGAGGGTTACAAGCCAGACCACCCGGGTTTCGATCCTGGCTCTGCCTCTCACTAGCTTGTAGCTTCAGGTACAAATTTAACCTCTCCAGGGCTCCGTGTTCTCACTGTAAAGTGGGGAAGTAAGAATGATGATAATGGTACTTAATGGTACTTAATAGGGTTGTTGTGAGTGTTACATATATATGTGTATGTATATGAATTTGTATATGTATATCTATATATACAGACACACATACTCATATATATGACTACTATGTATATAGCTGACTAAGAACCAAGCAAGCCCTGTAAGCTAGATATTCATATGTCATGACTAACATGTGTGTCCTGGCAGAGCAGAGAACCCACTGCTCAAGTCCAGTTACCTCATTTTTATAGAGGAGGAAATCAGAGAGGTCATGAGATTTGCCCAGAGGCACACAGCGAGTTTTTGTCAATAGTGAGACTTGGACCTAAATTTCTTGAGGCCGTTGGAGGGCCCAACCCTCATTCGCTGGCCTTCACTGATGAGCCAGCCACAGCCCCACCATCCCCTGCCCCACCACAGACTGTGGCATCGGGGCTGAGGAATGGCTGGCATCTTTCGTATTTAGCGCATCTATCTGGAGGAAAAGAGCTGCAGCCTGTCCGCCCTGGCTCAACCACTCGGGGTATGAGCTGAGACCCGAGTGAGGAGAGGAAGCAAGCCCCGAGGAGGACTTGGGGGAGGAGTTTCGGGTGGGGAACAGCAAGGGCAAAGGTCCTAAGGTGGGAACCACTTGTGTTTTGAGGGTCGGAGACGGTCTGAGTGGGTGGGGCGCAGGGAGGAAGGAGAAGGGTAAGAGGATGTGGTCGGGGACATGGTCATGCAGGGCCTTGCAGGCTGGGGTGAGCGTATGGACAAGAGGTTAGAGCAGATCTTTCTGATCATTCAAGGAGGCCAGAGTGCCGCTTGGGGATAAGCACTGATGCCCTAGGGTCTGGGGGACTGGGACTCAGTGGCAGGAGATGCTGTTGTCAGGTGACTCTCCCATTCAGGGGAGGCAACTCAGGCCAGCAGGTGCCTCTGTCACTCTCCCTGGGGCCAGTGCTGACTCTTGGAAAACTGCAGGCTTCCCAGGGGTTTGCCTTGGTTGCTTCACCCACGGCCTGCCTTCGCTCCCAACCAGGCTTCCTACTTTGACCCCACCTGCCCTCATCCCTTCCACCCTGTTTCTGAAGAAGAGGGAGAAACACTTTCTGGCAGAGGCCCACAGGGTTTTTAAAGGTGTTTTTGATAACACAGTGCAGTGTTGAAGGGGCGCAGATGCCTCAGGAGAGTGGCCGCTGTGCTTAGCTGGCGAGGCTGTGGAGGCACAGATCTAGGTTTGCTTTCCCGCTGTGCTGCACGCCAGCAATTTGTTCTTGGGCAGGTTGGTTAAGCCTCCCAGCCTCAGTCTCCTCATCTGTGGAATGGGGGTATCAGTTGTGCCCACCTCCCAGGGTTGCTGAGAGAATTGAAGGAGCTGTGTAGGGGGGAGCTGAGCACGATGCTGGCACAGTGCAGGTGCCCGTGATTGGCAGCTGGGGTTCTGATGCAGCGCCGTGGTTAGTATCAACCAGAGTTCTGCTGAGCCCTGCTTGCTTGACCATGAACTGCGTAAAACCACCTCAAATACGTCCAGTGTGGGCTCTGTTAGACCTCTCTCCACAAACGTGGCTGCACGTCAGTTCTTGGGCCATTAGTTCAAGAGACGGATGGCCTGGCTTCACCCCCAGCAGCTCTTGACTCAGTGGATCTGGGGTAGAGCTGGGGAAACCTGTGTTTTTATCTAGTGTCTTGGGCGACTGTGAAGCTGCAGAGCTGGTCAGCAAGCTGGCAGGGATTGGAAACACTTGTCAAGGGTCGTCTACACAGGGGACTCTGAAGGGGTGGCTGTGTCTGAGCTGTGCACCCCCGTCTGCTCTGGGTGGGGGTCTAGAAGTAAGCCAGAAAGAGAAAAACAAATATCGTATATTAATGCATATATGTGGAATCTAGAAAAATGGTACAGATGAACCTATTTGTAGGGCAAGAATGGAGACACAGATGTAGAGAACGGATATGTGGACACAGAGGGGAAGGGGAGAGTGGGACAAATTGGGAGATTAGGTTTGACATAGATACACTACCATGTGTAAAATAGATAGCTGGTGGGAACCTGCCGTATAGCACAGGGAGCTCAGCTCGGTGCTCTGTGATGACCTAGATGGGGGGGTGGGGGAGAGGGAGGTCTAAGAGGGAGGGGATATAGGTATACTTATAGCTGATTCACTTCATTGTACAGCAGAAACTAACAAAATATTGTAAAGCAGTTTTACTCCAATAAAAAAAAATTAATTAAAAAATTATTTAGAAATTCAAGATCGCAACATCAGAGCATTAAATCAAGCACAGGGCCCTCCTCAGTATTGTCCCTGTGGGACTGCACAGGTCACACACCCATGAATCCAGCCTGGCTGGGGGCTGAGGGGTTAAGCTGCCATTGGGTACCTCCTTCCAGCCACTGAGGCTGGACTGATTAAAAGGACTTGGCGGGGCTTCCCTGGTGGCACAGTGGTTGGGAGTCTGCCTGCCGATGCAGGGGACACGGGTTCGTGCCCCGGTCCGGGAAGATCCCACATGCCGCGGAGCGGCTGGGCCCGTGAGCCATGGCCACTGAGCCTGCGCGTCCGGAGCCTGTGCTCCGCAACGGGAGAGGCCACAACAGTGAGAGGCCCGCGTACCGCAAAAAAAAAAAAAAGATCAATTTCCAACTTTTCATGCCAATTTATTGACAAATTAGAATGAATACATGGCAGTCATTCACGAGTAAATTGATTTGAAAAGAAGATCTAAATGGATTATTATTAGTCTTTAAGAACTTTAACTCAGCAACTTAATTTCCAAGGATAAGCTACACGGATAGTTTGTTCCTATAACAGCTTAGTGTCCACCGTCTTTCACTTAAATATATCAAGACTGTTTTCAAGGTTTGATGACAACCTCTAGTCATATAAACTGTATGCCACAAGAGTTTGTCTATTTCAAACCACTCTCCTTTTTGCTTTCTTGCAGAGCTAGACATTCCGAATAATCAATGCTGACCAAACCTTCATACGGATAGCTGCAATATAGCATTTCATTCCAAACACCTGTTAGAGCATAATTAAAATATCCTTTAAAAATCAATCTTTTCTGAAACTATGCCACTCAAAAATCGGTGTTTATGAAGCAAGGCTTGTATGATTTCAGTTGCTTCAAACTGTGCCCTCATGCTGGCAGTGAGGTTTTTTGCCTTTTGTTGCCAATAACAAATTATAGTCCTGAAGTTATAAAATATCTAACTTCCTCCACAACTAATGTGATATATTTGTAAGACTTGTGTTAAATAATGTTTGAAAATAATTTCATGTGTAAAAAAGAAAAAAAAAGTGTAGTGGGCAGAACATGGGCTCTGGTATCAAGCAGACCTGCATTCAAATCTCACTCCTCTATTCCCTATCTGTGTGATAGCAGGAGCAGTTATGACCTAGAACACTACTTCAACCTCTCTGAGCCTCAGTTTCCCCAGGTGGGTGATGGGGATAATCAATGACTCCTTCATTAGGTTGTTGGATTAAATAAAAAGATTTCTGAGCCCAATAACATAGAGTAGGTTTTCAAGAAATATCAATTCCTATTCCCCATTCCCTTCCTCTGACCTTAGAAAGCAAGTTCCTAGAGGGTTAGGCCTGTGTCATGGAATGACTTTGTGAAATGTCATAGAAAGAGTCCTGACTGCATTGGAACCAGAGACCTGATTTCAATGCTGTGTGTGCTCTTGCCTTGCTGTGTGATCTAGGGCAAGTTGCTTACCCACTCTGGCCCAAAGTTCCTCTTCTGTAATAACATGAAAGTGATATGTCCTACCTTCAGGACTGTGGGAGGGGAGGTAAAGGAGATAATACATGTGAAACAATTAACATAGGGCCTCCACTCCCCTTGAAAAGTCAATTCTCTCCTTAAAATTAAAGAAAAAAAAATTTTTTGGACTCAATTGTCCTCCTCAAGAAAATAAAGATAATGCCTCCATGGCTCCCATTTCACAAAGTGCCTCTGAGGCCATATGAAATAATGTGACCATTGGGAATAAAGGCCATTAGGAAAGGGGAGAGGACAGTGTTAATATCGTCGTGAGACGTGGAGACATGTTTCAACCTTCCTGGAGATCAGACACTTGATTTCCAGATGGTGACCCATGGGGTTGCGTTTGACAATTCAGGGCACATGTTTCTTTCTCTGCCTCCCTCCTTCCCTCCTCCCTCCCTCCCTCCCTTCCTTCCTCTTTCTCTCTTTCTTCCGTTTAGCCATGTGCAAAGTGGGCCCTTGGCAGAGCAAGTTAATTTCTTTATTTCCTAATTAGGAAAAAGGGCAAGCACTGCACTAGCGCTGGTGGCAGTGGTTCAGTGTGGAGAACCTTGAACCGACCTTGGGGTAGACAAATTCAGACTTAAAAAAAATTAGTATGTTTCAGAATATTCAGTGACCTCAGCAAATGAGAGTCTAGGCAAAGGAAGGAAAAACAAAAAACAAAAGAAAATCAGAGGAGAGGACAAGAAGGGAGGAAAGATTTGGTTGAAGTCATCTTTCCCTTTCACTGAGAATAGTGGGAGTCAGAGTCAGTGTCTGGAATCCTTGGATGAAACAATTCCACCACCATGATCTCCAGTGGCCAAGAGAGGTAGCTGGGTCGAGAAGGCCATTTAATCCACTGCTCATATTCTAGGAGTACTCTTTTGATAAGACAGACAACACCCTGCTGATCTAAACTTATCAGTCATTTACACTTTAGCATGAATTACTTCAACCAGGTTTATTCTTTAATACTTGACTGAGATCATTAGCTAGCCACCTGACCATTAGAATGGGGTTCTCCAGAGGATGAAGGGGCTTATGTCTGTCCAGTGGCTGATGGGATAACCAGTTCTTCTCCTTTGTCCCCTTCTTCTTCTTCTTCCCCTTCTTCTTCTCCTTCTCCCTCTCCCCACTCCCCCTCCCTCTTCTTCTCCTTTTTCTCCTTTTTTGTAAGGGGACCTTCAAAAAATTGTAACTTATATCCTGTACTCTGAGAGGTACTTATGTCCTTCCTGGAAGGCAGTCTCTTGCCTGATCATTCCATCTCTAACAAGGCTAATATTGTCTTTTTTTTTTCTTTATAAAATTTATTTATTTTGGGCTGCATTGGGTCTTTGTTGCTATGTGCAGGCTTCCTCTGGTTGCAGGAGCAGGGGCTACTCTTCGTTGCGGTGCATGGGCTTCTCATTGCAGTGGCTTCTCTTGGTTGCACAGCGCGGGCTCTAGGTGCGTGGGCTTCAGTAGTTGTGGCAGGTGGGCTCAGTAGTTGTGGCTCGTGGGCTCTAGAGCACAGGCTCAGTAGTTGTGGTGCACGGGCTTAGTTGCTCCGCGGCATGAGGGATCTTCCCAGACCAGGGCTCGAACCTGTGTCCCCTGCATTGGCAGACAGATTCTTAACCACTGCACCACCAGGGAAGTCCCTAATAATGTCTTTAAAATAGATAATTTGCAGTAAAACTATTCTGTATGATACTGTAATAGTGGATACATTTCATTATACAGCTGTCAAAACCCATAGAATGTACAACACCAAGAGTGAACCCTGATGTAAACTACGGACTTTGGGTGATAATGATGCATCAGCGTGGGTTCATTGATCGTTGCAAGGGTACCACTCTGGTGGGGGATGTTGATGGTTGAGGAGGCTGTGTATGTCAAGGGGCAGGGACAGGGGCATATAGGACCTTTGTACCTCTGCTCAATTTTGCTGTGAACCTAAAACTGCTCTAGAAAACGAAGTATTTATTTTTTAAAGTAGACAGTTCCAAATAAACCTAAGGTTGGACCTTGTTAGGAAAACTCAGTTTTCTCTTTTACTCTTTTCGTCTACATCCTTTCCTGCATCCTCTCGGGAGGAGTGGATTGAGATATGGAGCGGGGTTTGAAAACCCAGCCCAGCTCTCTGCCAGTGGTGGGCAAGTCTCCTCCCCTCTGGGAGCCTCAGTTTCCCCATCTGGCAAATGGCACGGAGCTGTGGAAAAGTACCCACAGAACACCTGTGTGGGGCTGTTTCCGGTGGGTCACTTTTCCCGTATCTTTCAGAGGCGAGTCTGGAGCTGGAAAAACTGAAAACACCAAGAAAGTCATCCAGTACCTGGCCGTGGTGGCCTCCTCCCACAAGGGCAAGAAGGACACAAGTATCACGGTGAGTGGTAGTTCCTGCCCTGTGGCCACGACTTAGCAGATGGGCCCCCAGGCTCGTGGGCTGACCGAGGGAGAGACAGCACCATTAAGAAGGCCAGGACTTGGCGTTGTAAGGACTCAGGGCTGTGCTTCACTGCCCCTCCCCAGACAGCTCACCAGAGGGCTGCTTTTCCTCCTGGGTGGGCCCGTTTGGGTCTAGGTGATTTCTCGCTTTAGCCAGGATCATCTCCTGAGGGGTCCTGTCCTGTGAAATGAGAGGAGGAGTCTTGATTGACGTCAAAGCTTCTCAACCGTGGCACCAAAGTCATTTTGGACTGAGTAATTGTGGGGCTGTCTTATGCCTCGGAGGGTTTTAGCAGCATCCCTGGCCTCTCCCCACCGGAGGCTGGTAGCAACCCCTGCCCTCAGTTATGCAACCAAGAATGTCTCTAGGGACATTGCCAGGTGCCCTCTGGGGGGCACGGTCACCCCTGCTGGAGATACTGCCTGAACTGAATCTCTGGAAATTCCCTAGTGTTGAGGGACACCTGTCATTCCTCCATGTGTCCCTCAGATGGGAACCCCAGGGGATGGGAACATTGGTGTCACTCAGCATATGGGCTTTGGTCCAGTGCCCTTGACCGAGCATCTACTGTATGCCGGGCGCTGCCAGGATGGGGTCCAGCGATGAGGCTGCGAGGCACTGTTATTCTAGCTACTGAGCTTTTGGACTCGTGGGAAAGAGAGACAGTCATCAAATAATCATACAGATCAACCCGTGGTGATGCAGTTTGATTAAGGCCTTAGAAGGAAAGAAGAGGCTGTTTCTAGAATCATCCCTTCTTGGGTCCATCCCTCTCTTCCTCCTCCGTCTTAGCCCTGCCTCGTCTGTCCCAGAGGAGGCGACAAGCAATGGGGCTGCTTGAAGGACCTGCCAGTGCCTCTGTGTGAAGGTTTGGGGTGGGGGCAGGGGAACGGCAGAGCGGAGGCCTGAAGAAGGCTTGGGGTGTCACTGGTTCCTGCCACTCTGGATCTTGCTTCTGGGGCTCAGAGGCAACACTGGAGCAGCCACAGCGGCCAGTTTGTCTGGAGGCCCTCGGAGATCTTGGGTGGGCTCTGGTTGTAGCCTGGGGAACCTTCCTCCCTCAAACAGACGCAGGAAACCCACACTGTCTCTGGCACCGTGTATGGGAACAAATAGCGCCAAAGTTCACGTGGCAGTTAAACACCACTTCCCACCGCCTTTCCTTTTCCTAGAATAGTGATGATAAGTAATAGTAGTACTTAATAATAGTAACTGATCTTTATCAAGCGGCTGCTATGTGCCAGATACCTTTTTCTCTGTGTGTGAGAACACATCTCAGACAGCATCTCATGAGATACAGTTTTAAAGACTGCACTTCGGCCCCAGCAATTAAAAAACTTTGAAATGTCTGAATCTCTAAGAAATTAGAAAAGACAGCGGCAAAACAGAAAGGAAATTGAATCCAAGAAAAGTTGCTGCTTTCCTAGTTGGAGAATCTTGGAGAATCCAGGCTGTCTGAGCGGGGGGGGATTGAAATCGTATATTCTCCAGACCCTGATGTACGTGTGATGGAAATAACACTGACATTTGTTTTATACTGTATTGTTCAACCACAGCAAGGCCCATCTTTTGCCTACGTGAGTAACTGGGAGTGTTTTCCTGGTGTGTACGGGAGGCACGGAGTGTGTTTAGATGTGCATGCTCCTGTCGCACCCACTGAGCCCCATAGCTGATGGTAGAATGGGCTAGATCCCCGAGTTTCACAACCCAAACCTACAGACTCACTGAAACACCGTCCTGCGGGCGTCCAATGTCAGTGTGGGGCGTGGGGCGCGTTGCCACCCGCAGGACCCATTGGACTTCCCAGGGTTGACCTCCAGCCGGGAATGGATTTCCCCAGTTCAGAATGGATCTCATTACCCTTCCCACCAATGTGTCCGCCACCGGTAACCCTGACTGGAAGGCCCTGGAGACGTCTGTTCCATCTGGTTGAGCCTTGAAGGACCTTCTGGCCCTAAAGCTTCCCTGGCTTGATTGACAGTCAGTTAATGGCACTGCTGTGGCATGCCTCTCTCCCCACTCCCTGCCATCATCCCTAAATATCTCCCCTGAGCCCTGTCCCCTGTGCACTGGTGTGTCCCTGTGCATGTGTGTGCAGTGCGTGTCTGTCTTTGCATGCCGGTTGCTTGACCCAGGGCTCCAGAAACGGGAGTCTTGGTGTTCACGAGGCACTAGCTTTGGTGGCATGGTAAGGCCCCAGCTATTGCGACACACAACCGGGTCCTGCTCAAACCTCTGCATGTGTAAACTCATCTCTAACTCAGAGCTTGGGGGCTGGCATACGGGTCCCAGCCTGGGAGAGACCCTCAGATCAAGAGATCCTAGCGTGTGCTAGGATCACGCTCAATCCATCTTAGTTAGACCTGGGCGGCAGTGTCATGGGTGAATCAGAAGGAGAATCAGGCTTCTCATATAGGATCTGCTCCTGTGTGACTTTGGCCAAGTCACTTAACTTCTCTGGGCCACTGTCTCATCATCCGTAAAATGAGTGGTTTGGACCAGATCGTCATGTTCAGAGCTCTCCTGAGAAGGATCTTTTGGCCCCAGCAGCTGGAACTCCCATTCTAGGAAGGGAACTTTTTTCTGGGGATATTGGGACCCCAAGTTTGTGTTGACAGAAGTGACCCCATTAGTCTTCTTCCTGCTAGTCAAGCAAAGCCCTTTGCTCTCATTGTAAATTTCCACAAGTCCCAATTATGGGGATTCTACTGTGGCTGGGATTTTCACAGAGATGACACTTTTTTTTTTTTTTTTTTTTTTCGGTACGCGGGCCTCTCACTGTTGTGGCCTCTCCCGTTGCGGAGCACAGGCTCCAGACGCGCAGGCTCAGTGGCCATGGCTCACGGGCCCAGCCGCTCCGCGGCATGTGGGATCTTCCTGGACCGGGACACAAACCCGTGTCCCCTGCATCGGCAGGCGGACTCAACCACTGCGCCACCAGGGAAGCCCAGAGATGACACTTTTATCTTCTTTGAGAGCTGTGAAGGAGGAGGGCATGTGAATAAATAGACACGTAAATTAGTAGCTTCCTGTTCTGTTCCTTTAGGGACAGCCACCCATGATGCCCTCCTGGTGTATAGAGGAGCAGGAAGAAAGCTGTGCGCTGCCTTTTCCCTTCTAGAACCTTTCCCAGGTTCTTTTTAGCCCAGCCCAACTGCCCTGAAAAAGAGGACAGGGGAACCAGCAGAGAAAACAGGAGAAAACCCTCAGGACCCGTACTTCCCAGGGTCGGCCTGGAGGAGGAGCTGGGTAGGAGAGCCGCTGAGCCAGTCTGCAGCCGCCGTGTCGTGGGGATAGGCAGAGAGCAGCTCGATGCTTCCTGGCATGATTTACCTTGTTGGCCCTTTCCTGCAACAATTAATCACGTGACCGCGTTTGTGCACAAGAGCCCCTCAGAGGGGGCCGATGGGCTGTGTACAGTCTCAGCTGCATTTAACCTGATGAATGGAGCTCAAGCAACCTGCTTTGAAGCTTTGTTCTGCAGTCGGTTTGAAGTATTCCCGGTGGGTTTTGCGCATTCCTTACTTGTCTTCCATAGGAGACTTCAGAAAACTGGTCCTGAGAAAGGAAAAATTGCAACTATAAAAAGAGGCACTAAAACCATCAGAAGAAGGGTTGTAGTGATTTAGCTTGAAGAAAGCTGCTTGTCAAACATAAGCAGCAGCAAGACTGTCGTGTACAGCAGGGCAGGCTGTGCACTGCACAACTCCATGGATTCACTATGATGTAAATGACATCCTGGTGTTGTACAGTGTGGCAGTTCTCAGTGGCAATGATGTCACATAGATGAGCAGGCCCTATCTAGGAAAAAGTGGCCTTCCTAGGTGATGTCCTTACAGATGTCCCAGCTATAAGAGAGCTCAGACATTTGTTTCTCTTCTGAAATCCTTGAGTAAATCTGGACATTAGCATTGGGGGTCTCAGATGGGTAGGTGATAGGATAGGAGAGAACCCGTGGGTTAAGGGCAGAATTTTGTGACAACATCTGTCTATGGCAGAGCTGTCAGTGTCTACGTCACTTTCTCCAATAACTAGATGTGAATGAATTTTAGGGTGAGCTGGAAAAGCAGCTTCTACAAGCAAACCCCATCCTGGAGGCTTTCGGCAATGCCAAAACTGTCAAGAACGACAACTCCTCACGATTTGTAAGTAGGAAAGCCACATGGGTTTTCTGGAAAAGGCTTGGGTGCCCTGGTTTCCCCTCCTGCCTGAGAATGCAGAGTATGTGTGTGCAGGGACGTCTGAGGCTGAAGGGATGGAGGTGTGCATTGCAACAGCATTTTGCTCTGCATCTCCAGTCCTGTCTTGACCTTACCACCCTGCAAGTGCTCCAGCCACTCACTCCCTCATTCATTCACTCACTATTCATTCAACAAATATTCTTTCAGCATCTGCTTGCTAGGCTCCCTGTTAGAATTTGACATTCATAATTCATTCAGTAAATATTTACTGAGCACCTAGTAAGTGCTAGACACTTACACCCAATACTCATTTATTTATTCAGCAAAACATGCATTGAGTACCTACTATGTACGAAGCACATGCAAATTTCAATAAACATTTATTATATACCCACTGTCTACAATCATTCTGGCAGGCATTTTTACACACACCATTCTCTCTCTCTCTCTCTCTCTCTGTTTGGCTCATTTTCATTAAGCGCCTACTGTATAGCAGACCCTGAACTAGACAGCAAACAATTCAGACATGGTTCCAGGCTTCACAAGGCTTGTGGCCTAGTTGGGGAGCCAATAGTCAATGATGCAGGACTTCCCACACAGGCTTTCCCAGGTTCCAAGGCCCCCCCCCCCACTTTCTCACCTGAGCCTAATGGGGGAAGGAGAACTCTGAACACAGGTGGTTGATGACACTTACACAAAAATTATCTTGTTGTACAAAAGAAGTGGGGGCCTCCACTCCATAGGAGAGTCAGAAAGATACTTTTTTTTTTTAAGAGGAATGATGCTTTTTTAAAAAATTATTTTGTTTATTTATTTTTGGCTGTGTTGGGGTTTTGTTGCTGTGCGTGGGCTTCCTCTAGTTGAGGCGAGCAGGGGCTCATCTTTGTTGCGGGGCTTGGGCTTCTCATTGCGGTGGCTTTTCTTGTTGTGGAGCGTGGGCTCTAGGCGCACGGGCTTCAGTAGTTGTGGCATAAGGGCTCAGTATTTATGGCTTGCGGGTTCTAGAGTGCAGGCTCAGTAGTTGTGGCACATGGGCCTCGTTTTGCTCCACAGCATGTGGGATCTTCCCAGACTAGGGCTTGAACCCGTGTCCCCTGCATTGGCAGATGGATTCTTAACCACTGCACCACCTAGGAAGCCCAGAAAGATACTTTGATGAGGAAATTTGGAGGAAAGACTGCATCTGAATTCCACTAGTGAGGAGGCCCCTGCTGATTTGTGGGTGCCCCTCTGAACTGTCAGTCACCAGATGGGACCCTGTGAAAAACTCTTTGTAGAAACCTCTGCCCCGCCCACGTAGAGCTGCTCTGTGGGTATCTCTGTGTCCTGCATATTCACACGCATGGGCCCCAGCCTTGTCAACCCCAAGACCCACTTCTTATTACAAGTAATTATGCGGTGTTCCCTTTCCTTCCCTGAAAAATTAGAGTCATAGATAACATCACCTACTACACACATCAGATTAAAAAAAAAAAATAGCACAATGCCCTTGCTATAATATGAAGGAGAAATAAAACAATTCATAATTAAAATGTGCATTTCAGCATATCAGACCACATATGAAGACACAATGAGCTAGTCAGACACTTGCATTTATATCCAGAATCACTGTGACCTTGACAGCTACAAATGCAGGCTGAGACAAGGGGGAGTTCGTTTGGGGACTGAAGCCATGGGATGGGATTTTCCAGAATGATGACACACTCTTTGGAAAGCTCTGAACCAAAGAACAATTTGCTCTCGAGTTACATGGATATGACATTCCTACATGAGAACAACATTAACATTTTTTGTGTGTTTTTACCTAAAACACCATTAGGGTCTAGGCTCAGCTAATTATAAACAGGTTTTTCACCTCCGCGAGTGTCAGGTGGGACATTTGGAAGTCATAGGGTAGGTGGCTAATGCTTGGTGTCTGGGACTCTCTCGGTCATTGCAGGATGCCCAGCATCCTTGGCCCCTGTCCACTAAGAGCAGTAGCTGCCACCGTCATGTAACAATTCCAGTCCCTCCCCCAGATTTCCAAAATCCCCGTGGGGTTTGTGTTGGCTGCACCAAGAAACACTGCGTTTGTGCGTTGTAACCCGGTGCAGTTCCTAGGATGTCAGTAAATGAGAGCAAATTCAAAGTGAATCCCTGCCATGTCCCCACTCACTGGTGCCCCAGGTCTTCTCGGGAGGAAGGCAAGATGGCTCCAGGACCAGCAGGCTCCTCTGTTACGGTTGCAATAGCGTTCATTGTCCTGAATCATTCTACTGTCTGTCTCGCTTCCTGATGGAGAAAGAGTGAGGGTTTTGTCGAGGCCCAAGCAAGCCTAGGGGACGGTGCCTCCCACCACGTAATCACGGGTGGGTGAGGGCGGTAAGGATACGATCCTTTGTCAGCTGTTAAGAAAGCAGGAAAAGGGCCGGTGCTGCCAGAGGCGGGACCTGGCTGTCCTGGGTTCTGTGGTTCGGCTGAGGCAGAAGGCAGGTGGATTGGCATCTTTTCCAAGTGGAGAGATCTGATGGGCCCCGGGGCTGGGGGCATGGCCCAGCCCTGCCTACAGAGCCTCCTATGCCCGGGCCTGCTCAGATAGCGCGGCTCCCTGGCATCACTGTTCATGCTCACCTGCCCCAAAGAAGCGGTTTAATTCGCAGCTGGATGAACTTGGGCTTGATTGATCATGGAGGCCCAGCGTGTTTCTGGGCAGTGGGGCAGCGGGGGAGGCCTCCAGCCACTGGGTGTGGCAAATGTGCCTTCTACTCATGCCTCTACCTCTTAGGAGCACTACCACACTGGGCAGGTCCCACTAGCTTTCTTGGCCTCAGTTTCCCCACCTTTAAAATGGGGAGAGCTATGATGGGCTGAGGGTCATTGCAAGAGCAAGTGAAATTGATTTGAGAAAGTGTTTTCTAAGTTCCTCTGTCGCCATAAGGCCCTCGATCTTCCCAGCTCAGGAGATGCTGACCTGTGAGGTTCTTGAGTGTTTGCAAGAAGCTGTCTCTGGTTTTCTTCTTTTTCCCTTGAATGCTCCCTGACTCCTCTCTCCCCACTTGCCTGCAGCATGAGGGTGAGGGGCTGAGGCTGGGGAACCCACCATGAACTGTGTTTTCCTGTTGGCAGGGTAAATTTATCCGCATCAACTTCGACGTCACGGGTTACATCGTGGGAGCCAACATTGAGACATGTATCCTTTGCTGAGCCTGGGCCACCTGGGACTCCCACCCTTGGTCCCACCAACCTCCTGCCCAGAGCCTGAGGGGGGCACAAGAGCCACCCCTCTCTCCCCAGGCGCTTGGGTACCATCCAGAGCGAATCTCCCCTGGGGTTGTTTTCCCCTAACAGCAAGCCTTGTAGTGTGGTGGTCCCCAGGTTTGGGGACCTCAAGCAGCCTGTGTTTGATTCTGAGTGGACCTCTCCCTAGCTGAGCGACCTTGGGCTAGTTACTCAACCTCTCTGTGCCTCGTCAGTGAAATGGCGATGATAATAATACCTGCCTCATAGAGGTGTCGTGAGAATCAAGTGAATTCATTCATGTAAAGCTCTTAGAACCGTGACAGAATAAGGGCTGGTTGAGCATCGGCTATCGTGAGAACTTCGCTTCATCCTTTTCGAGCCAGGGTCCAAGGCTAAACCCGGATCCCTTGTCCTTCTTAGGAACAGGGCGGCTTCAGCCCACAGACAGGACATCAATGGAAACAGGACTTTCCCAGAGGAACAGCCTGCTTCTGGCAAAGCAAGCAGGAAGCTGTTTCTGTAAATCTAAGGAATCAGAATCCCACCAGCCCACCAGTGCCACCTGTGCTCCTTAGCACCCCAGAGGGGGCTCAGGGCGTGGCTGGGGTCAACTGACTAGGCCCCATCCCCACCTCCCAGAGCTGGGCAGGGATTAAATGAGATACAGCCAAAGACACCCATATTCTCCTACGGGGGGATAAGGAGACCATAAATAGCCTCGTGTGGGCTCAGAACGGGTATGGCCACCAGCTGAGTTCTGGTTTTCAGAAGTTTCTGGATTTGGGAATTGCAGATGAGAGTTTGTGACCCTGTATAATAAGAGGCGTTGGGAGGAGAAATTAGTCTACATGACCTGACATGACAGAGCGGGGGTGGGGGACACAGTCTAATCCAATGGATTTGGGAGCACAGAGAAGTGATCATTCATTCTTCAGTGGTTAGGGTTTTGCAGATTTTGTCATAGTCAAGTAGAGCCTGGTTCTTACATGGGGAAATCCACCTGGTACAAGAGCCCAACCACCCATGTGCCTCCCTACCATCCCCTCCCCCCATGGCAGAACAGCTCTCCTTAGATTGATTAGTGGGTCATGTTTACAGTCTCCTGAGGCTAGACAGCTAGGCAGCTGGGTCACGGTCACTCAGCCAGCCAGAACTGGTACCCAGCTCTCGAAGCCCAGCCCCTTGTCTGGGGTGGTTTTGGCTACCGCAGACACTTGGCGTTGTCACTTCCTAGCTCTGTGCTCCTGGGAAATTGAGCCTTCCCCGAGCTTCCCTGGGCCTCAGTTTCCCTATATTGAAAATGCAAATAATATTCGCACTTAGCTTCTAGGATAGTTTGTGAGGTGTAAATGAGAAAATGCACGTCAAACATTTAGCACAGGGATTAACGAATCATAGAGGGCGTAATTATTTTTACTCTGTAATATCTAAAGACAGCTCACTCTGCAGAAGAGGAGTTGGTGACGGCTGCTGGGGAAACATCTCATTTCATGCCCCTCCCGTAAGTCTTTCATCCTGGAGTCCTTTGACTCCTGTCTTTTTATGCTTTTTTTCCCCCACTCTGTTCCCCTCACTTCTCCCCGGCACTGGGGCCTGCCAGCAGCACCCAGTGGTCTCTTTTGGATCTGTGAGCCAGAACTGGAAGGTCAACTCATGTGGACCAGGCGTGGATGGCTTGACTCTGCCCCAGCAATCAGACTCTTCAGAACACTCCAGGGAACCTCTCCCGGGTCCTGGAGATTTCCCCTCCAGCAGCTGGTGTGACAAGGATTGGGGAGGAAGGTCATGTTCCCACAAGAGGTACACGTGGTATCCCTGGGATTCTTAACTCCTCCCAAACCAGATCTGCTAGAAAAGTCACGGGCGATTCGCCAAGCCAGAGACGAGAGGACGTTCCACATCTTTTACTATCTGATTGCTGGAGCCAAGGAGAAGATGAGAAGTAAGTGATGAGCAAGGACGTGTGTTGGGAGATCTCAGCCCTCCCTTTCATCATGATCCAGGGTTAATCGATCAGCCGTTAACACAGAGTCTGAGATCCTGCCAGGGAAAGAGCTACACATCTCTGGGCAGCATCTCCTTTGTGTGAGTGAGTGTGGCTTCTGTTCAGTCATTCTCATTTACTGAGCACCTACTATGTGACATAGTAGATGTCCATTTCAGTTAGGCATTAAATAATTCATTAATCAAGCCCAGTTAGACTGGACGACATCAAGTCCAAATAGACACAATCTGTGCCTTCCAGGAAGGGAGAAAGACAATTGCCATATTTGCACGTTTACAAAAGTTGCAGGTATTTAAGAGGCATTCTGATTGTATAAGGAATTTGGAAGGGCAGTGGAACCAAGCACTTTTCATTATTCCTGTTTTGAAAATAACTTTGAATTGACCTTTTTGTAGGGCAGGGGTCACCTATATTTTTCTGTAAGGAACCAGATAGTAAATCTCTTAGGTTCTGTAGGCCACACGGTTTTTGTCACAACTACTCAGCTCTGATGTTGTAATGCAGAAGCAGCCATAGGCAATGCCTAAACCAATGGGCAAAGCTATGCAATAGAATTTTATTTACAAAAACAGGAATGTGCTGTAGTTTGCTGCCCTCTGTTGTAAGGAAAATATTTTTCACATAAAAACTATATACTGTATACCAGACTCCAATAGGAAATTATACATTCTAGGCGTGTAGAAGAGTTAATCTACTAACTGCAAAGAATATATAAATCACAGCTGAGTAAAGGAGTATACCAGTCAATACAAGTACATAGTATGGTCTACATTCTAGTAATAAGTTTAAGTCCTAAATTTTAGGAGAACAGTACAAATTTTGCTTCCCATCAGTTTTGTGACCCGGGGTTAGTTATTTTGCTTAGAAAATTACCAAAAGGATGTGTGGGCTGGTACCTTTGCTGTGATGAGGTGTATTGCAATGTTCCACCACTAGGGGGAGCAGCGTTCCTTATTTAATCTTGTTGCTTGGCATCTGGAGCAATTTTGGATAAAAGAGGGGAGGCGGAATGGATGTTAGTGGCACATAGTTAAATTAGCAGATATAGTGCAGACACGATGGCGTGGCCCAGAGGGAAGCGTTTATATTTTTCTTCCACCTCTTTGGCACCAAAGTCAACAATTTTGTTGTTTGGTAACCTGGGTTCCAGTTTTGTGCTCTGCCTCCAGTCTCCCAGAAATCAAGAGAGGATAAAAGCAACAACTGAGATCCCTAGGAACCACTTGTATGCTTGATGATAGATCTGGGAAGAGGTTAGGCTTTTAGGGGGAGTCAAATATTTCCACATGTATCCATGGTCTGGATAATGAAATCTTGGCAAAGACTCAAATCCTTGTGACTTTAATCAGGCATTTCAGTTAATCCAAAGGCTTAATTGGTGTCTCGGGTCAACTTAACCTCAGCTTTATCAAGTAGCTTCCTAGTGACTTGACCCAGGAAAACCCTTTGTTTAAAAAGAAGAGCATCTTGCTGAATTCCCTCCAAAAGTATAATCAAATCCAGCCTAATTAAAGATTGATCTGGAAGAGGACACTTGATATATTGGACAGTGTCATAAAAGCAAATAGTATAAGAAAAAAAGAAGGAATTATAAATTTGGGAGAGAAAGGGATGAATAACAACAAAGGAATGTAACTACAGAGTATGACTTTTCAGAGAATAATATTTGATAGATGTCATAAACAAGGAGTTGACAAATGTTTTTACTAAAGGGCCAGATAGTCCATATCTTAGGCTTTGGGGATCATTTTTGATTTGGTTTTTCTTGCAACTACTCAACTCTGGCTGCTATTGTAGCATGAAAGCAGCCATAGAAAATAGACAAGGAGATGGGAGCAGCTGTGTTTCAATAAAACTTTTTTTTACAAATAAGAACCTGCTGTATAAAAAAATAAAAATAAAATTCAAAAAAAAGAACCTGCTATTTAAAAATATAAATAAAATAAAATTCAAAGTAAAAAGAGCCTGCTGTGTTAAAAAAAATTAAATTTAAAAAAAACTTTATTTACAAAGATAACCAGCAGACCAGATTTGCCAATCCCTAACATAAGCCTTATCTACTGATTCAGCTAGAAATAGTTTGAGAAGAGGGAGGCTAAATGGTAAGAGCAATTGTAAGAGCACCAAAGCTTTTTTCCACCATAGCAGGAAGTCAATGGATAATATCTAATTTTGACATATCCAGAAATAGCCATTAATATGATATATAAAAGTAATATATAGTAAGCCTATTACATAGAGAGATAATGATAACTACCAGAAAAAAACAGTTAAAAGAGATAAAAGCAGTTATTGTAGGGTAAGGTAGGAGCGGGAGAAAAGATGGGACAAGCAATTGGTATTTTTATTATAAACCTTTAGATAGTAATTAATTTTTTCTCATAAATATATTTATTAAGCTTAACGTGTTTGGTGAAGATAGGACAAAATCAACTATTACACAACATATATAGAACAAAAATCACAGTGTTAATTAGATATTAGATGTCCACATATGTGGTAAAATCATATACAGCTAAAGAATTATTTGATTATTAAAGAAGGAAAAAGTGGGGTGATTCAGGGACAAATGCTGATGAAGGTTGTAAAACGAGGGTGCCTTTTTCCTCCCTCGGGATGCTCGTCAAGTTCACATTAAATTCTGTTTGATCAGTGTTGACTAGAAGCTGCAAGTTTCATTTCTCAGGCTCTTAGTACGAGCATCATATCAATAGTTCAGTCATTGATTTTAAAAATCCATGTGTATGTGTGATTTTGATAAAAGTTTAATAGATGGATGGATAAAGATTAATCTAGCTTTTCAGAGCTTTGTTTCTGAAGGCAGGGTACTTTTGGGCAACTGAGATAAAGGTGTCTCTTCCTCTGGGTAGATGCAATGTTCTGTCAGGGGTCATGGCTTAGCAAGTGGAGCCAACAATGGATTTCAGCTGCCAGGCACTCTGGGGCAGTGCACAACCTGCACCACTGTATGAGGTGGATGATGGCTTCTATGCGATGAAACAGAAGGAAGGTTTAAACTGTCCAAGTCTTGGGAAAGGGAAAGAAATTATGATGGGCCAGACCCTTTACCAGGTTCCTGTCTCCTGTTCAAAATAGAAGTGTGCCTTCCTGACCACCACCCCGTCTTCCTCTCCTTCTAGATGACTTGCTTTTGGAGGGCTTCAACAACTACACATTCCTCTCCAATGGATTTGTGCCCATCCCGGCAGCCCAGGACGATGAGATGTTCCAAGAAACCTTGGAGGCCATGGGGATCATGGGCTTCAATGAAGAGGAGCAGCTGTGTAAGTCTTCCCACCTCGAGGCGGGGTGCTGGTGAGGAGAGTGAGGTTCCTGCTCTCGATACTGATACCAGGAAAGCTTTACCAGAAGTCCAGGCTCTTGTTCAACTCGTCCAAAAGAGTTTGGGCAAGGAACACAAGGCACTAAGGAAAAAAATAAACACACACCGACATACACACACACACACACACACACACACACACACACACACACACACACACACACACAGACACACACGTGCACACACACATACTGAGGCTGAGTAGCAAGAGAACAAAGAAGTTTATTTAGTGCAGAAGTGAAAATTACATACTTAAAGAAGAGTGTGGGCATCCTCGTGAGTGAGGGGTGCCCCGCAGGGTTGTTGATCCCCCTTTTATCTTATTTTTAGCCCTTTGAATGGGTGGGTGTTTTTGATTAGGGGTGGAATGTTCATTGAGGGGGAAGGTTGAGGTGTGGCCTGGATTACACCAGGTTGCATCAGCCCCCAGTCTTGTGCATTTTTCTGCTGAAACCACTGTACCTGTGCTCTAAGAGATGTTTTCCCTTACATTTTCCTTCACTAGTCAAGCGCCACGGGTGAAAAGTCTTATAGGGTCATCAGCAACCTGTGCATTTTTATTTGCATGCTCTACAGTTTTATTGGTCAGTTTCTTGTTCAGATGTTACAAAATTTCTGTGTTGGATACCATTCCTCCATGCATCATGGCCTCGTTAAATGCAAAACAAGAA
The DNA here is from genome assembly GCF_011762595.2 of Tursiops truncatus. Classification (NCBI taxonomy): domain Eukaryota; kingdom Metazoa; phylum Chordata; class Mammalia; order Artiodactyla; family Delphinidae; genus Tursiops; species Tursiops truncatus. Next base: position 25,380,640 of record NC_047048.1, read on the forward strand.
GGTGGCTTTGCCTTCTGCCTAATGCCTATACATGAGGAGGCTGTCCTTGGGCCCGGCCCTGTCTTTCCTGCCTCAGTACCACTGGAATTAGTTAGGGACTTTTCTCTGGTCAGGACAGATTTCTGCTCTCTGAATTCCCCACTCCCTCAAAAAAAAAAGGAGAAGGAGAAAAATTAATATTACTTTAGGTGGTTTATTGGTGTTTTAGAAAGGTGGCTGCATGAGTTATGGCTCTTTTGGTTACAAGTGACCAAATTGGCTTAAGCAAAAAGGAAAATGATTCACTCATAGAGCTGAAAAATTCAGGGATAGTGGTTTCAGGAACAGCAAATTCTAGGGACTCAAAGAATGTCTTTAGAACTTGGTCTCTCAACAACATTGTCTTTAAGTAGGAAGTAGTTTCTTGGCAACAAAATGGCTGCTGTGGCTCCAGCCCTTACATCCATTGGTTTTATGTCCAGCAGAAATGAGCAGAGTGGATTCCCTGCCTGCACCCCTGAATGGAGTCATATTGCCTAGGTTGACATGCATATTCCTGAGCTACTCACAATGAGCCAGGGTTGTTGAAAGCTCTGTTATGTCTCTTTGTTATGGTCTCGATTCCATTCTTGGAGCTGGAGGTAGAGAGGTTGTTGGCCTCATTGAGAACATGTAGGTGGAGGGGAGGGTGAGTAATTGAGGCAGTCGGTGTACTTGGGTTCTTCCTGGAAAGGCAGTTCTGGTGATGGACCAATATTGATCAATATCATCAACCAATGACCAAGAAACACATTTCGTCCTGAGAATAGGAAAGCTCATAGAGATATTTCTGGTTTCCATACTGTGCAAGAAACACTTTTTCTTCTGGGTTAGATATGCCTCAGTACTCAAGGTTAATCTCTTTTGGGAACACCAGGACAAGATTGTGGAAATTTTCGCTTTCTTCCCACACCCACACCCCTTTGGAGCCCCAGAATAATGGCTACAGTTGCAAAAATGAAACTTATAAGGAAGGGCAGCTCCTTCAGAGATAACTTGGGGCCCAGAAAAAAGAAGACTCCATGAATGAGATAACAAATGGGTGGTGTTTGTGGATTTTGGCTAGGATCCTACTTCAGAATCCAGTGCTTACAGCATCCCTTCCTTAATGACATCAGTTCTCCAAGAATGATTCATTTTATTTGGAACATGAGTCAGTTTTTACTTCTAATCTTTGCTTTAAAAAAAGAAAATACAACTGATGATTAAGTACTTGCTGTAGGCCAGATATTTGCTAAATACCCTCCCCCTTTTTTTTTCGGGACTTCCCTGGTGGTCCAGTGATTGGGACTTCGCCTTCCAGTGAAGGGGGCGAGGGTTCGATCCCTGGTCGGGGAGCTAAGATCCCACATGCCTCGTGGCCAAAAAATCAAGGCATAAAACAGAATAAATATTGTAACAAATTCAGACTTTTAAAGACTTTAAAAATGGTCCACATCAAAAAAAAATCTTAAAAAAAAGGAAATTAATGGGGTGGAAAGGGCCATATACACAAATAAACAGATAGCGACATCATGACAGGTACCTGAAAAGAGATACAAATTACACTCAGAAGTCCAGAGACTGTAACAAGTAGCAGAAATATCATTTACATAATTGTGACTTTAAGTACAACGCTCCATGGGAAAGCAATGGCATAAGAATTTCAGATCCACTGTAATGAGAAACACAAGTTTGTAGGTGACCTTTTTTGTCCCACAATGAAAGGTCTTAAATGTCAGGGTTATATTTCCTTTTTTTTTAAATTTAATTTAATTTATTTTTTTATACAGCAAGTTCTTATTAGTCATCAATTTTATACACATCAGTGTATATATGTCAATCCCAACCGCCCAATTCATCATACCACCATCCCCACCCCACCGCAGCTTCCCCCCCTTGGTATCCATACATTTGTCTTTACATCTGTGTCTCAACTTCTGCCCTGCAAACTGGTTCATCTGTACCATTTTTCTAGGTTCCACACACATGCGTTAATATATGATATTTGTTTTTCTCTTTCTGACTTACTTCACTCTGTATGACAGCCTCTAGATCCATCCACGTCTCAACAAATGACCCAATTTCATTCCTTTTTATGGCTGAGTAATATTCCATTGTATATATGTACCACAACTTCTTTATCCATTCGTCTGTCGATGGGCATTTAGGTTGCTTCCATGACCTGGCTATTGTAAATAGTGCTGCAATGAACATTGGGGTGCATGTGTCTTTTTGAATTACGGTTTTCTCTGGATATATGCCCAGTAGTGGGATTGCTGGATCATATGGTAATTCTATTTTTAGTTTTTTAAGGAAACTCCATACTGTTCTCCATAGTGGCTGTATCAATTCACATTCCCACCAACAGTGCAAGAGGATTTTCTTTCCTCCACACCCTCTTCAGCATTTGTTGTTTGTAGATTTTCTGATGATGCCCATTCTAACTGGTGTGAAGTGATACCTCATTGTAGTTTTGATTTGCATTTCTCTAATGGTTAGTGATGTTGAGCATCCTTTCATGTGTTTGTTGGCAATCTGTATATCTTCTTTGGAGAAATGTCTATATAGGTCTTCTGCCCATTTTTGGATTGGGTTGTTTGTTCTTTAATATTGAGCTGCATGAGCTGTTTATATATTTTGGAGATTAATCCTTTGTCCGTTGATTCGTTTGCAAATATTTTCTCCCATTCTGAGGGTTGTCTTATCGTCTTGTTTATGGTTTCCTTTGCTGTGCAAGAGCTTTTAAGTTTCATTAGGTCCCATTTGTTTATTTTTGTTTTTATTTCCATTACTCTAGGAGGTGGACCAAAAAATATCTTGCTGTGATTTATGTCAAAGAGTGTTCTTCCTATGTTTTCCTCTAAGAGTGCTAAATCCCCTTTTTAAAAGAATGTACCAGAATGTTCAGTTTTATTTAAATACTAAAAAACTGGAACAAACCAAAATATTGATTGATTGAAGGCTTATTTAATTATTTGTTGACCTTATGAAAGAAAGCAACGGGACCTTTTAAATGGTCTTAGAAAGACATTGCCTTACGTGGAAATGCTTCTAATATATTTAAAGTGAAGACATCAGGGAACAAAGCAATGTGCTAAATGCTTTATATGCATTACTTAATGTCAAAACAACCCTAAGGGGTGGCCATTATTACCTCAATTTGCAGGTGAGGAAACTGAGGTACAGAGAAGTAAAGGAAATTACCCAAGGACACACTGTTGGAGCTGGGACTCACTCAGGTCTCATGAATCCCAAGCCCCACTTTATGATTCACTGTGCTCTGTTTTTGTCTGTGGGAAGGTGGGTTTTGTCCTTTAAACTTAAAAAAAAAAATCTGTGTCAGAACCAAGGTATGGAAACCAAGGTTAAAAGGGGCCCAGAATGTTCTACAATGTGGACTCGCTTTGCTGGGTGATAAGTGATACAGAAGCCCACCATGAGATGGTGGTCTCTTCTCTAGTCCCTTTCAGTTCTTCTGATGACTTTCAAAGAGAGGAGCAGTTTGGCACCTACTAGGTCTTCAGCCCCTCCCTGACACTTGCTAATCACCCTTTTAACCCTGGAGAGTAGACCCCAGGCCCAGCACCTTGGGCAGGCCCTAGCCTCTTGCTAGCATTTGATAGTATGGTTTATCTTTCCTGTATTTATTTTTATAGGTGTCATCTATTTATGGCAAGGGAAGCTGATTTTTCACTTAAGATAAAGTTTTCTACTTAAGTGAATCATAGGAAAGAGAAGTGAATGTAAAGAAAAATGTTAAGTAAATAGTAGAACAGATGGTATGCCTGTAGAACAAGCATTAGGATGAGGGTGTACAAATGACTGACACCCATGGGACACGGACTTAGACCAGTGTGTATACCAACCTTGATTATAAATCTAGGGCTACTCCCAACCCTCCCCAAAGAAGCCAAAGGAAAATGGGGAGCTGACGGTAGTGTCAGGCCTGACCCCTGGAGCTGCATGAGGTTCCAGGTGACCAGTCTCCTCTGGTTCCTGGACTTCAGCAAGGGAGAATTACTTGCCCTAGATTGCACAGGGAGCTAGGAACAGTGTAAGACCATCATAATCATTGTGACATCATAGCAACTACTGTTTATTGAGCACTGCCTGGGTTTAGGTGCTATGCATTTAATCCTCATGACAACCCTATGAAGCAGGTGGTTTTATGGGCCTTCAGATGGTGAAATGGGCCCAGAGAAGCTAATACCTGACTTGAAGTCACACAGCTGCTACCAACATGGCCAAGATGCGAACCCCCGGCAGCTAACTCCAGCATTGTCCTCAGATCCTCCCAGGGACTGTCTAGGTCCATTTCCAGGTGTCAGTCATTCACAATTGATGCCGCTTCTGGGTTTCATCTGTATCATCATTGTTTGAATATTTTTATGCCTAGGGTGGATTTCTATAGCCCCATCCACTCTGGGCTTTGTCCTAAACAACAGTTCCGTACAATCACTAAGTATGTGTCCTGGTTATACAATTTGAAATAAATTAGAATAAGTACCTAACTATTGAAATGTTTTAAAAGTTTCACATACCACCTATAATCATCCACCCTGTGTACATGTGGTACGTCTGCCACATGTTGGGAAAGCCTATTTCCTGTTCCTCAGTAATAAGGGTGGCGTATTAGTTTCCTGAGGCTGCTGTAACAAATTACCACAAACTTGGTGGCTTAAAACAACAGGAATTTATTCTCTCATGGTTCTGGAGGCCAGAAGTCTGAAACCAAGGTGTGGGCAGGGTTGGTTTCTTCTGGGGGCTCTGAGGGAAAATCCATCCCAGGCCCCTCTCCCGGCTTCTGTGGCTGCCGGCAGTCCTTGGCTTGTAGACGCATCACTACAACCTGCCTCCTTCTTTACGTTTCCTTCTGCCCTGTGCATCTTCTCTTCTCTCTGTCATCAGGTCACTTGTCATTGGATTTAGGGCCCACCAGATCTCATTTAATTGCATCTGCAGGGATCTGTTTTCCAAATAAGGTCGCATTCACAGGTTCTGGATGGTCATGTCTTTGGGCGGCCACCAGTCAACCCACTACAGGTGGCTACTTCTATTTAGCACCTACTGGGCCAGGCCCCTGGTTTGCAGCATCTCTCCTGATATAAACGTTATGAAGCAGGTACTGCTGTTACCCTCTCCATTTTGCAGATGGGGAAACTAAGGCTCAGCAAGGTGAGGCTGGACTTCCTAACACTAGAGTGCATGCTTTCAACCACTGCCCCAGACTGCCAGCCCTTGGCACCCTTGCTATCTGGGCAGCCCTCTCCACTTTGCTGTCCACCAGCTCTTGTGACCTGGGAGTGGTGACAATTCTTTTGTTATTTCTGTGACAGTGCTATCTATACCACAAAGTGCAAACCAGCAGTGCCTGAGCCCTCAAGAGAGATTGGCCTCCACAGCCATTAAAGTTGTCAATTTTAAACCTGGGTAGATTTCACATAAAAATCTGGGTTTCCATCATCTTTGGAAAAATCAGAAGCCTGGCAGCTCTGGGCTTGCCTCCCCCGCAGCCATGATTGGAGTAGCAACTCTCCCCTTTCATGCAGGGTTGTGGCCCCCGTGAGTCCCCACAGTCCCCATCAATCTGCCTTGCTCATTTAGACCAGTGGTTCTCAGCTAGGGGTGAGTCGGCCCCCGGGGGATACTTGGCAATGTCTGGAGACATTTTTGGTTGTCCCAACTTGGGAGAGGGTAGCACTACTGACATCTAGTGGTTAGAGACCAGGGATGTGGCTAAATAGCCTATAATGATGATAGGATATCCCCACAACAAATTATCTGGGCCAAAATTTCACTAGTGCCCAGGTTGAGTGCCGAAATTCACTGCTTACCCAGGCTCTGCGGGCATTCCAGCAATCCTAATTTAGACCTGCAGTTTAAGAACTGTGAGTATTGGTCTTGACAGTTTACTGACCCCCTTTCATAGATGGTAGTAAAGAAACTGCCTCAGCTGTGCCCTATCAGCAGAAGCTCTGTTCATCTTTTGGGTGTGGATTTTTGCAGTGGTGAATGGGAGCATATGGGTGGCTGATCTAGGCCTTTCTCCTCCTGAGCTGGGCCAGGTGTGAGGACAGCTGTTGTAAAAGGTGGTCACCACTCGTTTGGCCTAAGGAACCGGAGGAGGCTGGAATCTCTAGGTTTTGTTCTTGGAACACAGTGATTTCTTCTTGGAAATCCTGGGCGATTTGCACCTGAGTTAATCTAAAGCCACGCATCTGCATTAATCAATCCTCCCTCTATCCATCCAACCAACCAACCATCCATCCATCCATCCATCCATCCATCCATCCATCCATCCATCCATCCATCCATCTATCCATCTTCCTCCATCTATCTATTCATCAATCCATTGATTGATCCATCTATTATCTATCCATTCATTGATCCATCTATCATCCGGTTTCCTTCCTTTCATCCATCCATCAATTCATCTTCCATCCATCCATCTTCCATCCCTTCCTATGTGTCTGAACACACCTGTGTAACTAGTACCTGTTATAACTAAGAGAACATGAATACCACCAGACCCCATGAAGCTCCATCTTGTAGCGTCCCCCAGTCAAGGATGACCACCATGCTAACTTCTAACAGCATAGTTTTGCCCGTTCTTGAATGTTCTATAAATGGGACTTATATGATATGTTCTTGTTTACATTTGGAGTCCTTTGTTCAGCATTAGTATTTGTGAGATAATACAGCAATCTTGTTGTTTGTAGTCATAAATCATTCAGTCTCCTTGCTGTATAGAAGAGGTTGACAAACATTTTCTGTAAAGGGCCAGAGGGTAAGTATTTTAGCCTTGGTGGGCCATACGATCTCCATGGCAACGGTTGAACTCTGCCATTAAGCATGCAAACCGCTATAGACAATATGTAAGTGAATGAGTGTGGCTGGGTTCCAATAAAACTTTATTTACAATGGCAGGCATTGGGCCGGATTTGGTCCACTGGCTATAGATTGCCATCCCCTGCTGCATAGTATTCCACTGTAGGGCACGGTTTTTAGCAACCATCCAAAAATATTCTGCTCCTCCCAACGGTTTTTAGCAACCATCCAAAAATATTCTGCTCCTCCCAGCCAGGTTTTCTCCCCTCTTAGCAGGGAATTGGGGTGCTTTGGCTTTCTCCTAAAAGCTCAGAACTGAGTCTTTTTAGGGGAAAGATGTAGGCTGGCTCTGGGTCTTCAATGACCTTTAGACTCCAGACCTTGGTATTGGCATTTGTGTCTTATCTGTACTTCTCTCCTCACTTCAGCCATATTGAAGGTGGTGTCATCCGTCCTGCAACTTGGGAATATTGTCTTCAAGAAGGAAAGAAACACAGACCAGGCGTCCATGCCGGATAACACAGGTGCTTGCCGCTTTTTCATAATAACTGATGACTTTGGTGATGGAAGGGAAGGTCACATTGTCTTTGGTTATTTTTCTGGATGAGGTTATCTGGGGCCTTAACAAGAACTAGACTAGATTATTATCACTTAATTCTCTCTTTTTTCAAACTTTTCACTGCTTAAGATCCTACGTGGAAAGTTCTTGAGTCAGAGAGTGGGGGGAAAAACTAAGTTTTGGATCAGACAGGATCCTTAGGGAGTGCCTCTTCTAAAAACCCCACACTCATTTGTTTTATTAAACAAATATTTTTGAGCACCTGCTATATGCCGGGCACTGGGATACAGCAGGAAATGAGACAGGGACCACCCCATTTCTTATGGCATATATGGTCTTGTTGGGGAGACAGACCTCACGTTTCCCTGCAGTTGGGATTGTTGGATAAAATAAAGGATGCCCAGTGAAATTTGAATTTCAGATAAACACTTTTGATAGTAAGTATGTTCTAGGCAATATTGGGGACATAATTATACTAAAAAGTGTTCATTGTTTATCTGAAATTCAAGTTTCACTGGGCTTCCTATATATTTTTCCTAAATCTTGACAGCCCTACCTGCAAATAAGCAGTGTTTCGTGTTTTGAAAAGATGGCCTGGCTACCACCATGCTTGTTGGCGGCTGATGTAAAAGGATGACATAAGTTCCCAACGTGCTCACCTGTGGCCTCACATCGCCGTCTCAGGCTGTATATTGGGTTGCTTTTCCAAGCTCCCAGTTTGACTGCCAGTTGTTTCTTATGTGTTACACGCCCAGATATAGCAAGTTAAAGGAATCCTCGCTCTGAGGAGAGACCCTCAGGGAAAGAGAAACCAAAAGAGCACCCTTAAAAAGAGATGGTGAAAAATCCTAAAACTACACTATTTACCGTCCACCTCACACATCCAAACTATCGTGTATCACTAGTCTTCACGTTAAGGAAGCAGCTAGTGGACTTTTTTTTTTTGGAGAAAAAGTTTTTATGCAGAACTACATGAATACAGCAAGAACCCACATGTTCACCATTCAGAATTGACATTTGTGAATATTTTCAAATACATCTTTGTCTTTAGAATGAAGCAAAACACAGTATAGAGAAGACTGACATCTCTTATTCTCCCAACTGAGTCCCTGAACCTCCTGGCAACCACAGTTGTACTGTACCACATACCCTTCTGGTTTTATGTTTATAATTTCACACACATGTATCTGAACAGTATACAGTGTTTCTTTGTGAGTGTGTTTTTAATTTACATGAATGATGTCACTCTGTAGGCATCATTCTGCAACTTTTTTTTTTTACTCTGTACTCACAACTGTCTAGATCAGGGTTTCCTAACAGTAGCATCCCCTAGTGTGACAACCAAAAATGTCTCCAGATATTGCCAATGTCCCATGGGAGCAAAATCATTCCCAGCTGAGAACCACTGGTCTAGAGAGAAAGAAAAAGCCAGGTCATTGCTTTAACTGCTATTTGGTATTCCATCTTATAAAAATACTGTGATATATTTGTTTGCTCCCTTATGAATAGACATTTAAATTGTTTCCAATATTTTTTCCACTACATACGCTGCAACATATATCTTGGAATGGTGGAACAAATGCTTATTGAATTTAACTATATATCATGTTCATACCTACCTCATTTAATCCCATTGACAACCTAACAAGGTACCAGATAGCTGATCCTTTTTGTAAGCAAGAGCCTGGGAAGCTAAGTAGATTTTCCAAAATCACATGGCTAGGAAGTGGGAAAGGAGCAAGGATTTGAACCTAGTTCTGACCCTAAGCCCCCAATTGGGGCCCACCTCCAACGCAGCCCCATCATTGCCTCTTGTAGCCAAACACTGGGGGTGAGGTCACGAATGACAGCAGTTTTTAGGACTCTTTCATGCTATGTTCACTATCATGCTCCATCTCACCAAGGAAAAACCAAGGTATCCACAGATCACAAATCTCCCATGTTATGTGCCTTCTTTCCAAGCCTGCACTTTTGTGATACACTTAATATGCTTCTTTTCTCCATCCAGCTGCTCAGAAAGTTTGCCACCTCATGGGAATTAATGTGACGGATTTCACCAGATCCATCCTGACCCCACGTATCAAAGTCGGGCGGGATGTGGTACAGAAAGCTCAGACAAAAGAACAGGTAAATGATGCCTTTGCCATTTATTCCTGCACTTGTCATTTATTCCTGCAGAATCTTCCATCCGTCCAGCCCTCTAGCCATCCATCCATCCATCCACCCATCCATCTGTCCATCCATCCATTCATCTGTTACCTAACAAAACTTGGGTCCACTCACCAGCCACACAGCAAAGCCAATTTGCTGACACTGAGTTGTGGTGAAGGAAAGTACAGAGTTTATTGCAGGTGCCCAATGAGGAGAATGGGTGGCTCATGCTCAAAAGACCTAAACTCCCTGGTGGCTGTCAGGGAAGGGCTTTTATTGTTTTTGTTTTTTTTCTTTCTGCGGTACGCGGGCCTCTCACTGTTGTGGCCTCTCCCATTGCGGAGCACAGGCTCCGGACGCACAGGCTCAGCGGCCATGGCTCACGGGCCCAGCTGCTCCGCGGCATGTGGGATCTTCCTGGACCGGGGCACGAACCTGTGTCCCCTGCATCAGCAGGCGGACTCTTAACCACTGCGCCACCAGGGAAGCCCAGGGAAGGGCTTTTAAAGGCAACATTTGGGGTCAGTGTTGCAGGGGGCATGACTTTCTTCAGATTGGTTTGTGGTGAGGTAACAGGGTGGTGTTCCAGGAATCTTAATCATCGACCTTCTGCTTCCGACCAGTCTGGGTTCTATGCACTTGTGTATGTAGTCACCATCCTCCACCTGGGTAGGAGTCTTAGTTCCTGCAGAACAACTCAAAGACTGTATCCCATTCAGATTGTTATGTGTATCCCTTGAGGAGGAACTAGGACTCTGTTTTATCCCTGCACTATTGTTTCTTGACAGCTTTTCCTTTGTTTCTGCATTCCCTCACTTCCCTAATGAGTAACTCCTTGAATCTGCTCTTTGGAAATCAGGGAAGGCTTAGGAGCCCTTTTTCTACAAACAAGAAACAGGGGACATGGAGGGGCTTTTGTACCTGTCAAGGCCCCACAGGGTCCTGCTCAGTTTTGGCCCCCATCCCCGCTCCAATCCTGAGTGGAACAGGTACAGTACGAGAAAGGGACTAAAATTTTGGATAGAGAGATTAATCATAAACTTGGCAGAGGAACTCGGTTTTAGGGGGACTTGGTTTCACATCCATCCATCCACCCATCCATCTTTGTATCCCTCATCTATCCAATACTAGAATAATCAAAGTCCTATGTCAGGTTTTGAAGATACAACACTGACTGCATAAGAACAGCAGAGTTCCTCACTCCTGACCTCATCTTGAGCTCTTAATTGAAGGTACGAGGTCTGAACTAAGTTTTGGAAAAGACTGTATACCCTTTCTAGAGGCAGGACTGACCGCCTCTAAATGATCACTGGGATGGAGCAGACTCCACTTTGTTCCAGGTCCCTCTGACAGGAAGTGATTATTATTCACATTGTCATTCCTAGGTCTGACCACTCCGTCCCTCATTGCTGGTTGTAGAGATGGTATAGTTTCCTTTTCTTTGTTTATTTTTTAAGGACTGATTATAGGTAGAGGGAAAATAAAAATCCAGGGCCACCAGCCAGGCCCATGTGAAAACACAGCCCATTGGGAGTAACCACGTCCTCTCGCCCCCCTGTAGGCAGACTTTGCAATAGAGGCTCTGGCCAAGGCCACTTATGAGCGCCTTTTCCGCTGGATACTCTCCCGCGTGAACAAAGCCCTGGACAAGACTCACCGGCAAGGGGCTTCGTTCCTGGGGATCCTGGACATCGCTGGATTTGAGATCTTTGAGGTACAGCTTGGCAGGCTCATGACAGACATGGTCTCGGTTCTCTGGAAATTAGCTTCCACTTGGAGAAATCACTATTTTGGAGAAAGGCAGGTGGCTACTATAGGGTGGGAGACTGTCTAGTTAAGGTTAAATCCTTAAGGGTGTAAGAGACAGAAATCCAATGGGGATTGTATTGGTTTCTGAAACTGAGGCCAGAGGTACAGCTGGATCCAACAGGCAGGACCTGAACTCCTGCCATCTCCCTCTCTCCGCCATCCTCCACCTTGGCTCTATTCTCAAGCAGGCTCTCCCCTCATGGTGGCAAGATGGCTGCCACCGCTCCAGACTGCCTCTCAGTTCCAACCAGTTCCAATTCTTTCCAACAGTTCCACCCAAAGTCTTGGAATTGAGTCTCATTGACTCCTACCTGAGTTGGGCCACATGTCACCTCAGAGCCAAGCACTGTTTTTCAGGTCTTTCAGTACTTCATGGAATGTAACATGCCTCCTGGATCCCACTCCCATGGGTTGGAGGGAAATTCTCAGTGAAAGGGAAGATGTTGAGATTGACAGATATTCCAGAACATATCTACTATGGAATTACTCCCTCTCTGAGCCTCAGTTTCCACATCTGCAAAATGGGGTGATGAAATACCTTACACGGTTATTCTATCCATAAATCATTGTGCAGATGGAGATAAGCATCCTTAAAACCACGTGTGTCCGTAAAACCATGTGACATGAGAATAAGTAACTTTTGCCAGCCCTCATGAACCCTGGGCAGCCTTCATTGGGGCCTGAGACCTCTCTGGGTGCTGAAATGGCACAGCAGGCTTGTGGAAGGTGTGTCCGGCGTGGGGCTTTCTCCAGCACGGAGCTTCTCCAGGGCCCCAAGTCCTCTGACTTGTACCGTGATGCTCACGGGGCCTCCCCTGGTGTCATGTGCTCAGGTGAACTCGTTCGAGCAGCTGTGCATCAACTACACCAACGAGAAGCTGCAGCAGCTCTTCAACCACACCATGTTCGTCCTGGAGCAGGAGGAGTACCAGCGCGAGGGCATCGAATGGAACTTCATCGACTTCGGACTGGACCTGCAGCCATGCATTGAGCTCATCGAGAGGCCGGTAAGGTCCCACCTCACACTCGCACGCAGCCGGCACGCGGACCCTGCACACTCTCCATGGGGCACGGCTTCCCCCATCACTGAGTCCCAAAAGCCTGTACACTGAATCTTTGTGAACTAAGTCACATTGTCCCTTGACTCACATTTTCATATCAGCGGTATTTCTTTTTTTATTCCTCCCCTCTCCTCCCCTCCCCACCACGCCCATCCCTCCCCTTCCCATCTCTCCCAGTCATTCATTCCCAAAGTCAAGAATCTTGGTTTTTTTCACTGACCCATCCCAAAGGTACACAAGAAATAATTATTGAATGACCATTTACTGAGCACCTACTATGTGCTGGGCCCTCTCTTTAGGGGCTGGGGATGTAACAATGAATGAGATGGATGCAGTCCCTGCCCTCCTGGAAGAGTGGATAATGAAACCAAACAAAAGAAGCAACTAAAACCCCTGATAAGGCCAACGGGGAGAGTGGTTTAGGAGTGCCTGCTTTGGACAGAATAGTCAGGAAAGGCTTCTCTGATCTGAGTCCAAAAAGTGAGGGCCATTCCAGCAGAGAAAATGGCATGTGCAGATCTGGTAGTGCTCTTGACACCTTAGTTTAAAGTGTCTCAGCCACAGAGAAGCACTTTACTCAAAGGAACCCTTAGGTGAATTTATACGTAAAGGAATGCATTCCTTTGCTAGAACTCTTTGTGATGTTGTGTGTGTACTGCCCACGAGGGGGCAGCAGCAAGCATGTTCTGTTGGGGCTAGCCCTTCCCTAGTGCTGGTCCACTGGGCACATCATTCTTTGAGGATAGATTGGGGGAGCTGGGGTCAAGGGCATAAATCCACCTTTATATGTAGGTAGATACAGTAATGGAGCCTATGCATGTGTTTGGGTGACCAGCTCTTCCTGGCAAGCCTGAGGTTTGGGCATCCTTGCTATGGTCTGCCCTGCTTGTCTTCCACAGAACAACCCTCCAGGTGTGCTGGCCCTGCTGGACGAGGAGTGCTGGTTCCCCAAAGCCACAGACAAGTCCTTTGTGGAGAAGTTGTGCTCGGAGCAGGGCAACCACCCCAAGTTTCAGAAGCCCAAGCAACTCAAGGACAAAACTGAATTCTCTATCATCCACTATGCCGGGAAGGTACCAGCTGAATGTCCCAGGGGTCTCTCTGTCCCAGGGGACCCAGGCAGGATGCTCAGAGTAGGAGCAACTTGTGAATTGCAGAACCCAAAGACATCTGGTATAAATCAAATCCCAACCAAGTCTTATACATGATTTGTCTAAGCAACAGTAAGGGACAAGATATAGAGATATAACATATAATAGAAAGGCTAAGGTATATATAATACACGTATATTAGAGATATAGAATATATAATGTAGTGGAGAGGCTAATATATATGTTGTATATTATATACATATATGAGATATATAATATAATATATTAGAGAGGCTACTGTATACAGCTATTATATTAGCCTCTCTAATATACTCCAACCTCGGTGGCCAGGCAATTCTTTCTTGTATAGACTCTAAATCCTTCCTGCTACAAGTTAAACCCAACAGGAAGGGCCAACTGGAATGGGGTGACCAATAAACCCACTTTTGAGTCCAACAGGAGTCTCCTTTATCATGCCCTTGGGTTTGCCATTGCCAGCCTGTGCCACCCAGGGAAATCTGCGATGGCTGTCTTCTTCTTCCTTCTTCCTCCTTCCTCCTCCTCCACCTCTGTCATCACTGTCATCATGTCATAGCTCTTGATGTACAGGACCTTCCCCTATGGCTCCTGAGGGTCCTGGATAATGTAGAAAAGACAGAGCTCAGTCTGACTTGAAGAATCTTAAGAGTATTTTATTGACTCCCCAGTATCTTCACTGGGGACAAGCAATGCCCTAAACCAGGGATTGGCGAACTACAGCTCAGGTGCCAAACCCAGCCCACAGCCTATTTTTGTAAATAAAGTTTTATTGGCACACAGTTTAGCTCAGGCCTGGCCATCGCAGTTAAAACCTACATCCTGTAAGAGCCCACCAGAGCTATTTTATGAGGTCCTTTCCATTTCATAGTCAAAATAATAAAATTAAAAAGAGGTCCCCAAATTTAATTTAAAAACCAGATTGTTGTCAAGCCTTCACTGGATGAGAGGGGAACTTTGGGTGTGAGGGGAGGGTATTCACCACCAGCAAAGCTCCACACCTTTTGGAAATCACAGGCATCGTGCTGGGCTCTGGAAAAGGGAGGCTGCCAGAGGAGGCTTACTAGGAGAAGGCAAGGATAGAGACGAGGCCTTCCTAGCAAAGGCTACCATGGCTGATGCCCTACTGTGCGCAGAGTCCTTTAAAGTTCTGACCTATTGGTCTCTTCATTGATGTTTGTGGATTCCCATCATGGCAACCACTAATGTTTCCTCTCTGACCTCGGAAGATCCGGGAGGGAAACAGGAGGACTGGAGCCCTGCCCTTAGTTCATAACTGAAGCAGGAGCACCTGACCGGTGGGGTGGTCCTTGGCAGGTGGACTACAATGCAAACGCCTGGCTGACCAAGAATATGGACCCGCTGAATGACAATGTGACTTCCCTCCTCAATGCCTCCTCGGACAAGTTTGTGGCCGACCTGTGGAAGGACGGTAAGGCCCTGCCTGCTGAAGCAGGAGGACTGAACTCCCTCCAGCCCCTTCCAGCTGCCCCTGATTCCCACACCTGCTCCCAGGAGGGGCGGGCCTTTGTGCGGTGGGGGAGAGGGCAGTGTTGGCAGGTGCTAATGATGTCTGATTGACACATTCAGCAAATTCCTGAGGCCCTCAACCCCACGCCTGGACCCCAGGGAGAAGGTCCTGAGTCAGGGCTCAGGCACTGATGGAGGAAATATCCTAGAAGGCATGTTGGGACAGAAGGCCCCTCTGGAGTCAGAAAGGCTTAACTGAATTCTCTTCTCTGCCATGTACCAGCTGTGTGATCTTGGACAAGTCACTTGACTTCCTTAAGCTTCCCTGTCCTCATTGCTAAAGCCAGAAAAAAAAAAAAAATCCCCTACCTCCCCTAAGATTATTGTGAGGGTGAAATGAGATCAGTGGGGCCAAGCTTGACCATGCATCAGGATCTCCTGGAAGGCTTGTTAAAACTCAGACGATCGCTGGGCCTCCTCACAGGGATGGGGCCTGAGAATTTGCATTTCTAACAAGTTCCTGGGTGGTGCTGATGCTGCTGGTTTGGGGACCACACTTCGGTTCCCTTTAAGAATTAGAGAATGGACAATCCAGGTGAAGTACTTAGCATCTGCTGGCCCATAGTAGGGACTTAGTATATATTGGCTGCTGCAATGACTACTAGGGGTGGTGGGCTTTACTGCTTTTGTTCCTGGACCTCGGTGCCCACAGCAGATTTCACTCTTGACACACAGCCTGTGGGCCTAGGGCCTACAGGACTGGCTGCCCTTGCTTTAGGCATGGGGTTCAGTTCTGCCAACATTTCCTGGGTGTCAAGGCCCTGGGATGGGGCAACAGCATCTCAACCTGGGTCATACCTCACACCTAGGACTCATGATGAACTCAGCAAGTCCTTCCTTCAAGGAGCCACAGTCTTGTGGGAGAGGCAGACAAACAAAGACATTATTACATGAAGCCTAGTTGAGCACAAGGAGCAGAAATGGTGGGATCTAATGCCAGTGGGGTTGAACCCCACAACACCATCAACCAACTGGATATAATTGACTATACCTGTAGTCTGTGTTGTCCAACAGCAGAACACATGTTCTTCTCAAGCTCATGTGGAACATTCACCAAGATGGACCACACTCTGGACCCTAAAACACACCTTAACAAATTGAAAAGAATAGAAATCATATAATGTCTGCTCTTAGACCACAGTGGAATTGAACTAGAAATAACAGAAAGAGGGCTTCCCTGGTGGCGCAGTGGTTGAGAGTCCGCCTGCCGATGCAGGGGACATGGGTTCATGCCCCAGTATGGGAGGATCCCACATGCCATGGAGCGGCTGGGCCTGTGAGCCATGGCCGCTGAGCCTGCGTGTCCAGAGCCCGTGCTCCACAACGGGAGAGGCCACAACAGTGAGAGGCCCGCGTACTGCAAAAAAAAAAAAAAAGAAAGATAACTGAAAAATCTGAAAATATGTGGAGGTTAAACAACACACTTCTAAATAATACAACGGGTCAAAGAACAAATTTCTTTGACCCATGTGTTATTAGAAGTGTGTTGTCATTTGTTAATTTTCTCAAGGGAAATTTTAAAATGTTGAACCAAATGAAAATGAAAACACTACTTATTAAAATTTGTGGGATACAGCAAAAGCTGTGCTTTGAGGGAAATTTATAGCAATGCCAGGATTGGGCTTGGTATGTGCAGTACCTGCTGGGCCAGTAGGAGTCTCTCATTCTGTTCTGAAAGAAAAAGAGTCTTGGTGGTGATGATAGTAATAATAATGATAATAATACCACCACCCACTCTTTGTTGCTTTGTTGAGCCCTTACCAAAGTGCCAGATTCCTATGTTGGAGTGTTTGCTATGCCTTCTACCCAGAATATTCCTTCTCTTGATATCTGCCTGACTACTTTCTGGTCTCTACTCAAAAATATCAGTTTATCAGAGAGACACCCCCATCATGCTAAGAGATCACCCCCATCACTCCCAACCCACCTTAACCCTGCTTTATCTTTCTAAGCACACCTTCACCACCCAAAATATTATATACCTACATGTGTGATCATTGTCTTCTCCTTCCATTAAAATATCCATAGGATATGAGCTGGGGTCAGGGGGACACAGGGTCTGTGTTTTGTTCACGTCTGTATGCCCAGGGCCTGACACACAGTAGGCTCTCAATAAATATTTGTTGGTGGATGAAGGATTGAAGGCAGGCAGGGAAGTAAGCACTTCACATGCCTTATTCGCTTATTCCTGCCCTGGGAGGTAGATGCTGTCATCAACTCCATTTCATAGAAGGAGAAACTGAGGCACAAAATGACGCTAGGCCAAGGCAGTGGCAAAAGCAGGATTTACTCCCACGTCTCTGTGACAATGTCAGAGAGAATTTGTTCTTTCTGTCACTTAGGAGCTCTCGGGGTCTCAGAAATAGATAATATAGTACTTGGAAAGCAAAGGCCCCTATGCCTCCATTTACCTGCCTCTAGAGGGAAGGTGTTGGCTGGCAGAGGAAAGAATGGGGAATGGTGCCCACAAGGGAGCAGGGGACCTGAGGTCTCAACCTTCCAGGCTGGTCCCCTGGCCTGCTGTGGAGGTTCAGGTTCCCTGGGTGGGCCGACATCACCCTTCATGTGCCCACAGTGGACCGCATCGTGGGCCTGGACCAGATGGCCAAGATGACGGAGAGCTCGCTGCCCAGCGCCTCCAAGACCAAGAAGGGCATGTTCCGCACCGTGGGGCAGCTCTACAAGGAGCAGCTGGGGAAGCTGATGACCACGCTGCGCAATACCACCCCCAACTTCGTGCGCTGCATCATCCCCAACCATGAGAAGAGGGTGAGGCTACCACCCGGCTCCTGGGGGGTCAGAAGGTCCCCCCGGGACATCATCAGGGTCTGTGGGGAAAGGGAAGGCAGACCAGGGTACAAGCGCTGGAGGAAAGCTTGACCACCACCCCACCACCCCGAGGGCTCCATCTGACATGGGTAAGAGGCGCTCATTTCCCAGCCTGGAGGCGAAAGAAGGCAAGGGAGGAAAGGAGAGTGCACCCGGGGACCTTGGGCCCTGGAGTGGCTGCACAGGGTATCAGATCACTCATTTGTCCATTATTCCAGCTAATAATTACTGAGCTCCACTTGTGCCAGGAGCTGGGGATACGGTGCTGGATGAATTATTGTCCTTGCCTGCAGGTTTCTTATAATCTAGGGCAGGGGTGCTTTAGCTGGGGGCAGTTGTGTGCCCTCCCTCCGCCGCAGGGGAGATTTGGCCACGTCCGGAGACATTTTTAACGGGGAGGGGGCAGTTACTGGCATCCAGTGCATAGAAGCCGGGGATGCTGCTAAACATCCTTCAGTGTGCAGGGCAGTCCCCCACCACAGAGGATTATCCAGCCCAAGATGTCAGTATTGCTGAGGTTGTGGGAGAGGTAGACAGCTGACACCCATGATGTTATCTGGGTAAATTACGAGAACACCAAAGAGCTGGGGCTCCCACTTGAGACTGGGGGCTCCGAGAAAGCTTCTTAGAGAATGGGAAGTTGGTGATGTTGAGAGCAGCATGGGAAGGGCACCCTAGGCAGAGGGACCAGAATAAGCAAAAGCGTGGAGGTGAGAAATGAAGGGTCTGGGCAAGGAAACGCTAGGTGGGTCATTTTGTGTTGACGTGTGACGGTGTGAGGAAGGGATTGGGAAGAGCTGAGGCTGGAACTGTGGGTGGGGCTAGATTGTGGAGTTCCTGTGGGTGGACCAGAGCTTGGCCTTCCTTCTGTAGGATGCCATCGGGGGCTTTTAAAAGCAGGGGTATGTCATGATCAGATTCACATTTTAGAAACCAAATAAGGGGATAAGAGAGTCAGGACAGGGTGGGATGATTGTATGAAGCTGTTGTGATCATTGGGACAGGAGAAGATGGGGGTGAGTAGATGGCAGTGACAATGGTAGTGGAGAGAAGTGTATAGATGGGGAGATATTTGGGAGGTAGGAGTCATAGAACTGGTGATGGACAGGAAGTGAGGGAGGGAGAAGTGACGAGGAGGAAGCCCCAGGTGATGCTAGTGCCACCAAGTACGAGAGGTGGCACCAGAGCCCTCAGCTGAGCTCTCACCTGGTGCCCCGTGATCCCCCATGGCCTGGCCAGGTGGGTCACCAGGCCTGAGATTTGGGGCTTGCTGCTCCCCGCGGCCCCGGCGGCCCACTGCCCTTTGCGCCTTTGCAGTCCGGAAAGCTGGACGCCTTTCTGGTGCTGGAGCAGCTGCGGTGCAACGGGGTCTTGGAAGGCATCCGAATCTGCCGCCAGGGATTCCCTAACAGGATCGTCTTCCAGGAGTTCCGCCAACGGTGAGCCCACCGGGGCCGGGCACGGGTGGGGCAGCGGGTGGGACGGGGGTGAGCAGGCTGGGTGGAGGGACAGACGGACGACAGAGATTCACTCGATCGGTGACTCCTGCCCTGTGTCTCAAGCTATGAGATCCTGGCCGCAAACGCCATTCCCAAAGGCTTCATGGACGGGAAGCAGGCCTGCATTCTGATGGTGAGCCCAGCCCCAGCCCCACCCCAAATATCCAACTGCAGACCTCCCGGCCTCTGGCGGTACTTCCCGCAGCTGCTCCGGGTGGGACCCTCCTTAAACACACTTAACCCCTGGCCAAGTGGCATAGCCGAGAACGGGAACTCTCATCCTCCTTCCTTCTGCAGATCAAAGCCCTAGAACTCGACCCCAACTTGTACAGGATTGGGCAGAGCAAAATATTCTTCCGAACTGGCGTCCTGGCCCACCTAGAAGAGGAGCGGGACTTAAAGATCACCGACGTCATCATGGCTTTCCAGGCGATGTGTCGCGGCTACCTGGCCAGAAAGTAAAGACCCACGCGCTATCGCCTCCCTGCAAACACAGACCAGAAATACAAAATTTCGGGGGCTTTCTGGCCTCATGTTCTGATTTTCTGATTCTAAGAGGCCATCTGCTCTAAGATGCATCATTGATTGAATGGCAGCCTTTTCTTGGGGGAGAGAAATGCTACCACTTTAAATATATGCACTAGTTGTAAGGGCAGGGCAGGAAGGAGTTAAGACCATGGGCTCTGGAGAGTTAGACGTGGGTTCTAACCCTGGCTCCCCTACTTATTTGCTGAAGAACCTTGAGAAGGTTACTCTACCTCTGAGCCTCAGGAAAATGAACATAATCATTCCTGCCTCATAAACTTCTTTTAATGAGGGATCAATGAAATACTGCATGAAAAGGGTTGAGAACAGTGGCTGGCTATCATTTCAGAAATGTGAGAATATGATAAAGTGTCTGAGGAAAGAGTATTTGTGTCTATACCCCTATGTCCAAGTGGGACTCATAAGGCAAAGTCTTAGAAGGCCTGATGCCCCCTCTGTTTTGGGAATCCTGGGGGCTGGGTGAGGGCTGCAGTTCCTCCATGAAACTCACACCCCAAACAGGACACAGGGGCTGGCAGAGTAGCTCTTGTCCAGGGCATATGTCTTCAGGAGGTACGGACCATGCACTCATCTGCAGAGCCCTGACTGTGTCAAGCTGATTCATTGTCAAGTAGACCCAGGATGGTCAAGGCCAGATCTGGGGAGCTCTTGGTCCAGGGACAGACCTAAACTGTTAACTTTCATAACTAAATTCTCTGTTGCCACCCCTCCCACCTCCAGACTAACTGGGGCAATTTTATTCTTCAAATTCACCCACATCCAAGATGGCAGCCACAATGGCAGCCACACAGAGGCGAGAGGATGGTGCTCACTGTTCTGTGGTTTCTCAAACCCAGTAGCCCTTAAGTAGGAAGAGTGCTGGTTCTGTGTCAGGTCTGGGATTTTAAATTATCTGAGGAACGGATAGGTTTGTCAGACACTCAGCTTTGGGGAAGATGTGGCACAGCTGAGGGTGTAGGACACCCCTTAGGAATGGTGTAGCATAGATCAGTTTCCTAGGTGTTGTCAGGACCACAGATCTGAATCCAGGGCATTTTGTGGGCCTTGGGTCTTCCTTGTCCACTGAGAAAGGCTCTGGTCTCCAGATGGTATACTTTTGCTGATGCTCAGAGCTTCCTGGAGAATCTGGGCTGGAGAGAATGGGGGACGTCCTTGTACAAGTCACTAAATCACAGGCCAAAGAGAAGCATCCTGCCTTCGGGATGCCGTGACAACACAGTGAGGTGTGTGTGGAGCCAAGCAGGTCTTCTCACAGCTCCCCTTCCCTCTCCCCAGGGCTTTTGCCAAGAGGCAGCAGCAGCTGACGGCCATGAAGGTGATTCAGAGGAACTGCGCTGCCTACCTCAAGCTGCGGAACTGGCAGTGGTGGCGGCTCTTCACCAAAGTGAGTGCCTCCTTCTCCCACCCCCCACCCCCCTCCCAGTCCTTGGTCTTCACTTGGACGCTGTCCATGTGGAACTGGAGGTGATTGACAGCAGGTGTGCAACTGAGGGCTTGAAACCAAACCTTGCCCTTTGGCGATTCTCCGGGCCTGAGAAAGGCCCCCTCTTTGGCACATGGGTTACAGCCATGACCTTAACCCAGATGCAGAGCCTTTCAGTCACCGCGAGGATCGCCTATTGCGCCTTTAGAGCCCTACCCACTTCCCTCCATAGCCCCAGCAAGCACGAATCTGTTCTCCATTTCTATAATTTTGTCATCTCAAGGATGCTATATAAACGAGGTCCTTCAGTATGTCACCTTTTGAGATGGGCTTTTGTCACGAAGCATCATTCCCTGGAGATCCCTCCATCCAGCTTGCTGTGTATATCCATTGTTTGTTTCTCTGGGTACAACTTGGTCTTGCAGCATCGCTGGCTGTCATGAGCCAGTCGTGCAAAGACTTGCTCTGTAGGGACAGACATGGCTTTCTCTTTGGTGCCCTTGAGTGTGTAAATGGGCACTGAGCAAGTATGTATTGAGGAACTACTGTGCACCAGACACATGCAAGGTGCTAGGGGTGTCCTGGCCTCATGAATATTCTAGTCAAGTGGGGAAGCAGACGGGGTCAGCACAGGAACCAATGCCCATGGCAGACTGGGGTCATCGCAGGAAGGAAGCCACAGTGTGTCTGACAGGGGCTCCCCTAGTCCCAGTCAGGGCTTGAACACAGGAGTTAGGAGTCAGCTTGGTGAAGAGCAGTGAGGGGAAGCTGCTTTTGGAAATGTTCATCCCCAGTGACCCAACTTCTAGAAAACTCTTCTCAGAAAACCATCTGAAATAAAGAAAATCAAGAATGAAGGGCATTCATTTTCAAGAGCAAAATTTCCGTGCCCAGCCCTGGCAGACTGACTCACACCAGCTCATCCATCAATGGGATATTTTTCAACCATTAAAAATGATGGTTATCTAAAAGTCAAGTTGTAAAGCTGATGGGACAGCATGGGGTGATAATTATCTTATAGCTTTTAGTAATCAAAGCAGCAAGTAGGGAATTCCCTGGCGGTCTAGTGGTTAGGACTCCACGCTTTCACTGCCAGGCACCTGGGTTCAATCCCTGGTGGGTGAACTGAGATCCCACAAGCCGTGCAGTGCAGCCAAAAAAAAAAAAAGCAGCATGTAACACTGGGCAGCGTGATCTCAGGTGTTTTTTTTTTCATGTGCAGGACAATGCTGAGAATGGGAGGTCGGATGTAGGGGATTTTTCTTTCCTTTTCTCTCTGGAGGGAAACATATCAGTTTGTCAGCAGCAGTTCTCTCAGGATGGGACTAAATGGGGGGAGGGGAGACTTTCTCCTTTCACTTTGCACCTCTTCCCATTGCTCTAATTTAGGATTTTTCGATCTCAGCACTGCTGATATCTTGGGATGGATAATTCTGTGTTGGGGGGGGGGCTGTCCTGAGCATTCTAGAATGTTGGGCAGCATCCCTGGCCTATATCCACTAGATGCCAGTAGCATTCCCCACCCCAGTTGTGACAGCTGAAACTGTCCCCAGAAATTTCCAAATATCCCGTTAGGATCTGAGAGTGGAGTAAAATTGTCCTTTGCTGAGAACCACTGATTTATTTATTATGAGAGTGTTTCCCTTGTGCCATGAAAGCAAGTGACGGGCTGACCCTCTGTGCGCAGGTGAAGCCCCTGCTGCAGGTGACGAGGCAGGAGGAGGAGATGCAGGCCAAGGAGGATGAGCTGCAGAAGACCAAGGAGCGGCAGCAGAAGGCAGAAAGCGAGCTCAAGGAGCTGGGGCAGAAACACGCGCAGGTACCGGGCCGGGAGCCTGGCCGGGGCTGTGGAGGGCAGGACGCCTGCTCCTGTGGGGCTCACAGGCCGTCTCCCCACCCTCTGCATGCAGCTGACTGAGGAGAAGAACCTGCTTCAGGAGCAGCTGCAGGCAGAGACGGAGCTGTACGCGGAGGCCGAGGAGATGCGGGTCCGGCTGGCAGCCAAGAAGCAGGAGCTGGAGGAGATCCTGCATGAGATGGAGGCCCGCCTGGAGGAGGAGGAAGACAGGGGCCAGCAGCTGCAGGCAGAGCGGAAGAAGATGGCCCAGCAGATGCTGGTAAGGCACTGCAGGGGCAGCCCTCGGTGGGTACGAAATCCCTTGACCCTCACGGCAGGCCTGTGAGGTGCATCTGACGTTGTATGTCCCCTTTGGACAGAGAAAGAGACTAAGGCTCGGAGAGAAACCGCCATCTGCCCACACAGGTCTCCTTGGAAGCCTGCTCAGTTCTACTGCCCTGCCTTTCATGTGCAAACGCCTTTCTTCCTAATAGCAACCCTGGATGAGGGGTAATTGTATCAGTAAGCTATTGTTGCAGAACCAAAACACCCCAAAACTTAGCAGCTTGGAAATAGCAAACATTTATCTCACACAGTCGTGACTCTTGAGAGTGGCTTAGCTGGGTGATTCTGGCTTAGAGCCCCGTACAAGGTTGCAGTCAGGATGTCAGCCTGGGCTGCAGCATCTGAAGGCTGGACTGGGGCTGGAGGACTCACTTGCACATGGCTCACTCACACGACTGTAGGCAGGAGGCCTCTGTTCCTCACTATGTGGGCTTCTCCATAGGGCTGCTTGAGTGCCCTCACAACGTGGCAGCTGGCTTTCCCCAGATGGAGTGAATGAAGAGACAACAGGGAGGAAGGTGCAAAGCCTTTTATAGCCTAATCTCTGACTTATACACTCCATCACTTCCTCTTGATATTATTTGTTAGAAGCAAGTCACTAAGTCCAGCTGACACTCAAGGGGAGGAGAATTAGGCTCCACCTCTTGAAGGGAAGAGTATCAAAGAATTTATGGACGTATTTTTAAACCACCATGGTATCTACTATCCCCATTTTACAGAGGAGGAGACTGAGGCTCCACAAAGAAAAGTGGCTTACCCAAACCTTTTCTTTGTGATGAAAGGAGATGGCAGAGCACTGCAGGGGGCCATCAGGCTAAGCCTCTGTATCCATGAGTCCCCAGAGCTCCGGGAGAGTGACTTCGTTTTAAGCAAGGCTGTGATTCTTTTCCTTCCCCCACAAAGGACCTGGAAGAACAGCTGGAGGAAGAGGAAGCTGCCAGGCAGAAGCTACAACTTGAGAAGGTCACAGCTGAGGCCAAGATCAAGAAACTGGAGGATGATATTCTGGTCATGGATGATCAGAACAATAAACTGTCAAAAGTGAGTGGGGTTGAGCGTCTTTGTTAAAATGACAGGCTCGTGAGGGCTGAGGACTCCAGATGCCTTCCCTTTTTAGTCAGAGACAAGGTATTGAAGGCTGAGCAAGTAGTTATGTCCAGCATTGACGTGGCGGCCTTGTGACTGCCGTCTGGATGCAGGTGTGCCATGGATGGGGTCCCCGGTGGTCCCACCAGCACCAGGGCTGCCACGGAGCAAGTCTCAGAAACACCACGACCGATGGAACCTCCAAGTTGTACAAGGGTGGGAGGGCAATGCACCTGGGATTCAGGGGCCCCTCTCACATTCTCACCATCCATTTGCAGTTGGTAATAGGGGAACCAGCTGTCCTGGGACTGAAGGGTTTCTGGGATGCGGGACTTTCAGCCCCTAAGACGGAAATGTCCCAGTGTAAACCAGGATGACTAGGTCACCCTAGTCAGTAACCACTAAGCAGCCCCACTGAGGCGGACTACCTTTAGTCCTTTGAGCTGGGCACCGACTGCGAGCCAGTCCGTGTCAGGTGCAGGGCACGCACTGTGGAGGAGGACCCTGTCCTCGTAGGGCTTATATCCTAGTGAGGCAGCAAGTAGATAATCATACACGCAAACGTTAATTGCCGTTGTGATCAGGACTCTGAAGGAGGTGTTCACCATCTTATAAGACCAGAGCACTAGGGGATGGGGGGTGGGATTCAGGGGAGGCTTCCTGGAGGAAGTGACATTTAAGTGGAAACCTGAATAGCGAGAAGCAGTTAGAAGGAGAGGGGGTGGAGGCACATCCCAGGCAGATGGTCCCGTCTGTGCAAGAGCCCTGAGGCTGGGAGGAGCTGGCCTGTGGTAGGAAAGGAAAGAGGGGCCCCCTGGCTGGGACATGAAGTTGAGGGGTGGAGGGGCCTGAGATGAGGAGTAGTCAATCTTTGGAAATTATTATTGTAAAGGAACTTCTCTTTCCCCGTTGAAAACTCTAGGTTGCATTTGGTTATAATGTGGGCTTTCCTTTCAACTGTTTATCTGGAAGTTACTAACAGTGAAATGTAGACCCTGGAGAAAAGGAAAAAACGAATGATATTTCTTTTTCTTTCCCCCCAAAGGAGCGAAAACTCCTTGAAGAGAGGATTAGTGACTTAACAACAAATCTTGCAGAAGAGGAAGAAAAAGCCAAGAATCTTACCAAGCTGAAAAATAAGCACGAATCTATGATTTCAGAACTGGAAGGTAAAACGGCTACCCAGTGATATTTTTTTTTTGTTTTTTAAAAAATTATATATATATTTATTTATGGCTGCATTGGGTCTTCGTTGCTGCACGCGGGCTTTCTCTAGTTGCGGCGAGTGGAGGCTACTCTTCGTTGTGGTGTGTGGGCTTCTCATTGTGGTGGCTTCCCTTGTTGTGGAGCATGGGCTCTAGGCACGCGGGCTTCAGTAGTTGTGGCGTGCGGGCTCAGTAGTTGTGGCTCGCGGGCTCTAGAGCGCAGGCTCAGTAGTTGTGGCACACGGGCTTAGTTGCTCAGCGGCATGTGGGATCTTCCCGGACCAGGGCTCGAACCCGCGTCCCCTGCATTGGCAGGCGGATTCTTAACCATCACGCCACCAGGGAAGTCCCCCAGTGATGTTTTGAATGGACATTTTAAAAGTAGGAATATCAGACAGGAAATTTGAGAATGGAAGATTATTGCAGGAAGGGGACAACCCTATCCAGCTGCCTGCTCACCCTTAGTGAACACACACGTTAATTCCAGAAAGTGCTTGTCACCAGGACTGGCTTTCCTTCCACAAGACAGTGGTGCCGGCGGGACAGTTACCAGTGGGGGGGATGTGTGAGTGTGAATTTCCTCCATGTGAAATGCCTGAGCAGAAAGGCTCGTCCTCCAGGGGTCTCTCTGGTAGTGTCCACCTCCTGAGGGGCCCTGGCTTTGTTGTAGTGCGGCTGAAGAAGGAGGAGAAGAGCCGGCAGGAGCTGGAGAAGCTGAAGAGGAAGCTGGAGGGCGAGGCCAGCGACTTCCACGAGCAGATAGCCGACCTGCAGGCGCAGATCGCTGAGCTCAAGATGCAGCTGGCCAAGAAGGAGGAGGAGCTGCAGGCAGCCCTGGGCAGGTAGCGAGGCTGGCGGGGCAGGTCCAGTGTGTGCTGGTGCCCTGAGGGCCACTGCCGAGCTGCGGGGGCCTCGGTCTTCCTCCTCCTCCTCCAGGCAGGCCTCCATCTCATGCTAGGTGGCCCAGGCCAGGCCTCCCGGGTGCCTCCCAGTCCTGCTGGCACCTTCAGAACTTTCCCTTTGACTTTCTTCTCTTCCCTCCAAACTCATCCTCTCTTCTCCCACTGTGTCTGCCTCTTGGGTGCCCAGCCTTTGTCATCTACACCCCAGCTCTGGATTTCTGGTCGTGCACGGAGTCTGTTCTGTTGGCACCTCAAACACCACGGGTCCGAGGCTGAGAGGACCCTCCTGTCCCCCGCCCCCTCCTTCTGAGGTCCTTCTTTTTGTGAATGTGTCTCCTCCCTAGCTTTTACCCTCCTTCTTGTCCCACGCACAGCGTGCAGCAGTCCTCAGAGTCTGCCCGTCCCCTGAGGTGTGTCCCACACCCTTTCCTCTGTGCCCCCTTCTCCCAGCTCTGAGCTGGATTCACTCTAATGGCTTCCCCCCGGGGGTATTACAGCAGCAACAACTAATGGGTATTAGCCTGCTCGCCGTACGCTAAGTTCTGCTCAAGCAGTGTCTTTGCAGACACTTGGCCAGGTATGCAGCTGTTACCTCCGTTCACTGAGGAGGAAGCTGAGCCAGGGGAGGTGAAGGGACATGTGACAGTCACCCAGCTTTTGAGAGACAGGCTGGGATCCATTCTCTGATTAATCCCCTGGCCAGCTCTCCCTCAGCCCGTTTGTGCCATGTGACAGTACGAGGGTGATGGGCCATCTCGTGCCTTCCCTCCTGAGGGTCCCTTTCCATCCATCGTGGGCAAAACCAGAGGCAGCTCCACAGTGGTCAGGAGGGAGCTCCCTTCCGTGCCATTCAGACAAGGCTCCCCATGTCCCACACTGACCCCCAGTCACTGCCTCCCCCGGTTTTAACATCCCCCCCGCCCCACCCCCAAGCAGTGCCTGGCTAAGAGCTTTGCATGTAGCAGAACTCAGATGCTGAGCAGATGGAAGAAAGAATAAACCAGTAGTTGCCAGGGAGGAATAATTGTCTAACATTCAGAAAGCATCTATTAGGCTCCTAATGTAGACAAGGCACCTTGCTAGTCTGGGACAGCGCTTTGTATTGTCTATATCTCTCTGTCTCTGCCTCTCTCTCTCTCTCTCTCTCTCTCTCTCTCTCTCGCTCACTCGCTCGCTCACACACACACACACACACACACGTGCAGCATGACCTGTTTTTTTACATCAGCCCTTGGAAACCACGTTTCTGCATAAGCCTCCAAACCGTCCAGCGTGGCAAGAAGTGTTCTGCTGTGTCTCGGGACATGAGCGAAACATGTTTTGATATGTATGGAACCCAAATGGCTGGTTCCATAAAGCCATTTTTGGCCACATTGTGGGATGGATAGCAGGGGGCTCAGGACCCCAGGGTCTTAATTCTGGGGATCCGTCCCCGGCAGGCTTGATGATGAAATCGCTCAGAAGAACAATGCCCTGAAGAAGATCCGGGAGCTAGAGGGTCACATCTCAGACCTCCAGGAGGACCTGGACTCAGAACGGGCCGCGAGGAGCAAAGCTGAGAAGCAGAAGCGGGACCTCGGGGAGGAGCTGGAGGCGCTGAAGACGGAGCTGGAGGACACGCTAGACAGCACGGCCACCCAACAGGAGCTTAGGTGAGGGGCCCCCGCCCCACTGGCCCGCCACGCTGATGCGACGGTGGAGAGGGGCAAACCCGAGCAGATCCTGGGTCATGGGGTTCCTCAGGCCCTACGTTTATCGGCCTGATTGTACTTTGCTTTAACTAATATAAGCATGCTTACTTTTAATCTTATTTTGCATGACAGTCAGAGGATATACTCAATTAGAGAATGATTTGAAAACTGTAGGAAAGTAGATACCAAAAGCATCACCCCCAGTCCCACCACAGTTAACATTTTGGGGGATTTCATTCCTGTCTTTTCCTGTGTGTGTTAAATTTTCAAAATAATATTTATTAGATTGGTCTCTGATTAAAGAGTCACTGCAGGCTAACAGCCAACAACAACCAAAAAACACAAAAACAAAACCCACCATAAGAACGGGTCACCTGCCAGATAATGAAAGTTACTGCCTGACTTTAGTGAAACTAGATCGCTTATTCATTCAACAAATACACAAATGTGCTTTGAGTGCACCCTGTATCAAGCGCTAACATGGAGAATTATTTCCCACATTTTGGGTTTTGTGCTACATCACTTACCTGGGCCTAGAAGCCAGCACAGTGTTCTTCTCCATTCCCACTGGCCCAGTGCAATGGCTCAGAGCATGGGCACAGAGTCAGACTGTTTGGGTTCAAATTCTCGCCCTATCACAATGGTTTCAACAGCTTGGGCAAGCTGCTTACTTTCTTAGCTTTAGGTTCCTCATCTATAAAATAGAAACGATGATATTCTTGCCTCTTAGGGTCACTCTGAATATTATATGAGATGAACTTAGGTCAGGGCCTGGCATATTGTGCATGCTCAGTAAATAAGAACTAATGTTAATATTTACGGTACAGTTTGCAATTCACTTTGCATTCTTCCAACAATATCATGTGCTGTATTTTGTGTATTTTGTGTATTTGTTTGCCAGCCCTGGGAGATTCTGGGCAGGTAGCATGCTCCTCGTTTTGAGGAAATTCCAGGTCCAGAGAGGTTAGGTGACTCCCCCAAGGTCACCCGGGAGAGCGCTCGTTCTTCTGCACAGTACTGTCTGAGGTGAACCGCTGTCTCCTCCACCGCCAGCCACTGTATTCTTCCTGTCCAGGGCCAAGAGGGAGCAGGAGGTGTCGATACTGAAGAAGGCCCTGGACGAGGAGACTCGGTCCCACGAGGCCCAGGTGCAGGAGATGAGGCAGAAGCACACGCAGGCCGTGGAGGAGCTCACTGAGCAGCTGGAGCAGTTCAAGAGGGTGAGTTGCGATGCTTTTTTTGTGACAACAAAATATCAAGAACAATATGTCAACAGCTTCAAATAACTACATACCAGTGTCTATACTGAGACCAATAACAAGCTACAACAATTCGAATGAGAGTGATGACAGCCAGCATTTATTAAGTGCTTACTGTATATTCTGCTGATTAATCTTCACAACCACCCACTGGGATAGGTACAATGAAGCTCAGTTTACACATGAAGGAACTGAGGTCCAGAGCACCTAGAGGTCACACAGCTAGTCAGCGAGCGCCCAAGCAGTCTGGCTCTGGGCCCACTTCTTAGCCTCTCCAGGGTAGGGTCTACTATACGCTGCTCTTATGGATAAGCAAAGTTTAGCACAACTTCTGGGAAGGTAGCAACACTGAGAACCTTCTAGCCATCTTCATTTCTCTGCAGATCAGAAGAAGACTATCATTATTTGATTTGAGTAGCAAGACAGCTCTCCCTGCTGTAGTTTTTTTTTTTTAATTAATTAATTTATTTTGGCTGTGTTGGGTTTTCGTTGCTGTGCGCGGGCTTTCTCTAGTTGCGGCAAGCGGGGGCTACTCCTCGTTGCGGTGCGCGGGCTTCTCATTAGGGTGGCTTCTCTTGTTGCAGAGCATGGGATTTAGGCTCATGGGCTCTAGAGCGCAAGCTCAGTAGTTGTGGTGCACGGGCTTAGTTGCTCCATGGCATGTGGGATCTTCCCGGACCAGGGCTCCAACACGTGTCCCCTGCATTGGCAGGCAGATTCTTAACCAGTGCACCACCAGGGAAGTCCGCAGGTGTAGTTTGAGAATGGCTAGATCTAATCTTTCTTTCTCCCATGGTTGGCTACTTGGGGTATATGGGACTTGAGACAGTTAAATAGCTCTACTCTGAATCCTTCGTATCGGGAACTTTCTCTCCCTTTGGAGAATTTCCTTGTATTTCCTTCCCAGGAGGGAATTTTTTTAGCTTACGACATCCTGCCAGGTTGCTTCCCTAAGAGTCTGAATTATACCATCCTCAGCGCTACGGCTTCCCCCCTGCACTTTCTAGATTAAATGGCTGTTGCGTTACCTAAAAATTGTTGGAGTTTGCATTTGTTTCTATCGCCAATCAAAGTAAATGTTCTTCTATGAGCTGGTTCACCACCGGTTCTATCAGAATCTCAGAATTTTCCCGTACATTTAAATAACGCCAGCAATCCCTCATACGGCACTGTTTATATGCCACTGTTCCAAAGTTTTACGGACACTGACTCATTTAATTTCACTCGTGACCTTTGCTAAAATGCAAATCTCCAGGCCCCACGCTGAAACGTGCTGTGCCAGACTGAACACCCCTCATGCTCCAAATGGAGAAAAGGACGCCTGTTCATGTCCCCTTGTCACTTGTGACATGGGGTCTGAATATGAATCTTCAGCATTCTGTCCGTTCTTTATATGTGTTGGATAAATAAGACCTTGCTAATTTTATCTACAACATGTATTTCCCCTTTTAATTGTCTTCCCTTTTTTATGTTCAGAAGTTATTTTTTATTGTGATAGCATCTGAACCCAAATGGGCTCTTCCCACCTTCTGAATAGTAAGGCCTCCAGACAGTGGTAAGGTGTGTGTGTCCCTCTTACTCTGTGTTTGGAAGAGTGGGGCCTGGAAAGGTAACTGACCAGCACCGAGCCAGGTGGCTGTCAGAGGTGAGCAGGGGCTGGAAGCCACACCCCGGATTCACAGCCTGGCCTCTTTGGAAAGACTCAGTTGTTCACGCCACCAGCAGACAGCATCCACGTCTGACCTGTATAAGAAAGAAGAGCCTGGGAACGCCTGTCCACCATCTCAGGAGCATTGAAAAAGAGGACTATTTGACCTCTAGCAACTTTTCAGATTGTTGGGAAAAAGTTGTAACATCATTCCTATCTTGAATCCCCTTACAAGTGTATAGCGTTGCCACCATTCTGGGAAAAAGGTTTTTGGGGAGCCCAGATCCCGTGAGGTCCCCCAGGGTCCTTGCTCATCAATCTGCACTATTACCCTAAGAGGCACTTTGTCCCTGTCTGAGGTCCCAGCAGCTCTTAGTCACACCTGGAGCAGAGGAATGGCTTCTGAGGCTGCCTGGACACTGCACAGCACCTTCCTGGGGCTGAGGATGAGCCCACTGTTGCTTCCTCTGCTCTTGAGACCCACACTTCTCTCTTGCTTCTTTCCTCCTCCCTACAGCCCTGGGAGAAGGCTCCTCCCTTCTTCTGCTTTTTCCCAAAATACTTTTTTTCTTGGAGAAACTCATGCACCTACATGAGCTAGTTAGATAAAATAACTTTCTCTAAACTTTCACAGAAATGGCAGTGTACATTCAATGATAAATCTGATGGACAATAGGGAATGGTGGGGACTGGGGCCAAGTGGAGTGTGATTGCCCTATTTACAGGGCTGGCTGCTATGTAGATCCAGCTGACTGTTACCTTGGAGGAAGGCAAGACCTCTGTTTCCAGATCTTTAGTTTGTTTTTTTGAAAGTCAGACTTACAGAGGTATATGCAGCAAAATTCACCAATTTTAAATGTATAGTTCAATAATTTTGACAAATGTATTCATTAGTGTAACCACCACCTAGCCATGAAATAGAACATTTGATTTTTAAAAAGAGAAGCTGGGAATCCAGATTTTTATGTGGTATTTCTTAATTAAAATGTTAAAAGGTACTGCATGGATTAAACAGGACAGGATGGCAGGATTGATGCAGCCCAGGGGATGCCAGTTTGCAACCTCTGAGCTTTAGGAAAATGGAATCCAAAAAGTCTTACTGGTGATTGTGTGTTCTTCACTGTGTCGTGTCCCTCCCCTGAGGCAGGGGGCACAGGTCCCTGGACTTACTGAGGGAGGGGAAAGGAAAGAGAAAGAACCCCCGACAGCACAGGTCCCTATCTTAAATGCTCACTCAGCCACGGCTGTAACACCTTCCCTCCCCTCTGCCTCTCTGGCCAGGCCAAGGCCAACCTGGACAAGAACAAGCAGGCGCTGGAGAAAGAGAACGCAGACCTGGCTGGAGAGCTGCGTGTCCTGAGCCAAGCCAAGCAGGAGGTGGAGCACAAGAAGAAGAAGCTGGAGGTGCAGCTGCAGGAGCTGCAGTCCAAGTGCAGCGATGGGGAACGGGCCCGGGCCGAGCTCAATGACAAGGTCCACAAACTGCAGGTGAGGCAGGCTTCGCTGGGACCGACCCTTGAGGAATGAGGCTCTTCCGGGTAACAAAGCCTCTCTCGTGGCAAAGCAAGTCCGTTTCCTCTAGTTACATTCCTTGGGGAGATGAGGTGGTCGCCCTATTCAATTTAATGTTTAAAAACTCTCTTCCACTCATTCAGTGAGTATTTATTGAGTGCCTGCTGTATGCCAGGCACCATGTTTAATCCTGAGATACAAGAGCAAGGAAGCAGACAGACACTGTCCCTGCCCCAGGAGAACTCCAGACTAGTGGAGGGTAAGACGTTAATAACCACATAAATGAATGTAAAATGATGCTGGAAAGCAGAGGCATATAATGCAATAAGTGTAAATAATATGGGTGCCTGGGCTGCAGGAGGAGGGGTCAGGAAAGGCTTCCCTAAGATGTATAGTCTGACAGGTAAGAAGTCTATCTACTTATAGGCAGAGGGAGCAGCATGTGTAAAGGCCCGGCAGCAAGTGGGAAATTAGAAGAGATCACGTAAGGCCAGTAGAGCTAGATGCCGAATGGAAGGGGAAATGTGGCACAAAATAGGATTGGAGAGGTAGGTTGTGGCCGGAGGACACAGGGCCTTCAAGGCCCCATTATATGTATGTTGGTCTTTACTCTGAGTGATGGGAAACCACTGATGGGTTTTAAGCTGAAGAATGACATGGTCTGGTTTTCTTTGGTCTTAATTAGCTTTGAATAGACATTTGGCCTGACCTGCCATTCGTGGGATATGGCCCCACCTCTGATAAAGATTTAATGCACCTAGAGCCTGGGATGAGGGTGCAGGGCAGCGTTAAGTATGAATTTTTCCACATGCAGTTGGGCACAGGGGTTTTGCTATCCTAAGACAAGCAACGTCCTGAAGGAGTGGAGTCAAGATCATTTACATCCTTACTGTAAATGGGAAGAGAACAGATGGTGTGCAGGTATCTCCGAAAGGACTTGCTCAGAGATACCAGCTCCTGGAGTAAAAGGCAGAGGAAAGTTAGAAGGCTTTTACCTTTAGTGTCTGCGTCTTTGGTTTTGCCACAAGGGTCAGTGAAAGGGCAAAGAGCAGGGGTGAAAAAGAGGGGTGGTAGGGACAGGACCCCTGGAAGTGGAAGTGCCACCTGCAGTCCCTTCCCCCACTTTAGGGAGTGAGTGAGCCCAGAACATTGTTCAGTGTCTGGAGCCTCAGACCTGCTGCTTCATCTTTGTCAACCTTGGCAAGGATCCAGGATCCATTTAGAGGGATCAGGGCCCAGTCAGCACAGTCTAACTACAGTCTAACAGGGCTCTAACAGGGTCCTAGAACCAGAGTCTACAGCCAGAGATTGCAACTTGTACGTGATGTGCTTCCCTGGGGGGGCATGGAGTGACCATGACCAGGCCGCCTAGCTCATGGGTATTTTGCAGTGGATACCCCAAGGCCTACCACTGAGTACAAAGGGCTCCTCTTAATGAGGATCCTGTTCTAGAGGTTCCGACTAACCAGTCTCTTGGCACCCTCAGAATGAAGTTGAGAGTGTCACGGGGCTGCTCAACGAGGCAGAGGGGAAGGCCATCAAACTGGCCAAGGACGTGGCATCCCTTGGGTCCCAGCTCCAGGACACCCAGGTGGGTATCGTGCCACATCAGCCAGAGGCACCTGGGGTACGACCTTCCTGGGGGTGGGCCGCTAGACTTCCATGTGTCATTTCCATAGGAGCTGCTTCAAGAAGAAACCCGGCAGAAGCTCAATGTGTCCACCAAGCTGCGCCAGCTGGAGGATGAGAAGAACAGCCTACAGGACCAGCTGGATGAGGAGATGGAGGCCAAGCAGAACCTGGAGCGCCACATCTCCACTCTGAACATCCAGGTGCCCCTGCATGTCCTTGCGTTTCTGGGCCTGAGCCCTTAAGGGTAGATCAGTGGCTCCGATGTGATTGTGGTAGAATGGTGGCGCCATTTTGATTGGCTCGCTGGCTCCCCCTGCTGTTGCGTTTCTTCAATGAGTCGGTGGTCTTTGCTTCTCAGGGGCACAGGGATGGGAATCCCTCACCACCCTCCTCTCACCCCACCCTGGACACTGCCATTTCAGCTCTCCGATTCGAAGAAGAAACTGCAGGACTTTGCCAGCACCGTGGAATCCCTGGAAGAGGGCAAGAAGAGGTTCCAGAAGGAAATTGAAGGCCTCACCCAGCAGTACGAAGAGAAGGCAGCTGCTTATGACAAACTGGAAAAGACCAAGAACAGGCTTCAGCAAGAGCTGGACGACCTGGTCGTTGATTTGGACAACCAGCGGCAACTGGTGTCCAACCTGGAAAAGAAGCAGAAGAAGTTTGATCAGGTAGGGGCTAGAGGGCCCTCCACTCTGCTCATGGACCCTGGCTGGGGGGAATCGGGTCTGCAAAGTATCCAGTGTGGCTGCTGCGTGTGTGTCAGCATCCCATCCAGGCTTTGCTGGATGCGATGGAAGCCTAGCCTGCTCTGTGTGAAACAGTAGTTAGGGCTTCTTGGTCAGAGGGAGGAGAGTGGCAAAGCCTCAGTGACTGTGACTTTCCGGGTCCCACCACCATAAGGGCCATCTAGAAACCCAGTCATGCCTTGGGCTCTAGCCCTGATAAGGAACGAGGTTTACTGATTTTATTACTAAGCGAGTATTTACTGAGTGCCTGCTGAGATTTCCAAGTAATTTAAAGGATCTACCCTTGAAATACCACTGTTCCCTAACATTTCATCACAGAGAGTCTTGAGCACACAGCAAAGCGGAAAGCACTATACCGTGAACACCTGTACACCACCACCTGGCTTCAATCATTAATGCTTCACCACGCAGACTTTATCACACACTATTTATAAGGGTGTATTGCATCTGTCATTTATATCTTTTGGATGCATTTCAAAGCAAATTACAGACATCTGTACATCTCCCCTTGATACCTCAGCATTGCATATAAAAACTAGGGTTCATTTTTTAAAGTATTTTTTCTTCCCTTGAATACATACAATGAAATGTGTAAATCTTAAGCATACACTCACTGAGTTCTGATAAATGCATACACCTGTATGACCCAAACCCCGAAATACCAACTTTTAATATATGTTACTCAGATTTAGTAAATATGATTTGGTTTACAAGTGACTTGGGATTTATTCCAAAATTCAGTTTTGGGATTGTACTTTGGGATTCTTCCCTCTTCTACCAACCATCCCTTCCCTGTGCTGACAGCTTGTCCTCATTGCTTCTAATCTGCGGTCTCATTACCTGGCCCAGGGTCTGAGGCTGCTTTATTATTTTCCTGTCGCAAACAGTGGAGAGTTTTTGTGTTGACTGCTGTTTGGGAGTCCCTGTTACTTGCCTGTCTTTGTGGAATTCTGGCAGTCTGGGTTTTGGATGTTACAGCGTGTACTGCTCTCTCTTTCAAAAGCTGAGATTAACGTCGGTATGGTGTGTTCTTGGAACTGCTTCTCCAGGCAGAGGGGGAACTATGTGCAGATCCATCCACCACTCACCATTGCCCTACCGCAGCTCATAGGCTACTCTTGTGAGCGAGCGACTGTGGCCATGAAACAAAAGAATAATTGGACTCTAGGAGGATTAAATGTCACCCTGACCTCGGTCACAGCACATTCTAACCAACATGGGCAGCGTCAGTGACTTCCAAGCACAGAGATTCAGCGGATGCTGGCTCTGCAGAAGGTTGACCTCGAAGTCGGGGAGCAGTCTTATTATAAACTGTTTGCTTAGACACCTGACTTCCTTCCACCTGCACCAGGACACAAGGCTTCTTACCCATATTTGCAGTTCAATGCAGCCGACCCTCAGGCATGCCTAGAGCTCACCTCTGGGTCTTCTGCTGTGTTGCAGTTGTTGGCTGAGGAGAAAAACATCTCTTCCAAATATGCGGATGAAAGGGACAGAGCCGAGGCAGAAGCCAGGGAGAAGGAAACCAAGGCCCTGTCGCTGGCACGGGCCCTTGAGGAGGCCTTAGAAGCCAAAGAGGAGCTTGAGAGGACCAACAAAATGCTCAAAGCTGAGATGGAGGATCTGGTTAGCTCCAAGGACGACGTGGGCAAGAACGTAAGTGGCTCTTCATCATCTTTGCTTGTCTACGTTTCACCCACCCACTCTCTGTGCTATTTATCAGTCCACGGGGGAAGGAGGGGGCTCCATGCCTCCTTCATGCTAAGGAATACTCAGGAATTGGAAGGAGTCCCTCAGGCTGATGCAAAGAAGGGGCCTGGTTGAGAACTGCATTTGGGGGTGGGTTCTGAGTCAAGGGTTCCGAGAGGATGGCTCTGGTCTGGACTCCTGGTCATGCATCTTGAGAGTGGCAAAAGCCATCTCCCTGACCTTGATGAGCTGTCCCTGGGGGCTGCCCGACCATCTTCATGACGTCGACCCTTACGTAAAAGGTCCATGAGCTGGAGAAGTCCAAGCGAGCCCTGGAAACCCAGATGGAGGAGATGAAGACCCAGCTGGAAGAGCTCGAGGATGAGCTGCAGGCGACAGAAGATGCCAAGCTGAGGCTGGAGGTCAACATGCAGGCCCTGAAGGGCCAGTTCGAGCGGGATCTCCAGGCCCGGGATGAGCAGAATGAAGAAAAGAGGAGGCAGCTCCAGAGGCAGGTAATCTGTGAGGAGGAAGGAAAGGGGGGAAGGGGAGGTGGGGCGGCCTGCTTCCTTCCTCCCACCTCCACTTCCTGGCTTCATGGAGACTCTGATCTCTCACCTTTGACCTGGGGATGAGAAACCCACCTTGCAGGTGGTTATGCAAACCTGGGCGCTGGGAAGGGATCCTAGGGGCGGCCTTGCCCGGCAGCGCACGTCTCTCTCCTTGCTCAGCTTCACGAGTACGAGACGGAACTGGAAGACGAGAGAAAGCAACGTGCCCTGGCAGTGGCGGCCAAGAAGAAGCTGGAAGGGGACCTGAAGGACCTGGAGCTGCAGGCCGACTCGGCCATCAAGGGGAGAGAGGAAGCTATCAAGCAGCTGCGAAAACTGCAGGTGGGTGACGCCCCAAGGGCCAGGCGCGCGGGGGAAGCCAGGTCAGCAGCAGTGGGAGGACACAGGCCTCCCTCTGTCGCCAGTGCCTGGTCACCTGGTGCTTTTCCATCACCCTTTAGCTTTGGGGGCTGTTTCCTGCCCTGGGGAAACATCAAGGGGGGGCAACATTTGGGGGGGCAACATCAGGCATTTGGCTGCGGCCCCCAGATCTCAGCACCGCTTCTTAGGTCTGCGGAGCCCATCCAGAACCGTGCCCCAGGCAGCCACCTGGCCACGTGAGGCTGAGGGCTCTGCAGTCAATCGTGGGAAATCCTAGGGTCGGCACAGAAAGGTAATTTGGGCAGCAGGACTCGGTGAGTAAGGACCTCTTAGCTGGTCCCGCCTGTTGACCACGCAGGCTCAGATGAAGGACTTCCAGAGAGAGCTGGAAGACGCCCGCAACGCCCGGGATGAGATCTTTGCCACGGCCAAAGAGAATGAGAAGAAGGCCAAGAGCTTGGAGGCAGACCTCATGCAGCTACAGGAGGTAAAGGCTTCTTCTCGCTGCGAGAGCCCTGATGGGGATGCCGTGATAGCAGCCCCGGGCACCCCCAGCTTGTGCACCCTCGTCCAGCATTCCACACGGGTGGGCCCCATAGCGAGGGTGGGGAAAGACACAGGGTTTCCTCCCTGATGGATCTGCAGGCCTCCCCCTGAACTCAGAGGAGGCCGAGCCATTTTAGAGACGGCTGGGGGCCAGGTGACAGGAACGGGGTGGATTCTCGGGTGGGCTCAGCCCTTTCCGGGCAGACAGCAGGTTTCCTTGCTCCCCACCTGCCACCGTCCAGGATCTAGCCGCGGCCGAGAGGGCTCGCAAGCAGGCAGACCTGGAGAAGGAGGAGCTGGCTGAGGAACTGGCCAGCAGCGTGTCTGGAAGGTATGAGCCTCGTGGGGAGAAGGGGGTCCCTAGACTCAGATGATGAGGGAGAGGCAGTCAGAGGAGAGTCTCCTGGACCCCATTTAATGCTGAAAATGATAGAACGTTCAGCTGAGCTTATGACAGGGGTCATGGGGTTCTCCACCCTATTTGAGGGTGTAGCCAGTTTCACTCATTCGGCATGGCGGGGACAGGGAATCTGGGGACGTCGGGGAGGAGGGAATTGATCCTCATCCCAGGCCTGGCTTTGCTGACACCAATTGGCTCCCCACTTCCTGCTATGTACCTTTGGACAAGCCTCTAAGCCTCTCTGAACCTCAGTTATAAAAGGCGGCAACCCTGAGGCATCGCTTCTCCAAGAGAGGAAGCTCTCTAAGCCTCTGAGTGGAGGCTGGAGGCCCCAGAGCGGCTGCCTTTCCCTTAGGAACGCGCTGCAGGACGAGAAGCGCCGCCTGGAAGCCCGCATCTCGCAGCTGGAGGAGGAGCTGGAGGAAGAGCAAGGCAACATGGAGGCCATGAGTGACCGAGTCCGGAAGGCCACACAGCAGGTGAGGCCGGGGCGGCCAGGAACAGGGCAGCACATGCCTCAGATCCGCCCCGTCCCAAGCCTCACACGGCTTCAGGACAGGCTCCTGTGTGCCAGGCCCCGGTGGGGGTGGACGAGAATGCGAAGGCGGGAGAGTAGGGACCCAGCACGTCTGCTCCCGAGCGTCCACTCCCTCCCCTTCCGGTCACACCAGCACCCCGCCTGCAGCACCTCCTTTGGTGGCTCCCTCCAGTAGACGATGCTCACCCACAAGGGCCTTGGCGGTCTCCTTCCTGCTCTTTCCTCAGCCCCCACCTTACAACAGTGAGCACTCAGTGACGTCACTGAGCGCCAGCTCCATGATGGGCGCTGGGGACCCATCGTGTGACCTGGGCGCCTGGGTGGCACCGGGATGCTTTTCCTGGAAGAGCTGCCTCTTGAGCTGGGTCTTCAAGGATGGCCAAGAAAGAGCTGGCTGCTGGAGGGGAAGGAGGAGGGCTTCTGGGTGCTCCAGCTCCAGGGACCTGCGCAGAGGCCAACGAAGGCTGGGGGCTGCGGGGCGGGGGGAGCCGTTCATCTCAGTGCACCGTCTGGCACTTCCCAAGCCCTCCACCTGGTGACCTTCACCCTCCTCCCCAGGCCGAGCAGCTCAACAATGAGCTGGCCACGGAGCGCAGCACGGCCCAGAAGAATGAAAGTGCGCGGCAGCAGCTTGAGCGCCAGAACAAGGAGCTGCGGAGCAAGCTGCAGGAGATGGAGGGGGCAGTCAAGTCCAAGTTCAAGTCCACCATTGCGGCTCTGGAGGCCAAGATCGCACAACTAGAGGAGCAGGTCGAGCAGGAGGCCAGGTACGGTGGGACCAGTGCCCGAACGACAGCCGGCTTGCCAGTGAGTGGCGGGGATGTCGGGGGTCAGTCAGCCTCTCTGGGCATCATTTCTGGCTGAGAAATCAGCTCAGTGGTACCTGCGCTGCAGCTGTGTTGGGAGAACTGAGTAAGAACATAGGAAGGTGCTGTGCCCTAGCCTGGCCTGGAGTAAGCCTCTGAGACATTAGCTGCTCTAAGCAGCATGACTCTTCAGTGATGTCAGCCAGACTTCCCAGGAGCTCATGTCACTTTGCCTAACGTTGTGTCTGCAGGATGTCACATTAATGGGTACACAAAACATCCAAATCATCAGCCCACAGACACATGGGAAGGCTTCTCACTTAAGTACGGTCCCTGAGCTGTAAGGTCACAGCACATTCATGACCATCAGATAGGGTCGGGATCCTTGCACTGTTTTTGCTTTCGGTGGTGGCTTTACGGATAACTCACATACCACACAGTTCACACATTTAAAGTGTACAGTTCAGTGGCTTTCAGTGTACAATTCATAGGCGCACGCTCACCAAAGTCAACTGCAGAACGCTGTCATCACCAATAAGCAGCCCTGTATCCTTAACCATCACCGTCTATTTCCCATCCCCAGCCAACCACTGATTTAATTTCTGTCTCTGTTGTCTATTCTGGACATTTCGTCAAGTGGGATCATACATCACGAGGCCTTTTGTGACTGGCTTCTTTCACGGAGCATGTTTGCAA
Organism: Tursiops truncatus; assembly: GCF_011762595.2. NCBI lineage: Eukaryota > Metazoa > Chordata > Mammalia > Artiodactyla > Delphinidae > Tursiops > Tursiops truncatus. The sequence goes on from NC_047048.1 coordinate 25,421,475, forward strand.
GGCTCCCCCATGCTGTAGCCGACGTCAGCACTTCATTCCTTTTCATGGACGAACATTATTCTCAGGATGAGCCCTGATTTGGGCTCAGGAAAAGTGCCCACCGTGGGCCATGCTGGTCTGGTTTACACACCGACTGCTAGGGAGGCCCTCCCCATCCGAAACATCCCCACTCCCCCTGTGTGTGCAGAGAGAAACAGGCGGCCACCAAGTCGCTGAAGCAGAAGGACAAGAAGCTGAAGGAGGCCCTGCTGCAGGTGGAAGACGAGCGCAAAATGGCAGAGCAGTACAAGGAGCAGGTAACCCTGCCCCGCCCCCTCCCAGCCCCACAAGCCCTGCCACAGACCCCCCTGACCCTCGGGCCTCTCCTTGACAGGCTGAGAAAGGAAACACGAGGGTCAAGCAACTCAAGAGGCAGCTGGAGGAGGCGGAGGAAGAGTCCCAGCGCATCAACGCCAACCGCAGGAAGCTGCAGCGGGAGCTGGATGAGGCCACAGAGAGCAACGAGGCCATGGGCCGCGAGGTGACGGCGCTCAAGAGCAAGCTCAGGTGAGGGACCAGCCCCGGGGGCCTCATCTCATGGGCTGGCTGCACGGGTCGGCCTGAAGCCTCCACAGTGGTTCAGAGCCCCTTTCCCCAAAGCCCTCGTGGCTTTCCGGCTCAGCATCACGTATGCAGCACCATCGTGTGCTGGACGTGGGCGGGGCCCAGATCACAGGGGCCCTCCCTCTGAGCAGCACCCCTTCTGTCCTAACAACCGCTCCCATCCCATCCTCCAGGTGAGGAGGAGGAGGCGGCAGTACCTCCATCTCCTGAGACCTTTCTTCGCTGTGTCATCAACAGCTGCAGAATCCCTTCTCCCTTAACCTCTTTTCTGGACTTTCTCTTCCCCACCTTTCCCTGACTCGGCGTTTCTCTGCACTACTGCCATTCAGGGCTGAATAATTCTTTATCATGGGCTGCCCTGTGCACTGTAGGATGTTAAGCAGCATCCTTGGCCTCCAGCCACTAGATGCAGTGGCACTTCCCCCAGCGTCCCCCGGGGGGGCCAGCACCCACAGTTGAGACCCTCTGCCGTAAGTGGACTGCGGTTGTTTTCTCTCCCACACCCCTGAACCTCCGAGCCTGAAGGGGGTGGATGCTCCCCCGCTCCTCAGGGCTCCTTCCCATCCCCTTGTCCACCTGGTTCCCTGAAGGTTTGAGCTCCGTGCTTCCTATCACACTCGCTCACACCCCACAGCAGGTGGGTGATCCAGCCTCTCAAGTCCACGACCTTCTCTCCTCCAGGACCCTGCCACTCCCCAGGCATTCCCAGTAACTCTCAGCCCTAATGTGACCATCAAGCACCCATCATCTGCCTGCCACCACGTTTCTTTAGCTCACTCCCTCTGTCTCCGCCGGGGTCTCCAACCCCTCAGCTCATCCTCTCATCCTCTCGCAGCCCCACCGACTCCATGGTTATGGTCGGCCTCTCCCACATCCTCCACACTCTGGTCTCCCCTCCTGCTGTGTTCTGCTGACTTGGTTAAAACACAAGCCAAATTAAGCCCAACTGCCAACCTTCTGCAGCTCAAAGCAGTGTGGAAAAGCAAACAGGTGTGCTGCCACTTCCGCTGGAAACTCTAAGTGGCGGAACCAAGCCGACCTCACTTAGTGCTGCCTGGACTTTGGCCTCCCCTTCCTCTCAGTCCCCGCCTCCTCTCACCCTCCCCCATCCTCTCAGCCCTCCCCACTTAGGCATCTGCTTTTCACTCTCCCTAAACTTACTATCCCTGTCATCCTCACTCAGCTGATGACTTTACTTCCTGTTTAATGGAAAAATGGAAACTATCATGAAGTATAGACAAGCCCCCACTTCCCTATCGACACACCTCCCTACATCTATGCTCATTTCCTCTGTTTTTTCCCATTTCTGTGCTCAACTGTCCAGCACCAACTGAGGTCCACCCCACCATCAGACCCACCCCCCATCTTGTTTAACTGAGGACGTTGTTCCTGAAAGTCCTACCCTTCTCCCTTGTGATATGTTCTCTCTCACTGAGTCATTCCATTAGGTGAACAAACCTAATCCCCCTTCCCTGCTGTTACCACAAAACTCTAACTCAGTGGTCAGTCCTCAGTCCTCACCTGACTCAGCAGCATATGCTATAGCCCATCGCTCCTCTTTACTGGGCCTCCCAGATACCACCCTCACCTGGTATCCTTCCTACCTTTCTGGCCGTGTTTCACCTCTTCTGCTGGTACCTCATCTCAAAGCCCAGTTGCTGTTGGTCTGCCCAGGGCGCCATCCCGGTCCTCTCTCCACCCCTACTGCTGCTCATTCCTTAGGTGATCTGAACCAGCCTGGTGGCTTCAAAGTTCCATCTGTAGCTAGTGACTTCCTAGTTTATCTCCAGCCCAGACTTCCTGGGATTCCAGACTTCCTTGACATTCCCATTCAATGCCTAACAGGCAGTTCACACCTAAACATACCCCAACCTGGGCCCTGACTGAACCCCTTCACACCAAAACCAGCTCTTCTCACAATCCTCCGCAGCTGAAAGTTGCCATTAATCCAGGCCACAAACCTTGTGCTCATTCTTTATTCTTCTCTCTCCTTTACACCCTGCATCCACTCTGTTGGGAAATCTGGTCAACTCTCCCTTAAAAAATACTCTACATCCAGAATCGAACCACTGCTTGCCACCCTGGTCCAAGCTACCCTCTCCTCCCACCTAGACAACTTTCTCAGCCTCCTTGTGGGCCTCTCTGCATCCATGCTGGCCCCTTATAGTCTGTTCTCAACACAGAAATGGAGCTGGATCACGTCCCTCCTTTGCTTGAAGCCCTCTATGGGGGCTCCACCTCACTCACAGCCAAAGTAACATCTTCACAATGGTTAGTTCCACTAGGCCCTACGTGATCTCTGTACTCTGCCTCCTAAATTACCCCTCCACCTCCACCGCTTCCTACACTGCCTCAAGGCCCTTGCACTGGCTGCTCTCTCTGCCTGGAATGCCCCTCCCCCGGCTTGCTGCACTAGCTGGCCCCTCCTTCCCTGCCTGCAGGTGTTCACTCACCCATGTTACTAGAATTTCCTACCTTACTCTTTACCGTTCTCCTCTCTCTTACCCACTTGTCATCATGGAACTTGCTATTTCTTTTACTTATCTCGTACACAGTCTGTCCTCACTCTTGGCCTGCGAGCCCATGAACACAGAGGCTTTGTCTGCTTACTCGTCCCCAGTGTCTGGGATAGTGCTGGGCACAGAATAAACCTTCAATTGTTGAGTCAGAGGTGATGTTTCTCCAACCTCAGGCATTCTCGTACCACCTTTGCCATTTTGCCTTACCACCTGTACTTCTGTTGACTTGATGTTTTCTTTGAAATTAACTATTTAATCATACATATGTCTATTTACAAATGAAACCTACCACCCCTGTACTGTTAAACCAGCATGCCTTGCATCAACAGGTCACAATGAAGTTGAAACAGTGAAAACTAAACAATAGTGAATTCTAGCTATTGTGGCCACAAATTGATGACTATGACCTGAAGGCAGACTTCTCAGTTAGAAAGGGAATGACAAGACATTAGGACCAAACAGATTTTCTGACATAATCAGATGTATTTAAGAGTGGAAAAGGGAATACCTTTCTCACTGTGCACTTCAGCAGTCCAAGGGCATACCTAGGAACCCTCTGCAATCACCCGGCATCTCGACTCCAGACTCTGAGAACCACTGCACGAGACAAGGGGAAAGCCCAAACCCCTTTCAGGAGGGGAAAGAGAGCAACTGGCTCGGAGCACAGGGATTTGGGAAGGAGCCCCCTGCCCGTGCAAGGTGAGGGGTGGTGCGTCCCCACGGCTGGACCCCCCAGCACTTGCTCGGCTGCTGACTGGATGCTGCCCTTCCTCGGAGGCGGGCTGAGCAGTGGGAGAGCAGTCAGCCACCCCAGCTCTCTCACCCTTTTGTTGTCCCCGCTCCCTTTCTTGGGACCGATGATTCTTGCAGCACATGCCGACCACCCTCTTTGGGTTCTGCCCCAGACAACGACCCTTCTTGGGCTGTACAGGCTGGCATCGGACTAACCATTTTTTACAGTTAATATGAACACGCACACAACATACAAGTGGAAGACGGGTCCTACCTTTTCCACCTTCTCTGAGTCCTCTAGATGTACAAAAGCACAAAATCAAGCACTAGAGCCTTGAGTGAGGTGGGCAAGCCTAGCCAGCTCCTCAGCGAGCAAGAAATTATAGAGCAAGTTTCACACAGTTTTACCAGGCAGGTAAATCTCAACACAAGCCCTGCTTAGAGCCCGAACAACGCACCTATCACTCCTGACACCACCAGGCATCTCCACAGGAGCCGCCCAGGGTGCCCACCTCTACTGTCTTGCTATGGGCATAAAAGGCAACGGACGGAGTAATGATACTAAAACACGAGGCTGCTGCGGGCTCCTTGCCCAGGTCTGTTCAGGTTCTGTTCCCACAAGGATATTTTGGACTAGCTTACTCAGATTCCTTTACGTTCCTGAACAGATATGCAGAATGGGAGGAAGCCACCTGAGTTCTTCAGAGAAGTTCTGAAGGACAGAAATTTACTTTTTAATTGGGGTAAAAAAAGGCTCGTCCTTTTGTGTGCCAGGCTCTCTGAGATCTCGTGGCTTCAGGTGCTCCGCCGTAAGGGTGACTTAAAGGTGCCTTTAATTATTTAATTGAAGCAAATGCATTGATGATTAAAATTGCACTTGAATGGGAGGATGGTAACCACCGGGGACTCTCTCTCTCTGTTTCAGAGGCCCCCTCCCCCAGGAAACTCCGCAATGACTCACCAGGTATCATGCCTGCAGCTTCGCGGCTCATGTCTGTGGCTCTTGGTTTCCATTTCCTTTCTGCCAGCCTGCCCCCCCCCGCCCCCCTTTTGTGGCCCTCGCAAATTCCCGGGATTCCTACAAAATCTGAAGGCCTAGATATCTTAGTTCAAAACTTTAGTCTTTTAGTCTTTCTTCAAAACCAACATCGACACAAGAAGACCTCATCGCTTTACCCATTTTCCTTCCTTCCTTCCTCCCTCCCGCTTTGGCGTGTGACGTGGCACTGATGTGGCCTGTCGCCGCGTGCTGAGGGTTTAGAGGCTGCGTGTGGCTTGGATGGCTCTTACCTGTGTGACAGGCCCCTAATAATGAAGAGGCCATGGCTGTGCCGTACTCCCTCGTCTGGCTCAGACACCACGCTGAGCAGATATGCCAGCTCCACTGTCTGGGTACCATCCTGGAGAACGGCTTCCATCCGGCTGGTCTGGTTCACAAGTCAGAATTAGCAAAGCACAGGGTCACGGTGGCCGCAGCCCAGCAATGTGCCCCCCAAGGTGGGGTTTCCACACACGCGTGCGAGGGAAACGAGCTCTCACCCCGATGTCTCACTGGGGTTGCGTGGGGCTTGAGCAAGGGCCAGCTGCTAACTGCATCTTCAGTGCACGAGGGCCACAGCGGCCACCACAGGGCCGGGCGCGGTCCAGGCAGATCCTTTATTGGAGGTCTCATGGGCACATGTTCACGGACTGGGGATGGACACCCAAGACTCAGGGAGCGCACAGGGCCTTCAAAAGACAGGGTTGAGAGGCCGCGACTTCTCTGGGATCCTGACAGTGTCCTCACACATGAAGTGAGGCACCTGGGGCCTGGCTTTCACCTCCTCCTCGAGAGACCCAGCCAGCCCTGCCGTGTGTCTGTCTTCTCTCTTGGAGAATCCCGCCTTGCTGTCGCTACCCAAATACTTAAAGCTGGATGAGGTCTTGGCAGGAGTTTTAGGCGGGAGCATCACACCTCCAAGACACGGCTTTTGAGTAGTTTTTCTGCCAGCGCATCCCGATCACGGGATAAGCTGGAGTCTAGGGTTGGCTGGGGTGTAGGACCCACCCGTTGATGGAAACTGAGTCCTTGCAAAGCAAAAGGTGCTTACGCTCTTGTGCCAATCCCTGGGATGCCAAGAGTACCTTAGATACGTTTCTGAGTCCATGAATAGAATCCAAGTTCTCCAGGATCAAACCCTTTAAGAAAATTTTAGAGGGGTCCTTTACTTCCTGTGACAGATATAGCCAGTGTCAACCTTTGCCTAGGATTTGAAGCCAGTTCCTTCAAGAAAGGCCCCTGAACCAGAACAGACCGGCTTCGGGACTGGTGCCCACGCAGGGGGCTTACAGGGACCCAGGCGCGATTGATTTACTTCTTAGATCAAGGGAGCGCATTAATCAGTTAAACTCCTCTAGTTAGCAAATGCAGACTCTTCGGAGACACAAAGGGAGCCTGAGCCACTGTTTCCAGCTCCAGGCCATCCCATCCAGTTTTGAACCTGGAGGGTTAGACACGGAGGAGAGCTGTGTGGATGGCTGCTGAGCCCTGCACGCCGGGACCCTACTTTGTCCCGAGTTCTTGGAGAACACAGTGCTAAAGAAGGAAGAGACTTTCAAAGAACCTCTAGAGACTGAGTGATAGAAAGTTAGTTCCAAAGGAGCTGGAGGACTTCCCTGGCGGTCCAGTGGTTAGGACTCTGTGCTTCCACTGCAGGGGGCACAAGTTCAATCCCTGGTTGGGGAAGTTCTGCCTTTGAGGTGCGGCCAAGAAGAAATAAATAAATAAAAGGGGCTGGAGGCCTAGAAGCTTCCCTCTGATGGGAGTGAGGCTGACCCAGGTCTTTAGTCAGCAGTAGCTACTAAGTATTTATTCTTGATCGCTGCCCCTTGGGAAGTACCATCCACCGTCCCCAGAGGGTTTTACCAGCCCGGGTTCCTCCCACCCTTGGACTCCAGAAGGCTCGTGCTGGGAAGCCCCATGTCAGCGATCAGGAAATCTCTGGGCCTTGCTTATGCCTCCTGTCTTACCTGAGTTGCCCCCTTTGACTAAAGAACTGACGGGCTGGGTTCACTGGGATGGGCTCACCCTCGTGGCTTTTCTGTCCATACTTCGTGTGGCGAAGCAGGTCGTTTTTGTTGCAAAAAACTTGCTTTCTTCTTAGACATCCTAAAATGAGTGAAGACCTGTCAAACAGGGTCAGATGGCTGGAGCCCAACACACAACATTATTTGTTGTGGTCGCTGAAAAGAAGGCAAACTTTCCTTCCAAACAGTGGAGGTTAAGTACAGGCGGGTCTGATTTTTCCTCCTCCTGCCTGCCCTGCCCTCCTATACAAAGCCTTACTTCAGGTGACCAGGGCAGGCCCTGTGGGTAAAGGGCATCCAGAGCACGGAGGAGAGGAGATGGGAGCAGAAAGGACAGAGAGAAAGGGGTGTCCCACCAGCTAGGGCTAAAAGACACCCTGGATTAACATGTCTAATGTTTTTCTGACAAATATTCATTGAGCACCCGTTCTATGCCTTGCACAGTGCCTGCCATGGGGCGCCCCAAACAGGCGAGATCCCTGCCCTGGAGGAACTCAGAACAAGAATTCTGCTCCATAAAAGCAGAGCAATGCAGTGCCTTTAACCAGACAGCACCCTTGGCATCCATGCAGGGACCTCCTTCCCTCTCAAGGGTTGGTGGTCATTCTCACCTTCCTACAATTCAAAACCTAAACCCCTGCCCCCTTTTCCTTCTGAAAGCAAGGAGGTACAGACCCAACAGGTCCCCCTCATCCCTGCTCCACAGTGTAGGAATAATCCCATGAGGCCATCACCCCCACTTGCCTTTTTTCCTTCTTTTCTAAACAGAAATCCACAGCCAACCAGAATCCTGTGGGTCAGCAAATGACCAAGCCAGATACTTTTTAAAGCAGATGGTCCTGCTTTGAAAAACCTACTTTGCCCCCATTCCAGCTGATTAAATGCACCCATATGGGTCAGGATTTGTTCACTTCAACCTGAATATTTGCGTCTCATTCGAGTTTGTTTGTGTTTGTTTTTTGCCCCGTCTGAAAATCTCTTCCAAGCTCGAGGGAGATTTCTGTACTAAAGAAACATGCGTTTTCTTAACACCCACAGGCGAGGGAACGAGACCTCTTTTGTTCCCTCGAGAAGGTCTGGAGGACGTAGAGTTATTGAAAACGCGGACGGTTCTGAAGAGGATATGGACGCTCGCGATGCAGACTTCAACGGAACCAAAGCCAGTGAATGAACAACTTGCTCAAAACAGGACAGAACCAAACCCAGTGGACTCCTCTTAGCACCGTCTAAATCCATTTTCAAACTCCAAACATCACAGACACCCCTCACGATGAATATAAAGACCACTACCCTGCATTCAGGGCATCAACTTAAGTTTGGAACGATGTACCGAAGGAGAAAAACCCAACAAGAGACACAGACACACCCACTCCCTCTGCCGAGAACTGTGCAGAGATTTTGAATTTTTAGAAAAATATATCCATGGTAACTAATCACTGGCAACTTAGTTTACATGAATTGGGGAGAAAGTCACCACGATGGGTGCCACTGTCCCCACCCCCAGCCCTTCCTGCCCTGTGGACTCTTCCATCGTCCCGGTGGGCCCTGGTTTGAAAATTCTTCTTCCCTCCGGTTCCCGCACATCAGATGCACACAGTTCACCGAGACCAAGTGCCTTCTGTAGTCACGTGAATTAAAAAGGAGACGCCGCTCAAACGGCTAAGAGCAGGAATGTCACACTGTTTTATATGCACCCCAGCTGTACTTAAGGACACCCTCACTAATAAAAGGTTATAAATCACTAGAATAGAGTTGACTTTTCTGTTGTTTTCTAGAGAAAGAGGACGGGGTGGGGGGGTGGCCTCATTTAATCCTCATGACAACCCTATCAAGTCAGGGTTATTATTTCATTAAATGGGGAAACTGAGGCCCAGGGAGGTGAGATGAATCGTCTGAGACCCCACAACTGGCCAAGAGCAGAGCAGAGACACAGAGTGAGTGTGAGTGAGGGGCTCCTCCACACAGGAGGTGGGTGGCTCGAGGCCCAGGGAGTAGGACCATGCCCGGGAAGAACATATTTATCAATCAAAACAGCACGTATTTAATGTGAAGAATGTGAGTTCCTTGAATGTTTGAGTTAAAACACAAGACTTCGCCCAGCAGGGCTCGACAAACTTTTCCTATAAAGGCCCAGAAACTTGAGTATTTTAGCCTCCATCATGGTCTCTGTCACATTTTTGTCTTTTTTTAAAAAAATTAAACCACCCTTTAAAAATGTAAAAACCGTTCTTGGCGTGAGGGCCATAAAACCCAGGCCTGGGCCCGTCCCTTCCTTGGCCTGCATGTCCTAGACAGAGGTCCCTGGCGAAGTTTCCACTCAATACATATGATTCCATACACCAACTCCATGGGATCAAACAGACTGAAAAGAGGGGAATTACAGAAACCAAGGACGCACTGAATGACCAAATGCGAATACACCCTGAACAGGACATGCACGTGTCCCAATACAATTCTAAGAAGCTGACTCGAAAGGAAATCTTTAAAAAAGTAGTTTTTTTCATAGTCACTTGGTTAAAAAAACAAAAGTTTTTCATCACCAGATAGCAAACACAGAAGCACAAAGGCAGCAGCATTTACTGACCACCACAAACTAGCTGAAAATCAGTTTCTCTTGATTTTATTGTTCTTTTAAAAAAATAGAAGTACATCTTTTACAGATATAGGTTAGAATGTTGCCAGGGCAACGAAGTGGGCACTCAAGTTTAATTCTCTGCTGAATTTCAGTAGCATTTGAAAAGTTCTGTTTTCAACGCAAGGATATTTTTGCTGTTCTTTTGGAAAAATAACTTAGTAACAGAAGGCCGTTAAGCTGCACGCACGCGCTGGAATTCATGTGTTCTTTTTACTTGCGTCCAAATTGTGAGACTGCCGTTCACAACCAGCAGGGATGAGCTGCACGCCATCTGTGTGGAAATCCTGGGTTCGTTTCTTCTTTAGTAAGGAACCTCCCACCGACAGTCTTGGTGGTTTAATCTTATCCGAAGGTCACCCCAATTATTTCACCAAGGCTTTGAATGAAGTCCTGTTCTTAGGGGCTGCATTACCAAGGCCATCACACCCCAGAGACCCTAAGGGTCCTGAAGCAGAGGTCACCCCCAGGCCAGGACAGAGGGGCTCAGGACAACTTACAGCCAGGATTGGTCTAAAGAGGACACAGAGTTTCCACTGACCTGGTCCCACAAAACGTACTCTGAAACTCAAGCATGCCTCTAAAAGACTCAGTGAGAGGCAGATTAAAACGTCTCAGAGGTACACCACACCACAGTTTAAATAAAAGGTACATGCCTGTTCTGTTCTTCACCCCTAGATGTGATTTCAGTGCACTGATCCCTGCTGTGCCAAAGAGCACTGGAGATTTTGTTCTGGAAGAAGCTCCAGCAAAGTGGGGGCCGGAGTGAGCCTGAGATGGGCTCAGACCCCACTTTATAGGTGTCCCCGGTCATGAAAAACACCTCTCAAGACCAATCAGGACTCAGGTCTGCTGAAAATGATGGAGCAGCCTCAGCACCCACGTCGCCATTTCCAGAGGGTCCGCTTTGTCCCTGTCCATTGGCAACACCCCGACAAGGAGGCCAGGGGTTATGAGATGGCATTTCCTGGGGACGACCACCCGGGGCCACAGGCGATCCCCACTCCCCACCGTCACTGGCTAGTGCGACTGCTTGCTCGTATATCTCAAACTAACTTAAAAAAAAACAAAAACCTAGTTTAAAGAGGGAAGGAGGATAAAATGACTCCTGCACAGACACCGGGGCCTTGGCTTCCGTGGATTTCCTAAAGCAACATCTTGACTACACCCTGGGCTGACGGCAGCGATGGTGAGGAAATATTTGAAGGCGGCTTCCCAAATTCCAGGCGTTTTCCCAACCTTCAGACAGAGCAAACCAAATTAGGCGGACATTACAGCTGCTATAGACTGGCTAGCACGGGGCCCCACAAAGTTATAAGAGTGAATATCAAGGTCGGGAGCAGTGTCTCACTGGGTCTCAATTTTCTCTCCTGTGGAATGAAGAAAAGGACACTGGCTATCTAGGGCTCACATGCCCAAGGCCACGCAAAAAGCCCAGTCGCAGAAGACGCTCCAAAAAAACACCCACATCTAAAGCTCCGGAAGTTATGTGCATGCTGGGGAGAACGATTCTTCATTTCCTGTCCTCTGTCTGCCACTGATCGCTCCCAAATTTACGTGGCCTGGGGTCCAGTGAGATAGTGGCGCATCTTACAGAATTCTAGAATCTGGAAGCTGCACTGATTTTCTTCAGGCAAGAAAATAAATGAAGCTGTTAGAGGTCAGATTTGTGTTTTCCAATCAGGTGACTGGCTTCAGGAATCTAGTCTGGCTGATTCAGTTTCCTGAAGGTTCTAAAGGTTAAAAAAAAAAATCCTCTTTTGGGGGAAGCAGAGCAGTGTTTGAAGCTTGAGTCTTAAACAAGGGAGTGATTTATACAAAGGACATTCTCACAGCATGACCAGAAGCTGGGGCTGCAGAATCAAGTAATAAAAATGACCCTCTCCTTGGCCATTTGCCTAAACCAGCACACACACCACCTAACTCTGTCTTAAGGGATGGAGTAGAGGATAATACCTCATTGACATAATCCTGCGACTTTGAAAAATGGCTATGGGTCAGGGGTCAGAGGCTCCCGGCTGGAGAGGATGGGTTCTCCCGACACTGAGGAGGAACAGTAGAAGGTACTGACCCTTTGTCACCCAGAGGCACGCTGGTGCTGCCTGGCCGTCTGTCGCCGCCGTCTCTGTTCTTGCTCCCCCACCCTGAGGCTGGGCCACTGGGTCGGTTTGGGGACTGATCATACACGAAGTTCCGGCAGGAAGCAAGTTTGGACTCCAGAGCCTGGAGAGAAATACACTTTCCTGTCTCAAGCTGAAGACAAGAACTCTTGCCTCTCACCAGAGACCATACACATAATAATAGCTTAAGACAGTGGTTGTCAAACTGGGTTGTGTGTTAGAATCCCAAAGCGTGCTCCACCCCATCACCAAATTCAATGTATGTCCAACTCGTAGAACTGGTAGTCTAAGATATTTAGGAGCTTCCAGAAGAGTCCCCAACCCGACCTATGATTTAAGTCTGCCTACAAGAAATATGAAATCAACTTTTGGAATCATTCACTCTCTCCGCTACCTTGTAAAACATGCACCACGTGGCAGGAGGTTTGAAGGAGGACTTGCCTCGCTGTAAACAGACCCTCTGGAAACCAAATGGGTACTGAGATCACCCTGAGCTTCTGTATACTCTAACTAAACATAAAAACCTGCTTATATAACAGCGATCCAAAAAAAACAAAAGCCGAAAGGAAAAACATAGAAAACGAGCTGCAAGCTTCTATTAACTCTGAATGCATACATTCTGGTCAATGACAGACTGGCAGGACTTAAACTCTGTGGCTTTCCAGGCATCATTTTTAAAACTAAGAAAAATAACTACAGAGAATATCTATGTGATTTCTTAAGCACAAAAGACTCCTTCCCTGGAATTAACATAAAACCTATAAGGTCATGTTCTCTGCCCTAGCCTTTCAAGATTTTCCCTTTAACTCCCTGAGAAATTAAAAAAAGGGAAGGCAGTTTTCAAATGTCTCTCAGTTTTTTCAAATTAAGAAAAAATATCATAGATACCATCCGAATCTCCCAAATTGCCAGGGAAAATGGTACAGGGAAAGAAAGATATAGCCGGGGGTCAAAGGGTGACTCAGGGTCACAGCCCGGGTGTTTGTCAGAAACAACACCCATAGAAGCACAGCGACTGTAAGGGACACGAGAGCCAGGGTGACACCTGCACCTAATGAAGCCTCTGCCAGAGGGGAAGCAATAGGTAAGGTCACCCCTCAAGTCTCCTGAAGACAGAAGACACCACACGGACCCTGGGGAAGCGCCGTCTTACCCCCACTTTCCGCAGCAGGTCTCCCACAATGTTGAGGGCAGATATCCGGGCCGCTGGCGTGAGGGGGGTCCCCCCAGTGGAGTCGTCCAGACCTGCGTGTGCAAAAGGACGCACACATGACACCAACACACACTCAAAAGTCTGCACTAACGTCTCTGAACGTGAAACCTGGGGGTGGGCAAGCAAGCCCCTCTGATCCCAACGCTGCCCTGTTTCGGTCAATGGTTTGTTGCCTAACATAACAAGAGCATATCTGATGACCAACTTCTTGCAGCCTTATAATGACTATACTTAATATTTATCTTTACCTGCTATTCTTTTTAAACAAAATCAAAACAGGCCCTCTTAAACTTCTAGGAATTCCATACAGTTAATTAACATTAACAGCATCTGAACAAGCCCCACTGGTAAGGGTTCTGCTCCTCAGAGCCTCCTCTCTCTTCAAAGCAGGGCTCACGGAGCAGCAGGACCAGCATCACCTGGGCGCTTGTTAGAAACGCAGGATCTCAGGCCCTGCCCAGACCTGCTAAATCTGAGGCCCAGCTGAGTTGTGTGCTTATTCAAGTGTGGTCTAGCCTGGGATTGTGGAAACCTCACACTCTCTTCATCCTGGGCACAAGCTGAGGGACAGGGAGCATGTGGTGGTGTAACCCCAGGAGCTGGCCTGCCATTTGCCAGCTGCGTGATGTCAGGCCAGCTCCTTAACTCAGGGCCTCAGTCTCCTCACCCATCACATGGGGACAGCACTTGCATTACTTGCGTCTTGGGCCATGGTGCGAATCCAGTGAGGTCATATGTAAGTACAAAGCACAGTAAGCAGAGGGACTGGCATATCCCACGTGCTCAATAATTGTCTATTTTTATTATTTACTATTAAGTGGCCCAATCAGAGCCTCACAGTTAATCAGTCAGCAGAGGGGCTGGGGAAGAACTCAAATTTCTTGGTTTTTACTGCATAGCACAGGTTATGCTGGGTCCAGTTCTAGATGATGTATTGCTGGACCCACAGAATCCTTTTTAAATTTTTTATTTGGTTACTGAAACTTTTAATTTGGGAGATTTCATATTAGACAAGAGGATTTCTGGCTTCTGGTGAAGAGTGGAGTGTCTGCTGAGCCCACACCTCTTGCGGTAGAAGCAGAGTGGCAGCTGCCCCTCTGGATGAGGCTTCCATTCTCTACTTTGCCGCAGACTCCACTACTCCCTATCGTCTTACATCCAAGAGGCTCCTCCCACGCACCACAATGGTCTGCCCCTGTGAGCACCCCAGTTTTCTCCCTGCTGTACAGCCTGGTCCTGCTTCTCTCTCACCCAGGACCCGCCCCAGTTCTCACCCAGGAAAGCTTTGTGAAGCCAAGAGAACCCTCCTGATTCCCATCCTCCTTACCACGTCTGAATGTCCCAGGTGTGTTTAAGCTAGAGCTGGGTCCTCGATGAGCTATGGGGGTGGATGGCACGGAACCAGTGGCCTGTACAGCTGTGTCTGTCCTTTCAGCTTCCACAGAGCTGGGCATGGGGGTCCTGGGTTTCTCCTGCTTTTGCTGCACAGCCAATTCTTGCCGCAAATCTGGGCCAGGAAAAGGATTCAGATTTAAGTCTCTGCTTTGAGTGATGAGGCAAGGGGAGGGTCAACAGGAGACACTGGTCAGCAAGAAGAACCATCAGAGTGAAAAACTCCAGGTGGAAACCCTGAATGAAGCAAACCCCACAGGACCTTGCCTGGAAGGCTTGGTTTTTCTTTTGAGTAAAAACAAAAAGGTTTAAAATTTTTTTCAAATCATGGCAGTGATACACTACTGCTTTTACTGTTTTAAGAGAATTCAAATGTATCAAGGTATACACAGAATACTCAGTGAAAATGTGCTTTCCCAACCCGTCCTCAAATGCCCCTTCTCACTCCTAATCAACTGTAACATGAGGGAGATCTTCTCAATCCTTTTTCCCTGCATTTCACACATAGAGTTTATATGTGTATCTATTAAGCATATAAGATGAATAACTTTTATTAAGCGTAAATAGAAACATACATCTACTATCTATGTGTTTTCCCCCCTTCAATGGTATGTCCTAATAGGCTTTTTTATTTATTTAATTTTTTTGGCCAAGCGGCATGCAGGATCTTGGTTCTCCAACCAGGGATCGAACCCGTACCCCCTGCAGTGTAAGCACGGAGTCTTAACCACTGGACTGCCAGGGACGTCCCTTAACAAGTTTTCTATGACTACATTTATATCTATACCGTATTTGTTTGAACAACTGTTTAACTAACATTCCACAAAATAAATCTATGTAATTTACTTAAGCACTTCATTACTGATGGGCATTTAGGAACAACTACCTTTTAAACTTAAAAGAGTTTTTCTTTCTAAACCCCCTTCTACTGGCTAAACATTAGAAACGAAATGAATGTCATAAACAATTAATTGGGACTTTAACAAAATCTCTTATGGACCCAGCTTGGATGACTTGCTAATGTCTTAGAGTTAGAAAGCTCTACCTTTGGAAGTGCTACCTCCAAAGAGCAAACGCTGATGAGATTCTGGAGGTCCAAGCCACGTGTATCAGCAGCCATCAAGTCACAAAAGAAATGGGCTGGCTAGCAATTCCATCAACAGGCATTTTCTCCCCACAAAACTCCTGTGCTCCTGCTGGGCATAAAGTGGGTGCTGGGCTTAAATACCCACAAAGGGTCTCTACAGGGTTGGACATCGGACAATTCTTAGCACAGGGTGGGGACCAAGGCTCAGCCTGCCCGGTGTGTTCCCTGCCCTCAGAACACAGGTAATGCTGGGTGATGCTGTGGGACAGGACACCCTCAGACCCGGAGAGGGCACAACGGTGGTGAAACACACAGAGCAAAGCCAAGGCCTCCTGACCTCTGGCTTCATCCTTCAGTCGCTGAACAGATTCTAGGAGATTCTCCTTCTCGTCCAGTTCGCTCTCCAGGAAGGCATTTCTTTCAATGGCTTGATTCAAGCGCTGTTCAAAGTCCTCAAGAGACATGATCGTGGCCCTGGGTGAGAGACAAGCAAAGCTGCCCAAGACCGCAGACGGCATATCCGTCTGGCACCTACAGCCCCGGGGAGCAAGAAGGGTCATGCACACATGGTGCAAGTCCCCGCTCTGGCACGTCCTAATCCCACAGAGCTGAGCAGGCCCCTCAACCTTCCTGGACCCAGCTCTTCACCTGCACAGTGGGAACCTCTCAGCTCACGAGATGCACACAGCTGTCCCAGGGGGTTAAATAAGATCATGTCCATAAAGCACTTAGCAACGAGCCAGGACCTAATTAGGACCATAGACAGGCTCCGGTCAGATGCCACGATGTGGCATGTTCCATCTTGTCTCGGAGACTCACGATGCAGTCAGCGTTCAGAACATCCCACTAAAACGCACATGCAATGTAATAACACGCATTTAAACAGCTAAGGGAGGCCATCTTCATCCCTCAGTTACCTTAAAAAGTTAAAAAAAGTTCACAACGCCCAGCCCCAGCCCAGCTGCCCTAACAACTGCTTCTTTTGGACAGTGTAGATAGCCACTGGAATGCCGTGTTAAAGGCACTGGCAGGGCTCCCTGGTGGCGCAGTGGATAAGAATCTGCCTGCCAATGCAGGGGACACAGGTTCGAGCCCTGGTCTGGGAAGATCCCACATGCTACGGAGCAACGAAGCCTGCGTGCCTAGAGCCCGTGCTCCGCAACAAGAGAAGCCACTGCAATGAGAAGACCGTGCACTGCAACGAAGAGTAGCCGCCGCTTGCCGCAATAGAAAAAGCCCGCACACAGCAATGAAGACTCAATGCAGCAAAAAAAAAAAAAAAAAGGGTACTGACAAGTGCTGCAATAAGGAAATCTGTTTAACTGTCCGGAAAAGCTACCTTCTCTGGGCCTCAGTTTCCTCACATGCAAAGCAGGGGTAATAACTTCCGCATGGGGTGGGGGGCTGGGGAGTGCAGCAACACACAAAACACACAACAGATGTTTCACACATAAGTGCTCAATAAATGTCAGCAACTTTTCTCACTGATCCCGTGTTTGTCTCCAGAAGAACCTTTAACATCCCCGTAACTGTATCTCATGGTGATCAGAAGCATCTGTTTGGAGTGGAACCCATGAGTTAACACCTTGCTCTAATGTGTAAGACTAGCTAAGTGTCCCTGGGGAACTTAACCTCTCAGGGCCTCTGGGCCTCCAACGTCAAAGTGAGGATCAATCATTCATTTATTCACCACTTTCTACTATGTCAAGATTGAGTCGTATTAGTTCCTACCTCAAAGGGTCTTTAGAGGTAAAGAAGATAAAGTTACCAAAAGTGCCTGATTTAAATATCATCCCTTGGGACTTCCCTGGTGGCACAGTGGTTAAGAATCCACCTGCCAATGCAGGAGACATGGGTTCGAGCCCTGGTCTGGGAAGATCCCACATGCCGCTGGAGCGACGAAGCCCGTGCACCAGAACTACTGAGCTTACACTCTAGAGCCCACAAGCCACAACTACTGAGCCCGCGTGCCACAACTACTGAGTCCAAGTGCTGCAACTACTGAGGCTGAGCTCTAGAGCCTGCAAGCCACAACTACTGAGCCCGCGTGCCGCAGCTACTGAGGCCTGTGTGCCTAGAGTCCGTGTTCCACAACAAGAGAAACCACCGCGATGAGAAGCCCGTGCACCGCAGCGAAGAGTAGCCCCTGCTCACTGCAAATAGAGAAAGCTCGCACGCAGCAACAAAGACCCAACACAGCCAAAAATAAATTAATAAATTTAATAAATAAATATCATCCTTTGTTGTTTTTAGAGTACAAGACTGGAACCAGTTAAAGTGACCCTAAGGCTGGCATGTCAAATAACAACAAAAGAAGATGAAACTGCTAGGAATTCATGTAGGAGCAAACATGTAAGACTTCATTGTAGGGCACAGAGGCTTGTCAAAATGCAGACATATGGTATTTATGAGGAGGAAGACCCCAAATCATAAAGAAATCAATTCTCCATAAGTTACCTAATAAGTTTAACACCATCTAATAAAAATATGAACGGGGGCTTCCCTGGTGGGGCAGTGGTTGAGAGTCTGCCTGCCGATGCAGGGGACGCGGGTTTGTGCCCTGGTCTGGGAGGATCCCACGTGCCGCGGAGCGGCTGGGCCCGTGAGCCATGGCCGCTGAGCCTGCGCGTCCGGAGCCTGTACTTCGCAGCGGGAGAGGCCACAACAGTGAGAGGCCCGCGTACCGCAAAAATAAATAAATAAATAAATGAACAGGTTTTTTACTGGGGGACACAGGCACCAGGGACTGATTTGAAATATGATGTGATAATGAAACAAGAATGGCCAGGAGAGGAATGTTGGCTACAAAAAAGAATGAGATCTCACCATCTGCAACAACATGGATGGACCTAGAGGGTATTATACTAAGTGAAATAAGTCAGACAGAGAAAGACAAATACCATATATTTCACTTATATGTGGAATCTAAAAAATAAAACAAATGGGGACTTCCCCGGTGGCACAGTGGGTAAGACTCCGTGCTCCCAATGCAAGGGACCCAGGTTCGATCCCTGGTCAGGGAACGAGATCCCACATGCATGCTGCAACTAAGGGTTCAGATGCCACAACCAAGGAGCCCGCCTGCCACAACTAAGACCCGGCGCAACCAACCAAACAAATAAATCTTAAAAAAAAAAAAAAAAATTGGCCAAACCAGCATTAAAAAAAATAAAAACAAAACAAATGAACAAATACAACAAAACAGACACAGAGTTATAGATACAGAGAATAAACAGGTAGTTGCCAGAGGGGAGGAGGTTAGGGAGAGGAGAGAAATACGTGAGGAAGATCAAGAGGTACAAACTTCCAGTAGCAAAATAAATGAGTCACAGGTATGAAAAATACAGTGTGGGGAGTACAGTCAATAACTATGTAACATCTTTGTATGGTGACATCTTAGACTTACTGTGGCCATCAGTTTGAAATGTATAGAAATACTGAATGACTATATTGTATAACAGGAACTAACACAGTAGGTCAATTATGCTTCAAAACAAACTCATAAAAAAAGAGATCAACGGGGACCCGGCCTGAGGAGCAGTGGCGGGAGCTTCGAGACTAGGGCAGCACGAAAGCTCAATGGAAATGGCATTGCTTACCCACAAGAGGCCTCCCATCTCCACATAATATCAAACGGCGAAAATCTCCCAGAGATCTCCATCTCAACAACAGCACCCAGCTTCACTCAACGACCAGCAAGCTACAGTGCTGGACATCCTATGCCAAACAACTAGCAAGACAGGAACACAACCCCACCCATTAGCAGAGAGGCTGCCTAAAATCATAATAATTCCACAGACACCCCAAAACACACCACCAGACGTGGACCTGCCCACCAGAGAGACAAGATCCAGCCTCATCCACCAGAACACAAGCACTAGTCCCCTCCACCAGGAAGCCTACACAACCCACTGAACCAACCTTAGCCACTGGGGACAGACACAAAAAACAACGGGAACTACGAACCTTCAGCCTGCAAAAAGGAGACCCCAAACACAGTAAGATAAGCAAACTGAAAAGACAGAAAAACACACAGCAGATGAAGGAGCAAGATAAAAACCCACCAGACCTAACGAATGAAGAGGAAATAGGCAGTCTACCTGAATAATGATAGTGAAGATGATCCAAAATCTTGGAAATAGAATGGACAAAATGCAAGAAACATTTAGCAAAGACCTAGAAGAACTAAAGATGAAACAAACCACAATGAACAACACAATAAATGAAGTGAAAAATACTCTAGATGGGATCAATAGCAGAATAACTGAGGCAGAAGAACAGATAAGTGATCTGGAAGATAAAATAGTGGAAATAACTACTGCAGAGCAGAATAAAGAAAAAAGAATGAAAAGAACTGAGGACAGTCTCAGAGACCTCTGGGACAACATTAAACGCACCAACATTCGAATTATAGGGGTTCCAGAAGAAGAAGAGAAAAAGAAAGGGACTGAGAAAATATTTGAAGAGATTATAGTTGAAAACTTCCCTAATATGGGAAAGGAAATAGTTAATCAAGTCCAGGAAGCACAGAGAGTCCCATACAGGATAAATCCAAGGAGAAATACGCCAAGACACATATTAATCAAACTGTCAAAAATTAAATACAAAGAAAGCATATTAAAAGCAGCAAGGGAAAAGCAACAAATAACACACAAGGGAATCCCCATAAGGTTAACAGCTGATCTTTCAGCAGAAACTCTGCAAGCCAGAAGGGACTGGCAGGACATATTTAAAGTGATGAAGGAGAAAAACCTGCAACCAAGATTACTCTACCCAGCAAGGATCTCATTCAGATTTGATGGAGAAATTAAAACCTTTACAGACAAGCAAAAGCTGAGAGAGTTCAGCACCACCAAACCAGCTTTACAACAAATGCTAAAGGAACTTCTCTAGGCAAGAAACACAAGAGAAGGAAAAGACCTACAATAACGAACCCAAAACAATTTAGAAAATGGGAATAGGAACATAAATATCGATAATTACCTTAAATGTAAATGGACTAAATGCTCCCACCAAAAGACACAGATTGGCTGAATGGATCCAAAAACAAGACCCATTTATTTGCTGTCTACAAGAGACCCACTTCAGACCTAGAGACACATACAGACTGAAAGTAAGGGGATGGAAAAAGATATTCCATGCAAATGGAAACCAAAAGAAAGCTGGAGTAGCAATTCTCATATCAGACAAAATAGTCTTTAAACTAAAGACCATTACAAGAGACAAAGAAGGACACTACATAATGATCAAGGGATCAATCCAAGAAGAAGGTATAACAATTGTAAATATTTATGCACCCAACATAGGAGCACCTCAATACATAAGGAAAATACTAACAGCCATAAAAGGGGAAATCGACAGTAACACATTCACAGTATGGGACTTTAACACCCCCCACTTTCACCAATGGACAGATCATCCAAAATGAAAATAAATAAGGAAACACAAGCTTTAAATGATACATTAAACAAGATGGACTTAATTGATATTTATAGGACATTCCATCCAAAAACAACAGAATACACATTTTTCTCAAGTGCTCATGGAACATTCTCCAAGATAGATCATATCTTGGGTCACAAATCAAGTCTTGGTAAATTTAAGAAAACTGAAATTGTATCAAGTATCTTTTCCGACCACAATGCTATGAGACTAGATATCAATTACAGGAAAAAATCTGTAAAAAATACAAACACATGGAGGCTAAACAATACACTACTTAATAACGAAGTGATCACTGAAGAAATCAAAGAGGAAATCAAAAAATACCTAGAAACAAATGACAATGGAGACACGACGACCCAAAATCTATGGGATGCAGCAAAAGCAGTTCTAAGAGGGAAGTTTATAGCAGTACAAGCCCACCTTAAGAAACAGGAAACATCTCGAATAAACAACCTAACCTTGCACCTAAAGCAATTACAGAAAGAAGAACAAAAACACCCCAAAGTTAGCAAAAGGAAAGAAATCATAAAAATCAGATCAGAAATAAATGAAAAAGAAATGAAGGAAACGATAGCAAAGATCAATAAAACTAAAAGCTGGTTCTTTGAGAAGATAAACAAAATTGATAAACCATTAGCCAGACTCATCAAAAAAAAAGGGAGAAGACTCAAATCAATAGAATTAGAAATGAAAAAGGAGAAGTAACAACTGACACTGCAGAAATACAAAAGATCATGAGAGATTACTACAAGCAACTCTATGCCAATAAAATGGACAACCTGGAAGAAATGGACAAATTCTTAGAAAGGCACAACCTGCCAAGACTGAATCAGGAAGAAATAGAAAATATGAACAGACCAATCACAAGCACTGAAATTGAAACTGTGATTAAAAATCTGCCAACAAACAAAAGCCCAGGACCAGATGACTTCACAGGCGAATTCTATCAAACATTTAGAGAAGAGCTAACACCCATCCTTCTCAAACTCTTCCAAAATATAGCAGAGGGAGGAACACTCCCAAACTCCTTCTACGAGGCCACCATCACCTTGATACCAAAACCAGACAAGGATGTCACAAAGAAAGAAAACTACAGGCCAATACCACTGATGAACACAGATGCAAAAATCCTCAACAAAATACTAGCAAACAGAATCCAACAGCACATTAAAAGGAACATACACCATGATCAAGTGGGGTTTATTCCAGGAATGCAAGGATTCTTCAATATACGCAAATCAATCAATGTGATAAACCATATTAACAAATTGAAGGAGAAAAACCATATGATCATCTCAATAGATGCAGAGAAAACTTTTGACAAAATTCAACACCCATTTCTGATAAAAACCCTGCAGAAAGTAGGCATAGAGGGAACTTTCCTCAACATAATAAAGGCCATATATGACAAACCCACAGCCAACATCGTCCCCAATGGTGAAAAACTGAAAGCATTTCCATTAAGATCAGGAACAAGACAAGGTTGCCCACTCTCACCACTCTTATTCAACATAGTTTTGGAAGTTTTAGCCACAGCAATCAGAGAAGAAAAGGAAATAAAAGGAATCCAAATCGGAAAAGAAGAAGTAAAGCTGTCACTGTTTGCAGATGACATGATACTATACATAGAGAATCCTAAAGATGCTACCAGAAAACTACTAGAGCTAATCAATGAATTTGGTAAAGTTGCAGGATACAAAATTAATGCACAGAAATCTCTGGCATTCCTATACACTAATGATGAAAAATCTGAAAGTGAAATCAAGAAAACACTCCCATTTACCATTGCAACAAAAAGAATAAAATATCTAGGAATAAACCTACCTAAGGAGACAAAAGACCTGTATGCAGAAAATTATAAGACACTGATGAAAGAAATTAAAGATGATACAAATAGATGGAGAGATATACCATGTTCTTGGATTGGAAGAATCAACACTGTGAAAATGACTCTACTACCCAAAGCAATCTACAGATTCAATGCAATCCCTATCAAACTACCAATGGCATTTTTCACAGAACTAGAACAAAAAATTTCACAATTTGTATGGAAACACAAAAGACTCTGAATAGCCAAAGCAATCTTGAGAACGAAAAACGGAGCTGGAGGAATCAGGCTCCTGGACTTCAGACTATACTACAAAGCTACAGTAATCAAGACAGTATGGTACTGGCACAAAAACAGAAACATAGATCAATGGAACAGGATAGAAAGTCCAGAGATAAATCCACGCACATATGGTCATCTTATCTTTGATAAAGGAGGCAGGAATATACAGTGGAGAAAGGACAGCCTCTTCAATAAGTGGTGGTGGGAAAACTGCACAGGTACATGTAAAAGTATGAGATTAGATCACTCCCTAACACCATACACAAAAATAAGCTCAAAATGGATTAAAGACCTAAATGTAAGGCCAGAAACTATCAAACTCTTAGAGGAAAACATAGGCAGAACACTCTATGACATAAATCACAGCAAGATCCTTTTTGACCCACCTCCTAGAGAAATGGAAATAAAAACAAAAATAAACAAACGGGACCTAATGAAACTTCAAAGCTTTTGCACAGCAAAGGAAACCATAAACAAGACCAAAAGACAACCCTTAGAATGGGAGAAAATATTTGCAAATGAAGCAACTGACAAAGGATTAATTTCCAAAATTTACAAGCAGCTCATGCAGCTCAGTATCAAAAAAACAACCCAATCCAAAAATGGGCAGAAGACCTAAATAGACATTTCTCCAAAGAAGATATACAGACTGCCAACAAACACATGAAAGAATGCTCAACATCATTAATCATTAGAGAAATGAAAATCAAGACTACAATGAGATATCATCTCACACCAGTCAGAATGGCCATCATCAAAAAAAAGCACTGCTGGTGGGAATGTGAATTGGTACAGCCACTATGGAGAACAGTACGGAGGTTCCTTAAAAAACTACAAATAGAACTACCATATGACCCAGCAATCCCACTACTGGGCATATACCCTGAGAAAACCGTAATTCAAAAAGAGTCATGTACCAAAATGTTCATTGCAGCTCTATTTACAATAGCCCGGAGGTGGAAACAACCTAAGTGCCCATCTTCGGATGAATGGATAAAGATGTGGCACATATATACAATGGAATATTACTCAGCCATAAAAAGAAACGAAATTGAGCTATTTGTATTGAGGTGGATAGACCTAGAGTCTGTCATACAGAGTGAAGTAAGTCAGAAAGAGAAAGACAAACACCATATGCTAACACATATATATGGAATTTAAGGAAAAAAATGTCATGAAGAACCTAGGG
The DNA here is from genome assembly GCF_011762595.2 of Tursiops truncatus. Classification (NCBI taxonomy): domain Eukaryota; kingdom Metazoa; phylum Chordata; class Mammalia; order Artiodactyla; family Delphinidae; genus Tursiops; species Tursiops truncatus. The sequence goes on from NC_047048.1 coordinate 25,445,583, forward strand.
GTAAGACAGGAATAAAGCCACAGACCTACTAGAGAACGGACTTGAGGAGATGGGGAGGGGGAAGGGTGAGCTGTGACAAAGCGAGAGAGAGGCATGGACATATATACACTACTAAACATAAGGTAGATAGCTAGTGGGAAGCAGCCGCATAGCACAGGGAGATCAGCTCGGTGCTTTGTGACCGCCTGGAGGGGTGGGATGGGGAGCGTGGGAGGGAGGGAGACGCAAGAGGGAGGAAATATGGGAACATATGCATATGTATAACTGATTCACTTTGTTATAAAGCAGAAACTAACATACCATTGTAAAGCAATTATACCCCAATAAAGATGTTTAAAAAAAAAGAGATCAGATTTGTGGTTACAGACATGGGGGGATAGGAGGAAGGGGAACTGGATGAAGATGGTCAAAAGGTACAAACTTCTAGCTAAAAGATAAACAAGTACTAGGGATGCAATGCACAACATGATAATTATAATGAACACTGCTCTATGTTATGTATGAAAGTTGCTAAGAGAGTAAATCCTAAGAGTTCTCATCACAAGGAAAACAGTTTTTTCCATTTTTTAATATTGTGTCTATATGAGGTGATGCACGTTCACGAAACTTATTGTAATAATCAGTTTATGATGCATATAAGTCAAATCATTGTGCTATTCACTTAAACGTATACAGTACTATATGTCAATTATATCTCAATAAAACTGGAAGAAAAAATTGGCCAGAACTCTGAAAAAGAAGAGGACAGGGGCACTAGCTCCCCTAGATACAAAGAACATGCTCTTTAAAGCCTCAGCAATGAACAGTGTGCTGCAGAGTGAAACAGTTATAAGACCAGACAGACCAAGGAGAGCCAAAGGTCCAGAAATAGATCCAAATAAATATGAGAATTTAATTTATGATAAAGGTGGCATCACGAATCATTGATGAAAAGATGGTTGGTTCAGTTCTAGGTCTGGGGACTACCAGGTAGCCACCTGGAAAAAATCAATGTTGGATCCACACCTCATGCTACACCCAAAGATGAATTCCAACTAGATCAAAAATTTAAACTCGGTATTTGGTCAAAATCTACTACTGGCTTCTGGAATGCCAGAGAACCAACTTCAGCAGCATTTCTGGCATTCCTGAACCTGTGTGGATGAACGACACCTCCCCCCCCACCCCACCCCCGACTGTATACAATCAGGCAGAGTCAGTAATACCAGCAGGGCACAGCACAGAGACTTTTTGTTACTATGTGACTATTTGCTTTCAAATAAAGGTAAGCATCCTAGTTGTCCCCTGAGTGGAAAAAGCTTTATGTCCTTTATATGGTGAAATTCTGCCAACTGATGTATTTGCATATTTATTATCATAAGAGTAAAATGCTGCAATACATAAAAACTGTGAAAGCTGTTAATCTCATGGACAGTTATGAGGACCTGAAAATAGTTAAGCAGGAAAAGAGATTTTCAGTAAATATGAATATTAAGAGATACATCTGTTAGATAACTAAGAACATATCCTTTTTGAGCCAATAAATACTTAAAAGTCTATGTATCACCTCACACCCATCAGAACGGCCTCCATCCCAAGAACAGAAAATAACAAGTGATGGTGAGGATGTGGTGGGAATGTAAAATGGTGTGTCATTATGAAAACTGTATGGAGGTTCTGTAAAAAATTAAAAGTGGAATTACTGTATGACCCAGCAGTCCCACTTCTGGGTACATATCCAAAAGAACTGAAAGCAGCATCTCAAAGAGGTATCCGTACACCCTTGTTCACTGCAGCATTATTCACAAGAGCCAACAGGTGGAAGCAACCCAAGTGTCCACTGACAGATAAATGGATAAAGAAAATGCAGTACATACATGCAAAAAAATATTACGCAGCCTTAAAAAAGGGAAATCCTATCACATGCTACAACACGGACGAATCTCAAGGACATTATGCTAAGAGAAGAAGCCAGTCACAAAAGGACACATCCTATTTGATTCCATTCATATGGAGTTTCTAATGTAGTCAAAATCATAGAAACAGAAAGTAGAAAAGTGATTACCAAGGGCTGAAGGGAACAGGGAGCGGAATGAATGTTTAGTGGGTATAGAGTTTCAATGTTGCAAGATGAAAAAGTTCTGAAGAGCTGTTGGCCAATAATGTGAATACATATAATACTACTGAACTGCACACTTAAAAATGGTTAAGGTGTGGGCTTCCCTGGTGGCATAGTGGTTGAGAGTCCACCTGCCAATGCAGGGGACACGGGTTCGTGCCCCGGTCCGGGAAGATCCCACATGCCGTGGAGCGGCTGGGCCTGTGAGCCATGGCCGCTGAGCCTGCGCATCCGGAGCCTGTGCTCCACAACGGGAGAGGCCACAATAGTGAGAGGCCCGTGTACCGCAAAAAAAAAAAAAAAAAAAAAAAAAAAAAAAGGTTAAGGTGTAAATTTGATGTCAAATTTTTTACCACAAAAAATTAAAAATAAAGTCTATGTAGGGAATTCCCTGGCAGTCCACTGTTTAGGACTCTGTGCTTCCACCGCAGGGGCCTGGATTCGATCCCTGGTTGGTGAACTAGGATCACACAAGCCATGTGGCAGAGACAAAAAAAAAAGTGTCTATGTAATAACACATAGACACTTTTTTTTTTTTTTTTTTTTTTTTTTTGCGGTACGCGGGCCTGTCACTGTTATGGCCCCTCCCGTTACGGAGCACAGCCTCCGGACGCGCAGGCTCAGCGGCCATGGCTCACAGGCCTAGCCGCTCCGCGGCATGTGGGATCTTCCCAGACTGGGGCACGAACCTGCGTCCCCTGCATCGGCAGGCGGACTCTCAACCTCTGCGCCACCAGGGAAGCCCACATAGACACTTTTTTAAAAAATTAGATTAAATCAATTTTAATCTTCGTTGAACTTTTTGGCATCTTGGCATTCACATATTAAACAAAATACCCTTTAAGGAATATACTTACTTTTTAGTTAATTCAGTTAGGCCTGGAGTCTTTCAAGGTTATCCTTTCACAAGGTCATCTCCTTCCTCAGTTAAAAGTGAGTCATTTGGTTTTACGGATGTACAGTTGGAGAGACCAAAATAAGCAAATAGCTGATGGTGCTGAGAAATTACCATTCTTGCTGGAGACTGTCAAATTTTCCATATATAACTATTAAAATTTTATAATGAAATTGTAATGTTATAAAGTTTTTTTTTAATATAACTTCAGTATTCCAGAACTTTATTTGTTCTATAATGATGATTTGGGTCTCTATCACATCTGATTTTAATATTCAACTATTCAGCATCTGGCTAAAATGTGAATCCAATGCATCTTCAGGAGAGAGGAAGAAAGAAAGGAAACATAAAAATACAAGACGAAAACATAGGCTAATTGCTTTATAAACCTGGGACTGCAGATAAATTTGCCTACACAGAAATCCAAATAACTTTCAATAGTAACATATGCAATAGACAAAGATGGAAGACAAATGACAAATTCCTAACATTTTCAATTTGTATCATAAACAAATATATAAACATCTCCTAGAAACTGATGAGAAAAAACAACCAGCAATCCAGTATGAAAACAGGCAAGAAGATACAGTTCACAGAAAAAGAAATAAAACAGTTATTAAATATATGAAAAGGAACTCAAGATCACTCATACTTCAGAAATGTACCTCTTTGTCACCTATTAAATTGGCAGAAATCCAAAGTCTAAAAAACACTGTTTAGTGAAGCTATTTGGAAAATGGAGACTTACTCACATAGGTGCTGGGAATGGAAATTGGTACAAGTGTAGAGAACAATTGGGCAAAAACTATCAAAAAACATATGCATACATCCTTTGACCCAAGAATTCCACTTCTGGGAATTTATTCTACAGATATCCATCTATGCAAGCAATGCATATCATTCACTACAGCAACCCTTATCACTGCACAAGAAAGGAAATGCAGCAAATATCCAGCCGTGGGGGGGATGGATAAATAATTATGTATGATACAATACCAACCATACAATAAAATATTATGCACTTGGAAAAAACCAACAACAAAGAATCCTCTGTGTCCTACTACAGAATGACCTCCAAAACCTATTACGTGACAAAGCAAGATGTACAATAGTACATATATTCTGTATACAGAATGCTCTTTTGTGGGAAAAAGAACGGGGCGGGGGAAATAATACAAATTTCTATTTGAATTTGAATTTTAAAACTCTACCCCTTTGTATATTATTTTTGAATCACATGAATGTACTATCTCCTTGTGATAGACTGCATTATTGGTCCCAATTCTTCATCCTCCCTGTAGCCACACCCTTGCTTTGGCCTCATTGTGGGTGGAATGTACCTTCCCACCCCTTGACAGGGCTTGGCCGTGTGACTTGCTTTCATCAATGATATATGGGTAGAAATGATCGTAAGCCAGTGGCTTGCCAAAAATCAGAAAATACTACAAAGGCACAGGAGCCAAGTCATTATGGTGTTGGTAGTAATTCACAAATTGCACGTTAGACAAAAAAGAAAGAAGAATCCTGAATTAGATTCCAGAATATACAGTCAGTCCTCCATATCTGTAGGTTGCATATCAACCTGTAGGTTGGACTCAACCAACTACAAATCAAAATTATTCAGGAAAAAAAAATCCAGAAAGTTCCAAAAAGCAAAACTTGAATTTGCCACTCACTGGCAACTATTTATACAGATTTTAGATTGTATTAGGTATTATAATTAGACATAATTTAAAGTGTATGGGAAGATGCACATAGGTTATATGCAAATGCTACACCATTTCATACAAGGGATTTGAGCATCCACAAATTTTAGTATCCTCAAGGGTTCTGGAACCAATCCCCCATGGATACCAAGGAACAACTGTATGGCAGGTTAACAAATGACAGAGGTGCGTTCAATTCAGTGGAAAAAAGATGGAGTGTTTAACACATAGTACTGGCACAAGTGGCTATCTACCTAATGAAAATAAAATGGGACACGTATACTAGGTACAAAAATAAATTCCAGGTAGATTAAAAGCATAAGTTAAAACAATTAATTAAAAAATCTTGCAAAAAAATTAAGAGAATACACGCATAATCAAACGCTCAAGGAGATGTCCCTAGTGAAGTCTGGAAACCTAGAAGCTATAAAAGACATAATTGAAAAAAAAAAAAAAGACATAATTGATGACCCCAAAATGAAAAATATTTGTATGAAAATTGATACCACAAAGTCAACAGACAAAAGATTATTTGTAAAAAATATTTTTCAATGTGGGACAAAAGATGAGCAGCAAAAATACACAAAGAACTCTTACAAACTGATTTAAAAAAAAAAAAAGGAGGTCCCACTTCTGGTAATAATAAGGTAGCTTGTATCAGACCAAACATCCTATAGATTACAACTACAAACTCGGGGTGAAACGAGAAAAACAATGATCTGAAGGCACTGGCAAAAACCGGAAGGGAGACACCACTTGGAAGAGAGACAACACTTGGAAGAAGGAACAGCAGTGGCTGAATTCTGCATCTTATAAGCTTTGTGTCTATAGCTCCAGTGATAAAAATCCACCACCTTGGCAGAATGCCAAATTCTGCATATATAACTCTTCCCACACCTCTGGCTGACCCCTGAACCATGCATGTGCATGGCAGACTTGAAGCAGCCTCGTTAAAAGCGTCAAACGGATTTCACCTACTACTCATCAAAGGGAGACAGAGTTTGGAGTTTGAGTTCAGCCTACTTAACAAACAAATTAGAAACATAACAGAATCCATAGTTTCTGCAACACATCATTCATAATGTCCAGAATATAATCCAAAATTACTAGACATATGAAAAGCAAGAAAATGTGACCCAAACTCAGTAGAAAAGGCAATCACTGGAACATCTAACATCTGAGATAACCCAGATGTTAGAATTAGCAGAAAAGGATCTTAAAGAAAGTTGTTATAACTATCTCAAGGATGCAAACAAAGAAATATCAGTAGAGGACTAGGAAATTCTAGATCTTAAAATATCTAAAATAAAACATTATTGGAACTGGCTTAACAGCAGATTGGAGGAGGGAAGAAGGAGTCAGTGAACTTGAAACCAGATCAATAGAAATGATCTAATTTGAGGAACCAAGACAAACAAAATTAGGAAAAGATATGAACAGAGCCTAAGAGACCTGTGTGACAATATCAAAAGGACATGGGACACAACATGTGTGTAGTTGGTGTCCCAGAAGGGCAGGAAAGAAAGAATAGCGCAGCAAAAATCTTTGAGGAAATAATGACCAAAGTTAAATTTGGCGAAAGACAAATTTACAGACCAAAATGTCCAGCAAACCCCTAACAGGATAAATACATACAAAATCTAGGCACATCACAAACTGCTAAAAACCAAAAATAAAGAGAAATTCTGAGAGCAGTCAGAGAAAAACACCATATTATATACAGGGGAGTGACTATTCAAATGACCACTAACTTCTGACCTCCAGCAAGGAGACCAGAAGACAGCAGAACATCTTTAACGTGCTGAAAGGAAAAAAACACCTGTCAACCTGGAATTCCACATCCAGTGGAAATATCCTTTAAGAATGAAGGCAAAAGAAAGACATTTTCAGATAAACTAAAGCGAGAAGAATTCGCCATCAGCAGACCTGCACCACAAGAAACCCTAAGGGAAGTTCTTCAAGCTGAAGGGAAATGATAACCAGAGGGAAACTTCAAGAAGGAATGAACCAGAAACTGTAAATCTGTGGGTAAATATAAAAGGCTATCTTTTTACTCTCTTACCTTCTCGCATTACGGCTATCACATAAAGTTCAAGGATGGTACGTGAAACTCTTAAGGTTGCAAGGCCGTTGTATTTGGTACATTATTAATGAAGTAGACTGAAAACTTGAGCGTGTGTATTGGGGTCCCTAAAGCAACTGCAAAAAAGAATGCAAGGAGCTGTGGGTGCAGTGCCAAGGGCCCGTGTCTCAACAGGAGTGTGGGGCATGTGCACAGTTGTCCACACTGATGAAACTGTATACTTCTTAAGATCTGTGTGTATCGCTGTATGTAATTTATATCTAAATCTTTAAAAAAAAGTTTTCTTAAGAAAAAACTAAGTGCCTGGCTCAGAGTAGATATTCAATAATTTATTTATTATTGTTAGTATTCTGCTAAACTTCAGAACATCAGTTTAAGAAATACTGTCCTATCTTAGGGCCTATTTACTGAGCACATGCTTGTCCTTCTGCTTGGAATGTTCTCACTCCACACTCTTCCCCTAGGAAGAGTGAAAATGCCTAGGCATCCCTCGGTCTCAGCCTAAATGGCATTTCCTTTGGGAAGCCTTGCCTAATATTCTCCCAGCAATGGACAAATTAATACAATCAATTACATGCTCCCACAGCACCCTGGACTCGCAGCACTTGCTGCCTGTTGCCCATTTCCTATGAGGCTGTAGGACCCACAAGGGCACTGGCTCTGCTCAGTGCTGAATTCTCTACCCTCAGCACAGTGCCTGGTACCCAGAGACAAAAGGCTCCCAAACCTCTTTTCTCCTTCCCAACGTACCGTTTGGCTCTTTCCAGGTCATCATTGGCTTGCTCCAGCTCTCTGATGTATTTCTGAAGTTGATCTTTAATGGCTTTTGTCTGGGCAAGGTCATCCTCTAAGGCTGAGATCTGCCGGTAGCCTTCAGAATGCTGCGTTTCAAACTTCTCCTGAAGGACAGAATCAACACTGAGTGAATGATTTAAGACTCCCGACGAGGATGTTTATCTCCCTTCCCTGTCATCTCCTTAGGACATCGAAGGTTAATCCTGGGACATAACCCTCTCCGCTGCAGTGAATGTGTGTTGTCCCTAGCTGCTGAGCATCCATTCCTCCCCCTCTGCACAGCCCCACCGGCACGCCAATTTCTTTACAATTAATTTATTTTTATTATTTATTTTTGGCTGTTGGGTCTTCGTTGCTGCGTGTGGGCTTTCTCTAGTTGCGGCGAGCAGGGGCTACTCTTCGTTGCAGTGCGCGGGCTTCAGTAGTTGTGGCTCGCGGGCTCTAGAGCGCAGGCTCAGTAGCTGTGGCTCACAGGCTTAGGTGCTCCACAGCATGTGGGATTCTTTCCGGACCAGGGCTCGAACCCGTGTCCCCTGCACCAGCAGGCGGATTCTTAACCACTGCACCACCAGGGAAGTCCCACGCCAATTTCTTTAGGGGATTTCTCTCTCCCTTATTCTAGGATCTTTGTGGGACCAGCCTTCCCATCACACTCACTCAGGATGCCAGAGGACAAGCCTAAGCTCAGTCAGGAGAACCTTCTGTCCACAGACATGGACTCTTAAGCAAATGAGGGATGATGGGGGGAACAGGGGGCCATCAAGCTGTCAAGTCCCGCGTGCTTCCTGAGCATCTTATACCCTGCCCCCTCCCACACTGGTCCCTGCAGCCTCTGGCATCAAGCAGCCCCCAACTACCTTCAAAGGAATCATTTTGTGCAAGGTGTCCACAGCCACAGAAAGCCTCATAAACCTCTCCAAGCCTGATCCACAAGGGCAAAACCGATGCACTTCACATGATATCCCTGGATTACAGACAGAATAGCAGGAATCACAATGACTTCGTTGCCTGTGCCTCACAGTCAGATCAGGACATCATGGACTCAGTTTGACAACTGTTCTGACTTTGTGACCCAGGACACTCTCCCTGTGGCATGGGGGAGTTAGGAACTTCTGGGCCTCTGAGGAGGGAGAGAGAGAAGGGAGGGAGGGAAAGGGAGGCAGGAGGGAAGGGAAGAAGGAAAAAAACAAAACTGTTGTTTTTACCAAAAAAAGTTTAGTGTGATCTAGCTGGTGCTTTCCAAGGCAAGGCACAGCCCAGATGACGCCTCAACAACCTGCTGCTGCCCAGCTATGGCAGCTAACATTTGCTGCAGGTCTACTCTGCACCAGCCTCTGGGCTCAGGACGCTGTTTTTGTTGCCTCATTTAACGCCATTTCAGAGACATGGGAACTGAGGCTCAGTCACTTCATCAGCCCAAAGTCAACTGGAAGCACGTGACCGGGCCAAGATCCATCCCGGCCACCTGGGCTTGCGCTCTTAGAACTACTATGCTAAACTGCCCTCAACCACTTCCATCCAGGTCACACGGGAACTGAGCACATGTACACGTGCACGCACGCACGCACACATGCACGCACGCGCGCACACACACACACACACACACACACACACACACTCACTCACTCAGTCACTCCGGCTCTGGCTCCTCTCTCTAATTACTTTCCATCATCAAACACCCTTACCACCTTTCCTTCATCTACAAACATGAAAGGAAACACTCACTTCCCACAGGAAAGGCCCAAGTCTAATTAGAAAGTTAGAAAAACAGGCCAACTCCTCTTCTTGAGTCAGTCGAGTAAACAAAGCTGTTGCTAGAAACAGTCTGGAGGCGCTGGGGAGAGTGATGTAATGGTGACCAGGCCAGAGAGGCGTGGCCAGAGCCATGGTGAAAGAAGAAGGTCCACAGAACAGGCAGATTATTTACAAGGCGAGGACAGGGAGGGGTGTCACATCCTTACGCTGCTCTGTCTCCTCTGATACTGTTTCCTGGCTACGAGCACAGGAAGTGTCTTGGCTCAGACAAGCAGGGGCAGACCAGGCCCAGGCACGGGCGAATTCCCAGGCGTGGCTCTGACGGCTTCCCACCCTTGATTTGGGTGCCTCCCCAAATAAAACAGGAGGGTACAGGATCCTAGGTCACTAACCTAAGTTCCAACACAGGTTCCAAGAAGACGCAGTTACTGGGCTTGTCCACCAGCATAAGGATTCAAATGTTGTCCTTTGAACTTGGGGACATGAAAAGCTGTTGCGCTTTCATTTGGGGCTAATTATAATAAACTGTCAGCTGATGGAGGCATCAATAGATGCTCTGTTGGATCCCTTACAAGCGTTTTTATTCAACTTGCAATGAATAAGCCACTGTCAAGGAGTCTGACTCAGTTGAAGACTTTCCTCTTAGGTGACAGAAATATATGCTGGGGGCAGTTCTTCACTCCAAGGTAGTTCTGTTTCCTCGCCTGCTCCACACACTGTGTCTCATGAACCTACCATGTGGTTGTAATGAAGAGGTCTTCTGCCGGTTCAATGGCTCAGTTTTCAAGTGGTTAATTACTTAGCAACTGCATGATATTTAGTCAGCACATCCTCCTACCCCCTCCAAACGATGGTTCATACCACTAGTCTTCCCATCCCTGAGCCCCCTTCAGTGTAAGGGCTGTAAAGATTCCCCAGTGCCTAGGGCAGGGGCCAGGCTGTTAACAAAATGAGTGACGTGGGCCACGTGTAAGCAGCAAAAGACACTCAGTCCCCGGTGTCAAGAGTTGGGGGGGAAAGGACAGAAGTGGGGACTGGGGCAAACTGGAGAAGCCTTGCTCTGTCTAAGCAACCACAACTCAGCTTTTTGCCGGTGTGGAAGAAGGCCGGCCTGGGGTAGCCAGGTCCACCAAAGGAAGATCAAAGGAAGTCGGAAATCTAAGTTTTTACAAGAAGCCTCACAACTCTGAATGTTGATACTAAAGATATAAATTTTACTATCAAAAGAACAAACTGTAAGCAAACCCTCACCTCTAGTTAACAGCCTACTGCAGTATTTACAGGGAAGTGTAGAGATGTTGGTGACTCACCTTGAAATGCATTGGGAAGATAGATTGATGGATGGACAGATATATAATAAAGTATGTAAGTACGGCAAAGGTCATCGGTAGAGCCCAGGTGGTGGATACAGGTGTTCACTGGAAAATTCTTTCAACCCTACTGTGTGCTTGAAAACTTTCATGATACAATGTTAAGTGAAAACCACTAAAGGCTTAAGCAAACAACATCTATGGGCCAGACTGACCTGTGGGTGGCCAGCTTGGGCTCTGTGGTCTATGCCGTAAAAGCTTAAGAGTCCACTGCTCAGTTTCTACGGTCTGTGTGGTCCTTCCTCTGCTACTCCTCACCCCTTGATCCCCAATCCATGTGCTGGCCCCGCTTTCTCCCATGTGCTAGGAAAGCCAGATTCCCAAGGTCCACTTGACAGTCATTCTGGCCCGTGTCTGTGGCAGTTCCATATTAACTCTTCATCAAACCCTTGTACGCCAAGTTGCTGGCTAGACAGACACACACACACACACACACACACACACACACCTTCAAACACCAGCTCAAGTCCCTCCCACCTCTTCCATGATGCTGTCTACAACCCGTGCAAATCTCTCTCAGGAGGATCTCATGGTCAGTACCACATAACTGAGCATCTTTTCACTAAGTGTTTCTGGCTGTCAGGTTTGTCTTCCCTGCAAAGCTTCCAGAGGGCAAGGGACACATCTCCTTCCACCGTGCATCACACCTAGCCCTGGACTCACACTGCAGGGCCTTGGCTAGTTCTCCCAGTGGCTCATCAAAATATACGAGGAGCTTTGTTTTAAAAAGAAAAAAAAACAAGACATGCAGACATGCTGGGGCCCCACCTAGACTTCCTGAGAATGGGAATCTCAGGGCGGGGTGGGTCCAGGCCTGTCTGACATTTATGAAGCTGGCCAGGTGACCCTGCCTGGCAGTGAGGGCTGAGAGCTGTCCCTAGGCCACAGAGTTATACTTTGTGATCATCTGCTAAGCTCTACAGAAAGGCATTCTTTACCCTGCAGAGAAGTGGTTCTCCAGATACTTGGCAATGTCTGCAGATATTTTTGGTTGTCACAACCTGGGGGAGGGGGTGCTACTGGTATCTAGTGGGTGGAGACCAGGATGCTGTTAAACAGCCCACAGTGTGAAACTCGGCCCCCACAAGAGAATCATGTAGCTACCTTCAAATGTCAACAGTGCCCAGGTTGAGGAATCTGCTCTGTCCAACAGGACTTTCCATGATGATGGAGACATTCTACAGCCTCTCTGTCCCACAATGACACCCACTAGAGATGTGTGGCCTTTGAGCACTTGAAATATTGGCTAGTATGATTGAGGAATTAAATTTCTAGTTATTTTAATTAACTTAAATGTCAGCAGCCGCACGTGGCTAGGGGCGACAATTCTGGACAGCATAACCCTAGGCCTTATCACAATCAGCAATTCCAGAGACACTCCATACTCTAGAAGGGTCTACCTTCCATGTGCCTTGCAGGATTGTCACCAACAGCCAAGAATGGCCGTGGGACATGTGTGAGACCTGCCTCTCACAGAGCGCCTCCATCAGGGGCATAAAGAGTTCAAGTGTCACACACGCCCGGCAGGCCTGGGGGTGGGAGTGAGCCCGGGGCCAAGTCTGCAGGCTCCCTTTTCTAGTCACAACGCTGGGCACCATCCACACCTGCATGCGTCTCCTCTCACCCCCTCACCTTGATGGTTTCCAGCTCCATGCGAAGGCGGTTGTTTTCTGACAGCAGGTCCCTGTTCCTGCTTTCAATTTGTTGCAGCTGTGTCTCCAATTCAGCTTCATATTCTCGGCTTCCCTCCTGGAATTCTCGGAGTTCCTCTTGCGTGTTCTCTGCCCTACAGAATTCCCAGATGTTAGCTGATCATTTACTGAGCGCTTACATGCTGCTGTTATACATGTATCAGCTCTTTATTCAACTGCCTTTTGAGGCAGAAACTGTCATTGTCCTCATTATACAGATGAGAAGATGAGGTGACTTGTCTCGAGGTCAAACAAGTCAGAAACAGAGCTTGGGCCTGCCCCCAGGTGTGCCTGACTCCATAGCCCTTTCTTAACCAATTCACTCTCCACGCATTCATTCCACTTGTACTTTTTGGAGCCCAACATGTAGTAAGCACACTTCGGATTGTGTATTCTCTGATTTATTTGCAAGTAGAAACTGGACATAATACAAATGCTCACTCATCACACCACTATCATGGGTCCCTGCCCCATATCCCAAACGCCCAATTCTACCTTCTCAATCCTTAAAAGTCAAGGGATATCTTTTTTTTTTTTTTTTACCACCAAGCCTAAATTCTCTTTAAATCAAACTAAGCATAAAGAAATTAGAGGAGCCGGAATAAGACCTCCCTGGGTAGATTACAAGAGTCCATGAGAAATAAAAAGAAACAACGTTAAACACACACACACACACACACACACACACACACACACACACACACAGCTCCCAGATATGGGCACTGAAACACTGGTTTCAAATTTAAAGATCTGTAACAACCCATTTTGCTAGGCATAGGGAGTTCTTTCCCCACACACGAAGGGCAGACCAGATACAGCATCCAGGAGCTGATAAAACCCTGCCAGAAAATAAGCTGGGAAGTAGCACAGCCGTTTGATTAGGACCCTAGGCTTTGGGGTTCAAATTCCAGCTCTGCTATTCCCCTGGCTGTCTGACCTTGGGCAAGTTGACTTGCTTTCACTGAGGCTCAGTTTCCTCATTTGTAAAATGGAGTGAGAATGGTTTCTCCATGGAACAGTGTTGAGATTTAACTGAGATGATGTATGTTAAGCCCTTCACAGTGCCTGGCACATAGTAGGCCCACAATAAATGGTTGCTGCCATCACTATGGGAAGAAAAAGCAAGGTGAACTTTGGAGAACTGACCTCTGCTTGTAGGTCATAGCCAGGTTTTTCCAATAGTTAGCTTCTTCCTCCTCGGAGCTGAAAGTCTTTCCCGAGTCCTCCATTGTGAAAACAGGGGAAAAGATTACTATTCTTGTCTCATGATGTCTAGAAGAGAAAGTTTTAAAATTATTACCCACATCTGGTCAAACAGCTGATCTTTAATGGGGAAAAAAAAATTCCTAGACTTTATGTTGGATTAAATGTGGCAAAAAACATTGCCAAAAAACTCAAACTAAACCCAGACAAAATACAGCCCACCTGCACATTACATTCCATGGATAAACCTACCAGTGGGCTTCCCTGGTGGCGCAGTGGTTAAGAATCTGCCTGCCAATGCAGGGGATGCGGGTTCAAGCCCTGGTCCGGGAAGATCCCACATGCTGCAGAACAAATAAGCCCGTGCGCCACAACTACTGAGCCTGCATTCTACAGCCCATGAGCCACAACTACTGAAGCCCGTGCGCCTAGAGCCCGTGCTCCGCAACAAGAGAAGCCACCCCAATGAGAAGCCCACGCACGGGAACTAAGCTCGCCACAACTAGAGAAAGCCCGCGTGCAGCAAAGAAGACCCAACGCAGCCAAAAATAAAATAAATAAATGTACTAAAAAAAAAAAACCTACCAGGACTTGCTGATTTATTACATTTGGGGGGGGAGGGGAGGAGAGGGGAGGATGTCTCACGGGTTCTAACGTGGGCAACCAGGTGCCACCACCATCCCCATCACCAGAGACAGAGAATCAGAAGGAAAAGTCTTTAGGGTGAGGGGATACTGAACCCAGCTTGGGACATTTTTAATTGGACGTGCCTGTGATACACCGAGATGCAACACTGGATCTGAAACTCGGGGTGAAGTCCAGGCTAACAATACAAATTTAAGAATCATGAGTTTGTAGCTGGTTCTTCCTTTTTTCTTGTGACAGAACCACGAGATAATTGACTGAGAACTATTTATGGATCTCTGAGGAGTGCCAGTGTCTGAAAGCTGGGAAGAGAAACAGTGATCAGAGACAGAGGAGAAACAAGTGAGAGAGATGAGAACCAAAAGAGTGAGCTGTCCCGGGAGTAGACGGTTTCAAGGGGAAAAAAGAGAACGTTCCACAATATCCAAGATGCAACAGAGAAGCTGGTAAGGTAAGGACTGGGAAATATCCACCCACAAGACTTGGCAAAATGTCGGTCACTGGTGATGTGAGCAAGAATGGTTTCAACACAGGGAGGAGGGATAAACAGGGTGGAGGAGTAATTAGGAGGTGAGGAAGAGGAAGTAGGTGGCATTTTGGAGAACTGGGTATGAGAAGAAAAGGAGACACATTAGACAGTAGCCAGAGGGAAGTGATGATAAGGGCCTGGACTCAGGATTCTGAGCTATCCAGAGCAGAGGTTAGGGAACAAATTTCTATTAACAGTTATCAGTCTATGGACTCCCGGCTGATAAAGCCTCTCAATGTAACAGCTTATTTTCTCAATTTATTTAAGACTCTGAGCTTCTCAAAAGGTCATTAGGAATCCAAATGAGATCTCTCCGAAGTCCCTTCTTCCCCTCAAGCTAGCTCATGGTTCTGTCTCTGGGGACAACAGAATGAACACAACCCCTCAATCTGCAAGACATAACTAACAAGCTGTGTATCTGGCTAAATATACAAATAATTCCACTAAATATGTCAGTGCTGACATGGACACAATCACCAACTTCTTTATCCCTGGTAGAAACTGAACAATGATACCTACATCCGAGCACAGTACTTACTGATAACTCTACATTTGTTAGGACCTGTATTCACACCTCTTCCTCCAAATTTCTCTCCCTTCCCTAATTCAGAGAAAACATGCCACGTCCCCACCCACTCCCTTCTGGGGAACAGAGCTTCTCCGAAAGCTTGACTAGAGCAGAGAAGCTGGATGGAGTAGAAAATTGTTAATTTGATTTTTTTTTTTCCAGTCCATCATTCCTTCTTCCATCTTTCTGTAACAGCACCCCAACATTCCCTTGGGGAAATCAATTCTACACTCCTTCCATGGGGCTCAGATGGACTTGACATCATCTTCTGCATCTGGGAGAAAGCATGTGACTACTCATGCCTCCAGCATCATCGGTAACGGGCTCAGAGGTGGGCCTAACCCAAGCTGAACCAATGACAAGGATCAGCCTGATCCAAACTGAGCCAATGATTGGCTCAGGGGTGCACGTAACCCAAGCTGAGCCAATGAGTGTCCAGGCCCAGGCCTTTCGCAGAGCTATCAAGAAAGAAACTCTCTGGAGTTGTTAACTGACCTTACTGTAGTAATTATTTCACAAAATATACGGCTCAAACCATCACATGCTACACCTTAAACTTACACAACGTTATATGTCAATTATATCTCCATAAAGCGCGGGGGGGGGGGGAGGAGAAGAAACTCTTTCCATTAGGGTTCGTGGTGGTCATCTTGCTATCACAAGGGAGGAGCCTGCCTGAGAATGAAGCCAAAACAAAGGAAAGCAGGGCCAAGAAGTGGAGAGACTGGGTCCTGACAGTATCATTGGGACACCTGGGTCCAGTCATTCCTGATTTAAGGTTAGGAGAGATAATCAACTCCCTTTCTTGGTTGGACCAGTTAGGTCTGGATTTCTGCTACAAGAGAAGCCTAATTAACGTTTGGAGTGAAAGATCTTGTTTGCTGAAAGTACAAAGGATAGAGCACCTAGAGTGTAAATAACAGTAATTACCATGGTGACAGGTAAGGGTAAACCTAATTCTGGTAATCCTTGCTCAAGCCGCAAGCTTTAATGAGCCCAGAGCTCATCTAGTATGGGGTCACCAAACCAATGTCTATAGCGTTAAGAGACCAGAGCCCATGCAACTGTAACTGAGTGCTGTGTGGCCATTAATGATCATATTGAGGACAGTCTCAAATGCACGGTATGGGAGGAATTCTGTGTACAGGAGGGTGAGAAAGTGAGGAACTAGGAAAAATGAATGTACACTGACTTTTCCTGATGTTTGGAAACAGATCACGTCCAAGTTCAACGTAAGGAGTCCCTGC
Organism: Tursiops truncatus; assembly: GCF_011762595.2. Taxonomy (NCBI): domain Eukaryota; kingdom Metazoa; phylum Chordata; class Mammalia; order Artiodactyla; family Delphinidae; genus Tursiops; species Tursiops truncatus. The sequence continues at coordinate 25,462,168 of NC_047048.1, forward strand.
CTACTTCTCTAAACATTTCCTACAGCCCTACCCCTCACTCGCTTACGCTGCAGCCACACTGCCTTCTTTCTGTTCCTTGAACACATCAAGCTTGCTCCCACTCAGGGTCTTTGAACTGGCTGTTTTCTCTGCCTGGAATGCTCTTCCCTCAGATCTCTGCTAGCAGATTTCCTTCTTGCTGTTCAGATCACAGCTGAACTGTCTTCCCCAGAGAGACCTTATCGGAACATCCCACCAAATACCTCCTCCAGCCCTTCACTGTCATATTAACCCCTGCTTTGTTTTATTTCATCACTTTATGAGTTTTGTTTTTGTTTTATCTTCCCCCACTGGAATGTCAGTTTTGAGCACAGGGACCTTCACCATCTTACTTTTTTATTCCCAATTCCTTGAACAGTGCCTGGCATATAACAGGCTTTCAATAAATGCCTGTGGAAGGAACGAACACAGGGAAAGATAGAGACTAGCCACTCGCTGGAAGGGGATGTGAGGTTAAGGAAAAAAAGCAAGAGACCCTCTGCAGGCTAGTTTATAGTTTACTTCTGTAAATCCCTAAGATACTTAACAGGATGGGGAAAACCTTTCTCCCTCGGCACCTGAGTGGCATCTCATTAATGGGAAGGGGCTGGAGGACAGGGTGCCATGTTGGAAACTACCCCCTCCCCAGGTGTACATGATAAGGAGTATCTGATACAGTTACTGGAGTTTAATAACCTTCAACCTGCAATCTTACGACAGATGAGTTTTAGAAAAGGGCTCTTTATCACAGCCAGTGAGGCTTATAACTTAAGCCTCAGTAAAGAAATGAAATTGAGATGTTTTAGGAGGCGCTTCCACTGTGGCTCTAATTACAGCCCCTGCATTTTAAAAACACCCCTAGGGAAGAGAAAAACTATGCTAGAGGCTAAGAGGAAAGAAGTAACAGCTGAACCTCACTTTCTTATGAAACAGCATACTTAAAAACCTGACTTTTTTTTTGGCCATTTGAAAATGTCTCAGAAAGTTCTAATGTGCATTACTCCCTGCCACAGATAGCAGGTAAGACAACTGGCAAAGGTTCCCCTTTTCCAGCATTATTTACTAAATTTTATCATCACCTTCTAGTTGTGGTGTGTTAGGCATTTAATACATTATTTCCAAACAACTTGACCCTCTTTAAGCTGCTTAACTGTAAGGGGTAGGTAGGCAAGGCAATCACCTGGTTTCTTAGGAAGCTAAAGCAGAAACATTGTATGCCTTGGCCATCTGCATAGGTGTGGCAAACGGAGTGGCAAACCAGACCCAAGTGCAAGGGAGTCTTTGAATTCAAATTCCAGATCTCCCTGGGGTTGCCAATAGACTGGAGGTCAGTTTCACTCCTTGGTCCATGCAGTCTTTTGAAAGGCACTGTGTCAGGCAGGTGTTAATGCTTGGTCACAGCATACACAACTTTGTACCCACTCTCTTAAAAGTGGATACTGCATTCATTTATTGCATCCGATCCACAGGGATATGTCTTCCTAACTTGCGTTCTCAATACACCATGATGCCGTCATGCCCCAGTAGCTCTGTGGACAAACCTGATGGGTACCTCAAATGTATGTGCTACAGCATGCAAAAACTGGGATCAAGTGGTCCAGTAAGTACTTATTTTCTATTTTGGATAACTTAGATCTATTACTCTTACAAAAGTGTTTCAGCAAGTTTTTGGGGGGCGGCTATTTTCCATGATCAAACCTAACAGGAAAGTCTGAAAACACACTTGAGACACACACCTTTGATTTCAAAACTCTAGAAAAAACAAAGCCTTTCTCAGCTCTCCTCTGAGTGAAGAAAGCCAGCACAGCTGGTCAGGAGCAACACACATATATAAACCATCAGGAATTAACGGCCCTTCTCCACCCCAACCCCAATCCCTCCCAATCAAAACACATGGAAGAGCAGAAGGGAAAGGGAGAAAAAGAAAGAAACTGCCAGAGACTGGCACATGCTCCCACGGCTTCTACGTTATGACGCAGGCTTTGCATTTTGCAGAAGTGACATTACTGGGGCAAAATCAGTCAAGAGTCAGCAGGTCTGACTTCTGTCTCGGTGCTTTCAAAGTCTTTAATGACCTACCTACCAGAATACCTCACTAGGCATGCAAGGACATATGCTCAAGGGTGTACACCATCATTGACTGAGGAGAAAACTGGAGGAACTTAACTGTTGACAGAGGACTGATCAGAAAATGGTGCAGTTAAGAAGTAAATATACTGGGCTTCCCTGGTGGCGCAGTGGTTGAGAGTCCGCCTGCCGATGCAGGGGACACGGATTCGTTCCCCGGTCTGGGAAGATCCCACACGCCACGGAGCGGCTAGGCCCGTGAGCCATGGCCGCTGAACCTGTGCGTCCGGAGCCTGTGCTCCGCAACGGGAGAGGCCACAACAATAAGAGGCCCGCGTACCACAAAAAAAAAAAAAAAAAAAAAAAGTAGTAGTAAATGTACTGATATGGAAGAAAGTTTATGATATGTTAAGAAAGTGTCATTTTTGTTTGCAAATGTATCTCCCTCTGAGTATACAAATAGAAGAGTCTGTAAGGATATACCAGTATGGGGGTAAGGCAGACACTGAGATTCGAACATGTACCTGACGCTTCTCTAAGATATATACTGTTTTTTGCAGTAAGCACATATTGCTTTTGAAATTTTAAGAAGCTTAAACTTGGACGAAAAGAAAACAAATTATCCTGTCCAAGGATAATTTTTACTTTCTTGAACCAAGAGGCCAAGGAAGGAGCTTTTCCTACGGAGGCGTTCCCCTCCTCCATTCCTTTTCAAACATTTCCCAACACCTACTAAGTGCTGGGCACTGCTGAGCGAGGCAGACACAAAGCACCTGTGTCAGGATTAGGTACAAACATAGTACCAGTTGCAGGCACAAACTTTCCACATGCAGGCATGCTCGTGTTAGGGAATTATCTTGTGAGGAAGCAGAGTGTAATCTCTCTGGGCTCACACGTTCTAAAGCAAAAGAACACACTCTGGAAACAAAAATCACATCCTAACAGAATAAGCCAAGTTAAGAAACTATTAACCAAATGGGATGAAATATACCAATCAGAGGCCTCTGACACTTCAGGAGCATAGATCATCTACATTTTTAAGTTTCAAAAATGGTTAAATACCAACGCTGGGGTCAGATAACAAGGGGCTCTGGGAGTCGCTGGGATCCAATTACTCTTCAAAGTACCTTACCCATGTCCTAAAATGCCATCCTATCCTAGAATACATGAACAAAACTCGCACAGAAAATGAGAAATTTCTGTCCGGCGCGTGTTGCAAAGGTCGTTTCTTTAGAAAGGAAGTTAAAAGGGGCCTAAAGGTAGAGAGGGGCACAACATGATAAAACCCTGGACAAAGAAATCCGGGAAGGTCGAGCCCTCGGGAGACAGCGAACTTGAGATGACTGGAGAAGATAATGTAGCTTCCCCAAAAAGCAGTATCAAGGTGATGGCGGGGTTTCCTATGACCTCAGAGGCAGGTGAGCCCAGCCACCGCATTCAAGCTGTAAAATAAGCGTTTTCATCCTTTATCCAATCCTTCCCCAAAGTGCTGTCAGGGGAAATCTGAACCATCCTGCAACAGAGATCTGAGGAAAGCGGAGGGAGGAAGACCGTTCCAAACACGTTCCCAAAGGGAGGGAAGTGCCAAGGAGGAGGGAGGTTTTTGGAAAGAGGCCTGCACCGAGGGTGGAGGTGGGTGGGGACGTGGGCGGGAGGGGGGGCTACGAGGAATGAGGGGCGGTGGGGGGCAGCAGAAGGCAATGACGAGGACTGAAGGGCAGAAAACTGAGCGAGAAGGGAGACCAGGGGAGTCGGGGTGGGAGGGAACAGGAGGGCAGAGCGGCCGGGCTGCGGGGACCCGGGACGTGGAGAGCAGAAGGACCGAGGAAGTCTAGGACGGAGGGGGAGGGCAGCGGGGTCGGAGAGAGGCGAGCGCAGAAAGAGAAAGCAAGCTGGCAAGGGTGAGGAACCAGGCGCGAGGGACTCGAGGGTGTGAAGGCACAAAGTTAAGAAGGCAGGCTCCAGGGAAGCGCAATTTTCGAGCCCAGCACCCGGGAAGCGACGCGCAAGTGAGGGGCGCGCCAGGGCCCCTGCACGGCGGCGGCCCGGGGTCCCGAGAGCGTGGCGGGCGCCGGGGCGGGCAGAAGAGTTTCCCGGCGGCCGTGGCGGTGGCGGTGGCGCTGGCAGTCCCCAGGAAGTCCCCACCCCGGGGGCCGCAGCTCCGCACTTACCCGGCTCCGGCTGTGAGGAACCGCGACGGCGACGGCTGCGGCAGCGGCTGGGGGCGGTGCGCCCCGGGCCTCCAGCCCCCGCCCCCGCGCCCGCCCCCGCCCCCGCGCCCGCGCCCGCGGCCGGCGCCGCCCATTGGCTGCCGCGCTACGGGACCGCGTCTGCCTCGGCCAATCAGCGCCGAGCAGCGCCTTTTGGAAACTTTTTTCCCAGGGCCCGGGCGCGGCATGGCCACGCGGCGGCCCTGGGCGGGCTGGCGGGAGGGGCCCTGGGAGGCTCCCGCTGCTGGGCAGGGTTCTGGCCCGCCTTGGAGGCTAAAGGGTGCTCCCTGGACACCGGGGGGACGGGCTGGGATTTGCGCGCCACGCACTTCAAGAAAATATGACTCCCTCCCCTTGACACCGGTTGCATTTTCCTGTTCTTGGCTTTTCCCCAAAGCAGATAGGACAAAGATCTAGGTCCAGTGAGGATAAGCAATGCCCCAGGTCCTCCCCACAACTTTACAACCAATATAAAATTTTCTTTTTTTTTAAGACCTTTTGATGTGGACCATTTTTAACACCTTTATTGAATTTGTTATAATATTGCTTCTATGTTATGTTCGGTTTTTTGGCTGGGAGGCATGTGGGAATCTTAGCTCCCCCACCAGGGATGGAACCCCAACCCGGAACCCACACGCCCCCTGCATTGGAAGGCAAAGTCTTAACCACTGGACTGCCAGGGAAGTCCCACAACCAATATAACAATTTTCACATCATTATCTTCTTCAAAGGCAGCAAAACTCCTTTACAGGAGATTGTTTTCGAGCCTGGCTTTGAATCCTTGCTCTGTCCCTTAGTAGCTGTGTGATCTTGGGCAAGTTATTCTCTCTGTGACTTACTTTCCTCATCTATAAAATGGGGTTATGCAGAGACGAAATGAGTCAACTTGGCATTTGCAAAACGTTTAGGACAGTGCCTAAGCACATAGTTAAGTACAATCTATGTAGTGATCATGATTTTTCAATTGGTTATCTAGGTCAGGCATAATGCTAACTTCTTGATGTTCACCAACGAATATTTATTGAGCACTCACTTATATCAAAATAAATGTCAAACAAGACACCTGTCCTCAAAGGGCTTATAGTACTAAGAAAGGACACTAAATCAGCAAACAGAAACAGTGAAATAATGTCAGATGCTAATAAGTGCTATGACTAAAGCAAAGTCATATGATAGAAAGGGGCTGGGGAGGGGTCCTTGCAGATAGAATGTCAGGGAAAGCCACTCTACCAGGTGACAATGGAGCTGAGACCCAGATGATGAGAACCACAGGAAAGCACTTTTATGGTCCTCATTTTAAAGCTGAGAAAAGGGTGCAGGAAGTTAAATGCATTGCCCAAGGTTTCACAATTAATAACAAATCAGACTTCAAAGCTGGGTCTGTTTGACTCCTACACTGGTGTTCTTCAGCACAATGCTACAGGCAGAGATCTTAGCTGCTTTGAGGCCTCCAACCAGTCATAGAATCCCTCCTGCATCCCTGCCATGGTTAAGAATGACCTTTAATTCTACTTCGACTCCTTGCTACTTCCTGAAAGAAGCTCAGAGATGCAAAAGGGAACTACCACTTACATCAATGGGGTTAAGTATCAAAGTGTCTTTTAGGAAACTTCCATCCTGGCCCCAAATGCTAATAAATCATTTGCACCCCCTTGACACTTTCCAGAGCCTCACCATTCTGTGAGGTTTCTGGGCAGAGAATAATCACCCCAGTTTAAAGATTAGCTGAACCACAAGTTGATGAGCTATCAGTACTGACTACATGACATTAAATCATTTAAACCAGTTGATTTTCAATTTCCTTCATTTTTCCATTAAAAATAAAAGGGAGAAGATATTGAAATGATTATCATTAAACTCCTCTTCAGGAATAGGTGTTTAGGTAAATGGGTTTGTTATTGGATAAAACCTTAAAAAAATGAAAGGGAAATTTTGGTATACTTTAATTAAAACTTTTTTCTCTCTATTCAATGTTTTCCTTGTAGCTTTCAGATATTAATGAGCAGAAAGCTGGGTTTCTCTTGCTTAAATTCTACCATCATAATTTATTATTTCAAAACACTAAACTTTTCATTAGCCTTCCATTTAGTATGATTGATAACATTTTTATTTACTGCATTTACTTATTGACACCAGGCACAGCTCTGGACTTGAAAGAATGCCAAGCAATGTCAAACAAAATGTGTCTGATCTTTATTTTATTTTATTTTATCTTTATTATAAAGGATATTATCTTTATTATAAAAAGCAATTTTAAAATCCACTATTATTTTGTTTCCTTTTTATATTTTTAGTTAGTACTGTGTTCAGAGATACTCAACTAGAATGAAAAGGAGAGAAAAAAATCTCTAAAGAGAAGCATATTTTTTGGTACTGTGAAAAAAACAAAACGCTAGAAACAGGGTTGTTTTTCATCTGTTCTAATTCCCACTTGGAGAATACTACCACACACAGACACAATGAAGATTTACTCAGCAGTAATAAATACCTAAGCAGGCAGATGATGTGTGGACTTGTCATCTGCCTTCTGGAAATGGAATACAAGCACGAAGGGTTCTTCAGCTATGTGTTTGATCTTGCCCTCCACAATACCTGTCTACAAGGACGTCTACAGGGATGTATCAGCTTCCCCTGAAATCTCCCCCACTTAATGTGGATTGCCTAATGAAGTTGCCTCACAGTACAGACTTCAGGGGGAAAAAAGTTCTCTTTCGGCAATTTTTACTTGCTGATCCTTATGCAAAGTTAACCTGTTTCTCAGCAAACTTCAGAAATAATCTTTTACGTAGCATTCGGCTATTGCATCGTAAACTATGTCTAGATTTAAAATATATATGCTTTGTTTTTCTCCCAATTTGCAACAGGAAATAGTGAGCAGCTGGTAGTTTCAGAAATGTCCGTTGTGCCTACTTAAAAACAATTTTTCAAAAATTTCAAATATAAGTAAAGAATCTGAAGCAAAAAAACCCAAAACAAAACCCCAAAAAACCCAAAAAACCCCAAACATGGCAAATCTAGCCACCAACAACACAAGCTGTTATTGGCTTCACATGGCTTTTGCAACTATAAAGTCTCCTTTTTGCTCACCTAAGTGGGCACTGGAAAAGTTGTATTCATTTGCAACGAGCTTTGGACCAGGACTTAAAAAAATCACGTTTTCTTACTTAAGTCACGAGGACCTCTTAATTGCTGGTGACAAAATCCAGCCTAGTCTTGGCACAGGCTTTCTTTTTGCCAGCTGGATCACAACTTCTCGAGGCGCCCTGCCGGCCCGAAGGACCTTGCGGGCAGCCCAGTTGGCAGTTATTTTTTTCTCCACTCGCCGCTAGGTTGCACTAGATAAAGGATGCTGTAGCAAATATGCGTCATTTAATTTAAAAAAAAAAAAAAAAAGTAGGGTCATCACGTGACAAGAGTAAGAGAGAAAAAAAGCCAAAACGATCAGGTTTTTCATCAAAATCCCTTTTAAGTCGCCTTCCCTCAAAAGCCCGAAAGAGCTGAACGGTGACAAATCCCGGTTGGCAGATTTTTTCCCCGGGTTCCACCTCACAAGCACCCTAAATCTCCGCTTTCAGGTTCCTTCCCACGCCACAACGATAAGCCAGCGGCAAGCCTTTCTTAAACTGGAGGTTTTCGCCAAAAAAGCCGAGGTCGGTCCCCGGGAAGGTCCCTATTTAGGGGTTTATCGGGAGGGGACTGAGCCTGACGAGGCTGCAGGGCCGCGAGGCCCCGCCCCCCCCGGGGTTCCCAGCACGCCCCGCGCGGGGAGGACGCGGCGGCGGGGGAGGGGCGGAGGAAGGGGCGGAGGCAGGGAGGAGAGAAGGGCGTCGGTTTTGCGACAGGGGCGGTGCGGTACGGAAGCGGAAGTGGAGGGTGCGCTTGGCGGCGGCGGCGGGAGCTGCGGAGTCGGGAATCAAAACAAAGGGCCTGGGGGGGGTGGGGGGAAGGCGGTGGGGCCGGAATGTGAGCGGAGGTGGAGCCGGCGGCTGAGGTGAGTTTGCTGGCAGCGCTGGGAAGTAGTCCCCGACGCGTCCAGTGCTCTGGGGCTACCAGTCTGGAGAGGGGGAGAGCGTCCCCTCCTTTTGCCTGTTGCCGGCGGGGGTGGGGGAGGTTGGCTGGTATGAGGGGAAGGAATGGGACCCACCGGGCAAGCCCCCGATACAGGTTCGAGTTGTCTCCCTTTCGGGTCAATTCACGACTGTCATTGCAGCGCCTCTGCTGCCCTTTGGGGGTGTTTGGCTCCCTGCCCACACTTGTCTCCTTTCTCCCTTTGGGGCCCTCCAGGTGTGGAGAGCAACCCTTCTTGTTGGAAGTTTAAGAGAGGAAGAGAACAGCTGGTGTTTTTGCAACCCTCCCGCCCCCCAGCGTTTTGCACCCTCCTCGGTCTATCAGCACTCCCTAGGGTGTAGCCTCTGGCTTGACTGAGCGTTGAGTCGTCTTAGGACTTGAACCACTCCCAATAATTGTACTGCGACACTGTGATACACCTTTTAGAGTTTCCCTGGCACCTTTCTGTTTATTACCTAGAGCTTTCAAGTTACATCTTTTGCACTTTCTAACATCTCTGAGCATAAATATTCTGTTTTGCATACAGGGAAACTGAAACCTAAATGGGCTTCTGAGGCATTTATTGAACTTTGCATTCATTCAGCAGTTGTTGGTGGGTGCCAGACACTGTGCTAGGTGCAGGAGATACAATAATGAATAAGAAAACATGATCCATATGTACTACCGTGGAGTTTATATTTACGTGGGGGAGACAGATAATAAAAAAGCAAGCAACTAAGATAATTTTAGGAAGAAGAACTGTGAAAAACAACAGAAATACCCAGGAATGGGATGCGGTGATGTGGGGTGTTGAGGACTAGATTCGGTGTTGAGAGAAGGCCACTGCTAAATTTTCTACTTTGTCTCATTTAATACAAACAACAACCTATGAAGGTGCTACTATTATCATCAGGCCCATTTTACAGATGGGATCTGAGGTTCAGAGAGGTTGCGTGTTGTCCAAAGCTGCACAGATAGGAAGCGGCAGAATTGGGGATTGATAGGAGGACAGTCTGATGTCACAGTCTGGGCTCTCAACCACTATCTGAATTGCTTAAAGACTGAGAGATAATGGCGGAAGTGAGACTTCCACTCAAATCAAACAGAACTTGCTTTGACTACCTGAATTACATCACGTCATTCCCAAGAATATTTAGGAAAATTTCCGGGTGCAGGCCACTAACAAGCTAATACGTATATACTTTCTATTGCTCGTGTTGAGCGATACCAGAGGTGCCTTGGTGTGATAGAAAGAGGTGGACAAGCCTGGTTCTTTTCCCTTTCTATTGTGTGATCTTGGGCAAGTTACATAATTTCATTTAACTTCTGTTTCTCCTCTGTAAAAATGTGGCTAATTTCTCCCTTGTCTTTCTCACAGATTTACTGTGGGAAAAAAGATGACATAAATGGATCGCAGTGTCTGGTTGTTTCCTTCATTGTATCCCTTGTGCCAAGCACAGGCTTACTACATAGTAGATACTAAGTAAATATTTGCTGAATGAGGAAATAAATAATGTTAAACAAAAAAGCTTTGTAAACTGTATTTTACTTGACACCTTAGCTCACTTTCAGGATTGGCCTTGAAGGGGCTTGAGAGAGCATGTTGAAGTTGTGTATGTCGTGAACATCACAAATTCTTAGGTTCTAGAGAGAAGATAGGGTATATGAGGTCTGTATTTAATAGGAAGAACAAGTACCATAATTTACTATCATTGTGGCAGTTAACTCCATCTCTGTCTCCAGATTAGCTCCAGTTTTTGTAGGTAAATAGCTGCTTTATTCATTCTCTCATTCAACAAATATTTCCTTAGTATATACTATGTAGGAGCCCCGTGCTTGGCACAAGCCATACAGCGGTGAAGACAAACAGATGGTGGCATCTTTTATCTGATTTTTTTCCCCCATAGTAATGCTTTGAGGTGGGCAGGGGAGAAATTAGGCACACTTGACTGAGGAAGAAACTGAAACTTAATAAAGTTTTGTAGCTTCTACATAAGGGCCAAATAGTAAATATTTTTGGCTCTGTAGGTATTTGATCTACAGTCTCTTGCAAATAATTAACTCTGCAGTTGTAGTGCAGATATAGCCATAGGACTTCAATAAGCTTGGCTGTGTCTCAAATACAACTAGTCGTAGACACCGAAATCTGAATTTCATGTAGCTTTGTCACAAAATATTGTTTTGATTTCTCCCAAGAATTAAAAAATGTGAAACACATTCTTAGTTCGCAGGCCATTTAAATACAAGCAGTGGGCCGGTTTTGGCTATAGTTTTAGGCAGTAGTTTGCCTACCCCTGCTTTTTGTGATTGGTTTTCCTATATTTTAGACATAGTGCTTATATAGTCATCTCTCCCCTCACTGGACTATGTAGATGTTAAAATCTCTTGAAAAGAGCATCTTATCAGGGAGATAGCTAAAATAAATTCTTCTCTATATGCCCAGAAATTTCTGAAAGATAAATTAATAACCTTAAAATGGCCATTGTCGGTAAGAGTAGGAGGTGGTTGGGGCATGGTGGTGAGGGCTTGGAAATGAGACTTCCTTGTCCTTACCACTGGCAGGCCGCCTGTGTGCCCAATGGCTACTACTGATTGGATCTGCTTTTATCGTATCATTTAAGACTTGTAGAGTGTTGTTGCTCTGGAGTAGATAAGAGCACATCTGGGACTTGAGATTTCTCTATTAGATTTTTGGTGGTATAGCAGATTCCACTTTCATAATAAGTAAACTAAGAGGTTGGTTCGACTTGTTTTGTAGCTGAATCAAATTCAAAGTCCACAGAGGTCACTTAATTTGGACCTTCAATACTCATATCAAAGACACAGTGGGATAGGTTGCTCTGAAATCAATTTCACGATCTTACATAATTGGGAATGAGGACATGTGGTTGTTCTTTTACTCAAATTATATGTTGTCTTCTGTTAACTTTTTGAATCTCCCAAGTAGAGTGTTTAGTGAGGGATAGTCGAGAAGAATTAAGAAATATTATATAGAAAACATCTGCTGTGGGCTGGAGGAGCTTGGCTCCAGCCAAGTGAAGAGGAGAGGTTTCTCTCCCGGTTATGCAGGTGTCCAAGATGTGGCTACTTCTCTCAAGCATGGCTGAAAAGAAATAGGGCTCGTCCAGAGTTCATTTTTGTTTGAAGACCTATGAAACGTAAGGAATGGAAGATGATAGACTTTTTAAAACATCAGGTTGATGTAGTTAGGGTTCAAGCATAAATAGTCAACCAAGTTTACCAATTTTAGTAAGCTGTAATATGTTTTGATAGCGATTCTACTTGTGTTCCAAGATCTGACTTGTTGGGAGCCATTGCACCATAATTTTTTTTTCTTAACTTGGAAGACATTTACATTTATTTTTACTTTCCCACATCAGTAATCCTGGATATGAGTGGCTAAATCTTGTATCTCCATCAGGAAAACATAGCACCACTGAGTGGCTGTTACATCCTATGGAAAACTCAGTCTTTGGTCACAGCATTAAGAGTTTCTGGATTTGGTCCCATCAGCCCTCTTTGCAATGACCTATACACCATAAATATAGTTGTAGTCTCAGATTTCAGTAATAAAATTTGTACTTATGCAAATAAATAATATTGAAATCTCATTCTTAACAGGGTGGAAGAATGAAAGAAAAGAAAGATGAAAGAATGTTGAACCACTTTGTATGGCTGTATGATGGAAGGAAACGGAACTGAGAACTCCTGCAGTAGAACACTTGGATGGCTTCAACAAGATAATGATGCTAAGCCATGGCTTTGGAAATTCTCTAATTGCTTTTCTCGTCCTGAGCAAACATTGCCACTTAGTCCCCAAACGGTAACTATGTGCAAGACTAAGGACATGGCAAATTCTTAATGCAAATAGATGAGAGATCCATTTGGTCTGGGGCAGTCTCTCTCCCTGGAGTCTGTGCTAAATTTTCTCTTGCATCCTGCTTATATTACTCCTTGTAGCACATTATTGTAATTCCTGACTCAATGAAGGCACAATTTTTTAACTCCTGTACTTACACATTAAGCAACAATAGATGCTTTAAATATTTGATGTTAAAATTTTGGAAAGATTTGTTTCTCATTAACGTCACAGATTCCAAAGACAAAATCCACATTGTAGAGTAAGACCGGAGGAAAATACAAAATAGATATTGTTTTATGGTAGCCTTCTGAGTTTTGTGTCTTAAAATCAAGGAAAGGTTGATAGGATTTGTTGATAGTCTTTTTCTGTTCAAGATTTCTCTTGAATATTTAAATATGTCTAGAACTTTTTCTTTTGTCTTTTCGTAGTGATTTTGACGTTTTCTGATTTTATTTCCTTCACCGTTATCACTTTTTTTTTTGCTATTGTACTTGGGATTTAAATGAGACTTCACTATGAATTTATATAAGGGTATTGATAATGACTTTTAAAAAAAATCTATTCCCTGTCTTCTCCAGTTTTTCATTATATAGTTACCTTTGTCGCATGGCATCAGTAATTGGAGTTATTTCAGAAGTATTTTACCTCAGGGACAGTTTGCACTGAGGGCTGGCAGCTCAAGCAGGGTCCTGGGGTGGCAGATCTAGCCCTAACAGAGTCACAGGACACGGAATTGCACTGTCACCTTTACAGATCCAGAATCTCGATTTTGTCAGTGGTACCCAGAATTGAGTACGTTCAGGAAGACCACCTCACAGTAACCCTGCCCATAAGAGCCAGATCTATATAAATCATAATGCCAGTGAGTTAATTTCCAGCCTGAATTGTAATTACCAAGAGGGCAGAACACACTGCTTGTTGGCTGGTGAGACCATTGCTATTACCTCCCTTTTAGGAAAAGTAACTGAAAATCCAAGTTTCTCCCATATTAGTATACCCTCCCATAGCAGAAGGAGTGAAATCATAGCAGTCAGATGGACCTTTCTATGCTCTAAGGGATGAGCGTGTCTCAATCACTATATCAGGGCATCCCCTTCATCTTAATAGTGCCTGCATTCAGCCAATAAATGTTGTTGATTTGTCGAATCCCCTTTCAGTGGCCAGGTACTCTGCTGAGTGCTTTATGTTTACTATTTCATTTTATCCTTCTAACAAATGTAGTAGGTACATTCTGTTGTTCCCAGTTGAAGGATGGTAAAATTGAAGCATAAAGAGGTTAGGTTAAGTCACTTACCCAAGGTCATAAAACTATTTAGTATCACATTCAAACCCAGGTCTCTGACACCAATGCAATCCTATAACCTTTATAAGCATACCAGCCTCATGTGTCTATGTTACAGGCATATGACAAACTATTTCTCTTTTATCTTTTCCCCAGATAGTTTTCTAATTACTCTAATTCTTTCCACTGGTTACAAAATAATTGTTGGCATTATGGCTTTAGGTCATGATACCCCAGGGTTTGCTAAATGTCATCAGCAACACGTTTAAGACCTATTCATGGATGGGCCACTTGGGCAGATGGCTGATCTCATCCATAGTGCTTGATACCTTCTCCCCTGGAGGACCTTACTAAAACCACCTAGCTCTGACTGCACAAACTATTAAGTATTTTCCTCAAGGCGCTTTGCTTGTAAGCCGTCTTTAGTGAATACTGTTATGACTGTGTTGTTTTTCATACCACCTGTTTTGTCTTCAGAAGACACTGAGAGGCAAGGGGAAGTTATCAAAGGGAAGACACTGAGACATGGTTGGTTAATCAGGCTTGTTGAATATGTAAACAGACCCCCTCCCCAAGTCTCTTAAAATTCAGGAAGGACACAGTTGTAATTTTAGTTGTCTGTTTCAATGTTCACCTCCTGCTGAAGAATGCTCCTGGTTTTAGCTGCCATTCCATTTTTGTGGTTGTGATTTTGTGTGGTTATGACAGAGTGATGTAGATAGGTTTGAACACTGTTTCCATTTTTTAATGCAATCAGTTATGAGTATCCCCAAGTCACTAGCCTCATAAAATTAACTTGTGTTCTGGTTTTCTTTTCTCAGAAAGATTACATGGAGAACAAGAAAGTTGCTGTGGAATTAAAGGATGTACCATCTCCCCTTCATGCTGGCTCTAAACTTTTTCCAGCAGTCCCACTTCCAGATATCCATTCTCTTCAGCAACCTAAAATACAGCTTTCAACTGTCCCCAAAGTAAGCTGCTGTGCCCATTGCCCTAATGACCCCTCCACTTCGCCAATGCGTTTTGGTGGTGGCGGTGGCGGAGGGACTGGTAGCTTGATTCCCCCAGGCGCACTGTTAGACTCGCAAAGCACCAGGACAGTCACGTGTCAGGTGGGGTCAGGGTTTGCTTTCCAGTCTGCATCTTCACTCCAGAGTGCCTCAGCTAGGAACAGTTTGGCCAGCGTTGCAAGTGACTTTCCCAGCATGTGTCTAGAAAGTAATCTCTCTCCCTGCAAACACCTGCCCTGTTGTGGAAAGCTCCATTTCCAGTCATGTCATGGTAATGTGCACAAGCTGCATCAGTTTCCAGCTCTCCAGGGCTGCACCTCCTCCGCTGGCTATTTCCCCTGTTCTGATTTCACAAGTGGGGCTCCCGGGCACTTGGAAGAGCACATTTCACAGTCGGAGCTAACGCCTCACTTATGCACCAACTCTTTGCACCTAAATGTGGTACCTCCGGTTTGTTTAAAGGGCTCACTTTACTGCGAAGACTGCCTCAACAAGGTTTGTATCTTTTTATTTGTTATGTTGGGTGCAGCTAAGGTTTGAGGAATGACTTTTTAAAAATACTAATGGATATATCTTGAAAAATATCTTTCTTGTGAGTGGGGTCAAAGACTCTTTCGTGATGTGGCTTTCTCCCCATCAGCATAACTCCTTCTGGTCCTGAAAGAAAGCAAAGGGTAAAATGGGAGGGACCATTCAAAAAAGTACAGAGTAATTATTTAGTTTATGCTCTTAGAGTCTCCTGTAATAAATCTACTTCTTACATGTGAACCTAGCTTGGCAAAGCCTCGTGTTCTGTTCAGTCTTTAAAGGCTAGAGCACAATTGTGATTCCTTATAGCTAACACTCACTTGATACATGGACCCATTCTTGTAAAACTGCATGTTGTCCCTTTGTAATAATTTGGGGAACTTGAAACTTGGTCTCAGTCACACCCAGTGTTCAGGTAAAGACGTTACTTCCTTTTATGTAAAGTGTGTCTGAGGGTCTCCACCGTAGCAGACACATGGCCCAGAATGTAAAGGTCTGATCATGTGAATATCTTCCCTGATCATTTCAAGTCACTTTGGAAGTGAGTTTATGCATTGGTAGCTGATAGTTCTGGGAAAGGTGATTTGAAAATACGTTTTATCAGAGGTTAGCAGGTGGAAAGGAGAAACACTTAGAATGTGTTTTCAGTTGTTATGTGTAACTCTAGGTTCTGAAATAATGTATCTGAAACCTCCTCCTCTTTTTAAAAAAATTTTAAAACAGCCGGCAAGAAATAGTATAATTGATGCTGCTAAAGTCTGGCCAAATATACCACCTCCAAATACTCAAACTGCACCTGTTACTATTCCTCTGTGTAATGGCTGTGGAACCAAAGGAACAGGGAAGGAGACCACGTTGTTATTGGCGACCAGTCTAGGCAAAGCTGCTTCGAAATTTGGTAAATGACAGTATGGTGTAAAATGTGCATATTAGTTTTCAATACCTGATACTAACACTGCATTTAATCCCCTTTAAAAAGATTCCTGTGGTTCTAAAGCTACTGTGTATGAGTCTCCATTTCCATCTCTTGGTAAAGATCTTTTTATCCTTATAGACCAATAGGTCAGTTGCCATTAATGTTGGGCTGATGCTATTTGAGACCAGAAGCTGTGTATAGAAAAATAAGGAGTATATTAGGAGAAATAAGTGCTGGAAGGGACTTGGTGTCAACTTAGGTTCATAATCACACTTGTTGGTTGTATGCTCCCTAGACGTACTTAGTATTTAGAAAGATTTAGCAATGGCTGATGAAAAACAGTATTTGAAAACCTAAGATCATTTCCCCAAAAAGTAATTGATATATTTTATCTTTAAAAAACATTTTTTAAAAACTTGAATCAGATACGAATGCAGTGTTAAAAATCATTTAAAATCAAGGACAAGGGAATTCCCTGGCGGTCCAGTGGTTAGGACTCTGAGCTTCTACTGCAGTGGGCACGGGTTGGATCCCTGGGTAGGGAACTAAGATCCAGCAAGCCCTGCGATGCAACCAGAAACAAACAAACAAACAAATGTGCTTTAAAAATAAAATCAAATCAAGGATGATAACAACTTCATGGTCTGTCTCCTCTTCATTGTTCTCCCACACTGAGTCGGTAGACAAGTGCGGGTGGAGCATGAAGGTCAGGTCTCAGAGCTGCTGTGTCCATTCACCTATGTGTTAGTGTTCAGAGGAGCATAACTGGTCAGTGTGAGAACGCCTCATGCTTTGTCATGGATTTATTGTGGGCTTAAAGTGACTTGATCTTTAGATTTGTTCTCTCCTGAAAAATGGGAATAATCACTTAGAGATACTATGGCAACTTGGGGTTGTTTGTCTTATTAGACCAGCCATTGAGGTTGGTATCCTTAAATTTAACATCAGTCAATAATTTCATTTTCCTGCCCCTAAGAATGAGAGGTAGCTACCTGTTATTTTTATTTGAATATCTTACCTCTTTTTTACCACTGTAATTGAAAATGTTAACATTTCTTAAGGGTCACCAGAAGTTGCGCTAGCCGGACAGGTGCTAGAAAACTTACCCCCCATTGGAGTTTTTTGGGATATTGAAAATTGCTCAGTCCCCTCTGGCCGCTCAGCTACTGCAGTTGTACAAAGAATTCGTGAGAAGTTTTTTAAAGGCCACAGAGAAGCAGAATTCATTTGTGTGTGTGACATCAGTAAAGAAAACAAAGAAGTTATTCAAGAACTGAATAATTGCCAGGTAAAAAAAAAAAGAATTTTTATCTATTTTGGTAGAAGAATAAGCATGTGTGATTTTTTTTAAGAATTCTAATTGAAAATTTGTTTAATAATATGCATTTGTGCTAAGTTTGTAAATAAAGGAAAATAGCAAAAGATTATTTCTTAATTAGGTACTAGAAATCATTTAATCATGTCTGATCTTTCAGCAAGGCTGCTTATATGTGACTAGTGCTTTCCTAGTATAGTGGTTACATATGTATCATTTCCTTTGATTTTCATAACTGCTTTGTGAACAAGGCTCATAGGATTTATTATTTGGAATTTACAAATGAAAGGGCCCAAGAGGTGAAGCAACTTTTTTAAGATCATATGGCCGTAAGTGGATGAGCTTAGATTTAAATCCAGATTGTCTGACCCCAAAGTCTGTTCTCTTCAGCTGGAACCAGAATCAAGTTCTTTTGACTTTCAGACAAGTAATTCCATTGATATGCCATATTCCTGCCTAAAATTATATAGTTCTGTTCCTTGTAAAAACTAATAAATCCTATTTTGTATTGTATGTAGTTGAGGCACCTCTCAAACCTTTCCTTCCTTTGGAGACTTTAATATGAGCCTGATAGTTTTAACAGGAATAAACACATTTTAGCTCCCTTAGGGGCAGATGCCTCTCTTCTTCCACCACCTGATGGTGGAAGCCATAGACGACGAATAGAAATGACATCAAATACAGCCCCAAATTGTACCTTAATTATATATCATACCTCTGCCACCCACAAAACTGTTGGCAAAAGATACTAGAGAGAGCTAGTTTACTTCACATTTCACTTTCTTTTCTTTATTTTCTGAAAGGGGGATGGATGAAGCAGAAAAGCAGAAGATTACAGATGAAACTAGGGATAATGATCCAGTTAATTCGTCTGGAGAACTGAAGTTGAAATTATTGAGATTTGACTGTAATGTTTTTCCGTTCCTAAGTGGCAGTAATAATAAAAGTTTCCTCAAGAACTGTCTATTAAGAGGCAGGCAGAATGTGTAGTGATTTTCTAACCTCAGCTCTTTCTCATTTGTCCTTATTATAAATTAATGCAGGTAACCGTTGCCCACATCAATGCTACTGCAAAGAACGCTGCTGACGACAAGCTCCGCCAGAGCCTCCGAAGGTTTGCAAATACTCACACTGCTCCTGCCACTGTGGTTCTTGTGTCAAGTAAGTGTAGAAACATCTGCTAATTTCAGCTAAACTCACTGTGTGTGAATTATCATAGAAACCAAAATATGTTAAAGTAAAATGTGCCCCCAGAGACGCTGAAATACATAGGACATTTTATGTTTATCTTTGAAAACTGTTTAGAAAAAAAATGGGTCTACGTGGATTTCTGTATTTTTCTCCTTGGAACTTGATTAAGGATTCTTGCAGGGCCAAGTTTATTAAAGAAAATGTAATTTTTTTAATCCTGGGGGCCCCTTATTGCTAATTTTAAAAATCTAAGATGAAGTTGGGGCTCCTCAGAGTATTAACATTTGCTCCTTTTTACTACTGGAAGTAACGTGTCTTGGGGTTCAGTATAAGTATATGTAAAATTGTCTTACCGTGTTAATCCTTCTGATATGAAATGCGTTCCTGTTCTAGAAAGGGGTGGGGGTGGCAACTTAGAATATAATCCTGCCATTCCTTCCTTCTCAGTAGATGTCATTAGAGTTACCTCTCTCTGTCAGGTGTTTCTAATGTTTGGGGATGGGGGTTGGGCTGTACCTTGTCTTTCAGCTGATGTCAATTTCGCATTGGAACTTAGTGACCTGAGACACAGGCATGGTTTCCACATAATTTTGGTCCATAAAAACCAGGCCTCAGAAGCACTGCTGCATCATGCTAATGAGCTGATCAGATTTGAAGAATTCATTTCCGACCTGCCCCCCAGGTTACCAGTAAAAATGCCAGTAAGTGGGTTTGTGTTCTTTCTGCCATATTCTAGTTGAGATTACAGAGGCTCAAGACAGCCCTTCATAAGGGGTCTCCAAGCCCAGGTGAGGCTGTTCTTTGTAGTAGGCTGGCCAGATTTTGGAACAGGCCTAGAAACTTTCTTCTCTTACAGATATTCAGAGAATTGATATATATGCATTTTGCTTTTATTATTTTCACAATGTCATAGGGAACTGACTTTCAGATTTACCTTACTGACAGCCACTTGCCCGTGTCTACAAAGCTAGCAATGTTTTGTGCCAGGGGGATGGAAATAATGGAATGAGAGTTATTACTCTTTTTGCTTCCAGGTTTTAAGGGTAAAGAATATGATGATGGTTTGCACATACTGGTGTGGTTGGAGTCAAATAAGCAGTGATAGTACAGTTGTGGCACTTAATCCTGAAGCTCCAGCAGGCCTCTGAGCCTGCTTTCTATGGTTGTGGTCCCTGGCATGCATGGGCACAATGAGGAGTAGTGGTCGCTACACCTGTAGCCTGGTAAGCCACTTGACAGGAGAAAGTGCACATGTTTCCAGCAGGCTGAGCATTTCTCATAGTCTTGTTTAGGATAAGAATGTTTACTGCAACACTGAGCTTGTGTTTAAGCTGTCTGGAGACTATATGTGCAACTTTTAAACAGTAATAACAGAGAGGAGCTATAGTGTGGATGGTCCAGAAGGGTGGGCAATCCCATTCATGAAATGCAGTTTTAACGTATTTTAATAACTTTAGGATTACAGAAGCACTTTAGGAATGATCTCACCCAACCTCCTCATTTTAGAGAGGAGGAAGTCAGCACTTAGAAAAAGTAAGCAAGCCGCTGGAGGTCCCACAGCGTGATGGCAGCAGAACGGAGACCGCCCCCCCGCCCCGCCCCCAGATTCAGGCATTTGCATTGTTGGCCCCACTGCATTGCTTGATACCCAACAAGATCAGAGCCTGGCCAGAGATTAAACACGTGCTAAGGATAATCTGCAGTTGGGGATACCAGAGTCTGGCCCAAGAAGTAACATACACAGGCCCTACTTCAGGCTTTGGAGCTGCTCTGCTGATTCACTTTTGTTGTTCTTCATTATGTTTTTAAGTCTTTTGGCTATAGCTACATTTCCTCTATTTCGCTTGTGTTTGGCACTCACTTTTTTAATCCGGAAGGGCTTTAAGTCGATTGTAGTATTTTAGGTGAGAGATTGCCCACTGTAGAGATCCTTATTCCTTATGATTTACAAAAAAAAAAAAAAAGACCGATTATTCAGTACATTCAATCTTGCCACATATTTTTTTCTCATTCACCAGAGTGATAATTTTAGATACATTTCTCTTTTTCCATGTTTTTCAGTCTAAGTAAGTTTACCCTCTCCCGTGGAAATCTCTGTTATCTCCCCTTCAAGGTCGCTAGCTAAAGTTTGGAGATCACTCATTGTTCTTCTTGTTTGTAATTGAATGTGTGCCCTCGAGTCAACCCACTGTAACACTTTTCCTCTGTATCAACAGTGCCAGACTCTACTCTATGTTTATAACCTACCAGCAAATAAAGATGGCAAGAGCATCAGCAACAGGCTCAGACGCCTGTCCGATAATTGTGGCGGGAAAGTGCTAAATATCACAGGCTGCAGCGCAATCCTCCGCTTCATAAACCGAGATAGTGCAGAACGGGCTCTGAAGCGAATGGAAAATGAAGATGTCTTTGGTAATAGGATCATCGTGTCATTTACTCCAAAAAGTGGAGAACTCTGTGAAACAAAGAGTTCAAACGCAACTGCTGATAAAGCGAAGTCTCCTAAAAAACTTAAGAATCCAAAATTGTGCCTCATCAAAGATACAAGTGAACCATCTTCCAGTGCCAAAGCCGCACCTGGAAAAGGGTCGCAGGCAAATTCTGGATCTGCTACCAAAAATACCAATGTTAAAAGTTTACAGGTAATTGTGATACCTCTTGCTTTCTGAAGTTTATGGTAGGTTTGCTTTCTTGGTCTCTGTTTTATATGCTCACTTGCTTCGAGGATACTCAAAGTCAAGTGTTTTCTGTGCAAGGTCTGACACATCCTGGGGGCTTAACTATTAAACTCCCTTGCTCTGTCTGTTTTAAGGAGCTATGCCGCATGGAGTCGAAGACTGGCACTCGAAGCAGTGAGCCCCAGCAAGGCCACCTGAGGCCGGTGGCACTGCCTCACAGAAATTCAAGTGCTGCAGCGCCCACACCTAAAACGTCGGGGGTGGCAGAATCTGTTTACAAAACCAATCCGAAGTAGGTTCCGTTATTCTCCCTTGTAGCTGCTTGTCATGATGTGAAGGAAAATAAGTGACCTCTTCCCTGCAATGTTTCCCTCCACTAGAAAAGAGAACCTCTGCACCCGCAGTGTTACCAGTTCTCCTGTAGATAAAAAAGATAAAGAGGAGACTCTGTTCCAAGTGAGTTACCCGTCTGCTTTTAGCAAGTTGATCGCATCCAGGCAAGTGGGTCCTCTGCTCACGCCTCAGTCTTGGTCTTCTCGGTGAGTGGTTCTTGATCCAAGGAGTGGTTGTGTGCAGTAGAAGGGGTTATGAAATAGTTTGTTTAACAGAATTCAAGCAATACACAAGTGCATATTTAAAAGAGAAATCTTCCACCCCTCCTCCACCAGTCCCCTTTTCCACTGGTAACGATAGCTAACATTTGGGGGCAGTGATTCTTGCTGTTTCTCCCTCCTCCACGTGGGAGTCTTGGTAAGCAGAGGTCAGAGAGAGAAACCTGTCCTGGAGTCCTTGGGCAATGATGGGAGGCACATTATGTTCTTACCATGTCCTCATGGCTTCATCATGGGCCTCATGCTGAGGAAGAGGCCCAAACGGACACGCATTGGTTATTCTTATTCGTGGGGTAATTACAGGAAGCTGTTTGAGGAACGAGGGTCTCTGTAAACAACCTTAACACCGACCTTATTTAAGCTTTCTAAACTCACTCCAAGTAATTCTGGAACCTTGGAAAACAGAAGGAGCTCATGCATCCCATGAGCTCCTTCTAGCATTGTATTTGTTCTTCTGAGTTGGTGAAGACTCACTATAGAACATGACTTTGGACCTGTCAAATGACATGTACAAACTCACGTAAAAGACTTCCTTACGTGGAGAAGGGCCGCAATATATGAGCAAGAATATCTGGCTTGGGATTTCCCTGGTGGTCAGGTGGTTAAGATTTGCGCTTCCACTGCAGGGGGCGTGGATTCAGTCCCTGGTCAGGTAACTAAGATCCCACATGCTGTGTGGCACGGCCAAAAAATAAATCAAATAAAATGTCTTTATATTTTAAAAATATATTGGGAATTCCCTGGCGGTCCAGTGCTTAGGACTCCATGCTTTCATTGCCGAGGACCCGGGTTTGATCCCTGGTCGGGGAACTAACATCTCGTAAGCCACATGGCACAGCCAAAAAAACACACACACACACACACACACGCACACGCACACACACACACACACACACACACACACACACAAAATCTGGCTTTTTCAGAGGATATCGCAAGGTAATTTCCTAAGAAGAAATGCTCAGTGTCCTAAGAATAAATGCACAAAGTGGAAAACTAATTCATTAGGCCTGCCTGTAATTTCTGCCGTTAGCTTTAAATAATCCAATAAAAGGATATTCAGTGGTTTTTTTTTTGTGGTACGGGGGCCTCTCACTGCTGTGGCCTCTCCCGTTGCGGAGCACAGGCTCCAGACGCGCAGGCTCAGCGGCCATGGCTCACGGGCCTAGCCGCTCCGTGGCATGTGGGATCTTCCCAGACCGGGGCATGAACCCGTGTCCCCTGCATTGGCAGGCGGACTCTCAACCACTGTGCCACCAGGGAAGCCCGATATTGAGTAATTTATTTGCTGTTAATAAGGTAGTCAACAGGTCGTATTTTTGACAATGAGTCTAAATCAGTGCATGTTTAAGATAAAAAAAAAATTTGAAAATCAAATTGTATTGCGGGAAGCTGTTTTTATATAGCTTCAAACAAAATCTAAATGGCATAAGCTGAATAAATAGAATAACAGTTTTTAAAAATAACCTATGTATGTTTTAAGCAGGAGTATGTCTCCAAACCTCTTAAACAGAGCATCCCCGCTTGCTTTCAACGCTGCAAATTCGAGCGTTGGTGCCGACTGCCCAGACCCATTTGCAAATGGTGCTGATATCCAGATCAGCAACCTAGACTACAGATTGTCTCGGAAGGAGCTGCAGCAGCTCATGCAGGAAGCGTTTTCTAGACACGGCAAGGTAACCTTTTCACTCTTGTTCTTGCCTTTGTTTTACCCCTTGCTGGCATTCAAGTTGAGTGCACTTAACTCAACACATGTAACTACAGGCAGAGTGTAAGTGTCACTCAACGAGTTTGAACACCTTCCTTTTTCCTCTGGCCTGCTCATGGTGGTGCTGTGTATTCTGTTTTTAGGATACAGCCCAAGAGAGCAAGAAGCCTGGCATAGAAGCACTTGTGGTCATGGGCAGGGATTTCAGTGGCTCTTCGGGAAATAAAACACTGATGGGTTTTAGTTAGCTCTGGCTGCTAAAATATGGAAATAGGGTTCTAAAATGATACTGGCTGTTTTTGTTAATGTCTTACGGTATCTGATTCAGTTTTTAGGTGCAATTTGCTAAAAATGCACCTTTTACTGAAACTTAAGATGGCTATGCCCCAGGTTTTGGCAGGGTCTGGAGAAGACGCAAAAGACTCCTTACATGTGTTGGCCCCTAAGCCTGCCTTGGAGAGCATTGTGTGCCAGAGCACAAGGCAGGCTAGGCTGACGTCACATCCCTGAAGGTCACCCATCCTAGCTCACTTAGGTTCTGGTCAGCGGAAGTGCACAGTTCAGACAGGTTCCCTCACGGCAGCACTGAAGCCCACAAACCAGTTGCCTAGTGAGTCACTTTCAGTTTTAAGAGGACAGGGTTCTGGGTAGATCGGCATTCTGTTTTCCTTTTTACTGCTGCAGGTGAAGAATGTTGAGCTCAGCCCCCACACAGATTATCAGCTCAAAGCTGTTGTTCAGATGGAAAACTTACAAGAAGCAATCAGTGCGGTGAATAGCCTCCACAGATACAAGATTGGCAGCAAGAAGATCCTGGTCTCACTTGCCACGGGAGCTGCTAATAAATCACTCTCTTTACTGAGGTAAAGAACAAACAAGCCGTTTATTTCAGGAAATAACATTTTGGCCCCAAAACAATTTTAGAAATAATAAAAATAGATTTTATCCCATTCCCAACCCTCTTGTGATGATCACATATGCAATAAATGCTTTTTCTCCCTTGATAGAGTTAGAAATAAGGTAGAAGTTAGAAATAAGCTAGCTAGAATAGTTTACCCTTGTTCAAGTCATTAATCAAAGATGAAGTACAGCTTAAACTTGGCAGGCACTTAGGAGTAAAATAATATGCCACATATCTAGAACAGGTTCTAAAAATAGTAGGCCTCTACAATAAAAGTTTATAAGCCTAGAAAGTCTGAAATATTACCTGCCAGTCTTAGTAGAAGGTGGATTTGTCTATAACACGTAGATCTACAAAGCTGTAAGCTCTCAACTTGCAGATATATCTTTAACGTCACATAGACACCCAGCCCCGTAAGTCTGCATTACGACTAGACTAATCTTAGGAATCTAGTGATGGTTTTATTCATAATATGCTTTTGACACACAGCACCCTGTAAGTTTAAGGTGTACAGACAGTATAATGATTTGTGCACCAGGAACTAACATACTGTTTATAGGTCAATTATACTTCAAAAAACAAGCCAACAGACTCATAGAAAAAGAGATCAGATTTGTGGTTACTAGAGGTGGGGTATGGGGGAAGGAGGAATTGGATGAAGGCAGTCAAGAGGTACAAACTTCCAGTTATAAGATAACTAAGCACTAGGGGAGTGATGTACAACATGATTAATATAATGAACACTGCTGTGTGTTACGTATGAAAGTTGTTAAGAGAGTAAATCCTAAGAGTTTTCATCACAAGGAAAATAATTCTTTTATTTTGTGTCTATATGAGATGATGGACGTTCACTTACTGTGATGATCATTTCATAACATACACAAGTCAAACTTCACCATCATTTTAAGTTATTTTTTAATTTCCTAGAATAAAGATAATACTCATTAAATATAATTTTAAAATTTCAGAAACATAAAAGAAGCAGGAGACAAAAAAATCATCCATAATCCTATGGCTTAAAGCCAGTCACTCTTAACCAGTGTATTCAGTTGTGTATCTTCAACTGTGGGGATTCCTCGCCCATCTGTCTGTTAGAACTGCGCTGTGGCAGGAGACAGTCAAGCTCTTGTGCCCTTTGCTCTGAATTAATAAAGTGTCTCAGTGAGTAGTCAGTGTCTTTCTGATAAACAGGTGTGCAAAGCCCTATGCTTAAGTCTGATAAAAATCCCAGTATATGTGACTAAATATTGTTTAATTGCCTTGTTCCTGAAGTCCGTTCTTTAAGTTTTTCTGGAAGATCAACTGAGATATAAATGGGTATGTTTATTTTGCATACACATGATGGTAATCAATTTTATGAACTCTGTTTTTAAAATACAACTTGGAACGGAGAGGAAGTCGTCTGTTCTCTAATGGACTAAACTTTTTTCTTGCAGTGCAGAAACGATGTCCATTCTTCAGGATGCTCCTGCCTGTTGTCTGCCTCTTTTTAAATTTACAGATATTTATGAAAAAAAGTAAGTAAGGGTTACTTTTTTCATTGATCCAGCCAGTACTGATGGGTGACTTCCATGCATAAAACTGGTAGCAACTCTTAAGGAACTAGCAGAGGAAATAAGACCAAGACAGTGGTGTTCAGATTGAAATTCCAGTTTTAACACACATTTGAAGAACGTCTTTCATTTTTAGCAAATTTAGACCTCAGTCCCCAAAGCTGTACTTTCATCTTTTCCACTTGGCTGATGAGTTTTGTTATTCATTGTGTGAACATTTTCAAGCACCTTCTAGACTGTAAGCTCCAGGACAGCAGGCACTGTGTCTGACCTAGCACCATGTCTTCAATGCCCAGTGCTCAGTAGACGCTCAGCAAGTACTAGTGGAACGAAAGGCTCTGTGGAGGGTGCAGAGCTGGAAAGACAGCCCTTGTCTTTGGGGCTGTTATGTCTGGAAGGGAAAAGACACTCGCCATATATTGTATAGAACAAAGAAAACTATCATTACAAAGGAGGAGTAGGAAGGAGAAAAGGCCTTGAGGTTACAGAGGGTGGAAGGAACCAGGAGCTTGGCCATTATCCCGTGGATAGTGGGAGCCACTGAAGTATCGGAGGAAGGAGGGGAGGGGAGAGGTGTGGTGGTGGGAAGACTTCAGGCAGTGGTGGTGTTTGAGCTGGAGTGAATGGGGAAGGGAGAGAGACACGGGGGAGTGTGTGCACCAGTCCCGGCTCTGAGTAGACGCTGTCGGAACAGAGGGAACTAGACACCACAGAAGTTTCAAATGTCAGTGAAATTGGACTTAGTAACTAGTTTTATGTAGCAGGCAAGGTAAAAAGTAGAGGTCAGTTTGATTCTGAGTTTTCTGCCCTAGGTGACAGGGAGGAAGTTTGTATGGTTAAACTGGAAATAGGGAAGAAATAAAGAAAGCTTGTTTAGGAGTTACAGTGCGTTTTTTTTAAATTCATTTATTTAATTTTGGCTGTGTTGGGTCTTCGTTGCTGTGCGAGGGCTTTCTCTAGTTGCAGTGAGCGGGGCTACTCTTCATTGCGGTGCACGGGCTTCTCATTGAGGTGACTGCCCTTGTTGCAGAGCATGGGCTCTAGGTGCGCGGGCTTCAGTAGTTGTGGCATGTGGACTCTAGAGCGCAGGCTTAGTAGTTGTGGCGCATGGGCTTAGTTGCTCCATGGCATGTGGGATCTTCCTGGACCAGGGCTCGAACCCATGTCCCTTGCATTGGCAGGTGGATTCTTAACCACTGTGCCACCAGGAAAGCCCTACAATGAGTTTTTGATCTTGGCTTTGGGCATATGAGTTTTAGGGGGCTATTGGAATATCTGGGCAGAGAGTTCAGGTGGTCTTCTGCACATTTGGAGTCCCTCAGTAAAGAAGTCAGCTCTGAAGATACGGCAGTTATTTGCCTAAAGATGATCTTGAAAGACCTGGGAGCAGATGAACTTAGAGGAGAGGGAGAACTAGAGAAAGGGCAGAACTGGGTGGAATGCAACCAGGGACAGGAAGCCGGTGAGAACCCAGAGGCCAGAGTGTTATCAGGAGGGTGTGGATGGCCTGAGAACATGGTGTGAGGTTTGGGGTGGAGGAGGAGGAGGCCACTGGTGACTTGAGAGCCAACTCTGAAGAGTCCTGTGGAGACAATCCTGGAGGGAAGGGGATGGCAGACTGGATGGTGAAACAGCAGAGGCAACTCCTGAGAGACCAGCTGTTTCCATTATAGGGAAGACGCGAGAGCTCCAGACTGAGTGAAAGCACAGAGAAGACTGGACATAAGTGGAGTGGGGCAGTGTAGGGGGTGGGGGCTGGAATTTGAGACTGGTGTTGGTCATGGGGCGATCTGAGTGTGTAGGCAGGGCACTGGGAAGAGACCATTGGAGCAGCTAACATTTAATGAGCACTTACTCTGTGCTAAGCTGTCTCCATACATGCCACATTTAATTCTCACGTCAGCCCTGTGAGGTAGGGATTGTCACCCCATTTTACAGATGGGAAAACTGAGGCCTAGATTGGTTATATAACTTGACCAAGGTCACATAGGTTGAGTCAGAATTTGAACTCAAATCTGTCTTCAGATCCTGTGCCTTTAAGCTCCAAGTATGAAAGACACAAGTCAGGGTGGTGACTGGGGAGTCCAGTCTAGTGTAGGTCGGGGGCTGAAGCATAGGGTTAGCTGAAAAGGGGTATACCTCGTCTGGGGAGAGGAGCAGAGATGGTGAGAAGTATTACAGAGGGATTTGGAAGTGAAGGGGAGGCCAAGGTGAAATGGGTCATGGCTGATAGTTTTCCATCTCAGAAAATTAGGTGAGGCATTTACAGAGACTTGTGGGGTCGGAGGCTAGGTACCAAATGATATATATAATCACTGTAATGGGCAATGGGCCAGGGATGACTGGAAGGGAGTGCCAAGCATCACTGGTTTGATGGTGAATAAATTTATAGTAGAATTATCCCAGTTTTACTTTTCAAAGAGACAGGGGAACCATTCTTGGTTATAGAGCTTTATCTAAACAGGTCAGGAATTTCTGTACAAAGAAAAACGTTCTCTTTAAGTCAGCATCTCTCTCTTTCCTTGCTTTTAGGTTTGGACACAGGTTGAATGTGTCAGATTTGTATAAACTAACAGACACAGTCGCAATCCGTGAACAAGGAAATGGCAGACTGGTGTGTCTCTTACCCAGCAGTCAGGCCCGCCAGAGCCCCTTGGGGTCTTCCCAGTCACATGACGGCTCCTCAACAAACTGCAGCCCAATTATATTTGAAGAGTTAGAATATCACGAGCCTGTCTGCAGGCAGCACTGTCCCAATAAGGATTTCAGGTAGATTGCCCGTTTCCCTTGAGAAGTAATCCTTTTGTAAAAGGTCGTGGAGCATCTGTTAGAATTACCTTGGGAACGTCTTAGACCACTGAGAAATGTCATCTGTTTTGTTCTCTTTTCGGCAGTGAACATGAATTTGATCCAGACTCTTACAAGATTCCTTTTGTGATTCTCTCGCTGAAGACGTTCGCGCCCCAGGTTCATAGTCTTCTGCAGACACACGAGGGCACCGTGCCTTTATTAAGGTGACCGTGTCAAAGCCATTGTGACACCTTAGTCCTCCTCTTTATAGAAAGTCCACCACCTGCCTGCACCTCTCCCCAAGCACGCACTGTACCAGGCTTCAGCCTGACGTTTTTAGGTACCACTTGTAGTCGAAGTGTATCTGAAATGGGATCCATTCACTCGATATTTCAACAAGAAATTGTGTTTGTGCTGAATTTTAGAAACATCAGCATGAATAGGGCAGATTCTTCTCCACAGAGAAAAGATTATTAGAAGTGCTCTGCACAAGTACTGCGAGAGAGTGCACGGTCTCAAATAGTTGTAGATTTCAACATTTGTAGGAGAAAAGTATTCAGAAGTCCTTTCAGCCACACCATGGGCCACGTGGTAGGCTTAATAGAGGGGCCAACACAGAACCAAGTTGCCTTAAAACCACCGAACTGATATGTTAGAGGAGGTTGAACTTGCAACCCTGTTGCCTTATTTTTAACCCCCTCTGCTAGAAAATTGCCCAGGAATTTTTGATACCATCAGAATGCATCAAAGAGAGAAATGCCACAGTGATTGCCTCTCTAGGACCTTAATTTAACTTTGAAACCCAGATCATGGGCATCTTAACAGAAATTATTTATTAATGGATGTGTTAAAATAAAGGCAGGCGTCTGTTTGGCAAGTGCTTTGCTTTTCCATTATTTTAATTAACCTGTTTCTCCCCCAACTTCAGTTTTCCAGATTGTTATGCCGCAGAGTTTGGTGAACTAGAAGTAGTACAGGAAAACCGAGGAGGGGGTGTTCCCTTGGAACACCTCATCACCTGCGTGCCAGGTGTGAACATCGCCACTGCACAGAATGGCATCAAAGTAGTTAAGTGGATTCACAACAAGCCCCCGCCTCCAAACACAGGTAGGTTTCAGGTATTTGGTCCAGGCTGTTGGCTTTTCTCTTAAAGAGCAGCACTGTTTGCCTGTCATAAAACACCGTGGGTGTCTCCTTTGATCTTTTAAAAACTCCAGAGTGCTAAAGGTTTGGCAGAGCTAGACTTTTGGAAAGTACCAGCATAAATTATTAAAAAATTTAAAATCCAAGTTCCATAGTTACAAGTCTCTCTAGTTATCTAATTTTGTAAAGGTTTTTTGGCTTGCCCTTTAAAAATAGTTTTAGCTATTTGAAGGAAATATCTCTGAGTATTTACTTGGGAAATTTATTTTGATCAAAATTTATGACTTTGATCAATGTGAAAATAGATTTAACTCTAAATGTAAGGGACTGGGATATTTGAACCGAGATTTGGATGAGTTTCTGAGCTCTGGCACCCCCTGAGTTGCAGGTGTCTAATCCTGCTACCTGTGCACAGCACTGTGAATTGTTGCCTTCATATCTACTCTCACTTCTCTTTGGCCCCCAACACTTCCTCCTTTTCTCCTCATCCTCTTCTCCTCCCACCTCCCCCTTCCCTGTAGGAAGAAAGGTAAGGATAACAAGCGAGCTCTGTTTGTACCAAAGCTTCTTCCTACCTTTCCCCTCAGGCCTACACCCTCCCCATCCTGTCTTGTTATGCTGCTCCCTCCTTTCCCCTGTGTCATTAGCCCACTATCCCCTTATAAAGGTTTCCATCTGATTATTTACACTTGTATAAATAAAATAATTAAAACTTCTTAATTAGATGAACATTCAAGATAATTGCAAAAACCTGTTTCTTAGTTTTATCTCATGCTAGTTTTACATCACTGCTTTCCATAGTTTCCTAGACAACATTTGCAGCCCCTCTCTGGGTTAATTAGGCCCTTCTGGGCTACCTGCATGATGACCATTTATAACTTTGTTTCTATGGGAAAGTATGTTAGTGACCAAGTTACAAATTGATCTTTGACATACAACCAGTTTATAAGCTGGAAACTACCTGTGTATCTGCACTTCCCTTTTAAGTTCACACTATGGTGAACCATGCTTTGCTTTGGCAACTTGACTTCGAGAAGTAGTGGGGAAGCATTTGCCAGCCTGTAAAGAAGTTGGGCTAGCCTGTTGGTTATAGAGGACCTGGGTTTAGCAGCTGAGAAGTAAAGCGACTGTTTGGTCTTGTGTGCTCGGTCATTATTGAGTTCAAGCATGGGAATGCAAGGTTAGTTACTTTTCTTTCATCGGCTGCAGTCATGCTTTATCTCTTGTGCCTGTTCCTTTTTTTTCCCCCCATATTTAGATCCTTGGCTTCTTCGTTCTAAAAGTCCTGTGGGTAACCCCCAGCTGATCCAGTTCAGTAGAGAAGTGATCGATTTACTGAAGAGCCAGCCATCCTGTGTCATACCGATTAGTAATTTCATCCCATCTTACCACCATCATTTTGCAAAGCAATGCCGGGTATCAGACTATGGATATTCCAAGCTGATCGAATTGTTAGAAGCAGTGCCTCATGTGTTGCAGGTAAGGAGTGCTAAGAGCTTATTTGTTTAACAGTGGAAATGTTCCTCCGTGGCTTTGGCTATCTCCACCAAAGAAACAGGGTAGCTGGTAACTTAATCCCTAAGAAGTCAGCTCAGAGCAAACATCCTGTAAAAACTTCCTTTATACACATGTTTTATACACGATGTGGCTTCTCAGTTTTTCAGAAAGCTGTGAGTTTCCAAAGGAACTCCCTAAGTGCACCGAGGAGTACTTTCCTTCTCATCTCTATAGACTGCCCTCCTTCCTCCTAGCAGAGTCCTCTCCAGAATTGTTCCCTGTTACACAGGAGCTGCTGTAACGCGGGCTTACCTTTCTTATGAAGGAGTTCAAGACCAGTTACTGGGCTGGAGCCTGACAGTGCTTCCTAAGGAGTCTTTGCCTGTTAACTTAAGGTGTTATAATAGCTTCCCACTTGTAAAAATGGCCTGCAAAACTTGAGCTGTCTTTTAAAGACAAAATTAGTTGCCCAGGCTGATAACATACTTTTTATTTCTGTATTCATGACTATTTAGGAAAGAGTGTGCAAGGAAAAAAGGGTCCCAGGCACGTGAGCAGTTGTTCATTCTGACACCTACGTTTTGTTGGTCTGTGTGTTTCAAAATGCAGATATCATACGTAAAAGGATTTGTTCTCTGAGAGTGGTAACAGAGAGAGAGAGAGAGAGAGCACCATCAAAAAGAAAGTCAGAATCTGCCAGGGTCTCATGAGTATAAATAACCAAAGTGTTTGGTTTGCAGATTCTTGGAATGGGCTCCAAACGCTTGCTGACCCTTACCCACAGGGCCCAGGTGAAGCGCTTTACTCAGGATTTACTAAAACTACTCAAATCCCAAGCCAGCAAACAAGTCATTGTGAGAGAATTCACGCAGGCTTATCATTGGTGAGTTGATGAAAAGGGAAAAAAATGAAAGCAAATTTTATTTTATTTTTAGTTTCTGCTTTATGACAAAGTGAATCAGCTATACATATACATATATCCCCATATCTCCTCCTTATTTTTGTCTCCCTCCCTATCCCACCCCTCTAGGTGGTCACAAAGCACTGAGCTGATCTCCCTGTGCTATGCGGCTGCTTCCCACTAGCTATCTGTTTTACATTTGGTAGTGTATATATGTCCATGCCACTCTCTCACTTTGTCCCAGCTTACCCTTCCCCCTCCCCGTATCCTCAAGTCCATTCTCTAGTAGGTCTGTGTCTTTTTTCCCATCTTGCCCCTAGGTTCTTCATGACCATTATTAGTTTTTTTTGGACTCCATATATATGTGTTAGCATATGGTATTTGTTTTAAAAATGATAGCAAATATTTTAAAACACTTGTTCTCCCAAATTTAAAATAATCATCTAACTTCTCCATTTAGCATTCTTTTGGAAAACTTATAAATTATTTTAGCAAATGCTACTTCTCATTCTTCATCCATTTCCATGGTTAAAACCTAGGTGTTTCTCAAAGGACTGGGATGTCACCGAATATGGTGTTTGTGAGTTGATTGATATCGTATCAGAGATTCCAGACACAACCATCTGCTTGTCCCAACAAGATAATGAAATGGTGATTTGTATCCCCAAAAGAGGTATGTGACTTAAATTTGCTGAAAGAAAGTTGTCTGTCTCAGTGGTCATTTTAACATGGAATCATACAAGGGATGCACTTTCCCACTCCTTCTCTGTGATTCCTGAAGATTCCATGGAAAGTGCAGCATGAAAACTGCTCTGCCAGGCAGTGGATCCTAGCGTCCTCAAAGTGGGGAAGCCACTTGTCAAGAAGAAAACCAGGCTATTTTTTCAGAATTCATTCTAAGGGGAAAATAGGGCGTAACGAGCACTTTCTGAAAATGTGTCCTTCAGCCTGTCTCTGGCTGTTTATGCTGTAATTATCCACTTGAGTCAGTTACCCTGGCTGTTGCTTGTCTCTTCTTTTTAACTCTGAGATAACACACTTGAGAAGGAAAGAAGACTCAAATGGATGTTTCATCTTCCACGTTTTAGTAGTTCCAGTTGAGGTCTGGGGTGGGAACTAGGACAGAAAAATTAAATCTACACACAGTCGTGTTCTCCCGCCCTTATCAGTCAGTGGGTCTTAAAATGTGCTCTTGCAGAACACTGATGTCCATGAAATCATAGTATTCCAAAGCTAAAATGACTAATGCCAGTCTTTTCATAATTCTAATTTAAAATTTAATAGAAACAGAAATCTAAGTTTAAACTTTTCTCTCCTGTGTTTTTGTTAAACTTTTGGTGCCTGATACTCTTTGCTGCTAGCAATTTTAATGAAGATCAGATGAATAAACAAAGCATGTTAATATCCAGAAGTGTGGTTTAGTAAAATAATTTCTAGATTAGTTTTTTAAGTACAGAGACATGTATGTGTGTCATGTTCATATATGTGGAGTGGGTGTGGGGAGGTGGAGGGGCTAGAGGAATTATTTCTAGTTTGTAAGCTGAAATTATATAGGTGCGTATTTGTGCGTATGTGTATCATGACTTCCTGGTGTTCTGCCCTTGATTGAATTTGAAAACCATCTGGAAAGAGAAGAGTGTGTTTGTTTTAGGTTGTGTGTGTTTGGAAGGCAGAGATGGTATCTCTTGTAACCAGTGCATAGGACTAACTACACTAATAATGTTAAGCACAAATGGATAGAAGAAGATTGTGGTTTATGGGGTTTTTTTTTTTTTTAAAGAACGTACCCAGGATGAAATAGAAAGGACAAAACAGTTCTCCAAGGATGTTGTAGATTTGCTGCGACACCAACCCCATTTCCGGATGCCCTTTAATAAATTTATCCCCTCTTACCATCACCACTTTGGCCGGCAGTGCAAACTCGCATACTATGGGTTTACCAAACTACTCGAACTTTTTGAAGCCATACCTGATATTTTACAAGTAAGTGAAGAAATTCTAATTATATCTTTCAGAAAAATATAAGGGGGAATTAAAAAAAAATTTTTTCAGACCTGTTTGCCTGGGCAGTAGGGAGTTATGAAATAGGATGAAAATTTGAAATACTTCAGTCAGAGAAGCTGTGTTGTTGGCTTCTTAGTATTTTTAGGTAAATGTGGTTTTTCCTTCAATAAAGAAATCATTCTTCAGGTTAGTTTTAGGTTATCTGTTGAGAAAAGGATTACATAGTTTGTTTCATAAACTGAATCTTCTCTCATGAGCCCCGTGTTTTTCAGATCTCTTCTGTTGGAGGTGGGCATGAGTGCATGAGGTGATGCAAATGCTTGGCTGTTAAGTCATCGCTAAGTTAAACCAGATTTCTGTTGTTGATTTTTATTACTATTACCATCTTTGACCCCTGCAGTGCTTAAAAATTTTTTTTGTGTGTGGTAAAATACCTACCTGCCCATTTTTAAGTGTACAGTTCAGCAGTGTTAAATATGTTCATATTGTTGGGCAGCTAATTTCCAGAACTTCCTAATCTTGCAAAACTGAAATTTGACATCCCTTAAAGAACACTGAAGTGCTTCTTAGTTCCTAATTGTATATATTTTATGCCATTTAATCCCGTGAACAGTCATAACTGGTTCTCCCTTTCCTCCTCCTGTGTGTTTTCCAAGGTATTGGAATGTGGAGAAGAAAAAATCCTTACTTTGACAGAGGTCGAACGGTTCAAAGCTCTAGCTGCCCAGTTTGTTAAACTCCTTCGGTCCCAAAAAGATAACTGCCTTATGATGACAGATCTGCTTACAGAATATGCTAAGACTTTTGGTTACACATTTCGTCTCCAAGACTACGATGTCAGTTCAGTTTCGGCTCTAACACAGAAACTCTGCCATGTTGTAAAGGTAACATTTTTTTTTTTTCCACGTAGTAAGACTTGCAGTGGCATAATCCTCATTGGGATGTTTGTGTGTGATTTAGCATTTCTGTATTTACACCTTGCACTGCTTACTGTTGTTTCACAACTTGTGTTTTTAATACGTTTTTGGGTAATAGGAGATGACTTGGGTTTGGCAGTTTAGATTTTTGGTCTTGCTTTTGTGTGTCTTTTAGTGGCCTCGCCAAAATAATGTCTTTGTGAACATTTGCGAAGTCGCCAGTTTATCCCAGGGTGTTTATTCTTGGGTGTCTCGGTCTCAGTCCTGCTGACCTGAAGTTGGATCCTTGTACACAGATCTTTGTCTCCGAAGTTTTGCGGAGACTGAAATCACAGCTCTCCTTTCCGGATTCTGACTCACTTATGGAGTAGGTTTAGGAGCAGGCTGGGGCTCAGAGTTGCCTTGGTTGCTGGAGAGGCCGGACTGGAGAGGGTGACTGCCTCTTCTTCCCCAGCCTGTGCTGAACTGACCCTTGCAGTCCTGGGCAGCGCAGCTGAACAGTGTGCAGGCTGCGTCCACCACAGGACCAAGAAAACTCACTACAAGGAGGAAGAAGTGGAAGGAAAATGTACGAAGTGGTGGCATCGCCAGTCACAGGTCTGGAAGGAGTCTGTTTCTATGCTGGGCAGTTAGAGGAGGAGGACCCTTCGTGGGAGGCAGGGATGCAGAGGCCGGAGAGCAGGAAGAACACTAGGAGTGGGGAACGTCCAAGGCCAAGGACGAGGAGCGGTCGGCAGCACCAGGTGCTACTGAGAGGGCAGGTGAGACAGGACTTAGTGACCGCGGGGCCAAGCTGAGTGCAGGTACGTGGTGCTGCCGGCCGGAGCAGGATCGGCGCCAGTGATACGGGACCGCAGCCGCACTGAGTGGGCTGAGAAACGAGGAGACGGCGGGGGCAAGACATTGGCAGCTGGTGACTAGACAGCTGTTCAGTTTGTTTGCTTGTGAAGGAGAAGAGCAGGAGACTGCGGGTCTGAGCCAGCGAGTGCTCGCTGGCTGTTTTTTCCAGTCGGGGAGCCTGGGCGTGTCTGAGAGCTGCGGAGAAGGCTCTCTTGGAGAGAGATTGATACACAAAGGCCAGAAAGGGTGGTGGGGTGAGGGTCCTGAGGGAGCCAGAGGCGTGGGAATTGGCATTCAGTGGAAGGAGGGACAGCTCTGACGTTAGTATTTTGACAAAAGGGAAG
This sequence comes from Tursiops truncatus, assembly GCF_011762595.2. NCBI lineage: Eukaryota > Metazoa > Chordata > Mammalia > Artiodactyla > Delphinidae > Tursiops > Tursiops truncatus. The sequence continues at coordinate 25,498,501 of NC_047048.1, forward strand.
CGGGTAGGGTGGAGGCGGATGTAGGGGAGTTTGATGTGTGTCACCAGGAAAAGAGGGAATTACCTTCCCAGAGCTGTTCCTCTGTCAAGTACAAGGTGAGAGCAACTGCTTAGAGAGAGGGAGAGAGAGACGGGATTCCAGACTGAAGAGCTGAGAAGGTCTGAATTGTCAGTGGTGAGCAGGAGAGGGGCCTGATCAGGGAGGCCGTAGGGGTGCTGGGAGCGTGGAGCTCCCCGGGGCTGAGTGCACGTAGGTTTCCTGTGGAGACAGTGGAGATGTGGCTGCTTGGGTACAGACTCAGGGAAAGCAGAGCGTTGGGTTCAAGGTGGGATTTTGCCAGATGGGTGCAATGAAAAGACATAGGGAAAAGGAGTGTAGCTAAGAGTATTGACAGGAATGTTCATGAATTAATGGCCTATCAGTGCCAAGATGGATAAAAGAGGAAAAGTGAAGAAAAGAGAGGGCTCGTGAATCAGGAGGAAGTAGGAGTCCATGCTGGCAAAGTTGAAGAAACATAAGAATTGAGCGTTCGGATCGCCTTCTTGTCTCCAACCCTGGCATCTGCTTCAGGCAGGACGTGTGGGAGGTTCGAATGAGTGATTCTGGAAGTGGGCCGTGACAAGGTCCCCAGTGTGGCCTGGGGTGGGGTCTGGAGTGGAACTGAGTAGAAAAGAATGTCATTGGAGATGAGAACTTAGAGGAGCTGAAGGCCCTGGTGTGGGACAGGCCCCCTGGATGTTCATTTGCTCAGGGTGATGGCAGTTGGAGGGCTTCGGTGGATCGGAAGACTAAGCCATGACCGCCGACTGTGATGAATAAGGGCCGATGACCGGGACGTTCGGATGTGAGCATTAAAGTGGGAAAAGATGGGAGCGGCTCCAGCTTGCTACCCTGGTTGCACATTGCGTGCGGTCTCCCGGGGAGCTTCTGGGAAATACTGAGGCCTCTGTGATTCTTATAGAATGAGGCCAGGTGTGCTCTGAGCCTCAGAGCACAGATAAGCTCGTGAGGTGATTCTAATGTGTAGCCTGGGTCGAGAATCAAGAGATGTATCTAAGTAGCATCAAGCAGGTTTTTATTTTTTCTTCTTAATAATAGTCTGGGCATCTAAGAAGATGACGCGGACTCCCCTGGGCTTGTATCTGTTGATTGATTAAACCCCAGGTCTGTGAGGAAATCCGTATTGTGAATCTTCACAGATCAATAACCACGATGAGTGGAGTCAGGGTTGACCCACCAGCCTCCCGCCCTGGCTCTGGGTGGGCGTCGGCTCCAAAGACAAACTGGTACTGAGCTGGCTCCTCAAATGCCATCCACCCTCTGCCTCCAAGGGTCCAAAGCCCCTGAGCTTGACCTGTGGTCCTGGCTGGAAATCAGATAAAGGGGAAAACAGCCGTGATAGTGAGCAGTGGTTCACCTGCCCAGGCCTGAGCAGCCTGTGTCCTGAAGCTCTGCCTGCTTTCACTCCCATGATGGCTCACTTCACAGACACGGCCCCCCTCCCACCCACACCATGCCCAAGGCCTGCAGGTCTCAGCCACCAAATGTTTGTTTCTTCACATGCTTCACATGCTGTTTGGTCCCCAAATGATAAGCTGTGTCTCTTTCACAAGGTTTCCCTCCCAATGCACTTAATCAGTTAAACCCTTTATCTCCTTGAGAATCTGAAAAAAATCGAGAAGTAGACATATAGTCAGACATGAAATACCAGCTTTTTTTCAAGTGCTTATGGGTTATAAGAATGCAGCTTGCCCTTGGACAGAGAAGGCCTTGTGTCTAGCCCCTGGGACACACACGTGGGGCAAGTCGACTGCAGAGCAGCTCTGTGGAGGGTCGCCTGCAATCTAACCATCTCCTGCTTTCGGAGAACACCAACCCTTAATTCACAAGCTTGGGCCAATGGATGTCAGCTGGCTGGTCTTATCTCCTTCTCTTGGGAGAGCAGTGGTGTTGATGGACGTTTCTGGTTATGGACCAGCAGGGAGGGAGGGAGAGAATGACTTCTGCTGCAGTTGCTCTGAAGTGTTGATCTGGGGTCCCAAAGAAGCTACAGCAAACCCACTCACTTTACTTCAGTTTAAGAGAAAAACTTAGAGATTTTCCTCTTTTGGTCTCGTTTGCCAAAGTGAAACTAGATGAACCAGGTATGACCCAGGCTGTCTCTCTTGAGTTCTGAAAAGTTTGCATTCTTGTTCTTCCCAGGTTGCTGATATGGAATCTGGCAAACAGATTCAGCTGATCAACCGCAAGTCTCTGCGTGCTCTCACTGCCCAACTGCTGGTATTGTTGATGTCTTGGGAGGGAACTGCCCATCTTTCTGTTGATGAGCTCAAGAGACACTATGAAACCACCCACAGTACTCCTCTCAACCCCTGTGAATATGGGTTCATGACTTTGACCGAACTTCTGAAGAGTCTGCCTTACTTAGTTGAGGTATGAATGGTAATGGTTCTGGAACCACCATAATGAAAACTGTCATATTGGGTATTTATAGATCACTAAATGGTCTAGATTAGACTGATTGGTCATTTTATAGACAGACAGAGGCATTGGCAGGTGCAGGCACCCTGCCCAAACAAGTGACAAGCCAGGATGAAAGCCCTGGCCTCCAGATTCTTAGACTGGGGTGCCTTTTTCCTGTACCAGGCTAGATTCTGCTGCTGTTACCTCTTTCTGAAGGAGATCGCTTATGTGGTGGTCTGTCAGTCAGATGCAGGGCAGAAAGGAAGGTTGACTGGCTGGTCACCAGGTGGCCTTTCAAGAATCACAGTTCGGGGGGACTTTCCTGGTAGTGCAGTGGTTAAGAATCCACCTGCCAATGCAGGGGACATGGGTTTGATCCCTGGTCTGGGAAGATCCCACATGCCGCGGAGCAAATAAGCCCATGCGCCACGACTACCGAGCCCACACGCCTAGAGCCCATGCTCCGCAACAAGAGAAGCCCGCGCACCACCACGAAGAGTAGCCCTGGCTCGCCGCAACTAGAAAAAGCCCGTGCTCAGGAACGAAGACCCAACGCAGCCGCCATAAATAAATAGATAAATAGATAAATAAATAAATCTTAAAAAAAAAAAAAAAAGAATTGCAGTTCGGGAATTCCCTGGCAGTCCAGTGGTTGGGACTCCATGCTTCCACTGCAGGGGGCCCAGGTTCGATCCTTGGTCAGGGAACTAGGATCCCACAAGCCGCGTGGTGCAGTTTAAAAAAAAAAAAAGGATGATACTTCAAGATTAGAAGAATAGTAAGAGAATACTGTGTGCAATTGTGGGACAACAAATATAAAAACCTAGAGGAAATAGGTAAGATCCTGAGGAAAAAAGTTAAATTGACTCCAGATTTTTAAGAAGTTAAAAATTAGACCAATTAACACAAAAAAGACTGAACGTTATTGAAATTTTACCACTGACAAAAGGCACAAGGACCAGATGGTTAAGAACTGGGTTTTAACTCACCTAAAAAATAACTCCAACTTTTTAAAAACCACTTCTAGATCACTTGGAAAAAAAAAAAAGATGGGAAGCACACCACTTCTTTTATGAAGCCAAAGTAACTTTAATACCAGTCCTCCAAAAGAAAATGATTCTAAATAGAATATTAACTAAATAAATCCCGCAATGTAAGAAAACACTGATTATACCATTGTTATCATATAACCACGTGACCAATAATTAAATAATTTTAAAACTCTCTCCTTGGCCAAACAGTCTCCCCTGAGCCACTTTCTAGACTACACTTTGTCTTTGGGCCCTGCCCTTATCCTTGATGGGCCCACATGGCCCAGTTTTAGAGAGAATCTCCTACCCTTGGTATCTGATCACCCTGGCTTACCTTCTGCAAGAATCCTGTTAGGTCAGTTTAACAAGAATTCCCCCTACCCTGGATGTCCCTCTCCCCAGCCCCCCTTGGCTATAAGTCCTCACTTTTCCTTGTATCTGAAAAGGACACCTACACTTATACCCTGTTGCAATAGTCCTGAAGAAAATCTGTTTTTTCCACTTTAACTACTATCCAGCTCTGGTTTTCTTTCACAGTATCAAATCGAACATTTTCTAAACTCTGTTAATTATATATTATATGAACACTAGTTCTAGGCAATATTAGTGGATGTTCTAGGCAATATTAGTGGATGTTCCTGGACCAAAGGCTTTCCATGGCCAGCTAAGGCTGGGAAAGATCTGTTCTCTAGGAGATCTCAGTGAGGGCATGTTAGACTGAAAGGCTTATGGTAAACAGATTTGCTTACTTGAGGACAAAAGGTTTTTGTGGGGTTTTTTCCCTTTATTGCTTTTGTTGTTGTTAAGAATAGTGATGTTGTTGTCCTGCATCACGGTGTTCCTTGGGGAGATGACGTTTAGTGGCTTCGGTCCCCACTGTCTTGGTGCCCCTTTGTCCACCTAGGGGTTTGCCTTCTCTCTTCACTGCCTCCTTTCGTTTGAGATCTCAGTTTACCAGTTTCCTTCCTTTCTGACACACTATTTCGTCAGACCTCTGCTGCCTTACACCTACAAATAGAACCCGAGTTGGCTCAAGGCTATAGGCCTCTCTTGGAGGAGATCCTTGAATCAATCTCTCCTCCTTCCTGGCTTTTTGCACGTTTTCAAGTTGACTTGGCATCTTTTCACTCTCTGAGAGACCCTCACTTCTAGGATGCAGGACCAGTCACTCTGGAAGTTTCTAATGCTGCTGTTTTCTCCTGGACCAGGTTTTTACTAATGATAAGACAGAGGAGTGTGTGAAGCTCACAAGTCTGTATTTGTTTGCCAAGAACGTGCGGTCTTTGCTTCATACTTACCACTACCAGCAGCTTTTCCTTCATGAATTTTCCATGGCCTATACCAAGTATGTCGGAGAAACACTGCAACCCAAGACGTATGGCTACAGTAGTGTTGAGGAGCTCTTGGGAGCGATCCCACAGGTGGGTATTTTCTCAGTTTCTTGGAGGGTGTCCTCCTGGAGAGCCACAGGCTCACTCTCGGACAGAATAATGAAACTGCAGCATTTTGAACTGATCCTTTCAAAACATACATACCGTTGGAGAAAAATGAATGATTTTAGCATTTCTCCTTCATTCTGCAAACCTTCATTAAATTCCTAGGTGCGAGGTGGGTGAGTCCCAGACGCTGCCCTCAGAAAGGTATGGGGTAATGGAGAGTCAAGACATCTGAGCAGGTGACAGTGTGGTCAGTGCAGCCGTCGGTGGGCACTGAGGAGGACAGGTGCGGGGGATCCCAGAGCAGAGTCCTCACGATGTGTAGAAGTTAATCAACCACGTGACAAAGAGGGGAGAGGGCAGACAGTGTAAGCAGATGCAGAGCAGTGAGAAGTAGTGTGGGGCTCCCGAGCTGGAGCCTCTCAGCGAAATAAGAGCTCAGTTATGGAGGCCAAGACTGGAGAGAGGGGAGGAGCCTCGGGGCTGCTGTAGGAAGCGCCATGGGGCTGCTGTCCATGGTAGAGTTGAGAGAACCAGGAGGAGAGGAGGAGCCTGGCAAGGGGCCTGCCACTGCGGAGGCCCAGGTGAGCGCTACGCTGGGCTTGAGCCTGAGTGAAGGAAGTAGGAAGAGACACGAGGGTAGGACAGCTTGGGAGCCGAGATGAGGGACTTGGTGTCAGATGCACATGGGGGGCTCTGGGAGCCAAGGGCCACTGCTGCCTCTCTCTTGGTGGAGGTGGGGGCAGCGTTATTAGGTCGGGGCCCTTGTTTTATGGTCAGGGTAATGAGCTTAGCTTGAGGGGCATGGGAGAGCCATTAATTCTTTTAAGGTGCATTTAGTATCTGGAAAAAATGGTAAGAGCTCCCACATGAGAACTAGCTTCATTTATATACCAGCTCTGGTGTTTGGGAGGTGATGTTTTTAAAGAGCCATAAAGAGTACTTTTTAAGCTGAGTCTCACAACTTCTAAGACTACAGCTTTTTATAAGCGGCATGTTTCTGCCAGCCTCTGTTGCTTTAAAACAAAGTGTAGAAGATTTTTTCTTGGCGTTAATTTGGTCTTTAAGTCCTAGTATGTTTAAGTATGTTACCAAACACAGTAGGTCACACTCTTCCTGAATTTTAGGGCTTATTTCCCCTCCTTTTCCACTGCTTAACCAGTAGTATGTCTTGTGTGCAGGTGGTCTGGATAAAAGGACATGGTCATAAGAGAATTGTAGTGTTAAAAAATGACATGAAAAGTAAGTAAGCCCCATCCCCTCCCCCTTCAGAAGCCGCAGTTCTCGCCCTGATCCCCCTTTGATGGGTGCTCTTTGTCTTCCAGGTCGTGTGAGTTCACTTGGTCTCCCCTCTGCCAGTCATGAAACCCGGCCCTCAGCTACCGAGCGCATCCTGGAGGTGCCCGAATCTCGCACAGCCTTGGAACTCAAACTCGGAGCAGGTGGTGACGGTAAGAGAGGAAAAACAAAGCAAAGCTGGTGAAATTTTCAGGAAATGGCTTGGGGTGGAGCTGGGGTGGTTTGAGGGGGAAGAACGACGCTGGGTCATTTTCATTCGTTAAAGGTAAGTATTCATGCATTTTCCAAAGGAGTCTGGTGTTTGGTTAAGAACAGAGAAAAACTGGCCTGCATTTGATGGCTGACCGGTTAATGTTCTTGAAGGATGTCGGCAGCCCCCATAATGACAATAAGCCAGCATAATTCAGATGTTAAAGGAAAAAGATTCTGACAGTTATTAGAATACTTCAAGATGATTGCAATGGAGTCAACTCTGCTGCCCTTGGAGAGAGAGATGGAGCTTAGCTATGAATGTGACAAGGACAAGTGGGGGCTTATAGTCAAGGAGCAGAGCAAGGGGGTCGGTGGCTGAGAAACTACCAAGAGGAGACATCAAGGTAGGGGGATTCCTGCCGACCTAAGAGGATTCTTGTTAAAGGCAGGCCAAGGACTTAGACATCAAAGGTTGGGGGTGGGGTGGGATGAGGAACTTGATCAGATATCAAAAGGCTGGGGGATTTTTGCTAAACTGACTTCTCAAGATTCTTGTCAAGACTGGACATGGCAAGGACACGAGACACAGAAGACCAAGGTCAAGGTCTGGTGGAGAAGAGGGCTTGGAGGAGCCTGACTCCTGACTAAAGTTGGGTTAGGGAGAGTCTTTGTCACAGGACATTCCTGGGAAAGACTTGATAGTAATGCATTAGTATTACTCAGAACAACATCGAGTCATCCCGATTTTATGTGGAATCTTCTGTGTACTAGATAGAAATCAACTCGCTTGAATTTTGAGTCCATTGCTAGATATAAGAATTTTATGTTCTTAAGACTCTGCAAGTTGTTAAATAGTTACAAGTGCTACTGTGCTCTCTGTTTATAGGATAATCAGCTATGTAGCATTTTACATTTTTACAAAGCACCTTAATGTAGCTCATCCTCTCAAGCTGTCAGCACAGCCTTCAGCAGTAGTTACCTCCATCCTACAAATGAAGGACTGAAATTCCGGGAGGTTAAGTAGCTTACCCAAGAGCACTCAGCGAGGAAGTGACAGAACTGGGACCCAAGTCTTCTAATTCGGACCTTTTGCTCACTTAACTGCTTTCTATGGGTTTTTTAATTTTTCTCAGCGTTTTTTAATTGCCCCTTTGTTCCTAAGAACACAAATCGGGAGATCCTGGCTGTGGCATCTCACCTACCGAGAGTGGCCCAGACCTTTCTGTTAATGGCTTTTTTTTAAACCTTGAGTACTTCCTGACCTTAAGGAGAAGGCAGGCTTCAGGCACAGGCCGCGCAGTCCTGAGTGGAGCCCCGCTTGCTGTCTCCCCCAGAGCCCTGTCCGGTGGAGCAGGAGCTCCTCCGCCTGACCAGCGACTCCCCTGTGGACCTCTTGTGCGCGCCTGTCCCGTCGTGCCTGCCGTCCCCTCAGCTGAGACCGGATCCCGTCATCCTCCAGTCTGCTGACCTCATTCAGTTTGAGGAGCGCCCTCAGGAGCCTTCTGGTAGGAGGGCCTGTGTCACTGTGGGGTTTTCTCTGTGGATTTAATTAAACAGTAAACCCTTAATGCCAAGATGTTCACTGTTTGATGGGAGTGGGGAGAAACTCTACCTTTCCAGGCACAAATATACCTGTGAGGATTATTCAGAACCCCCTTTTCCTATCAGGGTTCCTGCTCACAGCCCGAGGTGGCTGAGGGAGCAGCAAGCACGGGAACGATGGTAGTCTTGAGGGGTGCCGCAGCTGCGCTGGGGGTGGGGACCCCACGGGAGAGCATGCAGGGGCTTCCTGGGCTGTGCTCCCCACCTTTGGAAAGTGCAGCAACTCCAGCGGCAACCCCCGCCTGTCACCAGACATACACATCACCCTCGGTCTGGCCCAGGGTTGAACGACTCCAGAGGGTACTGGGGCTCCGTGGGACTGTGAATAGGGGAGGGAGGGCACCTGTGTCTCGTGCCCCAGCTTGTGCCACAGCTAGAGATGGCATGGGCTGCAGGCTGCTCGGCTAGGAAGAGGCAGAGCCAGGATTGGAGCCCCAGGCCTCTTGTCTTTCTGTCGTGTCCCTGGCCTCCTGAGAGGCCGGCCCACCTGCTCTGTCGAGGTCCTTCCCTTGTCGTCTCCTCTGTTGGGATGGTCCTTCCCCGCTTTGCTGACACTGCCGTCCAGGAGATGACCCTGCTGACCACAGGCCTCGGTCTTCTTAGCAGCCTTTGGCACCTTTGGCACCGTCACCCAGTGAAAGAGCTGAGGCTGTTTATCTGGAAGATAGTCAGTGAGGAGACGTATACCTACCTGGCTGTGGAGCTGGACCTGGGCTGTGGCGATGGCGGGGGTGGTTCCCCTAGAAGCATAGACTTGGTGGGAAATTGACGTTAGCTCTTCTGTGGGTGTAGCCTTGGTGTGTTTAGTGTACTGAGTTCAACCATCCCTGTGTGTCGGGGAGAGAAATAACCTGAGCGGTCCTGGCAGTTCTGTCCGTTATTCTCCCCAGCGAGTCAGCCTGAGAGCTGAGCTGAGGTTCTGCCTCCCTGCCGTCACCCTCAGCCTCTGTGTTCCTTTGGTGCGGGAGCCCCTTGCACATGCAGTGGCAGTCCAAGGTATAAGGACACATCACTTCCAAGCAGTGTCTCTGTACCTACCGCAGGCTAGTTACTTGTGGCTCAGCCAGAGAAAGAGCAGCCTGTGCACGCTCTGGGAAAAGTGGCTGCTTCACTTCCTGGATTTTTGAGGGTACTTCTGACTCTGTGCAGTTCTCCCCTTATCTCTGCTTGCCCTGCTCCCCACTCCCCCTCCCCAGCCCCACCTTGGGTGCACGAAGAGCACGGTACTCTGTCAGTGGAATAGGCCAGGGCCCCCTGGTACCAAGGCCCCTCCTGGTCTGAAGGTCTTTAGGTCACATGTGGCTTATGGGTCCTTAACTACCTGACAGAGAATGAATGGGCAGAGAAAGTGGAAAAAAATGTTAAACCACTGTGCATTGATTTGTAGCCAAAAACGAAGGTCTCTGAAGTTTTGTAATTCAAGGGAGACCTGAGATGAAGTTTATAAATGTTTGACTTATGTGACACATAATACTGGCCACAGAGCTAATAAGTAAATTATGGCATAGGTGTGACGTTTGGGGATTATTTTTTTGAGAAATGAGGAAAACTGAAAACGAACACTTTTTGTAGGTCCTAGAACTGAATGTGTTTGCTTTCCTGTATTTACAGAAATTATGGTTTTAAACCAAGAAGAGAAAATGGAAATTCCAATACCAATGAAGAACGAAAACCTGCCCTCTGATTCCAGCTCATCTGGCATCTCAGCAGCTGTCCCAGTGCCTCCCTGCCTCTCCACGGAAACCCCAGAGTCGCTGCTCAGCAAGGACCCTGTGGAAAGCCCAGCCAAAAAGCAACCCAAAAATAGAGTAAAATTGGCAGCCAACTTTTCCTTTGCACCTATAACCAAGCTTTGAGTCTCGTTTTGAACATAGAATTAGGATGGGAAAGCACTGTCTGATTCTGCACACAAAAGTGGGTTCAAAAAAACCTTTTCTGTTTTAATGAAGACCCCCTAGAAGCCAGTTACTTCATCTTTAGACATATTCCATAATGTTTTGTTTCTCTTACATTGACACAGCTTTGAGCTGAATTTTTTCTTTCAGTTTTTCCCCCACTTATTTGGAAAAAAAAAATTCTGTCATTTGTTAAAGAATCCTTAATATATTTTAACAAATTTTTGTTAGTTACTATGAAGTGTAATGGTGTTCTGTAAGAAGACAGCAGTGAGAACTCAGCAAGGAGGAAGTGGTTTTACTTCCATCAAGCCATGTCAGTGGTAAAATCTTACATGTAGCATAATATAGTCTCTAAGCCTTTGCTTACTGATGTTTTCAGACAGTATTAATCAAATGCATGAGGTGTCTTTGAAGCAAAGCCCGTTCTGTGATCCTGTGCAATCACAACACTGAAGGAGAATGGTGGGCGAGGCAGGAAGAATGTATTTTCTGGTTGGATGTGAAGGCTCCTGGCTTCCCTGTGACTTGTAAGCGTGCCTTGTTTTTTATTTAACTATGTCTGTAGTTGACAAATGTGGCTTCATCACAGATTTTTAAAAATGTTTCCACTTTGGGGTTCCATTTAGGAGCTTTCTAGAAAGTCAAGGATGTTTTAAGCTTCCCTTTTACGTTAAGTTCCAGTTTGATATGGGTTAGGTTAAGGAAAAGGAGATGGTCTTGGTGTCATGAATTTAAAGTCAGCATTTGAATTCCAACACACATTATTGTGTGTCGAGAGGCAATGTTGGGAAGAGAGTCTGATTTTCTAAAATATGCATCAAATGCATAAATTACAAATCAGAGCTGAGGAGGGAGGTGCTTTAACAGGAACGGTATCAATGCTCTTTCCACTAGGAAGAGACAGAAATTCTATCTATACATAGGAAGGCCAAGGTTGATCAACTTAACCTTGTATTCATAATTTTAAAGCTGGTTTTGGTAGCTGGGAAGCTTTGTGTGTGAGTAGTTGTGTCTGTTAACTCAGTGTCTTTTAATAGTGTCTGCTTTTACTCTGTTACTTCTTGCTGTTGGAAGCATGTTTGGGTTTTTTTGTGGTGTCTGATGTTGGCATTTGGGAAAAGCCAGCTTTTGAGGGAGCACTGCCCTGTGGAATGACCTTCGCCTTGAGGTGGCTGAGGCATCCGGTGACAGGCAGCCTCTTACGCCTCCTGGAGAAACCTGACATTTACAATGGGTTGTATTTGTTGGGCAAAAAGGCGGATTCGTTCATAGAGCAGAAAAAACCTGTAGGCATAAGGTCTTCCACTAGTTAGATGGTTTCTTTTGGGGAAATGATTATATTTTGTAACTTCTAGAAAGCCAGAAAATGGGCTCTGATTTCATAGCCAGCATTTTGATAAAATGCCACAAAATAAGGGCTATTGAGAGATTTTTACAAGTAAGATTTTTTGTTCCCCAAATCTTTTAAATGAAGCCAGTGATTCCCAGTTCTCAGCACATGGCCCCAACCAAGATGGAACGGCCCTGGGAAAGCCTTCTAGGCATCATGGCACTCTTGAGTCCTCCCAAAGGCATTTCCTCTACCGACACAGTGTGACAGGAAGTAAAATGCAAAGGTGCACTTTTTTGTAAGCAGCTTTTAAACAGTGTGACAAAGTTGGTGTTGAGAACATCAGTGGCCTTATTCTGAGATTTCATAAGGCTGAGTTTGCACACGTGGACTTTAGTTTTGCTCGAAGGTAAAGAATGTGGACTCTAAAGATGTAAGAGGCACCATTACAAGTCACTAGGGACAGCCTCAAAGAGCAGCTTCTTTGGGCAACAGACAAAGAAGAGACTGGAGTTGTGCGCTGTGGTGTGGTTGAATTGTTCACTGGAGTCACCTGTCAGCCTGGGACGCGTGTGTGACTCCAACAATCGCTGTTTGAAGGTGTGAGAATACAGCGAAGCTCGTTGTGTTCGTAATGTACTCCACAATGGCCAGTCCAATTGCTATCTATTTTTTTTTTTAATCTAGAGGTTTAATTGAATGATGTGACAGAATGATGTATGAGAATTAAGACAACGAAATTCTTTATTTCTGGGTGGAAAGATGTACCAGATTAGATTTATCTGTTTAAAAAAAGACAAAAGTTATCATCAAAACCCCCTTTCCCATCTTGCACTGTTTGTTTTGGATTGAGCTTGGGGGAAGAGATGTTTTTCTTAACTGTCTACTTTGTTTGAACACTTTTTCTGTGGTTCAAGTGCTGTTTTGTGTGTTGGGACCAAACAGTTGTCAATAAACTTTAAAAGCAAGCATCAAATTTGAGTTTTGCAAGTGAGTGTTTTGTTTGTTTGAGGTGGGGGATTGTATACCAGTCCAGTTGTGTCAGCTTCTCATCCCTTCTGAGAATCTCTGAGATGGAAAACAAATTGGTCTGTCATCTTAGAGCCTCTTTAAATTTGGCATCTGGCCCTGGCAGGTGATTGGACTATTGGCCCTTCGTGGTCAGGACCCTCCAGGGTTTCCAGCCTCGCTCCAGCTCGTAATTGTTTGGGGAAAATACAATAATCACAAATACCCTCCAGTTATAAAACTTGGGATAATTCCTAGGAACTCTCTCCCTGGGAAAGAAATCCATTTTGCAGGCCACCTTGGTTTTTGTCACTGCCAAGCGTGCTTTTTGAATAGCCTATTTGAAAGAGACTTCTTTCACAGATTCCATTGTGAAGCCCTTTTCCTGAGACCACTGTTACTCCCCACCCACTCTCCACTCCCGTCTCAGGATTTTGAAAGGACCCAGAAGAGACTTGAATGTTTGGGTAAATTGCTTCTTGATGAAGTGCAGTTTTTTTAAAGTTCAACATTAAAAGTCTCTTAAAAACCTCCGGCAATCCTTTCAAAACACCTTTCACGGTAGCCAGTTTTTGCCAGGAAACTTGAGCAGCCACTGTGCCCCTTTAGAGGGGGCAAGGGAATTTGGAAGGTCTAGACTGCAGGTTGAAACAGGGCGTCACATTTATCTTTGTGCAATTCCCATCCGGTCTGGAGATGGCAGCCTAGCAGACGTGGTCAGAGTGAAAGCAGACCTGTCCACACAGAGGAGATGGATGTGACCTTCTAGGACCTGACTTCAGATGTGCAGTTGACCTGTGTGTTCCCTTTACCATGAGGAGCCTCGTGCTTTGGGACTTAGCTTCTCTGGTTTCTAGCTGCTTCATATGGGCAGAGTCCGAGTCCTCAGAAGCACCCCTGTCCCTCCTGCAGCAGGGACCTGCTCTAGTCCCCGTTCGCGGGTGGGGACAGGTCACATATTGGCTCTAGGGCTGGGGAGGAGCAGGAATCCTGGCTCTGCCCCATAAACCAGCAGTCAGCAAGGTCTCCGTCGCTGCTTTGCTTGACCTCACGCCCTCCTGCATGGCTATACTGCAGGCTCGTACCGTCGCTGGCCAATCTCCCAGCTGCTAATGTGATTCTACAGCATCAGCCTGGTCTAACTAATGCCACTCTTGGGGGAGACATGCAGTGGAGACTGATCTAATTTGCTTGCGTGGATTAATACTTTCAAGGCTGAGTGTCGAGTCTCTCTCCCAGGAGAGTTCTAGTCTCTCCCTGGGAGGTAGGCAGCCCTGCGGCACAGCTTAGGTTGGAATGTGAGGAAACCTAGTCGCCTTTGGGATGCAGTTGGCAAATTATAGAACTGGTGGGAAAGCAGGCCCCTCAGTTTTCAGGTGTGTGGGACAAGATCAGAGATTGAGGGCCAGAACCTTCCTCAGCAAGATGAAGAGAAGGATTCACATGTCCTGGGAAGGAAGGATTTGGAAATGGGGAGAATTTAGGGTCCAGAGGAGGAAAGGAGAAGAAGCATCTGTAGTTGAAGCTAAAGACCTGGCCGCTGGGCCCCTCATCCCACATTGGTGAACCAGCTAGGGGCGCTGCAGTGGTCAGGGTGGCCCTTCCATCTCTGCCCGAAAGCCTTCCCGATGCGGGGCCTGGTGTGAGAGAACCCCGACCCTGCTCCCACCCCTTCTCCCTCGCAGACCTGAGTCACAGTGAGTGCAGACAGACCCACCCACAGGCTGTAGGGGCCCAGCCCTCGGTGTTAGCTGAGCCTAGTGTGTCTGGGCCAGACATGGAATCAGGAAAGAAGTTTCGGAAAAGAAAGCTCTGTTCTGAAGTGGAATCCCTGTTTCGTTTCTGTACGTGGAGAGACCAGTGATGTTTTGCACATGGACTCTGAGGCTTGGCCTCTGCTGACCCTCCCGCATCTCCCCCCACCCCAGCCCCCCTGAGGGCCCTGGGTTCTGCTGGCTGTCAGCTGGAAGCCACCTGCAGACCCTGGGGGCTGCCTACGGTTCCCGGCCACTTGGGCTTCCTCAGAATGGCAGCTCAGTTCATCAAGCCAGCAAGGAGAATTTCCAGTCCTCTAAGAGGGAGGCTTGTGTAATGTAACCTAATCAAAGAAATGACTTCCCATCACCTTTGCCAACTTCCATTAGTTAGAAGCAACTCCTAGTTTCAGCAGATGAATTTACATGGATGATACGTAAATTTATCCGTATTGATGAATTTGAGTGAGTGACTGACATCAGAGGCCTAAGACATCCCGTTTCCAGCTCCTGGTGCGGGAGGAAAGGGATCCCTGGGCTGGGCTCAACCTTCTGAGGGTCAACAACCAAGCTTCAAAGCTGCAAGGCCTTAAAGACTGACCAACCCAACCACTCTCCACCCCCATGGTGAGGTTACAGATGGGGACAGTGAAGCTGGAGAGGGTGAGCCATTGCCCAAGCCACTCTGTGGCACAGCTGGGCTGGAGTTCCTGTCTACACAGCTCCGGAGTCTAGTCTTTCTGGAGCCAGTGGGTGCCAGGCCCTGAGCCAGTTGTGGGGCCCCAGTGAGTAAGACACAGGCCTCCCCCATAGCAGCAGGACTCGGGGCTCAGACAGGGAGACCAGAGAGGGAGTCAGGATCACCAGGAAAACATGTTTAAGATGCAGATTGTCGGCTAAAACTGAGATAGGCTGGGACCTGGGACCCTCCACAGGAGTGCTTGTTCCTGCCCCTGGACAAATGTCTCCTTGAGCGACAGATACAAAGAAACTATACAAGGGACTAAAAATAACTGCATGCATGCGCAGTTGGAGCAATGATGAACAATAAGATACAAAATGGCCACAAGCGAACTGCCACTTGTGATGTGCCAGGAGCAAAAGCAGGGCACTGTACATGATTCCTGTGCACGGCACCACCGAGGGGGTGGGCAGGCCACCTAAGCCACCTTCCAGTGGACCCACCAGTCTGCCCCCAACCTCACCCTATTGAAGGAACCAGCTTGCCAGCCCTTGGAAAGCGAGCAAGGGCACCTGTTTCTTGTTTTCGTTCCCTTGTGCTTGCAGCATGAGTCCCAGTAAAGCCTTGCCTGAATTTCTCGTCTGGCCTCTTATCAATTTCTATTGATTAAAGAGTTCAAGGGCCCAGGTCAGCAAAAAAAACCACCGGCCTAGGCTCTTCAAAGCTGTCAGGGTCATGAAAGACAAAACGATTGAAGAAGGTTAAAGAGACGGGGCAACACATAGCACACTTGCTCCTGGACCAGATTCTGTATAGCAGAGGAGGAGAATAATGGAAAATATTGGGACGATCAATAAAATGTAAATGCTAGATCATAGTGTCGTGTCGCTGGGCTTTGCAAATTGTTCTGTAATAGGAAAGAGAACCCTTGTTCTTTAATACGTGCTGAAGGATTTAAGGGTGAAGCAACATCATGTCTGCAGCTAAAGTCATTCTTGGAAAAAAACAAGCACGTAGAGAAAGGGAGTGATGAAGCAGAGGTAGCAAAACGCTAGCAATCACTGAATCTGAGTCAAAGGGTGTACAGGGATTCTTTGTACTGTTTTAAAGACAACTTCTATAAATTCAAAATTATTTCAAAATAGGGGAGTTCCCTGGTGGCCTAGTGACTAGGATTCTGGGCTTTCACTGCCGTGGCCCAGGTTCAATCCCTGGTCAGGGAACTGAGATCCTGCAAGCCGCGCAGCATGGCCAGAAAAAAAAATTTCAAAATAAAAAATTATCTTAATATTGTCGAATAGGCTCCCAGGCCTCTCTGGGGGTTGAGGACTGAAAGTGGGGCCCATAGGCTCGGAGCTGGCTGGCCCAGGGCCACACTTTGTTCGAAGACTAAAGCCACAGAAATGCTTCCTCTGGGGTTTCTTCTCTCCAAATGCATAGATTGTGGTTCACATGGGTAAACAGTTGCTGTTCGAACCTGAACAAACAGCTCTTTGGTAAAGCAAGTCAAGAGCATGCTAGAGGCCCATGGGGGACTGACAGTCCCAGAACCACTGCATTCCTTTCAGGCCTGAGCAGCCCACGGGGCTGGGCCGGATGTCAGAGAGAGAAGGGGACACAGAGAACTGAGTCAGCCCAAGGGCTCTGAGTTCTGTCTTGGCTTCAGCAAGCTCACTGGTGACCTTAACAAACCCCTTCCCTGCTCTGAAAGCCTGTTTGTTATTCTCCTTTTTTTTTGTTTTGGCTGCGTTGCGCGGCATGTGGCATGTGGGATCTTATTTCCCCTACTAGGGATCGAACCCGCACCCCCTGCAGTGGAAGCGCGGAGTGTTAACCACTGCACGGCCAGGGAAGTCCTGTTTCTTAGTAAAAGGCAGCAGACACTTGTTTTTAACTTCCCAGCATCTCTTCTCTCCTCTTCTGGCACAACTGGGCTGACATCACACTCTGTCCCCAGAGTCAGCCTTTG
Organism: Tursiops truncatus; assembly: GCF_011762595.2. Lineage (NCBI taxonomy): Eukaryota > Metazoa > Chordata > Mammalia > Artiodactyla > Delphinidae > Tursiops > Tursiops truncatus. The sequence goes on from NC_047048.1 coordinate 25,515,165, forward strand.
GACCCCAGCTTGGCTGAGAGAGATCTGCACCCCATGGTCCAGCAAGTGATTCGGGGCTGGGCATGTGACCCTAGCCAGGCCTGGGAGACTCCAGGCTGGCATTCTTGTTGAAATCTCTGGATTGTTCCTCCAGAAGGCCCAGGGAATGGAAGCCAGGAGCTATAGCTGGAGCCATACAAGGACAAAGCTGGCACGAGGGAGGTGGGATGGAGAGGTAACAAAACATGGAAAACAGGCCCAGGTGACATCGTTTGAATCCCTGGACCTGCTGGTACCCTAGACCTTGGGACATCCCAGCCCAGGAGCCGGGAAATGCCCTTATGTTTTTGCCTGTTTGGCTTCAGTTTGGGTCTTTTACAGCCAAAAAGATCTGTTAAAAACAAGTCAACAGGCACTAAATGGAGTCACTTATGCTAAGCCCCATGTCACCAAAACAAGACTTCACTACAGTTTCAGCCCTAACCAGTTGATTAGGAATCGTCATCTGCCTGATGGCCCCCTGTCATCCCCTAAAGGAAAGCGACCTTGCCATAATCTCCCTGCTGTTTGGTCTGGGGTAACTTCCTTGTCCTGTTCCCTTCTGCCTATAAAAGTCTCATTTTGTACAGTCCCTCAGAGTGTCTTTCTATCTGCTAGTTTAGATGCCACCTGATTCACTGAATAAAGCCAGTAAGACCTTTAAAGTTTATTTAGTTGAATTTTTTTTCTTAAACAAATCCCAATGCAGAGAGTTCTAGTTCCACACGGGGTACGGAGGGGGGCACTGAGACGTTCCTGCAGCCCAGGAGAGCCCTCTGGGTGGGTGGCTCCCTGCCCACATGCTACCCCCAACTCCTCCTCCAGCTCCTCTCCCTGCCACGTCTTGTTGCTGAAATGTGTCCTCCCTCAGGACAAGTCCCTCTGAAACAGGAGGAAAGGGGGCAAGGCACAACCTTTATAATAGTGACAGAGCCCAAGGATACGACATAAACTGATTAGAGCCAAATAGGTCCAAGATGGAGGATGAGTCGACTTCCACTGACTTTAAGCCTCCTCGTAACACATCAGCAAGCTAAATGACACACCCACAGCTGCCATAACAGTTCCAAGGCCAGACCATAAAGGTCAAAACGTGGGCAGTGGCCCAATTTCGGGAAATCCTCGCCCCTTCCTGAAATAGCTGGAATACTCCTCCCACTCATTAGCCTATGAAATTACCCGCTGCTATAAAAACTGACAACCCCATACCCTGGTGCCTTTCTCACCTTCCGAGATGGCCCACACTCTGTCTGTGGAGTGTGTTTCTCTCTAAATCCACTTCTTACCTATCACTTTGTCTCTCACTGGATTCTTTCTGCCACGAGACACCGAGAATCTGAGCTTCATTAAGTCCTGAGACTGGGTGTGTGACCTCAGTTAAAATATTGTGGGTTCAAGTCCCAATCTGGGTTTTGGCTGGCTTCCAGCCCCGGCCCCTGGGTCCAAGTCCCGATCTGAGTTGCACAGTTTCACCTGCACCCCAGACTCCATTAGCCGCCCCCTCCCATGTTCCCACAGCCTCTGTGCTCACCCCATGCTAGTGTGACAGAGGAAGCCCACAATTCTTCATGACAAACCAAACCTGATGCTGGGGCTTTTCCTGAGAGAGGAACCATGAGGCACGTGTATCTTATCAGGAGAGAAATGAATCATCTTTGTGGGCGGGACATGAGCCTGGAGCTGGCTGGCAGCACAGCTGAGGCTTCTCTGGAAATGCAAAGGGGATGCAAGTTGAGGTCAGTGGCGAAGGCTGGAGGGAGCTGAATTGTTCGAAGAAAGTGAAAGGGAAATTGCTGGTGGAGAGGCCTGGGGATGGGGTGAGCAAGAGGGTGGCCAGTGGCAGAGCTGATGGAAATGGGAATCAAGGAGTCCAGCATCACCGGTTTGCGGGGCTGTGATGCAAATCCCCTCCCACTCCCATAATCCTTCTGGAAGGTCGGGAGACCTTGAGCAGCATGGTTTTGAAACCGAGAAGGACCCTGTGGGGCTTCTGGGCATGGAAGTCTTTCTGTCCCCTGTTTCTTGTTTGTAGGGAATAGACCCCAGCCTCCATGACCTTCCCTGAGTTCCAAAGGGCAGATTCGAACAGTTGCTAATCAAGGGAGGAACAGCCAGGAAACCACCTGAGGCAAGATTAAAGGGACCAGAGAAGCTCATCAAGATTAGGAGACCCACCACCTGAGACAAGATTAAGGGAGTGCCAGCCCTGCACACACCCTAATGTTGTCAGCAACCCCACCCTTGAACTATTGCTATAAAACTCATCAAATCCTCCTGAGTTGAGACACACAATTTTGAGAGGCACGAGCCTGCCGTGTCCCCCTTTTCCTGGCAAAGCAATAAAGCTATTTTTTTCTACTTCACCCAAAACTCTGTCTCCATGATTCGATTTGGCACCAGTGCACAGAGGCTGAGATTTCAGCATCAGTTTCTGGGGCTGAGTTCCACGTGGACTTGGCAGAAGTAGAGGGAGGGGAAAGGTGTGGGGAGGACATGAGGGCTGTAGAGAGTGGATGGGGGTGCAGTCAGGGCCAGGTGTGACTGTGGAACTATATGCCCAGGACGGTGCAGACATTGGGGAAGCACGTGGAACGGGCCTTGGCCAACATTTAGGTTACAGCCACTTTTGTCATATGGCAGCGTGTCCACGGCTCTGCTCACTATTAGCTTCACGAGGGCAGGACCCGGGTTGGACTCGCTCACCCTGCATCCCCAGCCTCCAGCCCTCCAAGAACCACAGGCAGGTTTGGGCAGCCTTTCTGTTTTTCCAGCTTCCTACATGCAGATGTAGGCAATAGTAATCCACTTCGCCCTGTGCCTTGCTCTAACCCCTCCCACGCACTGTCTCATTTACCCCCACCCACCCCCGTGGTTCTCTCCATTTCACAGATCTGGACACCTAGGCCCAGAGAGGTGAAGGAACCCCCCCAGGCTTACACAGGGAGTGGTCAATCTTAACCCTGGCAGGCTGACACCAAGCCGGAGCCCTTCCTCACTTTCTAGCTTCCCTTCCCTGCGGCTAATCCCGCTGGGCAGTTGATGCTGGTCTCCCTCCCTAGAACGTAAGGTACCCGAAGGTAGGACTGTCCCGCTCTGGTTCATCGCTGTGTTCCCTGGTACCTGCCAAGGGAGGCATTCTCGAGACACATGTAGGGAAAAGTGACTGGACATGTGCTCCTCAAACCAGCTTTCCTGAGAGTCTCGCCCCAGCCCCTGATGGCCTCCCAGCTGTCCTGAGTCTTGGCTGGTGGCCTTGGGCACGTTGTAACTGCTTCTTCTCAAGCTGCAGATGAGCTGAGTTGTTGAGCCCCTGCAGCCCAGGGCTGTCCAGCCAGCACGGAATGGAAAGGTTCATAAGAGCCTCTGTGGCTGCTGGCATGGCCATGAGTCACCTCTAATTGAGCACAGCTCAACAGGGAGTGGGGTGGTGATGCTGCTGGGATTAGAAATGAGAAATAAACACCTGGCCCTGGCTCTCACCCCAGCTCTCAGACTCGAGTCCTGGTGCTCTACCACTTACATGCTGTGTGACCTTGGGCTAGTCACTTCCCCTCTCTGAGCCTCAGTTCCCCATCTGCCACATAGGAGTGATGAGCCCTTCCTCCAGTGGGATAGAGTGTAAGGGATCACTCCCTGCCAGATGCATCTGGCTCCCATACCAGCGCCTTGCTAAAATTCTCACAGCAAGCCAATCCTGTTGCAAAGTCCTGTAGGGCCTTTTCATAAAATTCTTATGGGTACATGACCTCTGGGTCAAGTTGGATGCTGCAGCACACACCCTCCTTGACATCGCCTGGTGTTCCTTCTTCCTTCCCAGCTGCTCCTACTCAGTCTGTTCCCTTAAACGTTGGTGTGATCAAGGGTCTGAAGCTGGAGGAGCAGTGAGGAAGGAGGTGGGAGAGACACGCAGGGGCTAGATTGAGTAAGGCTTTGAAAACCAGGTCCAAGCCCCAAGACTACAAGGATGGAGGAGAAGGTGCAGGAGAGTTTTAAACTGGGAAGCAACACACCCGGATAGATTTGCACTTTAAGGAGGCCATTTTGGCTTCAAAGTGGTGCACAGGTAGATCGGAGAAAGGCTGGCAGGGAATCTGAGAAGTTCTTGGCACAAGAATAACGTGTGAAGGTCCAGGAGAGGTGCCAACAGAGAGCGTGGCCAGAAGAACCAAAAATCCAAAGAAGCTTTCTGCAGCCCCAGTTCAAAGAGGGATCCAAGCAAGCAGGGGGGATGAGACTGAGACAGAGGGAAGGGGGCATGGCACAACCTTTAAAAGAATGACAGGGCCACTGAGAATACAACATAAACTGGTTAGAACCAATTAGGCCCACGATGGCAGAAGATCTGACTTCCAGTGGACCTTGAGCCTCATCGTATGCTCATTACATTAGCATATGATAAATGATACACCCACAGGCACCATGACAGTTCCAAGGCCAAACATAAAAGGGCAAAAAGTGGGTGGTGGCCCAATTCCTGGAAAACCCTGTCCCTTTCCCCCAAAATCATTGGAATAATCCTCTCACTTATTAGCCTATGAAATTACGCAGCCCACAAAAACTAACCACCCCATATTTTGGGGCCTGTCGCCTTCTGAGGTGGCCCACACTCTGTCTATGGAGTGTGTATGTCCCTAAATAAACCAGCTTTCCCACTTAGTTCTCAGGGCAGAACTACCTGCTTGTATGCCTCCCAGGCATCCTATGTGAATAAATCTACTTCTTGCCTATCACTCTGCCTCTTGCTGAATTCCTTCTGCACTGAGACATAAAGAACCCGAGCTTCCGTAAGTCCTGACACCAGGTGAGTGATTCTAACTAAAAGACAGTAGGTTTGAGTCCCAGCCCATGGATTCAAGTCCCAATCTGAGTTTTGGCTGGATTCGAATCCCATCTAAGGTGCGATTGGGTTCGTGTCCCAATCTGAGACCAGGTGTGTAGTTTCAGGAGCCTCAAGGGAAGAAGGAATAGAGGGTTGTTTGTTAGTGGGAGGGATTTGCTTAAACACTGATGGGGAGAGGAAGGACAGTTGAGGCTACAGGAGGGGGCCGGGGGTGGGGGAGAATGAATGGCCATCCCACCACTAACTGCCCATGGCACCTTGGACCACTTCCTCATCTACAGAGTGGAAGTAATACAGTAAGAAGATAGGGCTAGGGAGTCCCCGGAGAAAGAGAACCAGGCATGGCTTTCTTGACATAAGAGAACCCATTTTGGCCTAAGCCATTTGGTGATCTAAGCCTGGCCACGATTCTTGCCCTTGAACAGGTCCCAGTCATCAATGATCTTAAGGGGACAAAAGAAGACAGGAACAGAGAAAAGACAGTTAAGCAATAGTGCAGTGATAAAGCGGAGTCCTAGTGCCTCCTCAAGGGCTATACATCACGATCTGATACAGTGCTTGAGTTCTGCAGGAACTAAGGACCCCACCCAGGTGGAGGATGGAATGATGAGGTTGACCCTCCTGACTTCAGTCAACTAAGGCTTGGACTCTGTCGACCTTGGGCCCAATTCTATGCTGAATTCTCCTCTGCTCAAGCCCCTTCATGAATATGCATGTACCTTTAGCTTAAAACCTCCCCAATTTTGCTGTTGGGGAGGCACTGCTTTGGGAAAGAACCCTGATATCCCCCTTACTTGCTGCAATAATAAATCCTTCCTTCTCCTGATCTTTGGCTTGGTTGTGTCTATTGGCTCAACACCCACCAAGAGGCAAACACAGTTTTCGGGTATCAGTAATAGGATCTGCCTTGTGGGGTTGACGTGAAGAACAGAAAAGAAAATGTGCGTACATGTTCAGTGCACAGCGATAGGCTTTCAATAAATGTTTCTCCAGTTATCATCATGTCCCCTCCCAACCAACTTCCAAAAGGAGTAAGTCTGGGGGTGTGGGACCCCGAGGCCTGCAAGGTTTCCCAGCTTTGCAGGCAGCCCTGGTGATCTGGGAGCACCTTGAATAATTACTTTCTTCTGCTCTTCTGTGAAAACCTCAATAAATGGTGGTTTATTGGCTTTAAAAAAATCAATAGGAATGGTAGGACCATAAGTTACGATGTTCCCCAGAGCTCAGTGGGTGTACTAGAGGCAGGATTTTTATGAGGGTTTTGATTTTTTTTAGCTTGTTGGAGCAGTGACTGCTGTCTAATTGGTCTGAGGTCAGGCCTTCCAGACACACGTTTTCCACCAGGAAGGGAGTGTGGCGGGCCCTTTGCAGCCTGAGTTTTTATTGCAAGAGTGGGAAGAATCTGCATAGTCAGGTTAAAAAGTGTCACCCTGAAACCGAGCAGGACCCCATGGGGCTCCTGGGCATGGAAGCCTTTCTGTCTCCTGTTTCTTGTTTGTAGGGAGTAAACCCCAGCTTCCATGACCTTCCCTGAGTTCCAAAGGCAGATTTGAACAGTTGCTAATCAGGGAAGGGAGGGGACGCAGAGACAGGGTAGGAGCAGTAAAGAAACAATAGTGCAGCCTTGGGGAAGGGTCCTGGTTCTGCCTCAAGGGATACACATAAAAATATCTTTGAGCTCTTTACAGAACTAAAACCCCCAATAAATGGAAGATGTTGTCATTCTTTATTCCAGAGAAGACCACCTGAGGCCAGATTAAAGGAACCAGAGAAGCTCATCAAGAGATTACGTGAGACCAAATTAAAGGAGTGCAGGCCCTGCACACACCCTAATTTTATCAACAACCCAACCCTAAACCATTGCTATAAAACTCCTTACCAAATTCTCCTGGGTTGTGACACAGTTTTTGAGGGCAGGAGCCCACTGCATCCCCCTTTGCCTGGCAAAGCAATAAAGCTATTCTTTTCTACTTTACCTAAAACTCTCTCTCCGAGATTTGATTCAGCACCAGTGCCTAGAGGCCGAGTTTTCAGCACCACTCCTTCCCCCAAATTCATGTCTACTTGCCATCTCAGAATGTGACCTTATTTGCAAATAGGGTCTTTGCAGAAGTTGTTATGGTAAGAATCAAGATCTGTCATCCCAGATTTAGGGTGGGCCCTAAATCCAATGACTGGTGTCCTTACAAAAAGAGAGGACCAGAGACACAGACAGAGGAGACCACGTGAAGATGGAGGTAGAGATTGGTGCAATAACAGATTGCCAGGGGCTGCCAGGAGCTGGAAGAGGCAAGGAAGCATTCTTCCCTAGAGCCTTCAGGGGGAACACTGCCCTGAGGACACTGACTTCTAGCCTCCAGAACTGTGAGAGGATCAATTTCTGTTGTTTAAAGTATGCTGGTTGAGGGAATATGTTATGGAAGCCCTAGGAAGCTCATGCAGCCTGGCTTCATGCTTGGTCTAGGGCGGTGCCCTCTGAGGCCAGATGGTGGCCCTGGCAGTGGCCTGAGGGAGCCTCTTCAGCTTCCTAATGGCAGGAAGTGTTGTGTGGGCCGAAGCTTGGACTGAAGCAGAAGCACATCAGTGACAGAGCGGGAGGGGCTGATGGTGCACTGCCCACCAGGAGGGGCCATCAAACTCAGAGGTATTTTGTGTCAACTCCAAAGCTGCTGTGACTAGAGAGACCTTCAGGTTAACTTTTGATTTACAAATATTTTTTTAAAATGTGACCCATTTAAATTAGAACCTTACTTCTAGGAGTTTGTCTTAAGGAAAAATCAGAAATTCAGATGAAGCTTTGTCCCCCCCAGATGTTTATCCTGACATAGCTTATAATACTGAAAAACTAGAAACAGCTTAATTGTCCAACACTGAGGGACTGGTTAGATAAATTACGGTATATCCACAAGATGGATTACTAGGCAGCCATTGTAAATATTAATGAAGAGTGTTTAATGTTTACAAAGAGCTTTTAATGATGTGGCAGAATGATAGTGATACTATGATAAGTGGAAAAAGAAAACTGTTATAGAATGGTACAATAGGATGCCAATCATGAAAAAAAAAATCATGCAAAAAGACAGAGAGGAAATATGCCAAAATGTCAGAGTGGCTGGAGGAATGATGGGAGTTAAAAAAACAAAAACACTTCTTTATACTTTCTGTACTTTTTAAATGATTAACTATGTACACGGGTTACTTCTATAGTCAAGAAAAAAGTAAAAACTTTAAAAATGCTGTGTACGTGGTTTCCATTTTTATTTTCTCTGATGGATGATTGCACATCAGCAAATCTTGAGTTATGCTAACTACTTAGGCCGGTCACGACACACACACACGTACAGAGAGGTCACATGGGCTGTGCCGGGCTGGCTGTAGCAAATGTACATCAAGTTACACAGGTGGAATTGTTAGGCTGGTTAAAATACACCACCGAATGATGGGACACGGTTGGGTCAGGCCGCCTCTCCTGCCTGCCATTGTTGTTTGCGGAGGTCTGTGTGTTAGGCTGATGAGTGGCGTCCTGCTGGCACTCCGTCCATCCGGTGGCCCCCGTGGGTGGAGAGTGCCTGGGTCAGCATCTGCTCTGGGTCCCTTCTCATCTGCCCTTGCCTCGTGTTGGAGCTCCCAGCTCTCTGCTACCTCTCCCAAGTACTAGGTGTGCTCCAGCCGGGGCCCCATCCCCACTCTGCTCCACACACCTGGGACAGACGTTGCAAGGGAAGGAAGAGCCAAGATCGAACGGACACACTCCTGATACAAGCCGTGCCCAGACACAGGAGGGGAGGAAGCGGGAGACGTGACCACAACACCACACACAAGCTCAGTCTTTACAGATGGGCCCTCTGTGTCTCTAGACACATGGGCTGTGTGGAGCCCTCCAGGGCACAGCCCCTGGGAGAGGACAGATCGGGGGTGGAGCCGTTTGGGGCAGCCTGACAGCAGAACTAGGAGCGTGGATGGGGGATGTGTCCAACATGGTGCCAGACTGTTGAAAAGTCACGACTATACACACCTGGGGATCATGCCCCCTCCCAGTTCATTCCCACGGTGGGTTAGATACAGCTAGAGAGAAGTGGAGATATACTTTTTCGAGGGAGGACCTTTCCTGGCGGTTGGATAAACAGTGAGACAGACTCCTGGGTTCGGCATGCTCTGGGGAGGGCCATGCGACGGTGAGGGACTCCCTATTGCTACACTCTGTACAGGGCGGCCGGGCCCGCCCGCCGCACCCACGGCCCCTGGTGGCAGTCATGGGCTTGCCTTCAATCCCTTCCGCCTTGGAGAGCTCTTGGGCCCCGATGAAATGGGGGCTATGAAGACAAGAGGGTGGGAGGGGGTTCCCCGTGGCCCCGGGGGCACCCCATGGGGGGGCTACATGATATTGCACTGGGTGGCCCCGCAGCAATCCTTGATGAGCGCCAGCCCCGTCTTGGCTACCGTGGGCTTGCTAGGTGGGGGCTCTGCTTTCTTTTCTGCTCGGGAGCCTGCAGCAAGGTAGGAGAGCAGAGGCAGAGAGGGGAAACAGGAGAGAGAGAGAGGTGAGGTGAGGAGAGCCCTGATCATCTGCAGCCCCAGTTCCATCCCAACCCTTGCCAGGCCTTGCTTCAATATCACAGATCAGGTGGTGTGGAGAGCTGGCATGCATTGTATATGGTCCTGGTGACTGTTCCCACCTCCCTGTAGGCCCACTGGCTTTCAGTCCTTGGCTCACAACTATAGCTTTTAGCCCTTCTCCTGTTCTGTTCTCCTCACCATTGTATCTGCCAACCCCAGCACAGAGTCTGGCATTCAAGAAGTATTTGGTGAGTGGATGACAGAAATTTTGTTTAAGGCACTTTAATCTGAGGGCTCATATCTTTCAATTCTGGAAAATACACATTATCTCTTCAGATACCCTCACCTGTCACTCTCTGTTCTCTCTCCTTTTGGAATGTCTATTAAATGTAAGTTGGACCTTATTATTCTAACCTCCATGTTTCATAACTTCTTTTTCATATTTCCTATCTCTTTGTCTCTTGGTGCTGCATTCTGGGTAATTTCCTCAGCTCTGTCTTCAGTTATATGAATCCTCCCTTCAGCTATGTCTCTGTGTTTAACCCACTGAGTTTTCACTTCAGTGACAATAACTTTTTTTAAAAGGCTAATTGTTTGCTAATCTACCTATTCTTTTTTCATAGCATCTTGCTATTTCATTTTAGGTATTATTCCTTCTCATATCTCTTTAATCATTTTAAATATACTTTAGATAGTCTGTTAGTTCTGGTTCATGGGAGGACAGACATCCTCTTTGTTGCATCTACTGACTCCTCTCATGGTGGTTCAATTCTTCATTGGTTTTAAAATTTTTATTGAGAGATCATCTTCATGGGGGTTGTTTTTAATGTGTGGGCTGTGTATTATGAGAGCTGAAGGGACTCTACTGAGCAATTTTGCATTTGCTTTGCTGGGGTCCCAGAGACTTCACTGGTTTTGGATTAATTTTAATGTTTCAACTTGGGATTCCAGCACCAGATGGGTGGTGTATATTTGGACCCCACACTGGGCCTCTTGCATGTGGTGCAGGCTTGGTGTTTTGATTTCTTGCCAGAATTCTTTTTTCTATCCATAATCTTACATGGAAGGCAGGTTTCCTTGCTCCTTCTCCACAGTGTTCGGTGGAGTTTTTCTAGTTTACCTTTCATGGAAGAGACAGTCCATTGAGGATGCTGGATTTAGACAGGGACCATGTGGCTTATGATTTTAGGGGCCTGCAGAAGGGACCAGGGCCCTTCTCTTTCTTTATTCCTTCACACTGTACTACAGTGTTTTCATGGGATGTTAATGGATGGTCAGGGAAAACTGGGTTTGCTGCTTCAGTTGATAGTGGCAGCTTTTGGGTCGTGTTTTCCTAGCAAGATTTTCTGTCCCTTTTCTTCTGATAACAGCTCATGTCTCTGTGGCTACAGGAGTGGGCATGTGACACAGATCTAGCCAATCACAACTTCTGAGCCTCTTGGTGAGAGTGATGGGCCTAGGAAGTGGGAACACGATCCAAGAAAGGCCAATCAGAATCTTATATATTTAGATACCAGGAGAGAATCACTGGTGTTGCCTTGCTGCTACTAAGTTATGGTTCTAGAGTTCTGGCCCCAGGGAGAAGGCCTGTGTAGTAGGAGAAAATGAAGCTAACATGCAAAGAGGTGCCAAGATGATAAATAGAAGGAAAGCAAGGGTTCTAACAGTGTCCAGTCCCTGAAGCCCTGGTTCCCATTGCTCTTTTTCCAGTACATCCTCTTTTTTGCTAGGGCCAGTTTGAATTGGGCATCCATTTCTTATAACTCGAAGTGTGGTCTCATTGGGCCAACAAAGAGAAGGTAGTTCCTAGACAGCAGGACCCATTATCACTTTAATATGCTAATGGACATTGGAAGCCTACAAAGAGAGGGTCAAATACACAGCATCTCCCAAACTTATTTCACACAGAACCCTTTTCGCTCTGAGTATCTCGTGAGGCTAATACTCTGAGAAGTAAACTTCTGGCTCCATTCCTCCAGCGACTCCAGCTCCAACAGAGGCCAGAGCTCCATGGCCCTCAGTCCTCACCTTCTTGCCTCAGTGGCCACCCAACTCCTTCAATGAAGTGCACCACACCATATGATTAGAGAGTGACAGCTGCTGCCAGAATTAGCTGCATAGTTTGCAGAACCCAGCGCAAAATGAAAATGCAGGGCCCCCTGTTCGAAAATTCTTAAGAATTCCAAGACAGCAATAGCAGGGCACTAAAGCAAGCATAGTGCCCTTCTAGGCCCTGGGAAACTGCACAGGTTTCTCACCCATGAAGCTGGCCCTGCCTGCTGCCTTCCTGGGCTCAAGTTTGATCTGTAGAAATCATTTTGTTGTGCCCCCCTCGGCTTCAAGATCTCTTTTAAATTTCCTTTTCTCTTGGATGGGGGGAGGAGAAGGAATAACGTATGCACTCACTGGCTGGAGATTTGGTTACTTTGTCTAGAGGTTTTAACTTGATTCTCAGAAAATCGGCCATTTCCTTGTCTTCTTCTTGCTCCCTGTGTAGACAGATGTGTAAAGACAAGAAGAAAGTACAGTAAGCTAAGAGAGCATCAAGGAACTGATGAAATGAGGCAAGAGTGTGGGATCATGTATCAGACTTTGTAGATGGTGCATGTGTATTGCTGTGTGTCATGTGTGGTGGTGCATGTATGTTGATGTGTGGGTGGTACATGTGTGTTGTGTGTTATATGTGGGTGGTACATGTGTGTCGTGTGTGTGTGGTGTGCATATGTTGTTATGTGTGTATAGTGTGTGTGTGTTTTGTTTGATGAATCTACTCTGAAGCAGAGACACATATCAATGATGGAGTAAATGGCTACTCCCACTAGTGTGAGACCCCAGGGGAGAGGCAGGTATGTTACAGGACCCAGCCTCCCTGATGGAGGTTTAGTGAGCTGGGCAGCCCCTCTCCTGACCCTGCACTTTTATGTTACCCTAGACAAGGTACGTGGCAGGTCTCAGAGGGCAAGTCACCTCAGCTCTTCCAAGGGTCACCAGGAGCAAAGTCAACAATCCAAGCCTGGTTGAGTTGGGCAAGGCGCATCTTAGGGGCCTCAGAGGACTCAGGAGGACACAGAGAATTAAAAGGAAGTTGCCCTCTGGTTTGGAAAAGGCCCTCTGAGCTTCTCCCCTGTGGACAACTCCAAAGGCCTTGCTCCAGCACAAAAACATTCAAGAATCAATATTCACATCTTTCCCGTGCCCTGGCTCCCTGGGGAGCCTTCAGGTGCACCATGGCTCCAGGGCCCATGGTTGTCCAGATCCAGGTGGCAGGTACATCTGCAAATAGGAGACCCTGAAGGCTAGGAAGGGGCATCAGAGCCATCTAGGAGAGGGAAAGGGAAAGAACAAAGCTGGGAAGTGGGCAGGCAAGGAAGCAAGTCAGTACAGGGGGCAGAGTTTCTGTAGAAACCAATGGAAGTTTCTGGAAAAGTTGCCTTGATGAGCTGGGAGAAAGCTCAGTGAAAAGAATGTGCAGGAAGCTCTGCCGTGTGTTATGTGATGTAATTCCTCCCTGGTTACCTCCTCAAATAACATTCACTTAAGATCCACAGGCCTTTGCAAAACATTTTGGAGCTGGATTTGAGTTTCTCTTGAATGTGAAGTGGGTCCTCAGGCCAGAAGGCCAGGATTCATCTGGATCCAGTGTTTGGGGAGCGTCTGCCCAGGCCATGCCTGTTGCAAAGCTGTGAGTCCTGGGAGCAGGTGATGGGTTTTGGAAGGCAACTGAGTTGTGTTCTAACAGCCCCAGCCCTCTGCTCAGGGGACATGCCGCCCACTTACCTTAGCCGCTCAACCTCTGCATCGTCCACCAGGAAGTCTCTCTTCTGCACCAGTTTGTGGATCTTCTGGATTAGCTCGTCCTCTCTCTGCTTCTGCAACTTGGTTTTTTCTTTTTCTGGGAAGAATACAACATTAGCAAAGACAGTTTGAGTGTAGCTGTTGAAAGCAGTTGAGTCCGAGGGGTCAGGGTTGGAATCCTGGCTCTACCATTTAACTTGCTGGATGAACTTGGAGAAGCAACTTGACCTCTTCAAGTTTCTGTTTCCTCCTCTGTAAAATACACAGTGAGGCTTGAATGCGAGACTGTGGTGATGTTAGTAAATGACTTTGCATAGAGCTGGCCCGTGGTGTGTGCTCGGTAAATGATGATGCTGCTGCAAGGGGGTCGTGCAGAAGGCCGGGGCAGGAGGGAATTACTCTATAGCGAGGTTCAACCAATCTGTCAGAAGGAAAGTGCCCATGCTTTCCCATCCTGTTCCAAATACCAAGGGCTAGAGCGCCATAGAGGAAACAAAAGAATGAGGGCTGGACACGAGGACTGAGAAAACTAGGAGGGCAGAAACTTTATCAGAAGATAAAAATCATGGGGCAGCTTGTCCATCTGCCTGCTGGAACTGGCACTGACCATTTCCTCTAGACCTGGGGGCAGAACCAGAGGCAAGGAGAATATAATATTTGGATTAGAGAGAAAATCGGTTTCTTTCATTAATCAGAAGGGGAGTGAGGAAGTGGAGTGGAATTGCTAGCAGCCCCTGGGTTCCTGCTCATCGCTGCGTTGATGATGGCAGCATCCTTCCTCTCGAGGTGGGTCCCGAAGTCTGATTCTGCAAGTCACTCGTCAGTACCACAGAGCCTCCCTGCCCTCTGCAGGCGAGTTAACCACAGCGCCCTTGGACTCGGGGAGTGATGTCACCGTCCTCTCCAAGTTACCAGTGGCAGCCCTCCAATATTCCCCTGTCCTCCGCCAGGCTCCAGATCTAAGCCAGAGTCACATAGCAACTGGCAGGGCCCCCAGGAACTCACAAACCTCCCTGCCCAAGTTATTCATCCCCGTTTTCTATCTCTTGCCAGTTCAGGCATCCCCCAGCCTCCCCAGATACTCAGCTGCAGCCCTCTGCTCATGCAGCCCCTCCCAGCAACTCACGGGAGAAGCCACCTTCTCAAAGGGGTCTGTGCTAGCTTACAAACCAGTTACTGACCTAAGTCTCCACACCACCAGCCAATGCTGTTCACCTGCTTTTGCGTGTTAACATACCCTTTCTGCCAGCATCTCTCACCTGCCTCCAGGTACCACCCATCTCCAGGTACTACCTACCTACCTTAAGCCCCACCCACCTGTCTCCAGGTACTAACTACCTACCTTAAGCCCCACCTACCTACCTGCAGGCCCCACCCACCTACCTGTAGGCATCACCCACTTACCTGCAGGTATCACGTACCTGCCTGCAAGCATCACTCACCTGCTTCCAGGCACCACCCATCTATCTAGTAACACACTTTTTTTGGCCATCATCACCCACCTACTTGCCAACTTTATCCCCTGCTGGCATCACACACCTGATTCCTAGCATCTTCACGTGCTTGCCGATGTGACCCTCCAGCTTGCTTCTCATCTATCTCCTCCAGCACATCTCCTTAGCCCAGGCCACCATCAGCTCTCCCTGGACCATGCCATGACCTCCTAACTGGTTTCCCTGGCCTGTAGACCCTATCACAACTGTGAGCCCTTGGCATAGAATCAGACAGTCGTGGCTTAATGCCCCAGCTCCTCCCCTTCCTAGCTGTGTGACTCTGGGCACATTCCTCAACCTCTCTGAGCATCCAGTTTCTCAACACAGATAATCATAAAGTTGTTGCAAGTTTTAAGAGAGAGAAATCAAGTAAAACCCTAGGCTCACAGCCTGGTGGATAGTAAGAGTTCATGAACAGTCAGCTGCTACTATTATAGGCTATGATTTTATACAGTCACTGTTGCTTTAATGATTAAGTGCCCTCTAGGTTAAATATTTACCAAACGAGGTACAAAAGAAATAAACACTTATTTAATGAAGGGAAAGCAAGTCGCATAGCATAAGTGTGCAAAATGTAAGTGCTTAATAAATTGTAGCAATTATCTTTGTATTTGTATTACCGTGAGCTTTACATTTTTATTTAATCTGGTTTCTCAGCCTTGGTGCTATTGATACTTGAGCCTGGATCATTCTCTGTCATGGGGGCTGTCCTGTGCACTGTAGGATGTTGAGCATCATCCCTGGCCTTTACCCACTAGATGCTGGTAGCAGCCCCCTCTCTTAGTTGTGACAACCAAGCCTGTCTCCAGACATGGCCCATGTCTCCTGGGAGGCCCAACTCACCCCTGCTTGAGAACTGCTATTAATTCTTTCCAACAACCCTATGAGGGAGACACTATTTTTATGTCCAAGGGAAGGGTATCATGGCCTCTACAGCCAGGTCTAAGCAACCCCAGCCCTAAGGGGACCGTGGTGGCAGTGAAGGTGAGGTGAGGCATCTTGGCTTGTTCTTGAGAAGCCCTGAAGGCGGGGAGGGCTCCAGGTGTCCTCTCTCATCACAGTCTGGTAAATTATTTTCTGACCCTGGCTGGAGAAACATGATTTTCTTGGCCATTCAGTGTTCTCTTTACTCAATATTTTTATTGATAAATTGCCAGGAGCATCATTTTTTTCCCCCTAAACTCAGCTAAACCCATCTAGAAACCTGGCACTGGCCCAAGGAATGCACAGAAAGGCTCTTAACAAGGAGTCAGAGGAGAAGGTGGGGAGAGGTGAGCAGGAAAGGCAGGAGAGGAAAGGGAACTTTAATATCTGAATTTCTGCACAGAAGTGATTGGGAAGATGCAGTTTTCCAGCAGAATCAATGGAGCTGCCGTTGAGGACCTGGGCTCTGTTGCTAAGTGGCCCTATGACCTTGTATGTTTCCCAGCAGGACAGTTGATGGCATTTCAGGTAGAACTTGTTCTTCAGGGGGCCTGTCCCCTCCATGCAGGGTTAGCGTTCCTGGCTTCCGCCCATTGAGTGTCAGTACCGATCTCATCTTTTTTTTTTTTTTTTTTTTTGCAGTATGTGGGCCTCTCGCTGTTGTGGCCTCTCCTGTTGCAGAGCACAGGCTCCGGACACGCAGGCTCAGCGGCCATGGCTCACGGGCGCAGCCGCTCCACGGCATGTGGGATCTTCCCGGACCGGGGCACGAACCGGTGTCTCCTACATCGGCAGGCGGACTCTCAACCACTGCGCCATCAGTGAAGCCCCCGACCTCATCTTTAGTTAAACTTTTGGTATATATTTTTGCATGAATTTTGGTATTTTAAATATTGCATGAAAATATGATTACTGAATTTTTCATGTTCCAGCTGAGCGCCTTGTTCTCCTACCCTAGTCCCAGTCCTGGTCAGTCATGCAGCCCAGACACTGTGTCAGCCAAAGACCCCCACCCCCAGCCATTTCCCACCCATTTCCTACCCATGCTCTAGAGGCTGCCACGGCCCCCCGTGGAGCCCCTGTGGCCTGAGGAGGCCTTGGCTGGCCTGGTGGCCACACACTCGTGTCTCCTTTCTCAGTGGCACCCAAGTGTCCTGCTGAGCCAACAGTGGGCTCTGGGAATCCTTCCTCTCAAGAGGGAGACATCAGTCTATGTTGGGCCCATCACTGTCCCCTGGGAAGTTGAAAATTGGGACACAGAGGCCCGAGAGTTGGGCTCTTGTGTGGGAAAATCATGGAAGGGAGATGAGGTTGTAAGCGAGCTGCACCCTGTGGGGCCTTCCTGGGACAGACCCCTCCCCCACATCCTCTGCTGTAGCTCTTCTCTGAAGTCCCTAGATAACAGTATCTGATGCACACTTCCTGAGTTGTTTAACAGATGCTAAAACCCCCACCAAATGGAAGATGTTAACTACTTGATGAGCACATAGCCCCCAGGCCTCCTGGAGCCTGAGGATTCATAATGTTAACACACACACACACACACACCCGTGTGACACCGCCCTGTTGCCTCACCATCCACCAGTCGGAGAATTGTGCATGAGCTGATCACATACTCTGGGATGCCTCTCCCTCACCTGGCCTTTAAAAATGCTTTGCTGAAACCCATGGAGGAGTTTGGGCGTTTTGAGCACTAGCTGTCCTGGGCTCCTTGTTTGGCCCTGCTATAAACACTGCACTTTCCTTCACCATGACCCAGTGTCAGTACATTGGCTTTACAGCCTGCGGGCAAGCAGACCCAAGTTGGGTTTGATAAAAAAGTGGCCTTGCTTGGCTCATGTGCTATAGAGAGAGAAAACAGAACATGCTCCAAAATGGAGAGTAAGAGACAGAGAGAGAAAGAGAGAGAGAGAAAGAGAGAGCAAGGGCCAAAGAACATTCCACAGCTTTCCTGTTTTTGGTTCTCGACCTTTGTGAGTTGGGCTGAGCTTCCTGCCTGTTTGAGAGTAAATAGTACGTCCTTGCCACCCCTAATTTCATTTGGAAATACGCTATTTGGGAATAGGGTCTTTGTGGATGCCATCAGTTAAGATGAGGTCATACTCATTGGGTCAGCCCTTAATCCAATGACTGGTGTCCTTATAAGAAGAGGAGATGACACACAGAGAAACACAAAGAGAGGAAGGCCACACAAAGACAGAGGCAGAGACTGGAATAAGGCAGCTACAAGCCAAGGAACAAGGACTGATGGGAACCACCAGAAGCTGGAAGAGGCAAAGAGGGATTCTCTGTTCCAGCCTTTGGAGGGAGCATGGTCCTGCTGACACTTTGATTTTGGACTTCTGGCTTCTCTCAAAGAATAAAGTTCTGTTGTTTTAAGACACTAAGTTTGTGGGAACTTGTCAGGGCAGCCCTAGCAAACTAATACGATAATGCCTGCAGGCTCCAGGAGTCTCCGCAGTCCTTCAGTAACTGCCCCTTTTGTGTTTACATAAGCTTCAATGGGTTTTTGTATCTTTCAACTAAATGATCCCTCAGAGGAGTATAAAATGAGAGACTTGACCCAGTGGCTCTCAGCCCTGACTGCCCATCACAACCGTGTGAGAAGCTTGTAAACATGACCAATGCCAGGGCCCCACGCTAATCAAATGGAAGTTTCTAGTGGGTAGTGTCTGGACTTGGCTATTTCTCCCCCTCCTCATTCTATTTTTTTCTGGCCACATGGCAGGGCTTGCAGCATCTTAGTTCCCTGACCAGGGATTGAACCTGGGGCCATGGCAGTGAAAGCTCTGAGTCCTGACCACTGAGTAGAAATGTGTTCAGTTAATGATAATAATAATAGTAATAATAATAATAGTAATAATAATAATGGCACTTATTTATTACGCACTCACTATAAGATGGGAACTGTGTTAAGTACTTTACATGTGTCACCCCTCGGTCAGTCTCACAACAATCCTTTGAGGTAGATAGCATGATTGTCCCAGTTTACAGACGAAGAAACCGAGTTATAGTGAAGTAACTTGCCCAAGGTCACATCATTAATAAATGACAGATCTAGGTTTGACTCCAAAGTCAGAGCTCGTAACCACCATACTCTACCTGTTCCCAAACAGGATAATAAGAGTAATCATTGCTAATATTTCCTGGACTCTTTGGACCAGCTATCAAGCTAAGCACGTGGCTTGTGTTGTTTCATTTATTGCAGTAAGATTTACACCCAATGAATTAGGTACTATTACTATTCCTACCCCATTTTCACAGGAAGAGAAGTTGAGTCTCAGAGAGATAATGTGACTTGCCCAAGGTCAAGGAGGTGGTCAGAATTAGGACTTGAACCCGGGTCTGCCCGATGCAGAGTTTGAACCATGTGATCAGGGAGCAAGCACTGCGTTGCAAGAATGAGGCTGCATTAGGGCCTTCCAGACGGGGGATCTGAGCAGCTGGTTCATGAGGTGGGGTCCCCCACGGTTACCTGGGATGGCGACCAAGTTCTGCAGCTCCTGCTTCAAGTCCATGATGTCGTTGCAGAGCTGGATGTCATCCATCCTGGGGAAAGAGGACAGTGCACAACAGCAGGTTACATCAACAGAACATTCTACACCCTGAGCACCACCCTGGTTTCAACAAAGAGGGCTAATGGGGGAGTTCTGTCCTCTGTAAAGCCCACACATGCTCTTTAGAAGTTTTACACCAAAAGTAAAAAAAACAACAACAAACAAACTGCCCTTTATCCCATGACTTAGAAATGATCAATCACAGTTAATAACACCTTGATAGAGTTCCTTCCAGTCTTCCCATGCCTGGCTTTTGTTGGCATATGTGAGAGACTTCATGCTGTGGGTTCAGTGTTTTCCTTTTTCAGCTATGTGAAAAGCTTTTAAACATTACAGAAATTCACCGCATAGACAGAAAATCTCCCTCTATCCTTTAGAGAAAACCACTGTCAGTGGTTTGTCATCTATTCCTCCAGATTGAAAAAAATGTTTATGCTTATACGACCAAAGATGACACCATCATTCATGCACAAAAAACGTTTTGCAATTTGCTTTTTTTAACTTAATGATATGTCTTGGGCATCTTTCCATGTCAGGATATGCACATCTCATTTTTAATGACTATATAATATTCTATTATATCGATATACAGTGATTTATTTAACCATTCCCCCCATTCATAGGTATTAGACTTATTTCCAGATATATTCTAGGATAGATTCCTAGAAATAAATCAATTTATTTATTTGCTAAGTCAATTCCCAGAAATGCAATTGGAGGATTAAGTGACATGAACATTTTAATAGGAATTTCCAAACTGTCCTTCAGAGGGACCGTGCATGACATTCCCACCAACAGTGTGAAAGGAAGCTCACCCCTATAATCTCAGCAATTGGGTTGCATATACAATTTTGTATTATGTATTTCATGTGTGTGTGTTGCAATATTAACTCATCTTACTGTAAACAACATTTGTAATGGCTGCCTGGAATTTCACCAAGTAGATTTATCAGAGCAGTTTTAATTATGCCCTTTTTTTTTTTTTCCACACTGCACGGCTGTGGGATCTTAGTTCCCTCACCAGGGATGAAACCCTGGACCCGGCAGTGAGAGCACCAAGTGCTACTGGACTCCCAGGGAATTCCCTATGCCTTTATCTTGATTACTTAGGTGGGCTTTTTGAGTTGTTTGTTTGTGCTATTTTAGCCGCGTTAGGATGAATATGGATTCACCTTTCCACGAAAGAAAAGGCTTTTCTTTCGTGTTGGATTATTTGGGGTGGGGGCTACTGATTTTCAGAAGTAAAACCACTGAGTACAAAGGGTATGACATGTCTATGGCCATTGAGACATATTTCCAAATAGCTTCCCCATGGGGTGTGTGTGTGCCTTCATTCTGCATGTCTTTAATGAGCACTTATTACGTTCACCAATGACATAGGCTCCAGGGATGCACCAGCTCCCCTGCCCTCATGAGCTGAAATTTAATCAGGAGAGACAGAGGGTGAACACAAATACAACAGAACGTCAGATGCTCCGAAGAAGAGTGAAGCAGGTGAGGGGATGGAGTGGACCACTTTGGACACATCAACCTTCTGTCCCAGGAAGAGATGGAGGAAAGCAGGAATATTCTCAAAAGGCTCAACTGAGTCTGCACAGCAAGTAGGGGCAGGACCAGGACCAGAAATCGATTTGTCTGAATCCACTGATCTTTCTGCCTCCTTCCTTGACGTCTTCGCCAAGAACCTGATCTCCATTCAGAAATGCCATCCACAGACCAGCTTGGGGCCCCCTGCCCTGCCCGTGTGACCCCCAGCATCCCAGCTTTCAGGACGAGTGGCAGTAATGTCTCGTTTCAGCCTGCATCTCCTGCTCCTGTTGCCAGGGGCAGGCACTCCAAGCGCTTGTCAAACCCTGCCCTGGAATGTCCTAGCAGGTGGCAGCTGCCACAAATGAGCTTGGGGGCTTTGCCAGAAGGGTACATGCTGTTCCCCTGGGTTCCTATCTGCGAGCCTTCAACTGGAGGTGCTCCAGAATCCTTTTCCACATCTAGCGTGGAGATGAGGCTCCATCAATGGTTCTTAAGGAGGATGATTTTGGCCCCCTGGGGGCATCTGGCAAACATCTGGAGACATATTTGTTGTTACTGCTGGGTATGTGGGGGGATTGCTACTGGCATCTAGTGGGTAGAGTCCAGGGATGTTCCAAAGCATCCTACAATGCACAGGGCAGCCCGCCTCAGTAGAGAACTACCTGGTTCAAAATGCCAATCATGATGAAGTTGAGAAATCTTGGGTTATAACCACAGAATTGACACGGGTACCTGATAGATACTTTTTGAAAGATGAGAGAAGGAAAGATGATGAAAGAACAAAAGAGCAACAGGTAAAGTTAGAAGCAAGAGTATTGGCACCAAACATCTCTAGTTCAAAGGGGCCATGTGCCAGAAATTCTTCTCTGAGTCTAACTTTCCTCATCTTTGAAATAGGAATTATAATAGTACAGCTTTCTAGGATTATTATGCATGTCAGGCACTGAGCACGTGTCTGGGACATACACAGTACAAGGCTCAGTAAATCATATCTGTTGCTATTATTAGCCGTTAGAAAGAGGCAGGGGGAAAAGAAAGAGAAAATGATGCTGGATAAGCAGGGTATTTGACAAACAGAGCTAACGTTCAACCTTAAAACAACTTTTAAAAATTATATTCCTCTCTATAAAATTTTTTAAATAAAATTTTTAAAATAGAATTCTTATCTGATTGCAGAACAGATTCCTGATCATTGTAGAAATTTTGGAAAATACAAACAAGTACGAAGAAGGAACCTAAGATTACACATAACCTTGATCCACGTGCACCAGAGGCCACTGTTCCACTCCGAGTGTTCGGGTGAATTTCACGCCAGTCTTCTTCCTACATGTAACCCAGGTGTGGCGGGTTTGCCCTGGGGGGCCTTCACCCTTTGTCCATCTCGAAACTGCACTTAGCATGTTCTGAGTCCTCCCAAGCACACCCACATTCACCCCACATTAACGAGCAAGGTGAAATTCTTGTGACGCTCTCACAGACAGGCATGCGTCAGAACCCCATGAAGATTCCTAGTAGATAGCACTGTGTTTTCCTCAGATTTTTCTCTTGTCGCCAGCTTTCCATCTCTTCTCTTTCTCTCTCTTCCTCTTCCACACACCTCGTGGTCCTCGGACCTGTCACCTACAGATTGGCACTTGCCATCTACCTCTACAAGGATTAAATTATGAGCCACTGCAGCTGCTGACCTTCGACACCCCCTGAAAGTTCAGGGTAGAGGTCAGAAATGAAGCACTCTGTGCTCTGGGAAAAACTGGCAGAACAGGTCTTCAGATAGTTGGATATTTTCAGGAGATGGTTTTATGAGCCCAATCTTGCATCTCCTCGCATCTAGAAAAGCACTAAAATCCTCATGGTGACGTCTGCTCCTCGTGACTAGCAGTAACTTTCACGAGACTAGCAGAAACCTTCTGCAAAAAATATGTGCTTGACTGCATGTACACTCCCCCTTCACCAAAATCACATATATACTGACCTTCCCCCCTACCTCTTTGGAGCAGTTTCTCAGAGCTATCCGAGATGCTGTCTCCTGGGCTATAGTCTTCATTTTGCCCCCAATAAATCTTAACTCACAACTCTCAAGTTGTGTATTTTTAGGTTTGTTTCAGTGGACAGATCCCAAGCAATTCACCTCTGGTCTTCAACTTACAAACCCCAGTTGGCAAAACCAAAGCCTGGTGGTTCCCTGAACATCCCCAGGAAAGGAGCTTGCTTCCCCCAACCTCCACCCAATCTGTCTATCAGGGAATTTACCTAAACAAAAATCAGGCTGGAAGAGGGAGGGACGGGCTCCACCATTAAGGGAAACAAAAAGTCAACGTTTATTGAGCATTTGCTTTCTGTGCATAAACTCATCTAAGTCCTCATGGCAGTCCTGAGAGAGGTGTTGTTTTTATCTCCATTTTTATGGACAAGGAAATGGAAGTTAAGCGATGTGACCAAAGTACCACCCTGGTATGTGGCCACTGGGATTCGGCCCAAGCTCGCGGGAGCTCTTGACCACTTTACCATGGTCTCTCCTCTCCAAGTGGCTGCAGGAGTTGAGGCTGACATTGAACTGACCTTCGTTCTGCCCCTTCCTCCCACAGCCCTGATCTATTTAGGAGGCAATGTCTCCAGCCCCTTTCGGCGAGACAGGCTGGGACCTGAGACCTGGACCCTTTGCTGCAATGCTTGCACCTGGACACATGTCTCCACAAGCAACAGATACAAAGAAACTAGAAGGGACTAAAAATAACTGCACGCACAAGCATGCCTGTGCAGTAGCAGTCGAGGCAATTATGAACAATAAGATACAAAAAGGCCACAAACCAACTGCCATTTCTCCATTTCTTCCATTTCTCCAACTGCCATTTCTCTTTTGTGGAGAGCAAAAGTAGGGCACTGTGCATGATTCCCTGCACACTGCGCCACCAAGGGGGTGGGCAGATCACCTAAGCCACCCCTCCAGCCCAACCCACCAATCTGCCCCCACCCTCACCCTATTTAAAGAACCAGCTTGCCAGCCCTTGGAGAGCAAGCACGGGCACCTGTTTCTTGTTTTCTTTCCCTCATGCTGCACGAGTCCCAATAAAGCCCTGCCTGAATTCCTCATCTGGCCGCTTATCAATTTCTATTGATTACAGGAGTACAAGGACCCAGGTCGGTAACAACAGAAGCCAGTTGTCTTAGTCTGTTCAGGCTACTATATAACAAAAATACCATAGACTGGGTGGCTTAAACAACAAACATTGATTTCTCACAGTTCTGAAGGACTGGGAAGTCCAAGATCAAGCTGCCAGCTGGTCCTGCTCCTGGTGAGGAGTCTTCCTGATTTGCAGACAGCTTTCTTCCTATACCCTCACATGTTGGAGAAAGAGATCCTCTCTCTGGGGTCTCTTTTATAAGGGCACTAATCCCATTCATGAAAGCTCCACCCTCATGACCTTAATCACCTCCCAAAGGCTTCACCTCTAAAGACCACCACATTGGAGATCAGGGCTTCAACAAACGAATTTGTTGGGGGTAGGGGAGGGACACACTTAGCCCATAGCACCAGTCATGGCAGTCCCATTTGCCTCTGCCAGACATCTACTTTCCCAGGCTTCCTGGCAGCTAGAGGTAGACATGAGACCCAC
Organism: Tursiops truncatus; assembly: GCF_011762595.2. Classification (NCBI taxonomy): domain Eukaryota; kingdom Metazoa; phylum Chordata; class Mammalia; order Artiodactyla; family Delphinidae; genus Tursiops; species Tursiops truncatus. The sequence goes on from NC_047048.1 coordinate 25,539,493, forward strand.
TTTGGGGCAACGAGAGGTAAGAGGAAGTCTTCTTGTGAGGGAGGGGCAGTTCTGGGAAGATGATTTGAGTCTTGGGTGCTATCCCCTCATACTCCTGAAGCTGCTATAGCCACTGTGATGAGGATGGCATAGGGAAGCGAGGAGAGAGCCAGACTTTTGATGACATCCTTGAGCTACCCCACTGATACCTAATTAATTGAAGATACTATCGGGAGTTTCCTGGTGGCCTAGTGGTTAGGATTCCAGGCTTTCACTACCACGGCCTGGTGGGGGAACTGAGATCCTGCAGGTCACGAGGTACGGCCAAAAAAAAAAAAGTCCAAGACACTATCAATCAGATGTTCTGTTACATGCAGCTGAAGACAGCTTCACTGATACATGTATGTGGATATGTGCCTCTTGAAAAATATTGGAATCATACATTTTTATTGATAACCTTTTTTTTTTTTGGCAGTGCCGCATGTTAGGCAGGATCCTAGTTCCCCGATTAGGGATTGAACCCATGCCCCCTGCAGTGGAAGCACGGAGTCTTAACAAGTGGACCACCAGGGAAGTCCCAATATGTGCATTTTTAATAAAAACAGGATCAAAATAAACATTCATATCCCTTGCTCACTGTGAGCATTACGTCATGATGATTGTCCAATGCCATTAAATAATATAATTCAAAAAACATTTAAACCGTTCATGCAAAGCACTTTTGAAGCTTGGCTGGAACTTCCAATAAGCCCCATTAGTCCAGTTCTCTGCACGAATAGTGCTGAACCCTGGAAATCAAACTGCTCCTGCCAGCTGGTTCTAGAGAAAGCGATGTCATCTCTGAGAAACTGACTGATGAAGGAAGGAAAAGACAGTCAGTCTGTGTCATTATGCACTTAAACTTTCATGCTGGGACGATGGAGAAAATTGGTCATTTTACCAGCTTTGGGCGGGGAGAGGTGAATAGGCTCTGTCAGAATAACAGCGCTGCTGCTTTACAAGATTTCTTTGAAAATGACATAGTGTGGAGCCTAATGGAAACCCAGCAGAGACCAAGATGTGAAGGCAGAAGCAGACTGACGGAGGAAAGGGTTGACTTTTTAAGAAAATATTTATGCGGCTTCTTCTGTAAGTTGTGGATGCGATGGACTTCTTGGGATGGGTGAGAAGAAATAACATCGGGTCTTAGAGGTGGAATGCTGGTCTGGGATGTGCAGCCTGGATCTCAGTCTCACCATAAACCTCCTCTATGACTAAAGGGAAAATTCTGTTTTCCTATACACTCTTCACTTGTGACACCAAATGCGTGGGTTTTCTCAAACCAGGCAATTCTCCAATTCTTGGTGGACACCAACTGGGTGTCCTGCCATTTAACTCCATTCTGATACTCACTGCCTGGAGGTAGCATAGACCCGACAGGTAAAGGGCTCAGTCTCATAAGACTGCCCCTGATGCAGATGCCAATGGCAAGTCTGCACCACTTATACTTCTGACCAACTGGCTATGAATTGGTGGTTCCGTGACCCCCTCTACCAGGTTCAATAATTTGCCAGAACTGCTCATAAAACTCAGAATAACATTTACTTACATTTAGTAGCTTATTATAAAGGATATTTAAAAAGGTACAGATGAATAACTAGAAGAAAGATACACAGGGCGAGGTATGGGGAAGGGTGTGGAGTTTCCAGGCCCTCCCCAGGTGGGCCACCCTCCCATCACCTCCATGTGTTCACCAACCCAGAAGCTCTCCGAACATCATACTTAAGAGGTGTTTATGAGGGCTCATCACGTAGGCATGATCAATTATTAACTCAATCTCCAGCCCCTCCCCCTCCCCAAAGAATGCAGAGGTGGAGCTGAAAGTTCCAAGCTTCTAATCATGTCTTGGTCTTTCTGGGGACCAGTCCCCATCCTAAAGCCACCTAGGGACTCCAGCCACCAGGTATCTCATTCGCACACGAAAAGACACTCATCACTCTGGAAATTCCCGGGGTCTTAGAAGCTCTTGTGTCAAGGAGCAAATAGTAGAACAAAAAATGCTCCTAGCACCCCAATCACTCAGAAAATTACAAAAGTTTCAGGAGCTCTGTGCCAAGAATGGGGTCAAATACCAAATATATTTCTTATTAAGCCATAATGACGGGACTTCCCTGGTGGTACAGTGGTTAAGACTCCGTGCTTCTGACGCACGGGGTGTGGGTTCGATCCCTGGTAGGGGAACCAAGATGCCACAAGCCACTCAGAGCAGCCAAAAAAAAAACCTAACTAAACCATAATGGCTCAACAAATCATTTCTCTCCCCACACCTCTGTTTCCTCAGATATAGGATGAGGGGTTTCAAGGATACTGGGAGCCCTGTTCTGCTAGCATTTAGAGGTGATAACTTGCTTTAGACCCTGCCAGACCTGAGTGCGGGTATCAGTTCCGCCGCTGACTGGCTGTACAACTTGGGTGAGTCCTTTCACTGCTTTCATTGGTCTCAGTGCTCTCACTGTTGAAAAGGAATCATACCTTTGTCTCGGGGTTGTATGAGAATGAAATAACCTTATCTGTACAGAGCAGGCAGCCCTATGCTTAGCACATACATAGTAGGTGCAAAGGAAAGGCTACTCTGTCCACCCTTCAGCCCTGGGTGAGGAGGTGAGCGGCTAGGCTGCCAGCTGGCAGACACTCCTGAAAACTCTTAGCCAACATTCGTGCATCAAAGAATGAATCTCACTTTCTGTGCTACTTCAATTTCCTCCAACCTAATGGCACTGAGATGACGAGTGTGTGCATTTGTTTGGCGTTCTTGGATTAATGAGCTTAAACGCTGTCCCTGGGGGAGAATAAGTGTTGAGACATCTCCAGGGAGACCCTGGGCTCAGTCATCTCTCAGCATCATGCTGGGGACCAAGTGACCAGAGAGATACCTGCCACAGGGCTCAGGTGACACATCCATGAAAGGGACACCTTTATGACACGTCACAGAAGGCCTGTTTTCTCCCCGTGGCACATTTATGGTCTGCATGTTAACTGGCTTTTCCCTTGATAGTAATCAGACCCTCATCTGGGAGGGGACACTGTTCCTAAAAGAATGTCACCCCCCTCAAGCATGGATTACTCTTCTCTCCCCCAGGTTTTTCTAGATCATCTCTATTTGGATTCAGAAAAATTACTAATACTGAGAAACTCATCAAGCTGAACTCTGGGGGTTTGTGCCCTTTTCTGTGTGTATGCTGCATGTCAATTACAAGTTTCCCTGAAAAAATTACCAACAATATTTCTTGCTTTTGTTTTAGACCTAAAAGGGTACTTTTGGTCTTTTAAAAATTATACACATATTAAAGACAGCCTCCCTGTAAAAACGTCAAACAACACAGAAGTATAGTCGTAGCTGGCATTTATTAATGTTTTCATATTATGGGTGCCAGATTCTGGGCTAAGCATTTTATAAAAATCATCTCAATAAACTCTCACAGCAACCCTGTCAGGTGAGTATTATCATTATCATCCCTTGGATGGTGTTAGGAACTTGCTCAAGGCCACAGAGTAAGTAATAGGAACTTGAACCCAGGCAGTCTGACCTCTCAGGTGGGAATGTTAGAGAACTCTAGACCGAAACCACCCGCCTTGGCCAGGCCTCGCTTGCCTGAGTTTTCTCACAGCAGGAGGTCCCAATAAGGAACATGGTGCTGCCACCCAAATCTAACGGGAGAATTCAGGAGGGGCCAAAAGAGGGAGGAGACGACCAACCTCCCAGAGTCCTTTGTGCTGGAATCCATCTTGGCTGAGAGAGACGCGTGTCACCAGGAAGGACCCTGAGTCAGACCAACTATGGGCCAAGCAAGATGACCGGCCGGAGACAACCGGAAACTAACCCCATCACCATAAAACCCGAGGCTGCGAGCCACGTGGCAGAGCAGTTCTCCTGGGTTCCCTTACCTGCTGCTCTCCACTCGGGCGCCCCTTCCCAATAAAGTCTCTTGCTTTGTCAGCCCGTGTGTCTCCTCAGACAATTCACTTCCGAGTGTTAGACAAGAGCCCACTCTCGAGCCCTGGAAGGGGTCCCCCCTCCTGCAACAGGAATACCAAAGTCCCATCTCATATGGTGGTTGGAGTTCAGGGAAGATAGAGACCAGAGTACTTTGGGGGAAGGTTTCTCAGTGCCACTTATGGGAGGGGCACAGCCTGGAGGGTCACAGAGAAGGCTCCCAGGCACTCAGGCAGAGGGGGCAGCTCAAACACTGACTGTAGAAAGGAGTGTGATATCAGTGTTATGTGACAGGGAAGAGTCCACTGAAATACTGGTGACATACAGGTCTTGGTTATGAAGGACTTGACATGGGAGCCATCTTAGGTTCTAGAGTGAGAGCATGGCAGGGCTATGTGTCTATGAAAGCCAGTTTGGCAGACATGGTAACCGGTATGTACACAGCAAGGAGAAAGAGCATCCTCACTCTGAACTTTCTGTTTAAGGTGCTCAAGGGACTTCCTGGAAGTTGTGTTTGCTCTTGAATCTCCAGTGGGGTCAACAAACTATGGCCCATGGGCCAAACCTGACTCCCTGCCTGCTTTGTTGAAATCCATGAGGTAAGAATGGTTTTCACATTTTTAAATGGTTGGAAAAATATCAAAAGAAGAAGAACATTACTGGACACATGAAAATTATATGAAATTCAAAGTTCAGTGTCTATAAAAAATGTTTTATTGGAACACAGCTGTGCCTGTTCATTTACCTACCGTCTGTGGCTAATTTCACCCTACAATGGCTGAGTTGAGTAATGACGACGGAGACCATATGGCCCAAAGTCTAAAATTTTCACTAGCTGGCCCTTTATAGAAAAATTTCATCCTGAACCTAATCTTCGGGGAAAAAACTTGTAAAGTAATCAGAGACTAACCGAGTTCTTGGAGCTGGAAGAGCTCTCACCTTATACGGATGAAGAAGTAAATGCCCAGAGAAGGGAATATTGATCATTGAGTCATTGATTTGCTGAGTTGTCCAATAAATCAATCATCTAGACAACCTAGATGATTACTGACAGCCTACTATGTGTGGGCTTCCTGCCTCAATTTTCACTTCTGAGAGACATCAGGAATCAAGCTGGCTAAGGTTCCTGGCCACGGGGTGGGCCCATGGGGCTCTCAACCACCTGACACTTTGACTGAGGGCCCAGCCTGCTTTCTCCTCTGGGCACCAGTGGGGGATTAAGCTGTGCGCAGTGAATATGAGGTCAGCCAACAGAGTTCCTGCAGCACCTGCTAATGTGATCTGGCAGTTTCTGCTACGGCATTTGTCCTTCACATCCTTCCCTTCACTAAGGACATACTAATTTTTATGATTTCATGTATTTTCTACTTTTAGTCCCCCAATCTCTTGCCAAGAAGAGTGCTTAGACTGAGACACGTTAAGTCATTCCCTTGGATGGCTCAGCAAGCTGTGAAGGGTTCTGGTCCTGGGTTTCCCTAATCCTAGCCCCGAGGCTCTCGGCTGAGTGGTCCACAAAGAATTAAAGATGTGCACAAAGATTAAACTCCAAACAGGTAAGATAGAGAGATGAAGGGAGAGGGAAAAAGGCAAAGGAGGAGGACGGGGAGGGGGGAGGGGTAGGAGGGGGGAGGAGAGGAGGGGGAGGAAAGAGAAAAGAGAGGAGAAGAGAGAAGAGAAAAGGAAACACCATGAATGTCCAACAATAGGGCATCAGTTACGTATATTACTTTCCAACGATACAAGGAAGAACTCTGCAACTGTTTAAAAGTTATTGCTGGACAGGGACTTCCCTGGTGGTGCAGGGGTTAAGACTCCGCACTTCCAATGCAGGGGCCCGGGTTCGATCCCTGATCAAGGAACTAGATCCCACATGCATGCCACAACTAAGGAGCCCGCCTGCCGCAACTAAGACCCAGTGCAACCAAATAAATAAATAAAGTTATTGCTGGCCAGGCTGCAGTGTTTTCTCAAGAGGACCCCAGGAGAAAATACAACCAACACAAAATGGATGTGGTAAGACACGAAGGGTTCCCAGAGTCAACAAACAAAAACAGAGGATGCCCAGTTATAGTCGGATTTCAGATAAATATGGAATCATTTTTAGCATAAGAATGCCACATCTGGGCTTCCCTGGTGGCGCAGTGGTTGAGAGTCCGCCTGCCGATGCAGGGTCCGGGAAGATCCCACATGCCGCGGAGCGCCTAGGCCCCTGAGCCATGGCCGCTGAGCCTGCGCGTCTGGAGTCTGTGCTCTGCAACGGGAGAGGCCACAACAGTGAGAGGCCCACGTACCGCAAAAAAAAAAAAAAAAAAAAAAAAAGAATATCACGTGTGATCTTTGGAACATGCCTATCCTAAAAAACAATCTGTCATGTCATTGATCTGAAATTCAGATCTAACCAGGTGTCCTGCGTTTTCTCTGCAATCCTACAAGAAGAGGGAGGCCAGACTCTGGATTTCAGCCTTATCACCTAAACCGTCGTTAGCCCAGGGGGCCTGCCTGCCCTGTGCAGGGTAGGAGGAAAATCTCCTTCAGCCACAAAGGTTAGAACAGTGGCCTCATCTCCCAGCCTGATCCCTCTCCATTCTCCCTGGACGGTCCTCCGTTGACAAGTTCGAAGTGATGTGGGAATTTGAGAAGACACAGGAGAAATAGCAAATACGGCCAATGGACTGATAAGAGTAGAAAACTGGGGACAATGTGAAAACATATGTCGGGGCCTTGAAAACATTTAAACTCTAGCCTAGTGATTCCATTTCTAGGATTTCATCCTAGGGAGATAATTAAGGGCACCATAAATATTTAGCTATGATTATGTGCAACAGAGCCTTGTTTGCAATAGCAAAACACTGGAAGCAACATAATTGTCAACAATAACAGAGGGCCGCTTAAATAAAGGATGGGATGTGTGCATGATGAAATTCTACCCAGGTATTAAAAATGATGCTCAAAAGAGATGTTATTGATATAAGAGAATAAACCATATCAAAAAGTGGTTAAGAAATGTTAGGATCCAATTTTGCAAAATACAGATGCTTAGAAAAAAGATAGGAAGACTTCATTCAAAATGTTACATTTGATTATTTTGAGGGATTTCTTTTTTTTTTTGACTGCGCCACGCAGCTTGTGGGATCTTAGTTCCCTGACCAGGAATTGAACACATGCCCTCGATAGTAAAAGTGCAGAGTCCTAACCACTGGACCGCCAGGGAATTCTCTTGAAGGAATTTTATTTCCTTCATTGGCTTCTCTGTATTTTAAATTTTTGTTTGTTTTTTCAACATGCATGTATTATCTGGATGATTTTTAAAGTTTTTTGTTTTAAATTACCATGGGCCACTCCATGGCCGGTCACTATAGCTGCAGCAGAAGGCCCTCTGTGCCCTTGTCTCTCGAGCCTCATTTCTAGCCATAGAGCCTGCATTTCAGGCTAGCAGCCCGCCTGCATGCCTGTGTGATCCTGACATGCACCCTTCAAGCCTTTGCTCCCTTCAACGCATCCCTCACGCGGAACACCTTTGTTTCAGTCTAATTCCTATGCAGCCTTCGGGACGGCCCCAGCATCTTCCAAAGTCTTCCTGATGCTCCCAGGCTGCATCACGTCCTCTTCCTTCAGCTGCACAGCCCCTCACCCACCTGATAATCATCTGGGCACTTGTGTTTCTCCCTAAATAGACTGCACCCTTTAAGGGGCTTTGCCTCTTCGCTCTGTGATTCTAGCACGTCACACATGCCTGACACATCGCATTAAATACGTGATGAAGAGAGGAAGGCAAGCTGGCAGGCGGGCACAGAGGAGGACACACTGTCCTGGACATTTATTGAAACAAGGCCTCAAGACTACAAGTGCAGATGGAAAATTCTCAAATCCCATGATAGAGACCCCACCAGGGTAATAGCATCTATCAAAGGCGGTGAGTCACCCACAGAGAAATCCAATTAAACATCCATATTTCAAGTGATCCCGCTCTGCATTCTGCTATCAATACCGTTTCTATTCTGAGCTCTCTCAGCATTTGGGCCTCCTGTGCCTTCCATTGTCTGATCCCTGCTGAGTTCCCGCCAGAGCAACCATGTTTTCTCCCCCAAACCTTCCCTCCCACTCCCAAGTTCATCTTTCTTTCCTGCTGACACTAACAAAAGCTAACATGCATTTGAGCAGTTCCCAGGGGTCAGGAACGGGGTCCAGCTCCATCTCTTTAAATCCTCACTATCTATAGGGCAGGTATTATCATTCTCAACTTTATAGAAGGCTCAGAGAGGTTAAGTACCTCACCCAAGATCACACAGCTGGCAAGGGATGAAGGCAAGATTTGAAAGAAGACAGTTTGACTCCAGAGCCCTGACAATCACCACTACGACAAACTGCCTAGAAATGTCACCCAGATGTACCAGGTTGTCCCCTTCTACCCTAGTTCCCCCATCCTTTGCCCCGTCCTTGCTGTCAGGAGCCTTTTAAAATACTTTCAACCACTGGCCATTCCAAAATGTGAGCTTTCTTGGGTGATGGGTTTAGCCCCATCCCATAATTTCCATTAGCGGTCAAATCTACCTCAATATTTTAAAGTGTTTTTGAAAAAATAAACCAAAATGAATACACATCAAAATGTTTTTGAGATGGGCAGTAGACATTTTCCCCAGTTTTGTGTAAAGTTCAACTAAAAAAAAAAATCTTGGGAGAAAATCAGGTGATTTTTATTGATCTCTACCACACAATCAATAAAAAACTATGGGCCTGCTATTGGAAATGCAGCCTTCAGATAAATCCCGATTCCTCCTTGTGATCAGACTGCTGGCTGGAAGCGCCTCCTATATAGGAATTCTAAAGTTGTTATTCCTTTCATCTGAGCATCTAACGACAGAAGGAAAAAATCTTAGAAACACAATCTGCAAACTCCAAGCCCCAGCAAAGGCTCCCCGCCCAAAAGGTAGCCTATGGATTTGGCAGCACTGTCCATACTCTTAGCTTAGCCCTGCTCCTCCTGTGAAAACACCGAGCACCCCTCTGTAAGCCCTGGATTATCTACAATCACCACCCACAATTTCCCTTAGACTCACTGCACCATCAAAAGCAGATCTGCTTTTGATGATAAGCACATTGACATTTAAATCACCCTCATGTTTATTCAGCACCAGTGATTAGTGGCCGCCTTTGTATGGAAGCAGGATCCCAGGGCTTGGCAAACCACAAAGAAACAGCAAGTTTCTCTCCAAAGCCAGGACAGGGCAGGGGTGTAAACAGTGGTGCTTCTGGCAAACATTTAATGACTGGCTGGGAGTCAGGTGAGGGAGGGAGAAGCCTTGGTTTGTGTCATTTGCCAATATCCATGGTGTAAATAGTCCCACCATGGCAGGTTTGGCAAGATTCCTGAATATCACTGGCTAGACCCGACAGGTGGGCAAACTGGAGAATGACTCTTTAACATTATTTTTAAAATTTTTTAAAAAAGTATTTTGTTGATTTTTTAGTTTTGATTTATTTATTTATTTATTTTTATTTGGTTGCACTAGGTCTCACTTGCGGCAGGCAGGCTGCTTCACTGCAGCTCACTGGCTCCTTAGTTGCGGCACACAGGCTCCTAAGTTGTGGCATGCGTGTGGGATCTAGCTCCCTGACCAGGGATCAAACCCTGGTCCCCTGCACTGGGAGCGCAGAGTTTTATCCACTGCGCCACCAGGGAAGTCCTTAACATTCTTTAAATATTAATTCAACACTTACTTAAAAGAGAAGCTGAGTGCTGTATGGGGTAAAGATTATTGGTGGCAATGATGGTGATGATGATGATGATATGATGCTAATGATGATTCTAGCTACTGTTTATTTATAATTTACTGTGTGATAGGCATTAAGTGCTTTATACAGATTATCCCAGTTAATTCTTACATGGGTTATAACAACCCTTCAAGGTGGATACTATACGATGAAGATCCTGCAGCTTCTAGAGTTTAAGTGGCTCAACCACAATCACACAGCCAGTTAACTGGTGGCGCCAGGATGCTAATCTAAGTAGTGCCACCAGAGTGCACAGGTTACAGCAGTGAGAAGTCTCTCCTTTACTATTCCAAGAAGTCTCTCCTTTACTGTTCCAAGAAATTCAGCTCTGACACCAATTCAGCATAACCCTCTTCAAAAATACAAAAATCCTGTAGCTAGCACGACTCACTCTATTTAGAAGGCTGTTTACAGACCACCTCCTGTTACATACTGACGAATGACTCTTTGGAGTGCAACGGAGCAGGGCCCTATGGGGCCTTCCCAGGACAGGATCCCTCCCCCACCCCATGACCTCCACCTGCTTCTTGTTTGTAGTAAAACTTTAGCCTCCTAGGCCTTCCCCAAGTTCCAAAGAATAAACTTAGAGAAGTGAGAAAATGCAGAAACAAAGGAAAACAAGTCGAGACAAAATAATCATAGTTTAGCCATTAAACAAAGTCAAGAACCTTTAGTTCCTTCTCAAGGGCTCTAGATAATATCCTGAGCCATGTCCTTGAGCTGTTTTGCAGATACTGGAACCCCCACCAGGTGGAAGAAGTTAACTGTACGCTGCCCATAAGCCTGTAAACCCCAGGTCGGTGGGAACAAGAAGGTTGATGATGTTGACTCCCGATTACCTCACCCCAACCAATCAGAAGAATGTCCACGAGCTGATCATGTACCCCACAACCACCATCCCTCACCCTGTCTTTAAAAACCTTTCCCTGAAAGCCATCAGGGAGTTCGGGTCTTGTAAGCACTAGCTGGCCTGGACTCCATGCTTGGTGTTTGCAGTAAATGCTCCACTTTCCTTCACCATGACCTGGTGTCAGTAGATTGGCTTCACTACATGCAAGCGAGCAGACCCAAGTTGGGTTTGGTAACAGAGGAAGTCTCGCTTTTATAATGGACAAAAGTTGGAATTTTTGGTTGCTTAACACCCAAACTCTAGTTTGGGGGGAACCTTTCATTGTGTCAGTCCTCATTAGAGAAGTTAAAAAAGGGAGCACTCCCTCTTCCCCACACTCACCTAACCAGAAGATACTGCCCAAGACCACTGAGCAAATGACACAGAGATGGAAGGATGGTGAGGCTGGATCTGTGATGTCCAGCAACAATGGTTGTGGCATCCTGGCCAGACTGGTCCTGTGGCTAGCCTCTGGAGCTCTCTGGATTCCTACCCATTTTCCAAGCCTGGCCCTTAAGACTACCTTTGGTTCTATGAGCTCTCCTCCCACCCTACCCCACCCCTAGCCTTCCCGTAAATCTTTTTCTTTGCTTGAGTCAGGCAGCGTTGATTTCTGTTTTTTGAAGCCAAGTACCCTAACTGAAACAAGCTTCTCTCCCAAGCAGCTCCTGCCTCTGAGGGAAGTGGTGATGGGGACAACTTTCTCCATCTTATGTCACTTTAGTGAGTCTGTGCAGATACCTGGACACCTGGCTAGCTTGCCCCTTAATTCAATTCTGGACAGAAAGATATCAGTAAGAGGGTATTACGAAGGGCTTAGGATAAGATTTGGGCTTGTGTTAGGTGCTTTGGGGGATGGTTTAAAGGAAGTGGGCATTTACTCTGGACTGGATGTCATCAGGAAGTGGGGGGAATTCTCTGATAGGGCATCTTAATTCTTAGCCATAAAGTGAGAAGAACAGAGTGAGGCTGAAGCTGAGATTGGTAAAGAAGCAGCTGCAGTCGCTCAGATGAACCAGGATATGGAGATGTTTGGTCATTTTTATGGTTTGGACAATGTTCACAACTTATTCACTTTCAGACATACTTGTGAAGTTGTCTTGTCTTGGTCTTGATCTATCTCGGTCTTAGAATGGCCTCATCTGATACTGGCAATCTGCAAAATTGTTTATGTTCAACAGAACACCTTGGCCTAGAGAAGAGCTAACATATACTTATTATAAAAGTATGAAATCCTTGACTCTTGGGACCAGTCCCACCCACTTTAATCTTCCCCGCAGTGCTCTGCTGTGCACGGTGCCTGGCATGCAGAATGTTCTCTGTGAGTGCTGGCTGAACTCAGTTATGGGCCCAGGGAACTTGGGACCTGGCTCTATGAGGACCATGCTGAAGCGTACTTTCAAAATTTAAACACGTGACTCACACACCTAGAGAATGAACACTTGTCAAAAATGTATTTAACCCATTATAGAGGGAACCAATAAGATGGTAAAGCTCATTCCCAGAGCTTTTAAGGAACTGGATTTGAAACAGGAGGGGAGGGGGCAGGGCACAACCTCTAAAAGAATGACATAGCCTTGAGGACAGGACATAAACTGGTTAGAACCAACTAGGTCCAAGATGGTGGAAGATTCACCTTCCAGTGGACCTTGAGCCTCACTATATGCTCATTGTAATACATTAGCTAAATGACACACCCACGGGCGCCATGGCAGTTCTGAGGCCGACCATAAAAGGTCAAAAAGTGGGCAGTGGCACAGTTCCTGGATATTTCTGCCCCTTCCCTGAAACAGTTGGAATAATCCTCCCGCTCATTAGCCTATGAAATTACCCAGCCCATAAAAACTAACCATCCCTAACACTGCCTCCAGAGCTCTGAGGTGGGCACCTGCTTTAGTTGTCAGCTGTCCCAAGAGCCCTCCAGAGTCCAGAGAATGAAGAGCTTTATCTTTCCTGAGAAGGACTGTCTCAGGTTTTAGCTTGTGTGTTTCGGGCTTTGGCTCTACAGCAATGGTTCTTAAAGAGCCCTCACCCATTTGTCCTCTTTCCTCCGACATGCAGCTCCTGGGCAGGGATGAGGCAGTTCCTAAACCAGGCCTCGGGTCAGTGCCTCATCTTGCCATGTCCTGATGGGGCACCAAGTGGCCTCCTCTAGCACCATGGGCCGTGGGAGTTCACACCAGCAGTTTGCCTTTTAGAAGAAGTGCTTCTAGCTCTACTGTTAACATTCCCTCTCACTTCTGTACTGACATGTCACCTTTCTGGATTGCCAGGTTTGAGGAATAACTGCTGTTGTGTAACATGATTTCTGTGTCAAGGGGCACGTGCCCTGGTCTCTCTCTTGGTTGCTGGCAAATTCTGAGCTACAGAATGCACTGAGTATGAATGTTCTTGTCCGCGATTCCTCCCTTAGACAATGTAGATGCCGATGGTAGTTGACTTATTGTAAATATATACATATAGATGCAGTTAAGCACTTCCAGGTGGGTTGCATAAGAATCAGGTCCTTAAATACCTCCCAATCTGATGAAATGATAGAAAGGAATAAAGAAACATTTCCCAGAATGGAGGAATACATTTATTTTTTAAATTTATTTTTGTCCAAGTGGTGAGCTAATGGTGGTATTGCTTCTTTGCATGTGATCAGTGTGAACATTCAGGTGCTTTTCATGTGACATTTATGAGCCACAAATACAAAATTGCCGTTTGAATTCAGTCAGGCTCCCGGGTGGTGTCAGCCACGGTCTGTCAGGTGAGGGAGAAAGGGACTAGGGCTCCCTCCCAGTGTCAAACACAAGCAGACAGCACACCCTGACTCTCCTGTGCCCTCAGGCAGCATGCTAAGGACAACTCTGTGGCCTGGGGCATTCATGTCACAGTATAGGATTGCCGTTCAGGTGTTTTGTACCCCTTTCTTTTCTGATGTTGTCTCCTTTTTTGGAACCAATCCAGCTGGGAGAACCTCAGCCAGTGCTGGAAGTGTGACTGAAGTACCTCTCTTTTGTGGCTCTTGTACAGCTTAATGTGCAATAACCACGCCACATTTTGGGGCCTCTCACCTTCTGAGATGGCCCACACTCTGCCTTGGCCGCTCTTACTTTCTGAGATGACCCCATGCCCTGGGGCTGCTCTTGGTTTCTGAGACAGACCACATTCTGTCTATGGAATGTGTGTCTCTCTAAATAAATCCACTTCTTACCTATTACTTTGTCTCTCACTGAATTCTTTCTGCAACGAGACATCAAGAACCTGAGCTTCATTAAAGTCCTGAGACCAGGTGTGTGATCTCAATTAAAAGGCAGTGTGTTCAAGTCCCAGTCTGGGTTGTGCGGTTTCAGATTCATGGGTACTCTTTAGTAAGAATCTTAGAATAAGAATCCTAGGTTAGACAGAGAGCTGGTTAACAGCCTCTAGGGCAATAAAACCATAACCTTTAGGGTTAGCTTTTTGAGTGGACAAAATCTACATGTCAACATGTAATTTCATAGTGTCAGTGGTCTAATCAAATAGTAAATAACCCAGTCAAATATGTGGACACCCTCCCAGATGATTAAATAATACTTGGGCAGGTCATTGAACAATGCCCCAGTATGACATGGAAAGAACATGCTTGCCCCACCCCCTTCCCTTACTTCTAATTTTTAGTTAATTTTTATTTAAAAAGCATAATAAAAGACTCTCATGGCTTCTTAGGAACACATTCAGCTGACATTTTTTCCCCACTACTTCATATCTAGCAATTTCCCATGTAGCAGTGGCATCATGGCTAACGTTCATTGAATAATTACCGTGGTAACTTATTTATATGGCTTATCTCATCTACTTTTTACCAAAAAATCCCTAGGAGGTAATTAATTCTGAGGAAAACAAGTGTGGTGTAATAAAAAATATCTCTTTGGTCTTTGTCCCTGCTTCCTGGCACAGAACTCCTAAAACCCTTGGAATTTCCTGAGTGATAAGTGTAACTTTTGTTATTCATAACAATCTGCTCTGGCACAAACACCTGAGTTTACGTCAGTGTGATTTAGATGGGACCCCCCAGATAGGTTCAGGTGGGGGCCAGTCACCATGTAAGCAGATAGGGTAGGAGGCATCCTGGAGAAAGAGAACCAGGCACCATGGCTGTCTTGACAGATAAGAAGCCATTTTGGGCCTAAGCCATTTTGTGATCTAAGCCTGGCCACAGTGCTTGTCCTTGAACAGGTCTCAATAATTAATGATCTTAAGGGAATAAAAGAATGCAGAAGCAAAGGACTGTTATCAGGCAAGAGAAGTAACGACAGCAAAGGTGATATATCAGTTGTAAAGCCTCCCAGTTCTGTTTCAGTAGTAAAGATTAGCCTGAAGCGCTCAACCACCAGATCAACTGGAACCTGAGATGATGATGGCGACCTTTTCTGACCCTTGTGACCTCAATCAACTAAAGCGTGGACTCTGTCCCCGCCCAAGCCCCTTCATGAATATGCATGTACCCTTAGCTTAAAACTTGTCCGATTTTGCTGTTGGGGAGGCACTGCTTTGGGAAAATCCCAAGTGCTCTCCTTACAAGTAGTAATAAATCCTTCCTTCTCCCCATCTTTGGCTTGGTTGTGTCTTTTGGCTCGACACCCACCAAGAGGCAAACTCAGTTTTTCAGGTAACACCAAAGAGACCAAACACGTGATTTAGAAAGGTGGGCACTTCCAGCCCCAAAGAGATGGGATGGAGACTGAGTTATAAAAACTCTTAAATAGTGAGATTTGGGGAGTTTCTGGGTTGGGGGCACAGTGATGTGCTGGGAAGATGCTGTGCCCTGAAAGGGGAGGGAAGCTCTGCACACACACACCCTCCCCTCACACCTTGCCCAAATGCACCTCCTCCATTTGGCTCTTCCAGAATTGTAGCCTTTATAATGAACCTGTAAACGGAAGTAAATGCTTTCCTGAGTTCTGTGAGTCATTCTAGCAAACTACGGAACCTTGCGTGTGTGTGTGTGTGTGTGTGTGTGTGTGTGTGTGGTCACAGGAACCCCAAAATTTGTAGTTGTATGGGCAGAAGTGTGGGTGGCCTGGGACTGAGACTCACATCTGAAGCAGGGCAGCCCTCTGGGATAGAGCCCTTTAACTAGTGGGATCAGATCTCAATTCCAGGTCAGCACTGAATTGGATTATTGGATATCCAGTTGGTGTTGGAGAATCAGAAAATTGATGTGTAAAACTGACACATATTTGGTGTCAGAAAGGGTGATAAAGTTAATTCCTATTGAAACAGGAGGGAAGGGGGCAGGGCACACCCTTTGAAAGAATGACATAGCCCGAAGGCATGACATAAACTGATTGGAACCAAATGGGTCCAAGATGGCGGACAAGTCAACTTCCACTAGACCTTCAGCCTCAGTGTACGCTCACTGTAACACATCAGCAAGCTAAATGACACACCCACAGGCGCCATGACAGTTCCAACGCCAACCGTAAGGATCAAAAAGTGGGCGGTGGCCCAATTCCTGGAATGTGCTGCCTCTTCCTAAAATAGCTGGAATACTCTTCCCACTCATTAGCCTATGAAATTACCCACTGCTATAAAAACTGACAACCCCATACCCTGGTGCTTTTCTCACCTTCTGAGATGGACCACACACTGTCTGTGGAGTGTGTTTCTCTCTAAATCCACTTCTTACCTATCACTTTGTCTCTCACTGGATTCTTTCTGTGATGAGACCTCAAGAATCTGAATTTCATTAAGTCCTGAAACCAGGTGTGTGATCTCAGTTGGAAGACTGTGGGTTTTGGCTGGGTTTAAGTCCCAGCTGCGTGGGTTCGAGTCCCAGTCAGGGCTTTGGTCGAGTTCAAGTCCCAAACTGACGTGCAGTTTCACTATATCAGGACCCACAAAATGGAGGCTGGCCCAGGGGCCAGGCCCACATCACACCTCTACACTAAGTCAGTCTGCATTTATGGGAACCCACTGTCAAGGAAACCTAACACACACCAATCACATCCTCCAACTCAGCTTTAGTGAGCTCACCTTACCTTAGAAAATAGGACCTACTGGGGACTTCCCTGGCGGTCCAGTGGTTAAGACTCTGCACAGTGCCGGGCGCACAGGTTCTCTGGTCAGGAAACTAAGATCCCACAAACCGCGTGGCCAAAAAAAAAGAAAAAGAAAGAAAATAGACCTGCCGGCCTTATAAGGAAATCCTGACCTTCTAGCCACTCATGCCTCTTCTAACGCTCTGTAATGCTCTTGCCCCAAATCCATCAGGAAGAGTGCTTCTCTGCTTGTGAGGCTCTGTACTTTCCCAACCCATGGATTGTTTTCTCTTGAATATAGGACATCAAACTCATTATTAATTGTTTAGTTTTGTCATTGGATGGTGGTGTCAGAAAACATCACACAAAAGAGTTACAGAGAAGTTTAGAGATTTGCCCAAGATCACACAGCTGGTAAGCAAGCCCTTGACCTTAATCACTACCTGTGCTGACTATACCTCCCACCACCCACCAGAGGTGACATTCATATGTCCCTTTGGAGAAAGAAGGCTAGACAATGGCTAAGTCATTGTTTCCTAAACATCGGTCATTTGCATATCGCCATGGCAATGTCTGCCAAGTCTCTGGTCCTCTCCACTATTATTTATTCAATAGTTTCCTTTATACTTGACTGCTTACACTGACTTTAATTTTAAAAATTAAAAAATCTTGAATATAAAACTTTTTACAGCACCATAAATGAAAAAACCAATATTTTCCCTTAAAAGACATGAAAATAATTTTTTTTTTTTTTTTGGCCATGGCTTGTGGCTTGTAGGATCTTAGTTCCCCAACCAGGGATTGAATCCGTGCGCTGCGCAGTGAAAGAGCAGAGCCCTAACCACTGTACCGCCAGGGAATTCCTGAAAATAAATTCTTAATTAATGCTTTCCCAACTACTACCTAAAATCATTCCAGCGTGTACCCTACTTCAGGAAAAACTGGACCAAATGAATCTCAAAATGTCACACAGCCAAAATCTCAACCCAGGTCCCATCTCCAAATCCAGTGCTCTTTCTGCCACAATGCTGATCCCTCGACCACGCCCTGGCACAGGTTAACTTTGTCAGGGGAGCAAGCAGAGGATGTTTCTCAAGATAACAGAGCGATGGCAGACAACAGATGGCCTGAGGGCTGACTCCTCCAAGCACTTAATGAAGCCCTGGGCAAGGGTCCCTGGATTTAATCACCAGAGTGCAGTGCAGACCTACTCTAAATTGTTCTAGGAGCAGGTGGAGTTTTCCTCCAGGACAGCTCCAGGCCAGTTATGGTTGGCCTAAGGGGCAGTGTTAGCACCTGGAGACAGTGGAACAGAAGCAGATAATCACCATCTTCAAGGTGGAAGGAAGGTGCAGAGTTCTCTGCCATGATCTGATATAGCTTATGATGAGCCAAAATGTCAGTTTATTCAGGCATTTTCTAAAGTGTTGCTTTCAAAGCGAAATGTACATCTCATTTGATATCTAGATAAATTTTGTCTTGTTTCAAACTCTAACTCCTTTCGTAGGCTGCAGAAAGACTTAGCTACAAGAGGTACTTAGCTACAAGAGGTACTTACAAGGGACGGGGCTCTATAGTAAGCGCTTTTCACACATTATTTCATTTAATCCTCAATCCAACTCTATGAAGTGTGAACTGTTATTGCACCAGGTTTACAGAAAAAGGACCTGAGTGTTACAGTTCTTACAGTTACTTGCTGGTAGAGTGAGGAGTGAATTTCTGCACCGTCCAGTCCTAGAATCCACTTAAACCATTACTATCCTCTAATCCCCAAATCCCTCTGCCGTTCAGTGAAGAAACTCAGAAATTCCACATCTTCCAACTCTCGGTTTGCTTGTTTGATTTCTTTAAAAAATAAAAATTAGGGACTTCCCTGGCGGTCCAGTGGTTAAGACTCCACACTCCTAACGCAGGTTCAATCCCTGGTCGGGGAACTAAGATTCCGCAAGCTGTGGGGTGTGGCCAAAAAAAAGGCTAACACAATATTGTAAATTAACTATACGTCAATAGAATTTTTTTTAATAAAAATTTAAAAAGAGACCACGTGTTGGTTTTTAGGGGTCAAAAACAGGTGGGCAATGGAATGAATTGAAAGCGAGCATTGCTGAGTGATTATAAATTCAGCTTCTGATTAGGAGCTTTTAGAAATGTAAATTTCTTGATAAACACAGCACTGCTTCCAATTAAAGCCTTAATCAATGAATTTCGACTATGGATGTGATGAGGAGGACAACAGATGACACTGAGATTCTCGTGCTCCACGGGAGACCACAAACATACACTTCATTCTGATTCCTATCACGATCTAAGCTACTGGAGAGAGACCTATTGCCTATTGCCGTGCCAAGGAGTCGGGCTAAGGTAGGATGTTATACCTTCTGTCTGAGGCCCATTTTCATCAAGTAAAAATTGTGGAAAGAAAGCAAGGTGAGTCATCTTCAAGCAGCTGACAGACATCCGGGTTCTTCTATTTCATCCAGGAAAGAGGTGAGGGGACATCTGTGCAGTGGTAGGTCAGGGGAGAATCACCCAAACTGCTTTTAAAACTCTCAATGGCCAGGCCACACCCTGGACCAATTAAGTCAGAATCTGGTAGTGAGACCCAGGAAGCAGCATTTTCTCTAAAGCTCTCCAGGTGATTCCATTGTGATTCCTTGACTCTGGGTGAGTCAAGGTTGAACCAGTGATTTGGGGGGAATTGCCAGCCAAGGGCAAGATGGACAAGTTTCACTAGCTCCAGCCACTGGTGGCTTCTGTAAAGGCTCTTGATGCGTATTTTGATGTGTATATTGATGTGTATCAGGGCTCAGAAAGGGAAGCAGAACCAGCGTGAGTTACAGGGCAAGGGATGCACTATAGGAATTAGACCTGTCACAATCGTGGGAGGAGCTGGGGAGGTGGAGGTCAGGGAAGGGGAGGTGAGGACCAAAGGAGACACCAGCCAGCCCACCTGAGAAGTCAGGCACGTGTAGCTGGCAAGGTGGGGCAGCAGGGGGGCCAAGTGGACGGGTCCATGCAAGGCTGTTGCCTTGTCTGCCCAGTGTCTAGAAGACATGGGGCCACCGTTGATCAGGAAGACAAGACGGACCGGAAGCAGCAGAGAGTGAGGCTGAGCAGGAACTTCTGTACCTGGTTACCTCCATGGTCTAACCATGGTGGCCCTTAAAAGGTCAACACTGCTGCTTCCTTTCTGCCTCCCAGAATCTCCCACCTTTTACTTGGAACAATGTCGGGAAAGGGATTCTGGGAAGTAGAGTTCTCAGCGTAGCTAAGTTTTCCATAGAACGTTCCAGCACAGACTAGAAAGAATAGAAATAAAGATAGCTTAGTAAAGGTGTAAGAAATTGGGGAAATGCTAACACCTTAATAGCTGGTACCCAAATTCCCTTGGGGAGGAAATTTTGCTGCGAATCATAGCTTGACAAACACCTGGGGTCGTGTTCTCATGAACCCAAGCATCTTTTGGTGCCATGGCTTCTTGGAAGAAGGTGAAACAGCTCTGCAAGGACAGGGAGAGGAATTTGTCTTACTTGGAATGGAGGGAGCTGAGACAAAGGAGAAGAACAAGGAGGGTGGTGAGACTGGGCCAAGAAAAAGAACTGCCTTGCACAGGGTGGTGAAAAGGACCTTATCAGCCAGGAATGTCAAATGTGGATTTTGAAATTGTTTGCTGTGAAGAGCTCAGTGCAACCCCTTTCGTGATCCTTAGTTCTAAAACTCCTCCAACGGGAGTAGCATAGGGCTTTGTTTTGTTTTGTTGTTATGGAAAGTGGTGAAGCATCTGAGTTTCATATCCACACAGATGGGGGTACAGGACCCAGGAAACCAAGCCTAGGGGCAGAGAGGAACCCGCTGGATATTCACAGACATCATCGCCATGGATTTTGGTTTTCTCCAGGCTGTGGCAACATGGGTGGGAGGTATTTCTCCAAGGGTCTGGAGAGTAGACACCCAGGGTATAAGAAGATGTGGCATCTTACTACAGTCCCATTTCAGCAGGGCAGCTTGAGGACTGGAATGGGAATGTCATGGCCAAGTTCATTTTCTGCTTTGGGGGGCCCCAGTCTCCCTTGTTTGCTGCTCTTAAGGCAGTTGTGCTGTCCTTCCCACTGAAGTATGGCTTTCTCTGCTCACCCCCAGTCTTTGGTTTGCAAATCTCCCATCACCTAACTGGCCCAGTCTCTCTGTATCCCAGGAGAGAGACTCTGATTGGCCCAAGCTAAGCCAATGTGGACCAGTGAGCTCTGGCCTGGAGGAGGGGGGCAGGGAGAGGCCGGAAACCCCCTCATGTGGGGCTGGTTCTCTAAGGAGGGGCAGTGGGCTGGGAGGCAGCCGCTGGCACTGCGTGAACACAGCAGAGCGGGGCTCTGGGGTCAGGCTGCAGAGCTAGAATCCCAACCCTGCTCAATCTTAGCTGGGTGATCTTGGGCAAGCCGCTTAACTTCTGCAAAACTCAGTCTCCTCGTTTGTAAAATGTGGCTCGTATTATTAAAACCTGCCTCATCAGGTTGCTATGAAGATGAAACCAGGTGATCTACATAAAAAGTCTAGCATTGTGCCTGGCACATGTATGTGCTCGAGAGTCGTTAGATAAATTACTAATAATGACAACACTGAGAATTGACCATAGATAGCACCTCAGCACCTGCTACCCTACCCCACCACCCACCTGAAGCTTCCATCTCTCACTCTGGAGACATCCAGATTTTGTCTCCTCCCCTGGACTCCATTAGGGCAAGTCCTCATCTGTATTACTTATTGCATGTGCTTATTGCATGTGCTTGCTGAATGAAGGAAGAAATAAATAAATGCTTGGATATCTCCAGGTATGGAAACCCATTACCTCCCAAGGTCCCAACTTTTAGAGCTCCAAATATGTGGAAAGGCCTTTTTCATGCTGGGATGGTAACTGGATTCACTGCAGCATTTGTGGTTCTAGTTCCACAAAGAAGAAAACAACTCCTTCTTCCACATGACAGTCCTTCAGATGTTTCAAGACAAATTTCAGGTGCCCCCGAGTCACTTCCTCTCTGGTCTGTATGTACCTCCATGTCATGGAAGAGACCTTCACTCGCCCCTCCAATCTCCTCCCTTCTCCTGTACCTCCTCTTCAAAATAAGTAACCTACTACTAAAAACCAAGAACATGGTTCCAATGTCTGCTCTTACCAAGCATCTGTTCATTTCCAAACTCAATTTCTTCCTGAAGGAAAGGAAAGTAACATTTAATGAGCACTTATATTGTGGCAGGCACTATGGGGGCGGGCACTTAATAAACATGATCACTTTTACTCCTCAAAACCACCCTGGGAAATATTGGCTGCATCCCATTTGACAGATGAGGCAGCTGAGTCTCGTAGAGGTTAAGGTATCTGTTCGAGATTGCACAGCCTACAAATGGCAGAGCTAGAATTCAAAGGTAGGTGTAATATAATCTGGAGAAAGTTATAGGCCTCTCTTTTCATCAGAAAGCAACTCTGTCAAAGACCAGGACATTTAGTAATGAAAAAAACAGGCTGCCCTTCCTTTGGCAGAACCCAAACCAGGAATGTCTTGGATTGACCTAATCTCATTTGAAACCTCTGAGGAGTTTAGAGGACAAAAGGACCAAGAGTGGGCCAGAATTCCAGGAGCAAAGATCTGTGTAACTGATCAATGACTAGCAGCCAATTAAACGAAGTCAAAGATGTAAATCCGGATACTGTCTTAATGAGTGGCTGTGCTGTGTAGACCCAAAACACGAAGGCAAATCTGTTAAGTTGTTTATATTTTTCCCCCTCCCATTTCTCTTTGAGCAGCCTGTCCTGGAAATATCAAGAGAGGGCTGGTTCTTATTTGAAGAGAAATGAGGCCCAGCCAAGCATTATCTGATTGTGGGCTAAGTGCAGAGCAAAGAACTGAGTCCTCAATTGAGATCAAGTGATATGGACAAGCACCTCCCAACCCCAGCTGCCACTCAAATCAGCAGTTTCCCAGAGACAAGCAAAGAGAGGGGAAAACCCTTAATTATCAGGGCACTGTGCATGCATTACTGAGCATGCTCTCTCTCTGTCTCGTAAGATGCTTTTTTTTCCTTGGGAGATTTCAAAGAATGATGAAGACTCAGCATCAGATGGAGCAATGCAGGTTCTCCATATAGTGTATGTTGCCTTTCCCTCCGCTCGGCCTCACCACGGCCATCCCTGTCACCGTCACTGCCACACTGGGAGTCCAGCTCTGCGCTTAGCCCTTAAATGAATTGCCGTAGTCAGTTAACGTGATCGGCTGAATAATGTCCCTCCATATGCCCATCCTAATCCCTGGAACCTGTGAATATGTTACCCTATATGGCAAATGGGATTTTGCAGGTGTGATTCAAGTAAGGCTCTTGGGATGGGGAGATTATCTTGGGTTATACAGGTGGGCTGATGCCAGCAGAGATTGGACGATCCCACTCTGTGGTCTTTGAAGATGGAGGAAGGGACCACCAGCAGGGAACATGAGAAACAAGGCTCTAGAAGCTGGAAAGGCCTCGGAAAAGTATCCTCCCCTGTAGCCTCCAGAAGGAGCTTAGCACTGCCGACACTTTGATGGCAGCCCAGTGAACCCCATTTCAGACTTCTGGTCTCCAGAACGACAAGAGAATAAGTGTGTGGGGTTTTTTTGTTTGTTTGTTTTTTGGTTTTTGTTGGCCACGCCGCACAGCTTGCAGGGTTTTAATTCCCCGACCAGGGATTGAACCCGGGCCCTTGGCTGTGAAAGTACAGAGCCCTAACTGCTGGACCACCAGGGAAGTCCCTGTATGTTAAGTCACCAACTTTGTCTAATTTGTTACAGCAGCCACAGGAAACCCATACACTTCGTAAAGTGTCTACACTGCAAGCTGCTATGTCACACAACCACTCTGTAGGAATACTATGGACTGACCCACTTCAAATGAGTCAGGCACTAAAAAAAGAAGGGAAGTCAAGCTCTTGCTCATTTATTAGGTAAATAGTCACAGAGCACCTACTCACATTGGCCATGTGTTGGGTGCTAACGACATTGCTGAGAGTGAAAACAGCTCAGCCTGTGTCCTCATCAGGGCCAGCGTCGAGCAGAAGAGAGATGGGGAACACGTACTCAAACTGATGAACACAGATTTATAAACGGAGGAAAGGCTTCTCCTTAGAAGACCCAAAGGATCTTGGTTATGGTGATAGGATGGGACACAGCCTGGGAAGTGCTGGGAAGGCTTCCCCTCGGAAGTATCCCTGGATCTGAGCCCTGGGGGGAGGGGGAGAGTTAACCAGGTGGGAGGGGGACATCCAGGTAGAGGGAACAGCTCCGACAAAAAGGCTCCCTTGGAGGGGGAGGGACTGAAAAGAGGCCCGTGGAAAGCAGGGATGGGGGCTGCAGGGGGACAATGGATGAAGATGAAAAGGTGGGAACAGACTGATATGAATGTTCTGGAATATGCCTCCTGTCATTCATGTGTGGGAGTTTCTTCTGTGATGATGGAAATGTTCTACAAAAATGTATGCTTTCCAGTGGGATAGCCATTAGCCATAACTGACTAAAGAGCACCTGTAATGTGGCTAGGACTACTGAAGGACTGCATTTTAGGTTTTATTTAATTTTAATTAACTTAAATTGAAATAGTCACATGGGGCTAGTGCATACCCAACTATACAGAGCAGCTCTAGGGTATACCCAGGAGAGAAACTGTTGGATAGAGATATATAGATATGTAGAGATAGACAGATAGATAGGTAGATAGATAGATAGATATAAACTTCTTATAAGGATTCACAGGATTATAGAGGCTAAGTCCCACGATCTATAGTCTCCAAGCCCAAGACCCAAAAGGAGTTGATTTTTCAGTTCAAGTCCAAAGACAGGAAAAGATCGATGCCCCAGCTCATGCAGTCATGCAGGCAAAGTTCCCTCTTACTCAGCCTTTTTGTTCTATTCAGGTCTTCAACAGATTGGATGAGGTCCACCCACACTGGGGAGGGCAATCTGCTTTGTTCAGTCTACTGATTCAAATGTTAATCTATTCCAGAAACACCCTCACAGACACACCCAAAAAAATGTTTAAACAAATATCTGCGCACCCCATAGCTCAGTCAGATTGACACATAAAAGTAACCATCATAAGAGTCTAATACAGTGATCCCTTTCCCAGCTCACCAGGGCCCAGAGGAGATCCTTACAGCCAAGAGCATGAAATCCTTTATGGTAAGACAGCCAGAGCTCCCTGAGAGAAGAATTTCCTTTCCTGAAGCTTGTTCTGACTTCGAGAAGCAACTTGGAACAGCAGAAGCCCATCCACTGGGGGATATTTTTTCTCCATTTGATCAGCCCAGATCCCCAACCTCATCCCTATTTCCCCAAACACTTAGAAATTCAGGGGGGTCCTTCCATTCAGAGGTCTCACCTGGGACATTCCCCATCCTCTCTAGCCTCTCCATCCCTTTCCTCTTCCCTCGAGGTCTCCTTCCTCCCTTTCTTCCCCAACTCCTCAAATTCTCGTATATTTTGTCCAAGACAAATTGCTTTTTAGATCTTTTGCAATTAAAGACATTTCTTCCCACCTGATATGTACAGTGGCTCTGACAACGCTGACCTGCTCTTAGGAGATGGTATTTAAAACCCAGAGCGCATCCAAAGTGTCTCGAAACTGCCAAACGTGGCTGAGAAGTGTCAAGTTACATAAATGCACATGCTTCATTTCGCCCTTGGCTTGAAGCTTTTCCTAACAGGCTTCAGAATTATCAGCTCATTAAAGGGATAAAGAATGCAGGTGTATAAAATTTTTTTTAAATAACAACAACCATAATAAAGTCAGGGCCCCAGAATAGAGTTGGACTTGATGGGTGAGAGCCACTCCCCAGCTTCTCGGGGAGAGGGGTGTTTTCTCGGTCTTCTCTGGAGATAACGAAGCAGCCCTGTTCCTCTCTTCTCCCTCAAAGCACGTTATTAACAGTTAAAGGAGGGAAGGGAATTTTGATGTGCTTATTACCTAGGAAGAGCCACCCACTTTCACGTGTCCTCTCTTTCCATCCCTTGCGACAGCGCTGCCAGGGAAATATCAATGTCCCATTGTAAAACTGAGGCTGGAACAGGGCAACAGATTTTCTTTTTTTAAAAATATTTATTTGGCTGCACTGGATCTCAGCTGCAGCATGTGGGATCTAGTTCCCTGACCAGGGATCGAGCCCAGGGCCCCTGCATTGGGAGCGTGGAGTCTTAACCACTGGACTGCCAGGGAAGTCCCTTAAAGAAACTTTTTTTTTTTGGCCACACGGCACGACCTATGGAATTTTAGTTCCCTGACCAGGGATTGAACTGGGGCCCTCAGCAGTGAGACCCTGGAGTCCTAACCACTGGACCACCAGGGAATTCCCAACAGGGCAAAAGATTTGCTCCAGGGCCCAGAGTCGATAAGAAGTAGAACTGGGGTTCAAAACCAGTTGAGAGACCCTATAGCATCATGGCTGAGATCACGGACTCTGGACTCAGAATGCCAGGGTTATATCATCATCTGCTGTTTCACAGACCCTGGGCAACCTGGGGCAAGTCACTTGACCTCTCTGTGCATTGGTTTCCTCATCTATAAAATGGGGAGGGAGGATGTTGTATGTCTAGTTGCAGTAAAGATTAAATGATCAATGCATGTAAAATACTTCGAACACTGCCCAGCATAGCAAGTATTTGAAAAGTTTACAAGTCATGTACTCTCTACCACCACACCCTGAACCTCTGCCACGTTCTAGGGCATGACCACTTCACCGCACTTGGTCCTTCTTAATAAAATGATGTTACTTGGGTCCAAGCCCAGAGTCTGGAAATATTGGAACTCAAGGACTGTGCTCCTGAAATCTGTCCTTCACAAGCCCATCTCCCCTGCCAGCTGCAGCTCTGACTCATTAATTACAAGCTGCTGCCGCCCAGAGCAAGCTGAGAGACAGAGCCCACTGTCCCTTTATGACAATCCTGCAAGCAGGTGTAAAATGAAGATAACCGCCCCCCACCTCCGAAAATACTTAATTATCTGAAACCCAGATAAACAGCAGGACCAGCCTTGTAGAGAAGGTGTGGAGGGCTGAGGCAGGCCAGCGGAGCTGCAGGAGGGGTTATGAAAAGCTAATGGTGTGAGTCAGTGCTGGAATTAAGGGTGAGAAAATGAGTCTGAGGTTGTTGACAGCCTCCACAGGCCAGGATGGCGAGAGGCATGGAGATGGGGCAGCAGCGGGAGGGACTGGGAGGTGGGTGGCACGGAGGATCGAGGATGGAACAAAGGAGGCTTCAAGTTTTACCTCCTGGACATTTGCCGCCAATTAAAGCGGTGTTTTCGTGATACTAAGGGGTTTATTGACTCATCCAAATGAAGCTTGTAAAACTGCCAGATTCAAGAGGGAGATCTCTAAACACCAGTTAGCGACTTGGAAACTAGGGGACAAGCGAAGGGAGGACATTGAGAGCAGATGCATTGGGTGTGCGCTGGAGACACATGCCCACCGGGGTCACTCATAGCCCTTCTCTGAACCTGACCTTGTAAGCCTTAGGGATAGCAGGTATGCTGGAGGCGCTCCTGCTTCATCCTTCCATTAGCAAGCATTTTTCGTAGGTTACGTGATAATGTGTGCACAGGGCTTAGCCAAGGCCTAGATCTGTGCTAAGGGTTCTATAAATGTTGACTCTTGAGGTCCCTGAGAACCCTTAGAGGAATAAGGCTCTATGTCAAATTCCCAGCAGGTGAACTTGAAAACCTTGACTAAGTTGGAGCTCATCATTTTAGGCTTCAAATAAATCACTTCTCTCCAGAGAAAGGGTATGAAAAAGTCCAAAGCCTGACTCAATAGAATGACTTCTGTTTCCACCCGACTCAATTCAAGATGGCGTGGAACAAGACCAAACCCAACGTGGGATTGTGGGATTGTGGGCATCCAACCGGGAGTTTGTCTTCGCATTCTAGAAGAGCAAAAGGCAAAGAGAAAAGGCATCCTTCTACTGGGAATAAATAACAGGCTAACTTAGGGTTCAGGGCTCTGCCTCTGAGGCAGACACCTCAGGTTCAAGTCCCAATTCCACCCATATTATCTGTTGACCTTGAAAATGTTATTTCACTTCTCTAACTTCAGTTTCCTTATCCATAAAATAGAAGGAATAGAACCACTCCTTCAGGGGTCTTATGAGGATTCAAAAAGCTAAAATAAGTGAGCAAATGCATATAACACACATAGCACGTGTGCATTATAACAGTGCCTGTGGTAAATAGCAGTTCTTTTGAAGCCTGTCATGTGCCCAGGGTCACAGACAAGGATGCAAGAGAGCCAGGATGACCCTGAACCCACTCTTATGAGTTCACGCTGAGGGGAAGGCAGAACAAGCAGAAGCTGTGAGTCCCAGGGGGAGGGCAAGAGAGAGGGGCCAGGAAAATGGAAACCCATGAAAGAATAATGCTGAACGTCGGGGGTGTTGGGACAGCAGCCTTTAAACCCATTCTCGAAAGAATCAACATCGCAGGAGACGGTAAAGTGAGAAGACACCCTCAGCCATGCAATATGATCTGACTCATACAGTCTGCACGGGAGCTGAGGGTATTAACTTGATTACTTCCCAGCAGGCGTGACAAAACCAATCTCACCCTGGTTATTACAGCTACAGTCATTGGGACTATTTCAGTCAAGGGCTGTCACATTCCCGTCACTCCGAGCTTCCCCACCTGAGCCTGTAAATGCTTAGTACGGTCTGAAATTCTATTTCCCTCTTACTCTATTCCAACGGGTCTCGTGTGTGTGTGTGTGTGTGTGTGTGTGTGTGTGTGTGTGTGTGTGTGTGAAGGGAAACTATTGGGGTCAGGATGGAGTGTGAAAGAACAATTTTTGCACATTCAACAAATACTAATTGGCCTAATAAGTGCCGGGCAGTGTTCAAGATGCTGGGAAAATCCAACAGTGAAGATGAGACGTAGGATCCCTGCCCTCAGGAACTTATACTCTTTAAGGCATTATCTTGGCAGATATATTCAGAGCTTCCCTCCTTCCTTCATTCCTTCCCTCCCTCCCTCTTTCCATCCTTCCTTCACTTATTCACTCACTTAATAAAAACTCTGGAGTCAGACTGCATCCTACCTTGGCTACTTATTAGCTAATGCAACCTTGGGTAAATTTCTTAACCTCCAATTCCCTCTTCTCTAAAATGGAGGCAAGAATAGGACCCACCTGCACCATCAGCCCTACAGGGAGGTGAGGGCCTGGCTCTGAGAAAGAGCCAGGAAACTGAATTCAACAATGGTCCACACACAGCCTGTTAGCCCGGGAGGCTACAGATCGTCATCTGATGAGGTGTTTATCCAGGTCTGAGTGGGCTATGATCTCTACCCTGGCCATCCTGGAGTCCATCATGCGTCTCTGAGATTGACAAGGTGGTGTACCTCCAGGCAAGGCTACATACTCTAAAGGCAGGGCCTGGGGGGAGCCCTCATTATCATCCACCTCTGTCTGCAGGCTGCTAGCAAGACTTCCGGGGGCCAAGAAGCCAGCCCCTCCCCTGAAGTATGTCACTGAGCCCCCAAAATATGTCCTGACTGCACTGACATCCTTCTGTATGTTTTAGATAATTTGATTTATTCAAGTGTCTACTGTTGACATTTGTCTCTAAGCAGTCGGACTCACGGGCAACATGGGGAAATTTAGTGACGTTCTCTAAGCAGTCGGACTCACGGGCAACATGGGGAAATTTAGTGACGTCACAAGTCAAGAGCTTAGTGCAGTGCCTGGCCCAGGGCTAGAGCTTACGTGTTAGCTAATCTTGTCACTGAGCACTTGCTGTGCATGTGCCAGGTGCAGGGATAATATGTACATACACACACACCATGCAAAGGTCAGTAAATGCGCAGTGAGTGACAGCCATCGTCACAAAAGCAACCTTGGCCCTCCTGAGCACCCACAGGCTGAAGGGAGCTCTTCAGTACTTTAAAGAACTCACATTCTCTGTCTCCCTTCCTTTTAAAACATGGGGAGTGTATTGTAAACACTAGTGATATGTTTTTAATGTTAGAAACAATGTGTAAGAAGCTTAATTATAGTTTTGGAACAAAATATAAGTTCTGTGCTCTTTGAGAATACAAAAAATAAAAATTGGAAGCATAAAAATAGAAAAAAGACAGGAAAGCAAGACTCAGGCACTAATTTAATCATCTTGTATAGGGCCATATATTGACTAATGGTTATATACTAAGAAATAGAGGCATAGATACCCACGTCTCTAGGTGGTTGTGAGAAAGTATGTAATACCTTCATCCCGGTGCCTGGCACACAGCAATAAACAGTAAATGTCAGGTTCTCTGGTGTCCTCCCCCTCCACACCCCTTCCTTTCCTCCGCCCCTTCCCCCAGCACTCACATAAACCTGAGCTCAGACTCCCGCCGGACCAAGACTTCCCGGAGACGCTGGATTTTCACCATCTCCAGCTCGATCTCCTCTGGCCTCATGGTTGTCTCTGCCATGGAGATGATGTCTAGCTGATCTGTGCAGGAGACACAAAACACAGGCATCAGGACCCCAAGGCTGCATGGGTTTTCAAGAATTCCCTCTGGACAGCCTCCTCTTTGCCCCAGCAACCTTCATACCCCAAGAAGGCACACAGATCTCTGCCAGTGCTGCAAGTGTGTATTTGTGAGCCGGCCCTTTGGAAACTGGAAAGCACGTTTCCATGGGAACCCTGTTACAAGGCAAGAGGAGGCTCAGGCGGGGTCACCAAAACTTGTTCAAGGTTATACATATGGCCTTGACAGCCCTGCCTGGTCCCGGCTTCTGAGCCTCTGGTCCCTTTGACCATGGCCTTTTCACCCTCTCCCAGTCGCCAAAGACCGACGCCAACTTTAGGCACAAAAAAGTTTGTAATAATTATTTTAGCAATACCATTAATAATTATAGGAATACTAAGTAATGTAATAGTAATATGAAATAATACGGGTTTATTGTAGAAAATTCAGATAATACAGATAAGCAAAAGAGAACAAAGTAAAAAGTCACCTATAACCCCACTGCCCAGAGGGAACAACTAACCACATTTTGATGGACATTCTTCTGATCTTATATTTATAATTAGAGTTATATATATTGTCATATAAGTAAAACCATATATTAAAAAACTATATATATAACCATATATATATATACCACATACATATAGCCATATATATTACCATATATATAGAAAGATACTATATATATGCCTATATATAAATATATCTGTATGTATGTATGTATATATACATGTATGTTAGTTCACTAGGGCTATCATAAGAAAACAACAGAAGCTGAACAGCTTAAACTACAGACATTTATTTTCTCCCAGTTCTGGAGGCTGGAAGTCCCAGATCAAGGTCTGGCAGGGTCAGCTTCTGGTGAGAGCTCTATTCATGGCTTGTAGACAGCCACCTTCTCACTGTACTCACATGGACTCTTTGTGTTCATGCAGAGAGAGAGCTCTCTGGTGTGTCTGCTTATAAGGACACTAATCCTATGGGATCAGGGCCCCACACTTAATGACCTCATTTAATCTCAGTTATTTTCCCATCTCCAAATCAGCCACACTGGGGATTATGGCCCCAACATACGAATTCGTGGGGGACATAAACACTCAAACCATAATAGTACATATGCATGCGTATATATGTATATACATAATTCCTCATATATTGCCGCTAACATCTTGGTGTACATTCTTCTAGTGCACACATATGGTAATTTATGTGATTATATATATTATATAGGTAGTGTGCATATATAGGGTAATATATATGGTTTTATACATGTGTTTTATACATATAATGTTATATATAAACACATCTATACTTTTTTAAAGAGTGGAAAAACATACACAAAGATGTTAGTAGTTAGATGTTATATATCGGGCTTCCCTGGTGGCGCAGTGGTTAAGAATCAGCCTGCCAATGCAGGGGACATGGGTTCGAGCCCTGGTCTGGGAAGATCCCACATGCTGAGGAGCAACTAAGCCCGTGCACCACAACTACTGAGCCTGCGCTCTAGAGCCCGAGAGCCACAACTACTGAGCCTGCGTGCCACAACTACGGAAGCCCGCGCGCCTAGAGCCTGTGCTCCGCAACAAGAGAAGCCACCACAGTGAGAAGCTCGTGCACCGCAACGAAGAGTAGCCCCCGCTCGCCGCAACTAGAGAAAGCCTACGCACAGCAACAAAGACCCAACTCAGCCATAAATAAATAAAAAAATAAATAAGTAAATAAATAAGTAAAAAAAAAAAAAGGACCAAGTTAAATTTAAAAAAATAAAAAAGATGCTGTATATTTATACGTATGTTATACACACACATATACCATCATGGAGGTCTGGTCTTTGTAATATAAAGTTAGGATCTCACCATTTTATTACCTGCTCTTTTCACTTAATGACATTTCACGAGCATTTCCACACGTCCTTGGATGTTCTTCCCCAGCAGCAGTGTGAAAGGCTGTGTGGTGTCTATTTGTGGCTGTATCATGAATCACTCCACCAAATCTCAGACACTTAGGTTGTTTGCTGTTTCCCCCACTAGAAGAAGCAGCCCTGCGATAAGCATTCTCAGAGATCAATCTCCGCGTGCCTCTAAGAGGTGCCTTTAGGTCACATTTCCAGAGTGAATGGCTGGGTTTGGAAGGATGCAGTAGTCTACTGCTCTTCATGGGTAGAGAAGGAGATGTAGGGAAGGAATGTTCTTGCTTTACTCCGAGGTCTACATCACATCACCTGCATCAGCTAACTCCTTCCACCCTGGGCTGTTGTGAGGATTGAATTAACCAAGGCATGTCACTCTTGATGAACGGTTACGATTACCTTTGTTATTACCCCACTGTGCCACGCCATCTCTTTTAATCCTCACCACAAGCCAGAAGGACGAGGATGTTCTCTTTCTTAGTAAATAAGGGAAATAGCTCAAAGCTGGCAAGGGAAGGGGCTGAGCCAAGGTCTGCCTCTAAAACACATGCTCTTTGCCCCGTCATTGCTGCCCCTTCCTCACACAGGCATTCTGAGTCTGATACCCCCCTATCCATTCACATCTTAGGGTTGAAGGTGGTGTCTTACTTTTCTGTGGGCGCCGCAACAAATCACCACAAACTGGGTGGCTTAGGACAGCAGGAATTCATTCTTTCACAGTTCTGGAGGCCAGAAGCAGGTCTGTGTTTTCTCCAAAGGCTCTAGGGGAGGCTCCCTCCTTGCCTCTTCCAGATCCTGGTGGCTCCTGGCAATCCTTGGCTTGTGGCAGCATCACTCCAACCTCTGCCTCTGTTTTCACATAGCCTTCTTCCCAGTGGCTCTGTGTATCCTCCTCTGTCCTTTACTGTCTCATTGCACTTAGGGCCCACCCTAATTCAGTATGATCTCATTTCAATCTTTATCTTAATTCTCCCTGCAAAGACCTTATTTCCAAATAAGGTCACATTCTGAGGTTCTGGGTGGATATGACTTTTGGGAGGACACTATTTAATCCACTACAGTGATGAATGGTAACAAGCGTACAAGCTCCCTGACAGCCATGTCACTGTCTCCAAGAGATTTAGTCACTGTGCATGAAGCACAGCCGTGGATGGAAGCAGCAAGAGTCCCTGGAAGCAGCTGGGGGTGGTGGGGATGAGTGGGATGCGGTGGGCGGGGGCAATGGGACGTGGTGAAAACCAGCTGGGGGTCAGAGTTAGAGATTCTTGGTCTGAGGCCAATCACCAGCTGCATGACCTTGAATGAGCCCTTTTACCTCTTAGCATCACATTCTTCCTTTGCAAAATGGGATTCAACAGCTATCATGTGCTACACTGTGCTGTAGGCTTTATATGTAACATCTCATTTAATCCCTATGTTATAGAAGATGTAGCTGAGGCTTAGAGAAGCAAAATGACTTGGCCAACATCACAAAACCAGAATGTTGCAGAGGCAGAATTCAAATCTAGCCTCTCTCTCCCTCTCCCTCTCTCCCTCTCCCTCTCTCCCTCTTTCTCTCTCTCTCCCCTTAACTGCCTGCCTTAACCACATAATACAGCCTCAGGTGAGGGTTAAATGCATTTACGGATGTGAATGCGTGCAGTTAACCGCCCCGCAGATATAAGTATCCTCATTTCTCACACATCATGGTTTAGATGGGCAACCTGATTTCCGTGGGACACATGCTGAAAATGGCAACATACCCTGGGGCAAAGCGTGGGACAGAGAGAATTAATCACACCCCATGGATTGGCATTTTACCTCCATCCTTGGGGGAGGATGGAGGCGGTGGCACTGCCAGGCTCCAGGTGCTGAGATGAATGTTTAGCTTTGACTTGGGGCAGAGGATAGAGCTGATACCTCTGTTGAAAAGTCTTGCTCATGGATGCTTTCCTTCCCCTGGAGAAAGGAGCAAAGCCTAGCCCTCAAATCAGATATGGAACACGTTAGAATTCTTTCTTAGTCACTGCTCTGTGCCAGGCACTGTGCTAGGCTCATTACAAGCCTTATCTCATTTAATCTTCACAACACCCCAGCTGAGGAGTTAGCCAGCTACAGCCATGGGCCAAAGCCAGCCCCCTCCCTGATTCTGTAGATAAAGTTTTATCGGAACATTGGCCACGCTCGTTCATTTATGTATTATTTATGGGTGCTTTTGAACTATGACAGCAGAATGAGTAGCTGTAACAGAGACTGGCCCACAAAACATCAAATATTTACTATCTGGCCCTTTACAGAAAAAGTTTGCCAACCCCTGCACCCCTACCCTAGATGGTAGATGCTATCATTTCCCCAGTTTAAAGGTTAAAAAAACAAAAAAACCAGGTTTAGCCAGTAATGATACTAGCTAACATTTATTGAGCATTTATCACATGCCAGGATCAAATCACCTTATTTAATTCCCCAAACAGTCCTGGGTGGTAAATACTGTTAGCATCCATTTCACAGATGAGCAGATTGAGGCTCAGGAAAAGGAGTAAGTGATGGGGCCAAGATTTAAAACCAGCTCTGTCCTACTCCAAAGCCCTTGTTGTCATCAGTTCTATTCATTTAAGAACTACCTCCCCACTTAAGAAGTACCATCATCACCTTAGCAATAGAGAAAACTGAGTCTATTTTATTGCACTAGGTACATAGAGAGTAGCTGTTTTTAAGAGTTTGCAGGTGCGGTGATTATCTGGGGAGCTCTACCCCCAGGGATTAGGATACACCTGGGTTGAGGGGTGGGGGTCGTGTCCAAGGACCTTCATACAGGAGGTCTTCAGAGCAGACTCTGAGAAATGCTGGTACAGGATGTGAGTAAGTGAATATCATGCATGGTCGGTTTCTTTTCAGTCTGAACTTGTGTAATAGAACTAGCATGATGGAAACCTTGACAACATTCTCCAGATAAAAAGCAGACATCCAACAGCTGCCAATGAAGGTGTCCAAGAGGAGGACAAATCCTGGAAGGAGACAGACAAGCGTTTCAGGCTGACTAGAGAAGACAGTTGTAACAAGGCTCTAAGAGAGAGCAAAGCATGGCTGTGTAGAGAGAACGAAGCACGAAGGCACAGAAGTCCCCAGGGCTCCAACTGCCATTGCTGTCAGTCAGCTTCCAGCAGCTGAGTCACTTCTGGGGGATGAGGCAGCTAAATCCATCTTTTTATCCCCAAATGCCACACCAGGGAGATTCATGCCTCATGAGCACAGCAGCACCAGCAAACAAGAGCTGAGCACCGAACATGACTGGGATGTGCCAGCAGGTTTAATCATTTATCTTGAAAATTTAAAGCTACCCGGGTACAGGGCAGAGGCGGTGGGGTTGGCAAATGAGGGCTGACAATCTTCTAGAAACTCGTAATTCAAATACGCGCGAGAAGGAAAATTTCTGGGGACCAAAGAGAAGTCTTCCCTGGTTCGTCTTTTCCAGCCATGGGTCACAGTAGGAAGTTAAGCCCAGGGTCCCCTGGACAATGCCCACTTTTGCTTCTGCTTCCTAATTTCATACACCCAGAGCTCTCTCATATTAAGCATTACTAGGAGTCCAGCACTAACTCATCATGCTCCTAAATACCTTGGCAGGTAGGTATACTCATTATCACCCTCTCTTTACAGGTTAATAAGATGAGGCTCAGAGAGAACATAAGTGATTGGCCAAAGTCACTCAACCAGTGAGTGGCACAGACCCAGGTCTGTCTGATTCCAAAGCCCAGGCTGCTACAGAATAGTGTTTCCAAAACCTCAATTACTATACAGAATTTACCACAATCATGTACTATCTGTTAGGGACTGAATGCTTGTGGCTCCCCCACCCCCACCCCGCCTCCCAAAGTCATATGTAGAAATCCTAACTCTTAATGTGATAGTATTTGGAGGTGGAACATTTGAGAGGTAATTAGGGTTAGTGGAGGTCATGAGGGTGGGGCTCCATAATGGGATTAGTGCCATTATAAGAAGAGACACCAGAGCTTGCTTCCTCTCTCTCTGCTCTGCACCATGTGAGGACACAAGAAGACAGCCGTCTACAAACCAGGAAGAGGGTCCTCATCAAACACCAGATCTGCCAGTGCCTTGATCTTGGACTTCCGAGCCTTCAGAACTGTGAGAAATAACTGTTATTTAAGCCACCCAGTCTATGGTATTTTGTTACAGCAGCATGAGCTAAACACTAACTATACCATCTCGATATTTCTTTATGTTGACTTTTTTTCACTCACATAAACTCCTTAAAGGACTTTTTTTCACTCACATAAACTCCTTAAAGGAAATTTCATAATCACATCCATAAATAATAGGTCACCATGACTTAGCATAATTAGAAAATAGCCATAACCATAAGTCCAATGGAAACAAAGTGGTGTTATCAAATTCTGGCTAAATATTGTAGCCTGCTCAAGGCTCAGATTGAAGGCCTAATTTTTCTTTCTTAACCAAGTAGATTAGCAAGTACTAAAAGTTAACAAGTACTGGAGAGGTGTTAAAGACAAACCACCAAACTGAGGCTTTCTTCTTTGGTAATCATAAAGATCGAAAATTGGGAAAAAGAGAGCGTAGGAGAGACTGTGGGCTCAGTTCCAGATCACTGCAATAAAGTAAGTATCTCAACAAAGCAAGTCACACAAATTTTTTCGTTTCCCAGGGCATATTAGAGTTAGGTTTGCACTTTAATGTAGTCTATTAAGTGTGCGATAGCATTATGTCTAAAAAAACACACAACAATATACGCACCTTAATTTAAAAACACTTGATTGCTAAAAAATGCTAACCATCATCAGAGCCTTCACTGAGTCATAATCTTTTTGCTGGTGGAGGGTTTGAAATGTGAGAATTACCAAAACGTGACACTGAGACGTGAAGTGAGCAAATGCTGTTGGAAAGGTGGCGTGATAGACTTGACACAGAGTTGCCATAAATCTTCAATTTGTAAAAAACACAATATCTGGGGACTTCCCTGGCCGTCCAGTGGTTAAGACTCCACGCTCCCACTGCAGGGGGCGTGGGTTCAATCCCTGGTCGGGAACTAAGATCCCGCATGCCACGCAGTGCAGCCAAAAAACAAACAAACAAAAACACACAATATCTGGGAAGTGCAATAAAACGAGGTATGCCTGTAATTTTCCTGCAACCTAATTCAATGTGGTTTGATGCTAGAGCACCTGGGCACCTCCCACCTCCTGGGAAAGCTGTTGTAAAACTGAATTCCAGCCCTTTGGGTTGGGAGAGTCTTAGAGGTCCTTAAGGCAGCCTCATCTCTGTGTCTGACAGGATGTGGAATGACACAACCGGATTTGGTTCTGATGGTCCCTTGACAAGCAGCAGTGGGCCCAAACTCTTCAGTTCTCATTGGAAATCAAATGAGAACTGAGGGCTGAAGGAAAATTTGCAATCACATGTCAAGTTTTTCACCCAAAGATGAATCAGCCATTTCAAGTCATTATTTCATCCCAGCTTGTATGACAGAGGCAATTTAATGAAGGTGAACCTATTCATTTCAATCCTACAAACACTTATTAGGCATCCAGCATCCTTAGAACATCCTCAGAAGGACACATGAGAGAAGGGCCACAGTGGTTGTCCTTGGAGGATGTGGGAGACTGGGGGTCAATGTTGGAGGACAATCATCTTCCACCTAACACACCATTTTCTATTGTTTGAATTTTTAAATTAGCTTTTTATTTTGGAATAATTTTCGATTTATAGAAAAGTTGCAAAGCCAACGCCACAGAGAATTTCCATCTACGCTTCCCCTAGTGCCCACCACTGTTAACATCACTGAGACACTGACATTGGTGATTTACTGTTAGCCATGTTGTTTGAAATCTTACCATGGCAGGTGTTACCTATTCAAAACAGATTTAAAATAAAGAAAAATGTGTTGGGTACAGATGCTCTGGGAGCCATGTGAGCCCTCAGAGATGGCATGTGAAGGGGTCGGTTAAGGGCATGGACTTTCAGGTCTCAGGGCCACCTCTCAGGCTGACCACACGGTCCCATCAATTTTTGACTCTGGGCCTCAGTTG
This sequence comes from Tursiops truncatus, assembly GCF_011762595.2. Classification (NCBI taxonomy): domain Eukaryota; kingdom Metazoa; phylum Chordata; class Mammalia; order Artiodactyla; family Delphinidae; genus Tursiops; species Tursiops truncatus. The sequence continues at coordinate 25,577,579 of NC_047048.1, forward strand.
CTTCATCTGCAACGTGGGGACAATCATACACATCTTTTAGTGAATTTGCATAAGTGCCAGGCATATAGAAAGTTCTCTGTAATATTTGCTCTTATTACCCATTTACTAAATATGCATTGAAAACCTGCTTCGTGCCAGATCCTGTTCTAAGCAATGGGGATGGAACAAAACAGACAAAACCCTTGCCCTCATCAAGTTGACCTTGTAGGAAAGGGCTTACATGTTGGGGAGAAAAGTCATTAGCTCACCAACAGCTTACCCCTGATAGTAGGTTTGGATAGACTCCGGTTCAAGTCCTTGCTCTACCAGTAATTGTGTGATCTGGACACATTACTGATTCTTCCCAAGTCTCAGTTTCCTCTTCTGTAAAATGGGACAGTAACTCCTACCTCATGGAGTTGCTGCTATGGAGATGAAGTGAGAAACCATGTCAAGTGCTTGGTGCAGTGCCTGGGCGTGATAAAGGGTGGTCAGTATCACCTGTCCTTTCCCTGGAAGAGTCAGACTAACATGGGGGAGGAGACAAAGTCAGGATCATCAGATCTGGAGAAGGACGGCCTTCCGGTCATTTAGACCCATGCCTGCTCCGAACAGAGGGTCCAAGAGTGGCCCCACCAGCCCTCTGTCAAGAGGCCAGGCCCTTAGCTCTCACCACCCTGGGTACCCACAGGCACGTCTTCCTGGTATCGACCCCACAAAGAGTCTTAAACACTGGGGAAATAATATCTGGGCCCCACTACTGGGAATGGATATCCTGATGCATTTCAAAGGCTCCTGGGGATACCCCAGGCTTTTATTGTCATCAATCATTCATGTAGGAAAGAAGCCCATTTCAACCCCCAAACATCCTATTATGGGATATATCAAGCATCTCGCCTTCTTGCTATAAAGTGAATCTGATGGGAAACAGCTGGTTGCTTTTAGTGAGTCACCACTTCCCAAGAAGCTAAAGTAACTGCTTTTAATTCAGATGCTCCGTGCCCTCCTCCTCTGCTTTGTGAATAAGGATGCCTCTGGGTCCTGCGAGTTATACCTCCCGCTGCACGGAGCCTTCCCATCTGTGATGTCTCCTTGTAATCACAATCACCTCCCAAGGAAGGTTTTGAGGAAACTGACTTGTCTTCAAATCGTGGTCATGGTTATTATCCTCTAATGGGACTTTGGGCATGTTTTTTTAGCATCTCCGAGTTTCTATTTTCTCGAGTTTCTATTTTCTCTGCCACATCGGCCTTGTCCAAGGTCACAAAAGTAATGAGGGAGAAGGCCCAGTCAGCAGTGGGGTTAAGAAACAGGCACTGGAGTCAAGCTGACTTGGGTTTAAGTCCTGGCTCTGCCTCCTTCTAACTGCTGCCCTTGGGCAAATGACTTCACCTCTCTAAGCCTCAGTTTCCTTATCTGTAAATTGGGAATAATGATGTAGAATGTGAGAATATCTGAGGGCTCATTCTGAAAGCTCAGGAACCAAAGGGAAAGCAAGAGTTTCACCTCCCCTCTACTTGGCAGCCTCTGAGCACTTTGTTGGGACCTGAGTTTCTTACCCTCAGCACTACTGACGTATGGGGCTGGATCATTCTTAGCTGGGGGACTGGCCTGTGCATTGTAGGATGTTTAGCAGCATCCCTGGCCTCCACCCACTAGAAGCCAGCAGCATTCTCCCACCCACCCAAAGTGTCTTCAAACATTTGTGAATATTGCCATAGGGCACAAACTCATCCTCCCTTGAAAACCAGTGATGTAGATCCACTTTTTCTTTTTTTTTTTCAATTTTTTTAAATTGAAGTATAGTTGGTTTACAATGTTGTGCAATCTCTGCTGTACAGCAAGGTGAGTCAGTTATACACATATAGACATTATTCTTTTCCATTATGGTTTATCACAGGATATTGAATATAGTTCCCTGTACTATACACTAGGACCCTGTTGTTTATGCATTTTACATGTAATAGTTTGCATCTGCCAACCCCAAACTCCCAGTCCATCCCTCTCCCTCCCGCTTGGCAACCACCAGTCTGTTCTCTATTAGACCCACATTTTCAACAGTGCTTTTGGGAGCACGGACATGAGACCCACATGAGCGTAGCTAAAAAATCCATCTCTCTGGGCTTCTCCAGGGTCTACTGAATCAGAATCCCCCGAGAGGGGACCCGAAAATCTGTACTTCGTTAAGGCGATTCTTCATTCATTTCTTTGTGCCTCAGTTTCCTGAAATGGGGAGAGAGTGATGGAATCCACCACAAAGGCTCATTATGAAGATTAACTGAGGGGATCCATAGAGCCCTTGGCACGGTGTCCTCAATACACGTTAGCTCCTTTCATCCCAGAAGCACTGGTCTGGACAGAGAGGAACATGGAGGACTCCAGAATTGGGGGAAGAACAGGAAAACCATGGACAGGAGGGTGACACCCTGGTAATGACCGCTCTACTAAAATACCAGCTGAGAACTGTGACTAGTAATGAGGTGACACAAGGGGGACCATGATAGCCACACAGGGGCTTTCCTCTCTGCAGATAATCACTGCTCACATTGACTTCATGCTTAAACTGCCTCCCCAGCTAAAACAAACGTGGACAACTGTTAATAAAAGGCAAGGAAAAAAAAAAAAAGGCAAGAGGCGAAAAAGAAAAAAAATATCCGTCTGTGTATTAGTTGTCTATGGCTGCCATGACAAATGATCACTAATTTATTGGCTTAAAAGAATACAAATGTATTATTTTATAGTTCTGGAGTCAGAGGTTTGACATGGGTCTCACTGGGCAATAAACAAGGTGTCAGCAGGACTGATGCTCTAGGGAAGAATTTGTTTTTTCTCTTTTCTTTTCTTTTTTTTTTTTTTTTTTACTTTTTGGCTGCATTGCACGGCATATGGGATCCTAGTTCCCCAACCAGGGATCGAACCCACACCCCCTGCAGTGGAAGCACAGAGTCTTAACCACTGGACCACCAGGGAAGTCCCAGAATCTGTTTCCTTGCCTTTTCTAGCTTCTAGTGGTCGCCTACACTCCTTGGCCTATAGCCACTTCCTCCATTTTCAAAGCTAGCCATGACAGGTTGAGTCCTTTTATGGTGCATCTCTCTGACTCTTCTTCGCCCTTCACAACTCTCGCTGACCCAGTCAAGAAAGCCTCTCTCATTTTAAGGGCTCATGTGATTAGATTGGGTCCACTCGGGAAATCCCTTATAATCTTCTCATCTCAAAGTCTGTACCTTACTTCCATCTGCAACAATAATTCCTGTTTGCTGTATGAGGTAACATATTCATAGGTTCTGAGGATTAGGGTGTAAGCATCTTTTGGGGACCTTTATTCAGTAAATCACAGAGGAGACCAAATGAACCTACTGTGGAGGGTCCCAGGATGGGGTCATTAACATCCTCGTGGGCAAAATCTGTGTTCTGTAGAAAGGGACCTAGATTTACTGAAGGAGGTGAGGCAACCAAGCAGTAAGACTGCCCTCCTGCTCGCTGGGTATCGTCCACCCGACCCAGCTCAGTGCCAACAGCCATGGCACAACACCCTTAGCTGACAGCATGACTCAAGTTAAAATGTTGGCTCTGCCCCTTACTGGCTTGTGCCCTCGGACAAGTTACTTACATTCTCTGAGTTTTTGCTTTTTCGTTTGTAAAGTGTGTCTAATAACCCTAGCTTGCAGTATTTGTTCATTCCATAATAACTATCTGCAAGGCTGGTAAGCTGGTTATGTGACCTTTCCCACTGTCAAGGTCCATCATCTGTTAAGTGGGGATAATAATAAAGGTTACTCATTGGCTGTGGTGAGGGTTGAATGACAGGTTGTGTGTAACGCTCTTAATGTGGTACCTGGTACATCATAAAGACAGTGAGGTCTTGGTGAGTGTCAATTATCACAACTACCATCACCGTCATCAGCAGCTGCATCCTCCTCCTCCTCATCATCATTACCATCATCATCACATCATCATTATCATCTTCTGCGTCATTATCATCATCATCACTACCATCACCATCATCATCATCACCATCATCAGCATCAGCATCACCACCATCACCATCAGCAGCAGCAGCATCACGACCATCATCAAAAGAGAAATCAGACAACCTTAGGCCGACACCACAGCTGGAGCTGGGGGTGGGGAAGGACAGAGGAGATCAGCCCCAGGAGCCCCTGCCCCAACTTTACCTCCCTCCCCAGAACTCCCTTCACTGGGAATACCCTACCTCTTACACCATCCCATTCCATGCCTTTTAAGGAGAATGAGAGGCACTAAAAAGCTGTGTGTCCCACCTGCCTCATCCACAAAACTAGTCTTAGGTCTGGAGGGAAGGGGGAGGGAGATCATATTAAGGTAGTGGAAAGCAATTCTTTTCTTTAAATGACTATTCTAGAATATTACCCTTCAAGGAATCGCCTCAGAATGCCCTATGTTTCTAATAATACCAACATTCCTCAAGCCTTTTAAAACATTTTTTAGACTCCAATATGCTGATTAAATCCTTCCTGGAATAAGGAGAGGTATTAATAAGCAAACTCTTCTTTGATCATTGCTTTCAAATCAGTTTATGAGCCATTCCAGAAAAGCAGTTTAACACATTTATATTCACGTGATTTGATTACCCACTTTATTTGGCTCTGAATGACCTTTCCAAACCTCAAACTCCCTCTCCAAGGCAAAGGTTTATCACCATTGAGGATGTTCACAAGACTTCAACACAGATTGGGACTGCAGTTCCCAAGGGAGGTTTCCAGCAAGGTTTTCACTTGAATAATGTGTGTGTTACCTCTAAGTGGGGCTTTGAAGGAAATGACACATGAGTTCTGACAGTTTATCTAACAATCTGTAATGTCATTTTTTCATTATTCAGCGTCCTCACCCCAACACGTCTAAGTGACCTTCAATGAGTCATCAAATCACTCTGTTGTATTTCTCCAACCCCAAGCAGAAGGGCTCAGATTGGTTTCTGAGGTCCTTAAAGACCCAACAAGAGAATATTCTCCCTAATTCAGAGGGAGTTGGTAAGAATGTTGAATTAAAACCATGGAAATCGATAACCCTGTAATAACAATAAGGTAATTGTCCAATTAAAATTGCATAGACAACTGTTTTTTGGTACTTCTGCAGGTTCATCCTATTATTCAAGGTTCATTTCTTTAAAAATGTCCTCCAGCCCTGCAATCTCAGACAGACTTCATGAATATAGACAATTATGAATCTATCCTGAGCTGTGATTCATGCATCTTTCACTAAGACTCCCTAACACTTCCAATTTACAAACCAATTCAGAAGTAAGCAGAGGGCCCAGGTCACGCAAGGATGGGTAGAGAACCAGATGGTGCTGCTTAAAAGCCTGCTTGGTGGGGCCAAGATGATTAGAATCTAGAGGAAAATAAATTGGGACTGTCTAAAGTAATATTTCAGTTTTTAAAAATTGCTTAGCTTGGAAATCATGTGGCTCATTTCATCCCTCACTGGCTAGAAACTTAACTGGAGAGATAAACTGCTTGGAGAACATTATTTTATTTCAGAAAGTTCAAGACCGAGGAATAGCCTGGGATAAATCCTTATCTGAGTTGGGGTGGTTTGGGTGTGATTTGGGATGCTTGAGGGTCAGAGAAAACCAGCCAGGGAAGTCTGTGCCTGGGCTGTGTGCAAGCTTGAGTGGCCCAAGTTCAATGTTCACCAACATGGGCTGCGAGCTGGGAAGCCAGAGGGAGAGTTGGATCATGGCAGAAGAAGAAAGGACACAAATGTGGAAATGGACTTGCTGGATTGAAAGTCCAACATGAGAAATAAGATAAGTCCCTAAACAGAAAGAAAGCAAAAGCGTCGGATAAAAGGCAAAAGCATCGGACTAGAAATACTCAAGGATATGTATATATATATATATATTTAAACTAAACTAGAGTCCATACTTTGCTCAGATTTCCTTAGTTTTCACCTAATGTCCTTTTTTTGTTCCAGGATCCTATCCAGGACACCCCATGACATTTAATCATCATGTCTCCTTAGACTCCTCTTGGCTGTGACAGTTTCTCAGAGTGTCTTTGTTTTTGATGGCAATGTTGATGGTTTTGAGGAGGACTCATCAGATGTTTTTGTAGAATGTCCCTCCACTGGAATCTGTCTGCTGTTTTTCTGTTGATTAGACTGGGGTTATGGGTTTGCAAGAGGAAGACCACAGAGGGAGAGTGCCATTCTCACTGCCTTCTATCAAGAGCACTGTAAAGGTCACTCTTGATGTTGACCTTGATCGCCTGGCCGAGGTCATAATTGTCAGGTTTCTCCCCCCCTACTCCTTTCCATACCGTACTCTCTAGAAGGAAGTCACTAAGCACAGCCCACGCTGACAGGGTGGGGACTGATGAGCACTTCCTTGAGGGCAGCATATGGTATTATTTTTATAAATAGAAAAATATTCTCACATTAGAAGGTGAGGAGGGTCACATGCCAGTGGATCAAAACCCCAGAACTTCTGTGTGTCCCAGCTAGAACTGGGGGTGTGGCAAGGGCCAGCTCCCAGCAACACTGCAAGAGATGCAAAATCTTTGTGTTCAAGTCCAAACATCAACTTGATTTCAACGAAGCTGAAGATGCCAAAAAGCTGGGCGTAAAAACTAGGCAAAACTTCAGCCAGTTGGGATACTTTTCATAGGCAGTGATTTTTATCCTATCCAGCATCCCTTTTCAATACTCAGGGCTCCACCCCCTCAGGGGGTCCTTCCTCTGTGGGACCTTGGGCAAATGACTTGGCCTCAGATGTTCTGAGGGGCTTCTCATATAGTCAATGTACCTACCATAGGCCAAGCAATGTTCCGGGCACTAGGCACACAGAAATGCAGCATTCATCCTAGTGGGGAAGATGGGCAGCAAGTAAAAAAATAAACATCCTTTAAGTTGACAGGACTATGCAGAGAGTAAAATGTGGTTATGGTCTGGTAAGCAATTGACAGGGCATCCTTCAGACAGTGGGGCTGAGGAAGACCTCTCTAAGAAAGTGACATTTGAGCTGACACTAAATGACCAAGAGGAGCCGGCCTGGGAAGATAGAAGGAAAGAATGTTACCGGCAGATGGAACAGCAAGTGCGGGAGCCCTGAGAGGGGAACCAGCTTCGCTCAAGAACAGAGAAAAGGCCAGTGTGGGCGGAACAAAATGAGAACAGGGGAGGGTGTGACACGATGGAGAGACAGGAAGGGGCCAGATAATGCAAGCCCTGGTGGAAAGTTGGAACTTTATTCCCAGTGGTTGACCTACAGAAGGATTCTAAGCGGGGGAGAGATGAGATCGCTGTCTCCCATGAGAGAGGGTATAGAGGTAGGGAGCAGGCACCGAGGTAGGAAGACCAGCTTCCTGCAACTGCCTCAGAGAGTTGGAGAATTAAATGCAGCATAATGTGTGCAAATTGCTTAGTCCAGGGCTTGGTCATAGAAAGTGATCAGTAAATGAAATAAAATACATGCAGTCAATAAATGTATGACTGCAGTAATGCAGATGCTTCCTGCTTCTTCCAGCTCAGCCACAGCCACCTCTGTAGCTCCCACTCTCTGTGGACTTTTGCAGAAGGTGATTCAGCCCCGCAGTTGCTGGCTGTCCTGTTCCCACAGACAGGGCTGTCTGGCCTGGGGTGTGGCAAATGGGTAGCAGGGAGGCTGAGCATTTTGGGGGTACACACACACCCAGGCACACAAGATGGGGTCTGAAACATTGGCCCAGGCCCCAGAGTTAGGACTGGAGTATGTCCTGAGGGTCCTCCATAAAGGATAACGGAATATGCCACCCCAAAACATGCCCCTTTGGCACAGGATTATTTTCAGCTGAAGGCAATGGAGAGGAAAAAAAAGATAAAAGAAAAGCTCTCCGCCCTTCTTGATCTGCCTAAAAGCAGGACATCAGTTTATAATAAAGAGGTCTCCCCTCCCCTCTGTACCAGGAAGGAGAGAAATTAATCACTGGAAACAACTCTAGATCCTCATCAGCCTGGAGGTGGCTCCAGAGGAATCTATACAACAAACTTAGACTAACAAGTCCTTATTGTCCATTAGTTTCCTCCAACTACCGACCTTCTCATAAGAAACTCAAAGTCCCTTTTCTTTGTCTTGCCAGTACTCTAACAATGTATTGTTCTTCTGTTAAGATGCTACATCAGCCCAAGTTCTAACCACTATTATGAGTTACTCATCACTCCCAGGTATATGTGTGATGCACATGTTAATAAACTCCTGTTTATTTTTCTCTTGTGAATCTGTCTTTTGTCAGTCTCATTTACAGGGCTCTAGCCAGGGAGCCTGAGATGGGTAGAGGACAAAATTTTTTCTCTTCCCCACATCTGGTTGGCACCTCCTAAAGTAGGTGCATGTAACTGAGGGCCACACTCTTGTTTGGTGGAGGATGGGGGAAAAAATGCTGAATCTGGAGTGGGTCACTGAGAGCAAAAGAAAAACAAGGTCAGAATGAAGCGTACCAAGGGATAACCTTGAGGTGATAAATATCTGGGGAAAGGTAGGAAAAGCTAGACTCTGTGGTGTGGAGACGAGCAGAGGAAATTGTCATCAATACTCCCAAGCCTGGAAAACTCCACCATGAGTCACAAAGAGCCCACGTCAAGAAACAGCTATTTTGAGCCCAGCTAGAGGGTGGGGCACTGTCTGCCTTTACTGAGACGGGTGAGGGGCTGAGCCAGGCTTTTCGCTATTCAAGTCACTGCTTCCCCTGAACAGAATCTCAATCAACTGAGTGCTGAGAGTCTAGACCACCTGACTGCACAGAAAATGAAATCTAAACCATTCTGTAGCTCCGGGTTTCTCAAGCCTAGAAGGTCTGCTTCAGGAGAAGCTGGAACCTGCAGAGAGAACTTTGCCAAAGGGAAGACAGGCAATCCCTTTGAGAAGACGGGGTGTGAACAGCAATTTCCTGCTCCTGGCAGCTCATCCACCCACTTCGTTCGAGGCATTTAGATTCTAAATGTCACATGGTGATGTCCCCGACATGACGTGGACATTTGTTGATTTTTGCCTCCCAGCATCCATTCGCCTTTCCTTGGTAAGAGGACCCCCATTTTAGTTGGGGAACCGATGCAGGCACCACTCCTGGGTCTTGGGGATTGTTGGGCTGACCCTGCCAGGGTGTGGCGTTCTGTTTCCCCAGACCCCTGGGGCTGGTTCAGATGGGCATGAAGCTCCATAACAAAAGACAAGCAGTCGGGCCCTGAGCTTTTGTGTGAACTTTGGAGGGAGAGAAACCCTGCCCAGTTTCCTGCTGGCCTTGGACCTCTCAGAACATGGATCCTGAGGGCAAACCTTCATGGAAGGGAGAAAGGCCAAGAGACGGAGAGATGGAGAGAAGCAGATGAACCCTGGATCGACTTCTAGAGTAACAGAACCCAGTGCATTCTCTTTTTGCTTAAGCAGTTTGAGTTTTCTGTTGCATGTGACAGAAATATGTTGCATATAATGGTCACATAAATACTCCACATCTTCTAAGAGAAATGTGTAAGGAGGAGCAGCAGAGGGTGGAAATGCCTCTGGGGTAACAGGGCTGTGGATTCAGGGCAATCCTTGTGTCTCCCCCTGTCCATAGTCAAAAATGCAAATATGATCGTCTCCTAAAGCATGGATTGCAAACTACAGCCCACAGGTCAAATCCAGACCACCACTGTTTTTGTACAGCCTGTGAGCTAAGAATGGTTTTTCCGTTTTTTACATATCGGGAAAAAAATCAAAAGAAAAATAGTTTGTGACATGTGAAAATTACACAAAATTCACATTTCAGTGTCCCTAAATAAAGCTTTATTGGAACCTAGCCATGCCCATTTGTTTATGTATTATCTATGGCTGCTTTTACACTACAGCAGAGCTGAATGGTTGGAATAGAGACCATCTGACTTCAAAGACAAAATATTTACTGTTAGCCCATTAAAAGAAGGTTTGCAGACCTCTGTCCTAAAGGATCCTTTACACAAAGGACATTTTGTAAGTAGCCTTTTATAAACTAGGCTACTAAGGGCTTTAGGTTCCAAACTTATTATGCTCAGAAACGTGTTAAAACGATTGGCTTTTCTTCCCAAGTAAAAATGAGAATTGCTAATTATTTATAGAAACTTGTTTAGAAGAAACTCCGTTCTAAGCTTTTAAGGTTGTAAACCAGAAGTACTATTCAGAACTCAAAAACAATCCCAAAGGCAACAGCAAGGATGTATTCAATTTCACTAATGGTTATTTATTTTCCCATAACCACAAAAATTCTATTTCTAGTATCTTCTATTTTTTAAATAATCTAAGAACTAATATAAGCCATAATTGAAATGAACTTAACAGTAAGAATAACAATAGCTATTACTTATTTATTTTAACAATACCTATTATTTATTAAGCCTTTACTATTTGCAGGCAGAATTTGAACATTTTACTTATATTCACACATTTAATTGTCCCAACCACTGCACTGGGTAGATACTATTATTCTACCCATTTGGTAGATGAGAAAACTAAGGCACAGAGGCAAGGTAAGTAATTTGCTTACAGTCATACAGCCAGAAAACACTGGGGCCAGGATTCAAACCCCTGTAAACTGGTCCCCTAAATTGGACTACACTATGGGGAAGACTATCTCAGCTTTATTTAAAAGAGATGTGGGGGGACTTCCCTGGTGGCACAGTGGTTAAGAATCCGCCTGCCAATGCAGGGGACACAGGTTCGAGCCCTGGTCCGGGAAGATCCCACATGCCACAGAGCAACTAAACCTGTGCGCCACAACTACCGAGCCTGTGCTCTAGAGCCCGTGAGCCACAACTACTGAGCCTGCATGCTGCAACTACTGAAGCCCGTGTGCCTAGAGTCCATGCTCCACAAAAAGAGAAGCCACCACAGTAAGAAGCTGCGCACCACAACGAAGAGTAGCCCCCACTTGCTGCAACTAGAGAAAGCCCGCATGCAGCAGTGAGGACCCAATACAGTCAAAAATAAATAAACTAAATAAATTTAAAAAAAATAATAATAAAAAATAAAAAAATAAAAGAGATGTGGGGGGGATTCCCTGGTGGTCCAGTGGTTAGGACTCAGTACTTTCACTGCCAGGGGTACGGCTTCAATCCCTGGTTGGGGCACCAAAATCCTGCAAGCTGCATGATGAAGCCAAAAAAATAAAAATAAAAATAATAAAAGAGAACTTCCCCGGTGGTCCAGTCAGTGGTTAAGACTCTGTGCTTCCACTGCAGCAAAAAAAAAAAAAAAAAAGAGAGAGAGAGAGAGAGAGAGAGAGAGATATGAGGGCAACAAGATTTCACCTGATGAAACAAAATTCATATTTTATGGCAAGACAAGAAAATTTAAACATAAAATTGTTCTCTGCCTGTTTGGGCCTCCTCCCTCTCCTTTAGTGTGTGCTGTATATCTGCATTAACCAGACCTCCTTAGGAGATAACCTTCCTTATTTATCTTGTAAGGGACCACAGTGACCCATGACCTACTACTCACTTTGTACGTGTAGATCTGGATTGTGTAAACTGTCAATAATACATAATTTGATGTATAACCCTTTATCTCAAAAACTTACGTAACTGTGCTTTGACCTCTAACGGGTAGAATATTCCTCAGAGCTTTCTGAAAGACTGTCTCCTGGGTTACAATCCACAGGTTGGCTCCAATAAAATTTTCCATTTCTTTCTTAGATTCACTATTGATTAATTTTTCATCAACACACTATAGTCTGAAATTTAATTAGTAGCACAATGCAGTGCACACTTCTTTTTTAAGCTTCTTAGAACGTCAGCTTTTCTGGAAAATGTCTTTTCTCTGAACATTCTACATAGTCATGTTAGGCAACGGACCCCCACCCCTCTCCTATCTCCACATCTGATTGGACCGGGTATGGACATCTGACCCAAGTGGACCAATAGGCTCTTCCCTGAGACTTTGGTACTGAGATTAAGATTCCAGCCTCAGGACTTCCCTGGTGGCACAGTGGTTAAGAATCTGCCTGCTAGTGCAGGGGACACGAGTTCGATCCCTGGTCCGGGAAGATCCCACGTGCTGCGGAGCAGCTAAGCCTGTGCATCACAACTATTGGGCCTGCGCTCTGGAGCCCGCGAGCCACAACTGCTGAGCCCGCACACCTAGAGCCCATGCTCCACAACAAGAAAAGCCCCCACTCGCCACACCTAGAGAAAGCCTGCGCGCAGCAATGAAGACCCAACGCAGCCAAAAATAAGTAAATAAATAAAAGATTCTAGCCTCAATCTAACTGCTGTTTTAAAACATAAGCCTGGTAGCTGTTTGCCACAAGTCCCCAAAACCAGAAAAAGCCAGTCTTCAGTGTGAGAGAAGAATGAAGGAGACATGACAAGAAAAACACAGATGAGAAATGGAGAAATGGTGGAGGAAGGGAGCTCCCTGATTCACGACACGCCCTAGTCCCTTCCCGACTTCCAGCAGAACTCCGCCCTGGGTTTTGTGAGGCACCCCCTTGATGGTTAATTTTAGTGTCAACTTGAGTGGGCCACCATGCCCTGATTACACATTATTTCTGGGTGTGTCTGTGAGGGTGTTTCTGGGTGAGATTAGCATTTGAATGGGTGAACTCCATAAAGCAGATAGCCCTCCTCATGTGGATGGGCAGCATCCCGTTCCTGGAGGACCTGCATAGAAAAAAAGGCAGAAGAAAGAAGAACTCCTCTCTTTTTTCCCTGCCTCACTGATTGAGCTGGGACGTCTCATCTCATCCTCCTGCCCTCTGACTGGTATTTGTATCATTGGCTTCCCTGGTTCTCAGGCTTCCTCCAGACTCAGACTGAATTACTCCATTGGCTTTCCTGAGTCTCCAGCTTGCAGATGGCAGATCGTGAGAATTCTCAGCCTCCATAATTGCATGAACCAATTCCTTATAGCAACTCTCTCTCTCTCTCTCTGTATGTATGTGTGTGTGTATATATATATATATATATATATATATATATATGTATATATATATATATAATTTCCTATTGGGTTTCTCTGGAGAATCCTAATACAATCCAGAATCCTTAAATAATATCCCCTTTGGCTAAATCGAATGGGTTTCAATTACCTACAACCAAAAGAATCCTCAAACATAGCCCAATTAAGGGCAAAACAATCTTCCAGTTTTCATATTCTCTGAATCATCAGCATGAGCCTCTCAAATAATGGATTTGCTGGATTTCTAATTATTCCCTTAGTTGTGCACTAACTAGGCCAGCTCCCAGGAATCACTGGTTTGTAGGCGGAGGGACTAGTTGAAAATGCCTAAAATGGTGTATCGGACATGCAGGGAGTCAAGAAATTGGTGTTAGACTTCAGTTTACTTTTTCTTATTGGTTGTGTACTTCTATTCTTTTTCCGTGAAAAGCAGCAAACATTCTTCTCCATTTCCCTTCAATGAAACAGCTGGAAATGGCAGTTTTACTTGGGATGGAGCTGAGGGAGGGAGATAAACAGTGTCATAGAACCAGTTGCTGAAATGACCGGAATGGATATAAAATGCAGTTGCATAATTTCCTCATAAGTCACATTTCTGAAGGTGGAAATGGTTCTGAGACAATCCAAATGCTTCTCTGAAGAAATCAGTAAGTGGGATGGAAAAGAAAGTGATGGCTTCCCAGGGTTGGTAGTAATTGTGATTTTAATGGGTGTGATAGTCCCATTTATAGATGGGCAACATGAGGACCTGAATGGCCAGGAAATTTGCTAACCGATGGCAAGGTCAGGATTAGGCCTCTGGCCTTGAGTCCAGCTCTTCAATCCCAGTGGCCTCTGAGTGATGTCCGTTCTCTTCCCCAGCCAGCATCTGTGTCCTGATTTCCCCTTGGGGGATTGGGCATGTGATCCAGAACCTGGTCAATGAAAATATCCCACCACAACCTCTTCCCCTTTCTCCTGCCACAATAATTGGTTCAGGTCTGGGCAAATTACCCAATTTGGAGTCATGAGTGTCAGTCCCAGGACTTTTAATGAACCTATTGGAGAAGAGTATGCTCTCCCTTCTGGGATTGCTAGCTGATGGCTAATGTAAGCTTGGAGCTGTTGAGATTGCCACAAAAAGCACCTGTCTGAGAGTAAAGCTGACATTGGTAGATGCAGAATAAAGAAAAGAAGATGGAGAGACTGAGTCCTGCTGATCCAGGACTGAACTGATCCTTAGTTGAACCTCTGGATCCAGCCATGCCTGAAGCTAGCCCAATCTCTTCCAGGACCTAAGCCAATAACTTCTTTCTTTAGCTTGAGCCAGTCGAATTAGCTTTGTTGCTTGAACTCAAGAGCCCTGAGTAGTGCAGCTGTCATCCTGTAGCCTGCAGGGGTGGTCAGTACCTGCCCTGAACATTCTAAATATTTGGCACAGACCAGCAGGCTGAATGTGACAATGGACATTCTTGCATGCACTGTTTATCGAGTGCCTACTATATGCCAGGCCCTGGGCCCAGTGCAGCTGACACAGAGGTGAACAAAACAGACCCACTCCCTGTCCTCATAGAGCTCAAAGACAGACAATCAAATGGACTAGTACAATAAGGTGGATAGGTGCTTGGGCAGGAGAAGCATTGAGACCTTCACTAGTCTGGGGCCAGAAAAGTGTTTCGAGGAAGTGACCTTTAAGCTGACACCTAAGAAGGACAGAGCGAGAGTGGGAGAGGAGAAAAAGAAGGGACGAGGTGGAAAGGAAACATATGCCAAGACCAAGCCTCAAGAGAGGAGGACAGCCCAGGATGGCTGCAGTGTAATGTCTGAGCTAGGAACTAGCACGGGAGGATGCTGGAGGTCCTTCTCTTTTTTTTCATTAGCAGGTCTGACCTCATTTCAGGTCTGACCTCATTTCATGGCACTTCACTTTATTGAGCTTTGCAGATACTGCATTTTTTTACAAATCAAAGGTTGGTGGCAATCCTGCATTAAGCAAGTCTATCAGCACCATTTTTCCCAATAGTATTTGCTCACTTTGTGTCTCTGTGTCACACTTTGGTAATTCTCACAATATTTCAAACTTTTTCATTATTATCATATTTGCTATGGTGATCTGTGATCCATGATCTTTGATGTTACCACTATGACTCACTGAAGGTTCAGATGATGGTTAGCATTTTTTTAGCAATAAACTACTTTTTAATTAAGGTATATACATTGCTTTTTAGTCATAATGCTGTTGCACACTTAACAGACTACAGGTATAGTTAACATACTTTAATGTGCACTGGGAAACCAAAAATTCGTGTGACTTGCTTTATTGCGAACTTCACTTTATTGCGGTGGTCTGGAACCGAACCCGCAGTATCTCCAAGGTGTGCCTGTACTACTAAAGCACACCCTGAATCCACCCGCTGCATGCCATCTCATGACTCCTCTCCTAGCCTGTCATCCGAGCAATTTCTAGAGCCGTCATGGTTTCACTCCCCACAATCCACTCTTCACGCAGCAACCAGGGTGAGGGCAATAGGGAGCCATAGAAAGGACATGAGCAGGGAAGGGGCAGGCCCTCTTAGGATGAGGGTCTCTACTTTGCCTGCAGATCATCTTTAACTATTTCTCAAATGGGCCCTGAAGTTATTTTCTGGGTGTTCGTTCAGCCTGCTAGTGGAGTCTGAGGTAAGAGTACCCCAGTGGGATCTGCAGGTGTTGGCAAAGCCACCCAGGCCGCTCAGGATTAACTGCAGTGAATGACGACTTGTCCTTTGCCTGTGTCTTCCTTGAATTTTTATTTTATTTTTTATTTCTTTTCATTTCATTTTTGGCTGTGTGTCATGCAAGATCTTAGCTCCCCGACCAGGAATCAAACCTATGCCCCCTGCAGTGGAAGCACAGAGTCTTAACCACTGGACCAGGGAAGTCCCATTCCTTGAATTCTTTATCAGCTGAGCCAGGAGAACATGCTCAGGGTTGCACTTTCCATTCAGTTCAGCCAAACTGTGTTTGGGGCTTCCTTTGGGCAAGGTCACTTGCTGGATGTTGGGCGTTTGGAGAATAAACAAGAGGATGTCCCGGGGTTGAGGGACTTTGAAGCCCATGGGGAGGGAGAAATTCATGAGGCAAGAGAGGAAAAGTATGTAGAAAAAAATATTTTAGATGTCAAAAAAGTAAAAATGGTGAAAGAAGCCAGACACAGAGGCCACATGGTGTATGGTTCCATTCATATGAAATATCCAGAATAGGTAAATCCACAGACACAGAAAGATTAGTCTGGGGTAGGGGTAGGGGAAGTGACTGCTTAATGAGTATGAGTTTTGGGTGACGAAAATGTTCTGGAACTAATTAGAAGCAATGGTTGCAGACATTGCGAATATACTAAATGCCACTGAATAATAAACTTTTACAATGATCAATGTTCTGAATCACTTCGCTGTACAGCAGAATTAACACAACATTGTAAATCAACTCTACTTCAATTTACAAAATGGTTTAATTTTATGTTATGCGAATTTCACCTTAATTAAAAAAAAATAAAGGACATAATTCTAGCCAGAAATGTATCATATTTCTAGCAGGGGTGGCTTTGGAGCTAGACCTTGAAGGGTGGGTTGGATTTTGTCCTGTGGAGGCTGAGAGGCAGAAGAGGGTGAAGGAAATTTTCTAGGTCTAGTGAAGGGCTAAGCAGTAACTGCATCATTAATTGTCAGGGCAACCCTTCCAGGTAGAAAATGTTGTATTAGCCATGTTTCATAGATGGGAAAATGAGGCCCAGAAAGAGGAAACGACTTGTTCAAGGTTGCACAGTTGGTAAGTAGCAGAGAGCTGGAAATCAAACCTAGGTTCATCTGATCTCAACCCAGCTAAACTGTCTCCTAGTAGAGGGAGGAGCATATACTCTCAAAAAATTAGAAGAATTTATCCTGGGGGTGGGCTTGGGGCAGGGTAAAATGGGTGAAGGTGGTCAAAAGTACAAACTTCCAGTTAGAAAATAAGTAAGTCCTGGGGATGTAATGTACAACATGGTGACCGTAACTAATAATGCTGTACTGCATACTTGAAAGTTGCTAAGAGAGTACATTCTAAAAGTTCTCATCACAAGGAAAAAAAATGTGTAACTATGTGTGGTGATGGATGTTAACTAGACTTCTCATGGTGATCATTTGGCAATCAATATATACAAATATCGAATCGTGTTGTACACTTAAACTCATCTAATAAATATGTCAAGTATATCACAATTTAAAAAAAAGAATGTATCCTTCTATGGTCTTCACAAAACTATAATCATAGAGTAGTCCACTAAGATATATATTCATGACAGCATTCTTTACAACAGTGAAATACTGGAAACGTCAGATGTTCCGCTGTGTAGGGGCTGGTTAAAATCAAGTTATCGAAGACTATTTGATGAGTTGGGGATGCAATCACACTATAATGCTAAAAAAGCCAGATATGGAAAAATAAATGGGTATCATTTGTATAGGAAAAAAAGCAGATGGCAAATTTACTAGAAAAACATGCATCCGGATATTGATCAACTTTGAAGGGTGGAATTATGTATGAGTTTTTCCTACATGTATGTATATATATATATTTTTTCATGACTGTAAAATGGAGAAAATAATTTGAGGACCTCTCTCTTGAAATTGTTATAAAGACCAAATGAGATAATGTATATAAATCTTGAAGCACAGTGTCCGACATAGTATAAATGCTCAGCAAAATAATTGTAACTATAATTATTATTATGCACATGTATTTATTTTGTAACTAGGAACACAGGCAATAAACGCTATTTTAAAATCCTGTAGAACCTCTTTTGTTTTTTGAGTTTTTTCAAAACATAGGAGACTCCTACGTCACAGCCCCTGGAAGTTGCCTCCCTTCGCTCCCTGTCAGTGGTATCCTCCTCCAGGTGTGAAACTGAAGGGAGCAGTGAGTCATGGGCTGCTTCCTCAGCTGCCCTTGAACTGTGGGCTGGACTCGGCTGAATGCAGCTTCTTCTCTTAACACATGAGGTTCAGCTTTCTCCACTGGGCTCCCCCTCCAGAAGCCACCAACCAATCGATAGAGGGTAACGAGATTCAAAGCCACCCACTGGATAGTTCTGGTGACCGTCAGCTGTTTTCTTACTCCCTAATCCCTGCCCTGGTAGAGGGACGGCATCTCTGCTCACCTCATGGGGTCCTGTTCATATCAAGGCACCCAATTTGGTCCACAGGCTGGGCAGAGACTTTTTCCCTTAGAGACAGAGAAGGTGCTGCCTCAGCACCGTTCCACACCTCTGGGTGGTCCCCATGATTAGGGCCTGACCTTCTTTTCCCCTTCTCTCAAGACTGGTTCTTACTCAAGGTCACTCTGCCCTTGGGGCAGGCTGGGGAACTGCAGGCATCTTGCCAGTATTAATGATGATGGATTCTATCCTGCAAAGAAATATCTCTGACTTTCACAGAAGGTCTGGTTTGGGGTCCTAACGATATTTTAGAATTACACAAGCAATATGTGAATTAATTCTCATTGTAGAAAATTCAAACAATCTAGAACTATGTTAAAAAAGGAAAAAGTTCCCTTGACACCTCTCCTTCAGCCCCACCCCTTTCCCCAGAGGTAACCAACCACTGGTAATAGTTGGGTATGCATATCTATATGTACATGTGCAGGGTTATCTTTTCAATTTTTTATGGAAATGGGAACATACACTACTTATTCTGTCACTCATTTTTTCACTTAATGATGTGTCTTGAAGACCCTTCCGTGATTTTCTAGACAGTTCTACTGCATTCTTTTCCAAATAGCTTCAGAGTATTTTGCTCTAAGGCTCTACCATAGCTTAACCACTTTCCCATTTATGGATACAAATTTTCATTACTAGACACAATGCTCTAATGAAATTCTGTTAGAATGCAGAGAGCTTCATGCATTTGTGCAGATATTTGTATAACACAGATTCCTAAAAGTGAAACACCCAGGTCAAAGGATGGTTCATTTAAGCTGTTGCTAAGTATGCCAAAGTGCCTTTCCAAAAGGCCAAATGAATGTCCAAGTTCAGCCTTTCACGTTGAGGCTGACTTCTTAAGATTTAACAAATAACTGTAGTAAGTGTTTGGGAAAAGGTATTTTAAGTTTGCTTTAATCCCAATATTTTTCTTCCTTTCAAGGGACCTCTACAAAGAGATTAATATTTATAGAGTAGGTACACTCTCTATCTTGAACTTCAACATAAGATAGAAGAGATAACTGCACAGTTGACCTGAGGGAAAGAGCAGTGAAATGCACTGGGAAGCACTGACAAAATCCATCACCGCCCAAGTGAGAAGCAGGTCATGGTACAATTGCTCTCTTCAAGGCAGATGGTCTCAAAGCAAAAGCTAATGTTTGTTTCACATAACCTGCACAGCAACATGGTAAGTTCCTGACTATTTTTATTCTGATTTTACAGATGAAGTAACTAAGACTGTAAGAAGTTAAGTGATTGCCAAGGTCACAGAGTTAGAAAAAGAACAGCAATGTGAACTCAGATCATCCTACTCTAAAACCCATGCTCTTAGCCACATACAGACTACTTATCCACCATATTAGATCTTCAACCTGTAACAGGCACCCTTCTCCATCATCAGAAATCCTAATTCAGTAGGTCATGGCGCTTGACATAATGCAACATCACCACTATTACCAGTATACCTGAGGGGTGAGCCAGTGCAATAAGACAAGATAAAGTAAGTATAAGACATAGAAACAAAATAGTGTTAATTTGCAGATTCTGTGATTGTCCACACAGAAAATTCAAGAGTATCTATAACTACCATACAACCCAGCAATCACTACTGGGCATATACCCTGAGAAAACCATCATTCAAAAAGAGTCATGTACCACAATGTTCATTGCAGCTCTATTTACAATAGCCAGGACATGGAAGCAACCTAAGTGTCCATCGACAGATGAATGGATAAAGAAGATGTGGCACATATATACAATGGAATATTACTCAGCCATAAAAAGAAACGAAATTGAGTTATTTGTAGTGAGGTGGACGGACCCAGAGTCTGTCATACAGAGTGAAGTAAGTCAGAAAGAGAAGAACAAATACCGTATGCTAACATACATATATATGGAATCTAAAAAAAAAAAAAAGGTTCTGAAGAACCTACGGGCAGGACAGGAACAAAGATGCAGATGTAGAAAATGGACTTGAGGACATGGGGGGGCGGGAAGGGTAAGCTGGAATGAAGTGAGAGAGTGGCATGGACTTATATATACTACCAAATGGAAAATAGATAGCTAGTGGGAAGCAGCTACATAGCACAGGGAGATCAGCTCGGTGCTTTGTGACCACCTAGAGGGGTGGGATAGGGAGGGTAGGAGGTAGACACAAGAGGGAGGAGATATGGGGATATATGTATATGTATAGCTGATTCACTTTGTTATAAAGCAGAAACTAACACACCATTGTAAAGCAATTATACTCCAATAAAGATGTTAAAAATAAAAAAGAGTATCTATAAACTACTAAAGTTAATAAGAGACTTTAATAAAGTTTCTGGTTATAAGATTAACACCCCAAATCAGTAAGATTCCTATACTACAATATTAATTTAAAATTTTAATTAAAAATCATAATAGCAAATAAAACAAAGTTATAGGAATGAATTTAATAAAATATATAAAATTGTTGCAGAGAAAATGATAAAACTTTACTGAAGGACATAAAGAGAAGACCCAAATAAACTGAAATACATACCATGGCCATGGATGGGAAGACTTGTATCATAAATGTCAATTCTCCCCAGACAGTAAAATAATATTGTGCAATAGTAATTAAGACTATTAATTACTGGTGGAATTGACATATGGATGGACAAATAGAAAATTGTAACAGAAAAAGGAAGTCTAGGCACAGACCCACATGCACATGGAAACATGCTGAAGGCAGGAGGTTACATTACAAATCAGTAGAGACAGGGCAGACTATTCCCTAGTACTGGGGAAACTGGTTATTCATGTGGGAAAAATAAAATAAGATAGCTATTTCATGCAATATATCAACAGTTCTTGACAATTTTCTAAAAATTATTGGGGACTCCAAGAGCTTTTGCTTATACTATACCTATCAATATTTACTATATAATAAATTAAAACTGAGAAATTTTAGAAATATTTACTAATTCATTTAAAAGTAATTGTTATAAATTCATTACATGTTAACATAAATAGCATATTTTTAATTTTAAAAAACTATTTTTAAAAAAAATCATCAATGAGTGCCATTGTTTTACATTTTTGCAAATCTCTTTAATTTCTGGCTGGATTCTCATATCTGTTTTGACATTCAGTGTGTTGTGATATATTGTTTTGGTTGGAGTATATAAAGAAAATCCAGCCTCACACAGATGCATGGTTAGCAAAAGGAGGAGTATTTTAGTAGCCTTTTCAGATTATTATTGTGGATACTCTTATTTTCTACTACACCAAAACTCAAGATGGAGTAGTTTCTTCAAGGTTAGTTGCAATGTGGAATCTGAAACTTTATCAATGAACTTTTTATACTCTGTTACATTAAAAATCCATTGGTCTATCTTACACTTTGAAAAGATCTTTTAACCAAATATGATTTTGTAGTATCATATATTGGTCATTTAGAAAATATTTGTTTAACATTGTAAAGCAATTACATTCCAATAAAGATGAAAAAAACAAAACAAAAAAGAAAATATTGGTCCAAAATATTGGTTAGGCCAATCTTCCAAATGTAGACATGCTTTATCACAAAAATCACGTTAATTCACTTTATTACCAATCTCACCAGAAAAGTCTTGTATTGGGAAGTTGTCAAGTTCATGGTAACAGATGCAAGTCTTCCAAAATCCTAATCATCTACTGAAAGCTCAAGTTGTATCACTGGCAACAAATACTGTCAGTTGTTTTCCTTGAAGTGACAGGCTCACTTCACTCATTTTTGAGAAACTGACATACGCTCAAGCCTGAAAAATCATAGTTTGTCAGTTATTCTTTCCAGGAAAAATGGTGTTCTACAGGGAAAGACAAAAAAAAAGATTTATATGTACTTCCCATTCCATCATCCAGAATATTATTTTTTAGAGTGGGAAATACTAGAATATACATATTTGCCTATATATATATATATATATATATATATATATATATATATATATATATATTTTTTTTTTTTTGGTACGCGGGCCTCTGACTGTTGCAGCATGTGGGATCTTCCCGGACCGGGGCACGAACCCGTGTCCCCTGCATTGGCAGGCCGACTCTCAACCACTGCGCCACCAGGGAAGCCCTTGCTTATAGTTTTTTAAAAAAGAAGAATAAATCAAGATCTAATTTTAAACATTTACTGATGGGGGAGGAAACAGCAGAGACAGGAATGAAAGCTAGACTTTTCTGCTATACCTTGATTGAGGTTTTGACTTTGTAAACACATGAATATTTTAAATAATAAACAAAATAAAAAACAAAAATTTTCTTGACTATTGACTCAAGGGTCAAGAGTTGATAAAATTAATAATTCTTATTGCTTCATCAAAACATAAGTGAAACTGGTGTTTGTTTTTAACTATCAGTGCATGATAGTGAAGAATATAATGATTACCAGTAGAACTGAGTGCAGATTTAAGCCCTAAACATCCATAATTATCTTAAATGTAAATTGTTTAAAAATATCAACTAAAGGACAAAGACTGGCAGAGTGGATAGAAAAACATGATCCAATAGTATGTTATCTACAAGAAATTCACTTCAAATATAACAACATTGGCGGACTGAAGGTAAGATGATAGAAAAAGATATACAAATATCAACCAAAAGAAAGAAGGAGTGGCTATACTAATATCAGATAAAGTAGACTTCAGAACAAAGAACATTCTAAGAGGGACAGTTATATAATTATAAAAGGACTGGTCCACCAAGAAGAGACAGCAATCCTGTTTATGCACCAAACAGAAGCAGACTGATAGAACTGAAAGGATAAATAGACAGATCCATAATTATAATTGGGTACTTCAACACTCCACTGCCAGCAACTGATAGAACTGCTAGACAGAAAATCAGCAAGCATATAAAATAAGTGAATAGCACTATTAACTGACTCAACTGATATCTATGAAACACTCCACTGAACAACAGTAAAACACATTTTTTTCACATGCCCATGCAATATTAATCAAGACAGAACATATCTTGGCCCCTCAAACAAATCTTAACAAATTTAAAAGAATTGAAATCATACAAATTATGTTCTCTGACCATAATGTAATCCAATCAGAAATCAGTGACAGAAATATAGCAAAAATCTCCCAACACTTGGAGATTAAACAACATACTTCTAAAACGTCTGTGAGTCAAAGAAGTCTCAAAGGAAAAATTTTTGTATTAGGAAAATTTTTTTAAAGGATCAAATGAAAATGAAAATACGACATATTGAAATAAATGAAATGCAGCTTAAGTACTACTGAGAGGGAAATTTATAGTACTAAACACTTACATTAGAAAAGAGGAAAGGTCTCAAATCAATAACCGAAGTTCCCACGTCAAGAAACTAAAAGAATAGTAAAATAAACCCAAAGAATGCAGAAGGAAGGAAATAATAAAGATAAGAGCAGAAATCAGTGAAATCAAAACCAGCAAAAATGATAGTGAACAATCAATGAAACAAAACTCAAATTCTTACCCCCCAAAATCAACAAAATTGATAAAACTTCTAAGAGACTGACAAAGATAAAATGAGAGAAGAGGGCTTCCCTGGTGGCGCAGTGGTTGAGAGTCCGCCTGCCGATGCAGGGGACATGGGTTCGTGCCCCGATCTGGGAAGATCCCACATGCCGCAGAGCAGCTGGGCCCCTGAGCCATGGCTGCTGAGCCTGCGCGTCCGGAGCCTGTGCTCCGCAACGGGAGAGGCCACAACAGTGAGAGGCCCGCGTATCGCCAAAAAAACCCCAAAAAACAACAACAACAAAAAAAAAAAATGAGAGAAGACACAAGTCACCAGTATCGAATGAAATGGGATAGCTCTACACACTCTGTAGCCATTAAAAGAATAATAAAGGAATACTACAAACAACTTTGCACTCAGAAATTTGACAACTTAGAAGAAGCATAAAATAGTTTGGCAGTTTCTTACAAAGCTAAACATGTGCTCTCATGTGACTTGGCAATTATACTCTTGGGTATTTATCCCAGAGAAATGAAAACTTATGTTCACACTAAAAAATTGTACAAGTGTTCACGGCAGCTTTATTCATAATAGCCCCAAGCTGGAAACCATGCAGACATCCTTCAGTGGATGAAACAAACTATGGTACATCCATCTATGGAATATTACTCAGCAATCAAAAGGAATGAACTGTTGATACATGCAACGACTTGGATAGATCTCAAGAGAATTATGATGACTGAAAAAAGATAATCTCAGAAGCTTATATACTGTATGATTCCATTTATATAACATTCTTGAAATGACAAAATTATAGAAATAGAAAATGATTAGTAGGTGCCAGGGATTGAGCGGGGGAAGGTAACTGCGGTTATTAAAGTAGCATAAGGGATCCCTGTGATGGAACTATTCTGTATCTCAACTATGGTGTGGCCATACAAATCTATGCATATGATATAAATCTATAAAATGATATAGAACTAAATACACACACACAAGTGCACATAAATCTGGGGAAATCTGAATAATGTCAATGGGTTGTATCAATGTCAATTTTCTGCTTGTCATATTGTACTATGCAAAATGTTACCACTGGGGGAAAATGGGTGAAAGGTAGAGAGCTCTCTATTATTTCTTGCAACTGTAGGCAAACTTCAATTATCTCAAAATAAAATGTTAAAAAAGAAGACAGGCCACAGACTGAGATAAGATGTTTATCATACAAGAATATACAAAAGATGAGGAATCAAATATAAAGAATGACTATGAAAATGACAACGCAATAGGAAAAGAAAACAGCAAAAGGATATGAACTAAGGATTCACAGAAAGGAAACTCAAATATCAATAAACAGATGAAAAGATGTTTAACTTCATTGGTAATCAAGAAAATGCAAAAATAAAATAACAAAAACCATTTCACACTCATCAGATTTGCAAACTTCTAACAATCTTGATAGCTTATGGTTGTTTGGATGTAAGGAAATGGCAACTCATAACCTGCTGAGAAGGGTGTAAATTTATACAATCACAGTTGGACAACAATTTGACAATGTTTATTAAAAATAAAAGCGTGCAGGGCTTCCCTGGTGGCGCAGTGGTTGAGAGTCCGCCTGCCGATGCAGGGGACACGGGTTTGTGCCCCGGTCTGGGAAGATCCCACATGCCGCGGAGAGGCTAGGCCCATGAGCCATGGCCGCTGAGCCTGCGCGTCCGGAGCCTGTGCTCCGCAACGGGAGAGGCCACAACAGTGAGAGGCCTGCGTACCGCAAAAAAAAAAAAAAAGCGTGCATACTGTTTGTTTAGCACTTCCACGTCTAGATAAATACCCTGCGTAAATGCTTGCTCCTGAGCTCAAAAAGACATATATACCAGGGTGGCCATGAGAGCAGTGTTTGGTAATAGTGAAAAATTGAAAACAACCTATATATTATCAATAGGACACTGGTTGAAGCATTTGTGGTATGTTCCTATATTACAAATACTTTGAACAGTTCAAAAAATAAAAGAATTGGCCTACATGTATCGACATGCATAAGTCCTGAAAACATAATGTTTAGTGGTAAAAATAAGAGATAAATGGACATGTACAGCATATTGTGTGTGGATACATATGTAATAAAGTAAAAACACAAACACGTGGATAAGATACGTGTTATTTCACAATCAGGTCACTCCTGGAAGGAAGAGAACGAAAGAGGGATATTCAGCTGAATCTTTAAGGTTTGTTCGTTTGTTTCTTTGCTTAAAAATTGATTTGAAGTAAAGATCTTAGTGTTGATCAATTCTGGAAGGTGGATACAAAAGTGTTAGGCTTTATTCTGTGCTAGTCTTATGCCTGGAATTAAAGCACACACAGAAAGAACCCAAGTTTGCTCCGTGATGCTGGGGCACACCCACATTTGGAAGACCCGGCTCTAGGATGAATCAGCCTCACTGCTAAGGCAGCTGCATCACGACGAGGAGCAGGAGTGGGGTGGGGGGAGGGGAAGGGGGTGGCTTTCCCTGCTTATATTCTCCTTAAGCGGCATCTTCTCAAGAATATTTAGGGTGAGAAGTTACTATAATCGTTGTTAAGGCTGTGATGACATATATTCGAGAAGGCTGAGGGAAAGCACAGGTCAGGCCGTCCAGTGGTTCAACGATAAGGCAGGAGAAGGTGGTTAAAGAGAAGCCCTTTTTCATCCTCCTGCAGGGTTTCCAGGCTGTTCACCCTTTGTGTTAGGACCTAGCTACACTTCTGCTGTAACAGCTGCTCAAAGGATGGCTTTTAGGGTATTTCAGAGGCCCTGCCACCCATAATAGGGTCGCCTTTGCTGTCCGCAGGTTCCGCATCCACAGATATGTGAAAGCTGGAGTAAGGACTTGAACACCGTGAATTTGGGTATTCATGGGGCTCCTGGAACCAATCCCCCACGATACGGAGGGAGAGCTGTACTCTTGGAAGCACAGGACATCATTCTTGTCATTGGAGTCAGAATGACATTTCCCCTCCTCTCCACATAAGTGCCTTGATGCCAGGATTTCTTGCCCTGAGCACTGTTGACATTTGGGGCCAAATTAATCTTTGTTGGGGAGAAGGGGGGCTGTCTTGTGCATCATAGGAGGTTTAGCAGCGGCCCTGGCCTCTACCCACTAGATGCCAGCCGCATCCCCCCAACCCCACTTGTGACAGTTAAGAATGTCTCTGGACGTTGCCAGATGTCCCATGGGAGACCAAATCGCCCCTGGTTGAGAACCACTGCTCCCGTGACTGGCCTGATGCATAGTCACTGGGGTTCCAGTCCAGCTAGCCTGGTCGTGGGCCAGACACTCAGGCATCCTCTTCACCGTGGCTTTCCATCCACATGGCAAACAAAGCCCGCCTAGTTTACTGAAAGGTTTTCCAGGTGGTTTCTCTCTGATGGGTCCGTTATGCTGCACCTTATATTTAAACGGAAATACACTGGCCTTCCAGAACTCTTTCTAGTTTTTGAAACTCTCTGTGGTTGCATGTTTACAGGCAAAACCCAACTCATTTGAGGATGACACTGCATGGTTTAAGAATCTTGTGTTGCCCGGGGACTGGCCTTCACATCTGAATTATTTGACATCTGGCAACAGGAGGGCTGAGAGAGTCCAGTGCACATCACTCCTGACTAATCTTTTAGAATTAAGATACTGAGTCCCTGTACCTGACATTTACTTGTACAGCACCCTCCTTTAAAACGTGATATATTTATTCATTTTCCAATTGCTTCTCCTCTCTCCATATCCCAGTGGATTAACTATCTGTGCTCAAGACCCAGGGACCTTCTCTCAAATACTCCATCCAGGCTGCTTCTACTTCTATCCATGCTGTTTCCTCCTCCGGAAACACCCCCCTCTCCCCAGTTCCTCTTCCAAGCCGTCCGGCTGTGTGATTTCATAGCATCTTGAACTTAGGGTTGCCAGGTTTAGTGAATAAAAATACATGGTGCCCAGGTAACTCTAATTTTAGACAAACAAGCAAAAATTTTAGTATAAGCATGTCCCAAATATTGCACGGGACATACTTATACTTTAAAAAGTTGTCATTTATCTGAAATTCAAAGTTATCTGGCATTTTTATCTGGAAACCCTACCTGGACTTCTCCTTCAGAGCACTTACCACAGGTGGAAATTATATTTTTCTTTGTGTGATTAGCTCCATGAGGGCAATGAATAAGTTTGTTTCTCCCGTTTTATTCCTGGCTCCGAGGAGCAAGCTTTGGGTACAGAGGGCATGAAATGAACTCTGATAGGTGAATGGATAAGCATGAGAAGGAAGGAGGGAAGAAGAGAGAAAAGAAGGAAAGCTAGGTAGGAATGGAAGCCTCGCAGGGTATGTTCTGTGGATAATGAACTACTTTTAGGTCTTGGGAAGCACCACACGGCTTTGTACTTCTGCAACTTTGCCTGTTCCCTTCCTCAGCTGGTTAATGATCCCAGGGGTCTGAATGACTTCTTGGGGTCCTCAGGCTGGGTCAGAAGCCTCTGAGATCCCAGTGTATGCAGATCTTCTCTCTGATGAAGCACTTACCATATTATGTAATTATCTACTAATGTATCTGTCTCTCTTACCAGCCGATAAATTCCTTGAGGGCAGGCATGATGTCTCATTCATCTTGGAAACTGTGTAACTAGGCAGAGCTGGTAAATATTCAGCCAGTGTTCGTTGGTGTGTTGAGATATCAAGCTGACTGCCTAGTCTCAATGTAGCCCATGAGTAACAACTGCTGCTTCTACCCCCTTGGCCACCTTCAGGCTGGTCATGGTACATCATCACATCAAAAACAAATTAACAAGAAGAAAATGAAAAACAAAAACAACAAACCTGTCCCCAGTAGTCAGTAATGTCTTTTTTTTTTAGTTGAAGGTTTTATTGCGAGATGGTTATTTTGCTCATCCCAGATTTGTAAATTTCTAAATGTTCTCTGGATTTACATCTCTTCTCTCTATATACCCTTTACACCTCTCTGAATCTCCTCTTTATTTCTTCTCCCACCCCTGTCTGACTACGTTGCCTCCAGGGTCCCCACGCACCTACCCCACCCCATCACCTGTAATTTGTGGGTTCTTTCTCTTAGGTAGGGCTGTTTAGTCCTCTCTGGACTTCTCCAGTTTGCATCCCATTGAGGAAATCCTCAGCCCACTCAGAGAATTCTTCTTGGGAGTCAACTTCCTTAGAAGTTGGAGAAGGATAGGGAATTTTAAATTGGTAATTTAATTATGGCTTCCTGTCACACCAGAAGATGGCACTTTCAATCACAGAGTAGGATTGGGATTAAAATAGAAAATCATGCCGATTGAATGCACAGAATGAAAGATTCCTAGTGTCAAGACCAGAACTACTGAGAAATGAGATGTGGCAAAAGGGAAACCAATGGAGAGGAAGGAGACTTGAGAAGATGCAATTCTGAAGACTAAAAAGTCCTGGTTTAGAATAAGTTCTTAAACATCTCCCCTTTACCTAAAAATGATGGTGCCTCCTCCCTTAGGCTGGTTCCTGCTAGTGCTGTTGTGATTTATTTTCTGTATTAAGGCTGCCACTATGGGGCATGATGATACCTTAGAATGGAGTAGGGAGGAGGCCACCAGGTAAAGAACATGGAGTGCTTTCAAGGAATGCTTCTGAAAACACACACTCTCATTCTATTCTTCCCTTCTGCTTTTGTTGTTAGGAGCATATATGTATAATTGTCATAGCTTCCTGCTGTATTGACCCTTTCATCATTATAAGATGTCCCTCTTTGTCTCTAGTAACATTTTTGTCTTAAAATCTATTTTGTTCAACATTAGTATAGCCACTCCTGCTCTCTATGTTTGCATGGTATATATTTTTCTGTCCTTTTATTTTCGACCTGTTTGTGCCTTTGAATATAAAATGTGTCTCTTGTGGGCAGCATATAGTTGGATCCTTTTTTTTTTCAATCCAGTCTGACAATCTCTGCTTTTTGAATGGAGTGTTTAATTTACATTTAATGTAATTGCTGATGTTGTTGCATTTACATCTGCCATTTGGCTATTTGTTTTCTCTACGTCCCATGTCTTTTTTGTTCCTCTGTTCCTCCTTTATTGACTTCTTTTATGTTAAATAGATATTTTCTAGTTAACAATTCTAATTATTTTTATTTCTTTATTTATTTTTACTGTATTATTTTGAGTTATATCCTTAGAGGTTGCTCTGGAGTTCCTTTCAACTTTTAATTCTCATAAGAATCCTAGAATTTTGTATCACTGAATTTCATCACTTATTTGACAGATCAATTGTTTTATTCCACAAAGATTTATCAAACATC
The DNA here is from genome assembly GCF_011762595.2 of Tursiops truncatus. Lineage (NCBI taxonomy): Eukaryota > Metazoa > Chordata > Mammalia > Artiodactyla > Delphinidae > Tursiops > Tursiops truncatus. The sequence goes on from NC_047048.1 coordinate 25,607,433, forward strand.
TACATGTGTCAGACCCTGTGGTAGACACTGGGGACTCAGAGATGAACAGGTCAAGGCTTCTGCTCTCAAAAGAGGGAAGACAAGAAAGTCAGCTGTAATGATGCAGTGTGATTAGTGCGACATTACAGAGGATGCATGGGGTAATGGGTTATGTCCACAAGAACCAAAAGGAGACAAGTCCATTCAACCTGTAGGGGTCAGAAAATGCTTCCAAGAAAGCAAGAAGCCTGAGCTATATATTGAAGAATGAGTAGGAGTTAGCGGGTCAGACAGGTGGGAACCAGGTCTTCCAGAAGGAGGGAATAACCTGAACCAAAGCCTGGAGGCATGACAGACTGTGAGCCTTGAAAGTAATGCAAGGAGGTGAGGGCAGCTAGATCAAAGGTCCTAGCTGGGCATGTGAAGGGAGAAAAAGCTAGAAAGACAGACTGCTACACCATCAGCTAAGGAATTTAGCTTCATCCTAAAGGCAGTGGTGAACTCCAGATGGATTTAAGCAAGGGGTCATATTTGCATTGTGGAAAACGACTGTCAATTATTTGGAAGACCAATGAGACAAGATACATCTGGAGGCAAGAATCAGGAAGGTTAGGGGATTGTTGACAAGCAAATAGTTAGTTTAGGGGTGAACAAAAACTAAAACCAAGGTAATCTGATTCCCAGACTGCCGCTTTTTCCACTACATCATGTTGCCTTCAAATAAGGATATTTCCTTTCTGCCTCAAGTTAAGAAGTTTTAATTTAGTCTCAAAATGAACCCCATAAGATGAATTCAGACTTATGTATTGCTCACACAAGTTAACCACATTCAAAAATGAGAGGAAAAATACTAAAAGAGTTTTTCTTCCCACATGCTAAGTTCTATGACCTGATTAAACTCACTCATATTTTGTATTTTCAGGAGAAATAGTAGGTCCCTCCATTTTTAATCATAATTTTAAAACAGAAATATGAAATTTCCTATCTCCTAAAGCCTGACTTGATATTACTTGAATAATGACTGTTTCTCCAACACTCTTTAGAGCACTTCAATTCAATCTAGGATATTTATTCAGGACATACTGAGTATGTGGTATTGTTCAAACAGCAGTGGAGGTAACCTAAAATACGTAAAATCTGGCGTCTCAAATCAAAGAATTTTCAGCCTCATAGTAGAGGGTCTTTTTGTGATTTCAAGACTGTTTTTAAGGTCTCAAAAAAAAAATTGAATGCTTTAACTCAGCAATGCCACTTTAAAAAATTTATCCATGTGTAAAAATGAAAATATTTATTGTAGTATTATTTATAAGAGTAAACATGTGAAATAGCCTAAATGTCCATCAACAGGGAACGGCTGGGTATACACAGACATTGGAAAATTATGCACTCATCAAAAAGGATGAGACAGTTCTATATTATTGACATAGGAAGATGGCCATGACATATTGTTTGAGTGAAAAAACTATGTTATGTATAATATACATAATATGATTCCCTTTATTACAAAAATACATATGTTAATACATGTCCAATAAAAGACTGAAAAGCTAGACACCAAATCTGATGGTAGTTTGAGGGTGGGAAATGGGTTTTACTTTCTACTTTGTACACTTCTGTCTTGTTTGAATTTTCATAATGAGCAGATATGCCTTTAAAAAGACTTTTTAAAAGCCCACTGACAGTATCTATGCAACCCCTGCCATAAACGGCCACTAAATCACTTCATTCTCTTAAATCTCAGCCACCTGAAGAGAAAGGAAAATGTCAACTTGATTAGCCAGAAATTGCTATAAAGAATAGTCAGACATTCAACTACGGCCCTTTCAGAGAACACTGTGGCAAAGTCTGGCCAGAGGCATCCTGGCTTCAGTATACAGGTTAAATGTCTTGTTGGTGAATACAGTTCCAAAGGTATGTTTCTTAAAACAAATTTGTTTCCTGTCTTAATATCTAGTAAACATTAGCACTGCTTGCTTTGTTTGCATCCAATACACCAGCTTCATTCTATATTTTTCTCTTCTGGGGCCATGTTCTTGCAACAGTCACTTTCAGTGTCACAGTATCTGGCTTGTAATGCTATGGATAAGGAGGGGACGACCAGTTCTCTTGTTCACCATTGGGCAGCAAATGCCTTCCAAATCCTTGAAATCTCCATGAAACAAGCAGTAGTAGTAGGGTAACCAACCACCCTGATTTACTTGGGAATGATGGTTTCCCAGGATGCAGAACTCTTCAGCCCTAAAATCGTGACAGTCCCAGGCAAACAAGGATGTTGAATACCCTCGTAGTGGCCATTGCTGGGTATTTTTTCAGATGGCATTTTTCTACTCTTCCCCTACTCAAGACTTCTTTGTTGCAAGAGATTGTTGATGCTACAGAGCCCATGTCGGTGATTTCTCATGAAATACTCATTATAACCAAATTCCAACAACTGAACCGTTGCTCTGTTCAAAGACAGCCCTGCAAATGGGGTTTCCTGAGTGTTACTCTCCATTCTTCCTGTTCAGTCCTTCAGCAAGTTCACAGTATCATACAGTAGCGATCTTGATCTTGTAGCTTAACGCAAAGTCATTTATAGCCATAAGCCCAACGCATATCTCCAGAGATTAGAATCTCTCATTGGATGGGAATGGTGTCCAGGCATAGGTGATTTTATTATGTGCCAGGGGGAGAGAAAATGACCCAGCGGAAGACAGGTAGGGCTGGAAACTTGACACTTCTTGGTTCTTGCTCATGGCTAGTTTGAGAAGGCCTTGTTAGCACATTCAGGCTTCGGTGCTCTGCACCAAAGCAGTTACTATTTAATCATAGTCCATGGCTAGGCTTCTCATGATTACAAGTTAGAAAACAGAAGGTAAAAATCAGTTAGGTATTAGCAGAATGATCCTAAATTTTGATCCAGTGGTCTGATTTTAGTATAGCTTGACTTTGCAAAATATGTTTAAATGTATTATACTACATGTATTTATTATTTCCACATAAAGGAATGGAAATTCATTTTGCAAGCTCATTTTCTTTTGAGACTTTAAAAACACTCTTGAGATCACAAAAAGACTCTCTTCTATGAGAGAAAATTCTTTGATCCAAGATGCCAGATTTTACATATTTTAGGTAAAATCCAAATGGAGTTGCTTTTGCTGAGCCCCACATCACCGAGACTTGACTTAACTACAATTTTGGCTCTCCCAGAAATGGAATCTTAAACCAGTCAACCAGGAATCCCCTAATCAGCATTTGTCAGTAATCTTCCTGATAGACCCCTGCCATCTCCATAAGAAAAGTAACCTTGAAATAACCAATCCGCTCTTTTGTCCAGTGCGACTTCCTTGTTCCTGTTCACTTCTGCCCACAAAATCTCTTGCCTTGGACTGTTCTTTGGAGCTCCTTTCTATCTGCTAGATCGGATGTTGCCCAATTCACGAATCGTTGAATAAAACTAATAAGACCTTTAAATTTCCTCAGCTGAATCTTGTTTTTTAATGAGTATATTCTCGCATTGAACACGTTCACTTATTCTTTATTCATTCAACAGATATTAATGGAGCACTTGCCAAGTGCTGCGCAAATAAAACAGGTGTGATCCCTCCGCTAACAGAATTGAGGGAAAGCAGACAGTAATGATGTGATGGGAAAGCAAACTGTGTGCTAAGAGAGAAGGGTGTTGAGCTGGGGGATGAGGTCAGGGAAAGCCTTCTTGAGGTGTTGATATTTGCTACCTAAAAGTGTGAGAAGGAAAAGTTCACCAGGGGAGAAAGAAGAGAATCCAGGCAAAGGCACCAGGGGAAAAACAGCTTCCCCATCCTGGGAACTGAAAGCAAAGCACGCAGGAGACGACTCAGGTGAGGCTGGGATGGAAGACAGACGGGGTGCCCTGTTATTTATGAAATGAAGATTGTAATTGACAATTGCATGCTTATTGCCTTTTCCTCTGTGTCCCTATAGCACGTGGTTCATGCTTTACCACGGACTGGTTCGTGCCATCATCTCTGTTCTTCTCTCCTCCACTAGCAGGAAGCTCCTTGAAAGAAGCTCTGCCTTATTCATCTCCATTTCCTTCCCATCCTCAGAGCCAAGCAGAGCCATTTGCACAAAAAGCATCAAAACGTGTGTCTGTTGGATCAGATTAGACTTTCTATTCCATCCTACTTTCATAACTTTCACTCCAAATTGTACAAGTTATATCTAATTTGTCAAGTATTATTTTCTCTTAAACTTCCACTGCTCTGAGCTGCACACAGCTCTGCCTGAAGACATCCTCCATTCAAACACTAAAAGGAAAAGAACTCTCTTCCTCCACAGGGAAGGAGGTATACCCCAAGACAATAGAGATGTGTGAGAAGAGGGACCAGGTTCCAAAACGTGATTTGTCTCTCTTCGAGAAGCATGATTCAGAGGAGAAGGAGAAGGACAGAGGGGAAAAGGGAAGGAGAGAGAAGAGGAAGGACAAAGGAGCATCTGAAAGGATGTTCTCAGTGTTTATCTGGGGTTGGCAGGATTATTTTAAAGGACATTTGCTCTCTTTTATAATCTTCAGTATTTTTTAATTAAAAAAATTAAATGACTATTATCATTATCACCATTATGACCATTATCCCTCTTATTATCAGAATAAAACCACCAGTTATTTTTGTTGGAGAAGGATTTACCTCCAGAGGGATTTTGGTCTGCAAGCATGCACTGTCTTTCTCTGGTCATAGCATTTCCACTGTATTTCCATAGGAGAACACACCTCACCCGTGGAATGCTGTCTGGTGGGACTGGCAATCAAGATGGTGCCCTTCGCAGCCAAGGGCTGGGTCCTGATCTAACTGGGCCAATATACACATGCTATGTTCTGGCTATGTTTGGCTTTGATCTTAACTTGGCTCTTCCAACTGACATTCAGCCACATTTTGGTCCCAGAGCTTGTCCTCTGATAGAGAGGGTCCACTGTCCTGAGGGCAGTAGTTGCAAAGGTCAATACTGGCAGAAGGCACTAGGATGTGGGAAAAGCTTGTAGGGTTCAGCATGCCTTTTATAGGTTCTCATTTGGAGGGTTTTCACAAACAGGAGGTATGATTATTTTCAAGCAACAGAATTGACTCTGGTTAACTAAGAAATTTTCTCTGTCCTTTCCTGGGTATTTGAATCTTGAGCACAATGTCCCAGGGATGCAAAACAATGGGTCTGATTCAGCCCGATGACAGTACCCTGAATTTTCTGCCACCTGAAACTTAATAGTTGTCACGGTTCCTCTTCTTCTTTTTTTTTTTTTTGTGGTACGCGGGCCTCTCACTGTTGTGGCCTCTCCCGTTGCTGAGCACAGGCTCCGGACGCGCAAGCCAAGCGGCCATGGCTCACGGGCCTAGCCGCTCCATGGCATGTGGGATCTTCCCGGACCGGGGCACGAACCGGTGTCCCCTGCATCGGCAGGTGGACTCTCAACCACTGCGCCACCAGGGAAGCCCCTGTCTTTTTAAGGCCTGGCTATTTAGCTCTTTTTTGATTCGGGAAGGATTTTGACATGCTTCTAAATTCCCTTTTTCTCCTTTAGTTCCTATGCTTTGCAAATTTATTTAATGTGATCCACAGTAAGACATACAGAGCGGCCCAGTGTCTACAATCACACATAGGCATAAGTGAAATAAAACCTGCACAAAATAATATTTACTCTTAGTACCTTACAGGCATTCTTATATTTTCTATTCTCCTCTATTTCATTAAAAAAATTCCAGTTGCAACCTCTTAAACTGACCAATGGGTTACTCCCACACTTGGAAAGCCTCAGAATTATCCAGTGTCCATTTCTCTTGCTTGCAAATAATCCTATCCCTTGTGCGTGAGAAAAACCAAAATGAGCACCTTAAAAGGAACATTGAACCATACAAACTTTTCTCTCAGGCAGTGAACTCTCTCTAGCTACAGGACAAGCTCTGGGAGCAGAAAGCCAGCAAGTGGCTGGTTGGGAAGAACAAAGCCAATCACAGCCAGAACTTTCTTCTCCGGCAGCAATCAGAAGTCAGTTGTGATCTGACCTGTTGTGTTACGGTGCCTGCTGATTGTTTAAGACAGGAGCCACAAGCCTGCAGAGGCCAAATCTGGACTTGAGCTAAGAATGGCCCCCACATATTTAAATGACTGGGGGGAAAAAATCAAAAAACTAGTATTTCATGACATGGAAAAATTATGTGAAATTCAAATTTCAGTGACCATAAATAAACATTATAAGGAGCACATTCATACCCATTCACTGAGGCATTCATCTACGGTAGCTTTGGGGCTACAGCAGTAGGGAGACACCATACAACCCACAAAGCCTAAAATATTTACTATCTACCTTTGTACAGAAAAAGTTTGCCAACACCTGATCTAAACACTACGGGGAGATTGAGAATGAAGTTAAGGCTTGGTTCCTGCTCTAAAGGTGAGATAGTCCCCATGCGACTGACACAAATCAAGGACAACTAAGCATGATATTGCACAGAACTGAGAAAGCATAACAGGAGGTCAAATGGAAGGAATTCTTCAAAAGAACAGGTGCGGTGGAAGGACTGGGGGCTTCTGGAGGAGGTGAAGCTGGAACCTTTGGCAATTCCTGAATTTCTACGTAGGAAGGGCTTGGAGACAGTAATCTGGGGCTTGAAGCTACATATGCATTTTCCTTACAGAAGAAAATGCGCAAATCAATTGTGTAAATCAGATGAAGGGCTTGGGCGAAGCAGGGAGAAGAATGGATCTTCCTTGAGGAAAGGCAGGATTAAGTTTAAGCAGAAAGGAAGAAAGAAGGAGGGCGGAGTGGCAAAAGAAGGGAATAAGTACCATAATGACGATGATGATAACAGCAGCTCCCATGATCCGGCCCTTATCCTGCGCTGGGCACTGTGTTCAAAGCGCGAAGGCTCGCCGTAAGTGTAAGAGGTAGGGACAGATGATCCCCATTTTACAGGTGAGGATGGAAAGGAGACCAGTCTAACCGGAGCATTTAAAGTAGGGGTGTATTTTAGAGCAGGGTGGGAATAAGGCTTGGTTGGGAGGGAGTGTAGCAGGGCACTATGGAGAGTGGGGAAGATCAGGCAGAGTGTTTTATATCCGATTAAAAAGTGAAAACAAACAACCAACCAAATACGGTAGAGGAGTTTGTAATTGGCATCTGAGGCAATGGGAAGTTTTGGGAAAGGGAGAGATGGGCTGAGGGAGTGATGAAAACACTGGTGAACAGCAGAGCAGGCAGAACTGAGGCAGGAAACTAAGGCCAAGGCAGGTTTCATGCACCCACGGAGATTTGCTCCATGCGTCAGCCCAGTAAGGATTCCTACAGTCAAGAAATCTACAGAACTACCTTTCACCCAGCAGTTTCCAAACTTATTGACCATCAGCCTCCCTTTTTCTTAGAAAACCTATCAACAGCTGTTATTCCTCAGAACACGGCTTAGAAAATGCTGCCTTCGAGAAAAGGCCTACAGTCATACGAGACATCACTGTATTGGCCAGTGGGCATCCAGAGGGCTGATTTTATAAATGTGGCGAGAAGACGAATGGAGACATGGATTTCTATCTTTAGATCTCACTGCTGATAAACTGCTTAGTGGAGGTGCCGGATCTTTATACTTGGAGCAGCAGTGTGTGCCGAGCTGGTAAGCCATCAAACACCACGGGGTTTAGACTCACTGGCCAACTTCAAACTGCTTTGCTTTATTTTTAGATAATTGAGGTCTTCCCTGGTGGCGCAGTGGTCAAGAATCCACCTGCCAATGCAGGGGACACGGGTTTGAGCTCTGGTCCGGGAAGATCCCACATGCCACGGAGCAACTAAGCCCGTGTGCCACAACTACTGAAGCCCATGCGCCTAGAGCCCATGCTCCGCAACAAGAGAAGCCACCACAATGAGAAGTCCGCGCACTACAATGAAGAGTAGCCCCAGCTCGCCACAACTAGAGAAAACCCGTGCAGCAACGCAGCCCAAAAATAAATAAATAATAATAGAAATGGCAGCTGAGTAAATACTGTAAATCTAGATACCTGATCCCAGTGCCACAGAAGACAAAGTAATTTCTCTTTCAATGCCATTTTTAGAAGCTGGTTAGCTGCTTGCCCAGGATCCTTTCCTCCCTAAGAAGTGAAGCACCTTTCCTCAGTTGCTAAGGAATCACACACCTCAATGCATTGAATTTCCATTATGTACCAGTCCCTGTGTTAACAGCCTCTTCTTTGAAAGGCAGGTCTGTTAACCAGGCAGAGTTGGTAGTTATCAGTCACGGGATGATATGGTAATGACCCTGAACTCTAAAGATAAAAAAATAAATTATATATATATACGTATATATGTGTCTGCTTTATATATATGTTCACTACATATATATATATATGTGTGTAATATATATCTGCTACATACATATATAATGTGTGTGTTTATTAAATATATATGTATGTGTGTATAGATATGTAGTAGATAATTTTAGTTCGCAGAGCAGCTAAATGGGTAACCAGCAAGGGCTGGATTTACCCACTCTCAACTTCAATCAAGCTGAACATCTGGATGATGCTTTAAAAAGTCAATACAATATCCCCCATTTGGCATCAAGAGATGAACGGCTGCGTAATTAATAGACCGAATTTTCAGGCATTTTTCAGTGCCCCTCTGGACTCCATGTTTTCAAGCCCAGGCTTTCACTGGATCAGATTTCATTTGAAATCATTTTCTGCAATAAAGGATATTTTCATAACTGTAACTCTTAAAAACTAGTAGCTTTCATTGTGCTTGTAAACGGTGGTTAATGAAGAACCTGAATTCTCATCGCTCCCTCTGCAGGAAAGCATGTAGATAATGTGGGGGGGAGGGGGGGCTGGAAGTGCTTCAGTGAAAAAGCACACGTGGTCTCCGGGCCACCTCGGCCAGGTTGTCTGATTCTAGTCTTTCATTGTCTCTGAGCTATTTTACAACACTGTGAGTAGTAGGTAACTGGTAACAACGCAAACATAATTCTCATACACATGCAAATCCTCTCTTGTCTAGAGGGGTCCAAATGACTTCTCTCTCCTTCATGGAAAACTCAGTTTTACTTTCCTTTGTGCCTTCATTTCATTATTTCTGATGCATAAATGAGTCCATTCTTCAGATTCTTTTGAATTGGTTATAACATCTACCTGGTTCCCTCATTGATTGAGTAGAATAAGATCTTTAACATGTGTTCATTTTTATATCTTCGTGAGAGTTGTGATTTTACCTCTTTCTGAAAATTACCTTTTAACAGTAACATTAATTTTTTTTCTGTATTCCCTGAAACATGCCTTTGTCTCCTGCCCCTGCCCCATTAGAACTACGGGTGAATTTCCACTGCATCTGACCTGTTGTATTGTAGGATAGTAGGCTGTTTCTTTGGGAAATGCATTAGCTAATGGATAATTATCTTTTCTAAATGCAGTGTATTGTGTTTTCTTTCTTCAGAAAAGGAGCTAAATTAATGGAGTGATGCGTCCACCAAACACAGGTTATGTATCTCTCCATCCATGACAAATTTTTGAATAATGGTTGCTAATAATAATACCAATATTATCTTTTGTGTTCGGAAATTGATGACTGATCTAGGGCAACAGGACAGAGGGGATGAATTGGTTTCCCAAGAGTGATGACAGATTTACAATTTAAGATTTAATAATTTATTTTACTGAGAGCTTTCAGGTTTGGCCATCATGGTCTAGTAGAGAAAGGGAGGGAACTCTTGTTTACTTAGCTGCATTTGATTATACAGGATAAATGGGTTCAAGCTCTATTTCTGCTACTGCCTAGCTTGAGCACTTGCGAAAATCATCTGCCTTCTGGGCAAGGGGTTTCTAACCCACTCTCAAAGGAGGTGGGGGGCATGGGCTAATTCTATTAAAAGCTACTGGGGGGGATGGTTTCTAATCTACAGCCAGAATTGGGGATCACATAGGAACTAGCCTATCCCCGGTAATAACAATTTTTATTCTGTGCCCCTACAGACACCGTAGAAGCAACTGAACATGAACTGAGACGTGTACACACACTGTCTCTCTTAAGAGGAGGAAGAGACACCTGAATCACCAGGAATACCTGATTTCTGAGTACACCTCTACACTAAGAACTTCGTCTGGATATCACTTATATGTGCAATCTAAAATATGACACAAATAAACTTATCTATGAAGCAGAAACAGACTCACAGACATAGAGAACAGACTTGTGGTTGCAAGGGGGAAGGGAGTGGGGGAGGGAAGGATTGGGAGTTTGGGGTTAGCAGATGCAAACTAGTATTTATAGAACGGATAAACAACAAGGTCCTACTGTATAGCATGGGGAACTATATTCAATATCCTGGGATAAACCATAATGGAAAGGAATATGAAAAAGGATGTATATATATAGTCAATCAAGTAAACTTCAATAAAATAAATGTTAAAAAAAAAAAAAAAAGAACTAGGCATTCTTTTTCTCCCCCCACCCCACCCATAGAAGTGCTCATTTCTGTTTACAAAAACTGAGATGTCACCTGTCACCTGGTATGTTCTACCTTCTTGGTCCTTTCATAACTGTCTGGGCACTCTTTGGAGTGGTAATAAAGAAGAAATGGTCAGTCCCTGGACACAGATAATGTTCCAGAGAAATGGAAGTCTCTGTTCTCTGGGCTGACATAAACACCTCTCCTTTTCGTAGCAGAATTAACAGCTATTGTTTGAACGGTATTTCTAGTCATCTACCTGAAGCATTTTCTTTTGTAAATGAAAGTGACAATTTCTTCTTCGCTTCAATTTGTAGGAAGTATAAATCTTCCAGGGCAGGAATGCCTGAGGAAAATCAAACCCATTTTGCATGGGGAGAGCTCTTGATGCTTCAGGAAGTTCATAACAGTGTTTCTCTTGGCTTAATCCTGAGCATATGCAAGTTTTTATTGCCAGCGCTTTGTGTGTGTGAACTGTGAGACATCTGAAGGAAAAGAGGGCAGAAACCTAGGGGCCAAGATGAAGAGATGGAACACGAAAAGTCTTTAAACTCTTCTGCATCATGAAACTAGGCCATCTGCATCAAAAAAGAATTAGACCTGATCAGTGATTCTCAACTGGGGACAATTTTGCCTCTCTAGGGGACATTTGTCAATGTCTGGAGACACTTTTGTTGTCATAGCTGGGGATGGGTGGGAGACGTGCCATTGGTGTCTAGTGGGTAGAGGCCAGAATGCTGCTAAACATCCTACAATGCACAGGAAAGTCCCCTCAACACGGAATTATTACCCCAAACGTCAATGTCAGCGCTGAGGTTCTCTCACACCTGTCGGGACAGCTATTGTTGAAAAGATGAATAATAATAAGTGTTGGAGAGAGTGTGGAGAAAAGGGAACCCTAGTGCACTGTTGGTGGGAATGTACGTTGGTGAAGCCATTATGAAAACAGAATGGAAGTTCCTCAAGAAATTAAAAATAGGACCACTTTATGATCTAAGAATTCTACTTCTGAAGATTTATCCAAAGAAAACAAAAACACTAGTTTAAAAAGATATATGCATCCTTATGTTCACTGCAGCATTATTCACAATAGCCAAGATGTAAGCAACAGAAGTGCCCATCAATAGGTGAAAGGATAAAGAAGATGTAGTATATCTATACAATGGGACATTACTCAACCATAAAAAGAGTGAGATCTTGCCATTTGCAACAACATGGATGGACCTAGAGGGTATTATGCTAAGTGAAATAAGTCAGACAGGGAAAAGACAAATACCACGATTTCACTTATATGTAGAATTTAAACAACAGAACAAACATAACAAAACAGAAACGGGCGCAGATACAGAGAACAAACTGGTGGTTGCCAGAGAGGGTTAGGGGAATAGGTAAAATAGGTGAAGGGGATTAAGAGGTACAAACTTCCAGTTAAAAATAAATAAATCAAGCGGATGTAATGTACAACATAGGTATTATAGTCAATAATGTTGTAGTAACTTTGCATGGTGACAGGGGGTAACTAGACTTGTCATGGTGATCACTTCATAATGTATAACAATATCGAATCACTATGCTGTACACCCTAAACTAATATAATACTGTAAGTCAATTATACTTCAATAATTTTTTTAAAAAGTAGTGCCACGATTGAGAAATCCTGGACAAATGGATTCCAAATTTCCTTCTAGCCCCAAGACATCATGATGCTAAAACATAATTTCTAGTCCCAAATAAGAAATCTGTTACTATTGTGTCCCCCAAAATCTATGTTGAAGCCCTAACCTCTAATTTGACTGTATTTGGAGATAGGGTCTATAAGGAGGTAATTAAGGTTAAATGAGGTCATCAGGATAGGGCCCTGATCAGATAGAATTAGTGTCCATCAAAAAAAGACATAATTCTCGCTCTCTCCCTCTCTCTCTGTCCCCTTGCACTTGCAAACAGAAAAGGCCATGTGAACACACAGTGAGAAGGTGGCCTCCTACAAGACAAGAGGCCTCAGAATGAAACTTTGCCTTTTCAGCACCTTGATCTTGATCCCTACCTCGAGAACTCTGAGAAACAAATTTCTGTTGTTTAAACCACCAGTCTGTGGTATTTTGTTATGGGAGCCTGAACAAACTCATACAGCTATTTATAGTAACTGTCACTGTTAATATATTCTTAGGTTTTTACTATATGCTAGGCCCTGTGCTAAGCATTATACATACCTTATCACTCTTACTTCTCAACATCCCCCCTGTGAGGTTGGAATTATTATTATCCCTACAGAAGAATAAATGAAGGCTCAGAGAGGTTATAAAAACTAGCCTAAGATCAACCAGTTAGTAAATGGGAGAGATGAGCTATGAACCTAAACAGCCTGAGCCCTGGTTAAGAATTCATGTATTTAATTACCATAAGATGTCACTTTCCCTAATTGACTGTCTTATCTACTTAAACTTATAAACTTCAAGGGAAGGCAGGATACAGAAAAGGGCCAGAGGAGGGTGAAATTGCCAAAGAATGTGGAAATCAAAAATCTCCGTATCTTCTTCAAAAAGTCAACTATAAAATTACCAATGGCCCAGCAACTCCACTCCTAGGTATACACCCTCAAAGAATTTAAAACAGGTGCTCAAACACTCGTTCACAAATGATTATAGCAGCATTATTCCCAGTAGCCAAAAGGTAGAAATGACCCAAATACCCATCAACTGATGAATAAACAAAATGTGGTGTATTCATAAATGAAATATTATTCATAAAAAGGAATGAAGCACTGATACCTGCTACACCATGGATGAACCTTGAAAACGTGATGCTAAGTGAAAGAAGCCCAGCACAAAAGGTCACAAATTGTATGATTCCATGTATATGAAACATACAGAATAGGTAAATCCAAAGAGACAGAAAGCAGTAGGGGAAGGGGTACAGGGGGAGGGACTGTTTAATGATACAGGGTCTCCTTTTGGGGCAAAGAAATGTTTTGAAACTAGATAGAGGTGATGGTTGCACAACACTGTGAAAGTACTAAGTGCCACTGGATTGTACACTTTAAAACAGTTAAGGGTTAATTTTATGGTATGTGAAATTGACCTTAATAAATAAAATCTTGATCTCAGTAGAGAAGAAAGACATATAAAGCCAACCTAGTCCTGGCTTTGGATAAGCATTTGAGAAAGAAAGCCCTGCTACAAGGCAGAGCTGACTCTTACAAAAGCGGACCTCTTAGCTCCTGGATCCCAGCCCGGCCGCCTGCGCCCCTGCTGGGCTGCTCTTCTGGATGTCATTTGCACTTGTTTTAGATGTGCTCCGGGGACACCTTCCCTACAACTATTTAAACAGATGAAGACGGATGGATTGTGTAGTGGTGGACGGCAGGTCTCCAGCACTAACAGTGCACCGCAAACACGGAGTGGGTGAAATGGTCTCACCAGAAGTGCTGGGTGTGAAAGAACCAAATGGAACCAAAATGGAAATAATTTAAGCACTTTTGTTCCTTGTCACAATGATAGCTACTTTTAAGAGCCACCTGCATTTCACCCCTGGAGTAGGGCCTGGACAAATTTCCAGCTTTCAGCTGTTTTAATTCCTTCCTGGACTGAGGAGGGTGCTATAGACTGAATGTTTATGTCCCGCCCCAATTCATATATTAAAATCTAATCCCCCATGTGATGGTATTAGGAGGTGGGGCCTTTGGGAGGTGATTAGGTCATGAGGGTGGAGCCCTCATGAGTGGAATTAATGCCCTTATAACAGAGACCCCAGAAAGTCTCCCCACCCCCTTCCTCCACATGAGAACACAGCTAAAAGACAGTCATCTATGAACCAGGAAGCCCCTACCAGGCACTGGATTTGCCAGTGTCTTCATCTTGGACTTCTCAGCCTCCAGAATTGCGAGAGTGAAATTGCTGTTGTTTGAAAGCCCCCAGTCTATGGTCTTCTGTCACAGCAGCCCGAATGGACCAAGACAAAGGGGTATAAACACAGGAAGAAAAACACGAAGTAAGGAAAGACTGGTTTGTCCCTTCCTCTGCTCATTATTGTCTATTTCCCAAATTTATCTCTGGGACCAGGATTATGGAGAGAGTTGTTTCTTTCTTCTGCCCTGGGATCACCAGGAGAAATTGGCATGTGGACTGACTTCCCTGGTGGTGCAGTGGTTAAGAATCTGCCTGCCAATGCAAGGGACATGGGCTTGAGCCCTGGTCCAGGAAGATCCCACATGCCACGGAGAAACTAAGCCCTTGCGTCACAACTACTGAACCTGAACTCTACAGCCCATGAGCCACAACTATTGAGCCTGAGTGCCACAACTACTGAAGCCTGCACGCCTAGAGCCTATGCTCCGCAACAAGAGAAACCACCGTAATGAGACGCCCACGCACTGCAATGAAGAGTAGCCCCACTGCTGCAACTAGAGAAAGCCCATGCACAACAACAAAGACCCAACGCAGCCAAAAATAAAATTATTAATTAAAAAAAAAACAAAGAAATCTGGCACGTGGGAACTGCAATGGGAGAAGGTCTAAGTGGGAAGGGTCAGCATGGTGACAACCCAGAATCTTTAAAATTGGTTTCCACACACTATTTCGGTGCCTTTCCCTTTAAAAATATGGAAAGCCAATGGAATTTAATATAGTTGGAAGCTTACAAGTAACTAAAGGGGAAGTTATGGACTTTTTGATAGTCCTAGATTCAAATCCTTTCTCCGTTGATTAATGGGGCAAGATTTTCATCTCTCTGTTCCTGGATTTCCATATATATATTAATACACACACACACACAATGCTTTAACTTATAGGGTGGTAGAGGGGAGTAAATCAGATAAAACTGTATCTCTTCAATTTTGAGACCACTTTCTTCTCCCACATTTTAGCATTTCTGAAGTTAGGATGCCCCTT
Source organism: Tursiops truncatus (assembly GCF_011762595.2). Lineage (NCBI taxonomy): Eukaryota > Metazoa > Chordata > Mammalia > Artiodactyla > Delphinidae > Tursiops > Tursiops truncatus. Next base: position 25,622,734 of record NC_047048.1, read on the forward strand.
CCCCATCCCACAAATGCATAATTTAACATAAATGTATACATGTGATAATATTAAGTAGATTTTTTTAGTGAAGTTTTCCTTTTAATTTTCTTTTTTGCTTGACTCTCCATTGCCCCCACCTCACTCTGGCCCTCACATCAGCCCCGTCTCCCCCGCTCACTCCCCACCTTCCCCCAGGTAGCCTATAGCAACAACTTGTTATGCATTTTCCATGTTTTTCTCCGTACTAATAAAATCACACACATACAAACACGCACACATATCCATGGATGCATATATATTATATGTGATATATACAGAGAAAGACATTTTGTTTTATAAAAATGAGATCCTGTTATATACATTTTCCTTGATCTCATTTTTCTCCCTCAATAATACCTCTAAGACAACTATTACTACTCTAATTTATTCCTTTGTAACAGCTCCCTACCTTTCACAGTGGATGAACAATAATTTATTCAACCATTCTTCTACTCTTGGGCCTTCACTGTGTTCAGTGTTTCGGTTTTCTGTTTTTTGCACATACTCCCTTGTACACTGGTGCTTCTATTTCTGTTGGGTAGAGTCCCAGAGTCAGACTGCTAGGTCAAAGCATATGAGTATTTTAAACTTTAATAGATGTTATCTGACTGCTTTCCCCAAAGGCTGGAACACTCAACGATTTCACCAGCAGCATCTAAGATGACTCTGCTCTCCGCATGAAATTAAAAGGACTTTTAATGGACCAGTACATTTAATGCTGCCATGCTGTTTTTTGTTCTTGTTGTTCCAAAAAGATGTGATTGACTATGAATGGTGCATCCCACATTTGCTGACATCTAAGAATCAAGGAGATATGGTATATATGTCAAGCACCTTGCCCAGCCTACACCCATCATAGCATTCATGGTGCACTGCCAGTTCACAATAATAGTAGCTATTCCTGTTGTTTTGTATCTGATCTGAAAATCTTGCAACCTTCCCTCAAAGCAGGAAAGCAAGAAGGCTCATCTACCCACAGGAGCAGGAACAAACTTTCTAAAGCAGGAGATGGGCAGGTGATTTCGACCAAGACTCCAGCTAACTTTATTTCTTTTTAGTTTGATGATTTTGAAGGTTTGCAAAACACAGTTAAATCATTTGCATATCAATCTTTGTGGATTAACAGTGGCCCAATTCAGCAACTGGTGATTTTTTTGAATGTGAAGCTTCTGAGTGCTGGGTGATGTGATAGACGCCGAGCATTCAGCATTCAGCAGTGAATGTAACACGCAGAGTTTCTGTGGTCATGGCACTCACAGGAAAACAGAATCAAGTAATTGCACTCCAGGTTAGCCCAGAAAACTTGGTTTGACCCTATTAGGACTCACTTTCTCAAGGGCCTGCAAAAACACACCTGTGGCCAAACAACTGAATTAATCTCTTGAAAACATTTAGCTATGAGGGCATCGGGTCAGCAAGCTGACTGAATTCTGTTTCTGAAGGACTGGGAGACACAGCAACATCTCTTGGTCCTTTGGTTTTGCAAAGAAGTTTTCTCAACTTTACTGAGGTATAATTGACAAAAATGTGATATTTAAAGTGTACATTGAGCTTCCGGGAAGATGGCAGAAGAGTAAGACGCGGAGATCACCTTCCTCCCCACAGATACACCAGAAATACATCTACACGTGCAACAACTCCTACAGAACACCTACTGAACGCTGGCAGAAGACCTCAGACCTCCCAAAAGGCAATAAACCTCCCACGTACCTGGGTAGGGCAAAAGAAAAAAAAAAATAAACATAGACAAAAGAATAGGAACGGGACCTGCACCAGTGGGAGGGGGCTGTGAAGGAGGAAAAGTTTCCACACACTAGGAAGCCCCTTCGCGGGCGGAGACTGCGGGTGGTGAAGGGGGAAAGCTTCGGAGCCGCGGAAGAGAGCACAGCAACGGGGTGCGGAGGGCAAAGCGGAGAGATTCCCGCACAGAGGATCAGGGCCGACCGGCACTCACCAGCTCGAGAGGCTTGTCCGCTCACTGCCAGGGCGGGCGGGGCAGGGAGTTGAGGCTCGGGCTTCGGTCGGAGCGCCGGGAGAGGACTGGGGTTGGCGGCGTGAACACAGCCTGCAGCGGGTTAGTGCACCGCGGCTAGCCGGGAGGGAGTCCGGGGAAAAGTCTGGAGCTGCCGAAGAGGCAAGAGACTTTTTCTTCCCTCTTTGTTTCCTGGTGCGCGAGGAGAGGGGATTAAGAGCGCTGCTTGAAGGAGCTCCAGAGACTGGCGCGAGCCGCGGCTAAAAGCGCGGACCCCAGAGACGGGCATAAGACGCTAAGGCTGTTGCTGCCGCCGCCAAGAAGCCCGTGTGCGAGCACAGGTCACTATCCACACCTCCCTTCCGGGGAGCCTGTGCAGCCCGCCACTGCCAGAGTCCCGCGACCCAGGGACAACTCCCCTGGGAGAACGCACGGCGCGCCTCAGGCTGGTGTAACGTCACGCGGCGCGCCTCAGGCAGGTGCAACGTCACGCGGCGCGCCTCAGGCTAGTGCAACGTCACGCCAGCCTCTGACGCCGTAGGCCCGCCCCGCACTCAGTGCCCCTCCCTCCCCCCCGGCCTGAGTGAGCCAGAGCTCCCAATCAAAGGCTCCTTTAACCCTGTCCTGTCTGAGCGAAGAACAGACGCCCTCCTGCGACCTACACGCAGAGGTGGGGCCAAATCCAAAGCTGAGCCCCTGGGAGCTGTGAGAAAAAAGAAGAGAAAGGGAAATCTCTCCCAGCAGCCTCAGAAGCAGCGGATTAAAGCTCCACAATCAACTTGATGTACCCTGCATCTGTGGAATACATGAATAGACAACGAATCATCCCAAATTGAGGAGGTGGACTTTGAGAGCAAGATTTATGATTTTTTCCCCTTTTCCTCTTTTTGTGAGTGTGTATGTGTATGCCTCTGTGTGAGATTTTGTCTGTATAGCTTTGCTTCCACCATTTGTCCTAGGGTTCTATCCGTCCGTTTTTTTCTTGTTTTGTTTTGTTTTCTTAATAATTACTTTTTTATTTTAATAACTTTATTATACTTTATCTTACTTTATTTTATTTTACTTTATCTTTCTTTCTTTTTTCCTTCCTTCCCTCCTTCCTTCCTCCCTCCCTCCTTCCCTCCCTCCCTCCCTCCGTTCTTTCTTTCTTTCTTTCTTTCTTTCTTTCTTCTAATTCTTTCTTTCTACTTTTGCTCCCTTTTATTCTGAGCCGTGTGGATGAAAGGCTCTTGGTGCTGCAGTCAGGAGTCAGTGCTGTGCCTCTGAGGTGGGAGAGCCAACTTTAGGACACTGGTCCACAAGAGACCTCCCAGCTCCACATAATATCAAATGGTGAAAATCTCCCAGAGATCTCCATCTCAACAACAGCACCCAGCTTCACTCAACGACCAGCAAGCTACAGTGCTGGATATCCTGTGCCAAACAACTAGCAAGACAGGAACACAACCCCACACATTAGCAGAGAGGCTGCCTAAAATCATAATAAGGCCACAGACACACCAAAACACACCACCAGACACGGACCTGCCCACCAGAGAGACAAGATCTAGCCTCATCCACCAAAACACAGGCACTAGTCCCCTCCACCAGGAAGCCTACACAACCCACTGAACCAACCTTAGCCACTGGGGACAGACACCAAAAACAACGGGAACTACGAACCTGCAGCCTGCAAAAAGGAGACCCCAAACACAGTAAGATAAGCAAAATGAGAAGACAGAAAAACACACAGCAGATGAAGGAGCAAGATAAAAATCCACCAGACCTAACGAATGAAGAGGAAATAGACAGTCTACCTGAAAAAGAATTCAGAATAATGATAGTAAAGATGATCCAAAATCTTGGAAGTAGAATGGACAAAATGCAAGAAACATTTAACAAGGACCTAGAAGAACTAAAGATGAAACAAACAACGATGAACAACACAATAAATGAAATTAAAACTACTCTAGATGAGATCAATAGCAGAATAACTGAGGCAGAAGAACAGATAAGTGATCTGGAAGATAAAATAGTGGAAATAACTACTGCAGAGCAGAATAAAGAAAAAAGAATGAAAAGAACTGAGGACAGTCTCAGAGACCTCTGGGACAACACTAAATGCAACAACATTCGAATTATAGGGGTTCCAGAAAAAGAAGAGGAAAAGAAAGGGACTGAAAAAATATTTGAAGAGATTATAGTTGAAAACTTCCCTAATATGGGAAAGGAAATAGTTAACCAAGTCCAGGAAGCACAGAGAGTCCCATACAGGATAAATCCAAGAAGAAATATGCCAAGATACATATTAATCAAACTGTCAAAAATTAAATACAAAGAAAACATATTAAAAGCAGCAAGGGAAAAACAACAAATAACACACAAGGGAATCCCCATAAGGTTAACAGCTGATCCTTCAGCAGAAACTGCAAGCCAGAAGGGACTGGCAGGACATATTTAAAGTGATGAAGGAGAAAAACCTGCAACCAAGATTACTCTACCCAGCAAGGATCTCATTCAGATTTGATGGAGAAATTAAAACCTTACAGACAAGCAAAAGCTGAGAGAGTTCAGCACCACCAAACCAGCTTTACAACAACTGCTAAAGGAACTTCTCTAGGCAAGAAACACAAGAGAAGGAAAAGACCTACAACAACGAACCCAAAACAATTAAGAAAATGGGAATAGGAACATACATATCGATAATTACCTTACACGTAAATAGACTAAATGCTCCCACCAAAAGACACAGATTGGCTGAATGGATACGAAAACAAGATTTATTTGCTGTCTACAAGAGACCCACTTCAGACCTAGAGACACATACAGACTGAAAGTAAGGGGATGGAAAAAGATATTTCATGCAAATGGAAACCAAAAGAAAGCTGGAGTAGCAATTCTCATATCAGACAAAATAGACTTTAAAATAAAAACTATTAGAAGAGACAAAGAAGGACACTACATAATGATCAAGGGATCAATCCAAGAAGAAGATATAACAATTGTAAATATGCACCCAACATAGAAGCACCTCAGTACATAAGGCAAATACTAACAGCCATAAAAGGGGAAATCGACAGTAACACATTCATAGTATGGGACTTTAACACCCCACTTTCACCAATGGACAGATCATCCAAAATGAAAATAAATAAGGAAACACAAGCTTTAAATGATACATTAAACAAGATGGACTTAATTGATATTTATAGGACATTCCATCCAAAAACAACAGAATATACATTTTTCTCAAGTGCTCATGGAACATTCTCCAGGGTAGATCATATCTTGGGTCACAAGTCAAGCCTTGGTAAATTTAATAAAATTGAAATCGTATCAAGTATCTTTTCCGACCACAACGCTATGAGACTAGATATCAATTACAGGAAAAGATCTGTAAAAAATACAAACACATGGAGGCTAAACAATACACTACTTAATAACAAAGTGATCACTGAAGAAATCAAAGAGGAAATCAAAAATTACCTAGAAACAAATGACAATGGAGACACGACGACCCAAAATCTACGGGATGCAGCAAAAGCAGTTCTAAGAGGGAAGTTTATAGCAGTACAAGCCCACCTTAAGAAACAGGAAACATCTCGAATAAACAACCTAACCTTGCACCTAAAGCAATTACAGAAAGAAGAATAAAAAAAACCCAAAGTTAGCAGAAGGAAAGAAATCATGAAAATCAGATCAGAAATAAATGAAAAAGAAATGAAGGAAACGATAGCAAAGATCAATAAAACTAAAAGCTGGTTCTTTGAGAAGATAAACAAAATTTATAAACCATTAGCCAGACTCATCAAGAAAAAAAGGGAGAAGACTCAAATCAATACAATTAGAAATGAAAAAGGAGAAGTAACAACTGACACTGCAGAAATACAAAAGATCATGAGAGATTACTACAAGCAACTCTATGCCAATAAAATGGACAACCTGGAAGAAATGGACAAATTCTTAGAAATGCACAATCTGCCAAGACTGAATCAGGAAGAAATAGAAAATATGAACAGACCAATCACAAGCACTGAAATTGAAACTGTGATTAAAAATCTGCCAACAAACAAAAGCCCAGGACCAGATGGCTTTACAAGCGAATTCTATCAAACATTTAGAGAAGAGCTAACATGTATCCTTCTCAAACTCTTCCAAAATATAGCAGAGGGAGGAACACTGTCAAACTCATTCTACGAGGCCACCATCACCTTGGTACCAAAACCAGACAAGGATGTCACAAAGAAAGAAAACTACAGGCCAATACCACTGATGAACATAGATGCAAAAATCCTCAACAAAATACTAGCAAACAGAATCCAACAGCACATTAAAAGGAACATACACCATGATCAAGTGGGATTTATTCCAGGAATGCAAGGATTCTTCAATATACGCAAAACAATCAATGTGATAAACCATATTAACAGATGGAAGGAGAAAAACCATATGATCATCTCAATAGATGCAGAGAAAGCTTTCGACAAAATTCAACACCCATTTATGATAAAAACCCTGCAGAAAGTAGGCATAGAGGGAACTTTCCTCAACATAATAAAGGCCATATATGACAAGCCCACAGCCAACATTGTCCTCAATGGTGAAAAACTGAAAGCATTTCCACTAAGATCAGGAACAAGACAAGGTTGCCCACTCTCACCACTCTTATTCAACATAGTTTTGGAAGTTTTAGCCACAGCAATCAGAGAAGAAAAGGAAATAAAAGGAATCCAAATTGGAAAAGAAGAAGTAAAGCTGTCACTGTTTGCAGATGACATGATACTATACATAGAGAATCCTAAAGATGCTACCAGAAAACTACTAGAGCTAATCAATGAATTTGGTAAAGTAGCAGGATACAAAATTAATGCACAGAAATCTCTGGCATTCCTATACACTAATGATGAAAAATCTGAAAGTGAAATCAAGAAAACACTCCCATTTACCACTGCAACAAAAAGAATAAAATATCTAGGAATAAACCTACCTAAGGAGACAAAAGACCTGTATGCAGAAAATTATAAGACCCTGATGAAAGAAATTAAAGATGATACAAATAGATGGAGAGATATACCATGTTCTTGGATTGGAAAAATCAACATTGTGAAAATGACTCTACTACCCAAAGCAATCTACAGATTCAATGCAATCCCTATCAAACTACCAATGGCATTTTTCACAGAACTAGAACAAAAAATTTTGCAATTTGTATGGAAACACAAAAGACCCCGAATAGCCAAAGCAATCTTGAGAACGAAAAATGGAGCTGGAGGAATCAGGCTCCCTGACTTCAGACTATACTACAAAGCTACAGTAATCAAGACAGTATGGTACTGACACAAAAACAGAAAGATAGATCAATGGAACAGGATAGAAAGCCCAGAGATAAACCCACGTACATATGGTCACCTTATCTTTGATAAAGGAGGCAGGAATGTACAGTGGAGAAAGGACAGCCTCTTCAATAAGTGGTGGTGGGAAAACTGGACAGGTACATGTAAAAGTATGAGATTAGATCACTCCCTAACACCATACACAAAAATAAGCTCAAAATGGATTAAAGACCTAAATGTAAGGCCAGAAACTATCAAACTCTTAGAGGAAAACATAGGCAGAACACTCTATGACATAAGTCACAGCAAGGTCCTTTCTGACCCACCTCCCAGAGAAATGGAAATAAAAACAAAAATAAACAAATGGAACCTAATGAAACTTCAAAGCTTTTGCACAGCAAAGGAAACCATAAACAAGACCAAAAGACAGCCCTCAGAATGGGAGAAAATATTTGCAAATGAAGCAACTGACAAAGGATTAATCTCCAAAATTTATAAGCAGCTCATGCAGCTGAATAACAAAAAAAACAAACAACCCAATACAAAAATGGGCAGAAGACCTAAAAAGACATTTCTCCAAAGAAGATATACAGACTGCCAACAAACACATGAAAGAATGCTCAACATCATTAATCATTAGAGAAATGCAAATCAAAACTACAATGAGATATCATCTCCCACCAGTCAGAATGGCCATGATCAAAAAATCTAGAAACAATAAATGCTGGAGAGGGTGTGGAGAAAAGGGAACCCTCTTGCACTGTTGGTGGGAATGTAAATTGATAGAGCCACTGTGGAGAACAGTATGGAGGTTCCTTAAAAACCTACAAATAGAACTACCATATGACCCAGCAATCCCACTGCTGGGCATATACCCTGAGAAAACCATAATTCAAAAAGAGTCATGTACCAAAATGTTCATTGCAGCTCTATTTACAATAGCCCGGAGATGGAAACAACCTAAGTGCCCATGTTCGGATGAATGGGTAAAGAAGATGTGGCACATATATACAATGGAATATTACTTAGCCATAAAAAGAAACGAAATTGAGCTATTTGTATTGAGGTGGATAGACCTAGAGTCTGTCATATAGAGTGAAGTAAGTCAGAAAGAGAAAGACAAATACCGTATGCTAACACATATATATGGAATTTAAGGGGAAAAAATGTCATGAAGAACCTAGGGGTAAGACAGGAATAAAGACACAGACCTACTAGGGAATGGACTTGAGGATATGGGGAGGGGGAAGGGTAAGCTGTGACAAAGCCAGAGTTAGGCATGGACATATATACACTACCAAACGTAGGGCAGATATCTAGTGGGAAGCAGCCTCATAGCACAGGGAGATCAGCTCGGTGCTTTGTGACCACCTAGAGGGGTGGGATAGGGAGGGTGGGAGGGAGGAAGATGCAAGAGGGAAGAGATATGGGAACATATGTATATGTATAACTGATTCACTTTGTTATAAAGCAGAAACTAACACACCATTGTAAAGCAATTATACTCCAATAAAGATGTTAAAAAAAATAAAGTGTACATTGTGGTGATTTGATATAGGTAAACATTGTGAAAACATTCTCACCATGTAGTTAGCTAAAACATTTATCACCACACGTTTATATATTTGTTTATTTTTTTGGTGAGGACATTTAAGTTCTACTCTCTTTGCAAATTTCAATGATATAATTCAGTATTATCAACTATAGTCATCATGTTTTATACTAGATCCTCAGACCTCATCTTTTAAAAAAAAATTTTATTGGAGTATAGTTGATTTACAATGTTGTGTTTGTTTCAGGGGTACAGAAAAGTGAATCAGTTAAACATATACATAGATCCACTCTTTTTTTTTTTTCTTTTAAGATACTTTTCCCATATAGGCCATTACAGAGTATTGAGTAGAGTTCCCTGTGCTATACAGCAAGTTCTTATCAGACCTCCTTCATCTTATACCTGAAAGCTGGTAGGTACCCTTTTACCAACCTCTTCCCATTTCCCCCCTCCCCCAGCCCCTAGCAACCACTTTTCTACTGTTTCTATGAGACTGATTTTTTTTTTAGATTCCACATGTGTGATATCGTGCACTATTTGTCTTTCTAACTTATGTCACTTAGCAAAATGCCTTCAAGTTCCATCCATTTTGTCACAAATGGCAGGATTTCCTTCTTTCTCATGGCTGAATGATATTCCATTGTATATATACAGCACATCTTTTTTATCCATTCATTGGCTGATGGACACTTAGGTTGTTTCCATGTCTTGGCTATTGTGAATAATGCTGCAGTGAGCATGGGGGTGTAGAGGGCTCTTTGATATCCTGTTTCCATTTCCTTCAGATATATTCCCAGAAGTGAGATTGCTGGATCATATAGTAGTTCTATTTTTTCCAAAAGACCTTAAGTCACCTGAAGGCAGGGACTATAGATGTCCTACTCAAAGGGCTACTGTATTCTAAAGAGCTTAGCATAATATCTGGCATATAAGAGGCTATCATTAAATATGTATTCAATGGATGAGGAAATGAATGGATGAATGGACAAATACATGAATGAATGACTTACCTGTTTGGGAATTTTAAATAAACTGATTAATTAGTGTCATGCATTATAGTTATTTTCCAATTTGCATTTTATGAAATCTAGACATACTTGTCACCATCTTGTAATGCAGTTGTTGTTCGTGATTTATCCAAATAAATATGTCCCTGGAAACCCTAGTCTAGTGCAAACAGCCTGGGCTGTTGTGTCCTTGCTCAGTCCATACTGGCTGCACCCCTTCCCTGGGGTGAGTCCTTAACCTGTGTCCCCACTTACAAAGGGCCATGATGACTTCTGCCCTTTGCCCTTTTTTGTAAAGAGTAAATTAGAAAACACAGGAAAAGTATAAACTGGAAAGTGCTATAAAGGTAAGAGGCCATTACTATTACTTCTGCCGACACCCATAATCCATGCACCTCTTTAAAACCTACTGAAAGTGCGAATAAGCAGCACTGGTGCTGATGTATTTAAATTCCGAAGACCTCAGGCTAACAACAGTTATTTCCCACCTGTCACATTGCCTATGTTTAGAAGACCCTCTTTCTTTCCTCTCCGTAATCAACCACCAATGCTTTTTCCCTTCCAGATGTCTGCCTGGTTAGTCCCTTCCTCCCAACCCACTGCCACTGCTTTAGACGCCAGTCCCTGTGAACTCACGATCAGATGATTCCAAAACACGCCTGGTTGGTCCTCCACCGCCCCGGAGTCCCTGCCCTTCCATCCCGTCTGCAACCACTGCCAGACAAGTCTTCCTAAGATGCTACTTTCTTTACCTCTGCCCCTTGTCCTGCAGTGGCTCCATGCAGCCTGTCATTTTTAATCTGCTCAAGTCTAGGGGCCCTGATCAATCAACCCTGGACTTCCCCAATCCACCAGTGCAGCCAAGTTCATGCATGCCTCCAACAATCTCCTTACACATCATCACCTCCACACTTTTCCTGAGGCCAGACCGCCCACTTTAACTTTCCTCTTTTCCTTCTTTCCAATTGTTTAAATACTACCCAGTTAAGGTCCACTTTATATCCTGTTCTGTCAGTATCATCATCATCAACACCATCACCATCATTTAGGGAGACTGTGGCTTTCCACATTCTCTGCAAGGGCTTTCCACATTATCTCACTGAATCTTCCTCATTACCCTATGAGGCAGGTCTTCTTACTATCTCCATTTTATAGATGAGAAGACGAGGGACTTCCCTGGCGGTCCAGTTGTTAAGACTCTACGCTCCCAATGCAGGTTCAATCCCTGGCTGGGGAACAAAGATCCTGTATGCTGCACAGTGCGGGCCCCCCCCCACCAAAAAAAAAAAAGCTATGTATAGCTGAGAAGATGAAATTCAGAGAGGTTAAGTAACTAACCCAAGGTCACAGAGCTAATAAGTGTTAAAGTCATGATTCAAATGCAGGCAGAATTCCCACTCTCAAACACTAGACTGTCCATGAAATCTTTCTTGGTCACCCCCAGGGAGGCCTCTCTCTGGGAAGCTACAAGTTTTCAAAACAGGAAAATTCTTCTGCTGCATTTCTGTAAATGTCTTTAAGCTCCCACCGCAGTTTTACCCTGAAGGCACTCTGAAGCAGTGAGACGTAGTCCTCAAGTTTACAAGGGATGCGTTTGTAATGGAAAAGGAAATTAATGAGCCAGAGAACAGAATCAGTACTAAGAAACCCAGAGAAGTGTCTAACCGACCTTATCTGTATCTGTATTAAGAGCGGTTTTACTAATCCCAGGAAATAAGAAAGGCAGTAGGATGAAGTCACCCGTGCTGGGTTCAAGTTCCAGCTCTGCCACTTACTAGCAGACTGGCATCGGGCAAGTTGCTTAATCTCTTTGAGTCTCAGTTTCCTCATCTGTAAAATAGAGCAATAAATGGCTCCATTGCACCTCACATCATAGGGTGTGTTGGAAGGAGTAAATTAGAGCATGCACGTAAACACGTGCTTGGAGCAGGCACATAGTAAGTGTTCAGTGTATGATATTTCTTACCATCATTCTCTTCTACTTCTCTTAAAATCACTAGTTTTGCTCCTTTAATGTCAAGGCATTTTAACTAAAAAATAACTATCAGTAAGTCAGACTCTGACTCATTCAAACAAACAAAAATCCCCAAACTTAATTCTAGCAGTCTAGTCCTTGGTCACCCCACGTGGACCCTGCAGGAAATGTGGAGCTGAGCCTTCTCCTGTCTAGCCTCCTACAAACTTATCTGGACTCCAAAATGCACTCACCTCCTGCCCGTCTTGTCTCCCTCACTTTTTAAGAGCCTAGCAAGCATGACTGATCCAGCTGTAGTTCCTGGGTAAAATGTGCACGTGTGCCATTCCCTCTGCCTGGAATGCTGTTCCCCTCATTCAGTGATGAAATGTTGTTCACCTTTTCAGCCTACTTCAAGAGTCCTTTTCTCTTCCAGACCCCAGGACCATCCCTCGGTGTGACCACTTGGACCTACAATATATTTGTTATTATATTATATAAATTATACCTGTATTTATTTATTTTTTATTTTTTGGGTGTGCCACACGGCTTGTGGGATCTTAGTTCCCTGAACAGGGATCGAACCTGGGCGCCTGGCAATGAGAGCACTGAGTCCTAACCACTGGACCGCCAGGGAATTCCCATCTTAACCATTTCTAAGTGTACAGTTCCATGGTATTAAGTACATTCCCATTTCACAGATGAAGAGAGTGGGGTCCAGGGAAGTTAGGCAACTTGTCCAAGATCACCGTGTTGGGAAGCAGCAGAGGGAGGATTGGAACACAGCCAGCCAGAGAACTCCTTAATGGTGAAGTCTGGGTCTTCTTCATTAGCTAACGCATAGTAGGGGCTCAAGCCCATCGGGTAAGTGAATAGTTAGGGAATGAGTGGATTGTATGGTAAACATCCTTGGGGGAGCTTTGTGAGTGATGTTCTGAAGCGCTACACATAAAAAGCCTCCACCTGTGCTTGTCTCCAGCCCTCAGGATCATCCAGGTAACAGGTGATTCACATGAGTGAAACAGACCCCAAGGTTTCTTTCCAAGGGGAAAGAAACAGAAAAAAAAAAAAAAAAAAAATGGTGCATGGCCTTTGGGATCTCCACCTCCTTGCCTGAGGCTGGCAGCTCACCTGAAATGCCCTTCTCCCCTCTCTTCACCCACTGAAACCCTGCTCAGCCTTCAGGTCCAGTGCAAACACTCCTCCTACTGTCATGCTGGAGCCCCCAGGAAGAGCCAATCTCTTCTTCTGCTCGTTTCCCACTTGTACCTTCATTTAGCATCTATTTCATACTGTTTATACCGGTTTATAATATATATCATGATGTTCTTCACATCTGTGCTCCCCTTCCTCAAATCTGTAAGCTTCCTCAGAGTAGGGGCTGTGTCTTATTTCATCTCTAATCTCTGCAACATCTAGCGCGGTGCCACGAATAACAGACACTGACTAGGAATATCTAGAGTCAAAGAGAGCTAGAATCAGGCTCCAGCTCTACCATTCACTAGCTTCGTGGCCTTCAGCTTTCTTAACCTCCTTAAGCCTCAGTTTCCCCATCTATGAAAGGGGCATAATTATCTGCTGACCTAATAGAGTTGTTAGAATTTAATAAGCTCCGGTTCATAGCTAAGGCTCACTAACTACTATTATTATTAATAAGTGTTTAATAATTAATCCAAGACCAAGAATAGGCATAACTGATTTTTCCTTCAATGGACATACAAGAAGGAAACGCTTGCAAAAATGAAACTTAGAATACCGAATAAACAGAGCTATGTAAATAATTGGTTTTGTTCAAAGGACATACAAGATAATATCATATTCATCATCTTTGCCTTCCTGCTATTATGGTTCCTGCAATAAAGTTACACAGTCAGCTGCCTCTCCAGGGAGACTGCAGAGACTAGCACACCTCCTAAACATTAACCCGATGCTCAGTCTCCCAAAAGGTGGTCCATGTTGCCTTTACCCTTGTCACTCCTTTCACACTAAGGAAATTCCTACCACTTATCCAAAATGGGATTGATTAGGAAGGACCCTGAGACTACAGCGAACAGTGATTACATCGATCACCACTTGCCCCATGGTCTGATTCTTCATCTAGTAGCCGATGTGACCTTTTAAAAACAAAAACCAGCTCATGTTAGTTAAGCTAGACAATCAGCAGCAGCTTCTACAACAAGAATAAAATCTGTACTTTCTTTTTTTTAATCACAACCTACAAGGTCCTACCCAGTCTGGCTCCTTGCTGATTTATCTCCTCTCTCTACCCTGACCCTCCCGGTTCCAGCCACCCTGGCCTTCTGTCTCTTCCTCTAACATACCAAGGCCCTTTGCATTTGCTTCTTGGATCCTTGACATTTACATGGCAAAGTGTCACCTCCTTAGGAAAGCATTTCCTGACCACTGGACGGGAAATATCCCTCCCCTATTAATTCCCATATAACACATCATCATCTGAACGACATTATTTATTTGCTTATGTATTGTCTGTCACCTTCACTCCCAGCCCACTTCCTGCTTTCCCCTTGAATAGAAGCTCCATGCAGGCAGGAACCTTGCCTGTCTTGCCCCACACTGTGTCTGAGCCCCTAGAACACTGCCTGGCACTTATAAAGCAGTTAATACCTATTTATTGAATGAATAAATGGGGAAGGGGGAGCAGATTATGGGAATTTTTCACTTTTTATTTTTATATTTCAGATGAGTTTGAATTCTTTATAAAGTGCATGTACTACTTCTGTAATAAGAAAAGAGAAATAAGACTAAAACAAAACTGAAATAATAAAATTAGCATATTTAATCAAATAGATGAAAGTAACACAAATTCTTTCCCAAGTATCTATAATATACATTGCCGGCAATTCATATTTTTCAGTCTCCACACTGTTTATTAAACATGAAACATTGGCCAGTTTAATGATCTGTTTGCCAGTCGGCACACACCCTTGGATTTTTAAATAATTGTCATCTCTCCTGGGCTTATAGAAAGATTATCGTTTGAGCTTTCCACTTTATTCCAATCTCCTACTCATAAGCACATTTATTTCCACCTCTACGCTTTTGCCAATGCTGTTATCTCTCCTGGCATCTCCTACCCGCTGTGCCACCATCCCCCACCTCCCCTGTCCAAAATCTTGATCATCCTTTAAGGCACACTCAAATCTTTCAAGAAACGGCCATGACCACCGACAACTGTGCTTTTAAAAAGCTCTGTGCTTTGTCAAAAGGCACCTTGTCTTTGTGTCTCCCCTAATTAATTACAGTTGGTTGAAAGCAATACTTTTATATATCTAACCACACTGAAATGTCACTATGCATTTTCCAACTGAGTAAAAAAAAACAAAAAACCTACTCACTTCTAGTGGAAAAATGTTGTCAGAAGTGGATGGGAGGGCTTTCCTGGTGGCGCAGTGGTTAAGAATCCACCTGCCAATGCAGGGGACACGGGTTCGAGCCCTGGGCCGGGAAGATCCCACATGACACGGAGCAACTGAGCCCGTGCGCCGCAACTACTGAGCCTGTGCTCTAGAGCCCGCGAGCCACAACTACTGAAGCCCGTGTGCCACAACTACTGAAGCCCGCATGCCTAGAGCCCGTGCTCCGCAAGGAGAAGCCACCGCAATGAGAAGCCCGTGCACCACAACAAAGAGTAGCCCCCCTGATCACCGCAACTAGAGAAAGCCCATGCACAGCAATGAAGACCCAACGCAGCCAAAAATAAATAAATAAATGTATTAAAAAAAAAAAGAATAAGTGGATGGGATCAATTCCTTAGACTCTTTCTCAAAGGAGAAAATACTAGGTGGTTTCCAAGGGTGCAAAAGCCGTTTCCTACACCTTACCATAAGGAAGAAGGTGGTATCTACACAATCATTACCTGGAACTTACAAAGAAATGCACGCAAGGAAAAACTGGCAGGCTGGAATAATCTCCTCCAATGCTATTGGGCACCATCCTCTTATGTCCTATTGCTGTGGTCCCCAACCTTTTTTGGCACCAGGGACCGGTTTCGTGGAAGACAATTTTTCCACGGACCGGGGGTGGGGGGACGGTTTCAGGATGATTCATGGGCATTACATTTACTGTGCACTTTACTTCTATTATTATTACATTGTAATATATAATGAAATAATTATACAACTCACCATAATACAGAATCAGTGGGAGCCCTGAGCTTGTTTTCACTTGCCACTCACTGATAAGGTTTTGATATGAGTCTGCAAGCAATTGATTTGTTATGGTCTCTGTGCAGGCAAACCTCTCTGCTAATGATAATCTGTATTTGCAGCCGCTCCCCAGCGCTGGCATCACCACCTCAGCTCCACCTCAGATCATCAGGCATTAGATTCTCATAAGGAGCGCGCAACCTAGATCCCTCGCATGCGCAGTTCACGGTAGGGTTCGAGCTCCTATGAGAATCTAATGCCGCAGCTGACCTGACAGGAGGCGGAGCTCAGGCGGTAGTGCAATGATATGGAGAGTCTGTAAATACCGATGATGCTTCGCTCACCTGCCCGCTGCTCACCTCCTGCTGTATGGCCTGGTTCCTAACAGGCCACAGGCTGATACCGGTCCATGGCCCGGGGTTGGGGACCCCTGCCCTATTGTGACAACCATTCAGCATGGATTGAGTGCTTACTGTATGTCAAGCACTGTGCTAAATGCATTATATACATTATCTCATTTAATCCTCCCAACAGCCTGAAGTGGTCCTTACTATCCTGTTGGAAGATGTCACTGAGAGGATGGAACTGCCAGCTGACTCTTGAGCAGGACTGGGGTCATCGGAGGCTCCTCACCCCTCCCGTCCTTGAAATGTATATTCCACCCATTCTTCTTGCACTAGGAGCCAGTTCAAGGATGCGCTTTGAGAGAGTAGGATGTTGTTGAGACCATCAGGATGGGATACACCACTGAACCCCATTAAGGCCTCTATGTAAACTGTTGAGATTCTGGCGGGCCGGTGCAGAGATCTTGTGGCGCCCAAGACAAGCCTCATATGTAAGTTCCCTTGTTGCTAAACCTGCCACCTACCAATCTGGAGTGGCTGTCTCTTTCTTTGGCCTCTTCTTGCCCTCTGAGTACGGGACCAGTTTCAGATTTCAGCTGGCAAGTTCCCAAGGGTTCAAACCAACATATCCCCATTTTATAGATGAGACAGCTAACTTAAAGAACGGTTCAGCAATTTTCCCAGGGTGACAAAGCAACAAGGTGTTAGAGCTGGTTTGGATCCATGTCACCTGATTTCAAAACTCTCATTCTTAGCTACTATACTATTTATATCTTCTACCTAGAAACTCTAGCTAACATTAAAGAGAATGGTTAATACAACCTTAACTGAAAATGACCAGTTTTGCAATCTTTTTCCCCTTTTCAAGTCTTTTTAAGTAACACCTACTCAGTGTTTAACATAAAATATTTAAATATGTGTAAAAGTTAAACAGAGAGTGTCTTCTTTTTAATGGGCCTCTCTTTTTCTCCAGCATTTCCTGCATAGCGACATTGGCTTGACAATTATTATGCCACAGAATCAATAGTACTAATTTTCACACTTCATTAATAAATAAGTGGAGGCCCCAGATGTTATGGGATGGATCCACAGATCCCCTGGGAGTTGAGAGAGAGTCCAAAAAGAAAAAAAAGTCCACTTAAAAAAAAAAAAAAAGTTAGGCTGCAGACAAGAGTCTAGAGATCAAAAGTCTAGATTCAAAAGTGAAACTCTGAAAAAAAAAAAAAGTGAAACTCTGGATCAGTGCTTTAAGAAGATTTTGAATTTGAATAGGTAAAAATGAAAGAAAAAAAAAGATTTGGGGATCCACACCAAAAGCAGATCAGAAACTGTGGTCTTGCATCTGAATGGGAAGCAAGAGTGAGAATCTTTGTTGGTTTGGAAGAGAGAGGATAAGAAAGCCTTTCCGCCAACCTTTTAACAGTTTGCAGCCTAAGACTTAGAAGTACAAAAATTTCAGGAGCAAAAATGCTATAAATCAGGTTTTCACTGCAATTTTTCTGTATGCTTGAAATTTTTCCTAATAAAGTGGTGAGAACATAAAAAAACATAAGAGAATTACTAGGGACCTGGCCAACATTGCAGCTTTAGTCCATAGTGTTGATTTATGTAATTCTTTGCAAAGGATAAAAACAGGTTCTTTCTACAGATGTAGTAACAAAATAATGGAAGCAGCCAATATATTCAGCACTTACCTTGAGCTCTACCTACATCATCTTATTGAATGTTCACAATTAAGCCATAAGGTATGTATTATTATCATCTCCCTTTCAGAGAACAGAGGCAGAGTGAGGCTTAAAAAAAATGTGACTAGTTATAAATTCAGTCACATGTCAGCAAGGGGGCAGAGCCAGGATTCAAACCCAGGGCTTCTATTCTGCACAGACCCAGTAGTCTTTCAAGGCCACCGTGAACTCCAGAGACCAACAGGCTGCCACATACTTAAAATCACTGAATGTGTTCTGGGACTCTCAACAGATTTAGAAAGCTTCCTGAAAATGTGAAAGCAATACACCTTCAGGTTAAAAGCAGAGAGGGGTGCAGGGGCCCAACAAACCTGAGTTCAAATCCTGACTCTGCCACTTAAATCACCTCACCTAGCAAGCCCCAATTTTTCCATCTATGTAAGGGGAGTCATAAGTCATAATATTCCCCTCAAGGAGGCTGTTCCAGGGATTGAATGAGAGGATGCATTTAAAGTTCTTAGCACAGGCAAGACCTAATACATGGCAATCTATCAACAAAAGGCAGCCATTGTGGGTATTATTTTGAGCTTGCAGGAAGACCAGAGACCCTCAGCCCTCATGTCATGTTAAAGTACCAAAGCCAAAGGGTTTTGAAAGGATGAAACGGAAGGAAGGACCCATATTTTAAAAGGAGAAAGAAAAGAAAAGGAGAGAGGCTGGACACACTCTGGTTTCCAGGTGCAGAACTAAGACATTTGACTGTGATTTCTACTTGAACCCATGAAAACCAGAGTACAGTTGAGCCATTCTAAAAAGATCTTCTTAATTTGTAATTACAGGTATGGAGAAAGCACACACACACACAATCTTCTACCAGGTGAAGACAGGAAAAGAGCATATTCACAATACTTCGGTCCAACATAGCTCAGCGCCAAGGCAGGAAGCTGAGGGTCCTTGTGAAGGGCGAGACGGCCCTTCCCAGCCCGGATGGAGGTACGGAGCTAAAGCAAGCAGTGCAAGGGCAGGGGACTGCTAAGCGCCCGGGGTTTGCAGGGAGGGCTGGTGACGCTGGGACCCCTGCAGCTGCCTCTATACTTTGAGAGCAGGAGTTTCAACTACTGCATCCTATTCATTAAAAACAAACAATCCTTAGTTTATTTGTTAATGTTGTTGACCCCAAAATACCGTAGAGAGAAGTAGCAAATACAGTCTGTCCATTTCAGAACTGCCTTCTAGGACTGTACCCAAACCAGAGACTTTGAGTCAAGAGAGAAAGAAGGGCGTGCACAGGGTTAACCTTCCCCTAATCCTTTCCCTCCCACTCGCGACCCTGGAGAAGGCAGGAGAAGAAACGCTGGGAATTTCAGGTGTGCCCTGAACCTCACGCCGGGGGAGAAGCAAAAGCAGAAACCCAGCGGACACTCCCCCCTCTCCAGAGACGTGGGCGCTTTCCAGGATGGTCCAAAGGCTCCAGCGTCCTAGTGCATCCCGGTGGAGAAAAGACCCTCCTCCCTCGGCTGCGGGAAAGACCCTACTTTCCAAGACCGGCTGCGAGCTTGGATCCGGGACTCCCGAGTCCACCCCAGACTCCCGGCTCAGCTGCCTGGAGATTCCCGAGCCTCCCGGTGAAGCCCAACCCGGAGGCTTTTGTTCGAGGGAGAGAGCGTCGCAGCGCAGCGCAGCGCATCCCCGCAGCGCTGAAAGCCCCGCTGCGGGGGCGCCTCCCTCGGTCCGCTCCCTACCAACCCCGCGCTCCCGCGACCACCCGCTCCAGCGCACGGATCCCCAACTGTCCCACCCCCCGCCCGAATACTCACTTCTCCCCAGTCCCTCCGCTTTCCACGCCGTCTCCTCCACCGCCCCATAGCGCCTCAAAGGCTTCTCAGCTTCCAGATGGATGGACAAAGATTGCTTTAACTCCATCGCTGATCTCCGCGGGCAGGTCGACGGGTCTCCCTTTACTCCATCTCCGCTGCGGGTTGCAGGGAGGGAGGCGGCTCCAGCCAGCAGCGTCTTAAGGGGCCGGGCGCTCGTGACGTTGCTCCATCTCTTCCGCCGCCAGGGCCGGGGACAGCCGACTGGTACAGGAGTGTTGGGGGGGGGGGGGAGGAGGGGGAGAGAGGGAGAGAGAGAGAGAGAGAGAGAGAGAGAAAAAAAAAAAGGATGAGGACGCATGCGCAATGGAGGCTTGGGGCGGGGAGCTTGGGGGCTGGGTAGACAGAAAAGAGGGTAGGTGATAACTCTACGAAGAACAACAAAACAACTAAAACAGAACCATCACAAAGGAAGTAAAAACAAGGCAGCAGCCCATACTGGGGCTTGTGACATCAGCGTGCTGCTAGGTTTTGAGTGGGATTTGTGAGAGCATCTCTATCTGGGGGCAATGGATGCATCTTTGTGGCGAGTGTTACAGAAGCGTGAGTGTGGACCTGGATCTGTGGGTTCTGGGCTTGGCTGAGTGCGTTTTTGTGACAATCTCTGTCGTTTGCATCTGTGTGTATTTTGAATTTGAATTTGAATATAAAATGGGACAGTCTTGTCTGCCGGTGCCTGTGTCCACTCTGTATGTGTTTGCATGAACTTCAGAGAGACATGAAACTATTTTGGACACAAGTATAACAAAGCTATTTGGAACATGGGTCTTTACTTTCCAGAAACCCAGAGGTTTATCTTAACCAACAAAGCACAGCAGCATTAAAAGTACAAGGTAAAATCAGCAGCTAGACTGATTTTTAAAATAGTACTATTTATTGAATGATGGCTAGGTGCTAAACACTCCCCAATAACTCTGTGAAACAGATACTGTTTTGTTAGCTTTGTTTTATAGAAGATGAAACTGAGGTGCAGCAAGATTAAGTTATTTGCCCAAATTCCCACACTTACCAAGTGGTCTGGTCAGCACTTGAATCCAGACTTAGCCTCTTTATTGTACTGACCTTCTTGACTGCACAGGTATGTAGTTTTGTACTGGGCTGGGGGAGAAGCTCTATAGGACATGTGTTGTTCATTTGTTGTTTGTTGTTATTCTTAAGACATCATCTGGGGCAAGTATCCACACAGCTTGTGGAGGTATGAAAAGGCTTTAAGAAAATGATTTATCAACCAGCAGCAAGAGGCTTCAAAAATTTATGATCAGGAAAGTACTTCTAAATAGCTCATGAGAGAAAAAGGAGATAACAATGAAAACTTTTAAATATTTAGACCTCGATAGTCATGAGAGTATCACATATCAAAACTTGTAAGTTTTGATGTAAGTAAATGCATAGCCTTAAATGCATGCATTTAAAAATGTAAGTCTAAAAATAAATGGGTTAGGATGAATAGGTAAGCAAAATGTGGTCTTTCCATACAGTGGAATACTATTCAGCCTTTAAAAAGGAAGGGGATTCTGCAATATGCTACAACATGGATGAAACTTGAGGACATAATGCTAAGTGAAATAAACCAGTCACAAAAAGACAAACACTGTACAATTCCACTTATGTGATGTGCCTAGAGTAGTGAAAATCACAGGAACAGAAAGTAGAATGGTGGTTGCTGAGGGCTAAGGGGAGGGAAGAATGCGGAGTTTTTGTTTAATGGGTATAGATTTGCAGTATTTCAAGATGAAAAGAGTTTTGGGGGTGGATGGGGGTAATGGATGCACAACAATGTGAATGTATTTAATACCACTGAGCTATACACTTAAAACTAGTTGAACTGGTTAAAAAAAAATCATTGTATTCAACTGAAAAGACTACAAGAGAAAAGAAGAGATAAAACCTAAGTGAAGTAGAAAAATAATAATAAGAGCATAAATTAAGGTAATAGGGACTTCCCTGGTGGCACAATGGTTAAGAATCCGCCTGCCAGAGCAGGGGACACGGATTCAAACCCTGGTCCGGGAAGATCCCACATGCCGCGGAGCAACTAAGCCCATGCACCACAACTACTGAGCCAGCGCTCTAGAGCCTGTGAGCCACAGCTACTAAGCCCACATGCCGCAACTACTGAAGCCCGCGTACCTAGAGCCCATGCTCTGCAACAACAGAAGCCACCGCAATGAGAAGCCCGCACACTGCAATGATGAGTAGACCCTGCTCGCCACAACTAGAGAAAGCCTGCGCACAGCAACGAAGACCCAACACAGCCAAAAATAAATAAATTAAAACAACAACAACAACAACACTGAGTGGAGAAACTGGAACCCTCATACATTACTGGTGGAAATGTACAATGGTGCAGCCACTTTGGAAGACAGTCTGGCATTTTCTCAAAAGGGTAAACACAGTTATCACATGACCCAGCAATTCTACTCCTCGGTATAGACCCACAAGAAATGAAAGATACATCCACACAAAAACTTGTTTGAACAAATGCTCACAGCAGCATTATTCACAATAGCCAAAAAAGTGAAAACAACCCAAATGTCCATCAACTGATGAATGAATAAATAAAATGTGGTATATTCCTACAGGGGAATGTTACTTGGTAATAATGAGGGATGAAGTACTGATACATGTTGCAACACAGTTAAATCTTGAAAACGCTATGCTAAGTGAAAGACACCAGTCACAATAGACCATAAGTTATATGATCCCATTTATATAAACTGTCTAGATTCTTTATCTACAGAGAAAACATTATAGCAAATCAACAGAGAAAGAAAGTAGGTTAGTGGTTGCTTAGGGCTGGGGGTGGAGGAAAATAGGCGAAGGCAGGGACTGCTAAAGATTACAGGGTTTCCTTTTGGTGAAAATGTTCTAAAATTGTGATGATGGTTGCATAACTCTAGTAATATACTAAAAACCTTTGAATATGTATCTTTAAAAGGGTGATTTGAATAGTATATGAATTATATCTCAATAAAGCTATTAACAAAAAAAATTAAATTGAATGGAATTTAACCATTTAAATCGCAACACATTATCATAAGGTTAATGGAGACTAAGGCCAGCCTGTGCAGCCAGCCAGCAGGGAATTCCAGGGGTCTGGCCACACAATCCAAATCTGTCCTGGTCCTACCTGGGGTTTGGCATTACCTGATGGTGGCTGTCCATTCTAGCTTGTGTGTGTGTGTGTTTTTCATATTCTTTTCCATTATGGTTTATTACAGGATATTGAATATAGTTTCCTGTGCTAAACATAAAGACCTTGTTGTTTATGCATTCCATATGTAATCGTTTGCATCTGCTAATCCCATACCCCCGATCCATTCTTCCCCCATCAGCTTGTGTGTTGATGGATGTCACTTGAGGTCCTGTGGCAACTGGAATTTCCAAAACAATGACAGTGATTCCAGGACAGTGATTCCCCAGTTAGTGGCTCAATTACACGGCCCGATTCAGAAAAATTAGGCTAGGCAAACACCTCCCCACCCATCAGCCCACCCCCGCCAACCCGTCTGTCTCCCACTTAATATGTACCTTGGCCAGCATTATCCTGGGGTTTTAGTGAATTAGCCATTTTGCTACTAGTATATAGGCTATATGTTAGTAGGACTACAGTGATGCTTCTGTATCTGGAGAGATAGTAAAAGTTTCAACTGCAATGCAAACATATTCATGAAAGAACATCAGAAGGATCATTTCCCATTCCCATGATATGTCTTTCATTCCAGTTTAAATCATGGAGAAAGGGGGAAAATGTGGGTGTGGAGATGCACTGATATTGTTCAAGCTATTTTTACTCTCACAAAATGGGTCCCTCCCCTAATGGCCCCAATTTCTCCTAATAGATCATTTTTTATTAAAGCATATCATTTATCAGCCTTGTCTCTCTTTGATTCCTGGAAAACATTCTTTGAATATTTCAGGGAAAGACGTTACTAGCCATTTAAGTGGAATGCCCCCCATAATCAGTATGGCATTATACCTTGTATTCCAACTGAATCACATCCTGTCAGTCACACACCCTGATTATAGAAACAGTGGAATAGCCAGAGAAGAATTGATCTGTGTGTCTGTAGAGAACAAACGTATGGACACCAAGGGGGGAAAGTGGGGGGGCGGGGGATGAATTGGGACTGACATACATACACTAATATGTATAAAATGGATAACTAATAAGAACCTGCTGTATAAAAAATAAATAAAATAAAATTCAGAAGTTCAAAAAAAAACTGGGAAAAGAAAAAGAATTCATCTGTGTTTCAATGAAAAGCCTAATGCAGAGGGAAAAAAAAAATCTCCCCATGTCTCAAAGAAATATAAGAAGTGTTGCTTCTAGAACGTGGGAATTCCAGAAACTATGATTTGCATGAGAAGAAACATTAATTTTAAGATTCAGAAGAAAAAGTTCTAGAGGTTAGGGCCATAGATGGAAGTCAGGATGCTTGAGTGAGATCATGACTCCATGATTGGAAGCTATTTACCTTAAACCAACTATGGAAGCTGTCCAAGAAATAGTTTCCTTTCCTGTAAAATGGGGTTAATTATGAAACATGCTTAGTACAGCACATGGCACAGAATATTCAATAAATGTCATTTATTCTGTTAATTTCATCACTGCTGCCAATACTTGAAGTTAAAAGTTGGCTTCCATGCTGTGCTGTAGTCATCAAGTTATCAAGGTCATCCTTACATAAATCCCAGAATATGCAACTCTATGAAGTCATTACATTTGTCATAATAATATTCCTAATTTTACAGACTCTTCCAAGGAGATCAGTGTTATCCAGTATTAACACGTTCCTAAATTGATGGTTAGCAGATATCTTGGAGTTCCACAGATGAGGAGTTTCAGGAAGCAGTGAAAGAGATTCACAGAAAAGGACTGGAAAATGCAAAAACTGGACCAGGTTGCATGCCTCCTGCACAGTCCAGGAGCCTACCCCATGTCAACTGCTCTGCAAAGAAGTTGTCACTTATGCTTGCAAGGCAGACTCCAAAGCAGAACCGTACACTTTCATCAGGCAAAGTTGGGATTAGTACAGCTCTCTTCTCTCATCAAAACTGGGGTGTTTTGTTGGTTTGTTTCATCTGTTTATTTTTTATTTTTATTTTATGTGTTTTTTTTGGTGTGTTCCATTTGTAAAGTCAGTGATCAATGTCTTAAGAAGGCATCACTTTCATAAAGCAGATCTGGGGTTTTAGTGTTTCATTTCTATAATAAAATAACATATCATCAGTTTCCAACCCACATAAACACAAGACACACTTGGGACATGTTAGTAGGCATGTAAAGAATATTACCTGTAGAGCAGAGTGATAAAAAAAACTTGGGCTCTGTCATCCTGGCTCCACCACTTACTAGCGGTATGACCTTGGGCAAGTCACTTCCTCTCTATTCTCCTGAAAATGCTCTAAAGATCCGTAATGGCCTATTTTTTGTCACATCCAATAGCTTCTTTCCAGTCATCACCCTATTTAATCTCTCCAAAAATATATAACGCTGTGGACCAGACCCTACTCCAAACTCCCTCTCTACCCAGTTTCCAGGACATGCTCTCTCCTGTCCTCTTGGTTCCCACTCCTGCTGTTCCAGTCCTCCCTTCTCGTCTCCTTCACAAGCTCTTTCTCCATCACTCACCCCCTTCAGTTAAGGTTCCCAGTGTTTATCCCTTTCATCTTCTCCTCTTCTCATTCTTCACCTCTTCCTAGTTAAACCCATCTTCTGTTCAATCTCCATCTCCAGCCCCCGTCCTTCTCTCCTCTTAGAAACATCCAGCAGTCTTGGGGAAATTGATAAAAAGAGGAAAATGGGTTTGGAAGAGAAAATAGAGTTAAAGAGAGTTCCAGAAAGCACACTGTATATTCCTCTTAAAGGAGGTTTAGAAGAGAGAAAAGAAGCTGAGGAAACATGCCGAAGACTTCGGACCTGAAATCCTGCATCCGTTGGAGAGCAGGGAGCTGGTACTTCTGCCCAAAGTGCTCAAGGAGTGGGATCATGTGTTTTGGCTGTGCTGGGGCATGAAGTTATTAGGAGTGAGGTCAATGCTACATGCCTGTAAGAGGGTGGTGGTGGGGGGAGTCTGAAAAAAACTCCCCAGGGCATGTGGGGACTCTATTATGGTGCTTTCTGTTTTTCAATGTTTATTGAGTGGTTACTGGTACCAAGCACTTTACAAGACTTACCCTTCTTAACTCTGTATCTCTGTCCTGTGAGATCAGGGTTTGTAGCTACAGAGAGGTTGTAGTTTGCCAGTAAGTGGCAGCACCTGCACTCAGTCTCAGTCGGCCAGTCTCAGAGTCCAAACACTTAACCACAATCCCACATCCCCTCTCAAAGCTTTCCTTTCTCCTCCAGGAATCACCATGGCAACAGCCAGGAAGAGGGATTTATAACCTCAACCTGAACATGTTCAAAATCAGACTCCTTATATTTCCCCCCCAAACCTGCTCCACCTCAATTAGAAATCTCAGATTTAGCCTCTGTACCTTACTCTCAAACATTCCACA
Organism: Tursiops truncatus; assembly: GCF_011762595.2. Classification (NCBI taxonomy): domain Eukaryota; kingdom Metazoa; phylum Chordata; class Mammalia; order Artiodactyla; family Delphinidae; genus Tursiops; species Tursiops truncatus. The sequence continues at coordinate 25,649,125 of NC_047048.1, forward strand.
CTCTTTTTACACATAGTCAGTCAACAAATCCTGTTGATTCTACCTTGGAAATCTCTCCAAAATCCAATTGTCCTCTTCATTCCCACTGCCCTGCTCTAGCTCAATGCTGCAACACCTTTTTCCCAGACTATTGCAAAAAAACATCTTTTCTGGGTTTTTTCCCTACTAGAGACTATTCTCCACATTGCTTCTAAAAATATCTTTTTTAAAAATATTTATTTATTTATTTGGTTGCACCAGGTCTTAGTTGAGGCAGGCGGGCTCCTTAGTTGTGGCTCCCTGGCTCCTTAGTTGTAGCACGTGGCCTCCTTAGCTGCAGCATGCATGTGGGATCTAGTTCCCTGACCAGGGATCGAACCTGGGTCCCGTGCACTGAGACCACGGAGCTTAATCCACTGCGCCACCAGGGAAGTCCCCTAAAATTATCTTTAAAACACACATACAAATACACACACACATATACACATGCAATGCCACTCTTATGCTTAAAAGCTTCCACTGGATTCCTGCTGCCTGCAGAGTAATTTACATAAGCAATCTCCTTCGTTTTGAGGACCATCAGGTTATTCCCAACTTCCTGAGATTATCAAGAAAACCATGAGGAGAGTCTTGCAGTTAAAGCTTTGTAGATGTCCTTTATTTCCTTAGGATGAATTCCTTAAAGTGAAATTGCTAAATCAAAGGATATGCACATTGTCAAAGGCATTTGATGACTATTATTAAACCGTTCTCCAGAAATGCCGTACTTAACTTACACTCACCAGAAGTGTGTACTACAACTTACTAGAATTCACATGTTTTCATGGGTATACCCACGGAGTGGAAATGTGTTCTATTCATTTTCAAATAATCAGAGCTGGAATACTGAACGGCACATGGTACTCAGCAAATGATTGCTGAATGAATGAAGAACTGAATAAACAGAAGAAATGTCCATTTGTGAAAAGCTCCCCGACTTGTGTATAACTTAACACAAGCATATCGTAACACAACTTCTAGATGTTGTCTAAATCTGACTGTTTCATGTAGAATTAATCCAGTAGCATCCTTTTGCACATGGGATCGATATTTATGGGATGCTCCACAACAGTGCTCCATCCCGGGAACAAAATCTTCGCTTCCTATCCATATTCACTACACATGTACAGACCCAATCTTATTGTAATTTCTTCAATTTTCCATCATCACCTATGCAGGTTAGAGGTTATCTGGAAAGGAGTTAACCTAAATAGTAAAATGAGTAAAAGGGTGCTAAAATTTCACAAATCTATATTTCCGGATGTGTACATTCGGCCCTCTGTATCTGTGCGTTTCACATCTGCAGATTCAACCAACAACAGAGTAAAAATGTTTGGGGGAAAATAATTCCAAAAAGTTCCAAAAAGCAAAACTTGTATTTGCTGCTCATTGGCAACTATTTACATAGCGTTTACATTATATTTATAACTATTTACATAGCATTTACCTTGTATTAGGTATTATAAGTACTTTAGAGATGATTTAAAGTATACAGGATGGGGCTTCCCTGGTGGTACAGTACTTAAGAATCCGCCTGCCAATGCAGGAGACACGGGTTCAAGCCCTGGTCCGGGAAGATCCCACATGCCGCGGAGCAACTAAAGCCCGTACGCCACAACTACTGAGACTGCGCTCTAGAGCCTGTGAGCCACAACTACTGAGCCTGCGCACCACAACTACTGAAGCCCACGCGCCTAGAGCCTGTGCTCTGCAACAAGAGAAGCCACCACGAAGAGTAGCCCCCGCTCACCACAACTAGAGAAAGCCTGCGTGCAGCAATGAAGACCCAATGCAGCCAAAAATAAATATATAAATAAATTTATTTTTTAAATAAATAAATAAAATAAAGTATACGGGAGGATGAGTGTAGATTATAAGCAAAACCTGCACCATTCGATGTAAGGGACTTGAGCATCTGTGGCTGTTGTATCCAGGGGGTCCTGGGACCAAAAGCCCAGGGATACCAAGGGACGACTGCATATGCATCTCTCTGTTGTACAGCTCTGCTAGAATAAATGTCACCAAAGCACCTCAGTTTAAATCTCTTCCTTCCAAAACCTTCCACAGGTGGTAAGTTTCCTTCCAGCCAGTCAGTCAAGCCAAAAAATGTGTATTTTGTCCTATAAATCTTACTGATATTGCCTAGGTACATCTGAATTCATCAACCTAGACTATCCCTTCCTCCCTACTTCTACTCCCATTGAACTAATTTGCGCTCAAATGATCGCTACCCCTGACAATAATTTTCATCACTGATTTTTAGCAGGCTAGAGATATATTCAGTGTTACTCCTGAAAGGTCATTTGATGGTCCTAAGGAGAATGGGATGGAGGAGTGGAGGTGGCATAAAACTAGAGGTAGGGATATCAGTTGAGAGACTCTAGTGGTAAAATACATAAGTACTTCCCAAAGTTTTTTATTTTTAATAAATTTATTTTATTTTTATTTATTTATTTTTGGCTGTGTTGGGTCTTCATTGCTGTGCGTGGGCTTTCTTTAGTTGCAGTGAGCAGGGGCTACTCTTCATTGCAGTGCACGGGCTTCTCATTGCGGTGGCTTCTCTTGTTGCAGAGCATGGGCTGTAGGCGTGCAGGCTTCAGTAGTTGTGGCTCACAGGCTCTAGAGCGCAGGTTCAGTAGTTGTGGCACACGGGCTTAGTTGCTCCGCGGCATGTGGGATCTTCCCGGACCAGAGATTGAACCTCTGTCCCCTGCATTGGCAGGCGGATTCTTAACCACTGTGCCACCAGGAAGCCCCTTCCCAAAGTTTAACATGTTAAAATGGACCCTCTGATCCAGATGGTCTGGGGTGAGGGTCTGAGATTCTTAGATGTTCTCAAGTGGTGTCAAGGCTGCTGGTCCATGGACTGCACTTTGAGTAGCAAGACTTTACACGAGAAACAATGAAGTCTTGAAACAAAAAATGACAGTGGAATCAAAAGGAGGGCATGGACTAACCAGATATTAAAGAGACATGACTTGTTGACCTGAGCTATCTGAGGTTACCTGAGCATGAGGTAGCCACACTCAGTTGACACAGCTCCTGCGAATGGTACAGAAGGGATGTTTGAATTAATCTGTGCAACTTTGCTTTAGAATGATAGCCTTTTGGAAGTAACTCTCAGTCCTTTATGTTATCTTGAAGGATCCATGGAGATACTGGTACCCTCCAGTTAAGATTCTCTGGCAACATAAACTTTTCAAAAGCATAAAGTCAGAAGAAATAGAAAACATTTACTCAGCATATACCATGAGCCAGTCACTCCATGCCTCTGCATATGTTATTCCTTCTCCTTGAATATCTCCATGCCCACATCACTCACACACACACACACACACACACACACAAACACACACACACGAATTAACAATCTCTTCGTGTCACTGCCACATCTTTAATATACTTATCACACTGCACTGGAAATGCTGAAAGCAATTCTACAATCATAGAAAGTGTGGGTTTTGGAGCCAATCGAACTTCAGTTCAAATCGTAGCTCTGCCATGTATTGGGTTGATGATGAAGACAAGTACCTTTGCTTCCTCAGTTATAAAAATGGAGGCGCCATCTACTGTGAGGTCATGTGTAGCCTTCAAGATGCTTTCCTTCAAGTAATAGGAAACCTAATTCACAGTGGTTTAAACAAGGAAGAGAATCTATCAGCTACTGAAACAGAAAAGCCCAGAGGTAAAGCAAGCTTTGAAATAGGCTAGTGTAGAGATTAAGAAATCATCAGGGTTTCTCTGAGATTCTTTCAGTGATACACTCCTCTTCCTGTGCCCTTCATGCTAATAAAAATGGTTACAGCGGGCTTCCCTGGTGGCGCAGTGGTTGAGAGTCCGCCTGCGGATGCGAGTCCGCCTGCGGATGCAGGGGACACGGGTTCGTGCCCCGGTCCGGGAAGATCCCACGTGCCGCGGAGCGGCTGGGCCAGTGAGCCATGGCTGCTGAGCCTGTACGTCTGGAGCCTGTGCTCCGCAACGGGAGAGGCCACAACAGTGAGAGGCCCGCGTACCGCAAAAAAAAAAAAAAAAAAAAAAAAAAAGGTTACATCAGTTCTAGCACTCACATCTGTATTAATACCCCAACCTGAAAATAAGAATGCCTTTGTTTGGTGTTCCCAGCTAAAGTTAGGAGTATCTCTCTCCTAATGCCTACCACTGCAGGTCACATGGCCATCCCTGAACCAATCACTGTAACCACAGGCAGGAAATGCACTGATTGGCTTCACCTTGGTCAGGTGCTCCATCCTTTGAGCCAGGAGTGGAATCACCCTCCCTGAGGATCTACAAACAGGAACTGGGAGCTGTAGGGAAGGAGGGTGGAAAATGGATGCTGGAGAGACAGCTGACAACTATTCACTACACCACACCTATTAGTACATTATACAAAGGGCGTGGCACAGAATCTTGTCTGCAGTTTGTGGGCGCACAGTAAGTGGTAACTGTAATTTGCTTATAAGTCTATCTACTAGACCAGAAGCAAACAGAGAATGGGGTCCTTCTCAGCTCAGGCGTCCCTCATGCCTAGCACAGCACCTGGGACATAGCGTAAATATTTGTTGAATTAATGTTAACAGTTGGAATGGGAAATACAATGTGATAGAGTTATAGAAATTATTACAAGAAAAAAGAGAGGATCGTATGACTTAAGGGAATATGAAAACATACACTGTTGCTGGTCCATGACACTGATAAGATAACCAAGCTGGATATAGTTGAATTACAGACTGGGGTTAAAATTGGAATAAATTTCAGTATATATTTTTAGGGGTCTGCTCTAATTTTGGGTCAATTCAGAAAAGAAATACTAAGTGAAGTGTCTTTATCTGCTTTGCCTGGCTTGGGAGTAGAAGAGAAGAAAATCAACCTCTTTCTTTCCCCCTTAAATCTATTCAAGAAGTGTTGCTTGAGCATGCGCTACATGATCCCATATTATATAGGAAAATAAGTTTCAAGAGAACGGCTGATCTAGTCTATTATTTTGTGGATCTTAAGAATCAATGTCAATTAGAAAGACACTAACATCGATTAATCCCACTATGTGCCAGGCGCTGTCCTTCAAGCTTTCACAAATGTGATCTCTTTTAATCCTGAGTAAATTGAGGCTGTGAAAGGTTAAGCTCCTTACCCAGAATCACACAACTAATAAATAAAGACCCAGGTGCTGAGAGGCACATGCCTCAGAACCACTCTTCTTGTTACTAGAAAAGATTTCCTTGTATAAACCTCAGGGACTTTACAAGGGAAATATTGGATTACGGTAATATGACTCATTAGCCCAATTTAATATTACCTATTCATTATAATATAATGATGCTTGCATAGCAGAGCATGCTGCTGTATTTCTGCCTCTGGCTCAGATCACAGGAACTATGAACATAGGCTGATTACATGACCTACATACTCAATATTAAGAACACTTTGAATTGCTCTTATTTATGTGGTTGAAAATATACGGTCTAATTTTGGTCAGCAGTAGCATCTAGGTAATGCTGACTCAGAAGGGAAACATTTGTTGTTGCCAGGAGAAGTGCAAGAGAAAAGCTGAATCACACTGTACCACATCAGATGTTAACACTATTAATATAACGTGCTGAATAGTGAGCAAGATGGAATCAGACCATCTCTGACCAACAGGTTCGTCATTCTACCAGTGGACAGATCCAAGAAATGTCACGGTACTATGTCCCTACGTTGTATTATGTTTCTATCAACTAAGCTTATAATTAGTGTGTGGTTATCTGGCCAATGACACCAGTGTAGTGTACAATCCAAAAAGGGGATTGCAAACTCAATGCCTTCAGGGGCCAGGTGGGTAATGGAAATGAACACATTGGGCAGGTTGTCAGACGTAGGGAGTGAAGTCTACAGTGAACTCTCCGATGGAAGTAGATTTTTCAGGAGATGCCAGAAACCCAGGTTTTTAATATGAAATTTCCCATCTTCAAACTGTGATTGCCATAAAGCACTCTTGTGGGCCAGATCTGTCCATTCTCCCCTGCATGCCTCTGTTAAAAGACTCCTAGTTCATCTCTCATTTCTGTCTTCTTCTATCCTATGGAAGTCTGAACTTGCTTGGGTTCCAGTTTTCTTTTTGAGATAAGAGTTTCTGATACATGCTGTAGTTGTCTATTTGAGACATTGAGAAATTAAATCAATTTTAAAATTTTTATTATTTTTTATACAATTGTTAAAGGTTACACTCCATTTACAGTTATTACAAAATATTGACTATATTCCCTATGTTGTACAATTCATCCTTGTAGCCTATCTTACGCCCAATAGTTTGTACCTCCCTCTCCCCCACTCCTATATTGCACACCCCCAACTGGTAACCACTAGTTTGTTCTCTGTATCTGTGAGTCTGCTTCTTTTCTGTTATATTCACTAGTTTGTAGTGGTGTTTAGATTCCACATATAAGTGATATACAGTATTTGTGTTTCTCTATCTGACTTATTTCACTTAGCATAATGCCTTCCAAGTCCATCCATGTTGCTGCAAATGGCAAAATTTCATTCTCTTTTTATGGCTGAGTAGTATTCTACTGCCATACACACCATAAACATACCACATCTTCTTTATCCATCCATCTCTTGATAGACACTTAGGTAGCTTCCATATCTTGGCTATCCTAAATAACACAATTTTGTTTTTTGGCCGCACCGCACACTTGCAGGGTCTTAGTTCTCCGACCAGGGACTGAACCCAGGCCCTCAGCAGTGAAAGTGTGGAGTCCTAGCCACTGGACCACCAGGGATTTCCTAATAATGCAATTTAAAAATAAACTGTTTCTGCTTTATGGTCTTCATTTATTCAATCAAAAATGTCTCTTGAGTACCTATTGTAGGTCAGGTGTTTTTCTGGGAGCTTGGGATACATCAGTCAGCAAAAGAGACAAAGAATCCTGCCTCCCTGGAGCTTGGGGGAAGAGAAGGGTGGAAACATGCAATAAACAATAAACATAATAAATACATAAACTATATAGGATAGTAGAAGAAGACGTTACAGCTATGGAAAAATAAAGTAGAGCTGAGTAAGGAGGATTGGGAGAGTATAGCGGAAAGGGGGGCCAATGACAATTTTAACCAGGGTGGTAGGGGCAGACCTTATTGAGAAGATACATTTAAGCAAAGAATTGAAGGAGTTGAGGAAGTTGGCCATGAGATTATCATAGGGAAGAGCCAGTGCAAGGATCCTACAGTATCCAGCCTCCATTAGGGCCCCCAGTGACCCCCTGCCTCCTGGTGTTCATGCCCTTGAGGGCTGAATTTAGAAGAGAGGAGAAGAGAGTGTGGCAGAAGTGAAAGTGTGTGACTTGAAAACTAAGTCATAAAAGGCATGTGTTGGTGTTTTCTCGAGTGTTCTTTCTCTTGGATCTCACTCTACAGAAAGGTGTGTTGGGAGCTGCCCAATGGAGAAGTTCATGTGGTGAGGAACTGAGGTCTCCAGCCAACAGCCAGGTGAGTGAGTTTGGAAGCGGGTCCTCCAGCCCCAGTCAAGTCCTCACAGACGGCAGCCCCAGCTGCCATCTTGACTGTAACCTCATGGAAGATCCTGAGCTCCAACCACCCTGCTAAGCCACTCCCAGATTCCTGACCCACAGAAACTCTGTGAGATAATGTATGCTTTTTCTTTTAATTACACTTTGGGGTAATTTGTTACACAGCAACAGATAAATAATACAGACCCTAAATAAGACTGTGCCTGGAGAATGTGAGGCAGAGAGGGAAGTGGTAGGAACTGAGAACAGAGGGTCAAGGTGAAGGTGTGGTAGGATCTCCAGGCTTCTATAAGAATCCTGGTTGTTCCTCAGAGTGAGATGGAGAGCCACTGCCAGGGTTCATTCTCAGAAGAGTGACATGAGATGACTTACTGGTGTGACAACTGAATAAGAAGGTAGGATTTCTTTAGCACTATATAACAAATTATTTCATACTCATGATAATTCAGAAAAGCTTTTTCTTTTTTTCTCCCTTGCCTCTAATTTCTGTCCTTGATTATCCTGTCAGCCTTGGGTTTTCACTCAAGTCTTCCTTGGATATTCCATGTGGACCTTACATTCTAGCATCTTCCATATCTCAAAACCTCGTCCTTCTCCCTTCAGGAACCCATCCAGAAACAATATTTTGGATGCTGCCTGACTTCAGCAGAACTACTTTTAAACCTTTGTAAAATCCAGACACTCTACTCTTTGTTTTAGAGGATTACGCTACATTGTATCAAACATATTGAAATGCACCCACATCCCACATTTAATATAGATGATATAATTATGTGAATTGAGTTGCAGATTACTGGCCGACATTATATTCTCTTTTAAGAGATTTAAACTTACTGATTTTAATTTTGTGAGTTTTTTTTTGTATTTTGAAGCCATACCTATGTATGTGTAGACATTTATGTATATATGCATGTATGTATATGTGTACACACACACACACACTTCAAGTTTTAAACATCTTTATAAACCTTCAAAGGTCAAAGACCCTAATTGCTGTGCTTACAGTGCCCAAAAGGTAAGATAACCTGGAACTAGTTTCCTTATATCCTGTAGAACAGTTTCTCAACTTAGTACAATTGACATCTGGAGTCAGATTATTTTCTCTTGTGGGAGCTGTCCTGTGCATCGTAGGACGTTTAGAATCATCCATGGACTCTACCCACCAGATGCCTGTAGCACACCCTCTCCCCTCCACCCCACTGTGACAACCAAAAATGTCTCCAGACATTGCCAAATATCCCCTGGGTGTAGGGTTGCCAGATAGAATACAGAACTTCCACTTAAATATAAATTTCAGATCAACAACAAATCACTTTTATTCATATGCCCCAAGTGCAACATTTGGGACATAATTATACGAAAAAAAGTGTTCAATGTTTGTCTGAAATTCAAATTTAGCTGGGTGTCCTATACTTTTATTTGCTAAATCTGGCAACCCTACCTGGAGAGAAAAATTATCCCCAGATGAGAACCATTGCCCTCGATCTTAATTCCCGCCTCCGCCTTCCCTTCTCTCTTTGCTTGAGTTTTAATGGTATATTACTTATTACACTGGTTAGTAAAGTCAAAGAAATCTACTTTCTTCAACTTCAGGGGGTTTCTATGCATGAATGCAATTAGTGCCATTGTCAGTACTCATTTACACAGAAGTCAACCAACCAGTATTTCTTGAACTCCTTTGGGCAAAGCATTGGGCTAGAAGGATACAGAAGAAATATAAAATATAACCCTTAACTTGGAAGAGCTCCAATTTCATTGGGAGAAAATATAATACATACAAAATAGCTTATAATAGAGAATAAAACAAAATAAAGTGCTAAATTATCTGGTACAGACTATAAATGCTCTCAGAGTCAGGAGAAAAGAAGTGTAACAAAAGCCAGAACAGGCAGAGATGGCTTTGTAGCAAGGTGTCGGGGACTGGGCTTTGAAAAACAACTTTAAAACTAGAGTAGGTACTCAGTTCAATAAACATTTGGATTTTGTTGTTGTTGTTGTTGTTTAATTTTTTTTATACAGCAGGCTCTTATTAGTCATCAATTTTATACACATCAGTGTATACATGTCAATCCCAATCGCCCAATTCATCACACCACACCCCCCCACCCACCCGCCGCCTTCCCCGTTTGGTGTCCATACGTTTGTGCTCTACATCTGTGTCTCAATTTCTGCCCTGCAAACCGGTCCATCTGTACCATTTTTCTAGGTTCCACATACATGCGTTAATATACGATATTTGTTTTTCTCTTTCTGACTTACTTCACTCTGTATGACAGTCTCTAGATCCATCCACATCACAACAAATGACCCAATTTCATTCCTTTTTTATGGCTAAATAATATTCCATTGTATATATGTACCACAACTTCTTTATCCATTCGTCTGTCGATGGGCATTTAGGTTGCTTCCATGACCTGGCTATTGTAAATAGTGTTGCAATGAACATTGGGGTGAATGTGTCTTTTTGAATTATGGTTTTCTCTGGGTATATGCCCAGTAGTGGGATTGCTGGATCATATGGTAATTCTATTTTTAGCTTTTTAAGGAACCTCCATACTGTTCTCCATACTGGCTGTATCAATTTACATTCCCACCAACAGTGCAAGAGGGTTCCCTTTTTTCCACACCCTCTCCAGCATTTGTTTTTTGTAGATTTCCTGATGATGCCCATTCTAACTGGTGTGAGGTGATACCTCATTGTAGTTTTGATTTGCATTTCTCTAATAATTAGTGATGTTGAGCAACTTCTCATGTGCTTCTTGGCTATCTGTATGTCTTCTTTGAAGAAATGTCTGTTTAGCTCTTCTGCCCACTTTTGGATTGGGTTGGGTTTTTTTTTATCATTAAGCTGCATGAGCTGTTTATATATTTTGGAGATTAATCCTTTGTCCATTGATTCATTTGCAAATATTTTCTCCCTTTCTGAGGGTTGTCTTTTCGTCTTGTTTATGGTTTCCTTTGCTGTGCAAAAGCTTTGAAGTTTCATTAGGTCCCATTTGTTTGTTTTTGTTTTTATTTCCATTACTCTAGGAGGTGGATCAAAAAATATCTTGCTGTGATTTATGTCAAAGAATGTTCTTCCTATATTTTCCTCTAAGAGTTTTATGATGTCCGGTCTTACATTTAGGTCTTTAATCCATTTTGAGTTTATTTTTGTGTATGGTGTTAGGAAGTGTTCTAATTTCATTCTTTTACATGTAGCTATCCAGTTTTCCCAGCACCACTTATTGAAGAGACTGTCTTTTCTCCATTGTATATCCTTGCCTCCTTTGTCATAGATTAGTTGACCACAGATGCGTGGGTTCATCTCTGGGCTTTCTATCTTGTTCCATTGATCTATGTTTCTGTTTTTGTGTCAGTACCATATTGCCTTGATTACTGTAGCTTTGTAGTATAGTCTGAAGTCAGGGAGTCTGATTCCTCCAGCTCCGCTTTTTCCCCTCAAGACTGCTTTGGCTATTCGGGGTCTTTTGTGTCTCCATACAAATTTTAAGATTTTTTGTTCTAGTTCTGTAAAAAATGCCAGTGGTAGTTTGATAGGGATTGCATTGAATCTGTAGATTGCTTTGGGTAGTATAGTCATTTTCACAATATTGATTCTTCCAATCCAAGAACATGGTATATCTCTCCATCTATTTGTATCATCTTTAATTTCTTTCATCAGTGTCTTATACTTTTCTGCATACAGGTCTTTTGTCCCCCTAAGGAGGTTTATTCCTAGGTATTTTATTCTTTTTGATGCAATGGTAAATAGGATTGTTTCCTTAATTTCTCTTTCAGATTTTTCATCATTAGTATATAGGAATGCAAGAGATTTCTGTGCATTAATTTTGTATCCTGCAGCTTTCCCAAATTCATTGATTAGCTCTAGTAGTTTTCTGGTGGCATCTTTAGGATTCTCTATATATAGTATCATGTCATCTGCAAACTTCTTCTTTTCCAATTTGTATTCTTTTTATTTGTTTTTCTTCTCTGATTGCCATGGCTAGGACTTCCAAAACTATGGTGAATAACAGTGGTGACAGTGGACATCCTTGTCTTGTTCCTGATCTTAGAGGAAATGCTTTCAGTTTTTCACCATTGAGAATGATGTTTGCTGTGGGTTTGTCGTATATGGCCTTTATTATGTTGAGGTAGGTTCCCTCTATGCCTACTTTCTGGAGAGTTTTTATCATAAATCGGTGTTGAATTTTGTCAAAAGCTTTCTCTGCATCTATTGAGATGATCATATGGTTTTTCTCCTTCAATTTGTTAATATGTTGTACCACACTGATTGATTTGCATATATTGAAGAATCCTTGCATCCCTGGGATAAATCCTACTTGATCATGGTGTATGATCCTTTTAATGTGCTGTTGGATTCTGTTTGCTAGTATTTTGTTGAGGATTTTTGCATCTATATTCATCAGTGATATTGGTCTGTAATTTTCTTTCTTTGTGACATCTTTGTCTGGTTTTGGTATCAGGGTGATGGTGGCCTCATAGAATGACTTTGGGACTGCTCCTTCCTCTGCAATTTTTTTGAAGACTTTGGGAAGGATGGGTGTTAGCTCTTCTCTAAATGTTTGATAGAATTCGGCTGTGAAGCCATCTGGTCCTGGACTTTTGTTTGTTGGAAGATTTTTAATCACAGTTTCAATTTCATTACTTATGATTGGTCTGTTCATATTTTCTATTTCTTCCTGGTTCAGTCTTGGAAGGTTATACCTTTCTAAGAATTTGTCAATTTCTTCCAGGTTGTCCATTTTATTGGCATAGAGTTGCTTGCAGCAGTCTCTCAGGATGCTTTGTATTTCTGCAGTGTCAGTTGTAACTTCTCCTTTTTCATTTCTAATTCTATTGATTTGAGTCCTCTCCCTCTTTTTCTTGATGAGTCTGGCTAATGGTTTATCAATTTTGTTTATCTTCTCAAAGAACCAGCTTTTAGTTTTATTGATCTTTGCTACCGTTTTCTTCATTTCTTTTTCATTTATTTCTGATCTGATCTTTATGATTTCTTTCCTTCTGCTAACTTTAGGGGTTTTTTGTTCTTTCTCTAATTGCTTTAGGTGTAAGGTTAGGTTGTTTATTTGAGATATTTCTTGTTTCTTAAGGTAGGATTGTATTGCTATAAACTTCCCTCTTAGAACTGCTTTTGCTGCATCCCATAGGTTTTCGGTCATCGAGTTTTCACTGTCATTTGTTTCTAGGTCTTTTTTTATTTCCTCCTTGATTTCTTCAGTGATCTCTTGGTTAATCAGTGCGTTGTTTAGCCTCCATGTGTTTGTATTTCTAATAGACTTTTTCCTGTAATTGATTTCTAGTCTCATAGTGTTGTGGTCAGAAAAGATACTTAATACAATTTCAATTTTATTAAATTTACCAAGCCTTGATTTGTGACCCAAGATATGATCTATCCTGGAGAATGTTCCATGAGCACTTGAGAAGAAAGTGTATTCTGTTATGTTTGGATGGAATGTCCTATAAATTAAGTCCATCTAGTGTAATGTATCATTTAAAGCTTGTGTTTCCTTATTTATTTTCATTTTGGATGATCTGTCCATTGGTGAAAGTGGGGTGTTAAAGTCCCCTACTATGATTGTGTTACTGTCGATTTCCCCTTTCATGGCTGTTAGTATTTGCCTTATGTATTGAGGTCCTCCTATGTTGGGTGCATAAATATTTGCAATTGTTATATCTTCTTCTTGGATTGATCCCTTGATCATTATGTAGTGTCCTTCTTTGTCTCTTGTAATAGTCTTTGTTTTAAAGTCTATTTTGTCTGATATGAGAATTGCTACTCCAGCTTTCTTTCAGTTTCCATTTGCATGAAATATCTTTTTCCATCCCCTTACTTTCAGTCTGTATGTGTCCCTAGGTCTGAAGTGGGTCTCTTGTAGACAGCATATATATGGGTCTTGTTTCCACAACAAGAGAAGCCACCACAATGAGAAGCCCGCGCACCGCAACAAAGAGTAGCCCCTGCTCGCCACAACTAGAGACCCGGGCGCAGCAACAAAAACCCAACGCAGCCATAAATAAATAGATAAAGAGGTAAATAAATAACATATTACAAGCAACTTACCTATCACCCTTAAAAAAAAAATTCACACATCACCTGCAGAAGATTCTCTAATACTGTTCTCACAAATTCATTATTGGCCAAAAGCCTGGAAATTGTGGTTCACTTTAGTAATACTTATCATTATGGAGCAAAAACAGACTGCAAAAACTTGGCAAATTATAATTTTTGTGTGGTCGGTCTGTATGTTACTGTTCAGTATATTAATTTAATACTTCATGTCCCTTTATTAAGTCCTCTAAATATTGTTTTCTCTGGCATTCAACCCATGCATAAACTGACTTTTTCCCATTTTCCTTTCATAGAAAAAAGTTAAACTGGCCAAATGTACAACTTTACTGACATACTTTTTCCCCCCTAAGAACATTCTCTTAATCTTCAATTTAGAGGCCTGCTATTGAAGAAATCAAGTGGACAGGGAATATTTTCACTTTGGTTTAGCAGTTTCTGTTTCAACTTTCCAATTTACAACCCTTATGCAGAAGACATTCAGAAAGAATGACCCATGAAACTTTAACAAACCTGAACTCTACATGTTACTTTATTTCATTTGTTCTATCTCCCTTCAAATTCTAGAACTAAAAGCTAACAGATGGGTACAAGGAAAGGAATTCCATCTCCCACCCTCCAAGTTAACTTCCTGACAGCCACTTACTATTTCCATTATATCCACAACAGTTCAATTATAATATTGAAACAACAGAAGGGGACCTGATGGGAATGTTAAATGAGTGCAGCCACTACAGAGAATAGTATGGAGGTTCCTTAAAAAACTAAAAATAGAGCTACCATATGATCCTACAATCCCACTCCTGGACATATATCTGGAGTAAACTCTAATTCGAAAAGATACATGCACCCCAATGTTCATAGCAGCACTATTTACAATAGCCAAGACATGGAAGCAACCTAAATGTCCATAAATAGATGAATCGATAAAGAAGATGTGGTATATATATATATATATACAATGGTTCGAGTCCAACAGTAGAAGAAAAGCCAATGACCCAGTTTGAAGGCAGTCAGGCAGTAAGAATTCTATTACTTGGGATGAGGCCAGCCTTTTTGTTCTATTCAGACCTTCAGCTGATTGGACAAGGCCCACCCACATTAGGGAAGGCAATCTGCTTGACTTAGTCTACCAATACAAATGTTACTCTCATCCAAAAACACCTTCAGAGAAACACCCAGAATAATGACTGACCAAGTATCTGGGCACCCCGTGGCCCAGCCAAGTGGACACATAAAACTAACCATCACAAAGGGTAATTTAGTGGTGTGGAGAAGGCCCAACTATCAAGATTCCACCCAATTCCCCCTTTTTTGTTTTGGCCATGCCACATGGCTTGCGGGATCTTAGTTCCCTGACCAGGGATCAAACCCAGGGCCCCTGCAGTGGAAGCATGGAGTTCTAACCACTGGACTGCAGGGAATTCCCTCCACCCTTTTTAAATTTTTTTAATTTTTTTTATTTTTGGCTGTGTTGGGTCTTGGTTGCTGCGCGCGGGCTTTCTCTAGTCGCGGCGAGCGGGGGCTACCCTTCATTGCGGTGCATGGGCTTCTCATTGCGGTGGCTTCTCTTGTTGTGGAGCACAGGCTCTAGGCGCACGGGCTTCAGTAGTTGTGGCGCGTGGGCTCAGTAGTTGTGGCTCGCAGGCTCTAGAGCGCAGGCTCAGTAGTTGTGGCGCACGGGCTTAGTTGCTCCGCGACATGTGGGATCTTCCCGGACCAGGGCTCAAACACATGTCCCCTGCATTAGCAGGCAGATTGTTAACCACTGTGCCACCAGGGAAGCCCCCTCCACCCAATTATTAAAGACAAACAATCCAGTCTTTGTAGAGCTGGGGAGAGGTGTGACGAGATGGTTTTCAGAGGGTATGTGCAAGTTGGGCCAGGGGCATCAAAGCCTACAAGTCATAGCCATCTCCAAGAAAAGACAATTTTATGGGCCTGAGGCCAAAGTAGGTGAAGGTCTGGACTGTGCCCAGCTTAAGACAGAAACAGCTGCCTGCACATGGGGATGAAAATGAAAGGGCCATCAGTCCAGACTGCTCAGCAGCAGTCCAGAGGCAAAAAACAAAGATGCGAAATCCAAATTACATTCATTCATTCAGCAGTATTACAGGGCCTCTGCTACATGCCCAACACTGTGCTAGACATTTCAGATACAAGTATGCATAAGAAATATATTCTTCCCTCCAGAAGCTCAGTCTAGAAGGGAATACAAATATGCAAACAGATAATGATTATCCATTGTGGAAGGCTCACAATACATTGCAATGATAGCATAATGTAAAGTGTCTCAGAGGTCTTCTTGCCACAAAATACCCTCTTATCTCCACCCCCTCCCACCACAGCAATAGTTACTAAAATTCCATCCAGAGATTCATTTGTGTTAGCAATTAAAACACAAAAAAACAAAACTCAACTACAAAGGCTGTCATCCACATCTCAGTAAATTAGCTTAATAAACCTACTTTTCTAAATGTAGCTGAAATCAGTCAGATAGAGAGAATGGGAGTTTTGAGAGGTGAGGAAAAGACATGAGAACGATTTGGAAGATATTGCACTAAGTAAGAGAGAATGCAGGGAACGGGCATCCAGAGGAAGGAGAGGATCTCTGAAAAGAAAGGGGACACTTCAAGGTCAAAATCTTCAAGTACAAGGACCCATTAACTTTCTAATACTTTCAGAAAATGAACCTAATTTCTAATGGAAGCTGCCTCCAGAATGTTCACTCACTTCAAAATTCTCCCTAGGGCTGATTGATCCTTCCACATTTTCTTCCCCCAGAGGGAAGAAAAGATCCAAAGAGGAGGCTCTGCTACCATCTCTCTACATCATGGCTGTTATGTCACTTAAGTAGTCTGATCCCTAACTTCATCACAGTTATTCTGTCCCCTTGGATTGTCTTGGGTGGTCAGGGTTAGGGAGGGATGAAGGACAGGAGAAGGGGGCTTGTTATGGCCATTCGACAGAGAAAGTAAGGAAGGTATGGATAAATAAAGATTTAAGGAAAGGAAGACACAAGGGGGAAGAGAACTAAAAAAAAGATATGCTTCTAACTGATATATGCCAATAATGTTACTCAGTTACTAACTATTCCATTTTATTCACTTGGTTGGCTACTGCTCACAGTAGCTTGAAATTCCAAGTACATCCTTTATTGTTAATCTCCAGATTTCCCCTTTCACTTATTCCCCATTATTAAAAGAAAAATTTTCAATAGTTGTTTAATTGCATTTTCTGTTCCTTTAGATTCTAAACATTGTGGGTAAAACTAGGTTAAGTGTAGTCAATGCAAGGTCAAGATCTTCAGGCACAAAAAATCCATTAAATTTCTAATTTAATGAACCTAATTTCAAATGAAAGCTGCCTCCAGAATATATGGTTAAGCGTGTTCTGGGTATAATTTGTTTTGGCAAACACTATAGAAATTCACATAAAATTTCACTGAACTAAAAGTAAATTGCCCACCTAGCAAAAGATATTTTTCAATAGCTTCAAATGAATCCTAAAGGATGACAATTCTTGGAGAGAAATAAAGTATGGGTGAGTTAGAAATTGTAATTCTGGGTCATCTACCTCAATTAGAGAGACTATCTATGTTTAATTTGGTTGTGGTTAACACAGTTGACTTGGAGGCCTTATTTAGACACAACCTGAAATACCAAAGTTAAATCTCTATATCTATGTGTTTTACAGTGAAAGAAATGAAACAAAATTTTCTTCAAAGTATTAAAAACCAAAATTGCAATTATTAATGAAGTACTAGAATGTGAAACTGTTTTTCTCTTTGAATTATCTTTTAGTAGCTGTAATTTCTCTGATTCATTAAACACTTTTCTTATTCTGGCCCCCCAAAACATCAATACAAATAAGATAAAGTTTTCCTAAAGCACCCTTCATGAACCCCTAAATGAACCCCTAAATGCAAAATCTCATGAACCCCTAAATGCAAAATTTCACTGACTGTGTAGTGGGCAGATAATCACTTTGTCTGCTGAATCACCTTACTGACAGATTTTGAGGAAAATATTTTTACATGCCACTCTCAAACTTGTTATCAGAAATTGTTATGCAAAAAAAATTGCAAACTTGCAAACTCTCACATTGCCTAATTTTTCCTCACCAAACCCACTATGATATAGCTAAAAGGGAATAACTTTCATTAATTTTCCTACAAATGAAAAAGACTGATAGGTTACAAATTATGCATGATTTTTAATTACAAGTAAGCTGGACAGAAACATCTACTTTATTCAAAGTTGAGGAACAGCCAATGGAAATTTCCCTCTAATTTAGAACTTAAATGCCTTTCCTTTTTCTTCTCTTTCAAGATCTCATCTCATCTGATCCTATCATCACCACTCCAGTTCACAGACCTTCAGTCTTGCGACTTCCCATCCTTCAAGACCCAGCTCAGGCATCTCCTCCATGGAGCCTTCCCAGGTTGCCTCAGGCACCATGATTTCAAAGTACCTACTGCTTATGTCACTAACCTACAGCTGGGATGCATTACTTGAGTAATATTCAAGCTTTCTATTGACCACTTGTCACGGATGCTGTTCAAGCAATCAATGATGAATCGGATTAGATGTCCTGAGAACCTGATTATCAATTTCTTCACTTATACTCCCAACTAGACCACGGACTTCTTTTAACAGTTATCGCCTTGTTGTTTACCCTCTTCACATCCCTACAGTGGCCCTTTAATAACATTTATTATTTACATAAGGGTTATGAAATTTTATCTACTATGGTTATCCTGGTGGACTATAAGGATGGTTGCATCCACTTGTATAGAAGGAAAAGATCTCCCCTGAACTGAGAAATCATTTTTCAGTTATCTGGGTAAAAGGCGTATATCTGAGACTGGAAATGGAAACCATGAGTCCAAAAAGATGGGACTGGGCACTCTTGATTTTACTGGTAGCAGGGCCAAGGAGACAACTCCCCGGTAGTGGTGGCCAATGGCATAACCATACAATGACCATCAGGGCATCAGAAAAGTAGGAAAGCTGGGTAGATGCCATTAGAGTTACAAGGTAAATACCTCAAATGCCAGGACCCAGGATCAAAAAGCAATATTCTGTAAACTTTTTTCAAAAAAATGCTTCAACATCCTCTAAATTTCCCTTTTGTTTTCTACACCTATTAGGTCAAGTTGTTTTGAAAATTCAGTCTACCTCAACTCTGTCAAGGGAAATCAATGAAAGGTTTTGCCTTTGCCTGAGCAACCAGGGGGCCAGAAAAGGGGCCAGGTGGCAACACACAAGCAAGTTAAAGAAACCTTATGAATGGGAAAACCTGGAAGAAGAATAAGAGCCACCTGCTCTGTTCTAAACACTGGAAGGTTGAGAGCGTGTTTTACCAAGGACAGCAGCATTTTAAAACAAACACTGCATTATTTCGAATGAGTTCCATTTCTCACGCTAAAAAAAAAAGTAGTCCTGCATAAAAATTAAAAGGGTATTATTTGCAAAAATTCAGAGAATACATGCTACATATTCTCTCTACAGTACAGAGTAACACATTATTGAGTAAAGATTATCATACTTTTATGAATAATAAGCTTTTCCCCCTCGACAGTATAAACAAGGTTCGTTTTCTGAAATATTTTCCCAAACACTATTCTTCCACCATAAGTAATATTGAAGCTCATCTAAAAGATTGCCAGGTAGTTTTTTCTATAGTTACTCTGGATATTCTTTTCAAATGACAAAACGTGTCTTATATGTTGTGAAATAGCTCTTCTGTTGTACGAACTACTTTTAAAACTACTGAAAAAAAATTATTTTAGAATTAAACTATCTAGAAATTTCCTTACTCTTGCCCCAATAATGTAAAATATATTCATATCTGTTAAATTCAAATAAATCCACACTTAAAAGTTATTTACTTATGACATATCAATTTATATTACAAGTTATATAAATTATATGCTTAAAATATTTAGGCATACATTCTTAAATTAATCTTAAATATAAATTCTCAAGATAAATATATTAACATCTCAGTGCTTCACATCTTTAAATCTGTGAAACACTCCATGGGAAGCAACAGAATAGTGATGCAATTCTCGGGTGAAAATTGCTAAAACTTCTTGAAATAGTCAAATAATTGTTAAACCCACTGGTTTTGAAGTTAGAAAAACTGAGTAAATCTGAAAAACTGGATCAAGTTTCTCATGTACACCTTAAAGATTACCTATAAAGATTTATGTTAAAGCACTAATTTTAAAAAAGATAATATCAGTGTGAATTTGGGGTAACCATTTTCCCTGGAACTTTATGGAATAGAGTTCTCCCTTCCAGAAGAAAACTTATTAATTTTTTTTAGAAACTTCACTCAATATATTTCTTTTAAAAGTGAAATATTTTATATATTTCGTATATCTAGGAAATGGGATATTTAGCCAAGTGACTATGCTGAAAACTAAAAAACATTAACTAAAAAAATAATTAAAAACTATAAAAGTAGAAGACATCAGTAAAATACACTCTATACAGAACACTAATCACACACTGTGCACATTTCTTCTTACATAAAACGTACTTGCAGAACTTTAGTATTAGCATAACAATAAATTATTATACAGCATTTTAGGGGAAAATCTGGTTATTCCATATTCCTGATTGAATTCTGTGTAAACAGAAATTAACTATAAGGACTATTTTTGGTATAAAAGGTAATCTGAGCCAAAAGTGTTTAAGAGATAACCTGAGATTTTAGAAGAGAGATGTGTACAATCAAAATGGAAGCTCCTTAAATCAACTGGCAATAAAATATTAGACCAGAAATAGTAATGATTATAAACTGCCATTCTGCCACTGTTATTGATATTAACCAAAGTATTAGGGAAGAGAAAATACTAGAGAAGTATCAATAATACTTTCGGATTAGAATGAAAAAAAAGGAGATTTGAATAGAATTGAAAGTTATCATTGCTAATTAAAAAACAATTGGGTCGGGCTTCCCTGGTGGCGCAGTGGTTGAGAGTCCGCCTGCCGATGCAGGAGACACGGGTTCGTGCCCCAGTCTGGGAAGATCCCATATGCCGCGGAGCGGCTAGGCCCGTGAGCCATGGCCGCTGAGCCTGCGAGTCCGGAGCCTGTGCTCCGCAACGGGAGAGGCCACAACAGTGAGAGGCCCGCGTACCGCAATAAAAAAACAAAACAAAACAAAACAATTGGGTCTACAGAATAGTAATTCTTCAAAATGGAGCACATAACTGGTAAGCAGGGTACTTCATCTGCAGGCAATCCTCTGCATTTAAGGGGAAAAAATTAGGCAATTTCAGGGAGTTCTTGACTTGTTATTTCTTTGGGGGTCTTTCAACTTCATTTGTTCCCTTTATATAAAGGAAAGTAAAAGCTGACTTCAAGGTACCATCACCACCCTGTTGTGAAAAGCAGAGGAAAGTGGCCCACAGAAAACCACAGAGCCCAGTGTAAGCTGTTCTCCAGTGAACAGGAACGAGGCTGAAGTTGGTCAGCTATAACAGAGAGAGAAAGAGTCTTTTAGGGCTCATATAAACCAGACCCATGAGTTGGCATTCTAAGCAGTTTGAAACTCACCTGTACAAAAGGCCAGTACATCAGACCACTCTGGAATAAAGAGAAACTTTATTAGGATGCTTTTTAATCGCACAAAACGATCACACAGTTCGTTCTATAAAGCATTAAGAAACACCAGGCAGGTGGAATGTGGACGCGGTATTACATTTCAGACTAAGCAGATTAAATTAGACTACTTATGGTCTCTTGAGTGGAAGAGGGTAAGGAGTTGTACAAACAGCCGTTAGGCACAAGAATAAAGATTTTTATTATATTCACAAATTTACAATAAAAAGTCTACCTGAATCAGTACCAATTCTAGAAGACAACTGCTTTCAAAATAACAACACATATTTATTTATTTAAATTTATTCATATTTTACTTTTGGCTGCGTTGGGCCTTCGTTGCTGCGTGCGGGCTTTCTCTAGTTGCGGCGAGGGGGGGCTACTCTTTGTTGTGGTATGCGGGCTTCTCATTGCGGTGGCTTCTCTTGTTGTGGAGCACGGGCTCTAGGCGCACAGACTTCAGTAGTTGTGGCATGCAGGCTCAGTAGTTGTGGCTCACGGACTTAGTTGCTCCGCGGCATGTGGGATCTTCCCGGACTAGGGCTCGAACCCGTGTCCCCTGCATTGGCAGGCAGGTTCTTAACCACTGAGCCACCAGGGAAGTCCACAACACATATTTATATATTGCAATTTTCCTGTTGGCCCATGCAAATGATGCAAGGGAAATATTGATAAAATACAGGATCATCAATCAATTTTTAAAACTCTAGACTAAACTGTTCTTTATGGTGATTTGATAATAATATATTCTAACTACTTCATGCTACAGAATAAGTTTAGCTTTTAAGATGTATTTATTTGTGGGAATTCCCTAGTGGTCCAGGGGTGAGGACTCGGGGCTTTCACTGGTGGGGCCCAGGTTTGATCCCTGGTCAGGGAACTAAGATCCTGCAAGTCACGTGGTGTGGCCAAAAAAAAAACATGGATTTATTTTAACAGGCTTTAACCTGTTCATTCTGACAAAAGAGTCATCATTATGGATTTTTTTTTAAAGATAGAGATCTTGGTATGTAAATTATATCTTAAAAAAAAAAAGCTAGAGGTTTTTAAAATAGTCCTTACAAGTGGTATTACACTAGTAATATAAAGGTGGTATTATTTTTTCTTTTTTTGTTTTTACTAATTTTTATTTTCTAAAGTTTCTATAATAAACTGTTGCAATAAAAGCTATTTAAAGTTTAAAGTGTATACTCATTTAAGAATTTACTACTTTAGGGGCTTCCCTGGTGATGCGGTGGTTAAGAATCCGCGTGCCAACGCAGGAGACACGGGTTCGAGCCCTGGTCCGGGAAGATCCCACATGCCGTGGAGCAACTAAGCCTGTGCACCACAACTATTGAGCCTGTGCTCTAGAGTCCACGGGCCACAACTACTGAAGCCCATGTGCCTAGAGCCCGCGCTCTGCAACAAGAGAAGCCACCGCAACGTGAAGCCCACGCACCGCAACAAAGAGTAGCCCCTGCTCTCAGCAACTAGAGAAAACCCGCGTGTAGCAGCGAAGACCCAATACAGCCAAAAATTAAATAAATGAATAAATAAATAAATTTATTTTAAAAAAAAAGAATTTACTACTTTAGGAAAAACCCATCCAAACATGGCTTCACTTCTTATGGCAATTTTTTTTCTTCAGAATGTAGCCTCACTCAGTGTGCAGATCTTGGTCTCCCATGCCATTCCCCACAAAAAGGAAAAAGAACTCCTCAAAGAAATGGTTGATTCCAGGGCCAGAGTAGGGCAGGTACAAGGTACAAGATGAGCCTAGAACATCTATCTTTATGATATAAAGTAAGGAAGTGGCTTAAAAAAAAAAAAAGATGGGGGGACTCTCACAAGGAAATAGGAGCCAGCTTGAAGCGACTCTCACTGGCCAAGTCTGGGACATTTGCAAAACAAAAATAATTAAACACAGCAATGAGTTACAAACCATCGAAAAAATGGGAATCCCTGAGTCCCTACTGATAACAGAGAAATAAGCAAATAACTGGGAGAGAAAAGGGGGCTCTTGCTTACAGAATGCTGCGTGCTACCTAGTAAATGCGGATGGGTCACCGTAGATGTGTCCTTGCCCATCAACCCTACTTCCAATTCATCATCAAGACCTACCAATTCTATCTCCTAAGTATTTTTGAAATCCTTCCTCTGCCCACTGCTTCATGATTTCTTACGTGAACTTGGTCACAGTAACCCTCTAACTGGTCTCCCTTGCCAGTAATCACTTAAGTTCAAGATCCTTGGCATGGCCTTCAACACCTTCCGAGATCCAAAGTCATTTGCAGTTGTTCCTCAATTCATATTTTATATTCTATGAATAGCATCTCTTGTAGTTTCTCCCTTACAGGTACACCACAGTGTTTTATGCATTCCTTCCTCGGCTCCTTCTGCCCCTGGAAAGGCCCCAGGTATCCGCCTAACTCCCCTGAGTTCTTTAAGACTCCGCTCAGGCATAACCTGCCCCCGGAAGCTTTCCTTGAGCCGCGCCCTTACATCTCCATGCTGTGCTAAGTACCCGTTTGCATGCTCTGAGCACTGCTCCTGGCATTGAGGTTAATGTTTGTCTATTTACTTGTCTATCTACCCCACTACATTGTAAGTCCCTTAAAGACAGTAGCAATGTGTGTGCGTGTATCTCTCTCTCTCTCTCTCTCTCTCTCTCTCTCTCTCTATATATATATATATATATATATATGTTTTGTGTTATCTTCTGCTAACACCTAGTGCAATGCCTAGCAGATAGTTTCTTGTTATGGGAGATCTTCAGGAAAGTCCCCAAATGGTGCTGGGCATCAGACTGCCGATACCCTCTTTCTTCTCAAGGGCATAGATACAACTGACTCATTTGGAACCACTGTTTTTGTTGTGTTTTGCTTTTGGTTTTTTCTTTTTTAAAATATTTATTTATTTATTTGGCCGTACCAGGTCTTAGTTGCAGCACCCAGGATCTTCGTTGCCGCGTACGGGATCTTTAGTTGCGGCATGTGGAATCTAGTTCCCTGACCAGGGATCGAACCTGGGCCCCCTGCATTGGGAGTGAAGAGTCTTAACCGCTAGACCACCAGGGAAATCCCAGAACCACTGTTTTTAAAAAGGTGTGTAAAAGTCGCCACGTTTCTACCCAATGAAGATAGCCTGTATGTCTTCATTAAAGAAGGAGAATCTGAAATATCTGCAAATCCTTGGTCAAAGCCCCTTTCTTTTACAACTCTGCTTGGCTTGCTCTTCGTATAAATGTATAAATGTTCCTTTCCCAAAGTAAAGCAGAAGAAAATCATATTTGGATGTCACCATGGGCCCATAATTTTTGCCTCAAGAGAAGTAACAAGAGTTCTGAATGCTTTTCCCCCCGGAGGAGCTCAGCAGCATGTGGCTTCCACCCTCCCTGTCATCTGCCTTCAACCACCAAGCGGGTGATAATGGTTCTCGTGCTCAGAATAGTTCAACAGAAGATGCTGGGGGTGTGGGTGAGGGTGGCGGGATGGCTGGGGCTGGCTTGGCACTGCTTTTGATCAGGAATTAAGTAGATGTGGAGCCCTAGACAAGGCTGTGTATATTCTGGAATCCTGAAAATTCACCTCATTGTCATTAATAGAATCAAATAGAATCAAACATTGTCATTAATAGAATCACACTAGGCCAGAGATGGAAAGCATCCCTGACTCTGCCAGGTCTTGAGGACACTGCTCAATAAATCTTCATTGAATAAATGAATAGATATTTGTGGGATTGGATCATATATATATTTGTACTGAGCAAACAGGGCAAGAGGTGACTTGATTCCAGCCTCAGGATAACCCTGGGAAACACCTTCCTTTTCTGTAAATACCTCTGTGATGTCAAGAAGGTTCCTTTCGTAGGGACTCAGCAGAATGCACACTTGGAAACATCAGCTCTAAATGTGAGAATGATTCCATTAAGCCACTCACATTCTACTATTCCTATTTTGCAATAACTTCTTTGGCTCCAAAAAAATCACCGTGATCACTAACAAGAATAAATATAAGAATGTCAGAAATCGTTGTGAACATTGACTAAAATTCAGAGACACATATAGACACTCTTAAAGCTTCTCATTCAACTATCAAAACAAATTTAAGATCTGTCAAAATATAGTACCCTGTGCCAACCAACTGGAGCCCTAATTTAAGAATTTTTTTTTTTTTTTGGTGGTACGCGGGCCTCTCACTGTTGTGGCCTCTCCCGTTGCGGAGCACAGGCTCCAGACGCGCAGGCTCAGCGGCCATGGCTCACGGGCCCAGCCACTCCGCGGCATGTGGGATCTTCCCAGACCAGGGCACAAACCTGCGTCCCTTACATCGGCAGGCAGACTCTCAACCACTGCGCCACCAGGGAAACCCAAGAATATTTTTATTTAAATGTATTTAATGTTAAAAAGATACAAAAAGATCCTGGTCGTATTTTCAAAAGTCTGTCTTACCTTATATGAATTCCAGAATTTCTGTCTCAGGTCCAAAAATATGTCATCCTTTTCCTGGAGAATACTCATACCTATTTGAAAAAACACACACCAAAAGAATTTTAAAAGATTTAATACGAAGAATACTATATAACAGCTCATGTTCAAGTTTTCTATTCCAATATGCAAGGTAACCACCACTATCACTAACTCAGTATGTTCCGTCTGACCCAACAGTGAAAACAAAAGATAATCTCCATTCTAAAGTTAGGTAAATTTTAAAGTGATGATAAATATGAACTGAGAATAGCAGGGTACCGAGTTATAGCAGAATGATTATTTTTTTAAAATCTGTTAGAGAATTCACAAAAACCTCAGTGTTAGCATGGTGGGACTATTGGTGACTTTTCTTCTCTCCCTTCAAAACATGTTGTGAAATGTTTAAAATTTTAAAAATTTAATTTCCTTCTTTTACAAAAAGGCTGCTGGGCTCTGGGTATTCTAGCAACTTCAGATTTCCCATCTAAGAGGCTTTCTAAATGGAATTTGAAAGCAGAACACCAGTTCAGACTTCCTAAAAACATCCGGAAAACTTTGACGTTCAACAACCCTGAAAAGGAAGTCAGGGAACAAGGACAAAACCCTCCTATTTTAGGAAAATGACAGTGCTTTAAAAAGTCTCCTCCAACTCTGATTAGGAAGAAGGGGAAATAAAATCTTTTTAGTCAATTGCAGGGGATTCTTAGAACAGGACCGGTAAGAAAACGGAGCCCAATATTGGTAATAGTATTCCACTTACCCAGCACTAATTAAGGGCTAAGCACTTGATGTGTTTTCTTTCATCTGACCCTCCTAACACTCAGCTAAGGATGATGGAGTTGCAGAGGAGGAAAAGAGCTCAGAGAGGTTGATAGTGATCCAAGTCCAACCCAGGTGTGGATTCCGAGCCAGACCTTTCAATCACAACTATTCTACCTCCCAAGGCAGCCCCAGCACAAAGGAACATCTGATACAGGCAATTTCCAAGTCTGAAGTGCCTTGAACAAACATCCAACCCACCCCCTTCCCACCATTCCCCCTTCAGTTTAACATGAGGAGAGGGAAACAGGGCCCAGAAATCTGAAATGCAAAACAAAGAAGCAATGTGGGCAGGAATCGGTTTCAGGGGCCTCGGGCTTGAACCACAGGCCCCAGCAGCCCTGTGACTGCAGCATCTTTCTGGTTTCAGGAACACTGACATTCCCCAGGGAGATGAAGACCATGACATGGATTGTGTTGCTTTCGGGCAGGTCGTTTATCCCTTTGAGCCTCAGTTTCCTTGTCTGTAACATGGGAATAACAATACCTGCCTCACTGGGTTGTTTGAGGATTAGATAGGAATCTGACTCCCAAATGCCAGCAGCCCCCAACCCTCCATCCCATCACCAGAGTACAAGGGCACTGCAGTAACAGGCATGAGGAACCTGTTTGCCAATCTGGCCTGGAAGTCACGCGCTGGGATCAGAGACAGATCTTCTGATAAATCAGGCAGCTCCTGGTCTCAGGTCCTCTATCCCCTGACCTCACTGACCCCATGGGCCATGTGGTTGGCACTGCATCAGGCATGTTTCCTGTGGAGTTTGTGAGTGACTCTGGCCCCCAAAATAAGATCCAAGGGGCAGTGTAGGTTCCTTCAAAGTGGTGACTTGACCACTTCAACACAGTTTAGAAGAAAGCACCAACAGCCACTGACAAGACCCCTTGGGGGATCTGTGATCTCCAAGGCCAAGGCCAGGCCCAGGACCCTTGAATTTTCTTAGGGGATCGGGTGCCCCTCCCCTGCCCACTCCCTTCCAAGCAATAGAAAACGCTATGAAGATGAAGGCCACAGAGCCCTTGCCATTGTTTTTAGAATTTAGGGCGCTAAGAAAGGTTCCCAAAGTCAGGCCCTCAGGCTCCAGGGTGGACTTTTTGAGGAGGGGGCTCCCCAGACCCTCACAGGTACACAGTCCTCTCATGGCAGGGGTCCGAGGTCTCCTGACATTTTCTGTGGGTTTTGATATGGGGATGGGACCCCCTTCAGGGAAATCTTGTTACAAAAGCAGCACTACCGCCCTGAGCACACATTTTGAGGGGAACCGGGCCGCACCTCAGATTCCACCGGCTCTGCCCGCACCATCCTGAATCCCCTCACCTTTTGTTTGTATGTTGAAAAGGAGTATCCCGCCAGTGGAAAGGAGACCCCGCCCCACAACATGGTCACGGGGCTCACAGCTGACATGGTAGCAAGCTGGGGTCTCCTCGACGTTCCCGTGGACCTTTATCAGGGGAAAACGGATCCCCAGCCCTGCCTCCTCACTTCCGGCCTACGTATGCCCCAGGACCCCTGAAACCTCCAGCCCCAGACTACGGGCAACCCAGCGTCCGAACTGCGACCTGGCCCCCTAATTCCTGGCCTCTCCGGCAACCTTCCCTCAATTTCTTTCCCCTCAATCCTGTTAATCCACGGTCCCCAAACTTCTCGACCCTCGCACCTCGACCTCCGGCCCTCATCCAGACCCTCCCAGTCCCCTGAACCCTGGCCCCCACCCCAGGATTCCAGCCCCGGTCCCCGGCCCCCAGAGCCCCAGCCTCCTGCCTGGTCCCAGCCCCTGAAACCCCGACCCCTGCCTCTCGTCCCCCAATTCCGGATCCGCCTCAGTCCCCCAGTTCCGGCCCCCAGGTGCCTGGCTCGGCTACTCACCGAAGTAGAAGGCAGAGACGTACACCGGCCCGCCGAACGCCTGGTCGCACAGCACCTTGGCCAGGACGGCGCGCGGCGCGCGCCCCGGCAGCGCGCGCTCCAGCAGGCGCAGCCACACGTAGTTGAAATTCGCGTGGAAGGCCACGGCCACGGTGGCCACGTGCCGCGTCTGCCGCCAGTCAGCAGGGCCGCCCCGCAGCCGCTGCTGCAGCGCGTCGCCGGCTGAGAAGAGCGCGGCGTAGAGCAGCACGTTCGTGGGCCAAGGGTAGCGCCGGACGGTGCGCAGGAGCTCCCGCCACCAGCCCGCCATGCCCGTGCCCTGGGCGCCGGCCAGGGACCGCCGCCAGCTCCGGGCCACGCCCACCGCCCCCTGCCCCCCTACCCCCTACCCCCCCGGCCTCCGCCCTCTGCCCCCAGCCACCGGCGCACCGTCTCCCGCCACCTGCACCTGCCTCCTCTCCACGCTCGAAGGCGATTGGGCGCCCCGCGTACACCCAACTGCACCGACCAATCCCGTGGCCACTGGCGATCCTGGAGGCTGAGCTTTTGAAATACTGCTGGTCCGCATATGCATTAACCCCTTACAAGTCATGTCCAGAACAGGCAAATCCTTACAGACTTAAGGGGCTGGGCGATGGGGGGGATGCGAAGTGACTGCTAACCGGGTGTGGGATTCTTTTTTGGGGTGATGAACTATTGTATAATTAGATAGTGGTAACAGTTGCACGGAAAACCATTAAAGACCCTTTTAAAAATTTTATTTATTTATTTTTGGCTGCGTTGGGTCTTCGTTGCTGCGCGCAGGCTTTCTCTAGTTGCGGCGAGCGGGGGCTACTCTTCGTTGTGGTGCGCGGGCTTCTCCTTGCAGTGGCTTCTCTTGTTGGGGAGCACTGGCTCTAGGCGCACGGGCTTCGGTAGTTGTGACGCATGGGCTCAGTAGTTGTGGCCCACGGCCTTAGTTGCTCTGCAGACCAGAGCTGGAACCCGTGTCCCCTGCACTGGCAGGCGGATTCTTAACCACTGCGCCAACAGGGAAGTCCCTAATTACACTTTAAAATGATGAATTGTATGGTATGTGAATTATATCTCAAAACGAACCAAAAAAGGTTAAAGAAGAAGGGGAAAATTGGGGAAAAAAAGTGGTGTGGGCAGAATACCAAAACTCAGTTACCAAGACGGCAGTGTATTTTAAATGTCTTAACATACAAGGAATTCACACTTTCGACACACACACTGACTATGTAACAGTCTTTAGAGACAATGTCAGAAGTTAAACTTTGAGGCCTTTCATGAATGTGAGGTGGGATTCAATGGGGCTACTGCCTTCTTTTCAGAGTCTGTGCCTCAATGAATATTACCTCCCAAATCATATGCTGAGGTCCCAAAAGCAGGGGGTCATTAGAAACCCAAACAGCAGATGTAACCTCTGATCTCATGGAAATCAGTTCCTCTTTGCTTCTTTTCCTCTATTTTTCCTTCCTTCATTGTCACACCCAATTCCATTCTCAATTTCTCCCTCTCTCTTCTATTTGTTTACCCTATTTTAGTTAATTATTAATTTTTTGATTTTTAACTTTTTATTTTGAAATAATTCCAGACTTTCTGAAAACTTGCAAAAATAGTACAGAGTTCCCATATATTCTTCAACCAAGCTTCCCCCAATATTGACATCTTACATAACCATAGTACAATTTTCAGAACGACTGATGTAATACTATTACCCAATCTACAGACCTTATTCAAACTATTGCCAATTGTCCCACTAAAGTCCTTTGTCAAGGACTGGCTTTCAATTCTGGATCACTTTGCCTTGTATTGAATTGTCATAGATCACCTTAGTCTCCAATCTGGGGCACTAATCAGTTATATCGTAGATTGTTCCTCAGTTTGTCAACCCTACCGTTATGGGCTGCATTGTGTCCCCCCAAAATTCATATGTTGAAGCCCTAACACCCGGTACCTCAGAATATGACTGTATTTGGAGATAAGACCTTTAAAGAGGTGATTAAGTTAAAAATGAGGCCCTGGGACTTCCCTGGTGGCACAGTGGTTAAGAATCCACCTGGTGATGCAGGGGACACCGTTTCAAGCCCTGGTCCGGGAAGATCCCACATGCCGTGGAGCAACTAATCCCCTGCGCCACAACTACTGAGCCTGTGCTCTAGAGCCCGCAAGCCACAACTACTGAGCCCACGTGCCACAACTACTGAAGCCCGTGCGCCTAGAGCCCATGTTCCACAACAAGAGAAGCCACTGCAATGAGAAGCCTGCACACTGCAAAGAAGAGTAGCCCCCGCTCACCGCAACTAGAGAAAGCCTGCGCACAGCAACGAAGACCCAACACAGCCAAAAATTAATTAATTAATTAATTAAAAAAAATTTTTTAAATGAGGCCCTTAGGATGGGCCCTAATCCAATCTGACTGGCGTCCTAATAAGAAGAGGAAATTTGGACACACAAAGAGACACGAGGGCAGTGCATGCACAGAGGAAAGATCATGTGAGGACATGGTGAGAGGGAGGCCACGTGCAAGCCAAGGGGAGAGGCCTCAGAAGAAACCAAACCAGCTGACACCTTGACCTTGGACTTCTAGCTCAGAGAACTGGAGAAAATATATTTTTAAACACACTTTGTCTGTGTTATTTTGTTCTGACAGCCCTAGGGCAGATTAATACACCCATTCTCTTCAGTTCTTGGGAATCTGCCAATTTCTGTGTTCTTTGACCCTTTCTATCCGCCCGTATGCTGATTCTCATCCCTCCCCTCTCCTTGTGCTTGTTACTGGTCCCAAGTAAATCTTTCTGTCAGACTTGTCCCAGCTAAGCAGGCTCCTAGCACGCACCTTTCTTTGTTTATTACTTACATTCCCCTTGTATTATTTTCCCATTGTTGCTGTGACAAGTTGCCACAAATTTGTTGTCCTCAGAGGTTTGGAGGTCAGAAGTCTAAAATGGGTCCATGGGGACTTCCCTGGCAGTCCAGTGGTTAAGACTCCATGCTTCCACTGCAGGGATCCCTGGTTGGGGAACTAAGATCCTACATGCCACGCAGCACAGCCAAAGGAAAAAAAAAGACGGGTCCATGGGCTGCATTCCCTCCAGAGGCCCTAGAAGAGAATCCATGTCCTTGCCTTTTCCAGCTTCTAGAGGCCCCCTTGCATTCCTGGATGGCCCCTTCCTTCAAAGTCAGCAGCATAGCATCTTCCAATCTCTCTCTCTGTCATTCCATTGTCACATAGTCTTTTCTGACTCTGATCCACCTGCCCTCTCTCTTAGAAGGACCCTTATGATTACATTCAGCCTACCTGGATAATGCAGGGTGATCTCCACATCTCAAGATCCTTATCTTAAGAGTCATCTATAAAGTTCCTTTTGCCGTGTAAAATAGCATATTCACAGGTTTTGTGGATTAAGACATGGACATCTTTGGAGGGCCATTATTCGTGCCTTTCTTCTCTGTAATCCTTTTGATCTCCTCTCACAGCAATTGATCACATTAGCTGAAATCGAACTACCCATTTCTCAGCACACTGAGATCAGGACCATCGGTTTTTCCAGGCAATCTTTCATTCATTCATTCAGTTGATCAATATTCATTGAGCACAGTTATGTGCCAGGCACTAAACTATGGGCTTTGTGGGAAGGATTTGTACTTGCAGTGCTTAAAAAAAAAAACCCCCAAAACGAGTTCCTGCCTAAATTAGAGAAAATTGTGCTCTTCATTATGAAAAAAAGAAAATCTGGGCTTCCCTGGTGGCGCAGTGGTTGAGAGTCCGCCTGCCGATGCAGGGTACAAGGGTTCGTGCCCCGGTCCGGGAAGATCCCACATGCCGCAGAGCGGCTGGGCCCGTGAGCCATGGCCGCTGAGCCTGCGCGTCCGGAGCCTGTGCTCCGCAACGGGAGAGGCCACAACGGTGAGAGGCCCGCGTACCGCAAAAAAAAAAAAAAAAGAAAGAAAATCTCCCTAATGATTCCTACACAATTCCCTTAATCAAACTTTTTAGAGAGAAAAATAGAGCAAAATTGGAGAAAATTGCAGGAAAGTAGGGTGGGGGGAGAGATTAGGGTTTCCAGGTAAAATATAGGGTGCCAACTTAACTTGGAATTTCCTATGAACAAAGAATAACTTCTTGGTGTAAGTATGTCCCAGTGCAATATTTGGGGCACACTAAAAAAATTTTCACTGTTCATCTGAAATTCGAAGTGAAATAGGCATCCTATATTTTTCTTTTTTTGTCCTCACAGCTTGCAGGATCTTAGTTCCCTGACCAGGGAGCAAACCCGTGTCCCCTGCAGTGAAAGCTTCGAATCCTAACCACTGGACCGCCAGGGGAGTCCCAAGGGCATCCTCTATTTTTAAAATTTATTTTGCTAAATTTGGCAACCCCAAAGGGATGGGACTGACATTTACGGAGAGCCCACTGCAGGTGTCGATTTTCTACTAAGCACTTTACTACATGAATTAATTTTCTCTTCACAGAAAGCCAGTGAGGCTGGGGATTGGTAACAATCTGTAGAGGCAAATATCCTCCAAAATCTATGGTGATCTTTATCAAGCAGCTCAATGTATTTACTTAATGGGAATTGAAAGAAAGAGGAATGAATACTTCGAAGGCTGAGATGGTTTTATGACTATTGCTGTATATTTGTCTCTTCTTAAAAGCAGCAAAAAATGCAGTACTTAAAGACAATCTCATTCAGTAAAGATGCTAAAGAACCTGCTTGGCCTTCAAAGGGAAGAGATGCTCTAAGATTAAGTCATTACATTGATGCTTCATCATCTGTGCAAGTTGTAATTGAGAGCCCTCTGGCAATAATGAGACAACACATTTATGTGACATAAATATCTGTGAACACTGGGGGATAACCAGAGAACATAGTGCTGTGTTAAAATGGAAAAGAGGTGTTTTGTTAAGAGCTTTTTCAGCAGGGAATAAAGTACTGATGTGGGAACTGAGCTTCAATTAACAACTAAGCATTACATTAAACATACATTAAGATGATTACAATGAAGCTTATTTGTAACCATTATTATTTCATTTTATTTAAATGAATGGGGGCTTAATAAGAACCACCAAGTGGGCTGCAGTGTCTAAAATCTTCTACCTTCTCTTGCTAATCTGGAAATTTCTACTGACAAACACAAGACTACTACTCTTAACAGGCTCCAAGACCAACAGGTCTGTTTTCCAATGAACAGAGGAAGCAATCAGCTTCCAAAACAGTCATGACCTTCAGAAAAGGTCATGAAGTTCCTCCAGCCCCTTCAATATCACCTCTGAGATATCAATTGTCTCTGAGGGTGTGAGTACAGAGCCAGAAACTGAAGCAACTGTCTTCCTCCTTGTCACCTGAAGTGAGGTTGGCAATAAAAACCCTTATCTAATTCTCCTTCTTTCAAGATTTTCTCACCCACCCACCCCTTCATTCCAGAACCCTTCACTCTTAGTGGAATTTCTCCAGCTTTGACCTGAATGGAAGAGGGTACTTTGATTTGAAGCTGGGCGTGCCCAGTAAACACAAGGTTTTTGTTTAGTGTGGCTACAGATGAATAAAAAGAGCTATGCTTTATGCAAATGTAAATATGATTTTCTTTTTCAAAAATTATTTTTATTTGGATGAGTTCCAGTGGGTAGGATTGAAATGATGGAGGTGGGGGTAGGAGGCACCACCACTGCTGACTCCCTATATGAATGTTCACGGGAGAGAAAGAAAGGGTACTCAGCTGGAAAAGGTCAGGAGGGGAGGTTGTTAGAAAGAAGATACAAGCCTGGTTCCCACCAGAGCCTTAATTTTTCCTGTTAACAGAAATGATATTAAACAATTCCTTCATGATATCATTGCATTTCAGCTCTGCTGTGGAAAAACCATCCCTAAGAATTCTGTCTCTATGACCTAGGCAACTCTTATGCCCTTGACATTGGCACCAATTATGTGAAAGGTGCTTGGTTCCATATGGTCATTTTCAGACCATCTTAACATTGGAACTAAAACAAAGTACTAAGGTGAGAATTGTACCCGTCCTTTGCTCTTGGTTAGAAGTTTGGAACACTTCCCCATCCTTCTATCCTGCCCCCAATAGAGTACGAAAATGTGATAACAGATTTCTTAAGAGGGATGGCGGCCATCAGAGATTCCACCTCTGACTTGGTGCTTTGAAAATGTGCCATTTGGAAGAAATATTCAAAGTAGAGTGTTCAGGAACTCTGTTTTCACCAGCTTTATTTTAAGAAACTATTCTGCCCACATTGGTGTGGGATAATAGAGCAGCCAATTAAATTTATTTCATTAATTTTTTCATTGTTAAGTTTTGGGAAAAGAAATACCTTTTTAAGTTCTAAAATACATAAAGAAGAGATAAAATAGAAAATCTGAAATTATGAAAAACCCAACATTAGAGGTAGCTTTAAAGATCTTGCATATTCAAATATGCAAATGATTAAGAATTCCCACATAAAAGGTGGAATTAATTTCAGAGAGTTTTCTTCTCCAGTTATGCTTTTTTGAACCTCTGAAACTTCAATTACTATAGAAATATGTGACTCTACTAACATGTGGAAGAAATAACTAATTAGTGGAATAATGGTTTAGAGATGATTTTAGTACTCTGTACGATCCAATCAGGAGGGAGAAATCACATTGTAATTGGAACAGGGAAAGTTTAATACAGTCGATTCTTATTACTTGAAGTAGGTACATTCTATAAAGTTACTATGAGCACTGCAGAACTAAACTCGAGGGCCATTTAAAACAGTGAAAGTCCTGACAGAAAGCTCAAAAAATGTGGGAATAGACTGTGAAAAGGACACTTGCTTGCAGTATGAGAGACACAACAAAAAGGCCAAGCATCACCTGTTTGACTGTAGCTGGGAAAGTGCAAGCTGGGTGATTCAAATTTTTTGCTGCTCTGAGTGTGTGAATGTCTTCAAATGACAGCAAAAGCATCAAGAGTATTGACTCCGGGATTCCAAAGAAAATTTAGCAAGTAGGGGAATTTGCAAATATGGAATAACCAAATAATGATTATTGACTGTATAAAGAATTATTAACAGGGAATTGGAATGATGAGGGATTGAATAATAAGAGAACCCTAAAGAGTATAGAAATAGCAAACATAAGGACCAGCCACTACCACTAAGACTGAGATAAAACGCCCAAGAAGAACCCTCCCTACCCTCTAGCGCTGAAATCCTGATCTTATTGGGAGGGTACAGCCCTGTCTCACCGAATGACAAAGAAGTCAGTTGCTCTAATGCCCTGACAGCCGGTGGAATTTGCTGGAGATCTGCTCTCTAGGGTAAACTGTTGTGGGAACTCATTGGAGGTACTCGGCCACAAAACCACCAGAGTGGGTACCAGGGTTTAATACAGTGATTTATAATAAGAAATATTTATTTGGTCTGTGTCCTGTTTCTGGTACAGAGTTCCTAAAATGCTTGGAATTTCCTGAGTAATAAGAGCAATGGGAGCATCATTTTGTTGTAATATTTGGTCTACAGTTTTGTACTCTGCCTGAAAGAGCTTCTGAGTCCTCGATATAAAAGGAGTGTCTTGTTGTTCATAACAAGCCCCTTTCAACCACACCTGAGCTTATGTTATTGCGGTGACTTTTTTTTTTTTTTTTTTTGAGGGCTTTCTCCAGTTGCGGCGAGCGGGGGCCACTCCTCATCGCGGTGCGCAGGCCCCCCACCGCCGCGGTCCCTCCCGCTGCGGAGCACAGGCTCCAGACGCGCAGGCTCAGTGGCCGTGGCTCACGGGTCCAGCCGCTCCGCGGCACGTGGGACCCCCCCCAAACCAGGGCCCGAACCCGCGCCCCCCGCATCGGCAGGCAGACTCCCAACCACTGCGCCACCAGGGAAGCCCCTATTGCGGTGACTTTTGGGAAGCTTCTAAGAGTGGGCTTGTTGCCAGGGGAAACCGATCTCATCATTAGAGGGTTGGAACTTTTAGTCCCACACCCACATCTGGGGATGCAGGCTGGGGACTGGAGATTGAAGCAATCACCAGTGGACAAGGATTTAATCAACTGCGCCTTTGTAAAGAAGCTTCCATAAAACCCCAAGATGATGGGGTTCAGAGAGCTTCCAGGTTGGTGAACGTGTGGAGATTTGGGGAAGAGTGGTCCCCAGAGAGGACATGGAAACTCCGAACCCCTGCCCACATACCCTGCCCTGTGCATCTCTTCCATCTGGTTGTTCCTGAGTTGTATCCTTTTATAATGAACTGGTGATCTAGCAAGAAACCTGTTTCTCTGATTTCTGTAAGCCACTCTAGCAAATTAATCAAACCCAGTGAGGAGGCTGTGGGAACCTCTGATTTATATCCAGTTGGTCAGAAACACAGGTAACAACCTGGACTTGTGATTGGCGTGTAAAGTGGGAGGAAGTCTTGTGGGAGTGAGACCCTAACCTATGAGATCAGACTCTCCCCACGTAGATAGTGTCAGAATTGGGTTAAACTTAGGACACCCAGCTGATGTTACAGAACTGCTTGATGAGTGGAAAACCCGCACATCTGGTAGGAGTGAAGTAGGATTGTAGTAGAGTGTCGAGAGTAGAGGAGGCACAGGAGGAGTAAGTTTTTCCTTGCATGGGGGAAGCTTCGCAGGGCAAGGGAGAAGCCCAGTAGCAAGAACCTGGAAGCAAACCCCTTTCCTCCTGCAATGTCTCTCCCGCGCCCTCTACTGATAAAACTTAACATTGTGCCAGCTGGCAAAGGAGAAACATTTAAAGGGCCCAGATACATTTTTACAGAGCAGGCAAAAAGAATGGATTTGGAGCCAGGAGATTACAAATTAATAACTAGCACAAGTACTATTTAATGTTATACATGCTATTTTCTTAGATATCTTTTTGAGTTAGATATCTTTTTGAGTTAACTATATATCATCTTTCCATGTCAATAAGTAGGTTATCTACATCATTGTTTGTGAAGGTGTGTTTTGACCAAATTTACCATAACTTAACCAATTTTTTATTATATTATTGAATATACAGATTGTTTAAAATGTTTCACCAATATAAACAATCTGATATGACATTCTTATAGTAAAGTCTTTAACTTGATGTCTTTAGTTTAAATTTCTGGGAGCAGAATTTTGCGGACAAAAGATATGTATATTTTAGGCTTTTTTGGTTGTTATTACTGAATGCCAAATTGCATTCAGTTGAATATAATTGAAACCTATAAAAGGTTTATAACAATTTGAAATTCAACCAGTAATGCATGAGAGTATTTCTTCTCTCCTACTCTAATAAACTGTAGATGTTATTATTAAAAGCAAAAAAAAAATTGTTAATTTAATAGGCAAAAACTCACTTGAATTTTGCATTTTTTTAATCACTAGTAATGTTGGTGCTTTTTCATGTTAATTGAGCATCTGCACATGTTTTTCTTTTCTTATATCGTCTGTTAATGCCTTTGCTCATTCTTTTCGGGTACACAGTTTTAGAGAAGGCTGAATTCTTTCATAAAATATAAATAAATCTGAAACAAATGAAAGGTGAAATCACCTTTTTATACTATTTCACCTTTTTACAGCGTCACCTAAAATTTAAGTATACTCTAAAATCCTACTTAGAAGAAAGTATTTTATTTATTTATTTTTAAAATTTTGGCTGTGCTGGGTCTTAGTTGCAGGATCTTCGTTGCGGCATGTGGGATCTTTGTTTGTTTGTTTGTTTGTTTGTTTTTGTGGTACGCAGGCCTCTCACTGTTGTGGCCTATCCCGTTGCGGAGCACAGGCTCCGGACGCGCAGGCTCAGCCGCCATGGCTCACGGGCCCAGCCGCTCCACGGCATGCGGGATCCTCCCGGGCCAGGGCACGAACCCGTGTCCCCTGCATCGGCAGGCGGACTCTCAACCACTGCGCCACCAGGGAAGCCCATGTGGGATCTTTAGTTGCAGCATACAGGATCTTTTTTTAGCTGCAGCATGCGAACTCTTAGTTGCAGCATGCATGCAGGATCTAGTTTCCCGAGACGGATCAAACCCAGGCCCCCTGCATTGGGAGCACAGAGTCTTCCCACTGGACCACCAGGGAAGTCCCTAGAAGAAAGTCTTAAACATAAATTAAATCATAGTTTAAAATGTTAGCAAAATTTTTTTTCATATTGCTGTATCAATGTTAACATATCTGCTTCAGATTTTCCAAGACATCACGCCCAATCCTGCTCCAGGGATAGTTAGATGATGGTAGAGTGTAAATTACCAGAGGTGCTCAGACATCAAAGAAAAGTCCTTTAAGTAACAGAAATCAACAGAAATGCCTTCCTCAAGGTCTTGAAAATTAGTAAATTGTTGATGGTAGTAAGTTGGTTTTGCTTAATTTTCTTCTATTTCCAGCTAGTTATCACTGAACAAATATTTTCAATGTTTTAGAACAAAGATTTCAAGTTTACGTCCTGAGGCATGGATTCATTTATAATTTACTCTCCATTCTTTTATCCTGCTTAATTTTGCTTATGATACTTACAACAAATTAATATATTATAGAGCCATTTTTTATCACCCCGTTCCAAAAGAATGTAAGATCTGCAAATGCAGAGACAATCTCTTAATCATGGTATCCCCAATTCCTAGAATACTGCCTGGCATATAGTGGACTCTCAGAAAGTATTTGTTGAATCATTGCATTCAGTATTCATTCATTGAACCCCCACTGCATCCTAGACACTGACCTGGCTAGACTTGGGAAGTAAAATCTCCACTTGGACTGTGGAGTCTTTTAAGATGTGATACCCATTAAAACCAGATTGAAAATAATGGAAATGTTTAGGAATAAAATCTGCACATCGTGCCAGTATGTAGATTCATCATTCATTCATTCATCCATTCATTCCACAAATAATTTTTAGAGCCTACCTGCTAGTCACTGGGGACAAAATAACATTAAAGACAGACTCCATCTCTGCAGAAATGGCATTTATATAGTCTTTTGGGGGGAAGACATTAAATAACTAATTAATTACAGTTATGCTAAGTACATTAAAAGAGAGACATAGGGGCCTATAGGTGCCTATATGTACATAAGACATTCCCCAAAGAATGACAACCAAGACCGAAGAGGTAGAAAGGGGTCATACCACACTTGTGGGCCATGTGAAGGATGCACGCTTTATTCTATGAGCAACGGAAGGCTTATAAACAGAGGATCCAGTTTCTCTGTTTAACAGACTACTCTTGTTACCGAATGCAAGTTCAGGTGCCCGACGCACAGTGAGGCCAAAAAACCTCAACATCAGAGTTTGGAGCAAAGAAAGGTTTATTGCAGGCCCATGCAAGGAGAACGGGTGGCTCATGCCCTCCCCCCTCCCCCCCTGCCCCGCCCCTGATTTCCTTGCAGGGTTTCAGCAAAGCTTTTTAAAGGCAAAGTGAGGAGGGGCATCCCAGGGTATGTGATCAGCTTGTGCACAGTTCTCTGATCCGTTGATGGTGAGGTAGCAGGGAGGTGTCACAGGGGTTAAAAGTATCTATATCTATCCTGAGGCATCAGTAGGTCTGGGGGCTATGTGCTCATGATCAACAAGTAGTTAATTTCTTCCATTTGGTGGTGAGTTTTTTGGTTTTTGTTTTTGGCCATGCCACTCAGCATACGGGATCTTAGTTCCCCATCCAAGGAGGAACCTGTGCCCCCTGCATTGGGAGCATGGAGTCTTAACCACTGGACTGCCAGGGAAGTCCCAAGGTGGTGGTTTTTAACATCTGAAAAACTCTGGAGATGTGCATGAGATACTATTATCTGGGTACTTCAGAGAGGAGCTACAGCAGAGGATATAGGGTAACGGTCTATCCTGGGAAGGCCCCATAGGCTGAGTTACACTCTGGGTTCTGTGTGGCTACAGAGATCACTTATATAATGGCAGTACTCAAGGTGTGGCAACAGAGATCGGTTTGTAGACAGCTTTAGAAGATATTTAGGAGGTATAGGTGGCAACAGTGATTGAAAGTGGCTAGGGAAGAGAAAGTTTGTGTGTGTGAGAGAGAGATACCAGGGTTCCTGGCTTGAACTACTGGGTGGATGATGGTGCCTTTACTGGGACGAGGAATGTTGAGGAATTTGGGGTGGAAGAGGATGAGTTCAATTCAGTCACTGCACGTATCTATATATACATAACTGGAAGAGAAGTTTCAGAAACAATGATTACCCTTACTACAGTTGATTCACTCTGATATGTTTTATCAACTTTATTGAAGTATGTTTTACCTGCAATCAAATACATTCATATTACTTGTACAGTTCAGTGGGTTTTGACAAATGTATATACCTCTGAACCTCCACCACAATTAAAATACAGAACATTTCTATCACCTGCAAAAGTTCCCTAGCACCTCTATGCACTCAATTCCCTTTGACCCCTGGCCCTAGGCTTTCTGTCATTATAGATGAGTTTGCATGGTATAGAATTTCATATAAATGGAATCACACAGTATACATACAGTATCTGTGTCAATTTGTATTTGGCTTCTTTCACTCAGCATAATGTTTTTGAGATTCATCTGTAACAGGGATCAGCAAACTACAGGCTGTGGGCCAAATCTGGCCCACTCCTTGTTTATTTAAAGGCTCAAGAGCTAAGAATGGCTTTATGTTTTCAAACAACTTTTAAAAAATCAGAAGAATATTTCATGATGTGAAAATTATATTAAATTCAAAATTCAGTGCCTATAAATAAAGTTTTATTGAGACTTGGTCATGATTCACTTCCTTATGTATTATCTATGGCTATGTTCATGCTACACAGAGCTGAGTAGTTGCAACAGGGCCCAAATGGTCTGCAAAGCCTAAAATATTTTCTACCTGGCGCCTGACAGAAAAAGTTTGCTGATCCCTGCTCTATGGTATTCTGTATATCAGCGGTTTGTTCTCTTTCATTGCTGCGTAATATTCCATTCAATTGCATGGGCAGATCACAATTTATGTCTTCACCTGTTGACGGACATTTGGAGTTTTTCCTAATTATTCTTATTCCATATGTCATGTGCTCTGGTGTTTTCTATTCCATTTGATTTGTTAAAAATTGCTAAACATGACCCAGTAAACTCATTTCACAACGCATTAATGAAGTGACTCTCAGTTTAAGAGCCCAGGTATAGATGTTACTTGAATAATGGAGGATGAGAGTGTGTAGAATAAGGAAAGAAAGGGGCTTTAGGGCTGAGTGCTGAGGAAATCCAACAACTGTATGTTGGTAGTTGGAGGAGCTACTCCAGAACACACTATTCCAGACTTTTACTCTCCCAGACTTTACTTGGATAATTGTCAAGATCTGAATAGAGTATATTGATTAGAAAATAGTATCAAACAACAATGAGGTACCACCTCACACCAGTCAGAATGGCCATCATTAAAAAGTCTTCAAATAGGGGCCTCCCTGGTGGTCCAGTGGTAAAGAATCTGCCTTCCAATGCAGGGGATGCGGGTTTGATCCCTGGTCGGGGAACTAAGATCCTACATGCCACGGGGCAACTATGCCCATGTGCCACAACTACGGAGCTCGTGCACCTCAATGAGAAAGCTCGTGCACCACAACTACAGAGACCACACGCGCTGGACCCTGAACACCACAACTAGAGAGAAAACCCGCATGCCACAACTAGAGAGAAGCCCGAGGGCCGCAACGAGAGAGAGAAGCCCAAGCGCTGCAACGAAGAGACTGCATGCTGCAACTAAGACCCGATGCGGCCAAAATAAATAAATAAATAATATACATAAATAAAAATAAAAACAAAAGCTACTACTACAAAAGAAAAAAGGTCTTCAAATAAATGCTGGAGAGTGTATGGAGAAAAGTGAACCCTCTTACACTGCTGGTGGGAATGTAAATTGGGGCAGCCACTATGGAGAACAGTATGGAGTTTCCTCAAAAAACTAAAAATACAGAATTGTCATATGATCCAGCAATACCACTCCTGGGCATATATCCAGAGAATATATTCAAAAAGGTGTAATTCAAAAAGATGCATGCACCCCAATGTTCATAGCAGCACCATTCACAATAGCCAAGACACGGAAGCAACATAAGTGTCCATCGACAGATGAATGGATAAAGAAGATGTGGTATATAGGTACAATGGAATATTACTCTGCCATTAAAAAGAATGAAATATTGCCATTTGCAGCAACATGGATGGACCTAGAGATTATCATACTAAGCAAAGTCAGTCAGATAGAGAAAGACAAACAGCAAGTGATAACACTTATATGTGGAGTCTAAAATACGACACAAATGAACCTAGCTACAAAACAAAAACAGACTCATAGATATAGAGAACACGTTTGTGGTTGCCAAGGGAGAGGGAGGGGGAGGGAGGGAAGGATTGGGAGTTGGGGATTAGCAGATGCAAACTATTTTTTTATATATATAGGATGGATAAACAACAAGATCCTACTGTATAGCACAGGGAACTATATTCAATATCCTGTGATAAACTGTAATGGAAAAGAATATGAAAAAGAATATATATATATGTATAACTGAGTCACTTTGCTGTACAGCAGAAATTAAACACAACATTGTAAATCAACTATACTTCGATAAAAATTTTTTTAAAGAGGAAATAGTATCAATGTTAATTTCCTGATTTTATTACTTGTATTGTGGTTGTGAAGGAGGATGTCCTTCTTTGGGGGGAAATATACACTAATTTATTTAGAAATCAAAGGGCATCATCTGCAACTGACTATGAAATGATTCACAAAAAAAGTAATATGTGTATATACATATTTATTTAGAGAGAGAACAATGAAGCAAGTATGGTAAAATATTAACATTTGGGGAATTTGAGTGAAGAGTTTTAAAAATTTCTTTGTACTCTTCTGACAACTTTCCTACAAGTTTGAAATTACATCAAAAAAAACCCAAAAATGAAAGTAGAGTGATATGAAATCATATCTCGGACTTACACTCTCGAAGAACCTCCCTCAGATATAAAAATGTGTATGGTATAAGAAAATCCACAGTCCTTCCCATTCAGGTCAGAATTAATGTAAGTTAAAGAATATTAGTGCCTGCTAACAACACAAAAAGAGAGAAAACCAGGTACTCTGTGCCTCTTGGTGAAGAGAACAACACCATCTTTGACTACTTTTCCCCAAACTTCAAATCTGAATCTGATTAAGCCTAAGTCCAACTGCCAATCTGCAGGAAATATAGAGAACAGAGGAAAACCCAGACTAAGGGAAATTCTAGAACAATAATCTGGTGTCTTCAACAAATAAGTTGCAAACGAGGAAAAAGGTATAGGAAAACCTATAGATTAAAAGAGACTAAAAAGATATATAGATATAGATACAGATGGGGCTTTGTTTCAGTTTTTGTTTTTGTTTTTATAGATGAAGCTAAGCTGTTGTGTTTAGGGATGCATCTTTGGGTGATAAAACTACAAAGAAAACGTAAGTGCATGATTACTATAAATGTGGGGGAGTGGTTATTTTTTCTTGGGAGGGGACTGGGATTGTTTTGGGGCTTATGGAATATCTGAGAAGGTTCCTTTCATGGGGGGATGGTGATTATAGGGTGTTAGTGATTATAGGGTGTTAGTCAATGACAATTCATTTCTTTTAAGTTGTTTTCTATATTTTAACAATAGAAAGATTAAAAAAAATTTGTTAGTGAACTTGGTGTAACTAATGAAGTAAGGTAGGATACAAATGGTCTCAGGGTTGCCACCTCAAGTCGCCTTTAGGGACTGCAGACTTCTCTCTCAAAATTTTAAAATATTAAAAAATGATTGAAATCTAGTTTTTACAGGCAAGTTAATTTAAATTTTTTAATTCATAAGAGAAAATGCATGCAAATGATAAAAATTCAAATAGTGCAGAAGAATATAAAATGGAATATTGCCATTTCTTTTCTTTCATCTCCAAACTCCTAGTCCCATTCCTCCAAAGCCTTTACCTTCTACTTTGTAAAAAATATCCTTATATCTGTTTCTTAATTCAGAAAAAATATATTGACTCCTTACTATAAAAATGAGAAATTTATTGCCATTTGCATCAGCTTTCCTATCTTCTCCAACTCCTGATTTTTGTTAATTTTATTTTTTCCGAGGTTTCATTTATGTCTTTAAATATTGTAGTTAAAACTTTGAATCTTGATTTAGCTCTTTTATTCACTGTTTTAAATGCTTTTGTTTATTTATGCCCGCGTTGGGTCTTCATCCCTGCGCGCAGGCTTTCTCTAGTTGCGGTGAGTCGGGGCTAATCTTCCTTGTGGTG
The DNA here is from genome assembly GCF_011762595.2 of Tursiops truncatus. Lineage (NCBI taxonomy): Eukaryota > Metazoa > Chordata > Mammalia > Artiodactyla > Delphinidae > Tursiops > Tursiops truncatus. The sequence goes on from NC_047048.1 coordinate 25,693,682, forward strand.
CTTGGACTTCTCATTGTGGTAGCTTCTCTTGTTGCGGAGCACGGGCTCTAGGTGCACGGGCTTCAGTAGTTGTGGTATGTGGGCTCAGTAGTTGTAGTGCATGGGCTTAGTTGCTCTGCAGCATGTGGGATTTTCCCGGACCAGGGCTCGAACCCATGTCCCCTGCATTGGCAGGTGGATTCTTAACCACTGCGCCACCAGGGAAGTCCTTGATTTAGCCCTTTTAGAGAGTATCTACTTACTTCCTGGAATGAAGTTGAGGACATTAGTGATTCCCCTTATGTTCCTCTTCACCTCGCCTCTTCCTGCCCACTTTTTGGTAATTTATCATTTTTACATTACCATAGTGAATAATAACTATATCTTCCGTATGTGTAATTTGGTTGATTCTAAAACTTAAAGACTTAAAAACAACATCTACAATATGGGTATGTAAATATTATTCAGGATACAACAAAAATCATGTGAATGGACCCAAAAGGAAAAATAACCACAAACTTCCTTTATTTGGTTTGCTTTTTGCCTATTAATCAGGAAAGGTCTATATCAGAACATATAAGCCAAATTGTTCCCACAATGAGTGGTTTCATCTTCTGGCTTCCAACAATATTTTTCTCATCTCTCTGTTCTAGCCCATAGAATGCCGCATTATAATTTATCAGCTTACATATCTGTCTGTCTACAAGCCAAGTGGTTTTAATTTCTTTTGACAGGAGTGTGTGTGTGTGTGTGTGTGTGTGTGTGTGTGTGTGTGTCCAACTTGATCTTGAAAGCTATGCAATGCTCCCCAGAAAAATGCACTCATGCAAAATTTAGAACACAGTTTCAGGAGTTTCACAGACCTCCCCCTGGGTCCAAAGTAAAAACCTCTGCCCTAAACAGCATTTTCTTAAGGGCAGGATCTTGTATTTCTAGCCCCTAACTGTCCAAGATGGCAGTCAATAAACATTTGGATAAATATTGAATGAACCAATTATTCCCACTTTCTTCATGTTGGCTTTTAAAGTCTACTTTTAAAATAGAAAATGTAAGTTTCATCTCTCTAGTATTTGTTTTGTAGAATCTACTTTTTAATATAATCCAGATACTTGGAGGTGGTTTTAAAAATTAGGAGTTTTTAATGATACCCAGGCTGAGGTGTTAAGGGGTGAAACGTATTGATGTCTGCAATTTTGGAATGTATCAAAACATAAGACGTATTGATGGATAGATAGATGGATACTTATGTAAATATCATATTTGTAAAGCAAATACAGATAGATGTTCATTGTAGGATAGGCATATGGGTGTTCATGGTATAACAACTTTTCTAAATGCTTGATAACAACACGTTGGAAAAGGTGACTTGTTTAGCTCGAAGAGGTACATTCCACTTTTAGATCTTGGAAGACATAAATCTATCATCCTTTTCTGTTTGCAGAGCTCTGTGGAGAATCTGAATAGTTCCCACTGTACACAAAGCTTCTTTTGGTAGAAAATAATTTTATTAACATAACTGGGCAATTTATCTAACACACTTTAGAGAGCTCAAAAAATATAATTACTACACTGAAAATGCAACCCAGTCATTTACACAGATTTCGGAAGAGAGGCGCCCAGAACAGGAGAGAAGAGGTATGGTTTTGCGGTTGTAACGTCATCGGTGTACTAGTGGTGAATTGTTTTACGGACTGTAACCGTGATAGACTAGTTCATTTCAGTTTTCCTCATTTAGAGGGAAGAATAAGGAAATTTATGTCTTCTCTTATTCCCTGGAAACACCTTATGATTATACAGGAGGGGTGGAAGCGGTTATAGAGGCAGTATGTGTAATGTACAGACGCTGGGGTCAGGGTGCTTGGATCCAACCTAGATTGGCACTGTGAAATGGAGATAATAATGATCTCTACATCACAAGGCTGTTGTACCATAAAATGGAATAGCAGCAACTGATCTATTATTATCATTATTACCTAACAAGTCATAATTGTGGCCTGACACGAAGAAAGTGACTGAGCCAGTTGTCTCAAAGTCGTTTCCGTCTAGAATTCTGCGGTAAGGTCTGAGACAAATACCTCAGCTCTGATCAGCGCCTTTTCAGAGTAGCGGTCACTGGTCAGGAGTCCAATAGCTGAAACCCGCGAAACCCTGAGCACCTAGGAAACCACCAAAGCTGCGCGTGCGCGGGGGCGCTCGGTCGCCCCGCCTCTCCGTGGTGAATGGCCTGTTCCATTCCTGAGGAATGGCGATAGCGGGGAGAACTTGGAACACTAGGCCCGGAAGTAGAGGTGCGTTACCAGTATTTCCAGCATTTTGCTACATGAGTGACCCCTTGTAATTATTATACTTCTACTCTGACACCAGGACAGGCTTCTGAAGAGAGTTTGGAACGGCTCCACCATCCATTCTCCCCCTCTCATCTGGAAACATTTGGGCTGGCCGGCGTGACGGCCTTGTACGGAAGCCTGGAGGGCCCCGCCCACCCACGGCCCCGCCCACCCCATGGGCCCCGCCTCCCCGTGGGCCCCGCCTCCCCCGCCTTCCCGAGCCCCGCTTTCCACTCCCCGCTGCGCAGCCAGGAAGTTCCTTCTCTTCTCCGCCCCGCCGGCCGCGGGCGAGCGGGACGTCAGCGCTGCCAGCGTGGAAACGGCGGCGGAGCTCGGGAGGCGGAAGTAGTGCCCGGGATCGCCGGGCCTCCATCGGGCTCCACCGGCCGCCTTAGCCATGGACGCGCCCCTGGAGAAGGTCCGTACCGGGGGTGGATGCGGAGCGGCGGCCCGAGGCCCCCGCCTGCGGGGCGCCTGTTTCCCGGTCGCGAGCTGCCATTGTGACCGGGGAGGGGGCCGGGGGCTAACGGGCCCGCCTGAGGAGGCCTGGTCGCGAGGGCGTCCGGCCCGTCGCTCGAGGCTGGGGCCTGGTCACGTCACGGGGCCGGGGGTCTCTGGGGTCCCCGTGGGCCAGGAGAGGCTGGGCCGGGTTCTGCCCGGGGCCGCGAACGACCCGGAGCCCAGTCGGGGGCCGCGGGGCCGACCTTGGGGCCTGCGAGAGCTCGGCTCACCCTCTCGGATGACAGAGCTAACAACTTGCGGCCGCAGAAGCTCCTGGAATGAAGCCCCAGTTGTTTCAGAGCCAATTGGAAACCTGTAGGTTGTCTGTGGGCTCCAAGTTAGGAAGGGAGATGTGCAAGCAGTAATTTGCCATCTTCAGCGAGCCTAGGAATCACCTGGGGCCCTTGGTAAAAATCCAGATTTTCAGCCCTCGGGTCGGAACCTTGGGGGACGGGACCGGGATCTGTGGGTTTAACGAGGTCCTCACGTGATTCTGATGCAGTAGTTTGAAAGACCCCTGAGGTCCAGAAAGGGGCGGGGCTTCTGTAGATTGTGAATTTCGTCTTTGGGAATGCTGCTGCTCCACAACTTTCTGGCTCCCCCTTTCCGTGGCGAGGGGGGACCCTGAGGTCAGTCGGAAATCCGCTGGTAGCAGGGTTTTACTCTGATTTCCTCTTGGGGAAACAGCAGCGTGATGTACCTGGCTGACCGCTCTGGCATGTGAAATGGATTCTAATTGTCCCGGATTTAGAGCTAGTAAATGAGAACCAGTGCTTGGATTTCTTCACGGATACTACTTTCAGACCCTGACTTTCTGCCCTCCCTCAAAGTCCTTCTTTCTTTACAAGCTTGGGAGTCCGCTTGTCCAGACCCGGTTTTTCATATATGTGGAATTCAGGAGCAATGCTAGTGTTTCAAGACTGCTTTATTTTAATTTTGAACGGGCAGAAGTAACATATTTTGTCATTTTTTCAATGCAGCAGCTGCTGTGGATTTGTTCACTTGTCACTGGAGAGTTAAAGGGAGTAATTGTACAAGTTGAGCCAGATGTCTTCATGTGCACACAGTGGTATAGCCTACGCCTCCGTTGTTTCTCATATATTGGGTGGAAGGAATCAAGAAAGGACAAAGATAATATGTTTTTCTTACACCGCCTCTGTGGTGAATGTTGCATGTTTTTCTGTCTAGGAATAAAGTCTTCCCAGGCTTTTGATGAGCACAGTGTCTACCTTGTGGTACTTTGAGTTTCAGTCTAAATCAGTGATTCTCAACCACCAGGCTGTTTTGTTCCCCAGGGGATATTTGGCCAACGTTTGGATACACTTTTGATTGTCACAATCAGGCATTAGGAAGGGGCTGCTGGTACCTAGTGGGTAGAGGCCAGGGATGCTGCTAACATCCGACATTGCACAAGACAGACCCTGTACCAGAGAATTATCAGTAGTGCTGAGGCTGAGAGCCCCGGTCTACACCGTGTGTGGACCAGTAGTTGAATACAAACGCCTGTGGTTGAATACAAAATGATGCTAAAAATGTCCCTTCAGTGTTGTTTCCTTTCCAATTTCATAAAGAAGATGGGAGGGGCTTTGTGGCATTTCAGTTAGAAATCTAAAGAACTGGAGTGTTCTTTCCTCCAAGAATAGTTCGTTATAGGCAGGTCTGCAAAACAGAATGGGTTGGAATCCTGCTTCAAATATTATTTTTCTGGTATTTGATTACTAGATTACAGTGGTTGCTCCCTAAATGTTAATTGATGATAAAAGATCTTAAACTCTTCAAATGAAGATCTGAAGAGGTACTGAAACTCCAGCATGCTTAAGCCTGGCACATTCACAAAAATTGCAGGGATCTTTCAGGAATTCAGAATGTGTGGGCTGGAAGTCTCTGCCTTAGGCCAGTGTGTAAATTCTGAATGTAAGTTTTTCAGAACTAGTACTGTGTCTTATTTTTATATTCCCTGAAGCAAGACAGGGCTTTACTTGTAATGAACAATTTCTCTTGGTGCTAAGTGGGCAGAAAAGAAAAAGCATTGCTGTAATATGAATGTTGAAAATTTTGTGTTGTGAAAAACAGTTTGAATCAAAGTAAAACATTGAATTGTGTCCATTATTCTGGTTTCTTTGAGGAATAGACTGCTGGGTTAAATTCTACATTGCTAGTATAAATTTAAGAACTATTTGAGCAGTTCTGAATGATGCCATTTAAACTAATCCTTGCATAATTTAGACTGGCTACAGAAACCACAATGTTATTTGATACCCATCCTCTAAAATTTCAAGTAATCTCTCTCACTCTATAATGTAGTGTGCTATCATTGTTTAATAGAATCACTCGGTACATTTCCTTTGGTCCAAATATAATTTTGTACCCTTGCTTTTTCTTTAAGTAATATGTAGACATGCAGACCTGCGATGACAGAGCCATTTTCTTGCCTTGATTTGCTTTTCTTTCACAATATATGTTTTCTTTTTGTATTCAAAATTAGTGACATCCAGAGAAACTATAGATAGGTTAATTATAGGGACAAGGAATTCAAACTAGAAGAGTTGGCGCCTCAGCCCCCCCAATACTGTACGTCCAACTCATGAGGAACAAATCTCACAGTGTTTACTTATGTTAATATCCAAGTTTAAAAATGCCACAGGAAGTAATAACGCTGATGCTGAAGATTTTAATAAGGTACTCAACACACCTACATAACACCTGTTAGTAAAAACCTGCTACTTTAAACTTGTAGAACAGCCCAGATCTTTTCTTGCTGCTTGGAAAAATCTCATTCTTCCTGGGTATTATGTTTAGACAAGGTGTATAGCAGTTTGTTTTGCACTTTTTTTTTTTTTTCGGTACGCGGGCCTCTCACTGCTGTGGCCTCTCCCGTTGCGGAGCACAGGCTCCGGACGCGCAGGCTCAGCGGCCATGGCTCACGGGCCTAGCCGCTCCGCGGCATGTGGGATCCTCCCGGACCGGGGCACGAACCCGTGTCCCCTGCATCGGTAGGCAGACTCTCAACCACTGCGCCACCAGGGAAGCCCTGTTTTGCACTTTTAATTCCAACCTTGAGTAAACTTAGAGCAGATGTCTCAGCCTTGGCACCACTGACATTGGGCTGGATAATTCTCTATTGTAGGAGGCTGTCCTGTGTACTGTAGAATGTTTAGCAGCATCCCTGGCCTCCACCCACTAGATGCCAGTAGCATCCCCTCCCCACAGTGTGACAACCAAAAACATCTCCAGTTGAGGCAGTTGTCCCCTGGGGGTGAAAGGATCCCCTCTGGTTGAGAACCACTGACTTAGAGAATCTAGAGCTGCACTGTCCGCCAGCCACATTTTTTAAAAATTTATTTAATTTATTATTTTTGGCGGCGTTGGGTCTTTGTTGCTGCGTGCAATCTTTCTCTAGTTGCGGCCAGTGGGGCTACTCTTCGTTGCGGTGCGCGGGCTTCTCACTGCAGTGGCTTCTCTTGTTGCAGGGCACAGGCTCTAGGTGCACAGGCTTCAGTAGTTGTGGTGCGTGGGCTTAGTAGTTGTGGCGCACGGGCTTAGTTGCTTTGTGGCATGTGAGATCTTCCTGGACCAGGGCTCGAACCCGTGTCCCCTGCATTGGCAGGCAGATTCTAAACCACTGCGCCACCATGGAAACCCCACCAGCCACATTTGGCTATTTAAATTTAAATGTAATTAATTAAAATTAAATAAATTTAATATTTAGTTCCTCAGTCACATTACCCACATTTCAAGTGTTCAACAGTCACAATGTGGTTTGTGGCTGCAGTACTGGGGCAGCACAGATAATAGAAATGTTCACCACAGAAAGTTCTATTGGGTAGTGCTATAGAGCGGGGCCAATTTATTTACTGTACCGTATATCTAATTCTTGTCTCTAAAAGAGGCAACCTCGACCCTGTTTCTGACCTAAATAATTACAACCAAACCCATTTTTTACTGTTGTACTCATCCTGAGCTAAGTTCCCCCCTACCACCTTGGACCTGATCTTGGAAAATTCTGTTACCACCTTACTGTTTATAAGGGGCAATAGGAGCTGCGTGGATGGAACATTGCTGATCATTACTGATAAGGACTACCAGAATTTCTATTCCTGCTCTTTACCTAAAAAGCTCATGTAAAGAACCCCTATTAGCCAAGCTTGAAATGACCAGTTTCTGTGATAAGCCTTTGTAGATCCCTCTCTTACCTAGAATAGAAGGACTTCTGTGAGGATATGATAGCCTATAATGTTACCGTTCATTTAAAGCTGATCTCTATATCATCATGATTGAGGATTTTGCATACAGGTGCATGGTGCCTAAGGCAGTAAATGATTATCAAATGCTGGGTGTCAGGGAAAGCGTGGCACAAAGTTCCTGATCCTAAAAATTTATGGCGTTGGTGGTTCTCAATTTATTCAAAATTTCAGCTGTAGTTAGTAGAGCTATTGGTGGTCCCCAGTCCTGTGTGTTCCACCTTATCTAGAATTATGAGTTATAATTATAGATAGCAGTTGCTTGAGCTTAAAGTCATGTTTTCACCTGAAGCAGAAACCTGTTTTGACTTAAATTTTTTATTGCTGGTCAACTATGGTCAAAGCCCAGTGCTGAGTGCTGAGAAAGACACAAGGTGAATAAGACATGATCCCTGGGAGAGGTTACATTATAGTAAGGGGCATACAAGTTTAGGCAAAGCCTTGTATAGCAAAGAGGGGTAAAAAGAATCACAGGAATTAAGAAACAAAGGGCATCGAGTGAGTGACCAGGAAAGAGTATGTGGAAGAGATTCTTTAGGTAGAATATTTAGTTCAGAATCATGGCTTTTCTAGGTTTGTTTTAAATGTAAATATAATGTAGATTTTTACTTTATGTTTGTGCCTAATGTTATTGCTGGTAGAACATAAGAGAAAGGAAGCCATTTTACCTTTTAAAGTTAGATATAAAAAATATGCCTCCAGTCACTTTGAAAATGTTTAAAAATTCCTTTCAGAAACTTATCTAGCTTAAATTAAATCCATTCCCTCCAAACAATAGTCAAGGGCCATAAAACTATTTTGAGTTTAATATTTTGTTTATTTAATTTCTGTTACTATTGCAGTAGTTTTTGTTTTTTGTGGCGAATGCTAAGTGTTTAGCTGCCTTAAGGTTAGTTAGTCCTTGAGGCCCAGCCTGGGGCCCTGTCCACTTTTTTTTCCCCTAGTGCCTGTGGAAGAGGCATTCTGAGGGCAAAGTAAACCTTTCTGAGATCTTTTTCCTATGAGCAGAAAAACAGAAACAGCAAAGTAAAGCCTTCAATTTGAAGGTGCAACTCAGGGACATTGAACATTTTGCTACAGTGAGATTTTCAGGAGCCTAGTGAGACTGAATTACTTATTAGACTGGACATTGTATTGGTGCAGTCATATGAAATTGCTGTTTTTGTCCCCTAGAAATATCTGAATATTGGCAGTTTCACACAGTTTACAGTTTTACAACAGTAAAGTTCTGAAGATACATAGAAGGAAGGAATTGATGGGTTCCTTTCCTTAGAATTATTATTTTTCAGATAAGGTTGGCAACATTAAACCTGCATAATTCCAATTCAGTTTTGGAAATAATGATATTGATAAGGGTAATGGATATCTTTATCTTTCTGAATTGATCCCCCAATAAGTCCTAGGAAACACCTTCTTTAAGAAGCATATCTTAATGACTTATTTTTTCCAGTGACTATAGCATGTTTTGCTTTAAGCAATTTTCTTTTTGTTCCAGAATAAGTATGTGATTCCAGATAAACTAGTAAACTTCTTAGAAATAGAGCTTGCCTGTTGTGGTATTTTTCCATCCGTGTAGTTATTGGCAAACACTCATAATAAAATGTCTAAATGAACTATATGTAAAATAGATAACTAATAAGGACTTTACTGTATAGCACAGGGAACTCTACTCAATACTCTGTAATGGCCTATATAGGAAAAGAATTTAAAAAAGAGTGGATATATGTATATGTATAGCTGATTCACTTTGCTATACACCTGAAACTAATACAACATTTTAAATCAACTATACTCCAATAAAAATTTTAAAAATAAAAAATAAAATAAAATGTCTAAGTGAATTGATTCTCTTGGAATACATTTTCTGAAATTTAGATTTCGATCCCTGGCCTTCCCATCATGTATCTTAAGGCAAGTAAATTGAATGCCCCTTTTTTCCTTCTGTGTACTTCTTTTTTTTTTTTAAACGGTTTTATTTATTTATGGCTGTGTTGGGTCTTCATTGCTGCACGCAGGCTTTCTTTAGTTGTGGTGAGGAGGGGCTACTCTTTGTTGCGGTGCATGGGCTTCTCATTGCGGTGGCTTCTCTTGTAGCAGAGCACAGGCCCTAGGCGCGAGGGCTTCAGTAGTTGTGGCACGCAGGCTCAGTAGTTGTGGCACACGGGCTTAGTTGCTCTGCAGCATGTGGGATTTTCCTGGAATGGAGCTCGAACCCATGTCCCCTGCATTGGCAGGCGGATTCTTAACCACTGCGCCACCAAGGAAGTCCCTGTGTACTTCTACTGATGCCAGGTTTGATCTGGTGTTACTAACTTTGCTGCCTCCTTATTGCTACCAGATTTTCCCCACTCTTTTGTATATTTTTGCCCCTTTTTTCCCCTATATGTTCTTTTTTGCCTCTTTTCATGAGGGATTTGTAAGTTTAAATACTAACACCTCATGCAATATTTGCAAATCCCTTTTCAACTAAAATATTTTGCTTAATGAGCCAATAAGTACAGTATGTCTTCATGCTCTCACACACTCAAGCATAAAGTCCACACTCAAGCATAGTTAAAAATAAGATTTTCCAAGAGTATCCAATCCTTAAAAGACAAACATAGACGAAAGTGCCTTGTTCTTAATTAAATACTTTTCTGTTGGAACTACACAAAAGTATTTATAGATGTAGAAATTGAGGCTCCAATGAGTAAGTCAGGTTTGCAAGGTGCTATTATTACCTTGGAGAATCCCTACATTTTCTCTCATTGTTGACCCATAAGGAACAGCTCTGTTCCTGAAGCAGCTGCTGCTGTTCTTATTGCTTCTCTGAGATGTGTAGTATTTGGGGCACTTGTTTAGTGCTAGACAGCAGGCATCCTTTGTGTTTTCACCTGGGAGGAAAATATATGGTTTTTGGAAAGTTGATACTTGCATGCTTATCACTATCCAGGATTAACCTTGCTTAGAAAGCTGTGGAAGGCAAAAGAGTAGGTGAAATGTTAGAAACATCAATTCAGAGCTTTATCTGATAACGTCGATCAATTGAAGAAAGGTAGTGATTTGTTTTTTATTGAAGTATAGTTGATTTATAGTGTTGTGGTAATTTCTGTGTAGTGATTTTTTTTTGTAAGTCTAATGCAAATGTTGGAAACTAGCATTTGTTAACATCAAGGCCTTCTATCTGGTACGATCAGCTAGTATTCTCACATGCTTTCTTTTTCTTCTGTCAATAGTCCTAGAACCCCCCAAAATGAACATTCCTCCCCTGAAAAAAGTTTATTGAAACATGGTATTGTATACTTCTATTATTAATGAATGTTGTGATTTATATATTTTAAAATTACTCTTTAAACTTCCCCTTTTCTGGACGTTGCTTCTTTTTAAATGTATAGCTCTGCATTTTTCAAACAGCAGTTATTCATATACAATCTTTGCAAATTTTGTCACATCAGTTACCACTTGTACGGTTATTTGCTTAATATTCCTTTTCAATCGACTAAATCAATTCAACCTCCTTCTTTAAAATTGAGGAACAATTTATATACAATAAAAATATGCACTTTAATTATACAGTTTGAGTTTTGGCAGTTGTGTATAGTCATATAACCACCAGCATAATTAAGATATGGAACATTTCCATCTCTCTAAAAAGTTCCCTTGTGCCCCTTTGCAAGTGGATCCCAGATCTGCTTTCTGTCACTACAGCCCTTTTTTTTTTAAACTTAGATTTGTGCTAAACAGTAATGTTTATGAATTCAGGGCTTGAGGTATTATTTTTTCCTTAATTCATATGAAAGTAAATCATATAGTTTTTGGTCACACTTTGGTAGGCTGGTTTAACTGAAGAAAATGTATACAAGAGCTTGATTAAGCATTTGAAAGCTGAGAAAATTTTAAGTGACTGGAGAGCAGTAGTTCCCAGATCTTAGGCCCTAAGATTTTATTATTCTTCTGCTGTAGTTTCCACTTTTTTTTTTTTTTTTTTTGCGGTACGCGGGCCTCTCACTGTTGTGGCCTATCCCGTTGCGAGCACAGGCTCCGGACGCACAGGCCCAGTGGCCATGGCTCACGGGCCCAGCCGCTCCGCGGCATGTGGGATCTTCCTGGCCCGGGGCACAAACCCGTGTCCCCTGCATCGGCAGGTGGACTCTCAACCACTGCGCCACCCGGGAAGCCCATGTAGTTTCCACTTTTGAAAGGTTATTATAAACAATTTCTCAGTTAATAAACTTTATTAACAAATGATTGTTCACTCCATTACTAATAACTGGATGTTAATTTTCAATAACATCCATTAAAATAGTGTGGGTTTTTTCCCCCCCAAACTGCAGGTTACATCCTTTATATGAGATGTCAAATCAATTTAGCAGGTCATGGCCAGCAGTTTTTTTTAATGAAGTAGAATAAAATGATAAATATAATGTATTCCGAATAATACGGGTAGGAATAGTACCAGTGTTACCTCATAACTAAGTTGATATAATTCTAGCCAAAAGCAAAAAATAAGTGATTTTTTTCATTAACCCATGTTGCCTTATTCCAAATAAATGTATAATTTCCTCCTGGCTTGAAAAATAGAGAATTACTTCCTGACCTCCTTTACTATTTTATCTTGCATTTGACTTTCAACTTTTTTCCTCCAACATTTAAATTGTGAGAATTTTAATGATATTTTACCATTACATGTATACTATTTCTTCTTCTGATAGTGGCAGGATATTTTAATATTTAATACTTAATATCCCACACTGACTGAAAGTGATGGAAATCAACTAGTATAAAAATGATTGTTGAAAAGATGCTTATCAAAGGATGAATGGCGGGGCTTGTTTTACAAAATGAGCTGTCTAGTTCTGTGACAGTTATCATATGAACAGTTGAATGGTTCTCCTTAGGAGTTTTGAACTTGCTTTAAGCCATGCCATGCATCAATGTTAGACGTAATTGAAGGAAAAATACCGAATCCACTTCATTACACAGAATCAACATAGCTGAAATATAAGTTACAAATTTGCAATCTAATGACTAACAGTCTAATAATGGTTTCTGAATCTTCAGTAGTGAACACGTGGTAGTTTTGTAATTAGAAAGTGAATCTGTGGATATACACACTCCATAGGTGCACAGGCTTCAGTAGTTGCGGCACATGGGCTCCGTAGTTGTGGTTCGTGGGCTGTAGAGTACAGGCTCAGTAGTTGTGGCGCACGGGCCCAGTTGCTCCGTGGCATGTGGGATCTTCCCGGACCAGGGCTTGAACCCGAGTCCCCTGCATTGGCAGGCAGATTCTTAACCACTGCACCACCAGGGAAGTCCCAAGGATTATCTTTAAAATGAGACCTTACTTAGCTCTAATTATGGTTCTTGAGACAAGAGCTTTTTCAAAATGTGAGTTGCTTTGTTTACTTTTTTGATGAAATTGAGGAGCAGTATTGCCTAGTGGTCAAGAGCACTGGTTCTAGAGTAGTACAGACCTTGTTTTAAATTCTGGCTTCAAAACATACTAACTCTGTGCCTTTGGGTTAGCCAGGCAGTAATGCATGTAAAGGTGTTAATTAGATGATGCTTGAATATAGCAAGCAACTCAGTAAGTGTTAGTAATTATTAAGGATCACAAATCTTATTGAGCCCTTTTTCTGTGCCAGATCCTGTGTTAGATGCTAAGGGTTGAAAAAATATGACATTCTTCTGGGAACCTGGCATAGAATACTATTTTTTTTCTTCCCTCAATATTGTAAAACAGCCTCCTTCTAAATACCAAATAATGGACATCTTTATTCAACTTAATTTTCTCTCGTTTTGTGTCTGGCTGTTACCCTGCTATTATTTATTAACATTTATCACACAAGTACTCTGGCACTGTAACAGGTACTGAGGATACGAAATGCAAATAAGAAAGTAGTTGCTGCCCTTAGTAGAAGCTGATGGAGGCATGGTTTAAGGAACCAATTTATAAATATTTTTCTTCGAGCATTTCTTGACTTAAGGCCTAATATCCTGCAACTGGATAACATTTTATATTTTGGATTATCCCGTTAACACAAGCACGTGAGGGTCTACATCATATTCCCATTTAATTGAGTCAAATTTAACTAAAAGTGCTATTTTCCCTACGCACCCGTTACCCACTCCCCGCTGTCCCCACTTCACTCTGAGTAGGATCAAGAGCAATTTAAATGTCAGCCTTTCCATTCAATGAGTGTGTGCTTGCTCTCTCGAGAGACTCAGATGGAGAAATGTGAAGCTGCACTTCTCTCTTGCCTCTCTCAGTGTAAACATCTTGTCATCACATGTGATTCTGGTGTTTAAAAATAAGTATTGTCATATGAAGTGGCTTCTAAACTAAGTCAACTATTTTGTCTATTCTTAACTGAAAAATCTGTTCAATTTTATAGGAGAAGTTAGCCGTGTTGAACTTAGAGCCAGCATGTTGATATCCAATATGCCATGCCTTCCTAAGGGGTTTCAGAGGTAATATGACAACCCAAGAATCAAGCTGACTTTAGATTCTTGGTCTTATAAGAGAAGTCAAAATTAGTAGGAGTCTGAATGGCTGCTTTCAAAAAGCATATAATCTAATTGGGGAGAATACCTATAGTGGAAAGATCATCTATAAAACAATTCATAGTAAAGGATGTAAAGAATCGTGAGGATAAATGGCGGTTGCATATTAGAATGGCCCCAGTTTCAAGCCTTCCGTCCTGTTGTCCCCATAAATACAATCATTTGTCAGGCAGTGAGTCCAGATTTTTGGTTTAGGAAAAAATGGTATCGATATCATTAGAGGGGATATGAACATGTGAAAATGGTTTTATCCATAGGGGTTTCTTGGAAGTAGTGAATTGTGATTTAATAGGTAGTTAGAGGTGGTAAAAGGTACAAGGACATTTCAGATGGGGCAGATGTTATAAGCATGAAACACGGAGGTGTAATTGATCAAGCAAACTGTTTATCTTTTCATTTGGCCAGATGATCAGGGATTGATGTGTCACAGGAGATGAGGGTAGTAAGGACCGTGACCAGCAGACTGAGGAGCAAGATCAATTCTCTTGACCATTATCTGTTCCTCATCCTACTCACAACTGTTAATGGAGAGCATGGAGACCCTTTTAGATTACTCTCTAACCCATCTGGTGCTTACATTTAAATCGTGATTTTTATTGGAAACACCTGTTTTTTTAATGTTTTTTTTTTCTCGTGTAAAAATTAGATCGGATGTGGCTATGTGATTATTTTCTAATCTCTTGTAGAATCAGTGTGATGTAATAGAAACAGGCAGAAACACATCAGGAAACCAGGGTTCTGGCACCTCTCTGTCATTTATTACTTCCATGAGCCTAGGCAAGTCAGTGTACCTCTCTAAGTCTTAGTTTCCTCTCCTCTAAAATGTTATACGAGAATCAGAGGTTTTCATGCTTATACTTTTTCTTTTCTTCTTTTTAATGAAACTTTTTACAAGTGAAACTTTACTCAAAACCCTATTGTTAAAAACAGCTGATCTCCTTAAGGCGGGGGCAGAGAGGTAGCAGCTCCAACTGGCTACCCAACCCCTTCTCCCCAAAGTTCTTTCCAGGAGTCTTAAGGCTGAGAAGAACACAGGTGGGAAATCCCTGGGCTAGACCCCTAAGGTCCCTTCTAGAATTAATATTTTCTGATACTTACATTGATAAACAGTAGAATTTCTTTAAAAAAATAAACAATTTTGAGGAGGTAACACAGTACTAAAGGTAATATACACTCATTGCACATCTACATTGTGTAAACTATTACGAGGTACAAGAGACAATATGAAGAGAAAAGCAGATAAATACACTTGAAGTGTATTTGAAGAGTAAGGGGGGAACAAGAGAGAGCTTCTGTGATTGTTTATAACCCAATTCATACTATACAGAGATTCAGGGCAACAAGATTGTCTCTCTAAAAATTTTTACGGAGATGTAAGAAGAAAGGAAAATGAGTGTTTCAATTCTGCAAGAATGTTTAAAAATTTGTTTCGTTTATGTTTTGAATGGGAGATAGATGTACACATGGTACTAAAATCCAAAAGGAACAAAAGGATATGAACTAAAAAGACTCTCTCTGACCCCTGTAGCCATTCTTTGGAGGCAATCACTATGGCTAGCTTGTGTAAGCGTCCCAAAGTTTTTAGAAGCACTTGCAGATGTTTGAGCGTATTAGTCTCCTGGGGCTGCTGTAACAAATGAGCACAAACTGGGTGGCTTAGAACAACAGAAATACATTCTCTCTCAGTCCTGGAGGCCAGAAGTTTGAAATCACTGTCGCGGGGCTGAAATCAAGGGCTGGCAGGGCTGCGCTCCCTCCAGAGGTTCGGGGGGAGTGTGCCTTCCTTTCTTGTTCCAGCTGATGTTGCTTGCCAGCCATCCTTCCCTGTTTGGTGGCTCCATCACTCCAGTTTCAAGGCCAGCATCTTCAAATCTCTCTCTGCTCTGTCGTCACATAGTTTTCTCTCTCTGTGTGGTCTCCCTCCGATTCTCTCATGTGGATACATGTGATTGAATTTAGGGCTCACCTGGATGATTCAGGGTAATCGTGCCATCTCAAGATCCTTAATCACATCTGCAAAGACTATGTCGTATAAGGTAGTGTTCACAAATTCCAGGGATTAGGATGTGAATATCCTTTGGGGGGCTATTTTTCAGCCTACTACAACAGTAAAATGAATAGTATACTATACATACTTTTCTGGACCTTGCTTCTAATAGTGAACAACTGAAATAACCTAAGGGTCCATTAATTCAGGACTGGTTCAGTAAATTATAATACATCCATCAGATGCAAAAAGGTGTAACCACTAAGAAGAACGAAGTGGACCTGCTGACATGGAACCATAGTCACTATAAAGCAGAAAAAAGCAATTTGGAGAGATGCATATGAGCAAAGTGAAACTTTGGAGAGATATACGTCAAACTTAAAAGTGGCCTCCCCTGGGGAGTGGGACTTTTTTATGTTATACCTTTGTACTGTTGGAATTTTAAAATCAAACATGTTCTTTAATAATGCAGGTATTTTATAATAAATCCAGAAGAAAATGGACTTGCATTTAGTTTTTCTGGATGAATTATGTTGCAGAAGTAATAGAGGGTTGTTAAAATTTAACCTTTTGAAAATTTGTTTCCCAGATAGCAGACCCTACACTAGCTGAAATGGGAAAAAACTTGAAGGAGGCCATGAAGATGCTAGAGGACAGTCAGAGGTGAGCCTGTGGAACAGAAGTGACCCATTAAATGTGTTCAACTTGCTGTGAAACTGACAGCACTAGTTTCCTTCTGTTAAAGACACCTCTTGGTCTGTCATACAGAGTGAAGTAAGTCAGAAAGAGAAAGACAAATACCGTATGCTAACACATATATATGGAATCTAAGAAAAAAAAATGTCATGAAGAACCTAGGGGTAAGATGGGAATAAAGACACAGACCTACTAGAGAATGGACTTGGATATGGGGAGGGGGAAGGGTAAGCTGTGACAAAGCGAGAGAGAGGCATGGACATATATACACTACCAAACATAAGGTAGATAGCTCGTGGGAAGCAGCTGCATAGCACAGGGAGATCAGCTCGGTGCTTTGTCACCACCTAAAGGGGTGGGATAGGGAGGGTGGGAGTGAGGGAGACGCAAGAGGGAAGAGATATGGGAACATATGTGTATGTATAACTGATTCACTTTGTTATAAAGCAGAAACTAACACCATTGTAAAGCAATTATACTCCAATAAAGATGAAAAAAAAAAAAGAGACCTCTTGGTTTCAGAACGTCACACTTAGCTTCAGCTGAATTTAAAATTGGTATTTGTCTTGGGTATAAGGTGCTTTGTAATTAAAGGATTTTGAAATTAAGGGACAGGACTTATAATTTTCAGTCCTGCCTACTAAGAGTTTCATTTATTTAATATATTGACTTGAATCTATAAATACTTCTTACTGTATATTCAGGTCATATAGGGCATCAACTAACCAAGAAGTGGCTTGAAGTATTATTATATTTTTAATATTAGTTTCCTGAAACTAAACCCTACCCCAGCCTGGGGGCTGGGACGAGAAGGCGAGATGTGTGTTTCAAATCTCATATCAGTTACTAAGAGGTTGTGAGCAACATTATCACATGTTCATGCTCAAATGTTAGAAGGTTAACAGTTTTTTATTTCGTTTAAATTAGAAGAACAGAGGAGGAAAATGGAAAGAAGCTCCTATCAGGGGATATTCCAGGGCCACTGCAAGGCAGGTAGGTGGCAGTGAAGATAAGTACCTTTACTTAGGGTGTACACTTTCTTTAAACCAAGATTTTACCATCACTGACTTACAATTTTAGTTTTAATGAGCACAAAGCAAATTGAGAGTTATATGTAGTGTAACAGAAAACTGAAATGCCATTGGTTGGTTGGTGATAACGCTAAACCTACTGTTTCTCCCCCTTTCCCGTTCAGAGTTTAACACAACCTTGTAACTCAGAAGTGATACGCAAACTCATAACTCAGCTATCACACTTGATTCATCCTTGAAACCAGTAATCTGTTTGGTAGACTGAGCTTTATTGTGAGAGTTATTTTAACTTGATAAGATTTATCATTTTATTATATAGTAAATGAAAGGAAAATGTCAACTCTAATTTATTAGCAGAGTGGTTTATTTTTTGGCAACTAAAGCAAATCTGTCAAGTGTTTGTGACTTGAGCTATCAGGGAAGAAGTCAGAAAAATAAGTAGTTATCCAACTAACATTTTCACAGGATGTTAGCACTCAATCTGGAGTTATCTGGAGTTAAAGTCCCGGCCCAGTTTCCCTCAGACAAACTTATTATTTTTTTTATAACCAGGAAACTGTACGTAGGTAAATAGTACAACTCCCTTAAGTTGTCCTTTGACTTGAATATAAATATGTACAATAAGTATGTTGCAAAAGAGTAGTATAGAGGAAGGATCCCAGTGTGCCAATAAATGTCACATCTAACACACCCAGATACTAATTTTTTTTTTGGCTGCGTTGGGTCTTCGTTGCTGCGCACAGGCTTTCTCTAGTTGCAGCAAGCAGGGGCTGCTCTTCGCTGCAGTGTGCTGGCTTCTCATTGCAGTGGCTTCTCTTGTTGCAGAGTACGGGCTCTAGGCACGCGGGCCTCAGTAGTTTTGGCTCACTGGCTCTAGAGCGCAGGCTCAGTAGTTGTGGCGCACGGGCTTAGTTGCTCTGCGGCATGTGGGATCTTCCCAGACCAGGACTCGAACCCGTGTCCCCTGCAGTGGCAGGTGGATTCTTAACCACTGTGCCACCAGGGAAGTCCCCAGGTACTAACGTTTTAAAATAAGCACTCCTGCTTGTAGATGAAGGGTGCTGACTTGAAGTCCTCTACGGGTGAAGTTCATTCTCCAGCTGAGAACAGGAACCAAATCTTGTAAGTCTCCTCATCCCAGGCCTACTGAAGGGAATTAAAGCGTTCCACTCATCCCACAGAAGTTTCCCTAGAAGATATACTACCAAGAACATCCGTAATTCTCAGAGTGGGAGGGCATTAATGTCACCAGTCAGGAGTACTCACACTAATAATGCTAATAGCCAGCGCCTGAGATAGCAGTTCCCCAGGCGTGGCATTCGGTGCTTTTCATGGACTAACAGCATCCTCACAGTTGTATAATGTAGGGCTTCGTGAGTTTCAGTAGCTTGCTCGAGGTCATGTGGCCTCATCTCTACACAATGTCCAAGGATCAGAGTCCCTCACACGTGAAGGTCAGCACCTTGAGGAAGATAGGTTTGGGGACATTGTTTTGATGGTGCTTTTTGAAAAGAGATAACTTTTTTGGGGGCGGTGCTGCATTGGGTCTTCATTGCTGCGCATGGGCTTTCTCTAGTTGCGGCAAGTGGGGGCTACTCTTTGTTGCAGTGCGCAGGCTTCTCATTGCAGTGGCTTCTCTTGTTGCAGAGCACAAGCTCTAGGTGCACGGGCTTCAGTAGTTGTGGCTCACGGGCTCTAGAGCACAGGCTCAGTAGTTGTGGCACACGGGCTTAGTGGCTCCACGGCATGTGAGATCTTCCTGGACCAGAGCTCGAACACATGTCCCCTGCATTGGCAGGCAGATTCTGAACCACTGTGCCACCAGGGAAGCCCGAAAGAGAGAACTTTTTATTAGTCACATTCTCATTAATAAAGTGATAGTATTTTGACATCACATGTTTTACAAGTTGCCTTGCCATTGCTTAGAACTTCACCTTTCACATTCTTCTCATAAGTTTCCACCTCCTCATGTGATGAGCGTTTAAAAACATATCTTGGATAGAAGTAAGTGTTTACACTGCAAGTGAATCTGCAGTTTCCCCAGCTTGGGGAAGAGGTAATAATAAATCATGCTTGCATTTCATGTTTAGCTCTGTTAGAACAAACAGACAAGACTCCCACATGGAGAGAAGCTAGATACACCAGTGGCACTGGAGTATTCTTGCTGCTTTTGTGACCTTCCAACAGCTTATAAGGACTACTTCGGCCCTTATTACATGCTTATTAAATAGTCTCCAAGATTCAAATGAACAGGTAGAGAAATATTGCTAAAGCAGGTGAAATTTTTAAAAATCAAATTAATATTTAGGCAGAAGATTAATCACAAGTAAGGTTATATTCAGAATTCAGTTGATAATTTGAGGTTTGTTTTAAAAATGATGTATACTGTATCTCAAAACACATTATTTCTTTCGTAGCTCCTCAGTTAAAAAAGAAAACATGTCAAGCTAATTTAGATGAGAGAAAATAGTGAGAGACTGGTGAGGGATGTGTGCTGTTTCCACCTGTTTGTCAGCTGTTTTTCTGTTCCGCAGTGGACAGGACATGGTGAGCATCCTCCAGTTAGTTCAGAATCTGATGCACGGAGATGAAGATGAGGAGCCCCAGAGTACCCGGTAATGGAGAACAGTTGGCAGCTTCTGTTTGAAAGTATATGTGTTCTTGATTTTGATAATGATTGCATTCTCACAAGTTGCTGCAGTAATAAGCTATATTTAATTCCTAGTTACATGTGATATTAAAATGTTCAGTTTCTTCAGAGAGACATTGACATATTTTAGATAATATATTTTGTAAAAGGAAGTCATTTACTAAAATCTTGTCGTTTTTATGGTCTTGTGTCTTAGGGAGGGGCTGGCACAGGGGCCAGAGCATAGCTGCTGTGTGCTTTTCTGTTTCTGACTGCTTCTGCTCCTGTGCTTCCGCCTCTGATTGCTGAGAAGTGCTGCAGCTGAATTCATTGGTGGCAGGTCACTTTGTGAATCATCTGTTTATTTTATTTCTGTTTATGCATCTCTCAAGCAATTTATTTAGTTTCATTTTCTGTTTAATAGTTTTAAATTTAATTTTTTTGGAGTAAGTAATTCATTCTTCCAGTTCAAATTTCAAAAGATAGAAAGGGTGTATACACAAAGGCAATTTTCCTTCTTACCTCTGCCTCCCTACCTTGTTCTCCTTCCTAGAGATAAGTTGCCAGTTTCTTGTGTATTCGTCAGAGATATTTCATGTGTATGTACACCCAAGCAAAATGTCTGTGCTCACCCCCTCCAGTACCTAAATACTATGCATGTTGTTCTGTGACTTGCTATTTTCATTTATGTCTTGGAGTTCCTGGCATAGCAGTATACAAGGAGCTTTCTCCTTTAAGAGCTGTTTAGTGTTACTCTAAATGGACGAGCCATATTTTATTTAACTAGTCTCCTTTTCATGTTTTACTCTTACGAACATTCCTACAGCCAGTAACTCTGTACATGTGTCATTTCTCATAGAAGAAGTGTTTCTGTAGATTAAAGTCCTAGAAGTGGGATTGCTGGGCCAGATAAGTTTGTGCATTTGTAAATTTGACAGATATTGCCAAATTTCCCTTCGTGGAATTGTGCCAATTCACATTCCCACCCATAATGTGTGAGAGTACATCTTTCCCCACACCTTTGCCTGAAAGGGTATTAGCAGACTTAAGGATCGTTGCCAGTCTGATAGGTGAGAAATGATATTTCAGCATAGTTTTAGTTTGCATTTTTCTTATGAACCAGATTAAGTGTCTTTTTGTATGTTTTAAGACACATTTATATTCCCTATTCTATGAACTGTCTCCTTTGCCCAGTATCCTGTCAATTTTTTGTTTTTTTCTTTTTACATTTATTCTTTATAAGGGAAATTAGTCCATCCACTTTAATAATATGTAAAACAATACCTAGTTCCCCTTGAATGTGCTGTGTTGTTATAAATAGCTATTTAATGCAGGGAATTGATCTTCGTCTGTTGATTATTAAATTTTCTGCACATTTTAGCTCTACTCTCCATAGTTCTTCAACTGGTATTTAATTTAAAAAACTTTTTTGGAGAAAATTATTCAAAAACAGCTTGTGTATTTAGTTGGTATTCAATAAAAAGGATATTTATCTCCTAGGACTTGAATTTTAAAAAAAAATTTCCCCCCAAACTATTAATACCTTATGCATTGAATTTTCTAAATGTATCTCAGTGTCTGCCTTCTAGGCCATTAAATGCATTTCAAGTCTGACAGAAATTTCTGTGGAATAATGTGTCTCTGTGTTTTATATATTTATGCTTTGACTAATACTTTTTTTTTAATCTAATAAATTTTGATTAACAGAATCCAGAATATTGGAGAACAAGGTCATATAGCTTTGTTGGGGCACAGTCTGGGAGCTTACATTTCAACTCTGGACAAAGAGAAGCTGAGAAAACTTACAACTAGGATACTTTCAGACACTACCTTATGGCTATGCAGAATTTTCAGGTAATAAGTTTTTAGTTTCTGGTAAAGACATTTATGCGTTGGTTATAGACTGTGAGAGATCTATTTTCTGGAGCTATGCTACCTGGGTTCAGCTCTGCCTCTTCCCTTTCCTCTTGGAAGCGTTGCTTAACCACTCCATGCCTCAGTTTCCTTATCTATGAAATGGGGATAGCCTTAATATCTATTTGATGACATTGTTGTGAGGATTACATGAACTAATGAATTAATACATGTAAAGAGCTGAGAACATGAGCACATACATGTTGGATAATGTCCACAGTTACTTGTTCTTAAGATTCCTAATTGGCACATGTTGATAGAAGGTACAGCAGTGGAATAGGTTCAAGTATTTTTAATCAAAGTATTAGCTGTGCTTTAGTAAAAAGGAAATGCTGTTGTAAGGAAGATGAGTATGTGTTATGAAATTGAAATTTGCTTTATACTGTGATAATATTGGCATTATTAAGGAATTCTAGCAGACTAAGGAGTCAGTAGAAGAAATGGGACCAATGGTATTTTGTGTTTATTTATGCTATTACGTTTATGGAAAAGGAATGTTTACCTAACGTTGGAACATTTAACTTAGGAGACTTATTTTCAGATGCTGGGAAAGAGCTTGACCTGGCGAGAGTATGAATTTGCCTAACTGTATGGCAAAGGAGAAATTTTCTTCTGTTCTAATAAAAATCCAATACCTGTAACTGAAAATCTCTCTGTCCTTCTTTTTGGAGAATGAGAAGAATAAAATGTCCCAGGCAGATATTAGTGAAAGCAAAAGTTAGGCTGACTAGCATTTTTGACAGTTTCACTTAACTTTGGATGTTTTAGGGCTGAAACTATTAAGAACCATGCCTGCATTATCCAGTGCTGGCTTTATTGTAAAGTAAGCCAGTGCATGATCTTCAGCCTTTTTATATCTGAGGGATTCCCATTCTCTACTGGTTTTCATAGTTTCTGCTCTTTCTGGAGCTGGGTGTGGATGAGGGGTCATTGCCTCTGTTCTTTATAACCTCCAGCTGCAGTGAGGTGTCAGCCCACTGAGATGAGGGTGATTCCGATCTCCTTTCACTGAGATAGGAATTGAGAAAAGAATTACTTCCATGGTTATAAGACTGGGATATAATATCAGAGATAAGAACATACTGACATATGGGTGTCTCTTAACAGGTATGAAAATGGCTGTGCTTATTTCCACGAAGAAGAAAGAGAAGGACTTGCAAAGATCTGTAGGCTTGCCATTCATTCCCGTTATGAAGACTTTGTGGTGGATGGGTTCAATGTGTTATATAACAAGACGCCTGTTATATATCTAAGTGCTGCTGCTAGGCCTGGCCTGGGCCAGTACCTCTGTAATCAGGTAATGCGGCATAAGGTGGATATTTTAAAGAAACGATGTTTTGTTCTGTCCTGGAAGTTTTTCTTTAGCTGCTGTTTTTTTCAAGTGAAAAGAAAGGTGATTTTCTTATAAGCTTGTTTTGTCATTATTATGTATAAATGTGTATTAATACATTTAGATATATATATGTGTATTTTTTTTTAGTTGCCCAAAGGCAACCACAGTCAACACGTTACTTTATTTCCTTTCAGACTTGGCTTAATCAGAGGGTATGTGTATTTTTACATAGCTATAGCTGGCTTTTTTCACTTACTGTTATACAGGTTCATATCATGTTTTACCAGTTCTCCAAAATAAAGTATGTTTTTAATATCTTCATAATATTCCTTCAAGTGTGAGTATATAGTATTTTAACTGTTTCCCTTTTGGGTAATTAGAGTGTTCACATTCTTTTGCTTTTTATGACCATTTTGAGGAAGTGCTCTTCGTATAGTGCTTTTATGGACATCTTTGTGCATGAAGCTTTTCTATACTTTGGGTTGTATTCCTCAGATGGATTTTCAGAGCCAGTCTAGAATTATTAGATCAAAGAGCATTACCTTTTTTTTTTTTTTTTTGCATGAATTTTTTAAAGTTCATGGTAGCCTGATTACAGGGCTACCTTGAGTCAAGAACTTGTTAAGCCTCTTGGCCAAGAATGTTTTAAAGTAAAACCCATAGGATTGGAGGGGTTGGCTTTTGTAAGATGGAGGAGTCCAGGGAGATACATAGGGGAAACTCAGGGCTTAAGTTTATTCTGAGCTGTGGTCATTGGTGGCAAGAAATTATGTCCTCTTCTTGAGGGTGTACAAAATAAGGAGTTTTATAATATCTCTGTAGAAACATGAAACAAATTACTTATTGAGTACCTACTGTAGGCCAGGCTCTTATGGACCCAGAGCTGTCTTGGAACAGCAGTCCAATCTGCGAAAGATGTGTGAGAGTGTTCTGTTAAGTGGGAAAGGTAGGTGGCAGAATAGTCATGTTCATGTTTTAAAAAGTGTGTACATGCTTATATGCATATGTTTTTTATACCTAGAAAAATATATATATTTTTGCCTAGCAATTATCTGCTTATGGGGGGGGATTTTCACTTTTAATTTCTGTAATTTTTTATTGTGTGTTTTACTTGGGTTTCACTTTCATAATTTAAAAGAAAAATTCTTTAAGGGGATAAAGTGTGAATAAAGTGCTTGTTAAATTTTTGGTCTTTAAATGCTTCCAAGTTTTAGTTATACAGAGCAATATGCTGCAAATGTTAAAAAAATTCCTAAAACATATACTCCTTAAGGATTTGGAAGCTAAAAATGAGGAATATAAAATTTATTCGACAATTACTGTCTCCATAACGCTGACTTCATTTCTCTCAAGAGATGTACATCTGCTAGTCCATATCTATTGGTTTTTAGGAATGGGTGGACCCATAAATAAGATATTGTACTTTGAATGCCTTTAGCCGGTGTTATTTACCACTTATCCTTGGAGGAAGGATTCTGAATTATCCCCCCAAATGCTCATATTGCAAGTTCCTAAGGAGAGAGAATATTTAAAAAGAATAATTGTGACTTAGAGCCACAATCTTTTGGGGACATAAGGGAATGGTGACAAAGATCTTTCTTGTAAAATTGCATGTTTCTTCTTGCAGCTTGGCTTGCCCTTCCCCTGCTTGTGTCGTGTACCCTGTAACACTATGTTTGGATCCCAGCATCAGATGGTGAGTTCTTTAGGTTTATAAAATAATAAAGAATTGTGTTTTGAAACCGTACCTTCCTTTAAACTGCAGTTCTGTTTGCTGGCCTCCAGATAATTATTAGCTTATTCATGGATTGCTTAGATCTTCCTATTGCATAATACATGCTGCCAGGTTTGAATGTCCAGGAAGATTGGCTGGCATAAAGGTGAGGAGCACCTGGCTCTTAAGGAATCTTGTAATCACTGTATCACCTGTTTTAAGTAGAAACATGGAGTCCAGTTAAGCCTCAGAAATTCCTTCTAAAGCTCATTCTTTCAAATGGTTATCACTGTTGCCTGGATTTGTGAATGGGCAGATTTTGATTATTGTAATCCTTGGCATTGGATTCTGCTTATTTTTAGACATGCAAGTGATAAGCCTTTCCATACTGAAGTCAGAAGCAAAAGAGATAGGTTTTAGGGTTCTGCGTTTCTTTTTTTCTTTTTTCTTTTTTTTGCCATACGCGGGCCTCTCACTGTTGTGGCCTCTCCCATTGCGGAGCACAGGCTCCGGACGCTCAGGCTCAGCAGCCATGGCTCAGGGGCCCAGCCGCTCTGCGGCATGTGGGATCTTCCCGGACCGGGGCACGAACCCGTGTCCCCTGCATCGGCAGGTGGACTCCCAACAACTGTGCCACCAGGGAAGCCCTCTGCATTTCTTTTTCAAGGTAGTTAGATTTTCTGGTTCAGATACGTCAATGAGTAATATCAGAGATACATTTTTGGTTGTTTTTGGTGGGGGGGTGGGGGTTTGAGAGAACATTCTTTTTTATTGTAAATGTTTAAAACTAGAGAAATGTTGGTTCTGTATGTCCAGTTTCTAACTTGAATCTCATTTAACTGATTTTTCTAGTTAGTCTTCAAGGAAAACGATTTTATTTTCACAACTGTGATTGGAGAAAAAAGGAAAATGGTCAAGAAAAGAATTGCTCTGATAAATTTTGAGAGTCATCTTCTTTTAGAAGTTAGAATTTTTCAGTGTATACGCTTTTGTGCTGGTTGTCTCATGTTTTTGTGGTTTGTCTTTCAATCCCAGGACGTTGCCTTCCTGGAGAAACTGATTAAAGATGACATAGAACGAGGAAAACTGCCCCTGTTGCTTGTTGCAAATGCTGGTAGGTATCATGAACCTGAATCTTCCATTTTGGACATACAAGAAAGAGGCTAGATAGTTAGCCTAAAAGAGATCAAGTCTTAAGAATGTTTGTGTGCCACATGTTTAAGGAAGGTCGGTATCAGCACTGTGGTGAGAATTACAGTACTAAAGTTTTAGCTCATTAGATTCCCTTAATTGTTGGTTTGTTTTGGGAGTTCTTGTTTGTGTGTATATACTTTTTCATTTAGGTTGTGCTTCTCTATTCCTTCATATGCTTCCTTTCTAAATTGAATTTTTTTTTTTTTTTTTTTTGGCTGTGTTGGGTCTTCGTTGCTGCACGCAGGTTTTTCTCTAGTTGCAGCGAGCAGGGGCTATTCTTTGTTGCATGTGTGGGCTTCTCATTGTGGTGGCTTCTCTTGTTGCAGAGCACGGGCTCTAGGTGCACAGGCTTCAGTAGTTGTGGCATGTGGGCTCAGTAGTTGTGGCTCGCAGGCTCAGTAGTTGTGGCGCACGGGCTTAGTTGCTCCGTGGCATATGGGATCTTCCTGGCCCAGGGCTCAAACCCGTGTTCCCTGCATTGGCAGGTGGATTCTTAACCACTGTGCCACCAGGGAAGCCCTAAATTAAATTCTTAAATGTCACATTTAAATGTCCACCTTTGAGACAGCTGGTCAGCTACCACTTTCTGCTGTGCTCACCACATTGTATTCAGCATTGTACTTGAAGCTCTAGATAGTGGAGTAAGGCAAGAAAAATAATTAAATGACATACAGTTTGGAAAGGAAGAATAAACTGTCTTTATTTGCAGATGGCATGATTGTATAGGTAGAAAGTCCTAAGGAAACCACAAAGAACAGCCATTGGAACTAATAAGCAGATCTATCAAGCTTGCAATGAACAATTGAAATTTAAATGCCATTCATAATAGCATCAAGAAAAAAACCTTTATGGATAAATTTAACAAAATAAGGCAAGATGTGTACACTGAAAACTACAGAATGTTGCTGAGAGAAATTCAAGAAGACCCAAATAAATGGAACAATATGGCATGTGCATGGGTTGAAAGACGCAATATTATTAAGTCATATCTCCCCAAATTAATCTATAGATTCAACTCAATCCTTATCAAAATCTCAGCAGACTTCCCATTTCTTATAGAAATTGATGAGCTGATTTTAAAATTTATATGGACATAAAAGGATCTAAGAAGAGACAAAATAATTGTGAAAAAGAACAACACTGGAAGACTTATCCTATCTGACTTTTAGACTTACTGTACAGCTACAAATAAAAGTGTGAGATTGGGCTTCCCTGGTGGCGCAGTGGTTGAGAGTCTGCCTGCAGATTCAGGGGACACGGGTTCATGCCCCGGTCCGGGAAGATCCCACATGCCGCGGGGCAGCTGGGCCCGTGAGCCATGGCCGCTAAGCCTGCGCGTCCGGAGCCTGTGCTCCGCAACAGGAGAGGCCACAACAGTGAGAGGCCTGCGTACCGCAAAAAAAAAAAAAAAGAAAGAAACATAACCAGTCTACTATCAATCACTTAATAGATGGGAGAGGCTGCAGTTTACACGTGATTGAGTGGTTTACCAGTGTGACTACATTGTCACCAGAGTGCACGTCCCAGTGGTTAGCAAGCGGGCATTGCCACAAAAGGAAGAGAGCCCGAATGTGGTCCAGTCACTTAAACACGGCACAATGCTTTATGTTTTGATGGCTCATGTGACACAACCCATGCGTTGGCCTTTGATCTTGTTTCAACTAAACTAAATGTGTCATTTTAGATTTTTTAAAAAAATTTGAGACAAATTTGGATGGGGGGAGGAGTGGAGTTGTCAGCCCTTTTCCTGGCATAACCCCTGCAAAAGAAGCACTTGTATTAGTTGTGTTTGTTGAAGAGCGTTAGAAATCTTGTTAGGTGGGTTCTGCTAACTGGAAATTTAGGACAGTTGGGAGAATGTGTGACTGTGCCTTTTACTAAAGGCTCTGTGAGGAGGATCTGCCCAGCAAAGCCTGCAGTGTAAACAGATCACCTAGGGAATGGGTTAAAGTGTGTAATATGTTTCAACTGACTTCAGAATGCTTTCTATACTAAAACAAAATACCTCTCGGGAATTCCCTGGTGGTCTAGTGGTTAGGATTCTGCGCGTTCACTGCCATGGCCTGGGTTCAATTCCTGGTCAGGGAACTGAGATCCTGCAAGCCGTGCAGTGCAGCAAAAAACAAAAAAGAAAACAAACAAAAAAACCACAAAGGACCTCTCAAATTTGGTTAAAACAAACAAAACAAATTCATCTATGTATTTTTTTATAGAGAGCACACCTAAATAAAAATTACCCAGAAAGTGATAAAAAGTAAGTGTGGAAAAGGGATATCTTGGGCAAATGCTAACGAAACACAAGTACTGTAGGAAGGTTGCTGTGAGATAAAATAGACTTCATATTAATAATGATTCATGGCATCTACTCAGAGATATAACAGGTATGAATGCTTATGAATATAACTTTGAAATATATAAAGGAAAAGTTGATAGAATACAAGTATAAATTGACAAAACCACAATCTTGGTGGGAGACTTGAATATATTTCTCATGAAACATCAGATCAAGTAAATAGAAAATAAGTATATAGAGGATTTAAATAACACAGTTAACAAGTTTGATTTTATAGATACATATAGTGAACAATACACACTCTTCAAAACTTGAATAACCAGTTTGCAAAAGTTGATTTTAAGCCAGTCCACAAAGAAAATCTCAATAAAACAGAGCTACAGTGTTACTTCTCTCATAGGGAGATAATGTATATAGAAGCTTTTATCATGCTGCAAAGACTCAGAAAATATTTGTTTTAGTATCCTTTCTTGTGTGTTTTATCCTAGGAACTGCAGCAGTAGGGCACACAGATAAGATTGGGCGTTTGAAAGAGCTCTGTGAGCAGTACGGCATATGGCTCCACGTGAAAGGGTGAGTGGAGGGGAATTTGGCTGCATGGTGGGCTGGCAGAGTGCCCAGGAGGAGCTCACTTTGTTGTCACATGTATCACTAAGGGCTCTTTGGCTTGCAGATTACAAAATTACCCAAATTGGCTTAAGCAAGAAGTTTTATTGGCTCCCATAGCTAAGAAGACAAGTGTTAGGATTGGCCTTAGGCACCTCATCAGCCAGGTCACTTGGCTGAAGTTCCTCCATGGTGGTGGCTCCGTCTGTAGATAGCCTTTCCTGTTCTGGTGCAGAGTTGCTGCAGCAACTCCATCCGCCTTTCCAGGTGTGTGCAGAGGGTCAGAAGTCCCAGCAGGAGTCTCATACTGAGCCAGTTGCTGTGGCGAGGGAAATGTAACACTCTTAATAGTTTAGGTGATTTGTGAAGCTGTGGTCTCATAGAGGAGATTGGGGTGGCTTCCCAGAAGGCCATTGGACTGCTGCTAAGAGAAGAGAGGGGAGAGGATGCAGGGCAGCCCAAGTAGTCCATTTCCAGGACATCATACACGTACACGGTGCGTTGCTTTTTAATTTGTCCCTCTGGGAAAGAATGATGACTGGGAAATAATACTGGTATCTACCAAAGATATAAAATAATATAAAATAAGACACCCATTACACTAAGTAAGTAGATGACACCCCCTGAAATACGTTTTGATTAAAATGCATTTTCCAGGTTTTCCTGAAAGTTGTATATGTACCACACTTTATGTTGCTGTTATAAAAGCTACCAACACAGCTGAAAGACATGTAAATGTCAGTGTGGAACAGCACAGCCCTTTTTAAAAAACTTTTTTAAATTTAAAATGTGTATTTAGTGAATAAGCAGCAGTAAATAATTAGTTCTTAGGTCTGTGTTTTTTCTTCCAGTGTGAATCTGGCAACATTGGCTCTAGGTTATGTCTCCTCATCAGTGCTGGTATGTTGTTGATTTACTAAATACTGTGTTTTTAAGAAGGAATTTAACATCACTTAATCCCTGATGGCTTTTCACAGTTTTTATGAATGGAGAAAGGTGTTGGGTTTAGTGTATCCTGATAGTGTAACAAGAAGTTGTTCTCTCTGTGGTAGGCTGCAACCAAATGTGACAGCATGACGTTGACTCCAGGCCCATGGCTGGGTTTGCCAGCAGTTCCTGCTGTGACGCTTTATAAGCACGACGATCCTGCCTTGGTAAGCTTACTCTCACTGGGAGGGAGTGGGGAGTGGCTAATAATCATTGGGTCTGGGGGCAAAATACAGAAAAAGGAAAAAGTGAACACTTTCCTTAATGTTACCTCTGTGACTTTTTTTTTGAAAAAAATGTTTTTGACATAAATGAAACTATGCCATATATATTTTTCTATTTAGTCTCCCCATACTACCCCATGTGTATGAAAAACTTTTTATCACTGTGTAATATTACATCACTTGAGTACCACAGTTACTTAATCATTCTCCATTTGTGAACTTTTAGGCTGTTTTCAAATTTTTGTTACTAAAATAATGAGCATCATTCTGTGTTTCAAATTATTCCTTACACTGGGTTCCCAGAAGTGGAATTAATAATGAGTAAGAGTATTTTAAGGTTCTTGATCCACATTGTCTAAAAGGTTGTAACATGATATAGTTTTTAAAAGCATAGTGGTGGTTCTTGTTAGTGGATCAGTTAGTGAGAGGCATATGCAAAATAAGCTTTCATTGATTCTTCTTAAACAGTTAATACCTTGCTCTGGTGATAATGGCCAGGTGTTTGAGGATGCTCAGAACAGCCTTGGGAGGGGCCGCTTGAATGGCTAAGTGCTCCAGCTCTGGGATGAACCCATTTGGATTCTCATCTTGGCTTTGCCACATCTTAGCCGTGAACCCTTAGACAAAGCAAGGTCTCTGAGCTAAGTTGCCTAGAATACTTACCTCATGGAGTTGTTTGATGATCAAATGAATAATGCAAGCCAAGTGCCTGCATAGCATCTGACACAAACCAAGTGCATAGTAAATGGTAACTAGTTAGTTCTGCTATGTGATTTCATTGGCTTTGATTAATAAACCCATATTGGCTTTTTTAGACTTTAGTTGCCGGTCTTACATCAAATAAGCCAACAGACAAGCTCCGTGCTCTGCCACTGTGGTTGTCTTTACAATACTTGGGACTTGATGGGATTGTGGAGAGAATTAAGCATGCCTGTCAGCTGGTGAGTAGAAACCTGAAGTTCAAATGAGTCACAGATACTCCATGGCAAAAACAGAGACAGAAAAATGCTTCATTGATTTACCCTCCCCCCAATACCTTGTTGTCTGGATTTCCCATCTCATAAGCAAGCAGACTAATTTCCCTGCATATATAGGTTTCTTGTTCAAAGTTCTGGGAGAGACTGCTGGGGCTGTCCCAGCATTTGTGTCCATATGAAATCAGATTAAAATGAATGCCGGTGTCAGCATGGGGGAGAAAAGAAGTCCCAAGGTGACAGCGAAGGAGTGGAGAAGAATGCAGAAGCTGGGATAAATGTTCCACTTGACTGACCGACTCTTGAGGGTAAAGAAATATGATGGTTGAGGGGAGTAAGGCTGGCATGGATATTTTTAACAGCCACCAGCTTGGGCTCCCAAATTGCAAGGCTCTAGGGACAATTTTAATTCTCTGTTTGAGGTGTTCTAATTGTGAAAAATATATAATTATGTTGTAGTTTAGAAAGCAAAAAAAATGCCATATTTACACAGTTTGAGAGCTGAATTCTACCTAAGTCTAAAGCATGATGTCACCTTTCTGTACCTCCAATTCCTCACCTGTAGAATAGGGGTGATGATGTGATGGAAGATTGTTATGAGGACTTAGTTCGTAAATGTAAAGCTCTTATAGCAGCACCTAGTCATATAGGAAGGTATGCAGATAGTTTTAAAAATAAATCTTTGTTTTAAATATGTTCTTGGAATTGACACTTCCTCATGTCATTTTTATATTTAAGAAAAATTAGTATTTTCATATTACTGTAGCAGGAGTCCTTTGGTTTATAATATTAGGATAGTTCATTTTAACATTAGTTTCTAATGAAATAGAAACATTCTAAATGAAGTAGTTTCATTTTTATATTAAGTAATATTAAGATTTATGTTCATTATGTTTACAGAAGCACCACATTTTTAAAAACATTTTCTCACTGGGCTGTTGGCTCACATCTTGAGGTTTGGTCCTTTGGAAGGAGAAGCCTTCATCGCCATGGTAACTAAGTCAGTTTGGGGAAGGTTTGGGCACTCCAGGGAGAGTTTTTCAATTCCCTTCAGTGTTTTTCAATTCAATTCAATGGGGCGCAGGAAAATAATGATGACAATTAGCCACCAAACACTTGAGGTCACTGCAGCTCTGGCATCTTCCTGCCAGCAAACGCTGTGGCGGATCTCAAACCCTCCTGAGCACTTGACTCTGCTGCTGATTCACTGCTGCTAAATGCACATGTGAAAACCGCATGGAGGTTTAGCAGGTGTGGTCGCCTGTGTCCAGTCCTGCCTTTGTAGTCCGCACCAGGTCACATGTTTCCTGAAAGCAAAAATCAGTGTCCTTCTTTTCTTCCTCCTTCTCATCTTCGTCTTCGTGGGAAGCAGTTCCTGAGCATTTACTCAGTGCCAGGCGCTGCGCAGCACCGTGGATGCAGGCTCTCACTTGGTCCCTACAGCTTCCCCAGAATATAAGGTCCACTGATAACATATTAATTAGTTTTCATGAGGGGTTTTCCTGTGTCCAACACTCAAATAAACATCTGTTGAATTAATGACCCCCAGGCCATGCAGTATATGTTATTTTGTCCCCACATTAGTGATGAGAGAGCTGGGATTGAGATATTAACGATGATGACAGTCGTCATCACTTACGTAATGCATGCCACGTTCTAGACACCTAACGTATATCAACTTGTGGAGGATAGATACTGTCACCCCACTATGTAGTTGAGGGAACGGAAGCACAGAGAGGCTGAGAAACTTGTCCAAGGTCATAGCTAGTAAGTGGCAGATAAGTAATTTACCCACAGTCCCACAGGTGGTAAGGGGCAGAGCCAGGTTTTGAACCCAGATGTGGTTATTCCAGACCCTACGCTCCTGACCAACTCTTAACGGTGCTATGCACTCTCATTTACCTTTGCTCTTCCTCCCAATATCAATACTGTGCCTTGCACACATTTGCACTCGGTAGTTTGGTTTTGTTTTTTTTCTGTTTTTGTTTTTGTTTTTTAACATTTTCTTGGCCACGCCATGTGGTATGTGGAATCTTAGTTCCCGACCATGGATTGAACCCACACCCCTTGCATTGGAAGCACAGAGTCTTAACCACTGGACCACCAGGGAAGCCCCTGGTTTTTTGTTTTTTGTTTTTGTTTTTGAGGTATAATTGACATATAACATTATATTCATTTCAGGAGTACATCATAATGATTTGATATTTGTATGCATTGTTAAAATATCACCGCAATACGTCTAGTTAACATCCATCACCACACATACTTAACAAAAAATTTTCTTTTCTTGTGATAAAGACCTTTAAGATTTATTCTCTTAGCAACTTTCAAACATGCAATACAGTATTAAAGTTACTACAGGGGCTTCCCTGGTGGCGCAGTGGTTAAGAGTCCACCTGCTGATGCAGGGGACACGGGTTTGTGCCCCGGTCCGGGAGGATGCCACATGCCGTGGAGCGGCTGGGCCTGTGGGCCATGGCCGCTGGGCCTGCGCGTCCGGAGCCTGTGCTCCGCAACGGGAGAGGCCACAGCGGTGAGAGGCCCGCGTACTGCCAAAAAAAAAAAAAAAAAAAAAAGTTACTACAGTATTGGGAATTCCCTGGTATTCCAGTGGTTAGGACTTTGTGCTTCTACTGCTGGGCCCTGGTTTCAGTCCCCAGTCAGGGAACTAAGATTCTGCAAGCAGCAAGTTGTGGCCAGAAAAAAAAAGTTACTACAGTATTATTGACTATATTCCCCATGACTCATTTTTAATAACTGCTGTTTGTACCTTTTGATCCCTTTCACCCACCCACCGCCAGCCCCCGCCTCTAGCAACCACCAGTCTTCTCTGTAGCTATGAGCTTTGTTTTGTTTTGTTTTAGATTTCACATGTAAGTGAGATCATATGGTATTTGTCTTTGTCTGAATTATTTCACTTAGCATAATGCCCTTAAGGTCTACCCATGTTGTTGCAAATGACAAGATTTCATTCTTTTTTATGGCTGATTATTTTCCATTGTGTGTGTGTTTGTGTGTGTGTGTGTGTGTGTGTGTGTGTGTGTATATCCCATCTCCTTTATCCATTCATCCTTTGATGGACACTTAAGTTGTTTCCGTATCTTGGTGATCATAAATAATGCTGCAGTGAACATATCTTGTTGAATTAGCATTTTCATGTTCTTCAGTTCAGATAACCCACGTGGACTTGCTGGATCATATGGTTGTTCTATTTTTAATTTTTTGCAGAAGCTCCATATGTTTTCCACAGTGGCTGCACCAATTTACATTCCAACCAACAGTTCACAAGCATTCCTTTTTCTCCACATTCTTGTGAACACTTGTCATTTCTTGTCTTTTTGATGACAGCCATTCTAACAGGTGTGAGGTGATATCTCATTGTACTTTTGATTTGCATTTCCCTGATGATTAGCGAAGTTGAGCATCTTTACGTGTGCCTGTTGTCCATCTCTATGTCTGGAAAAATGTCTATTCAGATCTTCTGACCATTTTTTAATTGGATTGTTTGGTTTTTTGCTGTTGAATTGTATGAGTTATTTGTATATTTTGGATATTAACCCCTTATCAAATAAATGATTTGCAAATATTTTCTCCCATTTCATAGGTTCCCTTTTCATTTTGTTGATTATTTCCTTTGCTGTGCAGAAGCTTTTTAGTCTGACATAGTCTGCTTGTTTAATTTTGCTTTTGTTGCCTTGCACTCAGTAGTTTTTGAATCAATGAATGACCTATATTGCTAATATGACAAATTTACATATGTCTCATTAGAAAAAGCTTTTCTGGAACCACTAAATGTAACTTTTAACTGAAATATTGGGGAATATTTGCAGATGTTTAAATGCAAAAATTGGCAGCTGAAATTAGAAATCATCAAGTTGCAGATGGCTTTATCTGCCTGAGATCCTTGTTTGCAGACCTGCAAAGACCCTCATAAAAACCGCTTCTGGGCTTCCCTTGTGGCGCAGTGGTTGAGAGTCCGCCTGCTGATGCAGGGGACATGGGTTCATTCCCTGGTCCGGGAAGATCCCACATGCTGCGGAGCGGCTAGGCCCATGAGCCATGGCCGCTGAGCCTGCGCATCCAGAGCCTGTGCTCCGCAACAGGAGAGGCCACAACAGTGAGAGGCCTGCGTACCGCAAAAAAAAAAACCCACAAAAAACGCTTCTTAATATGAAATTACATAAGCTGTTTTTCTGTCATTTGCAGAGTCAGCGATTGCAAGAAAGTTTGAAGAAAGTGAACCACGTCAAAATCTTGGTATAGTATATAATTTGATCTGTTTTTTGAAGTAAATAACTCTTAATTTATTTAAGAGTTAGAATGATTTTCTCCAGATTTGATGCATGTCCATGGAATTGTGGCAGCTCCAGTAAAACCACACTCTTTGTACATCATGCATGTACTGATGACCTAATTCTGCGGTTAGCAGAAAGCCTAGAAATTTGCCCCATATACTGTTTGAACCCATACAGTGCTTTTCATATAATCCATTTGCAGTTTTTATTCTGTTAAAATTTAGCATTGCACAAAGATGTAATAAGCACCATTGATTTCACCTGCCCAAGGATTTTTAGAACACCCATTTTCCTGAAATGAAAAATCATTTTGTCTGTGAGTGCTTTGAGCTACTCTTTCTGAAACCCTTTGACCCCAGAGTTGGCATTTGCATGAAGGGGAATAAGGCAGAGAAAAGGGGGCGGCCCTGCTCCTCTTGCCCTGGTAATCTTCCTGAAAGGTACCACCATCTGTCAGAGATTGTGCCCTAAGGCTGGTAACTAGACAAGTAGATGAGGATTTAGGGGGTTTGATAACCAAGTATCAGTTCACGTTTGAATGTTTTCATCTTTTGCTTCATTGTATTTTAGGATTTCAGAAAATATGTAGATCAGATTCTAATTTAAACAGGGTCACTGGTGTTTCTTTGACAATTCTGCAGGATACAGTTAAGTTTAAAACGAATGTTTGAGTTTATTTGGGGTTCAGGTGAGTGCAGTTTATTTCCACTTTAGTACACAGTTCGGTTTAAGTGCGTGAATGGGGGCTGCTCGCATTGCCTTCTGAGTAGGAGCTTGGAGCTACTCAGCTGACCTGAGGTGACTCAAGTCCTAGCCTGGAAGAGGACAGTGGCCCCTCCGGAGAAGCAGAGGGATGAATGTAAGTCAGGAGACTTGGGTTCCAATTTCAGCAGTACCACTGGGGCCCTGTGACACTGACCCATTCTGTTAACCTCCTAAGCCTGTGAGCTCAGCTGTCGGTGAAGGTATGTTGGTTGGACGCCCTTGACTGCAAACAGAGACCTAAATTATGGACTAGAATGAGTGTGCTGGTGGGGTGAAGGCAGTGCTGGGCCTGTGTACTTCCTGTCCCACCCTTGCTGAGCCCTCTGGAGCTCCTCTTCATGTCTTCTCCTTCCTCATTCTCCTCCAAGCAGGGAGGAGCTGATGATGCTAATTGATCTCCAGTTGGTTTAGAACATCTTTGTAAGGCCACATATGGCCCAGGCATAACCCTGCTCCCTCCCTCCCTCCAGTGGCTGCTTTACTCAGTAGGGGGCACAGTAACTGGCAAACACCATGAGGCATTGTGGCCTGTCGGTAATCCATCATCATTATCATCATCATCATCATCACAGATGCTGTTTCTGAAATGCTTGCTGTGTAGCATACGTGGTACTAAGTCCCTTACATGCCTATTTCATTTAACCCTCACAAGTCTCCTTTGTACATGCTGTTCCCTGTACCTGAAAACACTGTTCCCCCTAATTCTTCTCATTACTGATTTCTTATCCATCAGATCTTAGTTCAAATATCACCTCTTGAGAGAGGCCTTCCCTGAGCCCCGACCCTACCTAGAGTAACACCCACCACCTTCCATCACTCTCTGGGCTCTGGGTTTTTTCCTTCATTGAACTTATTACTACCTGAAATTGTGGTCTGTATTTGTTTGTTGTCTGTTTTTCCCCTGAAGAAGCCTTGTAAAGGCAAGGACTTTTGCCTGTTTTTTCATGGTTTTATGTCCTGTGCCAAGTATGATACTTGGCATACAGTAGGCACGCAAGTGTGAATAAATATATAGAATCTGTGAATTGGACGCAGTGTTTATTCCCTTTTTACTAGTGAGGAAACTAAGGCACAGATAGGTTGAGTGCGTGCCCAGGCTGCCCAGCGAGGCAGTGGTAGAGCTGGGATGCACACTCAATGCCTGCGAACTTAGTCAGTGGACCATCCCTCTGAGGTCAGTTACAGGAGAATGAATTCCTCCTGCCTCAGGCTCGTTGTGAGGGGGTATATCAGATAATGCATGGGAAAGCAAAATGAAGACTGTCAGGCGCCGTAAGATAGAAGTAATTATTAAGTGTCTTTTGCTCCTCACCACGGTATTAGTCTAGTGCTTTCATAGGTACTGACTCCGGAATCCTCACAGTAAGTCTCTGGGGTAGAGTAGCGTTATCTCCATTTCTTCGGCTCAGATGAGTCGTGTGTCCAGAGTCCCAGAACTAGTATGTGGCAAAGCCAGGACTTGACCCCAGGTTATCACAGAAGAGCTTCTCTGCTGCTCAGCCACTCCCTTCTCCAGGCGTCCATGGCCGCCTTCCTTCCCACCTGGATGGCCCTTCAGGAGCCTCTCCCATCCCAGAAGCACAGGCCCACTGCCCCAGCTCACTGCCTCCAGCACCAAGGCCTTTTCCAGGGCCCGGGGTGGTGCTTGTGCCCCGCTTTATCAGTGCCCAATTCAGTCTCCTCTGCAGCTGCATTCTGATAAGGCTGTTGTTTCACAGGACTCTTATCCAGCACATGGAGTAGATTCTAAAGTCAGCATGTGAGGGGAAACTCTAATATTGTCACTCTTACACCTGAAAATCCCAGAGTGCCTCTGGGGGGCAGTTAACATGGTTTCGTGTTTACGTCTCTGCTGGCTTTTAAGATTTTCCTGGTCCTTAGTGTACTGCCACTTTCACCATGGTATATCTAAGTAAGGATTTTTTTTTTTTTAATCTTGCTTGGGACTTGTGCTAATTGAACCTGAGGATTCTTTTATTTAATCCTGTAAAATTCATTTTTTCAGCTATGACCTCTTTCCCTTTCTCTTCTGGAACACCAGTGAGCTGCATATTGAACCTTGTCATGCCACCTTCCATCAGTCTCTTGGATGCCTCCATCTCTTTGCTGCTTTCTGGTGTAGCCCTTCAGATCCTTCTTGGAGTTCAGTAATTTGCTCTGGAGCTGCATCTAATCTGCCGTTTAACCTATTCACTGCGTTTTAACTTTCAGTGACCTCTTTTTCATTTCAGGATATTCTCTTTAGTTCTTTTTCAAGTTATTCTGTTTTTTAAGCATCTTTAAAAAAAAAAAAAAGATTTCTGGTCCTTCGTTTCTGTTTAAACGCAGTGATCGACGTCTGTTCTGATGGTTGGTTCAGTGTCTCGGTCCTTGGGGCCACAAATTGTCCTCTCAGCTGTGTCTGCTGACTCTTGCTCCCTGTGTGTGTTGTAATTTTTCTGTTATGAGCTAGATTTTTTTTTCTTTGACTGGCCTAGGTCCATGTATTTATGTTGGTTTCACAGCTTTAGGAGTCTTACACTACAGAGGACATCCCACCCAGGTGCAGAGCACGCCTGACATTTTGATTTCTCGTGAGAGAATTTTTTCTCTCTCTACAGAGCATCAGGCAGAGTTAAGCTTTCTTACTGATCAGTGGGTGGAATTTTTCTCTCTTTTCATGAAGAGTGTTTTTCAAGGGTCCTGGCTTTATGTAAACTCAGCACTATCCCTCACATGGGTTTCAAACCCATGACCTTAGACATTAAAGCGAAGTTCCAGGCCCCATCCGTGCTCCCCTCCCCCCAGCCCCTGTAGCTCAGCTTATACTATTCTTTCTGTTTTCTCTTCTTTCTGGATTCACCTTTTTTTGTGAGCCTAGCAATGGTTTGAACTTCTTTTGGTTATTGGTGACATTTAATCAAGCATTTCAGGTATTTAGAATTGATGACTTAAGTATTAGCTTGATCTACCATGTTGCTGGAACCAGAATTCTATGTATATAACCCTGTACAGGATTTCTTGTGCAGGCTGACATTTGAGACCACTGAGCTCAAAGAAATAAGAAACAAAAGACTATAAAGTCTTGGCACTCAAGTCATTCTGCCTTATCCTGAGAATAGGGGAATGGGTGTAGAATTTTGTCACTTTGTTCCTCTTTACTTATTGGGCTTACTCCGTTCTATATAAATATTAAACCCCTCTAACTTTAAAGGTATTAATAGATTTATTTGTTTATGTGAAAGTTAAAGGAGATAGTACCTATGAAAGCACAGGAATTGGCTCAATAAATAATTGGCAGATTTGAATGTACCTCTTGCTTGATCTGAATCACATCTACTGTCCCTTTGAAAAGCTTAGTAGAGAAGATCTTGCACCAGCTACTTCCTGTCTCTCCGGTTAGCACATCCTGTTGTGGGCCTACGAGTGAGCCATCACTGGCAGAGCCTTGGGAAATGGTTTCAAGACGAGAATTGTAGTACTGGAATTGTTAAATGCTTAGAGATCCTCTCTCCCTTCTCCCGCCTCCCCCCACTTCAAATACCGCAGTCTGTCAAGGGCATTGCCGCTCCCTTTGTGTGCTGACCCCACGGGAAAGCTGACGGCTCACTGTACATTCGTTCAGTGGAGAACATGGACCTAGTGCTGTGCAATCTTAATGCAGTGGACGTCTTCAGCTGTTATGAAATCTGTTAGTGAAGATAGTTGTCTGATGCCTGTCCCGAGTATAAGTACCGCTTCAATGATTTAGAAAAATGTAGCTTCAGTTCTAGACTGTGGTTATCCACATTGCCAGCAGGACTTGCATCCTGCCCAGAGAGTTTTACAGGGTGAGTAGAAAAAGCTCCAGTCAGTCCTGCTTGAGGTGGCGTCACTTCTGGATTCTTGAAAGCTCGGATGCTCGACAGTGATTCTAGTGCCACTTTTTCCTTGCCTTTTTTTATCTTTCACGTTAGACCCATGTTTATCCATAATTATTAAAATTTCCTCCCACTTTTCATTTTCAAGGTATCAGTGTCAGATGTTATAATTCAGCCATGTATTCTCGGGACTGGCTTATAATTATGTCTTAAGAATTTTACTAAACCATTGATTTTTGTTTCTCTAGCAAATGAAATTAACCTTTGAACATTTTTATGTGGTTTTTTGTTGGTGGTGGTGGTGGGGGTGTGTGTGTGTGTGTGTGTGTGTGTGTGTGCGCGCGTGCGTGCGTTTTTTGGCTTGCAGGAAGTTAGTTCCCCGACCAGGGGTTGAACCCAGGCCCAGGCAGTGGAAGCACCGACTCCTAACCACTGGACCACTAGGGATTCCCTTTATATGTTTAAGTGCCAATGTCTGTAGCCTATTTTCCAAGCTCACTGAAATTTTGAAATTTTGAAATTTACTGTTACTTGGTAATAATCAGATTCCATCTTTTAGGTGGAGGATGAGCTCAGTTCGCCAGTGGTGGTGTTCAGATTTTTCCAGGAGTTACCAGGCTCAGGTAGGTGCTTTTAAAAAGGGGGTTATTTTTCTCTCTGTGTTTAAGGGCTTTGAATTTTAAACCACTTCAAGTTAACTAAATAATCCAAAATATTTTGATTGCTAGAATCTTATCATCATTTCAAAAAAAAACTCAATAATGTTCACAAGAACTCCAGACCTATTTGCCTTAGCATTTTCCTGACAGTTTCCTATGATTAAACCAGTGTTTTCCAAACACCAGTCCCTGGACTAGTGCTGGAATGAATGAGAGAGAGTCCCTTGAAAATAGAGCTGGGGGCCCTCCTTCCTGAGCATTTTGACTCAGTAAGCTGGATCTAGGAATCTCTATCTTTAAAGAATGTCCCAAGTGCCCCCTACCCAGTCCAGGGCTCTGTTATCTTTCACCTGACAGCCACGGTCCCCTCTCACCTGACCTCTCACTTCCATACATTCCACACGCTCCATTCCGGGCCGCTCTCCACATCCTGCCACCTCCCTGCCCAGAAGCCTGCGTACCTTCCGTTCCAGATGGAAGGCCTGCGGGTCCTAGCCCTCGCCTTCCCCTCCGACTTCCTCTTCCTGCTCACTGTTCTTCAGTCAGACTGGTCTTCTCTGAGTCTCTAGAACACTCCACCGTCTCCTAGAGCAGGACCTCTGCACTGCTGTCCCCCTCGCTCTCGCTCTTCTGGCTCCTTCTCACCATTCAGGTCCCTGCAGCGTCCACCTCCTCATGGAGGTCCTCCCTGCCTGTCCTGTCCAAGGTGACTCCCTCACATTATATCAGAGCTCCCGCCTTCTTTCAAGGCCCTAACAACAGTGTATGGTGATTTCATTTCATTTCCTTATGCTACTTCTTCAATAGAAGGTAAGCACCACCCTGACAAAAACCTTGTCTGCCTCATATCATAACCCCGTGCCCAGCACAGTGCCTGGCACAAGCAGGCACCTCAACCGTTTAACAAAAGGAAGCCAGTTGTGTTTTGAGGCCTGGTGTGCTGCTGGGTTTCTGACTTCCCTGCACGGTGCTCAGTGCTGGTAGACTGGTTGGTAACTTATAATTTTATGCTTTGATTTTCCCTCAAAATTCCTTGAAAGAAAAACTTTTTAAATGAAATTAAGAATTCTATTTGTGAGAATATATTCAAATGTATTTTTCATGAGAAAAAAAGTGAAAGCTTTAAACCCTCTGTAACATATATATTTTTTTAAAATTTTAATTGTGGTTAAAAAAACATAAATTTACCACCTTAACCATTTTAAAGTGTACAGTTCAATAGTGTTAAATATATTCACATCATTGGACAACAGCTCTCCAGAATTTTTTCGTCTTGCAAAACTGAAACTTCATACCCATTAAACACTAACTCCCATTCCCCCTTCCCCCCAGCCCCTGGCACCCACCATTCTACTCTCTGTCTCTCTGAATTAGACAGCTTTACTTCATGTAAGTGGAATCATACAGTGCTTGTCTTTTTGTGGCTGGCTTATTTCATTTAGCATGACACCTTCAGGGTACATTGTGTTGAGCATGTGACAGACTTCCCTTACTTCTTGCGGCTGTGTGTACTCCGTTGTATGTATGTGCCATTTTGTTCATTCGTGGTGAGATACACATTTGATTTCCGGTTGAGACATTTCTCTCAGGTTAACGTTGGGAGCTAAGTGAAACGGGGTTGGAGGGGTGTTGTGTAGTTAGCTGTGTTTCTGGGAGGCGAATCCCCTCTCTGTGTTGTGTGTCAGATCCAGGACTTAATGCCATCCCAGCGCCCAACATGGCCCCGTCAGCAGTCAGCCAGGAGAGGCACTCCTGCGACTCACTGAACCGCTGGGTAAGATCAGCTGTCACGTGCCCTTTATTCTGCGTCCTGGATGGTTGGGATAATACATGGTCCTGTCTGGGAAATCAGAAACCCACAGGGGAGCCTCTTGTGAAGGCGCGGGGCTTCGTCCTGGGCTTCTTAAGCAGACCACAGCCCCACGTGCTGCACGACTTCCAGCAGGTCCTGTCAACATTGTTCCCGCCGGTTCCTCACGGGACTGTTTCCCTGCTGCTGTGTAAGGCTGAACAACAACATGCAAGACGTGGCCTGCGGTGCAGCCACTTTGGAGCTCTGGTGATACCAGAAGCACATGAGCCAGACCCTTGCACGCCTCTGGCAGTCTGGCGACATGGATCAAGAGCATTATGCTTTGGCTTCTTTTTGACACTGAAATCATACCTCCTGGATTTGAGTATAAAGAATATTCTAAACGATGTAAAGATGTTCACTAGAGCAGTACCAATCCTAGCAAAACACTGGAGAAGCCCTCAGTGGTTAGGACTCCGCGCTTCCACTGCAGGGGGCGAGGGTTAGATCCGTGGTCGGGGAACTAAGGTCCTACAAGCTGCACGGCTCAGCCTAAAAAGACACAAAACAAAACAAAAAACATTGGACATGCCTAACCTAGGGGTTTTGGTGAATAAATTATGGTACATCCACACAGTGACATTCAGAACAGCCAGTATAAACCACATAGCTGCATGTTTACGGCAGAGGGGAAATGGTCATTGTAAATTATGTGAAAAAATGCAGATTACTACACAGCATGTAGAATGTCATGTTTTATGACAACAGAAGACACACATACATACACACACACACACACATACACACCCAGAAGATCCGGGGTTGGGGGATGGTTATACCACATGTCAACAGTGTGTGTCTCTCAGTGGTGTATTGTGGGTAAATTTTCTTTTTTTTACTTTACGTGTATTGCCTAGATCTTTCTATAGTGAACTTCTATTTTTGAGTAAGAAAAAAGGTAAAATTTACGGTTTTTAAAAACAAGGTGGTGGGCTTCCCTGGTGGCGCAGTGGTTGAGAATCTGCCTGCCAATGCAGGGGACATGGGTTCGAGCCCTGGTCTGGGAAGATCCCACATGCCGCGGAGCAACTAGGCCCGTGAGCCACAACTACTGAGCCTGCGCCTCTGGAGCCTGTGCTCCGCAACAAGAGAGGCCGCGACAGTGAGAGGCCCGCACACTGCGATGATGAGTGGCCCCCGCTTGCCGCAACTAGAGAAAGCCCTCGCACAGAAACGAAGACCCAACACAGCCAAAAATTAATTAATTAATTAAAAAAAAGGAAAAAAAACAAGGTACCATAAGTATTCAAAGAAAATCAAAGGTGAAAGGAAACTAGCCTCCAGTAGCCTCTTGGGTCTGGGCTGAGCGGACGAGGGCAGGTCCAGAGACACTGGATTCCCTCCTTGCGGGAGTGTGTTCATTCTGCCCCTTTCCCTGCAGCTGGGAGAACAGCTGAAGCAGCTGGTGCCCGCGAGTGGCCTCACGGTCATGGATCTGGAGGTGGAGGGCACGTGCGTGCGGTTCAGCCCCCTGACTACCGCGGCAGGTAACCAGTCTTCGTGGGTCGCCGTCGCTGTTCTGGGAGCACCAGTGCTGTGTCTGTCGAAGTCCAGGCTGTGATATTCTCTTCTCTCCCTGGAGAGGCTTTTCCTTTTCCTTTGGGCTGAGTTTAGGTAGATTAACCTTCCGGGGTAACTTCTCAGAGAGACCTCTGAAGTCAATTGAATTCCTGTGTTTTGATGTCC
Organism: Tursiops truncatus; assembly: GCF_011762595.2. Taxonomy (NCBI): domain Eukaryota; kingdom Metazoa; phylum Chordata; class Mammalia; order Artiodactyla; family Delphinidae; genus Tursiops; species Tursiops truncatus. Next base: position 25,737,951 of record NC_047048.1, read on the forward strand.
TGTGACCCTCTGTTCAGTGGTTCTCAGCCCAGACTGACTTTAGAATCCCTGTGGAGCTCTGAAAACTCCCAGCGCCTCGGCCCCACCTGCAGAGATTCTGGTTGACTGACTGGGTTTACTTGGAGTGGAGCCTGGGCACAATAGGCCAGTGAAGGTCGAGAACCACTGTTGTAGACATTTTAGAGAACTATAGAGCTGAAAGCACGTGGACTTTTGTGACAAAGTCCTGGGGATTCTTGTCCCCTCCTCGGCCATTTCATACCTGTAGGACCTGGAGCAAGTTTCTTATCTCCAGACCTGTTCCCCACCACCTCATAGTGGTGACGTGAAGATTAAACTGTGAGATCATGAATATGAAATAGCTTGGATGGTGGTTGGCGTATTTTATAGTAGGCACTTAAAAATAAGCTGAAAAGAGATGCCTTAAAAATCTGATTGTGCTTTTTTCTGAGACGATTTAAACATTTTCAGAAAATGTTTGATGGTGTTTCATGAGGTGTTTTCAACATTTTTGGAAAGATATTTTCTCAAAAACATCAAAGTGGTGAAGTGCAGGCAACTGTCCTGCACAGAAAAGCCATCGTGAAGATAGCCAGTGGCCTCCAGACCTTCCAGGAGTCTCTGCTCCTGCTATGCAGGGGGCCTAGCCCCAGAGGTTTAGCCTCTGAAACTGGAAAAGCTAGCTGTGGCTACCCCAGGCCACCTACGTTGAGGCTTAGATCATATAAGCATTGGAATCAGCAGAAGTGAGGGTGCAGTGATGTTGCCAAGACTCTTGCATCCCTGAACCCGGAGACCTCTCAGGCTCTGACCTTCAGAAGCCATCATCACCCTGCCCTTCTGCCCCCCACCCTTGCTCCCTGAAACCCCTCTCTTTCTCTCCATGTGAACATAGAGCGAGAACTGTGTGGACACCTCCTTGTTTCTAACCTGTGCTATGATGTTTATAACCTGACTTAAGCAGTCTTTCTGTGAGAAGAATCTGATTTCTATGGTAGGATTTCATTGTGTATTAAATCGGATAGGCTAATTCTTCGGTGTAAGGAAAAAATGTGTCTACACCTGGGCAGCCAGCTATATGATTTTTTAACACGATTCTTCCATATCTGGGTTTAGTGGGGTTTTTTCTTTTTTTAAACTCCTCAGCTCAGCTAATGTGCTATACCTAGAGCTGCTGACTTTCTGACAGTAGAAGTGGGAGCACTGCCCCCTCATTTTTAGCCATTCCTTAAGCGTTTGCCTAACATTCTGTGCACGTGTTCAGTTTTAGGAACTCGGGGAGAGGATGTGGATCAGCTCGTAGCCTGCATCCAGAGCCAGCTGCCAGTCCTGACCTGTACACTACAGCTGCGAGAGGAGTTCAAGCAGGAGGTGATGGGAACAGCAGGTCTCTTATACGTTGATGACCCAAACTGGCCTGGAATAGGGGTTGTCAGGTACGGTGTAAAGACCGTGGGTGGGTCATTTTGTGAACCAGCTTAGAAATCTAAGATGACTGCGTGGAGTGACAGTGTTCATGTCTGATGAAAGTTCATCTAGATGTGCTGGGCATTTACAAGAGCACAGCGGGCAGGCGGCCCAGCGCTCACTGAGTGAAATAGGAGTTGCTGTGTTCTTTCTGTGCCAGCTTGAAAGTTACTAGGAGAACTACGTTGGGTGCACCACTGACGTGCGTACGGAGAACTACAGCCCACTAAGGAGAAGCCAGTTCCCTGTTCCTCTGGTTCAGTGTGTGTCCCTCCTGTGGCCCCTTCGTCCCCTCTCTGGATCAGGGAAGCCTCCTGTTCCTCTTACAAGTGATGGGACTTCCCAGCCTTGCCCCTCCTTCTACATTTCATGCCCCTGGAGACTTGGGCTTCCCTTGGGACTTTCTGGAAAGGTTTGATCTTGAGACCCTCTGAGTGGCTCCTTTGCCCTTTGTCTCATTCCACATCCTTGGTAACTTCCAGTAGCTTCTATTCCACCTGTTATCCTGTGTCTGAAGAGACACTTGATCTTGTAGATTGCTGAAGTACTGTTATGTGATATCGTTTATAGGTATGAACACGCTAATGATGATAAGAGCAGTTTGAAATCGGATCCAGAAGGGGAAAAAATCCATGCTGGACTCCTGAAAAAGTTAAATGAACTGGAATCTGACCTTACATTTAAAATGGGTAATTACTCCTTCTAAAGTCAACTTTGAACTTTGAAAGCTGTTTTCTAACTGGTTTGAAGGGAAATGGTCTCTCTTAGCTATTTAGATCTTCCCAGGGTGATAGAGCCCTCCACCCCTTCTGCAGCCTCTCTGGGTCCCATCTCCTCATTAGATCCACGTCCTCACCCCCTCGGGGAGGCTCTCCTGTGCCTGGTTGCGCTGCTGTACAGGGAGTGGCCCGTGTCTGAGGACTTGGGAACCAAGTCAGTCTGTTGTTTCTGCCCGCAGGCCCTGAGTATAAAAGCATGAAGAGCTGTATTTACATTGGCATGGCAAGTGACGACATAGATGTTTCTGAACTAGTGGAGACCATTGCAGTCACAGCCCGAGAAATCGAGGAAAACTCCAGGGTCTGTAAGACTAATCAGTGTCTCATTCCTTTTCTGGGTTTTCCCTGGGCAATTAGCTGGAGTCACAAAGGAAGAAGCTACCCTTAGCAGTGTCTGTTCATTCGTTCTTTCCCCAAGTTTTTAAAGGCTTCCTGTGAGCCAGGCATTGTGCAGGCATCAGGGATGCCGGTGATGTGATGCGGTCACTGCCTTCAGTGAACTCACAAGCCAGAGTGGGGAAGAGACGCATGTGAGCAACTGAGGTAGTAAATGCTGTGGACAGAAGTTAGGGGAGGCTATGCATTCAGGAAGTTGTGTCCACCTCTGCCCGACAAGGCCAGGGAAGAGTTCCTGATTGGAGCTGGTCCTGAGGCTGGATGGGATGGTGCTTCTGATAACAGAACTTTCCGCCAGTAATAGACCTGCTTCTCTTGGCCAGTTGGCACGGAGGACCAGGCTTGTCAGACTTACAGGACGCTCTCCACACCAGATATGCGAGTCACTAGAAATTACTCAAAAGGAGAGAAAAGGGACCAAAGCAAGACTGGTCTGAGAGGAGGCAGAAACCTGTGTCATGTGATTCACTTTTGGTAGTAGGGGTGCGGAAGAGAAGGGAGTTTGAAATGAAGCCTAGGAGCCAACTTTTTTCATTCTTGGGTGGACTTCTTGAAGTTTCTTCCAAACCCGCCTATATTACTTCTGCCTCTGTCTCCATGAATGTTGAGAGTCATGTCTGTTTTCTATTGATATGACATTCAGATCACAGGGACAGTTATTGCTGTTCCCTGGCAAATGAGGCTGGTCACCAAGGTACGTCTGCCTAGGCCTCCTTTAACATTTTGACCTCTTCTATTTGACATTCTGTTTTATTTTTACACTGACATTTTAAAGTGCCATTTACTAATATACTTTTGAAAAATGTCCCCAGCGCTATGTTAATAGTTCTAGGCCTTCAGCAAGAAGCTTAGACAAATAATGCCTTTCTTGGTCTTAACACAGCTTCTGGAAAACATGACAGAAGTGGTTCGGAAAGGAATTCAGGAAGCTCAGGTTCAACTGCAGAAGGCAAATGAGGAGCGACTTCTGGAAGAGGTGAGGCTCCAGGGTGGGCTCCCCAGCTGGCCTCAGGCTGGGCACCAGCCTCCACAGGATGGCCTTGAGCAACGGTTATGTTTTGCAGGGGGTGTTACGGCAAATCCCCGTGGTAGGATCCGTGCTGAATTGGTTTTCTCCAGTACAGGCTTCACAAAAGGGAAGAACTTTTAACCTAACGGCAGGTAGGACTCTCTTTCATCTGGAGAGTTTTGCCAGATGATGCCCTGGGATCCCACACTCGTGCTGAGGGTCCTTGTCTGTGTCCCAGGCTTTACACCAAGCACTGGGCCGGGACTCTTGTGAGAGGAGGCGAGATTTGTCTGCCCCTGGGACTCTGTCATCTTCCCTCTCCTGCCCCGACAGCTGAAATAGTACGAAAGCAGGTGCCTGTTGCCCACAGCAGACTCCTCTTGACCTCAACAAGAACGCGTTCACTCAGCTGTTCAGTCCTCCAGACAGTGTGTCTTGGACGTTTTGGTTCAGTGTTCACATTCTGTGCAGTCCTCATTAGTGTTTCGCCCCAGCAGAGAGCTGCTTTTGCCAGGGGCAAGTGAAAGATTATAGTCTGTAGTGCTGAGCCATTTTACTTCAAACCAGGCAACTAGCAAGTATTACCAGTTGCTGGGATTTGGGGAAGATATTGAGCTGCAGGCCCCTCCTTTCCTGTTCTACCAGTGGAATAATTCCCTGAACCTGGGGCCCCTTCCCCAGGAAATGATGACTACACTGTCATATGACAGCAAGGGATAATCTGACACTGAACCCGCCAAACCTTTAGCAAAGAGGCATCCATTCCTTGTTGCTAAAGGACACTTCCCATTGGGGCCTGGCTCCTCAGGCACACTTGGGCCACACTGCTGTCTGGTTGTTTTCACATGTACACAGGACACGTGGGGAGACGAGGCTGAAACACCCCAGCAGGGCCGGGACTCACTCGTGGGCACAGCTGCGAGATGGCTTTGTCGCTTCCCGGCACATGTCAGGAGACCCGGGGCCTCCCCCAGGGCGCCTGCGCCAGGACCTCCCCCCACACACACCTCCCCACCCCCCTCTTTTCTGCAGGCTCCCTGGAGTCCACGGAACACACATACGTGTACAAAGTACAAGGCTCGGGAGTAACACCGCCTCAGACCCCCTCAGGCGCTCGCACTAAACAGAGACTTCCAGGTACGTCACGTCTCCATGTTTGAGTTCGTTAACACTGAAGAAAACTGGTTGTATTTCCCCTGGTAAAACAGACCTTTGCATCATGTAACGCCTAACCGTTTGGTATTACCTGCATTCCTCTGTTTTCTTGATTCTTCAACCCAAAGTCCTATTTCTCATCATTTAAGGACAGCTGTCACTGTCCCTTTAGCTTTTTCAAAGCCTTGGGGAAATACCTGGGTAGCACTCCCCAGGGGAAGTCAGGGTCTGGATAGCTGTCACGCTTAACCTGGTGTTCACTCCCCTGAGCTTTTCCTGACTGAGGTTCCCTCAAAGTCCTCGGCACTGGGGGCGTGTTAATGTCATATCAGCTCTCATTTCTCACCTCATCACTTAAATGCTTCAGAGCCAGTGATCCCAGGGGTTTCTGCCGAAGCAGCTGTGATTAAATAAAGCAATCACTTAGAGCACAGACAGCTTCCGTTGCAGGGGTGTCCTTTTCCAAGCGTTCAGTGCCGTTCATTGATCTTCCTTCTAGGCCAGAAGCCTTTTAAAAGGTCCCTAAGAGGTTCAGATGCTGTGAGCGAGACCAGCTCAGTCAGTCACATCGAGGACTTAGAGAAGATCGAGCACCTGTCGGGTGGGCAAGATGCCTCGGAAGCTAACAGCCCTGAGTGGCACCCAGGGGTGCCCACCCCTCCAGAAGCCGAGCAGACGGGGGCCCTCCAGGACAGGGCCCAGCGCCTGGAAGATGACTGCCCACAGGTAGAGGAGCCAGAGAGCTTAAGATAAAATTCAGTGTTTGCTTGGAGACTGTACTGAATATTGTTTCAGGGAAGATGAAGTTATTCTGAAAATGTGAACTGTGCCACATGCTAGTATGAGAGAAATTACTGTTATTTGTGCTTAACTGGGATTTTTGCACAAAAATGTGCCTGAAAGCCAGGCTTCTGGGAGGGCAATTGACTTGTGTAATTTTGTGGGTATGTATTGATAGAACAACCTACAACTACTGTTTCTGTCTACCCAACTGTAGTAATACCTTTTTCCCCCCAGTTACCATAAACACTTTTTATTCACAGAGAAAACTTAGAATTTCAAGTGCCTGCCACTTGAAACACTTGCTCTCATCTTTCTAAACACACGTGTGAGAAGTTACTAGGTTGCACGTAATAACCCTTCGGTAAGACAGCTTTCTTTAGAACTCTCTGGGTTCTCTGTTGTCCTGCTGCAGAGGAGACAGACAGCATTCTTTGCCATCTGTTTTGCTTGGTGTTTAGTTTGATCAGGTTGCAGTATACAACTGGATTGCGTTTGGCTTGAAGGAGAGTGGGTTTCAATGGGATTGTAAATAAGAGTGTCAGAAGCCCTCTCCTGCCACCCCCGATTGCTGCTTCCCCGGAGACGTCAGGAAGGACCGTGTCCGCTCAAGCTGTGGCAGGGTCGTCAAGCAAGTTAGACTGGACAGTGCTTCTGTCTGACTTAGCTCTGCCACAAATCCATTTCTCCCTTTATATACTATTTGTAAACAAATTAAAGGACTCATCTATTAAGGGTAACTGTAAAGACTCGTCTTGACCATATTATATATATATATATGTGTATATTTTTAAATACTGATAAAGCTTTTAAATTGGCACACAAGTACAGACTACTTATTTCTATGTTTAATATCTGAAAACTCAATAGATGCTACTCTTAAAAGCCTCGTATTAATATGCTGTATAGCACCTCGTTACGCTGAAATTCTAAATTAAGTACACCTTTGACCCATTCTCATGGGAGCTTCTGTAGCTTCTGTTCCACTAGCAGCTCAGCCTTTTGGGCCCAACTCAAACAAGAACCAGAAATGTAATCTTTCTCAGGCTGATCACGCCAGACTACTGCTGAAATAATTGGAAGTAACCCTTGATTACTGCCTGTTTCTACTTCTCCAAAAGTACTGCATCACTTCGTTTATCATAGGTAAGGGCCCCTGTGCCTTTTAGTCCAGTGAAGTCAAGCTACGGGAGACCTTAAGATGGTGGGGATTCACGTTGGGTTTGTGGACTGTAGGTACTGAAAGCCTTAGTTATACCACATTAAGCCTGTAATTACACTCTGATCTGATGTGATTTCTGACATTTGGCACTTGTCAAAATGCAATTTTCCTTTTTTTTTTTTTGGTGCAAATGATTAAACAAAGTCTTCCCTGTTTATTTGGTGCAATGAAGTATAGCAGATAAAATGGGGGAAGGGGAAATTATCACCTTTAACAAGATTAATTTTTAAATGTTTTTATATATATTTGAAATTGTTAAATTGGTTTTGCTGAAACAGAATTTCACCCTTGAGATACTATTTGAATGTTGGTTTCAATAAAGGTTCTTGAAATTGTTACCACTGAGTTCACTTCATAAATCTTAGCATTAATTGGGCATGGTAACTTCCTTTTGGATAACAATTTCAGAAAAATAAAGGTTTCTAAAAATATAACATCAGTTTTGGATTTGATGCTTCTAAAATATTTTGAGGTCAAAAAAAAAATCTCTGTGAGATGTATAAATTCTCACCGAACTTTACTGCATTTTAAATAGTTCTTTTAAACAAAATAGATGACAGTTTTTCCCTTATTCACTAATTTAGCAGAATTAGACTTACCCAAGTATCTGAAATAGCTGCTTATAGCACAGTGAGAAAGCTGGCTTCTCTTCTGCCTCTCATTACTAACCAAAAAGTAAACCTAAACAAATGCCTTTGCCAAAATAAGATTTTATTTTAAAGTCATTTGAAAAACACGGAGCAAGGAAAGAGACCTAAGACTGAATGGATGTAGAATGGATATTCTTTCCTACCTCCACCAGTGGTCTTTTGTCATGCCAAAAAGTTGCTTTCTTTGGTAATTCCTATTTATTTTTAGCTTCCTGGAGAAGAGATCTTTTCCCATAAGCCATCTTCATTTTTTTTGTAGAGTAGAGCCTTATTTCCAAGAAACAGCGTGTTAGCCGGAGAAGGGTATTTCTTTAAAAACATCAAGGTAGATCTAATATGTTTAACAAAGTGGGGGGGCTCAGCCAGAGGTGACGTGGAAAGGTTCTGGAAAAACAAACAAGATTTGGGGCATGAGAGAAGAACCCTGCTCTGTTCCCTACTTTGATAAAGATGTCAGAGTCTCTCTCTGCTCCTTAAACATTAATCAGGCTGTTCTCAGATCAATATATATATATATATATATATATATATGTAATTTGTAAAATTACATAAGAAACAAGGTGTCCTGGGTTAATGAGAACAAAACAGTTGGTTGCCTACTGCTGCCCTGTGTAGATGTCCATCCAGGACTCCACTTACCCTGACTGACACAGCAGCTAAACAGGGTCTGCCAATGGCATCCTCCAAACACTGAAGGAAAAGCTGCTGTTATCTAGTCTAATCCCTTTTTTTTTTCCTTACAGATGAGGAAACCAAGGTCCACAGATTTAAGATTTACCCAACCTGTAAATTCTCACCTCTAGTATTTGCTTATCATCTTGCTGCAACCAGAAATCCACATGGGGAAATGGCATCCAGGAATATGGTCCTATACGAAGTTGTTCTGTCTCTGCATCGTAAATACTAATCATCTAAAAAAGAACGTTTCAAGGATAGAATTTAAGGAATGTTATCAGCTTAAACCCTACCTTTAATGCAAGCTCCAGTGTAGTCTTGAAATTAAGGCATTTGTCTGGATGATAAGCTTCTTTCAATTTTTGTCTCATAAGTAACAGAAGCTGCTACTTACTGAATACTTTCCACCTCTCTGGTACTACACTTTGTGGGAAACAGACATTACTTTGTTTAGTTCTGACAACAGTCCTGCAGGAAGATGGCATTTTTCCCATTTTGGTTGGAAACCCGAGGCTCAGAGAGACGGGCCCGTTGCCCATGGTCACATGTCCGTAAGAGTTAGGGCCAGGCCCAGACCCAGGTGTGTCTGACTGAAGTCCACACTCCTCAATGCTACATGAAACACTGCCTCATTATTCACACCCCGAGTAACCTTGAAACTTAAAAGTACACATGCCATTGCCCCATCAGAAGAAGGGGAAAACCAATTTGTAAAAATGTTAATTTGCCAAATGATCAATTCCCTGAATTCTCAAATGTGCCAATGGTAGTTTTCAGCTTCACCAGCAATGTTCAATTTTGGTTACTGAGACTGAAATATGTCCTGAATCTTAGCTAAATCAAGGCTGTTATGCTACTTGAGAGGCTGCAAAAGGAACCCTAACAATGTCAAAGGGTTGGCAGAACAGACCATTGAATCCAGACATTTCCAATGAAAGTGGCAGTATTTCATAAGTGAGCAGATTTCTTTTGGGTGCTCTGAATGCGATTTCTATTTTTTTCACTTTAAGCATTTTAAAAGGATTCTTTCACCCATTCCTCAATGTGTAAGTCTTAGGTTTTTATTTTTCTAACTTTTAAAATGAAGGTGTTACTTAATTAAAAAGCACCCTAAAGCAATCAGACTCCTAAAGTGATTTGATTATTTTGGGGGTTAATCAATTCATCCCAGCAAACTGGTCTTCAGTTACTTGGTCCGGAGGAGAGTGTGATCCTGAGGTGCAGAGGGGAGAAGGCTCTTCTTCCCCCTTAGCTCGCCTTTCTCTGCAGCAGCTTCACTGGTAAAGTCCTTACAAAGTAAAAGGGGCTCGTTCTCTTTGGATCTGGGTGCTGGGTGTTCACATACCTCCCCAACATCTTCACGGCAGAGAACTGGGGTCTTGAGCTTATAATTGAAAACGTTCATTATTATTCTACGTGACGTGTTCGTGATGGTTCCTGATCATGTACAGCTTTAAAGAAGTGACAAACTTTTCATTTCTAAGGTCTATAAAACTTAAGACTTTGGAGTTTGATGCCCCCCTTTTTTCCTTAACCCTGTAACACAAAGATGATAATCAAACTCACTGGTCCTCCTGTTAAAGCTCGTGCGGCACGTAGCTCCTCCTCTGGACCTCGGTCTTGGAAGGAGGCTCTGTAGATCTCCGAGGTTTTGATGTTGACAGCTGTGAGGGACAACAGGATGACTTCCCTGACAAAAGCCACAAGGGCTGGCACAGTCTCACACTTCTACCACCACATGTAATAGAATATGGATGAGTCTCCCTCAGAGAGAAAAGAGTGGAAACTGAACAAAGTTACTCTTAGGTGTCTGTAGCATCTACCTTCCTGGAAAGGGATAATGCAACCCTTTAGCCAAGCATCTCGCTGAGAAGAGCTGAGGCCTGAGCTGGACTAGGTAAGACCTGGTTCCAAACCAAGGGCCCCCCCCACAGGAGGCGCACCATCTCTTCAGGCAGTGCGTGGCAAAGCCTCGCTGGTCAGCCCTGTGACCAAACACGGCTGCGAACATGGCCTGGGACTGGGGCCAAATCTGGTGTTTGTCTGTTGGTTTTTACTATTTCAGACATACAAAGTATAGAGAATAAAGCAGTGAACGCCCAGCCAAATAAATATCACAGATATGGCAGGAGCCCTCTGTAGAGACAGGCAGGCTCACCCTATTACAGCCTTGGGAGTCCTCGGGGCTGTTACAGGAGGGAGGAAAGTTCTGGGTTTTCTTTAGCCTGGTGGTTGCACACTTTCCTTTGTAGGATCTTTGTTCTCAATCAAAACCTTAATTAGTTCCCTAAGAAGGGAAGAAGATTCAACTGAATCTTCTTAGGGATTCGACTGAATCCCTAAGATTCAAATTCAAATGCCCTGCTCCAGCCCCCAGAGCACCGGCTGGAAAAAAGCAGAGAGGCCTCTTGGGGGAGCAGAGACCACTGACATTCAGCTTTCTCCTAATGGGGGTGATGCCTACACTTTATATTTGCTACCCTGTTTCTTTTCACAGCCTTAGGATGTGGATGTTTTCTCTATTTTGTAGATAAAGGTTAGAGAAGGTAAGCTTCTTTCCCAGCAAATACACCGAGAAGTCAGGATCAGAACCTAAGGCTGTGACACACCGACAGCAACGGGCTTATTAGCTGGTGGAATCGGCATTTAACCGGAGCTTGTCTTGTCAGTGTGAGACCAATAAACCCTCCGATCAACATGCTACTTACCAATGCCATAAATTACTGGAAAGTGGTTTTCATTTTCTTCCCGGTCATTTAATTCTAACACGTAAAAAAAAGAAATTTTAAGATCAATTTTTAATAAATACCAACAATCGCTTTTATTTTCCATAAATAAAGGCCAAGGAGGAGTCCCCACTGCAAAAGGGGGGGAAATCAGAACATGAAAGGGACTGTGTCCCTGTTTCCCTGCTGAGCCCCAGAGCAGTAAGGTTATAGCGAACAAACCGCCTCTCCAGAGTCTGGGCCTCCCAGCCGCCTACACGCGTGGCGGCAGCTCCTCTCCGGGATCTGGCCCCTCCACCTTCCCAGGAGTACAGAGCAGACTGCTGAGAATCCCAAGGAAGGACAGAGGAGTTGCACTCAAGGGGGTGGGTCAGGATCTCAACTGAGGTTGAGCAGGATTTGGAGTGGGAAGGGCGGGGAAGGCCATCCCAGAAGATATGGGAAAAGCCAGAGGGCATCAAAGCATTTGACAAACAGTGCCGTCTGCGACTGAGGCACGGATGCTGGGTCCTGCTTTAAGAGCAAGGGCAAAACATCCCCGAAATCTACAGCTTTGCTTTGGGAAAGATGGCAGAACTTACCTGTCACACATAATGTCACCAAGTGAATGTCATCTTCCTGTCTGTCAAATTCACCTACGATGAGAATTTAAAAACTGATGTCAAACAAGTTCCTTTAGGGACTTCCCTGGCGGTCCAGTGGGTAAGACTCCTCGCTCCCAATGCAGGGGGCCTGGGTTCGATCCCTGGTCTGGGAACAAGATCCCACGTGCATGCTGCAACTAAGAGTCCTCACGCTGCAACTAAAAGAAGATCCCACATGCTGCTGCAACTAAAAAGATCCCGCGTGCCACAAGGAAGATCCTGAGTGCCGCAACTAAGCCGGCACAGCCTAAAAAAAATAAATACTAAAACAAAAACAAAAAAAACAAAATCCATCTGCCAATATGTAAGCCAGTTCTGAGCTGTGTGCAGTATTCAAAAGATTTCAGGCATTTGACACACAATTAAAAAAAAAAAAGTTCCTTTAATTAGCAGAGCATATGCTGAACAAGTCAAGAAGGGGACAGAGAGTCGGATCCACTAGCCTTCCGGTCACAACCTGGCCTCTTATCAGAGGTCAGATCCACATGAGCTGATGCCCAGAACCCTGCCTGCCAAGGGACAGATGTGCTCCTAGCCTCAAGCTCAAAGGAAACTTCGACCAAGGCTTTCCATTCTTCTCTCCATTCTGAGAGGCTGGGGGGACAAATTCATAAGATTTTTACCCTTTTCCTAAATAACTTTTTTTTCCTGATTATCAGTCATAAAAAAATTGATCATTATGAAAAATTTGGAAAATACAGCAGAGTGGAAAGAATATGTGGGTTTTTAAAGATATAAGTGTATGGGCTTTTAATGGCCATAATCCTAGCAGTTAACATTCGTATGTTTCCTGCCATATTTGTCCATGCACAGCTGAGCTCAGATGTAGACAATTTTATATCCTGATTGTTTTGTACATATGTATTTTCTCATGTAATTCAAACCTCTTCATAAGTATTATTTTTTAATGGCTATATAACTGTTCCTCTACTAATGGACATTAGATTATTTCCAATTGTAAATAACATTCTACTGCCCATCTTTGGGCATAAATCTCTGTGTACATTTCAGATTATTTTCTTATAATACATTCCCAGAAGGGGAATTACTGGGTCCATGATGGACCATGATGCCAAATGGCTTTCCTGACAGGTTACACCAAAGTATGTTCCAGTGCTGCAGGAATACACCCACCTCGCTGCCTCATGGTTAATCAAAGAACATCTTTTTTTTTTTTTTAATATTTGCTAATTTAACAGGGGAAAAATCGGCTTTTATCGGGGTTTTAATTCTTTTCAGATTAAAATGGACATTTCTGCCCAGAAGGTGGTTCTTGTTTTCAAACAATTCACAGCACTTGCTATTTTGGGATGCATCACCTGCTATTTTGAAAGAAAATCTTGTCCCCATCCCATTACCTCTAAGCATTTAGCTCTTTGCTATCCTGTCTTTATGGAAGATTCCAAGCTGAGCAGTTTGTGTGGCTCCAAGCAGGTGCACCCCTTTGTACTGTACTAATAATTGGGATTTTGTACTAATTGGGATTTTTATCTAAGCAAAAATAGATACTAATTGGGTTCTGTACTAATTGGGATTTTTATCTAAGCAAAAATAGATACATATTTTTATCAAATTTGAGGAAGAAAGTGAACTTACTAAGAAGCTGATGAGTCAGTTTTTGTGACAACTGCCTGTCATCACTGAAGCCGCCCACGAGGTGCACTTCCAGCCTGGCAAAGAGACAGGAGGTGGTCAGAGGCCGAACAGCACGGGACAGCATGTGCTGGGTCTGCTGTGAACTTTAGCTCTCGGCTCCCGGGCCCCGTTTACACCTCAGCACATGCACAAGAACCCATGCGGCACACTGGGACCCTGCCCGGGTGCCTGGGGGCCGAGCGGAGCTGTGTCTTAACACCAACATGATGCCACCTCGAGGCACAGGGTGAAAAAGGCTGCTCTGGAAGAAGACAACCATGTCACACAATGGACCTGCCCCGAGCGGGATGCTTCCAAAACCTCTTAAAAGTCTCAGCCTAAGAGGACCTGGGGTGCAGAACTGGGAAGGGCGGGACTGACACCTTCCCTGCACAGACGCCGTCTTCTCTACCACCCAGCGTCGTGGAGAGATGGGTTTGCATCTCCGTTTCACAGAGAAGGAAACTGCGTCTGTGTCTAAAGCACATGCTTATCTACAACACCAGCTTTTCCCAAAGTGTGTTCCCCTGAACACTGGCCTCATGAAACAGAAAAAAGTGTTCTTGGGGTTAAATAAGTTTGGGAAGCCTTGCCTACTCCCTAAGGGAGTCACCATGCACAGCAAAGCTCCAGGTAGGAAGCCCTACAGCTGGAAAGACCACACTAACTTTGTTAACCCTGAGTGCCCCATGCACACTTCTCTGCTAACCCCTGGTCCTCAGCCTATGACAACCTGGCAACCAGAGCTTGGGAAAGTGTGGCCGTATTTCACATCCCTTCTACTGACAGACGAAATCCTCCTGAGGAATAAACCAGAATCTTCTGCATCAGCAGCACAGGGCAAAGCATCAAGTCGCCTCATGACATCTTCTATCTCACAACTGTGTGCTGAGAATCACGGAGTTGGGCCCATGGCCCAGTCCGGCTACGTAACCTGGAGGGCCCAGCAGTCTGGCGACTGCACAAGCCACAAAGCCGTGAGGCTGGCCCAGCCTGTCGCAGACCTGGCAGGAGAAGAGTTAAATTTTAAAACTGTTCTGTGTTACATTAGTGAAACTCAGAACAGAGAGGCTGGTCTTTTAAAGCCCTGGAATTCTAAGAACTTGCATATGACTAGTTCATTCAAATGAACTGCTGCCTTAGACTTCAAATAAGATGAGATGCCTGCCAGGCCCGCCAACGAGAGAGAAAGGGGAGAGGACAGGCGTGAGTACCAGCCAGACAGCCAGGCTGGGGTCATGGGCCTCCCGTTTAACTAACCCTGTGACTCTGGGAAGCAGAATCTCGGGGCCGCACATGTGAAACAGGTGGTCATGCTTTCTGTCACCGGTGAGAGGGTTGGGCGCTGTGGTGGACACCCAGGGCAGGCGTCAGCTGTCATACAGAATCCATGACACTGAGAACTGCACCCCCTTCCTCCCGGCCATCTCCGGCTCCTCCCCAGCCCTGTTTTCCTCAGAGCCCTGTCCACCGTTAAAATCCTGTTTTGCTGACATCTCCTTGCTATGGAATATGAGCCCCGCGGGGGCAGGGTTTGTCTACTCCATTCACTGCTATGTCCCTAAAACAAGTTCTAGTTCACAGGAAACATTCAACAAACAACTGCTGAAAGAATGAAGAGATTCCACCGCTGGGATGTAACAAGGCAATGTCCGCAAAACGGACATCTAAGAGGACATTACTGAGAACAGAACTACAGATTCAAAGTCAAACCTCCCCTCGTACCCGCCACCCATTCACTCCCTCAGCAACTACTGACGAGGGGCCGACGCTGGGCCACGCTCTGCTCCAGGGGGACCAGGCGGCCACTGTGCTGGTGACAGGCCACGTTGCTGGAACAGCTGCCACGGCTGTTCCCTCTATGTGATGGTGTCAAGTTCCCAATATCACAAAACAGAGTAGCGTGGAGCTCACCTTCCACATTGAGTGTGGTCGGAAAAGGATTTTATGGAGTTCATGATCAAGGGGACCTCAGCTTTGGTGTCAGTTCCGTCACAATGTGTCAAGCAGGTAGCCCCATTACCTGAAGAACAAGGGTGAAACGACTCATGTTATTCCCGATGAGAACTCGGGCAGCAGGCCAGGTCTACGCCTGTCCATTCGGACCGCCTCATCTTTGAACAGCCTGTAAAAGGAAAAATAGAGACGTCTGGGCTGCCCAGCCAACCCATCTGACCAGGGCCACAGGGAGGGGCCATGCAGATGGAGAAGAGGTAAGCGGAGCCAGGAAACGCAAATCGAGAAATTCATGGTCCCACGTGTCGGGTCCGTTTAAGTTAACGGTTTCCTTCATCTCTCTCATCATACCTGTGTGCCTCAGGACCACAATGTGACAAGTGGTGGCATCATCAGAACCCAGAATGGAGATGGAGCCTGTTTAAAAAAGAAATAAAATAAAATATCCAATAGCCTTTGGGGATAACGCCCAATTCACTGCTTCCTAACCTACCATCCTTTGGGGAGGTCACTGCAAGCTCTCTTTGCTGAACATACAGAAGGCCCTGGGGTCCCACTTGTTGAACAGACTGACCTCTGAGAAGTCTGGCTCTTTCCTGTTTAATTAAAAAAAAAAATAAAATAGTGATGGAAATTAGTGAGGATTGAGTGACTAGAGAGGTGGAGAGAGCCAAAGTGTGCCCTACGTGGGAAACACACACTTGTGAGGTCTGAGGTGTGTGTATTATCTGACAGAAAAGCTAAAATAAAAAGGCAGCAGCAGTAACTACCATGTGGAACAATGTGAAGGAAACAAGGAAGTTCTGTTCTTTTTTCACCCTATAGAACAAGACCCTAGTACCTATGAAATAAGATGCAAAAATCTTTCCCCATTCTTTACAATTGTAAAGAGAATCAGATCATATGGACTAGTGGATTGGGTGGCTCAGAAATCACAGACCTTCACTTTCTTTAAAGAGGAGGAGGGATCCAGACCTTACCTGTCTCCTAATCTAGTAATTCCCACCTCTGGAAATCTGTACTGTGGAAATAACCTAAAATGCACTCAATCCCTGTGTTATCGAGAATGGCACAAAGCTGGGGACAACCACAGAAAAGGCAAGTAAATTATGCAGAACCAACTCACAACTGCTAACTGCACAGACATGAAAAAATGAAGACTATGGGAAAAGAGCTTGGAAATATAAACTGAAGAGCAAGATTCAAGTAAAAAAATTTAAGCTGCAAATATGCTGTTAATACAACAATGCTAAAAATGTCGCCACATATAGGGAAAAATACTGGAAGGAAATTCACCAATATAACCATGATTGTGTTAGAACAGGGCAAACACAAGTCATTTAACTGTCGCTCTATTCTCCAAATGTCTTATGATGTAATTATGTTACTAAAGTAGAAAACCAAAAAGGAGCCCTCATAAATAAGCAAATTTATGAAAAGACAGGTTAATATTAGGTGTGAAAATTCTGACTAATTGAATATTTGTATAAATTATTAGTAAGCCTGGGGGGAAAAAACTCAGGTGGTTAATTCTTTCATGAGAACTAAACTTTTTTTTCTTCAAAAACATCAAATTGAGGCATCACTAAAATGTTTCATAATTTTCTTCTTACTTGCAACAAATAAACTCCTCAATAAACAATTTCCTAACCACGTGTGCAAATACAGAGCTTGTGTACTGTCTAGACCAGGAAATATT
This sequence comes from Tursiops truncatus, assembly GCF_011762595.2. Classification (NCBI taxonomy): domain Eukaryota; kingdom Metazoa; phylum Chordata; class Mammalia; order Artiodactyla; family Delphinidae; genus Tursiops; species Tursiops truncatus. Next base: position 25,754,744 of record NC_047048.1, read on the forward strand.
TTTATGGTCTTATACTGGCTTCTGGCCATTCCTCACTGTTGGTGCTAATTTAGGTTAGTACTTGCTTACTTAACAAAATACAAGAGATGTAAAAAAACATGACAATACACTTGACGAGTTCTAGAGGGTTCTCTTTTAATAAACTTTCATTAATTGGAAGCAAGGCAGCAGTTATAGTGAGACTGGCCCCTCCACTTAAGAAAGGAACTAAGTTGGGATTAGCAGATGCAAACTATTATATATAGGATAGATAAACAACAAGGTCCTACAGTACAGCACAAGGAACTATATTCAATATCCTGTAATAAACCATAATGTAAAAGAATATGAAAGAGTATATATATAACTGAATCACTTTGCTGTACAGCAGAAATTAACAGTATAAATCAACTATACTTCAATAAAAAAAATTTTTTAAAGAAGAAAGGAACTAAGGACTGAGTGAAGTGCAGTGTGTGATCGGACGGCTGAGTCTGGGAGAAAGAGATGCAGCCAATTGTGCAAAAACTCACAACACCTCATAGCAGTAAGCACTTTTCATTTTCACGCCATTTCTCACCTTAATTCAAGATAAGATAAAGGAGAATGCAGAATTTCCTTTTTATTATTCCTTTAATACTTACCTCTTTTTGTTCTTTTTGGGGAGGGGGAGGGAGAAGTCACGGCAAATTTTTACCACTTATTTTCACAACTTGGTCACCACCCAAAAGCAAAGCTATTTCTGAGAAATGAATTATCACTTGCGTGCCCAAGACCAAAAATCACAATGTCTCTCATCGACACAGCTCCTACTATTTCCCAGAGAAACAGAAGCACAAATTATCAGGAGAGAGAATGGCCAGAAAGTGAAAACAGCAACGTTGCTTTCGTCTTTCACTTTAAAAAATGAAAAAAGGTTAGCCAAAGTTCTCCTCTGTGGAAAAACACACAGTCCTACTTTATAAACTCGCATCCTTTCTGAAATAAAAGCAGTCGTTTTCTGAACTTTTTCTGAACTTTTTTTATTCGCTGGACGCTCAGATTCACGAAAAAATATCTTTTCCCTCAGTCTCTCCCTGCTACGGCTCATCCTCATTTCCCAATCCCTATCGGATGGCACTGTTCTCTTAACGCAGGGGTCAGTACACTTGTTTCAGGAAAGGGCCAGACAATAAGTATCCTGGGCTTTGCAGACCGTGCGGTCTCAGCTCCTCAGCGTGAAAGCAGCATAGACGACACATGACAAGTGGCCGTGGCTGTGTCCCCAGAAAGCTACTTATGAGTGACACTGAAATTTGAAGAAAACGGGAGAGCAAGTATGAGAGTGCCGCCAGGCGCAGCCCTCAGAACTGAGCCTTCCTCCCACCCCTCGGGCGCTACCTCATTTCAGTCCTTTCTTCCCTTACACCTAAATTCCTACAATATAGTGCCCGGGGGCCTCTCCCTGAGCCAGTGACCTGGGCATTAGGCTGAGCTTCGGTGCTCCGTCCCCTCCTCTGGGAAACGGGGCTGATGACGGCCACTCCTTAGGCTGCGGGAGGATTAACTGACAGCAGGTCTGTAGGGGGTGGCTGTCACCATTCCCCACCTCTGGTCCCCTGTCCTGACCCCGCTTTTCTGCTCAAAAAAACCCTTCTGAGGAATAATTACAGGGGTTTATAGAGATTTAGCTCTGTGAACGTTCCTAATGGGGAAAGAGCATAAATATTGCGCATGCTTAAAGGCAGGAACGAAGTTACGTGGAATTCCATGGGACTGTTTCTCAAGAGGCCGCAGGACCAGTTCCTGAGCATCCAGTGACTGGTTAAGAACAAAGGCTCTACACAGCACCGCCCAAAGGCGCTTGCTGCAGCGATGGCAAGGATCTGTACCTGCCCTGTCTCATACAGCAGCCACTGGCCACACGTGGCTGTCGAGCACTTGAAACGCGGCTACTGTGACTGAGGAGCTGATTTTTAAATTTTATTAAATTTTAATTAACTTAAATGTAAATCGCCACATGCAGCCAGTGGCTAACATATTGAGCACTGCTGCTCTAGAGGCAAAGGCGGACCACCTGGGTTGTGATCCAGGCTTCACCACTCACAGGATGTGGGATCTTGGGCAATTTACTCCACCCTCTGTGCCTCAGAGTCCCCATCTGTAAAATGGGAACAGGAGCAGTACCTGCTTCCTAGGGCTGGGATGCTCAGCAAGTTCCACGGCATTGCTATCATTGTTGCTGTTGTTACTATTATCCTATGCTAAGCATAGCTATGGACAGGCTTGTAAGTGCTGCTACTGCATACTCACAACCTACAGTCACATGAAAAAGACACATTATAGAACAGAATATATAGTAACGCTATCATGTAAAAAAGTATAGCAAAATGTGAAGCATGGTTGTGGTCACAGATTCTTTTTTCTTCTTTTTGAGATTTATAATTTCTATTTTCTTACCAAGGGAACACTACTTGTTATTTAAAAAAATAATTAAACCTTTCATTTCTCCACACTGCATGTCTGCTGAAAGATCCATCTAAACCCCTGCCACGTAGGTACGACCTACCCCTCCCAGCTTATCTTCCACTCTGCCCCTCCTGCCCTCTCTGCCAGGGAAACGGGCCAGTCCACCCGCCTTCGGGGCCCTTCCCCTCCCGCCCAGGGGCCACGGGGCACAGTCCAGCTTGCTCAGCTAGAATGCCCTCCCCCTCTTCCCTTAGGCTGCCGAGATGGAAGTGCCCCCACCCCCGCCCCCCCCCGTTCCTGTAAGGCAAACTGGTCCCCACTACACAGCATTTCTAGGCCACGTCTCCCCAGAGAGGCCAAACCTTCCTTCTAGGGGTCCAGCCGCCCTGGTATCTCATCTCATTCCCCCCTCTCTACACACTTAGGGGGCTGCCTTGGACACTGATCTAACTTTTTATCATAGAAAATTTCAAGCAGACGTAAAAATAGGGTGCCACCTATATTCTTTAGGCAGCTGCAATTTTTCTCCCTTGGTGAGTCGTACTCCCAACTACACCAGTTCATGGTGTGGCAGTGACACAGTACAAGGAAAGTATTTAACACTTAACCTAGTGTCTGCTAGGTGCCCCATATGTGTTGGCTAATATCACTACTGTTTTCTTGAAATGCAAGTTGAGAACCACACAGAGTTGTCCTCTTTTCCCTGTCAGTAACACCCCCCCCCCCCCCCCGCCTCATCTTTTGGGTCATTTTCAGGGGTCATTCTGCTCAGACATTTGTGGAACAAATATTTACAAAGCACAGATTCACTGACAGGGACTGCCCTAGGCTCTGAGGATACAAAGACACACTGTCTGCCTTCAGGAAGCTTACATTCTGGGGGCGAGACCAAAGGAAAATAAACAAAACAAGCATGCAGACAAAATCACCCTGCAACTGTTACAAAAGAAAACCCAAAAATACCTTCCCTAAGCCTACAGACTCAATCTGGTTCCCCGGCTTCACTCTGCAGAGTGAAAAGGGGCATTTTTTTTTCCCTTTATGGCACTTAATTAACAGTCATGGTATTTGAGCCACCCTGTGATTAAAAAACATCCCCACCCTATAAATGTCCTGATTGTGGGGAAAGAGGCAAACACCATAGGCAACGTACATTAGAGGCTCAACATGAATCTCTTAAATCAATGAAATGGTTGATTTCCCCTTAACTGGATCTGGGGCAAGTGGGAGGTTTGGTTCGGATTTTTTTTTTTTTTTTTTTTTTACAGTAAGAACCCTTTTCTAAACAGTCTCTGCATAAGCTTGGACTAAGGGTTCAGAGGTCCATCTAAGGACAAAAGCAGGAAACAAAACAAAAAACCCTTCCATAGGGTGTGGTTCCTCAACACGCCCCAGCTGGGTGAAAATAGGGCCCTTTCTTCCGACTGAAACTAACCGGGAGCCCCAGATCCCGGGTCTAGAAGACTAGGCGACCCGCCAGGATGCCCCTGCCCACCCCAGAAAACCTCCTGCTTCCTGAGGACCCAAGGACGATGCCGCGCTCACCACGGGTGGGGATCCCCGGCGAGGGAAAGAGCAAGGGCGCTGCCCAGATTTGCCTAAACGGGCCAAGTCCGGATTGGAGATTGGGACCGCCCTGTCTGGAAAAAGGGGGTCCCGGGGTGTCCTCAAGCCGCGGTGCTGGGCGACCCTGGACAAGTCACCTAACCTCTCTGGGCCCCCGTTCCCTCCTTTGGAAAAGAGGGGCCTCAGCAGATGCCCTCTAAGGTCCAAAGAAGGTAAAAGCTCCACAGATGCCTCAAGCGAGGGCAGAAACTCTGCTGCCGGCGGCCTGGGCTCCGGATGTGCCGATAGCACCTCCGCTGCGCCAAGTTTCGAGCCTGATTCGGGGAGAGCGGGTGGTGGCGGCGGGGTGAGGAGGGCTCTGGACCGCCTGCGGATTCCCTCGGGCCAGCCTCGAAGCCCCCCGCCCGGGCCCTGCTCACCTCCAGAAGCGGGTGGGCTCGGACGAGGTCCCCAGCGGACTGCGGCAGCCTCACTCGCCGCCCCTCCACGAGCAGCGGCATCGCGGAGGCGGCCGCCCCGGCAGGCCCAGGGAGGCGGTGGCCTCCTCAGCCGCGGGCCGCCCGCCGCCCCTGCCCCCGCCCTCGCCTTCGCCTTCGCCCTCGCCCTCGCCCTCTCTCTCGGGCCGCCCCGCCGCCGCGCCCAGCCGCGGGTGCCACCGGGAAGTGGAGTCCGACGGAAGCGGTGCAGCCCCAAGAGGCTGAGGAAATCTATGGGGGGGGGGGGGGGCGCGTGGCCCCATGGGAAACGTAGTCCAAACGGGAGGGAGCGCCCCGCCTCCGCTAGGGGCGCTGGGAAATGTAGTTCTGAAAGCGTGGCTCACATTTCAGCCAACCTGGCCCGAGTGCGGGCTCTGGGGTCGCCGCCTGCCTAGGTTCATATCCCGGCTGTGCCACTTCCCATAGTGACCTTGAGCAAGTTTTCCGAGTTTCCGAACCTGCCGTTCTGCGCCATAGGATTGTATTTAATAGTAAACACAACCTGTCTTAAACTGGGAAAATGGAGCCTAAAGTTTGCTAGCTCCACACATTCAGAAATCATTAATAACACCTGGTGCTTGACACTCATAGATGGGCTAAGAACCCTGAGAGTAAAGATCAGCAAGATACCCTACAGACCCTACTGAGGACAGGTACCCTGGCGTGAGACTTCTCACCTTATTTGAGTTTAAAATAGTTTTAGCTATTCTAAAACTTGGAAATATTACCCAAATAGATCCAACTCCACATTAACAAAAATAATTTTACAAAAGACTGGTGGGACGAAAAAGAGGCCCCACTTCACACACAGCAAAAACTATTAGAATGTCTACAGGATGCTGTAATAAGCACTGCCTGGCAGGTGGAGCCCTCTGGCCCTTCCCCTCCAGTTGAGATTAAGTTGGTACTAAGTAGGTAATACAGGTGAAACGGAAGACATCTTTGCCTTGTAAAGACCTTTCCATGAAAATGCTTCCAGCTTAACTAGACTTTCTCACAAGGTAACCAAACAGCTGACTTTACGTGCATTTTCATCAAATCCTCACAACCATAAAGTAGGTATTAGTAATTTCCACTTTTATTTTCAAAGTGGAGCTCAGAGAGAGGCTAGGTAACTTGCTCAAGGTCACACAGCTGATTAGAAAGAGAAGACAGGTCTGACACTCATGACACTGGTCCTTTCACACTTGTATGAATTGGCCACTTCTCATTAAAGAAGACCTGCCCATAGCAGACAAACAAAATCATGGACCCTGGAACTCCTACCCGAGTTGAAAACCTGCTTTTGAGTAAGAGGGATAGGAAAATCCTGTTTTCATATATAATTCCCAAGGAGATTAAACAACTTTTTTTTTTTGCACATATGTTCCTTAAAAGCATGTAACTTTTTGGAAGTGTTTGTTTTCCTTGGACCCGTTGGGTGTGATCAAGGAGTCAGTGACACTTCAGATGCACCTGGAAGCCATTCTCATCACCAGTATGCAATTATTTTTGAGTACTTGCAATCACACTGGCATTACTTTTGCCTCTTTAATATAGTATCAATTAAGTAAAGTCTCAGTTGCAGTTTTCTATGGCAAAACGGTGCTTTAATACAGTAGATCAATAAATATAAAATAGAAAAAACACAGGAGTCAAAAGAACATTTACATGAGAAGCTTCTTTATTGGGGTACCTCCCTGTATTGGCATAAGGACAAAAGTTCCAGATTAACCATGTCATTGTTTTATTTTCACAGTATTTTTTTTCTCAAACTCCTTTGAAATTTTTGACTTATTTGTCTAAATACTTCTACATTAAAACTACTTCTCAACTCACAAAGACCCCACTTACTGTTAATTTCTACAGACACATTTTCAATTACTCATTTTATCCACTATACAAAAATCCTACCTTTTTGTCAGCAGTTAAAAAAACAGAGAACCTAAAGGCTCTCAAACAACTTTCCACCAAGTCACCAAAAGAAAATCACCAATACCCAAAACTTTTTAAAACAATAAAAATTTCTATTTTCCAAAAACATATTTACAGACTGAAATTCAAACTCTACATTGCCATCAATGTAAATATATGAGAGCATACAAAGCCCTAGGAAAGAGAAAGTATTTCATTATAAAATATTTGTGATCAAGAAAATATCACTTGCCTTTAAATAAAGAATAGGAAAGTGGCAGAAAAATAAATATATTTAAAGGTGTCCATTTTCACAAATAAGGAATGAAGCTAAAATATGCAGGAGCTTCAAAATGACTAGCAGCGCTTGCACAAATTTATCATACAGCGAGGTTGTTTAGACTCCTCTCTCCCAGTGTTTAGTTATAAAAATACAAAAAGAGCCTCACCAGAGGATTTCACTGAGCTGGCATCCATGGTACGAACAGTCAGTAGACAGGGACTGTAGCTGTAACCCTGACCTACTGTTGCTAGCAAAACCATTCCACCAAATAACCTAAAATCCCCTCTCTTCCCCTACTTTTGGACAAAGAAATTCTCAATGATCAATACTACATTCCACTACAAGTAGTTCCAGTCCTGACAGCACTTCTGGGAGCGTCAGGGTAAAACACTGTGAGCTGTGTTTTATAAAAGTCCAACCCTACTTCAGTCAATGTGAATTACATTTACCTGGAACTCCTTTTTTCTTTTAAACCCATTTTTACACTCACAAATGTATGATGTGTCTGATTCTGTTTCTCTAAATCCTCTCTCGTCCCTCTAGGCTTTTATTAGTTTCTGAAGTCCCTGGAGATCTCCTTCAGTGCCAGCTCCAACTTGCAGCATCCAGGACCAGCCCTGGCCCTCTCCCCACACTTTGCTGCTATCTTCTCTGCACCCCACTGAAACCGCGGAACACAAATACAGTTACAGCAGAGGGGAAACAGCGTATCCAAAAGAAACTCATTCTGAAGACTTCAAAGAGTGTCCTTGAGGATTTTTCAGTGAAAAGATATCATATCAACAAAGTCCTGTAAGTATGGCTCTGACAAAAACCTCATTAAAAATGCAATCTGTTAAAATAGGCTGTTGCTGATATTAGAAATTTCACAATAATTATGTCAAAAAGCTGTAACAAAAAAATGTATACATTAAACAAATGAGCCAACCTTTCAACACTTATCATCAACTCCACCGTAAAATATTGCACATGATATTGTCTTTTCCTTTTTTTTTTTTTTTTGCAGTACGCGGGCCTCTCACTGCTGTGGCCTCTCCCGCTGCGGAGCACAGGCTCCGGACGTGCAGGCTCAGCGGCCATGGCTCACGGGCCCAGCCGCTCCGCGGCATGTGGGATCTTCCCGGACCGGGGCATGAACCTGTGTCCCCTGCATCGGCAGGCGGACTCTCAACCACTGCGCCACCAGGGAAGCCCCTGTCTTTTCCTTTTGTCTGTACAGGAGCAAAACAGAAAAAACAAAAACAAAACAAAAAACCCAACCACGTCTGTTCAGACATTAGAGTAAGTCTAACTTGAAAGTGAGATGCCTGAAGCACGTACTCGCTCTAGTTCAACGCGATGCTCAAACAGTATGAACCTTGGTCCTGAAGGGCACGACAGGAGGAATGTCAGTCTCAATCACAAATCCTTGTGATCATGGGGGACTGGTCTGGCAGGTATAAGACAGGTGGGGAGCCCACACTGCTTGAAGGACTGCGGAAATGCGCATCAAAGGAGCTCGGTGTAATCCCAGCTTCACCTTTCAAAAAATCATCTTCTTCATCTTCCACCATCTCCTGCACAAAGAACAGAGATTATCAACAAGATCTCAAGTGGCAGTTTGAAATGCTTTCAAGAATCCCTTTCCTCAGGAATGTGCTACTTCTGGAAAGACAAACGTGAAGGAAAAGAATCTTAATTTCGAACGCTTCCCAATGCACACTTCTTTATTATGAACCGTCCGCACAACTGCTCATCACACGTTGTGTTTGTTTAAAGTCTGATTTTTTGTTTTTGAACAGATTTTAAGCTCAACGAGGGCAGGTAACATGATATGTCATTCTTGCTCAATCTAACATAATGTGAATGAATGAATGAATGACCGTCCTCCTCAAACGCAAAATTTAAAGAAAGAATAAAACTAAAAAGAGCTTTCCAATGATTACTTATAAAAAAGAAGACAGGCACATTAAAGCTGACTTTTAATACATAAATGAATGCACCACAAAGAAACAAATGGTGACATTTTTTATTATTGGATTCTAATTTTCTCCTTTGGCAATAGCTGCCTCAGCCCCGTGGCCACGCACTGGAGGACATGCTGCAGACCTGCATCTTCACCACCTATTCATGAAAACCTACAAAATTAATGTTAACTTCTGGGAACATTTCAACAGTAAGCAAATCTGAGACTGTTACTTGGTAGTAACGATCAAGTGGTAGAGATCTAAATGTGTTAAGCCGACTTTTATTTACCCTTCACTTCCCAAAGTCAGCATGTGAAGTGTCTGGTTTGAACAATTCATTAAAAAACAAACACTATTCTCGTAAGAACACAACCTGGGCTTGGAATTCTGTAAAGGCAGAATGAACAAATGTAGTATTTTTCAAGTGTAACATTGCTATTAACTATTTGACTGTGCTCTGTAACCACATAGGAGATTCCCAGAAAGTATGTTGAATCATAAAGTTACCTTTTTAATGGGTTTCTTAAACTCCTGAAGCTCTTCTGCACTCATGTCTTCCCATACCTGATAAAGAGGATCAATGAATTTCTTGGACCTGTCAAGAAGATCAGGTTTCAAACTCAAATTAAATACTACAGCAAAGGTCACCACATATTTAACTCTTTTCTCACAAGACCCATTACCCAAAATGAAGAAGTAAAAACTATCGCTCAAATAATAATAGTGTCCAAAAATATCCTATGTAGGTTCTGTAACTAACGGGGCTCCTTCTTTGTAAGAGTTCATCCACTCACGTAGATGGAGTATTACACCTACTGTTTCTCAACTTTTCATTTTCAAGTGAAATTACTTCTCAACTTTGCAAAGATTAACAGTGAGTTATAATATGCCAAATGAAGGTGAAATTATATTATTCTGGAAATTCCTTTTTAATATTCCTATAGTCATTTACTAAAAATAAATCTGGGTAAAAAGACCAATCTGGTTTCAGTCAACCAAGACTTGGGGGACCAGATAATCCCAAATCATTGTGTTGTTAGTTACAAACTGTCATAAGCAGAAATCCTGCTTCCTTATATATATATATATATATATATATATATATATATATATATACATTTGAAGTTAAGACTGGCCTGGGGGTTTTCCAGAACTACCCATCCAGATAAATCACTTGGCATTTGCTTATCCTGTGCAACAGTATGGGATGTGGTCTCTAGAAGAAGGAACAAGTCATTTGGCAGAAATTTATGAGCCAAGAAAAGGCAGCATCCTCCCTATCCAGGTACCTCTATCCCCAGCCTCTTGTATTTTTAAACCAACAGGTTTCAAGAAAAACAAAAACCTCTTGGTGTCAATCTGGGCTCCTACTGAAGGAGAGACCTGCAAGCCCTCGTGTGCCACGACCCTCAGCAGCCTTGAACAGGCTTCTCCACACTGGGCCTGGAAAACACGCAAGGAGACCACGAGACCCTATCAACGACCAGAAGGGTCACTCACCACAAAGAAATCCCAAATCCCGATCCTGGTAAAGGCACATACACACCGCATTTAAATTCACCATCGAAAGGTCGACTGTCTAAGTGTACCTACCTCTTCAGTACACAAGGATCGAAGGGGAAGAAAGTGTCAAGTGGGTTCGTGCAGGTTTGCACTGAGTCCCCCCCAGCAGTGTTTCGGATAACTGGCAGCATCTGGCGGTTGTTCCTCTCAATGAGGGTGTAGCAGAAAACAAGCTGGTATTTGCTGTGGAATAAAACCAACACAGACAGAGGCATTAATGTGCTGGAATTACTCTGCATGGACACGCCCGTTCATGTGTGACAACTACCCCGACTATATAGATCTTATTGAACATAACAACTACAAGAAAAAAAATAACATAAAGTAGAAAGTAATGCTTTTAGGGTACAGTCCTCTGGGCCTACTATTTACAAGTTAGCAAAGGAGAAAGAATATGTGCTATCACTTTAAGAATATGAGAGTGGGCTTAGATTACTAATCAGGCAGAACTCACTAAAAATTAATGCATTCACGGTAATTCTTTTAGTTTACAGAAATTATGTAGCTGTATTTACTTATTTTTTACTGTTTGTAAGAATTAGTGGGTTGGTGAAAAAGGGATTCAGGATTCACTGAGAGGAGATATGGGTTGTTGGTGGAGACACTTGGCTGTTGAAGAAATTAAGGAGGGTACTAAGGGAGAGCCATGGGGTTTACTGAATCACAACCTCAGAAAATGCTGAAGAAAAGAAAAGGCATAGTGAGTGAACACAGTTAAATGGACAGAAAAACTTGCGATAAGAACCAATAGGACCAGGACTTCCCTGGTGGCGCAGTGGTTAAGAATCCACCTACCAATGCAGGGGACATGGGTTCGAGCCCTGGTCCGGGAAGATCCCACATGCCGCGGAGCAACTAAGCCCGTGAGCCACAACTACTGAAGCCCATGCGCCTAGAGCCCGTGCTCCGCAACAGGAGAAGCCGCTGCAATGACAAGCCCTCGCACTGCAGCGAAGAGTAGCCCCCGCTTGCCGCAACTAGAGAAAGCCCATGCACAGCAACAAAGACCCAGCGTAGCCAAAAATTAATTAATTAATTAATTTTAAAAACAACAACAACAAAGCCCAACAGGACCATATGTTGTCAAACTCCCTGGTGGTTATGACTTAGGAACTTCAAAAATCACTCACTGGGCCACTTCTTTGAGAGGAAGATTTAGCTCACCTTTGCCAACGCTCCCCCTCCCACCCTCCCTCCCACGGTATTCATTCAGGTATCTGTTCTCAGGCTCTTAGGTCACTACTGCTATTTTAAGCACCGTATGTTCATTTCTGTTCCATTAGCCAAGGATCACATTTGACTCTTGGTGTTAAATGGCCAAACCACACTGGAGTACTTCGCAATATTCGGTAGAAGTGAAGATGTGCACCTCCTACAACCCAGCAACTGCACTTCTGGGTGACAAGAAGTATGTGCCTGTGTACCAGGACACACACACAACCATGCACCCACACTGAAAAAGGAAGACAGCTTAAATCCCAACAAAGAATCGATGTTTTAAAATTATGAGAACATTACGCAGCAGTCGAAATCAAAATACAGCTATATGAGTCAATATAGCAGAAGCAGTAGCTACAGAATGATACATAAATTCCTTGACACAGACCTTTATTTCGACCTCTTGCTCTCAGCCTCACGTCTTACTCCTAACGTCCATGCTAACCCCAAACCCCAGATCTAGAGCCTCTCTGGCCAGTCTGCTCCTCAACTGCAGCCCTCTACTCCCACCCCATGAATATTCTACGGGCAGCTGCCTCTGCTTTGCTCCATCCGTTCTACTCTTCCAGCTGCTTCCTATCTTCCCGCGATGTGCTGGAAACGTCCACCCACTGGACACTGTTGCTTATTGGTTTCTTATCTTAATTCTTTACTACCATTTTTGAGATCTGAGGGAGAGAGAATACCTTGAACTAGATGGCCAGCAAAGGAAAAATAAGCCTGCTGAATGAGAGCAACAAGATGTCTAAAGGGGACTGAGGGATGCAGAAATTATTCTTATCTCCTAATAGCTCAATCTGTTAAAGATTTTAAGCTATGATCCTGCCCTCAATATCAGGATAAGATACCCAAGGTCTCCAATTCACTTGCTACGTGAAGCAAAATAATTCAGTGAATGCTTAAGAAGGAGCCGGCCTGCCGGCATTCAAACCTTAGCTCTGCCACAGTCTAGCCATGACTCCACACAAGTCATTCAATCTCTCTGTGTCCCCCTTCTCGCCATTTATAAATAGGGATTAATAATACAGTCATAGGATTGTGTGAGGATTAAGTGAGTTCTATGCAGAGTGCTTATCAGAACTGTGCTGGGCACACAATAAATGCTACGCACATCAGCTGTAGCCACAAGGCCCTCAACGAACCAATTTCCTATTGTTGGATGTTTATCTCATGTCCAGTCTATTTTTATTACCATTATGAGAGTCACTCTAATAAACATCTGTGGTTTGTACCTCTCAGCTTGCTAGCTGCCTTACTTATTTCAAAGTGCCTAAGCTTCTGCTGAATTATCGTCCTCAGATTAAAAAGTAGTAGCAATTTCCAGTGCAACCAAAGTATAAAAACAATACCTTCAATGCAGTGCTTTCCACAAGTACTGGGTTATTGGTTTTTAAATGTTTTTTGCTATTAATTTTGTTAAATAATTCCACAGAAATTTAATGGAATTTTATAATACTAACATAAATTCACTTTGAAATAACTTCCACAAATAGAGCATAAATAACTTACTTTGTGATTGCAGCAAAAAAGTTAACTACCGAGGGCAGGCAAATCTTCAGAGGATTTAGCTGACTCATCACTATCCGTTCAAAATTTAGACTTTGAAGGTACCTCAAACCTTTGATTAAAAAACAAAATATTTTTTTAAAAAGATACAAACACAATAGTCCAAGCAGCACTTATTATTTTATACAGTAAAAAAAACAAATTTAAGAGAGGTATTTGCACAAATGCTTTAAAGGTCCATGTAGACAGTCACGCAGTGTAGAGCCCAAAGAATATCACTAGGCTCAACCATATGTATTTATGACCAAACCAACTTTTCTAAAGAAAAGAGTTTATTCTTTTAAAGATTCAGGAAGTAAACATACATTTCCAGTGGGCAATAACCTTACATGACAATTTGGAACTCAGATATAAGCAACCTCAGCACATGCTGAGCGTATAGAGGGAAACAAAGACTGTGTGATGATTTCTGCTAACAATCATGGAATCATTAAAAAGCTGAGACAACACAGTGATTCTCCATTCCTTAGAGGTAATGATTATACAATATGGAATTTCTCCTTCTTGAATTCCATATGTACACACACACACACACACACACACACACACACACACACACACAATCTGTCAAATGTGACAGCCAACAAAACCAAGAGAGACTTACATGTCTTAAGTTATCAGTAAAGTTGAGCATGTTTTTCAAGTGTGCATTAGTTGTTTGTATTTCAGGGTTTTGTTTGTTTGTTTACAAAAAACTATGGAGGTAGAAGGAAAAATTAGGTAGATACTACTGTCTTGGAACCAATAAATATACTTCTCTCCTATGTTAAAAAGAAAGACACCACACTTATTCTAAGAGGCAAGCAAACCAACTTGTGCCTAAGTGTCTTTTGTTAGGAGATTCTTTGATGTATATTTTGATAAAAATTACTAAAAATGGCATAATGTAATGGCTTACAAGAAATAGGTCCTCTTTTTTTTTTAATATCTTTATTGGAGTATAATTGCTTTACAATGGTGTGTTAGTTTCTGCTTTATAACAAAGTGAATCAGTTATACATATGTTCCCATATAAAATAGGTCCCCTTTAACCAAGACGCTTACCATTTATTTATACAAAGAAAAGCAGTGATTTTACTTATCTTGTGATAAAACCCTGTCCTACTAGAGTTCATACAACTATTTTTAAGCCCCACATCTTTTTAGAAGTGGGGCTTAAAAGGAAATTCCAGTTCATATCCATCAACCCCACATCACTGACCTTCCTTCAGGTTTCCACTTAAAAGCTGCCTGTGTCTAAAAACAAAAGTGTAGAACACAGCTTGGCAGGCTGAATAAAATGGTCCGTGGAGAGCAACGTCACAAAATGCCTTTGTTCCTGAATCCTGGTTATTAAGGTATACGTGCAGCCACTTAACCAAAAGATCGAGGCATGATTTTACAGTACTAGAGAAAAGAAAAATTCAAGTCAACTTCACTTGCTTCATAAAAAACTAGAATGACATAAGAACACACAATTGCCTCTCCTTACAAACTAAGAAAAGTCTGTCCATTGGCTTCTGTATCTATCACCCATGGGCACAGAGGAGAAGCAAAGAAAGGAAAGAAAATGGTAGGCAGGTGGAAAGACAGCCTTCCGGTTACAAGCTCAAGCACATGGACCTCCTAGGAACAACAGGCAGGCCCCTAAGAATGCCTGAAGTCCCAAGAGCTGGAGAACAGTTTCTCCTCATCAACTCAGAAGGGCTTCTCCAATGGCCTCCCAGCCCTCTTGGGGGAATATGGCCAAAGAGCAGGGCATGTTTACTCACATCTTACAAGAGAAAGACAGTCCAGTTGACCTCACCATTCCCTAAGGGGTTCTGATGAAATCCCATGGTCAACAATTTAGGACAGAACAGCCAGATAGCTTTTAGCTATCAGGAAAGAGTTTTTAAATAGCATCCTTGTCCAAAGATATCTTCATGGATAAGTAGAAGAAACAGGCCCAGAGCTGGCCTCCTAAATAGATTTATTACCTTTAAAAGGATTTTTTTCTTCAGCTTTAACAGATACAATTGATTCGGAATGCAAATGAAAAATGACAAACCTATAAAAAGAATCAAAACAGTATACAACACTGTACACCATCCATGAAGACAAATGGATCTTCATATTCAAGTGCAACCATACAGAACAGATTACAAAAGCTTTTCATGTGAGGTTTTATATTTTGAAAGGAGACATTTTATTCTGAAATTGCCTCTCAGAAATATAAACTTCTTGAATAGAGTGGGAGAACAGATTTTTTCACTTTAAAGACAGACCAAAAAAATAAGGCAGATATTTCTCTGACTTGAGACAATACTATACTTTTTAAAGGATGATATGAAAAGCACTTGGAAAATTAGGTTACTTACATAAGAGGAACAAATTTAGCTCTTGCCAAAAAGCTTCCAATATAATTTGCAGCAGCTTGCCTGATGATAGCAGGATTATTTGGATCCTGCAATTTTTTCCACAGATGTTCCAAAAATGCTTCTGCAAATCCCTATAAAAAGAGAAGGTGTTGGTCTCATCTTTTTTTAACGCTTAAGATATTCTGGCGATCCGAATCCTAAGATTTTTAACTCACCAATATGGTAAAGTTCTAGTATCTCAGTTATACTGCTAGATAAATAATGAATACGTTATCATGGTTCTTATTTTTAAAACATCTTGAGATAATACTATTAAAAACAAAAGGTGTTCCACAGCATTAAATAATTCAATGGATCCCAAAACTAGCTAAGCATCAAAATCAACCCTATAGGGGCTTCCCTGGTGGAGCAGGGGTTAAGAATCCACCTGCCAATGCAGGGGACACAGGTTCGAGCCCTGGTCCAAGAAGATCCCACATGCCGCAGAGCAACTAAGCCTGTGCGCCACAACTACTGAGCCTGAGCTCTAGAGCTCGTAAGTCACAACTACTGAGCCTGTGTGCCACAACTACTGAAGCCTGCACGCCTAGAGCCTGTACTCTGCAACAAGAGAAGCCATCGCAATCAGAAGCCCATGCACCGCAACAAAGAGTAGCCCCCGCTCACTGCAACTAGAGAAAGCCCACGCCCAGCAACCAAGACCCAACACAGCCAAAAAAAAAAATCAACCCTACAGTTTCAGGGCTTTGGAACCCTACAAATTTGTGACAGGGCTTTGGGATCCACCAAAACTCTGTTAGCTCTGTTAGGAAATTCTCTGGTGGTCCAGTAGTTAGGATTCGGTGCTATCACTGCCAGGGCCCAGGTTCCATCCCTGGTCAGGGAGCTAAGATCCCAAAAGCTAAGTGGCGCAGCCAAAAAAAAACAAATAAATAAAGCTATGTAAGTGATTCTGATATTTAGCCATAATTGGAAACCAATGATTAACCACGCTCACGTGGGAACCCCTTCTGCAGTACCTTTCAGACTGCACATATCAAACTTAACCAGAAATAGAGACTAAAGTATAGTCGGTGGGACTTCCCTAGTGGTCCAGTAGGTAAGACCCTGAGCTCCCAATGCAGGCGGCCCGAGTTCGATCCCTGGTCAGAGAACCAGATCCCACACACATGCCCCAAATATGAGACCACATGCCGCAACTAAAGGATCCTGCATGCTGCAATGAAGACCTGGTGCAGCCAAAATAAATAAATAAATATTTTAAAATAAATAAAGTATAGTTGGCATTAGACTAATTATGCTAATGGTAGGAAAAAAACAGACCAATTTGCTTCTTTTCAACAAAGGATGCAACCTCCAACTTCTCCCAAATAGCTCTTTTCAAAAGCCACTAACACATGCTTTGGGGCAGATTGAGTTTAACCTTTCTATCCATGACCAACTCTCCTGGACTATTCTAGGAAGCTACAAAACAGTTGCAAAGAAGAGTCCTGTGTTCTTTTGTTTTGCTTTGTTCTCAAAATAGAAAAACAAAGTTTTTAAATCCTAGATTAAAAATTTAGTTTGGGCTAGTTAAGATCAACTGAAAGAGAATAAAGAAAATAAACAGTTAAATATCCCTTATGAGATTTTAATAAAAGCTTGAATTAAAGGGAAGGGCACCACCTAGTGGACCAAATGCAGGATGACATTTTCAGAGCACTCAGCTTAAGCTGACAGGCAGCAGCAATGCCCTCTGCTCTTTCCACGGGTTGAAAAAGGGCTTGTTATTTCATCAGGGGCACTAAGTAAAATGAGCTCAAGACAAAGAAATACCTCATGGTCTCTATTCCACACCTCCCTCCACCCCCCACTTTTTAAGGGGAAATTCTGGGAAAGAATAAAATAAGCTACAATAATGTGAATGACATACTCACCAATTTAAAGCTACAGAGGTAAAACATGAAAAACTGCACATGGCAAGAGGCATGGGTGGGCAACAGGAGTTTGTCAAAGATGGTTATGAGATCTCGATATAAATCCTTTGTTTTGTTGTTATCAAGCTTACCTACGAAGAAAATTTGGCATTTCAGTTTTATAAAGACATTATTTTCAAGCTACCAGTTTCATTTACCAAATTTGTAAAAAGCAAACACCATTAAGACATACATCATCTATTAAGCTACGGGGGGTGGGGAATGCCATCTTTATTTTGTACAGAGTTCCCTTTTTAATTACAATAACCCAGCACTAGCAAGGAAGCAGGCTCTCATCTCATACACACTACTGTGATGCCACACATTGTAAAACTGCCATTTAGAAGCAGAAGCCCTCTGATCCAGTAATTCTACTGCTAGAAATTTATCACAAGCAAATAATTGACAATATATATACAAGGATGTTCATTATACTGTTATTTATAATGGCAAAAAAAGCAGGGGGAGAAAAAAAATAAGAAACCAGTTAAATCCATATAACTGTTTTAGAAGAACAGTGAATGGTATGAGAAAATGTTCACAAGAGGTGAAAAGGGAAGATTATAAAATACTACATATAGTGTGATCCCCAAATTCACCGAGAAAAACACATATACCCATACAAACAGAAAAGAAAAAAAAATGCTAATAATGGTTCTCCAAATAGTAAGAATGTGGCTGTATAAACTTTGTAAATCCTTTCCTGTATTCTCCAAATTTTCTCTAATCAATATGTATTATTTTTATAACAGCAAAAAAGTTAGAGTAGTAACATATTAATTCAGATTCAAGTCCTAATAATAGGACTGAATGGCAGTCCTATTATGAGGCAAAGCCTCTAGACTAAAAATTCTGTAAGGGCAAGAAGCATATCAATTTGTTCACTACAGTACCAACACCTGGCAAAACCAAAGTACCTAGACTCTCTAAATTCAATACGGAACACCAAGTACCATGTATCAACGTCTACTATACCATTTCTTAAATGTCTTGAACTTGAGGTCCACCTAAAACTGTCCAAACTCCATATATAAGCTTTCAATACAGTAATCGGTGAAAATATCATCAAGGGCTTTGAAGACAAACATAACTAAGCCTGAATCCCAGTCCCACTATTCTCAAGCTATGTCACGTTGGCAAGTAACAATCTCTCTAAACCTTCTCTTCCTCATACTCAAAACAGTGATTTTTTGACAGGATTTCTATCAGTACTAAAGTATGAAAAATACCCAGCACAGTGCATTGTAGGTGTTCAACAAAGCAGCGGTTACTGTGACTACTACAGGTTGTTACCATCTACATAGCAGACATCCTTAATGTAGGACAAAAGTAAAGACAGCAGGATGTCCAGGCGTTCAGCTACAGGATGGACCATCTGATCAAGCATTCCTGGATCGGCCTTTGTTTCATGGTCAGTTTCTTCATCTTCGTCCTTTGAAAGTAAAGTAAAAACTAACATGAAATGCCTCAGTAAAAGTAGTTTAGTGAGAACATTCTGAGGTAATCGTTTCCTTTAAAAGATAAAAGAAAATACACAAAGACCTTTCCAGGCAGGGGCTCTCAAACAGAGGTGTGAATCAGAACCACCCGTGGAATTCAAAATGAAAGCACAGATTCAGCCTCTGATTCTCATTTAGACACCCATTTACAGTGTGGCCATGCAAACATCACAGATTTCCCCCAGCTCCTGGCACCCACTGTTGGTGCCAGGTTTCCTTTCCCAGGACAGGGCGCCCATCCCCGAGCTGCTATGAGTATTGGCTGCTGACAGCTCACAGTTGCCCCCCTTCTCCAGAGAAATGCCCTTGCTGCTCCCATTCCCGCCCCATCAGAACTGACTGACATGAGGTCACAGGAGGCCATCTCTCTGGTCTCAAGGTAGGACTAACTCTATCCTGCAACTCACGCTCCAGAGCTTCTGCGGGGGATCAGGCTGGAGCTGCTTTCCAACTGAGACCGAACTCTCACTTAGTTCCTTCCCCTGCCTTTTCCAGCTTCCTCACACCCTTTGTCCCAAGGGCACCTGAATCCCCACCTCAGGCTTTCCTCCCGGTGAACCCAACTGAAGACACTGCCCCAGGTAGAGAAGCACTGCATTAAGGTATACAATTTGTAAAACACAGAAGTTACATTGGTATGCTTTTCCATTTATCACTCTTTCACAAACAATATGTGGTTTACAAAAAACAAAGAACAAACAGAAGAATAAAAATGAAACATACTTCACCAAACCCAAATTCAAAGCCTTGGAAATAAGCTCTACCAGTCAATAAGCAACAAAAAAGCAAACTACTCATTTAAAAAATCATTTTCAAGTTTGCTGAACTACTGTTTTAATTCAAAGCCTGAAAAAGGTGAGAAGCCATTAGCTGTTTCTTCCCACCCTCTGGGACTGTGAACTGCGTATGTCTGATTTCATTAATAAACGCTGACCATATTAAAGAGCCCTTCTGTGGCATCTGTTCCACTACTAGTCTGAGTTGCTGTTTCCTCAGCATCTTCAATATCCTGCCGGGATGCATTCACCTACATTACAACAAAGAAAAAAAAAAGAATAAAAGCATTTAAAATATAACTACATTATTCAGGGACTTGAAATTCATCTGATACACATGCTTTAAAGATGTCCATATTAGCACCCTATATAGCACTGTAACTCAATAAACAATCACAATGCAAACCTATAAATGGGTCTGGGTCATGGAGAAATTTACAAGATTATAAATTAAGCTCCCTGTACTACATATGTACATAAAATTAATATGAACTGTGCTATGTTGGTCTAAAACAGATAGCTTCAACAAACTCAACGTTTATTCCAACTCTAACTATGCACAAGACACACGCATGGTGTATAAGAAGCATATCATCAATCAACTGAGGAGAAAATTATTAAATGCAATCAATTTGAATTAATGAATATTTATTTGGCTATATAACCCTTCAGATATCTTGTTTAACATACCACTCAAATCATGCCTTTTCAACTGTCTATAAATGACCTTCTTCCTAAGTATACTCTAAAATGTTCCATAAGAATATATTTATGCAGTTGACCAGAGAGGTTTAACTCCAAGTGAGCAATGTGCCAGCCCACCCAACCTCCAGCCCTTCCTAGACCTCCTACAGAATCAATGTTCTTCCCATCAACTCCTATTTCCTTAGTCCACAAACCTCAAGTCCCCCCAACCCTGAAATATGTCTCTCACCCCGCCTCATCCCCTCTTTACACCACAAACCCTCACCAGGTCTCTAGCAGCCCCACTTCCTAACCATCCATGCTCCCTCCAGCAACAGACTACATCCTAAACACCAAACCCAAGGACTTTGCTTTTCTCATCCTCCTTAAAAAGCTCAGCAATAGGGCACTTCCCTGGTGGTCCAATGGTAAAGAATCCGCCTTCCAATGCAGGGGACGTGGGTTCGATCCCTGGTCAGGGAACTAAGATCCCACATGCCACGGGGCAACTGAGCCTGTGTGCCACAACTAGAGAGCCTGCATTCTGCAAACTACAGAGCCCACGCACTCTGGAACTGCGCGCCACAACTATATAGAGAACACCCGTACATCCCTAGAGAGAGAAAACCCGCACACCACAACTAGAGAGAAGTCCATGCGTCGCAACAAAAGATACCGCATGCCGCAACAAAGATCCCGCATGCTGCCAACTAAGACGCGACGCAGGCAAAAATAAATAAATAATGATAAATAAATAAATAAATAAATAAAATATTTTTTTTTAAAGTCTCATGCTGCCTACTAAAGCCTTCCTCCCTCCAGATCCTCCCTGGGTATCCAGACTCTTGGTTTTCCTCTCATTTCCGATCTCACTTCCTCTCTCCTGTTGGCCTCATTCTCAGTCCCCTGCCTGCAGCTACAACTGCTTGGTGAATATTCTCCATCTAGCTCCCCACCTGCACCTCAATCCATCCAAAATGGAACTCATCATCCTGCAACTTCCTCCTAACGTTTCTTATTACTGTTACCGCAACACCAAACTTTCATTCCACAGGGAGCTACCTTTGAAGGTAGCTCCCTTACCTTCCCTTACCTTTCCCTTACCTTCTACTCCCCTACTTCCAATACAGTCTCAAGGACCTTTCCTCCCCATGTCACCAGAATCCATCACTTTCTCATTCCCACTGCAGCTTATCGCAAGCCTCTAAAAAAAGTATAAAGAATCCCAAAATAACTTCCTTAGGTATGCATTTCCAACTTCTTCTGACTACATCAGGTTTTCTAGCTCATAACGCATGTGTTCCATTCACAGCATTTACCACAACTGTACTTTTCCATTTATGTGACTATTTAATTAATGCCTTGTTCCCCAACCATGAGAGATGGGACTGTCTATAAACACCAGCACATCAATACTCAAAGAAATGTTGAAGAAATGTTCAAAGAAATGAATCAAAGGTGGAACTGTGGATTTTTTTCCATTGTTGCTACTACTGTTTCAAATATTATGATTGTAATAAATACTATAACACTATTTAATAAATAAAAATCAAAGAGAAAAACAGATTACCCAATACTTACGTCCAACTTGAGCAGCTTTTCAATAACAAGCTCCAGAATTTCATGTCTCAAGGTCGGAAAATACACACTAATCCTTAGTAAGTTATGAACATAACACTCCTAAAACATAAAAAGATGAACATTTCAACAGAGAATAAATGTTTCATAATTATGCAACCAAAACATTACACAATCTTTAGTTTCAACTATTCAAACAGAAAAGACTATCAAGCAACATAGAAACAACACTGTTTATATACACAATACTAGTATAATTTAATTACCCCCAGTAAATTAAGTTTGTGATTTGTATACTTCTACAGTGTTTTTAAAGCAGGTTTGTTGAGATATAATTCATATAAAATTCACCTATTTATAAAGTGTACAATTCAATAGTTTTTAGTATATTCACAGAGTTGTATAACCATCACCATAATCAATTTTAGAACATTTTCATCACCCTAAAAAAAAACCTTGTATCTTCTAATAATGTGCCTCCTCTCAGCCCTAGGTAACCACTGGTCTACTTTCTTTCTCTATGAATTTGCCTAGTATAGACATTCCATATAAGTGGAATCTTACATGTGGTGTTTTAGCATAATGTTTTCAAGGTCCATTCATGTTGTAGCAAGTAAACTATTCTTTTTTTATTGCTGAATAATATTACAATGTATAAACATAGCACATTCTGTTTATTCATAAGCTGCTAAACATTTGGTTTCCATATTTTGGCTACTATGAATAATGCTGCCTTGAATATTCATGTAAAAGTTTTCAGGTGGACATATATTTTTACTTCTCTTGGGTATATACTTAGCAGTGGAAATGCTAGGTCATATGGCAATTCTACATTTAACGTTTTTGAGGAACTGTAAGACTGTTTTCCAAAGTAGCTGCACCATTTACCATTTTACATTCCCACCAGCAGGGTAGGGGGGTTCTGGTTTCTCCACATCCTTGCCAACACGTGCTGTTATCTATCTTTTTGAGTACAGCCATCCTAGTTGGTAAGAAACAATATCTCATGGTTTTGACTTGCATTTCCCTAATGGCTAATGATGTTGAGTTTCTCATGTGCTCATTAGCCATTTGTATAACTATTTTGGAGAAACACCTATTCAGACCCTTTGTCCATTTTTAAATTGGGTTATATGACTTTTCATTATTGAGTCAGTAAGAGTTATTTATATACTCTAGATACAAGGCCTTTATCCGATACACCATTTGCAAGTATTTCCCCATTTTAAGTCATCTTTTCATTTTCTTAAAGGTGTACTATGAAGCACAACAGTTTTTAATTTTGATGAAATCCAATTTAACTACTTCTACGGCTGCTTGTGGTATATCTAGAAATGGTTGTCTAATCCAAGGTCACAAATATTTTCATCTATTTTCTAAGAGTTTTATCCACTTTGAGTTCAATTTTGTATATGGTGTAATAAATCCTGTTTCATTCTTTGCATGTGAACATACTCTGGTCCCAGACCAACTGTTGAAAAGACTATTCTTTTCCCCACTGTCCTGTACAACAAGTTTTTATACATTAATCTTATATTCTGTGACTATACTGAACTCATTTATTACCTCTACTGTTTTTGTGGATTCCTTAGGATTTTTCTATATGTAAGATCATGTCATCTGCAAATAGAGATAGTTTTACTTCTTCCTTTCCAATCTGGATGCCTTTTTCTTTTTGTTGCTTAACTCACCTGGCTAATACTGACCAGAAATGGCAAAGGTGGACATCCTTGTTTTGTTCCTTATCTTAGGGGAAAGACTTCAGTCTTTCACTATTGAGTATAAAGTTAGCTGTGAATTTTTCATAGATGCCTTTTATCAGGTTGAGAAAGTTCCCTTCTATTTTTGTCATAAAAGGGTTTTGGTGTTTTTCCATCCATTGAGATGACCATGTGGTATTTATCATTTATTCTGATACAGTATACTAATTGGTTTTGAGGTATTAAATCAACCTTGCATTCCTAGGATAAATTTCATTTGATCATGGTGCATAATTCCTTTCATATGTTGTTAGGTTCAATTTTCTAGTATTTTGTTGGGAATTTTTGCAACTATGTTCATAAGAGATACAGAATTTGTAATACTCCACTTGAAGCACACCATCACAAATAGCAGCAAAAGTTATTAACTCCTTATTTAATACCTGTAATACATTATTTAGGAAAAAATAATCTATGCTTAAAAGGGAACCACTATTGAAAGTTAGGCAGATGATCTAAATATTACACAAAAAACATAAGACTTCATCTATAGAAGGCTCTGCCTTCATGTTCAAATAAAGCATGTTTATAATTGGTATTAAATGAACTATTATCTTCTAGTAATTCCCATCTGTGTAAGCATTAAGCCTATTTAGATATTTCTGAAATGGACTCTGCCTTTGACTTGCACGTAGGAATAAGAGAAAAGGCACTGAGAACCCTCAGTCAGTTGGTTGCTAAGAAAGGAATCTGAGTCAAATTCTTAGCCTTGAGTTTAAAATTCAGCAGACAAAACAACTTTTAAGAAAAAGACGTAAACTCAGCTAAAACTACATAACAAAAAACAACTTTTCCATTAGTTTCCCCCATGAAAAGATTTCTTACCAATGTTCTCTCTGATTTTCGAACAAACGGAAATTTTTCCACCAGTATCGGCATAAGAAACCATGGTGTTCTATTTTAAAAAGAAAAAACATGCAACCAATCCATGTTAACTGGACTTCCTTAGAAGGCTAACATTTCCATTATAAGAGCAAATATAGATACAGGAGGCAAACAGTAGCTCCTATTTCAAGGAATTGGAACTGAAAATAAATGCATGGCTTCAGAGAAAATCGGTAACAACTTGGGGAAAAATAAGCTTCTATTAAGTTTGATATCAACAGCAAATTAAAGGGGGGGATCCTTTTTTCCACAAAAGTTTAATGAAGAGCTTCAGTTTAAAATCACTGCACATATATATTATTTTAAAAAGGAGAAAAAATTATCAACTTGGACTTTTTAAAGTTAGCTTATTTGCTAAACTTACTGGGGGAATTTGAAGTTCACCCCTCCAAAAGAAACCTACACACCTTAAAAGATTTTCTTAGAACTAATTTTTATTCATATGGCATGGCACAAACGCAGGGGCTTCTCACTGAAAAGTTTTGGATATCGTGTCTGTTGAACATAAAAGCAAAATTCTAACCACCATAAAAAGCTGGAGGGGAGAATTTGCATACAAGTTTTGAAAAATAGTTAAAGACAATGAATAGAGAACTGAAATGCCATTTTTTGTAGAATGTGATCTGATATCAACAGGATACAAAAAATATGCAGCATATAATTTCAGTTTTGATGCTATGAACATTTTACAATTTTCTACTAACCAATCATAATTTTCTTGAGACTTAAACACCACAATTCAAAATAAGTAACCAAAGTATACTCACGATGGGACATATCTTGCTATTATTTGTAAGGCTCTGTGACATGTGTCAAAATTTGCAGGAAGATCTACAAGGTGAAAAGGGAGAATATGAGCATGAAGATAAAACTGAAAACTGAACAATTATCTACCTAAGTCTAAAAATGCCTGCTAACCAAAACTGAATCATGTGTCAGCAAAATAATAATTTCAAGAGTTTTCTCCATGACCGACTATCAACGAAGACTATAAATAATGCCATTAAGGGCAACTGATTGCACATTAACATTAAATATAACAAAACGATTCCATCGAAGGTTGCCTTTTGTTGCAGTCTACGTATTAGATTAAGTCCTGGAGGTGCCAGGATACTTCAGCATTCAGCATGCATTCACTAAGACACGGGAGGCAGTCTTTGCTTTAATCCTCTTTATACTTACTATCATCTTCGTCATCAGAATCCGAAACATCTATGTCACCTTCCTTAGTGACCACTCGGGCTTTTGAAGAAAAAAGGAAATATGTTATTCTTCTAATATTGATCTAAACAATCAACAGCTACATAAAAGAGTGATTTTTCCATTGTCCAAACTTAATACAATAAAATTTACAATGGGGGCAGGAGGTTTAAGTAGCTAAAAATCCCTGAGTTCCAAGACTTCGTCAGAAGCTCACTAAAGCAAATTACAATCCATAAAAATCATAGCAACAAATGAATCTAGACACTTCCACAGAGGTCATTATAGGGGACAGACATGTACCAGAACTGCTGCCAGTAAGCATCCTGGAATCTTCCATGGTGGCATAATCTCCAAAATATAGTGGGAAGGTAACTTTTTAATAGAGATATTTAAAAAAATAAAAATCAAAACAAGCAAAGAGCAGTCACTTACGAGGTACAAAATGAGAAGCAATCATGCTGAGACATGGTCTAAGGAAGACAGTCTGTGCTGATACAAGATTACCAAGGAAAGCTAAATATTCCTCCACCACTGTCTGACTTCTATTTAACCACCGCAACCTCTAGAGGTGGGAGAGAGAGAAAGACAAAAGGAACATTTTACTGATACAATATATACTATTTTCGAAGTACTGAATTACACATAATAGTTGATGAAATAAATGGCGAACTTACCAACAGAATATTAATAAGCTGCTCAAAGTCTTTTGTCAAGTACATGATGGAGGAACGGAATTCCAGCAGCCAGTTAATGATCTGGTCATCCTTAAGTTAAACAAAGAAAAGTACGTTCAAAATCACAAATTCTCTCAAATAACAGAGAAATGATATCTATCTGGCATTGATCATCTATCAATAATATTTAGGGACTTTCCTGGTGGTCCAGTAGTTAAGACTTTACCTTACGATGCAGGGCGTGTGGGTTCGGGTTCGATCCCTAGTCAGGGAGCTAAGATCCCACATTGCTCGTGGCCAAAAAACCAAAACATAAAACAGAAGCAACATTGTAACAAATTCAATAAACACTTAAAGAAAAAACCGTCCACATCAAAAAAAAAAAAAAATTTAAATTGAGGGAAAAAAATGTCACAAACTTGGACTTAAGCCAAAGTTGGGGTGAAAACTTCTTAGTTTGTATCAAAATGGAAAAAGATGTTACAATAAATTTTCCTTTTTTTTTAAAGTAATATAATAACTGATATACAGGAAAAAGAATCAAATGCAATACTTAATTCTAATCACTTTTGTTTGCCCTAGAAAAGTGAGAACACCTCAAATGCTGACACCTGGGACTTCTTTAAACTAAAGAATTGTAACAGATTAAAATATTCTAAGATCACAAGGACCAACAGGTACCTCTACTTCCTCTATACTCATGCTGACCTGCAAGCATGTTGACAACATTCATCTAAGCTGATTAACTAGAGTCATCAATAAATGTAACTTTTTCTTAACCCAACCTTCAAATGGGTTTAAATGAATTAAAATGTGTTCTATATAAATGATGGTTCCACTACTCCATTAAATATTTTTCAGACAATAAAATTACTATTCATAATACTTTTAGTGACATGGGAAAATCTAAATAGCAATACAAAAAAGCCATGTAGGGCTTCCCTGGTGGCGCAGTGGTTGAGAGTCCGCCTGCCGATGCAGGGGACACGGGTTCGTGCCCCGGTCCGGAAGGATCCCACGTGCCGCGGAGCGGCTGGGCCCGTGAGCCATGGCCGCTGAGCCTGCGCGTCCGGAGCCTGTGCTCCACAACGGGAGAGGCCGCAGCAGTGGGAGGCCCGCGTACCGCAAAAAAAAAAAAAAAAAAAAAAAGCCATGTAGAGAATAAGATATCAGTTATATTTAATAAAGATACTGTTTGTATTCATGCATATATACAGCATACACAAGAAAAAAATTAAAGCCCCTAATTTTGGGGAATTCCCTGGTGGTCCAGTGGCTTTCACTGCTGAGGGTGCGGATTCAATCCCTGGTTGGGAAACTAAGACCCCGCAAGCTGGGCAGCACAGCCAAAAAAGAAAAAGAAAAAAAAAAAAAGGCCCTAATTTTTGAAAGAAAATGGTTAATGCTGACTAAGACTCAGTAGGGGAAAGAGACATACGGTGTTGTACCTTTAGCAACAGACTACAAACAGACAGTGTTGAACCTGCAGTGATAAACGATTAGCAGACAGGGCTGGACCTACAGCAACAGACTACTTATAGGGAGTGTCATTTAGTGAGAACACACCATGTGCCAGGCACGGTGCTCAACACCGCACGTATATACCTTTTCCGAATCCTAACAATGCTGCAAATGGATTACTGTTATTCCCATTTTACAGTTGAGGCAACTGAGCCTAAGAAAGATTAATAAGCAATTTGCCCAACCAAACCAGTAAAAAACTAGGTTCAAACCTGACCGCCTACAGGAATAAAGACACAGACGTAGAGAATGGACTTGAGGACACGGGGAGGGGGAAAGGGTAAGCTGGGACAAAGTGAGAGAGTGGCATGGACATATATACACTATCAAATATAAAACAGATAGCTAGTGGGAAGCAGCCGTACAGCACAAGGAGATCAGCTCAGTGCTTTGTGATCACCTAGAGAGGTGGGATAGGGAGGATGGGAGGGAGATGCAAGAGGGAGGAGATATGGGGATGTATGTATATGTATAGATGATTCACTTTGTTATAAAGCAGAAACTAACACACCATTGTAAAGCAATTATACTCCAATAGGATGTTTAAAAAAAAAAACCTGTCCGCCTAGATCAACGCTCTGCCCACTTTCCCACAATGCCTTGCCCCACATGAAGAAGCTCCCCACGTTTTCCCCACCGGTTCACCAGTGAGTGCTTCCTATGCATTATCTATGTGACAAACCTCAATGACACTGACTATTTACCGATGAACCCTAAGTAACCTGGTAATAAAATAAAGTAAGTCGCAACTCATTTGCACTACAGTAACTTCATAATGTCCACGGTCATTAAGGATAACAAGGCCTGAAACAGAGAAGACAAGCTAAGTTACACACAAATAAAAATAAGTTGGCTCTATCCTGTCACTTTCCCACTAAAACAAGTACAACAAAATTATAAGGACAACATTTAAACTGCTCCACTTTTTAAAGTAAACCAGTCAGAGACTTTGGTGCTTTAGTACTGAACTATTATTAGAAACAAATTATTTTAACACTCCTCTGAACTAATGTGGCCACAAATGATGTGATTCTTGGTCTGTCAAAATCCCAAGGAGATGTGCTGATATAAAATACAGCAGAACACAAAGAATGTGGTTCTTCGTACCTGTGGAAGAATGCACAGGTCTTTAAAGAAAGCTCTAAAGAAGTGATGCTTCCATTGTCTTTAAACAGAGTCAGTATTCTTGGGGGCTCTATACTTTACAGAGGTAAAAGCATGTCTTCAGAAAACCAAAAGTAGTTCAGTATGGCTGGACTATATCGTGAGCAAGCAAGCCAACAGATAAATCTGGGGAGCAAAGAGGGGCCAGACAAATCAGTGAAGTCCTTGTAAGCCAAATTTACAATTAGAAAGATCTGCTGGCAGTGTAGGGTATGGACTGAATGAACAACCATGTGCTTAGACAGAACCTGAGAAAGTTCATTGGCGAAGATGATATTGCAGTTGGGTCTCAAAGAGTAGGAGTTTTATAATTACAGTAATAATAATAATAAACACTAATATAAGACTAACTATGTGCAAGGCATTATTCTAAGACTTTAACATATATTAACTCGTTTAATCCTTACAACCGCTCCATGAGATAGGTACTACCATTGGTTCCCATTTTATAGCTGGGGATACTGAGGCACTGAAATGCAGTAACTTGCCCTCAGTCATAAAGCCAGTAAGGGAGGGAGGCTATGTAACCAGAGCCCATGCTCAAATAGGTAGCAAACAAAGTAGATACAGAGGACCTCTTACAGCCAGAAAAAAAAAGGCACATGCAAAGCCCTAAAGATGAACAGAAATGGCAAATTTAAGAAATAAAGTATCTAGTGGGACTGAACACTGAAAATTTGTTGCAGACCATGCTAAGAAGCTGGTCCTTTATTCTTCAGTGGGCATGAAGTAGGGCAATGACATGTTTAGAATGTGCTTTAGAGATGACTTAGGCTGAGACAGAGATAAGCAATAAATCATTTAAGCACATAAAGAAAGCTGCAGATGTGGGTTTGGGAGAGAGAGAATGCTAAGTTCAGGGCACTTGTAACACCTGTGGGCTGGCAGTTAAGACATCTGTACAGCATTGTAATTCAACTATACTTCGATAAAAAATAAATTAAATTAAATAAAAATTTTAAGATTTAAAAAAAAAGAAAGAAAGAAACAGGTCTGGAGTCCACAAGAGCAATCTGAGCTATAGATGCAAATCTGGAAGTTATCAGGACACAGATAAATTTCAAAGCCATGAGGGCATAAGGAAAACACACAGGATGAATCTGTAAAGTGAGGAAAGGGTTAAGATTGGAAATCCAATCAATGCCAAATTTAAGAAGAACCTGTCAAGAAAATGATTAGAGATAAGTGATAAGAAGACAGGAAGATCAAAGAAACCAAAGGAAAGGGGTTTTTTGTTTTTTCATTTTATTCTATTTTTTGGCCACGCCACGCAGCATGCGGGATCTCAGTTCCCCAACCAGGGATCAAACCTGCACCCTCTGCAGTGGAAGCGCTAAGTCTTAACCACTGGACCGCCAGGGAAGTCTTGAAGGAAAGGTTTTAAGAAATGGGTAGTCAATTGTATAAACTGCTACAAGGAATTACTATGGGGCTTTAAAAAATAAAAAAGAAGTCCACTGAAATCAACACATAAGAAATCACTGGTAACTTCTGTCATAGTAAATACAGCAGTGGACTTAACAGTGGATTTAAACATGAATGAGAAATGAGAAAATGCAGACTGTCAACAGGAACAACAACTAACAATTACAAAGTCCTCTGAGTCAGAGGCTGTTCTAAATGCTTCTTGTATATTAACTCATTGGATCCTCTTAAAACAGCTACATTTAAAGTACTTCTCTCATTTCTCTGGTTTTACAAGGAGGAAAACAGAGGCAAAGAGGTTAAACAACATGCCCAATATCACACACTGGGAAACAATGGAGTTGGGATTTTAATGCCAGGCAATTTAACTACCACTGCCCACAGTAACAGACTATTCTTTCCAAAACTGGGCAATAAAGGAAGAAAAGGGAAATAACATTTACTGAGTTGTTACTACATGACAGGTATATATACCTTGAACCATTTCCAAAAACACTGAAAGAGTAGTAGTTTGAAAGACAAGTCATTTTTTGTTGTTTCTTTGTTTTGTTTTGTTGTTTTAGAACTGGAGAGACATGAGAGTTGCATGCAGCATAGAAGAAAGGTTCTAAAAAGGAAAAATTAAAGCAGGGTTTCTCAACCTCAGGACTACTGGCATTTGGGGCCAGATCATTCACTGCTGTGAAGGGCTGCCACGTGTATTGTAGGATGTTTAGCAGCATCCCTATCATCCACTCACTAGATGACAGTAGCACTCTTCCAACTTCTCCCAGTCGTGGCAATCAAAACTGTCTCCATGGGCTTCCCTGGTGGCGCAGTGGTTGAGAGTCCGCCTGCTGATGCAGGGGACGCGGGTTCGTGCCCCGGTCCGGGAGAATCCCACGTGCCGCGGAGCGGCTGGGCCCGTGGGCCATGGCTGCTGGGCCTGCGCGTCCGGAGCCTGTGCTCCGCAACGGGAGAGGCCACAATAGTGAGAGGCCCACGTACCGCAAAAAAAAAAAAAAAAAACAAAAAAAGTCTCCAGTTCATCACCAAATTACTTCAGGGGCAAAAGTGCCCCTGGTTGAGAACCATTAAAGAAGGATCATAGAGCAAGTTCTAGAGAATGGAATAGGACCAAAAGTGCAAACCAATGTCTCTACAAAGTGGCAACAACTTTGCTAATAATCAAACACAAAATTAATTACCTTTATCTCTGGATCTGACAGCTGGTTCTTCAACAACTCAAAGTCATTTGTTTCCCCCTTAACAGGAAGGGGGGGAAAAAAAAATGAATTTTTCCTTGCTTGGGTTTCCAGTTAAAGATCAACAGCAGGATTTTTAACTTTTACAAAAAGAACATTGTAACATACACGTATCAGTTGCGGATTATAAAATCCTGACTACGAAAATTTTAAAACTCATGTTAGTGTAGCTAGGGGGGTTAGAAATAAGAAAATGACAACAGGCCATTCATATTTAGCTATACTTGTGTACTGACATTTGAATATGATAGTCAATATTCCATGATACTATCCAATCATATATATGGATATAAATGCAGGTTACATATAAAAATAGACAGTAATGCATATTTTCCCACCATTGCTGAGATACAGCAGAATCACTTCTAAACTAACACAAAAACAAAGCCAAAAAAAAAAAAATCCCCATTAATAGAGCTGGTTTATTGTCCCAAAGCAATGCTTTGGTAATTCCTTAAGAAATAAAATGTGGGACTTCCCTGGTGGCGCAGTGGTTAGGCATCCACCTGCCAATGCAGGGGACACAGGTTCAATCCCTGGTCTGGGAAGATCCCACATGCAGAGGAGCAACTAAGCCGCAACATAGTTGTGTGCCACAACTACTGAGCCTGCACTCTAGAGCCCGCGAGCCACAACTACTGAGCCCACGTGCCACAACTACTGAAGCTCGCGCACCTAGAGCCGTGCTCTGCAACGAGAAGCCACCACAATGAGAAGCCCACATACTGCAATGAAGAATAGCCCCCGCTCGCCGCAACTAGAGAAAACCCATGCACAGCAACAAAGACCTGACACAGTCAAAAATAAATAAATAAAATAAATAAATTTATTTTTAAAAAAAGAAATAAAATGCTTTGATCTAATGGTTTTTTATTCTACTACTTGCTAAAGATTTTAAAAGACACTAGGTAAATAAAGCACTTGAAGATGTGAAACCTCAGTAAAGGGGTTACTACTCTAATTTTGAACTGACAGCACCGTGCTGTTGTTAAATTTATTTGATTTCAATATTGATATCTAAAATCCATTTTATTTATCTACTGGTTTTTAGTATAACAGCTATAATTGTATTCTGACTAGCAAAAATCAAACCTCAATATATCAATTATATTTCAATAAAGCTGGGAAAAAAACCCACCAACCTCACATTATCACCTCTTACCTTTCTGTACTTCAGCAACACTTCTGTCACAGTTCCACCAAACCGAACAGTTTTTCTTGGGGGAGAATTGAAGAAATCATTTTCTAGTGCAAGCATATCTGAAAGCCTATAGAACCAAGATTATCAAGCCATTAAGTGCATGACAGGGAAAAATAAAAGCTATAACAGCCAACACTTATTGAAACAACATCATTCAGTGGGACTACTGCTAAAGTCTCCTAATTGGCCTCCCTCCTTCCACTTGAGTCCCCCAGCAATCCACTCTTCATTCAGTGATCTAATGATCTTTCAAAAACTTAAGACAGAT